>NC_058102.1:143557500-144807500 GCF_020171115.1 Neogale vison
GCTCAGGGTCCTCCACAAGTCCTTAGCTCTCATAAATGAGCCAAGGGTTCACCCAAAATACTGGTCAGCCACTGGCAGGGCACACATTTATAGCCCGAGTCTCATTCTCATTCAAGACCTTCTTAGCTTCACAGGCCCCACAGGGATGAGGGGTGCGGGAGGGTTAGGGCAAAGCCTACCAGCAACGTTGGTCCTCAGCTTGGTGTCTTAGCGTTTGGCCACAAGGGGGCATCAATGAGCCAGCCTGCAGCTGCCATTGCCCAGGCCTGGTTCCACCCTGGCAATCCCTGTCTCCGGAGGTCAGTCTGACCCCGGGGGGCTGATGGGGGTTTGCCCCACTGCCTGAGGCCTGGGCCAGAGCAGGGCCCTCTCCCTGCCACCCTCAGCCACCTCCAGGACTCTGGAGACACTGAAGACCACTCAGTTCTGGGAAAACACTGAGAGAAAAAGGGGAGCTGGACGGCCACCTCCCGTGTCATGGTTTGGCCCCTGGGAAAGGGATGTCACCTCCCTGGGCCTCGGCTCCCTCTCTGAAACCCTCAGGGTGGACTGTGACAATCTCTAAGGCCACTTCTGCTCTCAAACTGTCACTCCGCTGGAAATACCGCAGGGCCGGAGCGTCTGATTTACACACCACACAAGGCCCTTGGTCGGCTTTCCTGCGGCTCGTTGGCCATTACCTTGGAAGGGTGACCTTAGATAAGTCACTTTCCCTCTGTGGGTCTCACCCACCTCCTCTGTAAAAGAGAGGCCTTTTAAGGGGGTATCTTCTGACCCAAATGACCTTGGCCTTCTCCCACATCCCCCTCCCAGAGGGTGGCTGAGCCAGGGTTAGCTGGGGCCCCTCGGAGAAACAGGGCTGGCTGCATGCAGGCCACGTGCACCTGGAAACCAGGACCTTCTACCTTCCTGCAGCGGAGGCTTGGGAGTACAGAAAATGGAGGAGGACTGAGCCCCACTTACATATTCCAGGGTCCCACCCAACACATCTTCCAGCAAAGAGCTCTCTCTTGGCTCTGCTCAGAGCCCATGCCAATGAGTAATGCTGATTATTCCCTTTTCATTGAAGGGCCTCTGCAGTGTGTGTGTGTGTGTGGGGGGGTTCTCCTGCATTCAAACATCTCCCTGTCTCCAGTACCCCCACCTGCCGTGGTGCACAAGAGTCAGTGCGGGGGGGGGGGTGTGTTTGATTAAGAACACGGAGGTCCTCGTCTCCAAAGGCAAAGGAAACAAAAGCGAAAATGAACTTTTGGGACTTTATCAAGATCAAAAGCTTCCGCACAGCAGAGGAAACAGTTAACAAAACAAAGAGACAGCCAACGGAATGGGAGAAGGTATTCCCAAATGACACTACAGACAAAGGGCTGATATCCAGGATCTATAAAGAACTCCTCAAACTCAACACACACAAAACAGATAATCACCTCAAAAAATGGGCTGAAGATATGAACAGATGCTTCTCCAGTGAAGACATACAAACGGCTAACAGACACATGAAAAAATGTTCATCATCACTAGCCATCAGGGAAACTCAAATCAAAACCACATTGAGATATCACCTTACACCAGCTAGAATGGCCAAAATTAGCAAGACAGGAAACAACATGTGTTGGAGAGGATGTGGAGAAAGGGGAACCCACATACACTGTTGTTGGGAATGCAAGTTGATGCAGCCACTTTGGAAAACAGTGTGGAGATTCCTTAAGAAATTAAAAATAGAGCTTCCCTATGACCCCACAATTGCACTACTGGGTATTCACCCCAAAGACACAGATGTCGTGAAAAGAAGGGCCATCTGTACCCCAATGTTCATAGCAGCAACGGCCAAGGTCGCCAAACTGTGGAAAGAGCCAAGATGCCCTTCAATGGGCGAATGGATAAGGAAGATGTGGTCCATATACACTATGGAGGATTATGCCTCCATCAGAAAGGATGAATACCTAACTTTGGTAGCAACATGGACGGGACTGGAAGAGATTATGCCGAGTGAAATAAGTCAAGCAGAGAGAGTCAATTATATGGTCTCACTTACTTGTGCAACATGAGGAATAACACGGAGGACATTATGAGAAGGAAAGGAAAAGTGAATTGAGGGAAATCGGAAGGGGAGATGAACCACGAGAGACAGTGGACTCTGAGAAACAAACTGAGGGTTTTGGAGGGGAGGGGAGTGGAGGGCTGGGTGAGCCTGGTGTTGGGTACTAAGGAGGCACATATTGCATGGAGCACTGGGTGTGGTGCATAAACAATGACTCTTGGAACACTGAAAAAATAAAATAAAAAATTTTTAAAAAGTCATTAGGGGTAAAAAAAAAAAAGAACACGGAGATTCAGGCCCTGTTGCTAAGAGGGACCTCACAGGGCTGGGGTGGGTCCAGAAATCGCCCTTCTCTTCCCCAGCCCGCCAGGTGGAATCAGGCCACAGAAATGTTGAAAGAACAATTTGCATTATTGGGTGCCATTTTTCTTCTAGCCTTTCTTTTCTGTTTCTTTGTGTTTTAAATTGTATCTCAGTGCCTTGGAATCCTGGCAAGAAGGATGTAAAAATAGCCTTTTTCGGAGCCAGTCTTTCCAGCCGTCTCGTGTTTAGTCTGGGGCCCAGGCTCCCGGCCTGTCGTGCACGCGACCCTGATCCTCACCAGCCCCATCGGATCGGACCCGGGGGCCTGCGTCCTGCCCCTCCACGACCCCAGGCCCCGGGGGTCGCTCTAGAACCCAGACGCCCAGTACTCGCGGGAAGGGCTCGGTCCCACTCACCTGGGGGACCTCGCGGAGCCCACACCGCTCTCCGGGCGGCTCCGACGCCAAACCCCTCCAGCCCGCCGCCCTCGCCCCTGCTCCCCAGACGCCAGGCTCCAAGCCAGCCCTCACAGCATCGCAAGACCAAGAGGGAAGGCACAAAATGTATCTCGGCCCCAAAGCCCAGGACCGGTTCACTCGCGCAGCACCTGCGGCGGCGCAGGGCGGGCTGGGCCGGGGCAGGGGGTCTGCGAGGCCAGCGTGGGGACGCGCGCCGCGGAAGGGACGGTCACCGCGGGGCAGCCTCCCCGGGAGCGCGAGCGCCGGCGCCCCCGGCCGGCCTGGCCCAGCCCCTCAGCCTCCTTCGGGAACGGAGCGCCCCTCCTGTCGCCCCCTTTCCAGCAGGCAGGGCGGCCGCGCGCACGTGGAGCCCGCGTGGTCCCCGGGCAGCCGGGCTGCTGCGGCCGCGCGGCAGGAGCCTTGACTGGAGGGACCCCGACGCCGCAGGCCCCTTCCTCCGGCCGGAGCTGGACGCCCAGCAGACAGCGGGAGGGGGGAGGGTGGGGGGCTGGGGTCCGTGGCTGCCGCAGGAAGACCCTTCCCACGGAAGAGCCGCAAGGGTTCACTCACTCTCCCGTTCACGCACCCAGCATTTGAGCATTTCACGAGCACCTACTCTGTTCCAGGCTCCTGCGGAGACTGGCAAGTCCGGCCGCGGGGCGGGAAGCACCGGCTCTGCGCTCTGGCCCCGCGGCTCCGACGGAGCTCCCCCTCCGCCCGGGGCGCAAGACCGTAATGCCGCCAGATCCCCGTCAGCTGTGGCCGGCGTCGGCGTCAGGGGGCCGCGCTCCCAGGAGGACAGGCGAGGGCCTCCCGCAACTGTACAGAAGAGCAGGTGGTCCGGCTTGACGGAGCCAGCCCCGAGCCCTCTACTGTGTCCACCTGATCCCTCGGGGAGCTCAGCCTCCAGGACGTGGCCATCCATATTCTTTGTCTCCACCAGCACACACCCCCCCCCCTTGAAACACTACACACTTTGTAAGGCTCAGACCAGCACCTCCCTCCTCCCTGCCTCTAAGATGAGAAGGGGGAGCAGCCTCCTAAATGGAGCGTTGCCCCTTGGATGGCCCTGCCTGTCTCCAAATGAACCTCCCAAGGTTCGTGTCCCCACCAGGAGCATGAGGGTAATTGTTGCTCTTACCTCCCAAATTCTCAAAATTATTCAATTTTCATTTTATTGTAGTCTTATACAAGGTAGGGTTCCAAGTGCTTACCATGTCGTGAAAACCTCAGACTGTTCTTATGGGGTAGAAGTTACTGGGATTCCTAGTTTGCTAAGGAGGGAACAAGGCCCAGAGAAAGCAAGGAATGTGCACAAAGTCACACAGCTATCAGAGGTACCTTTGCAAGTCCACCTGGAGGTTGGACCGCAGAGCTCAAACGTTCCATCACCCGCAGCCTATGGAGATATAACATTGTATCAGCAGCGCACAGCCTGAGAACCCACATTATAACCATTGCTTGGTTCCACTTCCCAGGGCGGAAAAGCCTCTGAGCCCCCCTTGCTCTTAGAGCCCCTTGGCTTCTCCTTCAAAGCAGATGCTGAGTCCTGCCCCAGCCTCCTCCTCCTGCCTTTGGGTGATGATGGGGTCACTGTGCAGGTTCTGTTGCCGAAGCACTGCATGGCGACTGCCCCACGGGAGGCCAAGGATCTTGCTCTAGAGCAAGGCACTCTGAGTGCTTTCAGGAAATTTCCTTCTGACTCCAGCCCCGTCTTGAGGTGTCAAGGGTCCTTCTTGCATCAAGGTCTCGAGCTGCTGGGTTTCCACGGGGTCCTTTTCTTATGACTTCTATCTGAAGGCCACTCTGTCCCGCATGGGTTTGGCAAATCTTCTGCCTCTAGTCCTGCCAGGCTCCCTGGACGCCCTAAGAATCAGAATCTTTGGTCCTCAGAGTAAAACCCAATCTCCTTAGCATGGTGTTCAAGGTCCTGCCGCCGGCCCCGGCTTTCCTGTCCAGCCTGCCCTTTCCCGGCCACCTGCGGCCGACCTGCGTGGCGAAGCCAGCACAGGGGGTCTTCCTGGCTGCCTCCCCAGCCGGCCCAGCTCATTTACGGCTGGGTCTGCCCCTGCCCCAGTGGATAGTTCACACTCCCCCCGTCCTGGGATCCTCCTTTGGCGGTGACTCCCACCTGAGCATCTTCACGTTCCCGTGGGAAACTGGGGAAAGCCGACAGCAACAGCTGCCGTGCAGGAGAGGATCCAAAGTAAAGATGCGAAGGGATTTTCCGTCGACCCCTAAGAAAATCTCCAGGGTAGTCCAGACTGCAAGCCCAGTCCTACGGTGTCCCGGGTGGAGCTGTTTAGGGAGCAGGAGGGCCTCCCTCCCGGTGTCCACAGCAGCCCACTGAGAAGGAGCGCACAGAGGGCTGATCGAGGGTCCCCAAATGCCGAGTGGCCATGCTCCCAATGGGCAGGCATCTCCCGCCAAGAAAACCTACCTTCTCCCTGCCTCCCAGGATCCTATATCCAGATAGAGGGAGGGAATGCATAAAAATGAAAAGAGAAAGAAAGAAAGAAAGAAAGAAAGAAAGGGACATGTTCCCCAAATCCTGAGACACCCTTTATTAGAGCTAGCTGAAGGATTAAGTCACTGGGGGAGACCACACAGTTTTCAGCCCGGGCTCGTGTGCTTAGACACACACCTGGTCCCAAGGGGAGAAAGCCAGGCATGAGGAAAGCGGAGGGCGAGCAAATGGAACCTTGGCAGCAGCACACAGGCTGCGATTCGGGGAGGCAGCCAGACAAGGAAAACTGAGAGGGTGTGAGCAGACACGGCTGCAAGGAGAAGCCTTTTCCAAGAAACTGTAGAGGGATCTCCTCCTTCCAAGGGGCTTCGGGCCTCTGCAGACATGATCTCATTGCCCCTCCCCTCACGGCCTCCGGGGTACCTGGGGGTCTCTGCCCAGACCCACATCCAAAGAAAACTCAAATCACCCACTTCCCTGAAGAGGCCTGGATCTGACGTTTGCTCAGCGACAGCAGGAGGACCACAGGGATTCCCCCGCGTGCTGATATAGCAGAAGTTTCCCGAAGCTTCACGCGTCCTTGAAAACACTGGAAGTCTCTCAGGACAAAACAATGACTGGGGAAAAAGCAGTTATTTAAAGAAGAGACTTGTCTCATTCTGTGCCAAGGGGGTTGACTGTCAGGAGGAGAGAGAATGGGACCCAGTGTATTGGGTGGGGTTGTCAGCGGTTCCCTCGTGGTGAGCGTCAAATGAGTGTCACAGAGTGTGTCCAGAAGAAGAGATGTTGGGAGGCTGTGGGTGCTCCAGCAGGGCTTGGTGGGGCCAAGTCTGGGGTGTCTGTCCAGCTCTGTGTAAGGGATCTGCATACACCTTCTTGCTCAGTCTTCTTAACAACTGTGGCCGAGGGTCGGGGGAGTTTGGGGGCACACCCCCTCCACAGCCCTTAGCACGGTGCCAGTGATGTAGGAAAATGTTGGCAGTTGGGAGAGAACAGTCGAGAAAGAATTCTTGAGATTCCTTCGGTGCAAAAAGGTGGTTTTATGAAAGCACGGGGATAGGACCCGTGGGCAGCGAGAGCTGTCCTGGGGGCATGAGGAATGGCCCATGATATGCTCTCGGACTGGGAGGGGGTTAGGGAGAGTGTAAGTCCCTTAGGATTTTGGACGCAAGGTGTCCAGGACCTTGACGGGCTAGCTGTTGCTAGGAAAAGGTCATTTGCTACTGTCTAGTAAAACCTTCGTCATGAGAACATTCAGATGTATATCATAATGTTGGAGGAGGATTTCTAACATATATCTTGGAGGTTAGAGATAAAGTTTCCAAAGGAATTTTTATATGTTAAGGAAGACTCACAGGACCCTGGAGCTCAGGAGAACGTCAAGCGAAGGTTGCCTGTTGTGCTTAGCGAAGGATTAACATTGAGGCAGCTGAGTTCCTGGAGGAAGGTCACTCTGCCTGTCCCAAGGACTTGTCAGTGGGCTGTAGGTTGTAAGGAATTTAATTTTTTTTCTTTTGCCTTTGTTCTCCACGTCACCTGGCAGGCAGCGAGTGGGAGGGCAGGGACACCCGCATTTGGGATAGTTGGGGGAAAGGGGTCCTTTCTGGTGCAGCAGTGCCTCGTTCCCCTTGCGGCTGACCTGTAAAAACTCCAGGAGCCTTCTCAGCAACTGGTCAGGGCATGAAGCAAAAATGCCGGTGGCGATGGTGTGTACCCCACAGAGAGAGAGACCCACGGTTCTCAGCCCTCTTTTCCCACTCCGGGGTTTATTTTGGCTCTGGGCAGCAGACCCTCCTGGGGATAGAGGAACCTCATGGACCTGGCAGGCAGGAGGCATGGGAAAGCCACGGGGTTAGTGATGAGATAGTGCAGAACAAACTAACCAAAGTACTCAGTGCAGGCTGGGTCGGGCATGGTGATTTCAGGGCTATTTCAGGGCCGCCGAGGGCAGTGTGCGGAGCCAAACACACCCAGGTTCCTAGCTCCTGGCAGACGTCGGTTTCCTGAAAATTATTCCACAACGTGATCCCACAGCTTTAGCGACACGGCCCTCGTTAGGTCCCCTTCCTTCCCCGACAACCACAAGGAGCAGCGCTGAGGCTGGGGAATTGGCCTGAGATAACGAGGCTTCCTGAAGACCAGGAGAGGTTTCCATTGGCGTCCCCAGCCCCGCTCCGGTTCTCTGGGCTTGTGAGCCCCAGGACATCATGGCCCCAGCACAGACCGGACGTGAGCCCTTCCCCAGCATCCCTGGGGATGCCGCCGAGCTCTCCGACCGGCTGGAGCTGCGTGTCTGTCACCAGTAACCTCCCAGAGCCTGAGCTCCCCTGGAGCTCTAAGGACGGAGAAAACCGTGGCCATACTCTCCGGGACTGGTGCTTTCAACCTGTCCTCGGCGACGTTCCTCTTGTCTCCCTCCTCCTGCAGGAGCTGGAGTAGAGAGCTGCAGGCGTCCGGCTGAGACTCGGCGGGGCCCAGCCCTGAAGACGCATGTTCCCTTGCTTGGCTTACCAGGCCCCTTCATTGCCTGTTCACACGCTTGGGTCTTGGGCCCTTTGGACCTTAACTGGGTAAAACGTCAGCAGTCACCTTCCGTCCCTTCCAAGCTGTCCCCACGTCCCCTTCCCATCAAACAAAACAAAACACACAAGCCAGCAAAAGCCCTTCCAACTGCCCAGGCTTTGCCTGCTTAGGGAAACTCTGTCTTGATGACTGGAGAAGCCACCAGATCCACGGGGACTGTGAACACGGGCCTTCTCTCTGCTTCTTGATGACAAACGTCATCAAGACATGGTTTGGCTTGTGGGCTTTGATAAGGAACTGACAAAAAGGCCAGGACTAAGGTGGCCTGGGTTCTGAAACTTCCCTAGAAGTTTAGGTGTCCCCTCCTTCCTTCTACGTTTCTGTGAGGGCGGCAGATCTTTCCAGGCTAAGCCTGGCTGCGTTTCACCATCTGCGGGAGGCTGTGGGTTCTCTGCGGCAGAGTCGCTTCTAGGTGACCGGGGGAGCCACAAGCCTGATTCCAACGCAGCACAGCTGTTCGGGAACGCCGACGCCTCGCCCCCAGCACGGCCTTCAGCTTTCCGGGTGAGACCCGAAGCACAGAAGATGTTCCTATTGGAACTGCTCAGGCGCAAGAAACCGTCAAGGATTCAGCTTTCCTTGTCCTGTGGCCCGACCCCCACGCGGCCTGACACAGGGCTTCCTCCTGGCTGGCTTCAGTTGGTCCCCTCAAGGCAGGGGACATCTTTGAATCCACAGGGCCTAGCACCCAATGTCACACAGAGAAGGTTCCAGATACGTTGGGTGAGTGATGGGGAGGAACGGAGAAGTCACCGTTCAGAGGAGTGGGGCGGGGAGGATGGGCCGGGTAAGGTGAAGGACTCGTGTTTCTCTCTGACTTCTGGTGCTCCGAGACTCTCCCTGATTTGCCTTTTGCTTCTTTCCCGGACTTTTACTTCAGGTGCCGAAGAGAGAGGGGGTGAGTCAGAGAGGTGGCAGCGTTCTCTTCTCGGGGGCCAAAAGCCAGACCGATGGCTGCAGGCAGCGGTGGGGGAGGCAGCCCGTCGTGAGCCTCCCACCGGGTCCTGGCTCGCTCTGGGGACCCCGGCTCCGGACCGCTCCCGCCCGGCCTGTGCACTCTCGAGGGCTGCTGGGGGCCGGTGAGCCGTTCATTCCCCACGCTACACCTGTCGCTTCCCAGGACGTGGATCGGACACGCACGCAGAGACCCACCAGGCACACTCCTATGTGCAGACCTGGTCCACCAACAAGAGAGCGGCACCCCGTGCCAGGCCGGTCCCTGGCCTCTGGAGCACCCTGCTTCAGCAGGACCACGGGCGCCCGGGGGACAGGACAGGTGGCCAGGTTTGCTGAGATACGCAAGCATTTCAGGGCGAACCTAGAGTCCTCATTCAGATAACCGATGGCCCTTTTGCTGTTAGACCCCCTGGCTCTGCGCTGACCCGGGTCGGGTCACGGGCAAGGGTATCTGTGCAGATGAGGACACAGAAGTCAGGCCCTCCATGCAAAGCGGGGTACATCCTGTTGTCCAGCATGGGGAGTGCCACGGACCCAAGACTCACTGTCACCAGGGGCACAGAGGACAGCCTGGCCTTGCTGCCTCCCCGGACGGCGGTGGAGGGGGTCCGGGCACGGGAAAAGTTGGACTGGGTTTCTTCTCCTAGGCCTCGATTTTGTCCTCTTTAGAAAGGACCTGGCAGCTTTGCTACGGTCCCTTCTCTAACTTGTCCACAAGCAAATTACCAAGTTGAGCTGCTGCCCAGAAGGAAAATGAGACCTGGATGTGACTTGGGGTCCAGGCCCGCCGGCCGCATCCGTGAGAGATGTGGACCCCGTGAGAACCTTCCACGGCTCTCGCTCTCGTGCTCAGACGTGCATTCCTGAGCAGCCGCTGGAGGCCCGGCCCTTGCCTGACGGTCGCGGCCCACGCGCCAGGCCTGCCCACCGGCCCCCACAGCTCTGAGGACCCCAGAGACTTGTGCTGTCGTGACTGTTGAACTTGGGTTTGGAAGTGCGTGGGAAGTGTGGATTGTGTGTTGACGGTGGGCAGGCGAGCCGCACGCCCCACCTGCGTCTGCGTGCACCGTCCTGACAGGGCCCCGCTGACCAGCTGCTCGGCAGTGAGCCCCGAAGCTGCTGTCGGGGGAAGTCCCGAGGGGGCGAGCATTGCAAGGGAGGGCTGGGGTCACTCACCCATCACCCCCGGGAGAGAGGGGGCCCCTGCCCCAGCCCTGCATCCGGCCCCTGAGGCAGAAGTCCCTGGCTTTGACACTCACGGACTCCATTCTCTCCTCTGGGCTCTCACGCTCGCCTAAGAGAAGGACGCGGTGATTCTACGTCCTCGGGGTGTCCAGACTCGGCAACCTTGGAGGTAACGGGCCGAATCACTTACTGTCCACATCAGGCCCTCTCTGTAGTGACGGGGGTCCGCGGTGATGACGCCGGGCATGGAGGGACCCCAGACCCTCACGCGGGGACAGGAGACCCGCACTGGTCTTTCCGGACCTCAGTTTCCCCCTGTGGCCAGAGGGTGTTATTCTGACGTGACCTGTTTCTGCCTCTAGTTCCTCAATACACGCCAGCGACCGCACAGGACGTCTGTCTCGTTTCGGGAAGGGGGCGCAGGTGCTTCCTGCATCCTAGAAGAGCTCCTGGGCGGGCCTTCCAGCGGAGCTTACCTTCCAAGGAGCCGCGAGGCCTGTCCGTCCGCAGGGCCGCTCCTGGGCCCTGAGACCCGTCGGGGTCTTCGCGGTGAAATACAAGGAGCTACTTCCCCGCCTCCGTCTCCGCTTCCTCCCGCAGAAGAGTGGCTTCTCACCCTCGCAGCCCCATAAATCTCCCGCGTTACCGCTGGCTCCCACGCCGCGTTGCCAAACTAAACAGCACTCAACGCAAACAAATTAGACAAAACTGCAAATGGTCTAAGACCGAGACAGACCCTCCCTCGGTTCCACTCTTGCGGGCGCTGGGGTTCATTTAGCCAAACCCCTACACCCGTCTTCCCGGTGTGCAACCCCCCCCCCATTTTGCCTTCGTGAGAGGCCTCACCGTGTGCTTTGAGGCTGGGTGCCCTGCTGGCCCCTCGGTCTCTCTAACTCCTTCAGGCCGTTGCTCCTTTTAGGTGTCCCGCACCCTCCTTCCTTCCTCTGCCTTCGGCCCCATCCCCGCCGGCTGCTGCTGGCCTGCCCAGCTCCGCCAGACCCAACACCTCGTCCATCACGCCGTCCCTTCTGCTCAGGAACCTGCGGCCTCCGGGTGGGGGGGCAAGTCGGAATGTTGGATGTGCCTTTTGGGGAGGCTCCAGGATATCTGGGTGGGGGATGCCGGTGGCAGTCTGGCGGGAAGAGAGGGGTATGGACATGTCTTGGAGCTTCTTTTTTGCGGCAAGCACCGTGGGTTTCCTTCTTCGGGACAACGATGCCTACGGATAGGAAAGGTTCCAAAAGATGGCTTTAGCAGAGTGCATCAGGGTTCAGTGAAGAAAATCTACATCTGGTGGCACGGGGCACTTGTCGGCCACAGCACAGGAATACCCAGGTGTAGGGGAGCTTCTTTCTGGCCGCTCTTGGTCTCATCCGCTCTGCAGTGCATCAATCCGTTACTCTCCAAGCCCCGTCTCTTCCAAGGGGCAGTTTGTCCTCAGGCTGGTTTCCCCGGGGTGGTGGCACCGGCTTCCTTGTTCGCCTCTCAGAGGAGGGAGAGGGGCCGCTTCTCCCGAAGGAGGATGCAGCCCTGCATTCCTTTGTGAACACACAGGCTGAGTTTTTGCGTCCACCCTGAGCTTCTGGGGCAAGAGAGAAGTGTGACCTGCTGTGACTTGCTGGCCGTGTACCTGGGCATATGTCCTCCTGGGCTCGGGGCCGTGTCAGTCTGATGCAGACCGCAGACGTGGGCACCGCATGGAGGACAAGCCAGATCAAGGGGTGACTTTCGTGAGGGCAGTTGGTGGGGATTACGTGTGAGCGTGGGGACACTAGAGTCCTCCCGCCTGCCTGGCCCCCAAATGCTGGGCTCCTGGGCATGACAGCGCTGGTTCCAGACAGAGGGTGGCGTTTGAGAAATGGGGTGGGGGGATGGGTTCTCTCGGAAAGGACCACTTAGTCTTTGGAAAGGGGGAATGATGGTTCTGGAAGGATCTCCTCTTGGAGTTCGGCTTGAGTACAAGCCAGGTTCCTGAGAGCACATCAGGTCTATGGGAAGAAAAAGAAGGAGATATAGGATGCGGGTTCTCTTGTGCACCTGTCCCGGGACAGCCTGCCTAGTGATGTCCGCCCGGCAGGACTGGAGTCATTACCCCACCCCGCACCTCCCCCTCTTTCTTGGCACTATGGCTGTTTAAAATCAGCTTTTTGCATGACACTTGAGACCTGGTTCATGGAGGCCACAGAGTCGGTGAAAGCCTCCAGCGAACCTCGGTTTCCCCAGGCAAGAAGCCCGGAGGGAGAAGGTCCTCGTTACCAGCCCTCACCTTGAGGAACAAACTGGTAACGTGATTTCCTCAGAACTGGGTATCCGTGCTTTCTGTTTCTTTTCTGGCAGAAAGTCCGGAAAGGCCCCTGCCCACCCCGTTCGTGTGACATGTGACCTCCCCATTCTTCGCTTCCTGTAGGCAGGAAACAGCGGGCGGCACGTTGCTTTACTCCACATCCAGATGCACACCATTTCCTCCGCTGGAAAACACATTAATCCGTGTAGCAACGGGATGGTGGAATCTGAGGGATGCTGTGTTCTGTGGGGCTCGGGAGTGCCTGTTTTAAAGAATTCATTGCTCCAACACTGGACGCGGCTGACTCTTCGGGGACCTAAAGGCAGACATCAAGGCAGCCCTGGGAGCGTTATCACGTCCCTGTCCCTGGCCTTCCCCTCGCAGCAGGACAGGTGCTCACCTGACACAGATGCCCCCGGCCTTCATGGGGCTCACTGGCTTGGGAATGGCTCCCCAGTCTGTGTCTTGGGGTCAGGGGGAGTCTTCCCTTAAGATGCTTTGAGAAAGTCTGACAGGTGTGAGAGAGCTGAAGGAAGACTTGAACGTGAGCCGGTGAGGTATTCCCGGAGGCATCCTGTGTCCTTGGCACTTTCTTCAGCGACACTGTGGGCACAGAAGGAGGTGAGAAGGCGCGAGGGGGTCTTCATAGGGTCTCCCCGACAAGATCCGCTCTCGCTCACGGCACAATTGTTGCCTGTGACAGCGGGAGTGTCATCTTCCCATCGTCCTTGCTCCCTGTGCCTCCCGCAAGTCCGTGGGCTTCAGCAGGTGATGCTTTCCGGGGGAGAGAGAAGTTATGCCGTAGGTTTTACGAGGAATGGGACTCCTGCAGGCTGACCTTGTTCTGGGAATTGACGTGGTCTGTTCACCCGCGTTCGGGGCGTCCGGCTGCCTGAGGCCAGTTGCTGGGATCCCACACGGGTTGGTGGTTCTCCTCAGGCCTCCGTGGACACCTCCCCTTCTAGGTCTTCCTCAGAAGAATCTCATGAAAGAAGATCCTCGAAGACAAGGATCTGAGCCTCATTCTGAGGCCGGCAGGGAGGGTCTTGGCCAGCAGCGCGTACCAGGTCTGCGCCCCCAAGCGGGACTTGAACTCACGACCCTGACATCAAGAGCAGACGCTTCGCTGATGAAGCCACCCAGGCGCCCCCCAAAGGGAGATTTTTACCGTTCACCCTAGTGGACGCAGAAAGAAATAAGGAACGGACAGCGAGGTCGGGGTCCGCTTTTCTCTGGAGGCGTGAGCGCAGAGCACGCGGACAGGTAACGGGCGACGGCAAGTCCTGCTGTGACTTGCTGGCCGTGTACATGGGCGTATGTCCTCCTGGGGTCACGCTGGTCCCCCGTCCTGTGCAAAACACCTCTGTGCATGCAGATGCTCCCGGGAGCGCCTTCGGGCTTCAGCAATCCCACAGACGGTGGGACCTGCGCGTCAGGAGCCTCGGCACGTGAAGCCCCTCCAGGTGTTCTCATTGTCCGACCCGGGAAGCGTCCGACCGCTCCCCAACCCCCTTCCTCTCCCCCAGCCGGAGCTGAAGCAGAGTCACGGCTTTCTGAACACTCTCGGTAATGAATGTGACAATTAACGACCCAGTTCGAGGCTCTGTCCCACTCTTGTGGACCTCCTTCGAGGATTTGGTTCTTTGTATTAGTTTGCTAGGCTTCTAGAACAAAATCCCACACACTGGTTGGGGGCGGGGGTTGCTTCGGCAAAATGATTGCCTCACAGTCCTGCCTCAGACCCGAAATCCGAGATCCAGGGGTGGGTGGGCACCTTCCAAGGCTGTTCACGCCTGTCCCCTGCCTCTGGGGGCTCAGGAGCCGTCTCTAGCGTTCCATGACCTGTAGAGACATCACCCCGATCTCTGCCTTCATCGTCACACGGTGCTCCTCCTGTGAGTACTGGGTCCAAATTCCCCTTTTTATAAGGATATTGGCTCGTTGGGTTAGGACCACCTGCCTGCAGTGTGACCTCATTTTAACGGGTCACACCAGCAAAGACACTATATTTTTTAAAAAGGTTTTATTTATTTGACAGACAGAGATCATAAGAAGGCAGAGAGGCAGGCAGAGAGAGAGAGGAGGAAACAGACTCCCCATGGAGCAGAGAGCTTGATGTGCGGCTCGATCCCAGGACCCTGGGATCATGACCTGAGCCGGAGGCAGAGGCTTAACCCACTGAGCCACCCAGGCGCCCCGTTGGTTGCAGTTCCAGTGTGAAGACCTTCTGTTCTAGAATCCCCCCTGCTCAGGGAACATCAATCTTCTGTTTTTTTTTTTTTTTTTTAAAGATTTTATTTATTTGATAGAGATCACAAGCAGGCAAGAGAGAGAGAGAGAAGGAAGCAGGCCCCCGGCTGAGCAGAGAGCCCGATGCGGGGCTTGATCCCAGGACCCTGGGATCATGACCTGAGCCGAAGGCAGCGGCTTAACCCACTGAGCCACCCAGGTGCCCCCTCAATCTTCTGTTCTATTCAGGCCTTCAACAGATTGTGAGACCCTCAAATGAACGTGTCACCCTGATTAGTTAATGTTAGCAAGGGCTGTTCGATAGCGTTGGCACATCAAAGAATCTTTTTGACATCAGGACCGAAACACGGAGATTTGCTCAAGGCCAGTTCGGAGTCGACAGTTCGGCTCTGTCTTTTCCACCAAAAGCTTCAGCACCTTTTTTGGGAATTCAAGCTCATCATCGTGATGATGTATTGTAAATGTTAGCCTGCCAGACCCCCACATTCCAAGCCCCTGGGGAAGATGCTGGTGCCGGGGTCTCCTGGGTTACCTGCTATTCTGGGCTGAGTCTTTCACGACAGCAGCTCTGCAGAAAGGAGCTCAGCAAGACATAGAATGTTTTCTGTCTCTCGGGACACTTGAAGGGTTTATGTCGTCGCTCCAGAGCTAAGAGTGCCCGGAAGGGGATGGACATCTCTGAGCACCTCATGCGGCAGCCCGGAGATGTCCGGCTTGCGGGTGAGGGAGCACATGAAGAGCTGAGAACTGATGTACGAACCCCTTTCTTTCAGGGGCCAGGGGTGGTTTGGGAGCTTGTTTGCTCAAGGGTGGATGCAGGGTGCAGAGAAATGCAGAGAATGAAGGTCAGGCCCAGTGAGATCCTTCGGGGAACACAGAAACCAGGAAGCCAAAGCCAAGGTCAAATCTGCAAAGTGCCAGCCGCCCAGCTGAAGCTGGGGAGACACGCCCAGGTATGCTGGGTGAAGATGGATGGGATCTGGAGCGAGGGCAGATGAGGAGCCGAGGAGGCCTTCAGACAGTCCTAGGATGGCTCTGAGGAGCCCAGGCCCGGTTTCTTGGGTGGGTGGTGCAAGGTCAGGCTGGGCCAAGGACCTGGGCTGAGGACCCGGCCCAGGAGGAGCTTTAGCTGTGGAGGGCATAGTTCTGTTCCGCTAGAATTTCTGAAGAGTTTGGGGAGCTCTGCCCGTACCCGCTTGTTCACCCCATGCCTGGCATCCCAGTAATCACTCACGAATGAGCTGAATTACTGAGTCTTCCAGCCAAGGGAGAGAAGGGTGCAGTGCTGACACAGCCTGCTTCTTGTGGGAGGAGAAAACGGGGGCATGAGAACAATATTCACGGGGTTCATCTCGCCCAGACAACACATGCAGCAAAGAGAACCATTTCTGGTGGCCCCAGGACTCTTGTGAGAAGGGTCTTAGACCCAGTGCCCTTCTCACCCCAAACTCCTTTCCTGGTGCCTCGAGTCTCTCCAGACTTCAGTGGGTCCTTTCTTTCTTTCCAGCTTTCTCTCTCCCTCTTTTTTCTGGTTCTTGTGGGATTGGGCACTTCATAACATTCCTCTGTGGCTCACCCTCCATCTTGGGAATTTCTCCTTTGGGTCTGCCGGCGCCGAGGGACTAGGAAAGCCCAGTCCAGGTTGTTTTTCTGCATGCCATCACGATTGCCGGAGAGGAAAAACAGGTCGCTCCCCCGCCTCCATGTTCTCTGAACTCTCATTGTCCCCCCACGCCCCCGCCACCTTCCCTCTTGCCTCAGGCTACAAGATGATAAGATTTTTAAAAAATGGAAAGAGAAAAACTAAAATTAGGCTTATGTGACCAACGATTCTGCTCTGGGCAATGGAAAAATAAACCATACCCACATTTCTGTTTTTCCCAGGATCTGAAGAACAACCTTGGCTATTTGGGTAGCTGGTTATTCCTGGTACATTTCAGAAATAACTCCTGTTTATTTATTATTGGGTATTTATAACAGTGTTTCAGAGCAGGTTTCCAATAGCCGCATGAAGAATGGGCTCCAGCACTGGCTGGGGTGGGGTGCGGTAGGGAGGGATGCCGTCCCTGCGAGGGAGGAACCATGACATGACCCGCTCAGCAGCATTTCTGCCTGCAGAGGCCATAGCTGGGGGCGGCTGGGGGGGCTACCTGACCTTTGTTTCTCTTCTGAGGCTTCCCAGAAAGGACGTCAGAGCACAAATCGGATTACTCACACCCGCACTCTGGGCTCAGGCAGAGACTAGAGGTGACGTTTCCGGAGGAACAAAAGGATGGTGGATTCCTGAGCAGTCAGCCACAGACCTGAGCCTCCAGGAATGCTGACAGCTCCCAGGCACTGACATCATCCCCACTCCCGGCTCTGGGAGGAACCCTCTGACCCCCAGGTCTTAGGGCAATTATTTTTAGCCAGAAAACCCATCCTGTGGCATTCCCGTGCTGTACTCAAGGGAGCCAGAATTTCCAGAGAGGGCCCTTTTGAATTTACGGAGCCCCCATCTCTTCTTCTGCCTGTGATGTTAGAGATTGTTGAGGTTGGAACGTTGGAGTCCATTAGTCTGCTGCTTCATTTGGTAGATGAGCCTGGAGAGGCGGAATGTCTTGTTCAAGGTCACACAGCCGGGTGCAAATCTGCCCTCCTGTCTCTTTCTCCTCACCCCTCCTCCTGCTCTTTGTCTGTTACAGCAATTCCCAAACCATTTGTTCTTCTGACCCATGAACTCTCAGAAGTTACTGAGGATCCCCAAGACCTTGTTTACATGTGTCGTGTCTATCGATACGGCCCCCTGTTAAAAATTAAAGCTGAGAAATTGTAAAAATGGGATCCATTCATTCCTTAAAAATACATTTTAATAAACCCATTGCATGCTAACATAAAATATTTTATGACTAATAGCTGTGTTTTCCAAAACAAAAGAATTTAGCCAAAAGAGTGGCATTATTCGACATTTTGCAGATGGTTTTAGCGCGTGGCTTAACAGAACAGTGGGACTGTTGTATCCGCTTCCACATTCCATCAGTTGCAGTATTACCTGCCACGCTGCCTCCGGAAAACCCCACTTTTTCCCATGAGATTGAAAAAAGCAACTTCATGTCATTGGATTATTATGAAAATGTCTTGGACACCCACAGGGGTCCCTGTCCCACACTTTGAGAACCAGTGATCTATATACCATCTCTGTACTTGCCTCATCCTTAACACAGCTGCTTTCCCGCGGCTGATTCAGTCATTCAAAGAACACGCAGTGAAGAACTCACCGGTGTTAAGCTGGGAATTTAAAGACAAAGGCCTCCCATGCGATCTCAGTCCAAAAATTCAGTCACAAAAGAAACAGAACCAACTTTGTCTTTCTTAACGACGTATTGTCTGATTTCGTTCCCACCTCCTGCCAGGCTGCTGGGAAACAATCTCAGCCCTTCCTGGGTTTTGCCCATCCAAAACCTGTGGAATATTCCTGGGGTCTTTTTTAGTGCAAAAGCCTTGGGTGGGAGTTCTGTGGCCCTTGGAGCTCCCCGTCCCGTCCAATGACCATTTCAGCCCCGGGCTTCCGTGTCAGGAGTGAGGTAAAGGGAGTGTTGGCCGTTTCCATCTGTCTCCCTCAGAAGAGGCGAGAATGTGGGCACCGTTTCCCCATCCCTTCCCAGCCCAGAGATCACAGATCTTCTCCCTCCCCCCTACGCTCTCCCCCTGCTTCCCCCGCTACAGGCCAGCGGAGTCCTTGGCCAAAGGGAAATCATCCCTGCACGTTTCTTCAAGACGTTCTCCACTTCTCCCAACAAAAGCCAGAACAATGTGCAGGTTATTTCTGATTCCTCTCCCTGCCTTGGGCCTCTCCTTGGGATTAAATAAGTTAATAATAAACATGCCAGCCACACACTAGGAACCCTATAAGTGTTGCTATTAATATTCTCTGAAAATTCTTCTAGCTTCATTGGGATATAATTGACATGTGACATTGTGTAAGTTTAAGGTATACAACCTCGTGATTTGATACACGTATGTGACTATTAATAGTCTTGCTACTTTTGTTCAGAGCTAAGGAGGCACAAAGTTTGAATAGGGAAAGGGGAAAACGCAGGAAGGGAAACCCTCCGGAGTTCACATGCACACCTGTCCCATGACAATGACACATGGTCCCCTCTTCTCTAGCTGCCTCTCGACGCCACGTGGAAGGCTGAGAAGCGCCCCCAGGCCCCCTTTCCTCCTTAGCCACTCTTTTCTCTTGGGTCAGAGCACATTTTTACTTACAGAGACGTGTGCTCCTCCACGCCCAGGTGGTGGGGAGTCATTACCGTGGAATGTGAGAATCAGCGGGGGCTTTGGAAGGTTCTGCAGAGTCCCTGGGTCCCCCAACACAGCTCTGCTGAGCCCCCTTCAGAGATGGGCAAATCCACAGAGAACCCACCCCCCCCAATTTCTCTTCAGGACCTCTTTCCTCCGGGCAACCGCTGCCAGGACTTTTCAGGGGCATTCGCTGTGAGCTCAGCCTGTCGTGGAAGGTGTCCCCCAGCAGTCTGCCGGGAGCCGTGGGCCAGTTCAGGCCACACTGCGGGCAGGCGGACCACGGACAGCAGGTCCGTTTTGTAGACGGTCAGTAATGAGTCATGGACTAACAGGTGCGAACGGGCCGCGCGCTTCTATGTGCGGACGGACAGCGTCCTCTGTGGGCTGCGGGGAGATCGGCCACCCGCCCGCCTCGCGGGGCTGGAGTTCACCATGCTTCTGTCTTCTCCCAGGCTCATTCCAGTCCTCATTCCGGCTGCTCATCCTGATGGGGCTGCTAAGGCTTGGTCACGACTAGTGGTGTGTGTGTGTATGTGTATGAGAGAGAGAGAGAGAGAGAGAGAGAGAGAGATGTGTGTCCACAGTCACACTATGGGGGGAGCCTTCTGTCTCTCCTCGAGGCTGTCAGCTGCAACCCCCTCCACCAGGCCTTGGAGGTGAGTCTGCAACAATGTGGTTGGTGGACCCTGGAGACCTTTTTTAAGTGGAAAATGCCCTTTGCATTTTTCTCAGGGCGTGAGGCTCCTGGCTGGGTGCGTGGCAAGCCCAGCGAGAGCGGCAGCTGACGTCCCCTGGGATGCGCCGCGGGGGGGGCGGGGGGCAGCTGATGTCCCCTGGGATGCGCCGCGGGGGGGGGGGGTCAGGTCCGGATGGCGCCCTGCGGGCCGCACACCCTGCTCACGGGCTGCTGGGCGGCCTTAGCCTCGTGTCCCTCGAGCGGAAACCGGAGCGGAGCGGGATCCATTCCAGGCACCCCCCACTCCAGGCAGGAGCAGAGAAACGGGATTGGGGCTGAGTGCCCCGGCCCCGGGCTTCCCGCACACGCGACATGACCTGTGGGGGCTGGTCCAGGAGCCCTCGAGATCCCAGCCCAGGAAGAGCCGGGCTGTCTGGTTCTGGGCAGACGTGCGGGAGGCGAATCACAAGTGAGTCAAGCGCTTGCCGAGGGGGAAGTGAGCCCCCAGCCTGCCCTTCCTCGCGGGGCCTCCTTCGGTCCCTCGCAGGGGACAAAAGAGCGCGAGAAGACAGCCCGCAAGCTCCTGGGGCTGGGGAGGGGGTGCTGGCCTCCCCAGACCCAGAGTCAGGCCCAGACGGTGAGGTGGGCCGGGTCCCCGCCGGCAGGGGACCTCCGCTCCCTGCGCTTCTCCGCTTCTCCGCGGCCGGGCTCCTGCCGTGCAGGGTCACGGCACGGTCTCGGGGACTTCATCGGTTGATCATCTTACTTCCGCATCCCATAAAGGTGCTTCAAGTCCCAGAGAGTCAGGGACGGAGGGACCTTCAGCTCATCTACACCCGTAATCCGACAGCAGAGGAACCGGAGATGCCATGTCTGGGACGTGCCCAAGGTCATGGAGCAAATCCACGGAAGCATCTCTCTGGTGGGTCCACGGGGTGTTTCATGGTCTCCACGAGGCTCATTAATCCAACTACACCTTTCCTACGCTGTGAGGAATAATAACCCTTAACAGCATTATGCCGCTTCTGGGACGTGGGTCTCTGAGCCCGTGTGTGAGGGCAGCCGCAGCTCCAGAGGCGGGGAGCGGCTGGGGGGGCTTGGCCGTTCAAGCCCTGCGGGGTGGTTTGTCTCCGGAGCCCAGACTCCAGATTTCTCCCTCCTCTCTTCTCAGGGAAGGCAGGACTCCCGCTCCGTACAGTCTGGGGACGGTCCCACCACCACGGGACTGTCATCATTTCATTTCACACCCCCATCGGGGAACACAAGGGGCTGTAATTGATGTGGTTCAGCGACCCACGTCGGAGCAATAAAAATGAGTCCTTCATGACGGCCTGCAAGAGTGCGGCGGGCCCGGCGTCTGGCTTTAATGGGAGCGGGAAATCGCAAGCAGATGACTGCAGTGTTCCCGGGCTAGAGGCTCGGGCCC
Source organism: Neogale vison (assembly GCF_020171115.1). Classification (NCBI taxonomy): domain Eukaryota; kingdom Metazoa; phylum Chordata; class Mammalia; order Carnivora; family Mustelidae; genus Neogale; species Neogale vison. Next base: position 143,578,412 of record NC_058102.1, read on the forward strand.
TCCCACTAAAACCGCTCCTGACGGCGGCCAGCCCTCCCCACATGTGCTCCCCAGACGTGGGTTATTTGCAGGACGCCCGGAGCGAGGCAATGCTAAATGCATAGGAGCGGGGGGCTGCGTGTGTGACGGCTGAGGTCATGGTTATTCATTTCAAGCTGCAGAGACGTTTGGTTTAAAAAACCCCAGCGACTCCACTGGGATTGGCTTTCAGAGAAGAAAAACAGCCCCAGAGTTCTTTTCCTGTCCAAAGCTGGTGGGATGGCGCTTACATCACGGGCCCCCACTTAACCCTTTGGGGGTAGGAGAAGGTCCTGCCTCCTCTAACTTGCTCCGGGCAGTTTTGCCTCTTGGAGAAAATGCTGTGAGTCACTGTGATTTACCATGAACTTGCTAAGAATGTGTCTGATGGTCTGATGTCTCTGGTCTCAAACTAGAGGCACAAAACGGCTAAGACGCCTACGAGGCTCGGAGACCAACACCTCGGGGATTTGCAGGAGGCCTTTGGACAAGTCCATTTCTGGAACCAGGCCTCTCATCAGTGGCATAAACGTGCCTGGGGCACAGGGACCGGAGTGTTTCTCAGCCCCTCTCTGACTCGCGTTATGCAAGGCCAGGAGCACACTCGGTCACCCGCTATACATCTGTGTTTAATCTGTGCGCTGCTTCTCTCAGGACAGGCATTTTCTGGAGGTCAGGGGCCACATCTGGGTACACACGGCCATTTTTCTACGTCTTTCTGCCCCTCTGGGATCACTACTCTTGAACCGAACAGGTTCAATGAGAGGTAGGTAGGGATGCCTCCCCTTCCATGCGGGGTCACAGACCCGCAGCAGGGAAAGCCAAGGGGAGATGGGTGGGAACGTCGGTTGACGGTGCAGGGCGAGGAAATGGGAGGTGGGGGGGGTTGCCTTTACTTTGTGCAAAGATGTCTAGGTTCAAGGTAAATCCAAGCGACGGTGTGACAAGTGAACGTCTTCCCTCCCAAAGGGTGGCTCTTCGCAGGCCTCCGGTGCACAAAAAGACGGCCTGTCACTGGGCAGTTGAGCAAGACTGTGCTCTTGCAGAGAAAAAAGACTGGAAGGACCACGTGTTGCTGCAGGTGACAAGATACATGATTTGCATTTTCTTCCGCTTGCTCGTTAGTCGTTTCTAAATTTTCAACCATAGATATGGATGAATTATCTTGAGAATGAGGAAAAGATGTTAAATCCCATTTAATGGGTCATTTAGGAACGATAGAGCTGGGGGTACAGCGGCGGGGGGTGGGGGGTGTGGTTCTCAGGATGGGTTTCCTAGGGCCCCCGGGGACAGAACCGTGCCCACGCTTCCTCCCGCGGGGATCTGGGCGGTTCTACACGCTCCTCTTCCCAAACCCAGACGCCTACCTCCCGGCTCCTGGCTGTGATATCAGCACGTCACGCAGAATGACAGGACTGCGCCCGTGTGACGCTCGGACTGCCACGAGCCCAGGCCTGGGGGGTCATTCTCCCTCCCGCGTCTCACTCCTGCGGGGCTCTGCGCCTGCCTCGCCGGAGGTCAGCTCCTGTCGTCAGCGCGCCTCTCCGAGTCCTACAGCAAGCCATTCGAAAGGGGCGATTCCGTCCTTTCCTCTTGCTCTCATTCCCCCAGCAGCTTTATGGAGATGGAATTGTATAATGTGGTATACATTTTAGGTGTACAAAACACAGTTTTCTACATATGGATCTCTCTGTAAATATTGCAAGATAGATGTCCATATTGCAAAATGACGAAGATGAGTTAGCACATCCAAAAATCTGGAAAGCTTCTCAAGTCTGTGCGTCCTCCTCCTACAGGGGCCAGGCGAACCGCGTCTGCATTGCTCCCATTCTAGCACTTAAGTCATTTCTCACGGCCTAGCTCGGTGTGTGTGATGAAAAGCATCCCGAGGTAAGCGCAAAATGCCCTCGCTTCGGAGCAGCCCTGAGAGGAGGGTCCCGAAGGCTGAGTCTATCCGACAAGGACTCAGAGACGTTCCCGATGCAGTCTGGCAACGCTAGGAAGAGGAAGACCTCTGAACGTCAGGGGTGTGACCCCGTGAGAGGCGAGATATGCTGGGAAAGGCCACGGACGCCTTGATGCCTCGTTTGTCACAGGTCACCTGTTTGCATTTACCTCCTGGGTGGCCGGGGAGCAGCTGTTGCCCTCGGGGCCTGGAGGGGTCCTGGAACAGACCTCAGTCCCTAGAGATCCACTGACACAGCCAAGAGAACGGGAGGTCCATCCAGCGGGAACCAGGCCCTGGACAAGCACAGCCTCAGGGGCGGGTCAGCCAAAGCTCCCCGTCGTGGGGCATCGATGTTTGGACGCTGTGGGTCCTGCACCCAAAGGCTCCAGTCTGAGTCTCGGCCACATTCCAGAGGATCCGTCTGGCACGGTGTGTGCCGGCCCTGGCCCCACGGGCTGCAGCCAGCCTCCCCGCTCCGCCGCTCATTCATCCCCCGCAGCTGTCGGGCCGGAGGACAGCAGGTGAAAGCAGGCCGGCTCATTGTTCCCCTCCCAGGCCGCACAGACCTCCAGCTTGCCGCGTTTCATGCTGGGAGGCCCGCTCTCCCAACCACCGTGACCCGCAAAGGCCTCGGTCCAGACCCAGCCCTTGAAAGTTCCCCATGTCTGGGCCTTGGGGCCTCTCGGGTAGCGGGTGACATGCAGGGACAGGTGCCGCTCGCCTCTGGGGAGCTCGGCCGGGGCCCTGGTGGCTGCCGGTCAGAGAGCACATTCCAGGCCCGGTGCCCCCCCCTTCAAGCAGGCCACTGGGGGGCGGTCACTGTGTCATCGTCCTAAGTTATGTCTAAAGGCTTAGATGGTACTTTATACTTCCGTGTCAAGCCTTGAGAAACAAAGGCAGAAGGCTAGCATCCTGCTGACGTCCTCGGGACTGTGAGATAGTGTTTCAAGGCCTCCGGAGTGAGGCTTGCCAGCCACGGCAGGAGGAGAAAGCCCGACCAGCAGCGGACCCTGAGGCGCAGGGGTGGGGGTGGGCGGTCAGGTCTCACTCCCTGCGGAGGGCAGCCTGGCCGCCGCCCCCCTTCCTTGGCTCTCCTGCTTTCAACCTTCCCCCCTTTGTCACCCCGTTGCTCTCCCCCCCTGTGCTGGGTGGTGGGGAGGGCAGTGGGCAGGAGAAGCAGATCTCGGGAGGGGGGAGGCTGGGAAGAGGCTGTGGCGGAGGGAGGCCGTTGGGGGCAGGGCTGGGCGGCCCGATCTCGAGAAGAATGTGTGAAATCGGGGAAGTGAGGGCGGCGCAGGCATGGCGATGGTGTCCCATCAAACTAGAGTACGTTCCTGCTCCTTGCAAACAGGCCTGGCGCCGGCAGCTTCGGGAGCGAAGAGGCCCCTTTGGGGGGGGGGAGGAGGGTGCAGCCAGGGCTCCCCAAAGTCGGGAACGGGAGGGGCCGCGGAGGGCGGATCCTGGGGCCGGGCCGGCCACTGGTTGAAAGAGAAGCCTTTCTTCTTCCATCCCCGAGGGTTTTCTCCTTTTCTCCGCGGCCTCTGCCGTCCAGATGGCAATCCCCGGACCCAGGCATCTGCACAGAAAGAGGGCAGCGAGACAGGGTGATTCACCCCCAAACTGCGTGCCCGCTGTGTCTGAAGTCCCGGCAGCAGCCCTGCTCCTCACGGAGCTGCTTTAAAAGGTGCCATTTAATTAGGCAGCTCAAGTCCTCTGCGAGGGCAGCTCCTTAGCGACCCTGGATGAGGCTTTCCCGTCTGGAAACTGGACTCATCCTTCTGCTCGCCTCTCTCCTCCCCTGCCCCCTGGAGTCCGCTGACTCTGCAGCCTCCCTCTGCAGCTCCCCACCCCCCAGCTGTCCTCCTTCTCATCTCCCTGCCCCCCCGTGTCTTTGGGGTCACAAGGAAGTGCAGGGAGCCCAATAAATTGGCTTCAAAGTAGCTTCACTAAGCCCCCTGGGGACACAGTCTCCCTGGCTCCTGCTCCCCCATTTCTCGGCCACGTGGTCCCAGCTGTGCCCACGGGGAGGCCCGGAGTGCAGGCCTATTGGTAGGCGGCTCCCAGTGCATGCCAGCCTCTCTCTGGGGCACTCCCCAGGGTCCCCAGGTCCCCAGGTCCTCCCTCTCAGACCCACAGCTGCTGAGCAGCCTTTGCTTTTCTTAAGGAAAAGTGGCTCCGGCCAGGGGCATCCTGGAATCTGGCAGAGGAGATACTGGGGAAGACACGGCGAAGGGCTCCTGGAGAGAGGTTTTGGGGGGCTAGGTTTTGGCGGCTCTCCTTGCAGTGGACAGGGGGATAACTGGATCTGGGGACCACAGGGTCCTGGCTGTGAGGCCTGCCTTTGGCTCTGTGCCAGAAGGGTTCTAGGGCATGGGGATGAGGTGAGGCAGGGGGATGCCCTGGCCCCACGTGTAAGGGCTCCCTCTGAACGATGAGCAATTCCCCCCCTGGCTCCCCTGTCCCCTTCGGGGCACCCTCACGCCCCCAGCAGGGTCCTAGATGGAAAGTGCCGGAATGAGAGTCTGCACAGCACTGTCCCCACATCATGTCCCCGAACCCAAGAATTCTCTTCTGTAAAATGGGTGCAGGAAAACCCTTAAAACCCTGCCCTACCTACTTGTGCAGGCTTTCTGTGAGCACCCACGTCTGAGGGCACTCACTGGAGCCCATAAGATGCCGGCAGCCCCCCAAGACGCACCCAGCACCAGGGCGCGGCCATGCAAGCTGCTGGGACCGTCACCGGGAGTCGGCTCTGGTCCTGCCTGGTGCAGCGTCTCCAGCGAGGAGGCTCACCCCGGGGGAGAGAGGGTGGCCAGGGCTGCAGGCACTGGCAGAGACCTCCAGCCCGGGGCCCTGGAAGGAAGGCCTCCGGTGCCAGGGCCAAGCTTCCTCCAAGAACAATGAGAAGGAGATGCTGTTTTCGCTGACGGGGAAACTGGTGGGGCCGGGTGGCTGCAGGTCTTGGGGAGGTCAGGGAGAGCACGGGGAAGGCCTCCCTGTGGAGCAGGCAGCACCGTGCCCAGCCCTTCCCCAGACCCCTGGGCCAGCGGCAGGAGCTGGTTTCTCCTGCTCCCCAGGGCCGGGGAGTGGAGGTCCGTGATGCCGGGTGGTCGTGGCCACTAGTGTTCATGGCTACCAACGCCCTCCAAGCCTCTTGTTGATTGCCTTCAGTGCCCACCGTAAGATGTTTTCGTGAAGATGCTAACTGTGCTTTCTAGAAGATGCCGGGCTACCTACGGAAAATGCAGACCTGCATGGCAGAATGAAAGGCAGCACGGGGGGCTGAGGACAGGCACCCTGGAGCCTCCCACCCCGGTGTGAATCCCGACTTACGGGCGATATACCTTGGGCGTGTTCCTAACCTGCTCCGTGCCTCAGTTTCCCCTCTGAAAATGGGAGTGAAGGTAGTTCTGGCATCACTTCACACAGCTGCTGCGGGGATCCAGGGAGTCACTGTGCGCAGTGCCCTCAGGACCGCATCTGGCCTCGCAGAAGCAAGCAAATAACACGGGAGGGAAATAACGTGGCCGCACAGACGGGTGGTCTTTAAGGTGAAGTCTGGCGTTTTTCCAGCACGGGCTTTGTTCTCAAGCCGAGTGTCAGGGGCTCCGACTCCGGTCCGGGTTGTGGGCGCGGCGCTCCTAGGAACAGCGGCCCCGTTCTGGCAAAGCATCGTGCGACTCACTTCTCTGACACGTCGGGGTGGACGGCGAGGGCTCCAGGGGCTCCAGGAACCAGGGCCGCTGTGTGGGCTGAGAGAGGCCTCGGAGCACGGTGGCGTCTGAGGGAGCGTGTGGGGCTGATTCAGACAAACGGAGGGGTGGGCTGACCACAGGATGATAAAGACCGCGACTTCCCCACTGCTCCAGCCCAGACGGGTGCGTAGTTGGGGTGGAAAACATGCTTTCCTGGCACCCATGAGACCTCAGAACAGTGGGTCCCTGTGACCCACACACAGGGGGCAGCCCTCTCGTTAGTGGGTCCCACCAAGGGCCGTAATGTGGGCTGCGAGAGAGTCATTGGTCCCTCTATCTGACGGTGCGGACCTTACCCCTAACGGGCACAGCCCGACGATGTCAGGGCGGCTGGGAGTTTGGAGGTTGAGCTGTCCAAGCGTATCCAGGCTGGCCAGGCATTCAGAGCCCAGGGTCTTCCAAACAAGAATGACCCCTGAAGCTTCTAAAAGCACACAGGTGAGCCATGGACCCTCGTGAAAACCACGGACAAACGTTTGTTTACCGTGCGCTGGTGCTCAACCCTAGGAGTGTTATCTCCATCCAATAGACGAGACAATGGACACACAGAGAGGGTAAGTCACTGGTTCAAGGACACACAGCTTACAAACATGAGAGCTGCATTCAAACCCAGCCATTTTGGCTCCAGAATTCTTGCTCTTAACCACAACATTCAAGAGCCCCAGAGTCACGTCATGACATTCCTACGAACTAAATACAGCCCTGCAGCCCGGATTCCCGGATTCCGAATGCATCAGCCACCAACTTTGAAGTCCCGTACGCACAACCTCCGGGCATCCCTGCCCTGGGCCAGGGGAGCAGGTGATAAGCCGGTGCATCCTAGGGGGCTCCCCGCCCGCCTTCTAAGACCCCTATTGGCCCCCATGGGGTTTGTGGGTGATTAGAACCCTCTAGACAATTTCCCTGCAGCCGATCCTCCCCTAGAGTGAATTTCTCAGAATTACGGGTTTGGGCCCATTCCTCTCATCTAATAACATCTCTGTTGTGAGTAACTCTCCAGTCATCTGAAGCTCGCTCTGCCTGAGGCTCTGTGTCATCTGTGGGTCTGATCGGCCTGTGTCCACTGCAGCCACTGATAAAACAGTGAAAGAACTGGACGGGGCACAGACACGTTCTTTGCTTACTGTCATTTAATCGACTTCAGATGGGTCCCCAGTGACTCAGGAAAGCTCCTCGCTCCCCGCACCCCTGCAGCAGCCTGCCCAGCTTCTGCGGCCCTGTTTACCTTTCCTCAGGATCCTGTGCCCTCCCCTGCTGTGGGGGTGGGGTGTGTCCTTGGGGACAGGTTCTGAAACCAGAGCGGTGGCAGCATTCCCTCTATTGTCTTGAAAGCCACCGGAGCAGAACAAACCTGCCTGGGATTTGCATTAAGCTTGGTGCTTGGGGAGGCCCAGGACAGCGGGAGCGGTCGTCAAGGCAACCGGTGGGGCAGAAAAGAGGAAAAGAAAAGAGCCCAGTACCTCAGCCTCTGGGGGTCAAGGAGTTGAGGGCAGGACCAAGGGTTGGACCCAGGTCCAGTGTTCTCAAGCAATTGTTCCAAACGTCAATGTCGGATCACCCTCTCCCCCTCCCCTGCTGGCTCTGGCCACTGGCTGACAGGTGCCCCTGAGGGACGGCCTCCCCGGTCAGGGGTCTACCGGCCCAGCCCTCCTGCCGGCCCAGGCCCGAGTCAGAGCCTGCTCCCCTCCCGAATTCCTTTCTCGAGACTCTGACAGCGCCCCCCACCGCCCCTCCTTTCCCAGGTATGAGAATGACAACACCCAAAGACTGAAACCTCGAATAAAAATCAGACAAAAACAAGGCCTGGGAGGGACGGGTGCTGGCCACACGGGGCCACCCTGCGGCCTCAGCCGGCACCTGGAGCCCCGGAGGGCCTATCCCAGCAACATCCGGCCCAGACGCACCAGACACCACCGGGACGCCCCCCACGATGGTTTTCTCCCCGGGGAATCAAGGTGGCTTTTTCCTTCGAAGACTTCCAGAGACTGGCTTCGGCTCCCTGTTCTTCCCAGCCACACCCAGGAGCCAGCCTTCACTCCGCGTGCCCGGCCCCCAGCCAGTCCCACTTCTGGAAGAGGAAAGCCCTGCGGATTCTAGGTTCTCGTGGACTTCTCCGTCCGAGCACGGGCTCAGACCATTCCTCCCTTCTTCAGACCGTCCCTGCTCACTACCCCCCACCCCGCAGGCTCTGTGTCTTTGGTCAGCTCTGGTCAGCTCTGCCTTTCTCAGGATATCCCAATCAGAAGGATCACTCAGAGGTGTGTGTTTAGAATTCAGATTCCTGAACCTCACGTGAGATCTGCAGAATCAAAACCTCTGGGAAGGTTAAATAAATAGATGAAATCTTAAAAAATAAAGAAAGAAAAAGGGCGCCCGGGTGGCTGGGTCTGTCAGGCATCCGGCTCTGGATTTCGCCTCAGTTTGTGATCTCAGGGTCCTGAGATCAAGCCCCGCATGGGGCTCTGTGCTCAGTGTGGAGTCAGCTTGTCCCTCTCCCTTTGCCCCTCTCCCACCTCCCGCACCCCCCAACTCACCCCCTACGCCCCCGCTCATGCACGTGCGCGTGCGCGTGCGTGTGCACGGGCTCTGTTACCCGCCCCCAACAAACAAACAAAAAAAATCTTACCCATAACCTCCCCCCCAACCCAAAAACCCAGCTCGGGGAAGGTTGCCTGGGAATCCTCCTCCGACAAATGCCCCCACTGATGCTCACGTGTGGGCAAGCCTGGGGAGCCCAGGCCAAGTCCGTCTCTCTGCTCAGGGGCAGCCCCTTATCGCTGTCTCTGGGCCTCAGGGGCACCCTCTCAGGGGCAAGGTGGGACCAGTCTGCGGAGTTGGGCGGGTCTGCCCCACCCTGTCCCCACCGGGGAGGCCCTGCGGGAGGTGGTGGTGCCGGTGAGCATGGCCTGACCCGGGGCCCACCTTCGGCTTCCTGCTGGCCCTGTTGCTCCATCTGCCCCCTTAGCACTGTGGTCATTGAGGGGGTCATGTGGGTGCTGCTGGGCCCTTGTGCTGTGGCTGTGCTTCGGTGCCCATGGGCTGGCAGCAGCTTGAGCCCCGTAAGAAATGGGTGGGAGCCTAGCCCTGCCGACCAGGTATCTCATGTCTCCTGGCTCCAGGAGCTGGACAGGAGGTGATACCCCATGACCCAAGCTGCCACCAGCGTGGGCATCTGCCCTGCCAACACTTGAACACTCTGTCTTGCTGCTGCACTGGGCCAGCACCGGGGACTGCAGGGCCTGCAGCTCAGTAGCTCTGCGTGGCAGTCCTGGAGGCCGCGGCTCACGGCTGGGATCTCAGAGCACTCAGTTTCCTTACCTGTCGGACACGAGACAATGAACTTCACAGGGTTACTGCGAACATTACGTGTGTAGAAGGGGCAGCAGAGTGCTTTGCAGACCAAGCGCTCAACGCAGAATGGCTCCCTTCCTGTTTCTCTTTTCTCTTTCTGTTCGCATATCGTCTGGTTGACCAAACCTCTCTCATTTCTCTTTCTTTCTGGTCCTATTCTTTTATTTTAAAGATTTATATTTATCTATTTGACAGAGAGAGACACAGTGAGGGAGAAGCAGGCTTCGCGCTGAGCGGGGACCCTGATGTGGGACTTGATGACTTGAGCCGAAGGCAGACTTGTAATGCCTGAACCACCCAGGTGCCCTGTTCTTTTTTTTTTTTTAAAGATATATTTATTTGACAGAGAAAGAGAGAGATCACGAGTAGGCAGAGCAGCAGGCAGAGATAGAGGGGGAATCAGGCTCCCTGCTGAGCAGAGAGCCTGATGCAGGGCTCGATCCCAGGACATAGAGATCATGACCTGAGCTGAAGGAAGAGGCTTAACCCATTGAGTCACCCAGGCACCCCTCTTTCTGGTCCCACTAAAGCATTTCTGAAAAAGGTCAACATATAAAAAACAATTATATTTCTGTATGTTAGCATTAAACAATTGGGACATGATATTTATTTACCTACTCATTTATTTATTTTAAAGATTTTATTTATGTGACAGAGAGAGACAGCAAGAGAGAGAACACAAGCGGGGGAGTGGGAGACGGAGAAGCAGGCTTCCCACTGAGCAGGGACACCACCCCCCCTCCACCGCCATGCGGGGCTTAATCCCAGGACCCTGGGATCATGACCAGAGCTGAAGGCAGATGCTTAACTGACTGAGCCCCCCAGCCCCCCAGGACATGATATTTAAAAAGACCAATGTCATTTACAATATTCTTTGAAGACATAAAATACTTAGAAAGGAATTTAAGGAAAGATGTGAAAAAGTTCAAAGCTCAAAATAGTAGACATTGCTGAGAGATATGAAAGAAGACACAAATATATAGAAAGCTATTCTATGTTCATGGACTGGAAGTTTCAGTTTGAAGTTGGCAATTCTCCCCAAGCTGATGTATAATTTTGGCACAATCCTAATCTTAATCCCGACAGGGCTTCATCTTTTAAAAATGGAAATTGACAGTTGGATTCTAAATTTATTTGGAAATCCAAAGATCTGGAAATAGCCAAAGACGATCTAGAGAAAGAAGAAGTTGGGGGGCTTATACTATCTGACATCAAGGTTTACTGGGAAGCTGTTTATTAAAGCAGTGTGGTTTTGACACGGGAAGAGACGAATGGATCCAGGGGACAGAACAGAGAGTCCAGGGATAGACACACACTTACAGGGACAGCTGGTCATTGACAAAGTCATCGGAACAATGACTACGGTGTGGAAAGGATGGTCTTTTTAACAAATGGAACCAGCACAAGTGGAAAATCACAGGAGAAAAACAAACATGATCATTACCTCACCATACACAAGAATTAATTCAAGATAGATTATAAACAAAAATATTAAAGCAAAAACCATGAAACTTCTAACAGAAAATGTAGAGTAATAGCTGTCTCATCTGTGGGTAGGGAAAGATGTCATTGTCAGAACACAGAAAATAGAACCATAAAATAAACAATCGATGAATTAGACTTCACGAAAATTAAGAACTTCTGCTCATCAAAGCCAACCTCAGAATAGACAAGCCGCAGACTGGGAGAGAATGTTTGCAAAACAGATGATCTAACAAAGGACTTGTAGTGAGAATATATAAAAATTCCTACAATTTAATAAAAAATACCAATTAAAGAAATGGGCAAAAGATTTGCCAAAGTCTTCATGGGGGAATAAATTCAATTGGGCAATAAATGTGTGGAAAGGTGCTCAACATGATGACTCACTATGGTTTTAATTTCGTGAAATTCAATGGATTAAACTGATTAACTTCATGAAATTAAAATCATGATGAGATACTGCTTTATCTACCAGAGCGGCTAAAATTAAGAAGACTTACAACTTTAAGTGTTGGCAAGAACTTCCATACATTGTTGGTGGAGGTCAAAATGGCCAAATGACTGGACAAAGGGCATTTCCTATACAGTTAAACAGGTGCACCATGACCCAGAAATCCCACGCCTAGATCCTCATCAAGGGAAATGAAAACATGCATCTACAATGATGTGTGTACAAGGACGTTCATAGCAGCTTTATCTATGATAGTAAAACCTGTAAGTGACACAAACGTCCATCAGAAAGGGAATGGATATGCAAAGTGTGGGATATCCATCAAATTGATTTTTACACAGTAACAAAGGGGTAAACTAGTGATACAACCAGTGACTTGGATGACCTTTATAGACAGCTAATCTACGCTGGTGACCTCTCATCTGTGATTGGCTCTGGGTGAGGGCTTGACAGGCCACAGGGAACTCTTCTGGAGCCATAGAAAGCTTCTATGTATCTTGGTAGGGGTGTGGCTCATGTGGGGATACACCTGTCAAAACTCACGGAAGGCACACTTAGGATTTGTTCTTTCCAGTGCACGTAAATTTTACTCCAAAAGAACTACGCACAGGTATTGGTGCTAATAGTAGGTTTGCTCCTTTTAATGGTCTGGGTTAACGATTCCGAAACCACTCTCTGTGTACTGCAGGCTTGAGCAAATAAGAAGAATATATTAATGATCATGAGAGACAAGGGAAGGGAGTGAAAATTTTGGAAAGAGCACAAAGTAGAATGTAGTTTTGTGGGATTGGATTGGAGGCATCCGTGCGAACCCAAGAGTTTTCAACATTTTTGTCTTTATTTTTATGTAGGCATAGGATGTGGATATCATTATAGACATAGAAATATAGACACTGGGGGTCAGGGGCGTGTGTATGTGTGTATATTCCTAGCTTCTTGAACTATTCTTGCAAGTTTTCTATAAATTTGAAATTATATCAAAATGGAAAGTGACAAAAAAGAGACGTCTTTTGGAAAGCCACCTTAAATTCCTGGAAGATGTTTGGAGCCAAGTTAAGGCACCAAACTCCTTGAGAAAGAGCCCCGATCTCCTATGTTCACCTCTTTGCTAGGAGCTGAAACCATGGTGGGTCCATCCATCTTGACGTCCTACAGAGACCCTTCCCCACGTCTTCGGGTCTTTCTGATTTTCCTCCCAGACAGAGGGTGACCTCTGTCAGCTCTCCCCATGGCCCTCCAACAACCTCCCGTGCTTTCTGTTTCTCATATTGGAGGAATTGGTTGGGACACTTTGAGGGCACCTCTGGCCACCTCTGCCTCATCTGCAGGTGTCTTCCATTCCAGAGACCAAGGAAACAAGGGTCCTGGTGTCTTCTTCCCTCTTGCCATCCGACTGGACCTCCAGGGTGTCACCAAGTCTCCCTGACTCCGAAGCTGGCAGAGCCCAAGGAATATGTTGCTTTCCTTGACTTTTCGTTTCCGGTCACCTGGTGGCAGCGGCAGCAGCAGTGGGGGCTTCTGGGAGAGACCGAGAGTCCTAGTCCAGAGGAGGTGGCTTTATACTGCGGACCTGCAGGTCCCCGCTCACGCCCTGTCCACGGCGGTGGCTGGTCACCCTCGAGAGCGGCCCCCTGAAGGGTCCACGGGGCCGGGGGTGCAGCGGGGGAGCCGTTCTCACGCGTGGCGGGTTCACGCAGAAATCCCGCCTGAGACACAGACTTCACGGTGGTGGGTGCCGCGAACTGCAAGGAAGGGGCCCGGGCCCTGGAGGACTGGCAGAGCCGGGGAGGGCGCTTGCTGCCCGACACCGCAGTTGCTGGGACGGGGACGGTTCTCGGCTTCCTAGGCGTTGTGTTCCGTGGGGTGTTGCTTCGTGCCTGTTTTGCAGTGTTTCGGTCGGCTTGCTGGGTTCGTATGCACAGCCCTGATCTCCACGGAAATGCCGAGGAGTGTGTGTGTGTGTGTGTGTGTGTGCACATGTGTGATTGTGCGGGGGGGTGTGTCAGACCAACAAGAGACCCGGAGAGGAATGGAGGAGAAGGACCGCAGGAGAGACAGTGGGGGTGAGGTGGTGATGGCGGCTGAGAGCCGGCCGTGTAGACACGAGGGGTGTGTGTACCCGTGCGGAGGGGACTCTGCTGTCTCTGTAGGAAGTCGGGGCACGCAGGCTTTCGGTGAGCCTCGTCGGGGGTGAAGAGGCCTCCCCTTGCACAGGTGTGTGAGCGCACGTGTGCGGGGGTACACGAGAGGCTGCTGCGCGCCCCTGGGAGTGGGAGTTTCATGGTGCTCCTCGGAGCGTGTGTGTGATCGTCTGTGAGCATCTCCGGGCTCATGAGTAGATGTGTGTGTGCATGTGTGTGTGAGCACGTCAGCAGGTGTCTGCGCGTGTGCGTGTGCGAACTGGGAGCAGTGTCTGCGTGTGTGCGTGTGTCAGCACGCCAGCTCATGCCCTGGAAGTGTGCGTGGGCACGTCAGCATGTGGCTATGTGTGTGTTCGAGGTGAGCGTGTGAGCGTGTGCCTGTGTGTGGGCAGGTCCGCACGTGTCTCTGTGTGGGCGTGTTTGTGGGCGAGCGTGCGACTGTGCACCTGTGAGTGAGCGTGCATCTGTGAGTGTGCACACACACGCGCAGGAGGCGTGAGCACGGGAGGCAGAGCCGCAGAGGCTGGTGTGGGTTGCCCTCCCGGTCACCGCCCTCCAGGTCCTCGGGGTCGCCTGGGGGCCTGGGCTTGGAGCAGGAAGGAAACAGGCTCTGGGAAAAGGCTGCACAAAATGCCACCAAAAACATTCCCGTCCAAGAAGACCCGCGGGACTGGCCTCGGCTCCTCAGCCCTTCTGAGCCCCCTGACCATCCCCTGGTCCCCCTGAGGGGACACGGAAACAAATGTCTGGAGAGAGGCCAAGAGCAGAGCACCCTGTCTGGGGGAGGCTGTGGCCTCTGCAGAGGAGAAACCCAGAGGAGGAGGGGAGAGGGAGAGGTTTGGGGGGAGGGGAAGGAGGAGGTGGGAGCAAGGAGACAGACCCCCACAGGCCTGAGTTGCGGGGGTAGGCCTGGCTTGGGCCTGAGTGGCTCCTGCACGCCCCTGGGGGACAGACCACCCTGTCCCTACCCGGCCAAGCTCATTTCTGAGCAGAGCGGCCGGAGGCCCATTCAGCAGAGCAGGGCCTTGGCTGGGGCATGGGGGGTGGCAAACAGAGACAGTGGTCTTCTCTGACGCGGGCCACGGCCTCAGCAGGGAGGGGACACGCACGGCTCCCTTAGGGCTCAGACACCAGGCCCCGGGGCGCAGCTGGTGAGCGCTGGTGCTGACAGGCGCGGTGTGAAGAAGTCCAGAGCAGCCCGGCCTCTCCTCCGCGCCCCCCATGTAACCGGCTCCTTTCCCACGGCCCTTCCACCCTCACCGGGCCGCGCGGGCGGGTCCCATCCTGCAGCCTGGAGACCTCCGTGAGTCCCTCTGAACTGCCGTGGTGGCTGGGAAGGCGGGCACTCTGCCTGGCCGTGCCCCGGGGTCCCAGCCCTGCGTGCGCCCGGGCAGAGCCTGCTTGCTGGTGGTCCACATGCAGCTAGAGGAGGGACCCGGGGGGCTGGGTCCCCCGCGGGACTGACACCCAGAAGCCAGCGTGCGAATCCTCTGCCCCTACCTTTACGAGGGGGAGGAGTAGGAACACCCTGGGAAAGGCGACCCCTGAGCAGGACGAGACTGGAAGCTTCTCTGCGTGGGGATGCGTGAAGGGCTCGTCCCCGCGCGTCAGGATGAGACCACTTGGCCTGGTCAGGTCATTCAGAAGGAACATCTTTGCGCCGGGCTTGTTTCTCTTCCCCTCCCTCCCTTACCATGGTATTCACGATTGTTCTCTCTACCAAAAGAGACCTCACTCCCCGGGTACCTCCTCAGGGCGGGGTGCTGGGGAGATGAAGACGCGGTCCCTGCCTCCCGGGGTCCACCGGGCGCAGGGACAGAGACCAGCACTGTGTTGCCAGGCCCGAGGGCACCCCAGGGAGACTGAGCATGGCGCTGACCCTGGGGCCTGCTACCTGCTTCCCGCACACTCTTGCATTTAGCCTTATGGCATCAAGTTTTATGAATGGGGAAACTGAGGCATGGAGAATTTAATCGGCCCCGAAACCCAAAAGTCCCATGTGCATCAGATTCAAGGCAAGGCAGGTTCCTTATTGCTGCCCACCGCGGCCTCGGGGGAGTGGACGGCCGTGGCTTGCTGAGGGGGAGGGCCCAGGTGTGCGTTCTCCTGGAGAAGGCGAGTACGTGTGGGCGGCGGGGACCGTGTGCCCCCTTTCTGGCAGCGATGGTGTGTGGGGGCGAGGCTCGGACGTGAGGAGGAAGCGTCTGAGCATTCGCACTGGTTGGCCGTGTGTCCTCTGAGCCCGCTAACCCGTGTCTTCATGGTCTCAGGACGTTTATGGCCCCGCCGTAAAAGGGTGCGCCAACGGCTGGGTGCACGGCCATGCACTTTGGATCCTAGAGAAGTCATTAGTCATCTACTGGGTGGCCTTCCGGGAGGCAGAGGCTGAGGCCTTGCAGGGGCCCCGTAGAGCCCTGGAGGCACGCGGGGAGGTGGAGAGGCTGAACTCCCGGTGGGACTGAGGCCAAGCCTCTGCCCGGGCCTCAGTTTGCCAGGTGTGAGCCGGCGACGGGAGCCTCTCTGGCCTCGCAGGGCTGCTGAGGGGCCTGAAGGCTGGACGGTGTCTGCGCGGGTCCCCTGGAACCTTTTCTCTGGGCGTTGGGTGTTGCGGTCATTACCAGACTCAGGCTGGCAGGCTGTGGTCTCAACGCCCAGGCAGGGGGGCGACCCCTCCATGGCCGCTCGGAGCCTCAGAGTGCCTCACGGTCCCCGGTGGTCCCTGACGCCGATGCCCACACGGGTGCAGCGCGTCTTCTCTGCCCCGCGGTGCGGCTTCCGTCCTGCCTGGCTCCCTGGGTCAGCCCCACAGCAGGCGTGGGCAGCCTGGGAGCTTTTCCTCGTCAGATAAGGACATTCCTGATATGTTGATCGGGCACAGAACACGCCGTGCCACCTGGGGCTGCGGGAGCCTCCTCCGGGTTGACCTCTGAGCCGGAAGGCGCACAGGCGGCCACATGTGGCGGTGGGTCCAGGGCACGGACTCGGGCTGTGGCTCTAGCTGGGGCAGCGAGCGATGGCGGGGGGGCGGGGGTCTCTGAGGCCCCACGGAGCCCGGACCTGCTGAGGGAACAAGTGAACGGGCCCGGGACGTGCCAACCAAAGCTGGTTCCTGGGAGTCCCCGCAGCCGTCGTGGACACGTCCTGAAATAAAGCTCAGCAAAAGCCTTTAGGACAGGTCTGGACGTGCACAGGGGCTCTGGGCTCAACCCTCATTCACTCCATTGCTTCCACCTGGAGAGACGACCCTGACTTAAATACACAGACTCCCCTGGCCTGCAAGCTCCCTCCGTCCCCTGCCTGCACATAAGCGGGGCCAGTCACAGGGAGCAGAGATCGCCTGGAGCTCCTGCTCCAGGCTAGACAGAAGCCAGGGCCGTGTTGCCCGTCTCCGTTTGTCCTCCAGCCAAGCTTGGCCTATCCGCGGAGCAGTCTCTCTTCCTTAGGTCTCCTTTCGGGGGCGGGGGGGGCTGGCCACGGGTTCTTTGCTCACACGTGTGCAGGGCGGCTGTGATTTGCACGGCCTCCAGGATCTCCCCGAGGCATCAGTCCCTCCTGCGGTAATGCAGGCCGGCGCGGCAAAACCGATCAGGTCCAGACTGTGGGCTGGGCTGTGGGAGTAACTGCTCTGAATCACGTCCCGGGAAAGGCACGAGGAAGCCTCCGTGTTTGCCCAGGGAAGGGACGCACGGAAGTGGGGAGAGTCTCCCCGGGCCTGGAGCACCACCCCCGCAAGGAGGCCTAGAGGGACACTTCCTGGGGCCAAAGCCGGCAAGGGCTTGTGGCCTCCAGGTCCCGGTCCGTCGAAGGACAAGCCCAACCCAGAGAGTTGGGGCGACCTGCCCAGAGGCCGGCCTGGGCGCACAGCTGACAATGTCAGGGCCGCCTCCTGAGGTCAGGAGGCTGGCGGCTCAGGCACGGGATCCCTGTGAAGGGCCCTTGCTCTCGCCGAGGCCACTGCAGTCCTGCTGTCCTCCTGCTCGGACGGAAGGAGCTGGCTGTCTTCTGAGGAACCTCTTGCCCCGCCCCAGTCCCATTCCAGGAAAGACCAGGGAATCGGGGAGCTGCTGGCCCGGACCCGGAGCCCAGGGAGAGGCAGCGGTGCTTCTCCTCACCAAGGCATGGCCCCAAACGGAGGAAACGCACACACACTGGGACCTGCTTTCAGGGCCCAGAACGGAACCAACTGTTGCGACCGTACTGCAGGACACTTTCAAGCTCCTCCTGGGCCTCCGCCTGGAGTCAGGTGTGCGCAGGTGCGCCCATACCCCTGTGTGCGGACCGCAGCCGCGCTCTCGCCTTTGCCCCCAGATCCCACCGGGCTCGTCAGACCTCGGGCCCACCACGACTGCAGCTCCGATTCCTCTTCCTCTGCTTTGAAAATCCCAGCACCGCAAGCTATCGACACCTTAAGTAAATAAGCTTCAAATTTAGTTAAAAGACGCTGGATCAATAACTTGGGCTCCCTGACCTGGTCCCCGGTCACCTGAAGGAGGCGTGCACGGCACACACTAGGAGCTTCACGGATGCTTGTGGAATGTGCCCCGAGGACTCTTCCCTTCAGCTCCGGAGACCAGAGCCTGGGACTCAGGGTCCCCACGGAGAAGCCCTGGGGTCTTTGTTCTCGAGGGGCCCGGTACTGGGGCTGGGCAGCCATGGGAGTGTGCAAGCCCTGGGGATACCCGTCCGCACCCAGCACACCCAGCACAGCCATGGGAGTGTGCAAGCCCTGGGGATACCCGTCCGCACCCAGCACACCCAGCACGGACACGAACAAACAAGGCACAAAACGCATGTTTGTGCAAATGCATGTACAAAAGTGCAACAGTGTGCAAACCATAACTAGCACTTTATCTACAGGGTGACGGGTCCCACGTGCGGCTCTTACCCTGGCTGAATCTCTGGCCTTGTCGTCCAGAGAGGCTGACCCGTTTGTCCAAGATCACACAGCCGGTACAAGCACATGCCTCATCGCGCCTCCCCAGGTCAGAGGGAGAGAAGAACAACCCCGAGCTTTCTGCCTGCCCCTCCTGGAAGCAGAGGTTGCAGAAGGGGGGAGGAGGAGGGTGTGGTGGTTTGGCCACAGCAACAGCTGTGGCCACCTGGACCCCATAGGTCCAGCTCCCACAGAGCACTTAGCTTCCTGTGTGCGGGGTCCTGGCTGGACCATGCCCCTCGCTCAGCGAACCCCCAAGCACTGGAAACCCACGAGGAGAGACCTGGAGGGACGTGAGGCCACCCGAGGTGGAGAACGACTGTGCATGTCATACTCTCTGCAGGCCGGGCTGACTCGAGGCTCAGGGTGCCCGAGACAGCAGGGCTGGGGGCTGCTCTGGGTGGTCGGCGAGGCAGGGAGAGGGGCTCACAAAACCGCCTCCCTGCCTGCCAAGCCTCCCCCCCTTCTTTCCACCTAGGCCCTCAGGCCCTCTCCCAGGCCCTTGGCCAAGAGGCGCACACGCATCTTCAGATCACCTGGCGGGCGTCTACGAAACCCCCTTTCCCGCTCCCGGCCCCTGGCCATTCCCAAAGCTTCAGGGTGGGGTCTGGAAGTTGTGTCCGCAGGAGGGTGGGTCCCGGCCGGCTATCCAGGCCGCCGGCAACACAGAAGCCACAGGTTGGAGGATGCAGGTCCCACGCCGGCCTGCTCCAGGGAGCGCTCCGCTAGGCTGCGGTTCTGGGGTGAGCCGGTTCCCACGCAGTCCTACTTTTGGGGAGATTTGGGATCGAGGTAACACCGAGAGGACGTGGCGGGACTTCACGGCAGAGGGCCATCGCTCACACAGGAATAAACAAGCTCGTCGGGGGGCAGCTGGGTTCACAGCAGCTTTTCCAGAGCAGTCTTCCCTGACGGCACACGGGCAGTTCTGCTCCACACCTGTTCCACTTCTCTATTTTCCATCCGCTCCGGCCTGATCGTGCAGGGGTCTCCCCAGCGTGAAAGGGATGAGGGACCCAGAGCAAGGGACATGGCGGGGGGGCCTCAGCTCATTAACAGGCTCCTTCTGTGATCCAGTGAAAATAACCATGTTTCCAGAAAGCTTTGACAGGTGACCTTCACATCGGGGATGTCAGACCTGGCAGGGGTGGGGAAGAGATCTGGGGAAGGTGGGCTTCGGAGAGCACAGACTCAGTGATTCATTCAACCACCCCAGCGATCAACAGCCTGGCCTTCAGTGTCTCCTGCGCCTGCAGACATCTGCAAGGCAGGGCTCAAACCCACGGCTGTGCAGGTGCGCCCCGGCGGGGGAGCGTGCGGAAGGCGGAGTGGGGTCCCGGCTCAGGACAGGAGCGAGGGGCGAGGGGCACTTAGCCCCACGAAAGAGCCGGTTCAGACCAGCCGAAGGCTCTCAGAAGATCCCACCTCGGGTCATCTCAAGCCCAAGTGTCAGGATGGGTGTCCTGACCGTGCATGTCCGGGGCTGAGTGGGGGCACTTTTCTCCCTTTCCGGAGCCCGGTCTCCTCCCCAGCAAACGGAGCGCTCCAGGGGTACAAGATAAGGAGGTGAGAGCGCAAATGTCTGGGAACGGACTGCTATGGAACAAGGTCTTGATACAGAGTAGCTATTTATACGATCAGTTTATTGCTAAACGAGGGGCCGCATTCGGGGGAGGGGGGCACGCTAGAGCACGCACCGCACCGGCACCGCAGGCCTCACGGGCCGGCCCCCTGGCGAGCTGCGTGACCTTCAGGGACCCTCCGCCTCTTGGGGCTCTCATTCCCTGGCTGCATACAGAGATGACAAGCCCCAGCAAGACTGCGTCAACGTGGCCGCAAGAATAAAATGCAGGGCTTTCCGAGATAGTTTGGTGAAGATCTAAGTGCGGCACTGTGGGACACTGTCCCCATCATCCTGCCTTTCGGGGCTGCCGGAAGCTCAGCCGACCGGCTGGTGGGAAGTGTGAGCCCAGTGGGAGGCTCTCTCTGCAGCTTGGGGCCTGGGTCACCGACAGGCACGCCCCTCCTGCGCAAGCCGAGTCTGAGCGGGTGGGCGGGTGCTGTGGACGCCTGCAAAGCAGGGGAAATGCAGCTGGGCGGACCCCTGGACACCTTCCCCCTTCCTCTCCCTTCCTGCTTCCCCTCCCCTGCCTCGCTTTGTCTCCCCTCCCCCTTTCTGTTTTCCATCTCTTTCTCCCCTCCCAGGGGACCCGCAGCCTGAGCCCCTCTGCCACCATGCCCCATGCCCCTCCTGGGGCTGCTCCTGCCCCCAAGTCACCCCACAGCACCACCTGCCCCCTGAAGCCCACCCCAAACCAACCGCCTGCCCCCAGGCCTGTGCCTTAGGCTCTGCTTTCTGGAACAGGCCTTAGCCAAGATAAGAATACAAGAGTGTGGAAAACACGACTCCAATCTTTAGTGCCCAGGAGGCACCAGTCCTCTCAGTGCCCAGGTGTCCGATGCCCAGGTGTTTCTGATGATTTTTTAGTTTTTATTAACATATAATGTATCATTTGCCTCAGGGGTACAGGTGTGTGTTATCAGGTTTACACACTCCACAGCACTCACCATAGCACATGCCCTCCCCAATGTCCATAACCCAACCACCCCCACCCCCTGGCAACCCTCAGTTTGTTTTGTGAGATTAAGAGTCTCTTATGGTTTGTCTTCCTCCCGATCCCATCTTGTTTCATTTTTTCCTTCCCTATGCCCCAAACCCCCAACATTGCCTCTTGAATTCCTCATATCAGGGAGAGCAAATGATAATTATCTTTCTCTGATTGACTTATTTCACTCAGCATAATACCATCTAGTTTCATCCACATCGTCGCAAATGGCAAGGTTTCCCTTTTTGATGGCTGCATAGTATTCGTGCGTGCGTGCGTGTGTGTGTGTGTGTTCCACATCTTCTTCTTCTTCTTCTTCTTCTTTTTTTAAAAAGATTTATTTATTTATTTATGTGACAGACAGAGATCACAAGCACGCAGAGAGAGAAAGAGAGAGGAGGAAGCAGGTTCCCCGCCGAGCAGAGAGCCTGATGTGGGCTTGATCCCAGAACCCTGGGATCATGACCTGAGCTGAAGGCAGAGGCTCTAACCCACTGAGCCACCCAGGCGCCCCTATACCACATCTTCTTTATCCATTCATCTGTTGATGGACATCTATGTTCTCTCCATAGTTTGGCTGTTGTGGACATTGCTGCTATGAACATCCGGGTGCACGTGCCCCTTTGGATCACTCCCTTTGTTCTGATGATGTTTTTATTGGCTGTATACATAATTGACTTAACCATTACCACACTGTTGGAAATTTGATTCTTTTGACACACGGTTGGTAGGAACAACACGAAGAATATCATCATACGTGACTTTATCCTTCTTTCCGATAATATCCCGAGAATAGTTTGAGAAGTCAAAGGACCAGGTCAAAGGCAAAAGGCATTTTAGAATTAAACAGGGAATCTGTGTAGCCTGACTTTCCACAGGATGAGGGTCTTTTGGTTTGTCTGGGTTCCTTCCAGAACCGATTTGCTCCGACCTGTAAAGACCCCCGTAGTACAATGGTTCCTCGGCTGCAGACGGCACCCAGGGGCAAGTCCCACACATCCACCTCTCAGGTGATGCCCTTGGGTGCTTCCTGCTCCCAGACATCCCTTCCTGATGCATCAGAAATCATGGGGTAACTCCAGCAGTCCCTGGTCACTGTCCCCGACCCATCCCGCCTTGTGGGAGACTCTGAAGCTCGGGTCACGCGCCCGGGGCATTCTTTAGGGTAAGACTTGTTGCCCTGTTTCTTGACACTTCTTCACGTTTCCTCCTGTGGGGCTCTCTTGCCATGCCTCATGTGGATTCCCCTGAGTGTTGTTTACTCCTCTGTTCCCAGGGCTGTCATTTTACCTCCATGGATGCCAAGAGTCTGTATTCCCAGGATGGGAGGGCGGCAGCATGGACGTTTGCAGAGGGGTATTACTCTCTGAACGAATGTTCATGGATTTCTAGAAAGGTTAAGCAGTGGGTTAGCTCCCTTCTGCAGGGCAATCCACAGGGCAGTGCAGTGAGTGGTCAGTGGGCAGTCTTGGCCACTGAGAAGGACAGTCCTGGCACTGAGCAGGACAGTAGCATCCCCCTCAGTGGGGGATGAATGGGTTCACTGGCATGAACAGACCATGACCTGTGGGCAAAGTCCTTTGCCTTTCAAACATGGCTGATTTTTGTCACCCCCCCCCCAGGGAGTTAAAAACCAAAATGAAACAGGTGCCTGGTTCCCATCCCAGTGGTTCTTCATGGTCAGGCGTGCTGCCCAGGCCTCGAGGGTTTTAAAAGCTCCCAGAAGTTTCCAGCCTTGAGTGAAGTTTGAAAACCAGTTGGTGTGGCCGGTGGCTCCTTCCCTCAGGTCCACTTACCACAGCCACCCGGGCTGAAGCTCTCAACGTCCTCTCGCTCCCCGTTATTCACGGATTCCGTGTCTGTGAGCTCGCCCACCCGCTCACATTCGCTGGCAGCCTTGATATCAGCGTCCACAATGCTTTCCAACCCATTCGTGAACACGCAAAGAGCTGCAAAAATTTAACTTGCCCAAAGCACACCTTCCCAGCCGAGGCCAAAGGAGCGGACGCTCTGCCTCCTTGTTTCCAGCTTCTGTACGGCCAACAGTGTCCTCTCCATGGCCACATTTTCCTCACTTTTGTGCTTTTTGTTGGTGATTTCGCGGGTTAAAATGGCTCCCAAATGCAGTGCTGAAGCACCGTGTGGGCTAAGTCCGTGCTAGTAGGTGTGATGTGCCTTCCAGGGCAAAGCCGGGGGTGAGAGAGGCCTTGAGCGAGAGTGTTGATGGCCGAGAGCTCGATGTGAATGACTCAGGGGTATACACCAAGCAAAGAGGTCTTTCACCAGAAACACACGAAACAAGGCTGTGCGTCAGCTGGTTGGTGAGGCTGTGACCACCAGAGGATGCAGGCATAACCCGGTGTCCCCAGGAGCAGTGGTCTAGAACCTGCTACTTCGGTGATCCTGGGGGCTTTCAGGAACAAAGCTACTGCGGACAACACTGATGGTCCTTCGTCTAGCACCAAGTGAGAACTGTGCAAAATAAATGAAGAGAATGCAAAAAACATCAAGCAAATTTGCTTATGAGGTCTGAGACAAACGAGCATTCACGGACTCTTTACCTAGCTATCCACCTCCCAGCCCTTACACGCCGCTGGCATTTCAGACTCACCTGTCCAGCCTCCCTCTACACTTCCAAGAGGCATTTTAACACGTTGATGTCAAAGCCAAGAGAAACGGAGATGCTACCGGACGTTCACCTTTTGCACTCTCTGTAATCACGTACTCTATTTTTTAAAAGATTTTCTTTATATTTTTATTTTGAGAGAAAGAGAGTACACCAACAGGGGAGGGGCAGAGGGAGAGAGAGACTCACAAGCAGACTTCATGCTGAGCACGGAGCCCATCATGGGGCTCTATTTCATGACCCCAAGATCACGATCTGAGCCGAAATCAAGAGTTGGACGCTTAACCCACTGAGCGACCAGATGCGTCCTCACTCACTCTATTTTTTATGTTATATATTCCATAACATGGTAAAAGCATGCAAATTTATACAGGTTGACAAATTTTTACATAAGTGTACACCTGTGGAATCAGCACTGGATCAAGGTTTAGAACAGTTCTCCGATCATGAGTCATATCCCTCATTATGCCTGGCGAATGATATTACGAATGACTTCACCTTTCAAGAGAGATTTCAGATTTATATATGACTCATATCTTATCATAAAACACAACGTGCACATGCACACATATTGGAAAAGGAGGGTTCTTCCCTTATACGGTATGAAAAAATAATATAGATGTTACTTAATTAGCTGATTCTTTCAAAACTGCTACTTACGGATACAAATTTCGGACAAGGTAGTATTCTCCTTATCACCAGGTGGATAGTTATGGATGGTTACTTTAACAGAATTTATTTAAAACGACACCTTCTTAGCAATTTTTGGCTGGCAAGTATTACAATGACATTTTGGGGAGTCAATCGTGTGCTCTGTGTTTGTTTCCCACAGGATACTGTAAGGTCTGCGAGAGGCTGTCGTTCACACCTGTGCTTTATGGGTTTATGCTTTGATTTTGAGCCACGTCACCCACCAAAGCAGTTGGCGATCATGAGCGTGAGAAAAATCTTCAAAGCAGTTTTTGTTATAGGTAGGATACAGTAATTTTTTTTTTTTTTTTTTTTTTAGAAAAAGGTATATGGTTTATGATCTTGCATTACAGGGTTTGTTTTTTTTTTTTTTTTTTTTTTGCTGTGCAGGGACCCTGAGCACCCACCATTTTATCACAGGAGGAGTTAACTCCAAAGTCAAAGAACCCATTTCCTGCCCCCAGGGAAGGACTTTCCTGCCCTACCCAAAGCTCACCAGTCAGAGAGTTGTCCTAGCTACGAAGAAACAAATTGAAGGATACTCATGCGGACCACGGAGGGAAGTTGAGCTCATCACTTTGACTAATCGAGGGTGACTAGTATAAGCTCCTTCCTGGGGGCCCATTCATAAGAGAAGGTTGGCATAGGGAGGCTGCCATGATGGTGGCCAGTCAACAGAATGAAGGAGGAAAGAGAAATTTGGTTCCAGTGAAACAGGAATCCTCGAAGGAGAGGGTGGGAATATGGGAGAAGGGGAGAAGGAAATGGAGTGGGAGTATCTGAGCTACAGATGAGTGCTTATCATATAGTTATGGAAACTTGGCCTTCGAGCTAGTTGGCCATGGGCCAGAAACCACAGCCAGTTGCAATGACTGGCAAAATAAGATGGTGCCCTGAAGCTAGGTGAGAAATTGGTTGGCATATCCCCAACTTCTGTGTTAGAGTCCTTGACAATTTCATCCAGATTGGATGTGAACGTGTGTGTGTTTCCATTTTATGGCTTTTCTGGGGATGTGAAAGGAAAGACCACCCATGGGAAGTTACTTCTCCCTACACTTGGATTCTCATGACCAGAGGTGTCATGTTCTATGACTTCTCTTAGGCTTAAGATCGTCTGGGACTTCTCTCCTTCCAAATCATAAGAGATAAAGGGAAGGCAATCATCCCAAAGGAGAACAGATTCTCATGGCATTGTTTTCCTTGCTCTTCTACCTCTTGGAAGGACTGAGAAGTGAGAAGCAGATGTAAGAAGAAGGAATCTGTGGCCTCTGGAGGTCTGATGAGTTCAGGGGTCCAGAGATCAGCAAGTGGTGTGTCCTAATGGAGCACCGATGAGCCCGGGGCTGGGGGAAGGAGAGATCTTTCCTGATCCTGAAGGATCATCACCACTGAACAGCTATAATCTGGTCCTATATTAACCAATAGTAACATTAGCAAGAGGATCTCCCAAACCAAAATGAGAAAGTACTGGGTCTCTTATTGGATACCAGAGCCAGAAACTCATGATCTCAGAGAGTCTATCAATCCTTGAGGGAAAACTCTGAGAAGACTAAACACCAGCCAGGGTTGGGATGGGAGCCCCTCAAATGACCTTGCACTGTGGTTGGGATGGGAGCTCCCCAAAGTGACCTTGCATTGCTTCACCTTTCCTTCTGTGCTGCTGATTTGTCTGCAAATGTTGAGTTTCCTGTATCACCTGGGGGGTGATCTGAACCCTGTAAGCATACCTGCCTCATTCTCATACCCCTCTAGTAGCTTGACTCTGCCCCCAAGAAACGGGTCATCAGCGAAAACCCCTCCTTCTGCTCCCGACCCCTGGTCCATCAGTGGGCCTCTGTAAGGGCGGGAAGAGGGCATGGGGAGATGATGGGAAAAGAGTCTGTGCCTGTGCCTGTGCCTCTCGCCTCCCGTTTGTCTCATCCCACCTACTCCTAGAAGCCTGTCTGAACATCTGACTCCACCCTGAGTCACAACTTCTCAGACGGAGGCACCCCATTCTGTGGCTTTGTACCCAAAGACTCCTTAAGCCTCTTTAATGTGCACTGAGGAAATTCAGAATCCAGTCATCCTGAACCTGTCTTCTTCTGGAGCAGAACAGAACGTGTATTTGTGGATGATGGGTGTGGGTGTGGGTGTGGGGGGCACACATCTGTCATGGTGCTTCCTGCAGAAATTTCCAAATGTTCTGACAAATCAGCGTGACCTCTCAGACTCCCTTGGGCCTCTGATGACAGGCTAGTGCAAAAAACCCTCTTAAGCAGGTGCTTAAGAAAGACAAACAGACCTGAGGCTTGTTTACATTCAGAGATCATTCTAGAAACCTTAGCCCCAACCTTCACCAAAGGCAAAGAAAGAAGGAAGCTCATTATTTTGGCAGCCACCATGGCCATGACCCTGTTAAGTGCTTTTATGTGTTGTTCCATTAAATACAACAGTTCTCTGTCCGGTAGGTGTGGCAGAAGCAACCAGAAGTGTTTTCCGAAACATTGCATTTTCCACTTTTCCTGCTCCACCGGCCCTGATTTCTGGATGCCCCAGGGCCACGAGATGTACGTCACTTCCTCCCTGGCCTAAACCTCCTGAGCCATCCTCTGTGTCCCCTCTCCTCGCCTGTAGGCTGACTGAGAGCAGAAGGTCTGGTGGAGGACCTTGGGGCAGAGCTCTGTGTGGGAGAAAGGTGCATCCCCAGCTCGGAGAAGTACCCCCAGCTTTGTTAGAGAAGTACCCCCAGCTTTGTTCGAGAAGTGTTGTATTGCATTCCAGGATAAGATTTGGGGTTCTTTGTTATAGCAGCTGGACTTATGCTAATACAGCAGGCGTTACACACATTTTATGTCAGATGCAAATGGCAGAAAATAGCACTTAAACTCAAGTCTGCCCACCTCCAAAGTCCATCCCCTTTCAGGAACTCTGGGCTACGACCTCTGATGTTTGCTTCGTCGAGATTTCATCTACACTGAACAGGGAAATGCTGATACACAGAGAGCGTCCCAGTCCCACTCCTCCTGGGGTTCAGCCTTAGTCTGTGGGGTCAGCGTCTGTAGTCAGGGCCATGAAGGTGGCAATGACAAGGGCTTCCTGCAGCCAAGTTGAGTCATCATCTGTCCAGTGCATTCTCATTCCTTCACAAAAAAATTCCAAGTGGGGAGGAAGCTTAAGGGTGGGCTGGAGGATACGCATCTCTGAGGAACAGGGATATGGGGAGAGCAGAGGGTATCTGGGCGCAGTCCCTCGCGTGTGGTAAGGATCACTGAGAAGCCATTTTGGGGCTGACACTTGCAGCTGGGCATGTGGTCCACAACACGAAACCATCGCCCTCCACGTGTGAGTACGCACTGTGTGCCCGACGTGGAGCTGGGACACACAGGGGCGAGTCACGCAGTTCTGGCCGTTCAAGTTTAGTTTGGGGGACACAGTAGAACACCACTGACTGGGGGACTTACCCACAACGAACATTTATTTCTGGACAGTTCTGGAGGCTGGAAGTCCGTGATCAAGGCTCCAGAAGATCCGGTGTGCAGTGAGATCTCACGTCCTGGTTCAGAGATGGGGTCTTCTTGCTGTGTCCTCATGTGGCCGAAGGGGCAAGGGGGCTCTCTGCGGCTCTTTTAAAAGGCTGCACCTCATAACCTCATCACCTCCTGGAGACGCCACCACATGCTGTCCCCTGAGGGGCTAGGTTTCGATGGAAGCATTTTGGGTGCACACACTTGGACCACAGCAGTGGGGAGGCAGACCGGCGAGCCCAGCAGGGTGGTCAACGGTGAGCCATGGAAGAAGGGCGTTAACGGCCTTGAGCATTGGGAAGACCCAGAGACAGAATAGGGGGTTGGTGTCAGGGGCACAGAGCGCAGAGCAGGTCCAGGGGGGCCAGAGCAGAGGCCGGCATGCCGGGTGGAGGGCAGTGGGCGGGGGCGGTGAGCCTGCAGGCCTGGCGGGCTGTGTCAGCGTGCCCGGGCCATCGGTGGTAAATCAGCGGAGGGCAGAAGCAGGGGCGCCGCGTTTCAGACCTGTGGTCTCCACAGCTCCCTCTGGCTGCTCTGTGGGAATGGGACAGAGCCGTCACCATGGCATGAGGAGACCCTTACAGGCTGCTGTAGCCAATCCCAGTGTAGCTGACGGCAGGAGGAATGGAGTCATGGCGGCCGACACCCTTGCTGGGAAGCACCCGCTGTGTCCAGCCTGGGCTTGGGCCCCACCGGACTGCTCTCTCCACTCCGAATCTCTTTCAGCCTCTGTGAGAAGGAAGGAAGGGGACAGCCTGGACCCTGGTCTTCAGAAGGAAGTCAATGCAAAGGGAGGTCACGTCCCTGAAACTCCCTTAGAACCAAAGGGAAGACAGCCCCGGGGTGATGTAGAGTCACAGAGAACACCCCAAGGTGTTGGGAGTTGGGGGGGGGCTCTAGCCCAGGCTGCACGTTGGCCCCACAGACCCGTGACTCCAGGCTCCTGGACGGCAGAGGGGTTAGGGGCAGGGGCCGGGGGAGGGAGACCTCGCAACAGACAGGCTGCCCCGTGGAAACTGGCTGGGACCACTGAGTTCTCAAACAAGCTTGAGCCAACCCCGAGGCCGCCCCAAGGCCAGCAGTGTGTCTCTGGAGAGTCACGCTGCCAGATTCACGGACAAGCGGCCAGGCATGGAGCACGGAAAGCTACAGAATTAAGATGCCTCGGCTTCCCTGGGGGGCCTGAAATTCCTTCAGATCGGAGCCTCTGGAGACATCTCTTTGGCACCTCTGTCCGAAGGTGGACCCTTGGAAGGCCAAGGGAGAATCCCTCCCACACCATTAGTTCACATCCCCTCCCCGTGCTCTCCGGGATGCTGCTGTCTCTGGCATCTGCCCTTGGGGGCCACCTCCAGGAACGGCTCCTCGGGGACATGTCGCAGAGCTCACTGTCGATGTCAGCGTTTTGCTGACTCAGAAGAAGCTTTGCCCCTGCAAATGTGTGTCTGCACCAGGAACGAGGCCTTGGTGAGGGAGCGGCTAACGCCAGGTCTATGGCGCCGTCCTGGCCGCGGGGCTGGGGTGCGCCCCGTGCCCACCTTCAGGGCCGACTCCGTCTGGTTTGCTGAGCGATGAACCACAGCTGGCCAAGTCCACATATCCCTGGCTCACAGGGTCCCAGATTTTATGTGGAGGAATGAAATAACAAGGGAAACTTCGAAATGATGTTATTGCCATGAATTTTAAATCTGTGGTCCTGCCAACCTCTGAAAAACGTTACCTGTCCTTTGCTCTCTGTGGGTGGATTTTACAGGAACACGATTTTCTACACTGCAAAAGTCACCGGATGGCGGTACCAGCTTGTGGGTACCATCCTCTTCATCGATGATCAGCTCACAGCCAGCCTCGTGTCCCCGACTGTCCCCTGAACCCCCACACTATTTCTGAGCCGATCTAGACAACACATCATTCCTTGCTTAAAACCATTTCAGTGTGGAACTCGACCAAATCTTTTTATGAGAATTTCTAAGTAGGGAGGAAATGAAGCCGTTCAAGTTCCTTTTACAATGTCTGGCCGGGTTTGAAGAGAAGGAAAAAGGGGAGAAGGACGCCTGCGGGGAGGCTCAGTCAGTGAAGTGTCTGCCTTCGGCTCCTGTCATGATCCCGGGGTCCTGGGATCCAGCCCCCTGCCCTGGTGGGGAGACTACTTTTCCTTCTGTCCCTCTTCCTGCTCATGTTCTTCTCTCTCTCACTTACTCTCTCTCAAACAAATAAAATCTTAAAAATTATATAAAAACGGGGGCGGGAGTAGTGAGGATTCATGTTGAAGACCTGCCCATGACAAAGGGGTCTCAGTGGTGGCCGGGTGGTCCCCGTGAGGATCTGCGGGGACTTTGGGTGCCTCCCACTTCCTGCCTGGCTGGGCACAAGAAAAACTCGCCCTGGGGGGGCACAGGGAGCAATGAGGTTCCTAGGGCGGAGACAGAGGCTAGCAGGGAACTGATCCTCCAAGTGGTCCCATAAATTGCCCTCTGAGCCCAGGGGAGTGCTAGGTAGAGGCGTACGCAGTGTGTGCGCAGCGTGGGCAGGCAGCGGGGGTGGGGAGAGGAGCCCCGTGTCCGGTGCAGCCCCCGGGCTTTGGGCTCTGGGAGGGCTGGGCGGCCGTGCTCTGCAGTGACGGTCACCCTGACACCTGGCGCCATAGCAGCGGCTGTGGGAAGAGGCTGGAAAGACTGAGCAGACGCAGCCGAGAGCTTTGGGAACAAGACCTCAAAGGCGCTGATGCCCTAGGTAGAGAGAGTGGACAAGATGTCCCAGAGGGACAGGACACTCTTTCCAGACGGGACTGAGGCCACCAGGCTGCTCTCCAGCCCTGAGCGCTGGCTATGCTTGAAATGGACCCAGCGTCCAGGGCCGTGGCCACGGGCGAGAGCACGCGGCGACTGTGAACTTGGGAGCAGAAGGTCAAGAGAGGCAGGACGTGAGCTCTGCAGCTGCACGTCAGGGTCTGAACCCTCACTCTGCAGGTCTGAGCTCCTGGGAAGCGTCTCGAACTGTTCTCTGCTTCGTTGGCTCATCCCCAGAGAGCGTGAAGACGGAAGGATTCGTGCAAATGCTTCAAGCAGTGCCTTGCACGTGTTCAGCACGCCGGCAATGAGAGGCATCGTTACTGTTACTTTTATTATGAGTATCACTGCTCGGATGATATGATGAGGTCGGGCGACAGGAAACACTGTCCACTGCCCTCAGCACCTCCCCGGGGCCCACACCTGCTCTGATGCACCCGCCCGCATCGTTCCAAGCCTCCCACCCCACTCCAGAGCCCGGCTTCCTTCTTCCCATATGCGCTTGGACCCCTTTCTGGGTCCTTCCCTTGCCCTGGGATTCTCCTGTCTGCCCCCTGAAGCGCCAATCCTTTTTCTAACCCTTCTCTGGGGAGTAAACTCCCTCTCCTGGACCCCCACAGCCATCCTTCACCGCCCATGAGCCTTTGAGGACCGGTGCAGACCGTGGCGTAGGACCCTAAGCCCCAGAGATGTGGACTCAGCATTTTTTAGCCCAACAAACAGTGGCTGGAGCCTGCCACGTGCTCGGCCTGGGGCCGGGTGCGGGGATTCAACGTGAGGAAGACGCAGACCGATCTGCACGTCCAGCGGAGAAAGCAATGAACTGCCCGCGAGAGCGTGAGATGACTGGGCCGTCACGAGATGCGAGTAACATTCTCCGAGAACCCCGAGGCCCGAGCCCTAAGTAATTCTCACATCTCTCACTGGGCACACTGTCTGTATCGGCAGATGTTCAAGAAACAGGTCACAGAAGGAATTATCCCAATGTATCCTCCATCCGACTCTCCACACACGCTTGTGACCTTGACCTTGGTTAACCCTCCGTTCGGGGTTTATGCAACCGTCGGCCCCAGGTCTGAGCCAAGGCCAGCCAGGTGCTAGGGATGGTGTGCTGAGTGAATGCGGACGGCAGGACGTGGCCTGTGGGTCCCCCACTCTGCCCTTAGCCTTCCCAGTCTCCCCGCCAGGTAGGAAGCATGGCGGTTCTCTTTACCGTAAGCTGTCTCGCTCTCCGGTCCCTGGCCATATCCTGCGGCCTCACCCAGGGAACCCTGCGACCACCTCCCTCTTAGCAGGGGTCACTCAGTGGGATGTCTTGTCCGGGATGGGAAGGGCAGCAGACAGCCCCGAACCCCACGCTGTGCAAGCAAGCAGTCCTATCTGGCCGAGATGAGAGCAAACCGAAGGAAGAGGGAGGGTCGTGGGTGAGGATGTTAGTCTCCCGGCTCTTGACCAGAGCTTAAACGCAGTTGTTACTGCTCAGCATTTTCTCCGTGGTCTCTACACCACCCTGCTCCCCGCCCAGAGGAGACTCTGTGCCCCCCGAGCATCCCTGGATTCAAGGGCCGTGGGCGTGCCGGCTCTGTCACTTGCAGCCCTGGGCAGTCCAGCTTCCTAGCGAGGCTGCCTGTGCCAGGCCCCTCGTGTGTGTGCCTCCTGGTCTCACCTCCACAGACTCACAGAAGTGGGGACTGTTATACCCATTTTACAGAGGAGCACATCAGGCTGCGGGTGCCTAGACTGATGCCGCCGGCTGGAAGTAGGCCAGGTAAACGGGCTCTTCGCCTCTAGAAACGGTAGCATTGGGGCAGGTGTGGGGCTCAGTCAGTGAAGCGGCTGCCTTCGGTCATGATCCTGGGGTCTTGGGATCGCGTTCCACGTCGGGTTCCCTGCTTGGCGGAGAGCCTGCTTCTCCCTCTTCCTCTGCCCCTCCACCTGCCTGTGCTCTGTTTCTTGGTCTCTCTCTGTCTCTCCCCCACAAATAAATACATAAAATCTTAAAAAAAAAAAAAAGGAAGGGTAGCCTAAACAGTCTGGGACAAGGAGCCAATACTGGGTTCTCGTCTTCTGCTCTCCTCAATGAACAGCAATCCACTGCTTGCTTGGCCGCAAGACTGGTTGAAATAAAATAGATGCTCCTTCTTTGAAGACTTCAGCATCTCTTAGACATCATTTCCATCTTGCTTTCAAAGACTCTCTGGGCCAAAACAAACTATTAGTCCCTGAGGACGGGGTCACGCCCCGCCCCCGGCGCCTGCATAGACCTTTTCCTGTCTCACACACACTGTCTGGACGCAAAGGCAGGAGCATCAAGAGAAAGAGGCAAAGACTTGAATCTATTTCAGGCAAGAACCTGAAGGGGCTAGAGTTTTGCCAAGAACACCAAATGTAATTTTAGAAGAAAACACAACTCATTCCTTTAAGCCTTGCCGGTCACTTTTGGGTCTGTGTCATTGTTTAAAGTTAATAATTCCTTGCATTTTTCCCCCAAGAATGCAGTTAATTTAGAAGCTGGCCTGAGGACAAGATATTTATGGATGCGTATGCCTGACTGGATCTAGCTGCCTGTGAGTTTCTGCAGCCACTGGGGAAGGTGCGCTTTAGAAAAGGGCTCCGAGAACTCTTGACATTATTTAGACATTAAATTTCTTCACAGTTTCCTCCCCGAGAGGACTCCTGGCTCTCTCCAGACTGTGTGTGTGTGTGTGTGTGTGAGTGTGTGTGGTAAGAGGGTAGTGTGCAGGGGTCTACACGGGGGGGGAGGCACAACTTCAAGATCAAGGTCAATCGAGTTTTTCTTATGAGGGAGATTGCATCATTCATACTTGACATTCTCATGTGGAACAATTCGATTAAATATTTATATGGTCCAGGTTACCCAGAGGTGGGGACTAACTAGGACAAAAATGCCCAAGCCGCGTGATCCAAGATCACAGGTTCACGGTGGGGGGGACCGCGCATAACAGCCCGGAAGGCTGACACACTGAAATATTTGCTAACGCCGTATCCTCGATGTATTAAGCGCTCTGTGGAGGCATGCCTCTGCGGAAGGGAGACCATAAAAACGCTGGTGCACTTAAAAAAAAAACAAACCTGCATTCACAGAAAGCTGAGTTATGGCTCTAAGACGACGAATCTCCCATATAAAGAACCCTTGGAAGAGAACTGGGGATTGTCTCATCTGTTATTTCTCTGGGCCCCAAGACACCGAGGCCTGAGATAATCTCGAGCTGGAATGACACCTATATTCCCCAACGCCTCCCTGGCCTCCCAGAGAGGGCTTTCAGACAGGATGCCCTCGTCGCCTGGAGGGACAATAGACAGAGCTGGTTGATTCCTCGGGACTAGAGGTTCCCCAGACAGTGGGCTCCTTGTTTCGAGCTCAGTTCAGGAAGTGTGTTGGCGCACTTTCTTTGTGCCGGGCGAGCTATGCAGGGCAACTGGACACTCAGAGATGAGTGTGGCAGCCCCTGGGGGGAGCCTGCTGTTGTCAGAGCTCGAACGAGAACGTTCCCCCTGAGGAACGGTGTCCACGGTGCAGACAGATGGTGTTCGAGGTGACTGTGCAGGACGGGGGTGCCCTTCCTTCCCGGGTCCCGAGGAAGACGGTCACCTTGCCCTCCTTTCTGGCCAGGAGCCTGCTTCCAAGGAGGTAGCTGGGGGTCCCAGTGTCTCTCCCCACCCTGGGAGGAGGCTTGGGCGGTGGTCGAGGACGGTGCACGTGTGGAGAGAATTGTGGGAGGGGAGTCCAGCTCTGCAGCCGCCCCCCCAGCTTCTGGGCCATAGCCAGGCCCCTGGACCCAGGCTTCTCTGGAGTTTGGACCAAGAGGAGGCATGCAGGAGCCGAGGCACTGTGGGTTCCGGCACCACTGATGACCTCCAGCGGGTGCATTTGTTTTCTGGAGGAGCCCCCCCCATCTCGTCCTAGTGCAGCAGCAGCCCAGAGGTGGACGACTCCCTCTCCAGCCAGTTTCTGGTCTCCTCGGGGTGCTGCTGGGCTCATGGGAGCCAGTTCCCCTGCTCCCGCCTGGAGACTCCGTGGGCACCCATTACCTACCCCCGCACCCCCCACCCCCACCCCCGCTCAGCTGCAGGGGTGGCCCTGGGAGGGTCTCGGCGGGGGGGGGCTCAGCCGGACAGCTCAGTGAACGCTTGTGGTCAAGGGCTGGAGAGGGACCCTTCCCCTCCCTCTCCTCCAGGGAAAGGAGGAGAAATGCACTGTGCACCCAGAATTTCCCAAAAGAGCATATGATAAAGGGATGGTGCACGGAGACGCCCCAAGGTCAGTGATAAGCTCTCAGGGAGCAAGAGGAACCTTTGGGCTGGGATTTCCTTCTGGAACACCAGGTGGAATTTGTTCTGGAACAGTAACAAGACAGGCTCTGCTTTGAAAAGGGGCTGCCTTTGATGTATTGTCCGGCCGCAGACCGCAGCTTCCCCAGGTCCGCAAACAGGACGTGGGAGGGGATAACACACTCGGCCGACTGGAGCCCAGGGGAAGGTCTGGCTGGTCGCGGAGCAAATGGCCAGCCTGAAAGGCACCGAGGTCCTCGCAACGCTGGGAGCTTTCTCGGAGGCGAGATGGGAGTTTTTCACTCGGTGAAATGTCTGGGCTCAGTGTGGGGAGAAGGGCATCCCTGGGTCCACCGGACGCTCCCACACGGGGAGACCAGTTGAGGTCCCGGGGATTGTGCAGAGCTGGGAGGAGGGTTTGGGCTCCCCGTGAGGGACGACTTCCTGATGATCAGAACCACCCCCGAATCCAGGTAGAGAGCTCCCCGTCACGAGGGGTCTGCAAGCTGTCCGTGC
The DNA here is from genome assembly GCF_020171115.1 of Neogale vison. NCBI lineage: Eukaryota > Metazoa > Chordata > Mammalia > Carnivora > Mustelidae > Neogale > Neogale vison. Next base: position 143,613,514 of record NC_058102.1, read on the forward strand.
AACCGCATGACACCAGACTCCAAGCTTCCTGCCCGTCCTGCTTGATCGAAGTTCCTTGAAGAGCCATCAGACCCCTTGTGGTTTGGAGGCTCTGATGACGGTGACCCGGCCCTGACTGGCCTGCCCAGGGGAGCTCCGGCGTCATCTCACCGCGGCGTCTGAACTTTCAGGGTTTTGTTCCCAGCCCCCGGAGGTCAGCTGGGGGTTAACCCTTTATTCCAGGAAGGTAGCAGGAGCTGAGAGGAGCAGGGACTCGAACTCACGCACCCCTGTGTTTCTTGAGCCCCAGAGGAAGGACCTCATAGGCCAGAGCCCTGGGGAGCAGCAGGGGCCGCTACCAAGCTCCCCCTGCCTGCCTTGGTCTGTTGTTTGAGCATTACCTTGTCTCCAGGCCTCCAGGGAAAGGAGGGGGGACACTTTCCCCTCCTGTGCAGTGTATGTCTATAGTGTATAAGTGGCCTGTAAAATTCGGACATTATTTTGAAAGTTAAAACACGCTGTTTTAACATTTCCCCATTGGATTTGGGAGATTCACATTCCACTGTAGCTCCCTCGGGCGTAGAGCTGGCTCCTTCACCCAGTAATGCTGTCTGAACTCTGAAGCAATAGTTCTTCCAACTACCTAGAACAGAATGATCTAGAAAGAAGTGAAGGGAGTATTGTTTCACACGCAGAGGTGGCAGGACATCTGAGGTCTGGGGCCCCAAGGAAGCCCAGGATCGAAATGTTCGAGGACCGGAGGCCATTGCTGGAATCTGTGAGGCCAGCATTTTCTTTCTTTCTTTCTTTTTTTTTTTATTTTTTGCATTAAGAAGAGGGCTGGTTCCCCTCTACTGATTTTAAATTTTTTATTTTTTATAAACATATATTTTTATCCGCAGGGGTACAGGTCTGTGAATCACCAGGTTTACACACTTCACAGCACTCACCAAAGCACATACCCTCCCCAGTGTCCATAACCCCACCCCCCTTCTCCCAACCCCCCTCCCCCCAGCAACCCTCAGTTTGTTTTGTGAGATTAAGAGTCACTTATGGTTTGTCTCCCTCCCTATCCCATCTTGTTTCATGGATTCTTCTCCTACCCCCTTAACCCCCCCTGTTGCATCACCACTTCCTCATATCAGGGAGATCATATGATAGTTGTCTTTCTCCGCTTGACTTATTTCGCTAAGCATGATACCCTCTAGTTCCATCCATGTTGTGGCAAATGGCAAGATTGCATTTCTTTTGATGGCTGCGTAGTATTCCATTGTGTATATATACCACATCTTCTTTATCCGTTCATCTGTTGATGGACATCTAGGTTCTTTCCATAGTTTGGCTATTGTGGACATTGCTGCTATAAACATTCGGGTGCACGTGCCCCTTTGGATCACTACGTTTGTATCTTTAGGGTCAATACCCAGTAGTGCAATTGCTGGGTCATAGGGCAGTTCTATTTTCAACATTTTGAGGAACCTCCATGCTGTTTTCCAGAGCGGTTGCACCAGCTTGCATTCCCAGAGGCCAGCATTTTCTAACTGTGCTTGCCAGAGACCTAGGGGGTCTGCGGGGGGTGGGGGGGGAGGCTCTCCCATCCTGTCTTCAGCGGGCACGCCTCTGCTTTGCTGTGCTTTACAAACTGGCCTCACAAGGGCTCTGAGCTGAAAAGAGCACGAAGCCGCCCCCGCCCGGGGCCTCTCGCGTTGTAGACAAGAGCCTGGAGGTCAGCGGGGGAGCGGTGTCTGTGCACGGATTCCTTGGCGCAGGTGGGAGCGGCCCAGCCGGCAGTGCTCTGTGATGCCCCGGGGGGGGGGGGTAGAACCGTGAGCTGTTGAGCTTTTTCTGAGACAGGCCAGCAGCCCCCAGGTTAGAAGGACCCCCTCAGGGTCTGCGGGGGGTGCACAGCAGTAGGAGGCGGCACTGTGCCAAGTGGTCCCTGGTGAGGGGTCTTCGGGGTGCTGCAGGAGGACGAACTCAAACACTCTGCTTTCCCCCGGGGGCTGACAGTAAAGCCCCGGCATGCTAGGCCTGCGGTCGGCGGGCCGCTCTCCGGCAGCTGCACAAAACCCTCACCTTCCTGACCTTGGGCCCAAATCTTGTGTGCAGGAGGAAGGTCGTCGGGGAGGCGGGGGGAGTCTGCGATCACAACACTCTTGCAGGGGTGAAGCCTGCTGACTTTTGCCACGTGGAGACCTGGAGCCTGTGTTGTCCAGTTCTTTCTTCCAAGTAAGTTGGTTCCCTGCCTCTGTGCTTCTGGGGAGGAACTAAACCACACGCCAGCTTCCGAATCAGCATCGTTATCCTGCAGCTCTGTCGCCTGTGTCTGTGTGTGTGTGTGCACGTGTGTGCCCCCGGGAGCAGGCACGTACACAGGCAGCAGTGCCCCTGTTCCTTTGCTTTTCCTTCGTTCTGTCTGGACTCAGAACCCCTCTGCTCCGTAGACGCGTCTTGTCCGTGGCTGCAAATCTCCCTTTGTTCTCTCTTTGTGTAGCGTCTCCGACGGCGGGCCGGCCACCTCCGCCAGCAGCCGCAGAGGAAGCACAGCAAAATCTGGAAAAATATTTGTTTGATTAGCAGGAGTGATCTGTGTGAGCCTCCAAGGGATCCGAATCCGTGGTTAACCGACTGGCCTGGAGCCGAGGCTGATGAATTTTCCTGCCGGCCTCGTTTGGGTGTTGAGCGGAGGAACCCGTGTTCGTCTGGCTCCGACCTGCCGGCTGGCCCCAGCGGGGCTGATCAGGGCAGTGCCAAGCGCACTTGCTGGAGTCCCGGGGGAGCGCGGGGTGGCCCGGGGGCACCGCACGGACCAGGCTCTCCCGCTCGCTCCTCCTCGGGCGAGTCTCATTGCTCTGCGAGTGTGGAATGCTGGCTGGAGAGGAAAGCGGTTCTGGAGGAAAAAGACCCTGGGGCGGGGAGACCTGAACCCCATAAATTATGGGGCCCACCTCACTTCTAGCTCTGGACAGGGCGCAGAAAAGGAGCCGCAGAAGGGAGCCTTTGGGGATCCTTAGAAAGACGTTCGGGGCATCGCGCAAAGTGAGGCAAGAGACGGGTCTCCGTGAATCGTCTCAGATTTGGCTTTAAATCAAAGAGCGAGAGTTTCCTCGGAGAACACGCTAGAGACAGAGGGGATCAGCCCACCCCTCTCATGCCCGAAGTTTGCGTCTCTGGGGATACGTGCATGTCTAGAGAATGGTCCAGATTGTTCTCGTGCCCTAAAACCATCCTCATGACTCCAGAAGCCCCTTGAGGACGCTGGGGGCTGTGCAGGTGTCCGTCAGGCCTTGGCGAGTGAGAGCTCGTAGGTTCTGCCTCAAGGTAGAACGACCATTTCCCACGGGGCATCCTTTTCAGGAAAGTAGGCTTTCTGCAGGGGGACCAGGAGTCTCTGGGGGGTCCTGGTGCCTTCCGTCTCCCCTCCAGGATCCGCCTGCTCCCTCATCTGCGTGGGTTGTGTTGGGGGACGGCTTGCTCCCTGCCTTTCGCTTTGGAGCCACAGCAGGAGCTCACAGGGAGGACTGTGAGGTGTAGGCAGTGGTGCTGGGCTTTCCCCGGGACGTCATGCATCCTTTCAACCTTGTTTTTATTCCTTCTTTATTCAAGCATCATTAACATAGGGTGCTGTGATTCTGAATGTATAGCATATAGTGTAACAGTTCTATGTACTTGTCAATTCTCATAATAATAATAAGCGTGCTCCTAACCCCCGTTTCCCCCACCCCACCTCCACCTCCCCTCTGGCAACCACCAGACTGTCCTCTGTCTGTTTTTCTGTTTGTCTCTTTTTTTTGTTTGTTTTGTCTCTTCAATTCCACATATCAGTGAAATCGTAAGGTGTCTTTCTCTGACTTACTTCATTTAACATTATACCTGCTAGTTCCATCCATGTTGTTGCGAATGGCAAGATTTTGTTTGTTCTCATGGCTGAGTTGTTACTGAGCCGTTGTATATACACACCACATCTTCTTTATCCAGTCATCTGTAGACGGACACACAGCTTCTGCATCTTGGTTATTGTAAGTAATGTTGTAGTAAACGTAGGGGTATATTAGAGTTCAAATTAGTGTTTTCATTTTCTTTGGGTAGATACCTAGTAGCAGTAAAATTATTGGATCACATAGTATTTCTTTTTTTTTTTTAATAAAGATTTTTATTTATTTATTTGACAGAGAGAGATCACAAGTAGGCAGCGAGGGAGGCAGAGAGAGAGGAAGGGAAGCAGACTCCCTGCTGAGCAGAGAGCCCGATGCGGGGACTCGATCCCAGGACCCTGGGATCATGACCTGAGCCAAAAGCAGAGGCTTAACCCACTGAGCCACCCACGCGCCCCAAGGATCACATAGTATTTCTATTTTTAATTTGTAGACCCTCCATTCTGTTTCCCACTGTGGCTACAGCAGTTGGTGTTCCCACCAACAGTCCGCAAGCGTTCCCTTTTCTCCACATCCTCACCAACACCTGTCATTTCTTGTCCTTTTGATTCTGGCCATTCTGACATGTGTGAGGCGATAGCTCATTGTGGTTTTGGTTTGCATTTCCCCAGTGACTCGTGATTTTGAGCATCTTTTCGTGTGTCTGTTGGCTACAAAAACTTGAATAGCCATGGCGATAGAGAAAGAAGAACAAAGCTGTAAGTTCCACCATTCCAGATTTTAAGATATGCTCTGAATCAAAACAGCATGATACAGGCACAAAAATAGACACATAGACCAGTGGAACAGAACATTAAGGCCAGAAATAAACCAATGTTTATATGAATTAGTTCAATTAATCTATGACAAAGGAGGAAAAAATATGCACTGGAAAAAGTCTCTTCAACAAGTGGTGCTGGGAAAACTGGACAGCCACATGCAGAAGAATGAAACCACACACAATTCTTACATCATAAGCAAAAATAAATGCAAAATGGATTAAAGACCTAAATATGAAACCTAAAACCATAAAAATCCTAGAAGAGAACCCAGGCAGTCATTTCTTTGAACTTTGACTTAGAAACATTTTTCCAGATATGTCTCCTGAGGCAAGGGAAATAAAAGCAAAAATAAACTATTGGGACCACATGAAAATAAAACACTTCTGCACAGCCAAGGAACCAATCAACAAACTGAAAGACAATCTACAGAATGGGAGAAGATATTTGCAAATGACATAATTTGATAAAGGATTAGTATCCAAAATACATAAAGAACTTATATAACTCAACACCAAGTACACAAATAACACAATGAGCCCCTGCATGAAGGACCTCTTGGCCACCTTCTCTTTCTCTACTTGACGACTCCCCCAGCTCCTCAGGTGCCCGAGGCTGCTGAGTGTGGGGTACAACGTGACCCCATGTTTTTCTTCACACTCTGTGTGGGCCTGCAGAACCAGTCGCTTCCTCACGCTTCCCTTGGCTACCCTAATTGGAGTTTGCCCCGTTTCCTGCTGGGTCTCTGGTTGACAAAGCAGGAAAACCATCTTTTCTATAACTTGAGTTTGGATAGTCTCAGGCTCTGGAAACAAAGCTCCTGGAGCCTGTGCCAGACAGTGGCTGACAGCTTCCCCCACCCCCCACCCCCGCCCCCGCCAGTCTTGCATAACCAGCAGAGTGATTTTTTTTAAATAGATTTTTTATTTATTTGACAGACAGAGATCACAAGTAGGCAGAGGGGCAGGCAGAGAGAGAGGAGGAAGCAGACTCCCCGCTGAGCAGAGAGCCCGATGCGGGGCTCTATCCCAGGACCCTGGGATCATGACCTGAGCCAAAGGCAGAGGCTTAACCCACTGAGCCACCCAGGTGCCCCACCACCAGAGTGATCTACCAGCTGTCACTGAGTCTCAGGGTGAGGTGGCCTCCACCCACTGGTGGGGACCAGGAAAACAGTGGGGAATAGGGATCCCTCATCAAATGCTGGCAACTGAATGGAAATCCTATGCCTCAGGGACCCGACCCTGAGAATTATATTTAAAAGCCTCCATGGTCCTGCATAGACCTGGCCTCCTGGCCACAGGTAGGGCGTTTCCAGACCAAAGAGAGACCCTGCTGTCATATTAACCAGGTTTCTCCAGAGAAATAGAACGAACAGAATCTCTAGATAACTGGAAAGAAATGTATTATGAGGCATTGGCTTAGGAGGAAGTTACAGAGAAGTCTCAGATCTGCTGTCTGCCTGCTGGAGGCGCCGCAGAGCCCAAAGGCCCAGGAACCAGGGGCATCAGTAGCCAAGAGCAGGAGGCGATGGGCAACCTGGCCCAGGCAGAGAGAGCGAATTTTCATTCCTCCACCCTTTGTCTTGCCCAGGCTTCTAAAGGGCTGGCTGAGGCCACCCACACAAGGGGAGTTGGTCCTGTTAGACTCAGTCTGCGCTCATCTCTTCCAGAAACACATTAATTGTCACATACGGTTAAGTCCCAGGAGAGAGGCAAAGTCAGACGTGGGCTCTAGAGCCATCTGAATAGGTGCCCAGATTTCTCACCCTTGGAGGGGTCTGCTGGGCTGCTGGAAAGGCAGGGTGAAGGAAGGAACCAAAAACATACGTGTTTCTCTCAGTGTGAACGCAAGTTATGTGCTTAGGAAGACGCTAGCTACAGAATTACTCGGGATCTAAGAGGCAGAGGGTCGGGGTGGACGCCTCCCCCCACTTCAGACACGCCGGCACCAGCTGGAGCCCCGTCCGCCGAGGTTGGGGTCCCAGGCCTCCCCACCCCGTCTCTTCTCTACGACCCAGCCTCTTGCCTTTGCTCCCTCAGCCTCAGGAGGGAGGCTCCAGGATTCCCCTTTTCACCTTTCAGTCGCCCGGTTAGCACTTTCCACCTAGGCCAGCGTTTCTATTCAACCTTCTCTATCGGGGTCATTGGCTTGGCTGAACTGGTCTGAACCCAGACCTGTGCCTTGGCCGTGGGTAGGAGTGAGGGGTTCCACTCTGGCCTGGAGGAGGCCGTGAGGTGGGGGAGGGGGGGTCTGGAGGCAGCTCTGAGTCACTTCTGCCCCTGGGAATCTGGCCAGGGGCCAGGCATGAGCCAGAGGCCAGTGGTGGGGGGTGGGGGCAGCGAGACCAGGACCTGGCTCCTCCCTCAGGGACCCCAGAGTCCGGGGTGTGCATGTGGGGACGGCGGGCTGCGGACCTGGAGGCTGTTTCCACGCTCTGCTACCCCTCCTGGCCCCGGCCAGTGCCCCCCAAAGAGCCCCGCGACCCCGCATGGGGTTAAACCAGGGTCCCTGCCCCGTGCACAGCGGCCTGCCCTCGCTGTTGCGAGGAGGCTGTCTGCTCGCTGGTGTCCACGGGGGGCGAGGAGAGGGCCCTGTGGGTGTCTGGCCTGGAAGAGAAACGGAATTACTCTACACCCAACCCGGGATCCCCAGTACCCCTGTCCTGCCGTCCCCACTGCGAGTCCCTCCTCAGGGAGCCTCGGGCCGCTGAGCGGACAGACGTGTCCTCGCCGGCCCTGGTTGGTTCTTTAGGTGAGCTGCGACGGTCCAGCCAGGCCTGCATCTGCTCACCACGGGCCTCCGTGGCCCAGAAGCTGCTGGAAGGAGGAGATCCCCATGGGAGTGAGGCGAGCATGAGTCTCCCTGTCCTGGGCGGTTCCCCCCAAGTCCACGTGTCGCAGGCCCAAGCCCCAGCCCCCCCGAACCCGACTGTGCTTGGAGACAGGGTCTTGACAGAGGAGACTGGGTTGACCCCCCCCCCCAGTGTAATCCGGCTGGCGACCTTCTAAGAGGAGACGAGGACAGAGACGCCAGGAGTGTGTGTGCACACAGGGACAGAAGTCTGCCAGTCAAGGGGAGAGTCCTCAGGGGACCCAACCCTGTGGGCACCATGGTCTGGGCCTGCAGCCTCCAGACTGAGGGAGGGGAATGGCCACTGCTGACGCCCCCCGACGGTGTTTTGTCGTGGCCGCCGGAGCTGACCAAAACGGCCCCCAGGCTGGTCTGCAGCAGATTCGAATCCTCCGCCGTCCTGATTCCCCTCTGTATTCGCTCCCCGTGGAGGCGTTAACAAACCACCATAAACACATGGGTAAGAACAACACGAGTGTACTCCTGCCTGATTCCTTCTGGAGGCTTCAGAGAATTGTCCCCTTGCCTCTCGCTGTGGGCCACCCACATCCCTTGGCTCACGGCCCCTTTCTCAAGCTCCTCTGCCTTCCTTGAGCTCCCCTTGCTGGCTCTGACCCTCCCGCCTGCCCCCAGGAGGAGCTGGGGATGTTCTCCCAGGCCAACCCGAAGGCCTGAGCCCTGGGGTGCTGATGTGTGAGGGGGACAGAAGGAAGTCCCCTGTCCCGTGAGCCCGTGCCTCAGGGCCATTCCCATAGCTCACGACTGTAAACGAAATCCCATGTGCGGAGTCCCCTTCGCCATGGCGGGTAAGCAGTTTGCAGGCGGGTAAGCAGTTTGCAGGCTCTGGGGACTGGGAGGAAGACACCTCTGGGGGTGACGGTCCTCAGCCGACCGCAGGGGCCTGACTGCGCTGGCCCCCGAGCGCACAGCACCTCGTTATCCGCAGCAGTCGGCGGTGAGACAAAGGACATGAGGGTCTCCGACTTGACACCCGGCCTCTGTGCTCGCCCCAGCTTGGCTCCCGCCATGTGGCGCCGGCGAACAGCCGGAGAGGACAGGCGTGGAGCGTGCAGGGTCGGGCTAGGAGCGAGGGGCCCGAGCCCAGGTGGATCTAACATCGGAGCTTCTTACAGCGCGAGGGGCGTGACGCGGGGGTTAGAGCCTGTGGGGAGTGGTGGCTCTCCTGTCACGGAGCTGTGGGAGCTTAGAGAAGTGTCCCCAACACCGGTCACCCTGAGGGAGCTGGTGAACCGTGGACGGGGCCAGACACCCCTCTGAGCTAGAGCCAAACTCTCCTCTCTGGAAGGGGATGGGGGCACAAGTGTGTGAGTGTGCAGACAGGAGTGTGAATGTGTGTGAAGGACGGGGCACACAGATATGTCACTGTGTGTAAGGCTGTGCAAGTGTGGGTGCACACGGGGTGAGCGTGACTGTGGGTGCAAGGACACATGGGGTGAGTGTGACTGTGAATGGGGGTGCACACAGGAGTGAGTGTGAGTACAGGGACATAGAGGGGGTGAGTGTGACTGTGTGTGGGGGCACACGGGGTGAGTGTGGAGCGGGGCAGGCCGGGAGGGGCTCACTCATTCCACAGCGGACTCAGTCGGAGCGGGGGGGGGGGGGGGGGGGGGGCGGAGCGCAGGGACCCCCGCGTGCAGGTATGCAACGGGCCTCCGCACTTGCTCCTTCTGCGCCAGGCTGGGGAACCCTGCGGTGGCTGGGACGGGATTTCAGGCCGGCTGGCGCGTTCCCTGCCGGCCGGCCCAGCTTCGAGGGGCGGAGGCTGGGGCTGTGGGGAGCACCCGGGGCCACTGGAAGAGGCACAGGCCTCGGAGTGGGACTCAGGTGCCCCACGCGGTCCCCGGGAGTCTTGGGAAAGGGCAGCGGCGGCCCCGCCCGGGTGGAGGAGAGTGCAGTGAGCTAACCACGCAGCTTCCTTCCCATCAGATCAGTGATCAGCGAAAGGCACCTGGCCAGGGCTCAGCAGCCCCTGGGTCCGCCTGCGTGCCACCCCCTCCCCGGGGCTGACCCAGGGCTCTCCCTCCCTGCCCGGTTCCAGGCCCCCCTCCCAGGCCCCCCTCCCCGCCAGCCTCCATCCTCCTCCTGCAGCAGGGCCAGCCCCCAAACTCCCTGTTTGCCCAAGCCCTCCAAAGGAACCTGGCAAACCCAGAGCGAAAGCTTTGTTTTTGTTCTCCCACAGAAGAAGGAGACAGTGAAGCCTGCGGAGTAAGTCAGGCCCCATTAGGCTCACAGAAAGCCTCTTTGTTGCTGCCGGAGACCGGTAACCAGAAACACCAGGGAGAGAGGGCGTGTGCTCCTTTCTCTTTCTTGGAATGTTTAGGTAAGACAAGCCCCACCTGGCTTTTCCTGCCAGTGGCCGGGTGGGGCAGTCCTCCCTTAGCTGTAATCCTATCTCTTAGAGCAGAGCACTGTGGAGTGACCCAGCCAGAAGACGCTTCGGCGGTATTTCGGTCGCCTGGATTTTAGTGTTTAAACTGATGATGCATCATACTGAAATTATATACTTTCCGCAGTACTTGGACATGTTCTTTATTACCAGGAGGAATGCAACGGAGCCTTCTGCCCAAGCTTACACAGCAGTGGGGCTAAGCTGGGGTTACCACCACCTTCACTAGTCACTGGAATGGACAAGTCTTCCTGTTTCTAACCTTTTGTCTACAGTAAAGAGAGATCTAGATTATGATCTGTGTGTTTCCATTAAATCACAAATCCCTCCTGGTATGTCACTGTAATTGCGGTTGTGCAGTGCATGACCCATGAGATTGAACATGGCAGCCCCACATCCGGGGTTAATCCAAACGGTATTAGTTCATCCTTTTAGCACAAGGCACAATGCCCTAGGAGGGAAATTACGCCTTTGCTCCAAAGACTGGGGGTCCTAATGTGCGTAACCCACTATAGCTCTGCCCCCAGCTAAGTTGAAAGAAACCAGTGACTAGACCAAACGGGGAGGGCCTCCCAGGGCGGGGCCTCTGGCTGCAGGAAGAGGCCTGTGTGCTCCGAGGAGGCTGGGCTGGGCAGCCGTGGGCTCCTTGCTGGGGGCTCTCATGGGGCGGAGGCCTCAGGTCAGATTTCGTCCCCAGGCAGCTAGAAAAGGAAGAAGTTAGTTACTTCTGCCTTGACTCAGAGGTGACGAAAGTTTATGAGCTTTCCTGCCTCCGGCTCCATTTCCTTATCTGTTAAAAAATGGGCCCTGCAGTTCCTGGCCCACACCTGCTCTGAAGGACAGCCAGTGAGAACAGGCTGGGTTTGTGAAACGTGCCCCGGGCATAGGTGGGTCCCGCCTATCTGCTGCCCTCGAAGGTGGTGCCTGATCCAGAGAAGCCGCCGCCCCCCCTCCCCGGGCGCAGAGCTCAGAGCCGCTGGCCCGCACCGGGCGCCCGGGAGGGACCCTGCCGGTCTTCCGTGCCGCTGTGGAACTCTGCTACCCATCATCCCATCTCGTCACTATTTCTGTTTTTTCTGGAGTAAGAGAGCCCCGATTAGAATTTTTTTTGAGCAGCCTCGTTGAGCTGTAGTTGACATACAAGAAACTACTCACAAAGGGGATATTTTGACCCGTGGAATACACCTGTGAAACCATTACCCCAAACAAAATGATGAACACAACCATCACCCCCAAATTTTCCTTGTGCCTCTCTAACCGCTGTCCCCCCCCACCCCTGCCCTGGGCAACCAATGCCAATGCTAACTTAAAGACCCCTTCATCACTAGACGCTTTGTGACCTCGGGGAGCGTTACGGCCGGAGGAGTGAGCACGGGAGGCTGAGGGATGGTCAGAAGACCTGGTGCAAGCAGCGTTTCAGGGAGTGGGGGTTGGTGGAGAGGAAAAGCATTTACTCCAAGTGACATGCATCAGCGTGCAAAGGTGAGCGGACTGCCACCGGCGGGGGGGCTGTGAGCCCAGGGGCAGGCCCAGGCCAGAGTCCTCCCTGCCCCTGGCTGTGAGATCTTGGGCAAGTTCCCTCACTTCCGCAGCCCCCATTTTCCTAGTTGGGAACTGGGGCTCAGGATAAGGGTTGTTGCGAACATTCCGTAAAGGACGTTACATCCGGTGGCCGGTTCACAGTAGGCGCTCAGGAGACGGGTTGCAGCCTCGCGGGGTTCTCATCTCGTGGAGTCGAAGTATGAATTTCACAGACACGGGTGGGTGAAGTGAAGTGACACTTTAGGAAGTAAGTGAAAGAAGGAAAAAGCTCTCGAGGTGAGAGGGGTCCCCAGGGAGTGCCCCCCATGGCTGTGAGTGGCATCTTCTGCTGAGAACTGACCGGGAGCTCGTGGCCTTGAGAGTCTTGGGCGGGCTTGCTTGGTCCCCTTATCTCTGGTTCAGCTCCGTCTCAGCCTTTCCACCTGCCAGGAATCGTCCTGGAACCCAGCCAGGCGAGTCAGGGGCCTCCTCTCTCTCCTGCCTAGACCTTCCCCCCTTCCCAACTCCTGGGACAGGAACGGCGGGCAGGAAGAGCTACAGTGGGATTGGGAGGAGGGGCTGATGGTAATACTTTCTGATGAGTGGGGTTAGGGAGAGCCCAAGTCTCCGCGGAATCTGGGAGCAAGGCTTTCCGGACCTTGAGGGGCCAGCTGCTGCCACGATAGGGTTACTTTTATTTTATTTTATTTTTTCTTTAAATATTTTATTTATGTGTCAGAGAGAGAGCGCGCAAGCATATGTGCGTGCGCACGCGTGGGGAGGGGCAGAGGGAGAGGCAGACTTCCCTCTGAGCAAGTTGCCGAACACGGGACCCGATCCCGGGACGCTGGGATCGTGAGCGGAGTCTGTCAGTGGGCTTCAAGCTGTGAGGGGAGTTCTTTTGCCTTTGCTTCCACGTCAGGCGTTTCATTCACCATCTGCTATTTGACTAGGGGATACAAGGGAGGCCAAGAATTCGGAGTTGGCCGTCCTTCAAACACTCACTCAGGCTTCACCACCTCCAGGAAGCCTCTTCTGATTATTCTCAGTAGGCCTCTACATACTGAGGGGTTCTGTGCTCTCTAAACCCCTAATACTGTCTGCGTTGTGGGCACATGATCTGACAATTTGCAGTGCAGCTTTCTGCGCCGCGCTCTGAGTCTCTGTTTTGTCTCCTGTTTTGAACGCACGTCCCGTGGGGGCGTTTGTCTTGTCTTCCTTTGTGCCTTTGGGCTGCACCCTTAGGACCCCTCGGTAAGGACAGGAGTTCATCAAAGACTGAGCATTGATTTAGCTCCAGTCCCTGTAGGAAGTCCAGGATCCGCTCTCAAGGTCATCGACTCTCAGAGAAGGTTCTGAGAGAGGAGGGGTAAGGATGAGGACGCATATAGTCAACTCCAGCTGCTCCAACAAACCCCACAGACGGGGGGCTTGGGGACAACAGACATTCACTCATTCTTCACAGCTCGGGAGGCTGGCCATCCAGGACCAAGCTGTCAGCAGACCCGGTGGCTGGTGAGCCCCACCTCCTGGTGCCTACATGACGTCGTCCTGCTCTGTCCTCATGACGTGGGAGACGTGGGGGCTCTCCGGGGTCTCTGTCATAGGGACATTAATCCCTCACGACCTCATCCCCTCCCAAAGGCTCACCCCCTAATGCCATCGCGAGTTAGGTGTCAACATTGGGAGTTTGGGAGTCCATGGCCGTCTGTGTGTGGCAATCGTGCTGACGTTGGTCACAAGCATGCAGCCCATGTCCCTAAAGATGGGGTGGGTTTTGGCATGTCCCCCAGAGATCCCCATACTTGCAAGTGGCCCCCAACTCCTCTAGCCCTCCAGTGAGCCAGGCCAGGGACACCATCAGCAGGTGGCCCGCTCCCACCCGGGACGTGGGCCAGGCATGGTCCGGCAGCAGGAGTGTCCTTTGGCTGTGACACGCTGGTTCCCTGACCCAGATGGCGATGGCTTTCATCAGGTCTCCACTGCTGACTTCTGCTCAGCCTGTGGTCTGACCTGAGGCTCCTTCCCCGGGGACTGTCCTCCGGGTTTCCCATGCAGAGAGAGTAATGCCTACAGCTGTCTTGCAAAGGCCTGGGAGCTGACACCAGCCGCTCCAGACCCACCCCGTCTGCCCTGCTCTTTGATACACTGCTTTCTGAGGGACTGAGTGACTCATGCTAATGTTTTCCGTCAACAACAACAAACACCCAGAGGTGGCCTAAGGGCTCTCCTTGGCTCAGTATGTTTTGAAATCAAACTGGAAAGGAAAATCGATTACACAAAGGGCTTTGCAGGGGGAGAGGGAAGAGGGGCTAGAATAAACAGACACTGGGTGCGTCAAGCCCTCAGGCAGGTCAGGGGACAGGGACTCTGGTGGGACAGAGAACTGAGCACTGTCGCCCACTCCCTCCCCACGATTCACTACCGGGCCCCTGGCAGGTCCTTCCTGACCTGGAGTGAGATCCACTGGGGACAGACCCTTGCATGGCCGGCTGGACTGGACTGGCAGGTGGGCTTCCGGTCACACCCTGATGTCCTCACGACATGAAAAGAGCATCACGAAGGTTGGCGTCCCCAAGACCTGGCTTTGCTGCCCGTGGCCTTTGTGGCCGCAGGCAAGTTACTTGGCCTCCCTGAGCCGGTTTCTCATCCGTATAATAGGTATAGTGCCTGCCTTCAAGACTGCCGGGAGGATTGAAGGTGACGTCTGTGAAGTGCCTAAAGCAGAAGGGACACTTACGACTTCACAGCAAATCTTAATGAATTAAATATCTTCATCTCTTAAATAAGCCCTCCGGGTCTAGCAGAAAGAAAGCCTCCGGGCCTTCTCCGGTGGAAGCCGGCAACTGCACCGGACAGTGTGTGCCTGTGGCTCCCAGAGTTGGGGTTTGCCCACGTGGGTCCTGTTCTCACTCAGCACCGGGCCCTCAGCCTCTGTCCCCTTTCTCACGGCACCTACCCCCCGCCCCCCACGAAGGCAGGTGCGGTCTCCCGTAAACCCTGGGACGAACGCTCCATGGGGCCTGGCGTGGTCACCGTCCAGGCCCCGGCACGGTGGACCAGGGCGGAGGCACGGACTCGCCTCGGGCCCTTAGCATGGGGACGACCAGGCAGCTCAGCAGAGCCATGGGCCCGACCGTCCTCGAGGAAGGCACCGGGCGTGTGGGGAGACCCAGGAGAGAAAACCCACTGGTCATGGCCATAGAGCTGAGGACAGCGTGGACACTCCTGGGCAGAATTTCTGCAGGCGAACCTCTCATCCCAGTGGAGGGGAGAACTTTCCATGAGTAATGACAACACGTCGCGGTCCAGGTACAGTTTTCCCGGCACTCTGCCGTCTCCGCCGCCCCTAACGCGGCTGCTGCTGGCAGCGGGAGAGGCTTCGCCTAATGACCATCCCGACCGTGCTGCACAGCCACCTTCAGAGGAGGAAAAGGACATTCTGTTCGTCCCCAGGTTCTGTTAAAGTGGATACGTCTGGACGAACCAGCCACTGCCGCCCCAGCTACCATGTTCGGCCCCAAATCTCGGCACTCAGGAACAAGCCGGGGAAGCAGGGCTCCCCAAAAAGTGATACCTTGACAAGACTCGTTCCTGCCTGGGCGCGTCCGCGTCACAACAGGGTTTGTAGACCGCATTCCCGCTTTGATCCTCCAGTGGCTGAGCCGGCTGGGCAGGCCTGCTAGTAACTTCGTTTTACAAAGGAGGACACAACTTGCCAGGGGTCGCGACCCGCAGCAAGCAGCAGGCCTGGGGGAGAAGAACCCGGATCTTCTGGCTCCTTCCACTAAGCTTTGTCCAGTGTGTGAGTCCCTGCAGGTGCAGAACTTGGATAACTGGGGGTCTGGTCACTGAAGAGCTTCTGGAGCCCAGATTTGCATCTCCTCCTGCCGGTGGGAGCAGAGGCGGGCATCGTCTTTAGGAATGTAGTTCGTCCATGTGCACCCAAATCCTTCAAGGTACCCATAGGCTTGACCCCTTAATTTCACCGTTAGAAATGTTACCTTAAAGGAGTGCTCAGGAAAGGCCACCTGGTTAAAGAGTTAGTCACGGTTACCCCACGGGGACACCTGAGAAAAGGAAAGCCCCGTCCGCACACAGAATCGCATGCGGCTATTTGCAAACAGCACTGTTGACAATGACCTCACAGTGAAAACAGCCGCCACCCACCAGCTGTTGAGGGAGCGAGTGAAACGTGATGGGCCCCGGCAGCGGAACATGATTCAAGACAGGAGTGGCGTTCGCCGGCACTGCAGCACGGATGACCCCTGCAAACACTTTGCTGAGTGAGAGAAGGCAGTCATTCGAGACCACGCATCGACGATTCCATTGCTCTACGACGGCCAGAATTTGTCTCTGGAGGCTGACTGATAGGGACGGGAAGTGGGTTAGTGGCTGCTTAGGGCTGGGGTGGGAAGTGGGTGGGGGGCAGGGATGGAGGGGGACGGCTAACGGGGGACAGAGACATTCTAGAATCACACTGTGGTGACGGTCGCCCAACTCCGTGAGTACACTAACAAGCATTAAACTGTACACTTTATTTATTTTATTTTTTTAACTTACGGCCCTGGGATCAAGACCTGAGCTGAGATCAAGAGTCAGGTGCTGAACCGACTGAACCAGCCAGGAGTCCCTAAACTATACACTTTAATAAAGCTGTTTCCAAAAAAATAGACACCATGATGTTATTCTCGGCACTAAAGAGAGAGAGAGAGCCCAGAGGGAAAGACAGACAGAGAGAGAGAAAGAGACTCAGGCAGACGCCACACCAACCACAGAGCCCGACACCCGGCTTGATCTCACCACCCTGAGACCAAGACCTGAGCCAAAAGCAAGAGTCAGACGCTCAACCGACTGTGCCACCCAGGAGCACCCTGCTCAGCATTTTATTTTTTTATATTTATTTTTTTTAATATAATTATATTTTTAAGATTTTATTCATTTATTTCAGAGAGAGAGAGCATGAGAAGGGGGAGGGTCAGAGGGAGAAGCAGACTCCCTGTCGAGCAGGGAGTCTGATGCAGGACTTGATCCCGGGACTCCAGGATCACCACCGGAGCCTAAGGCAGTCGCTCAAACAAGTGAGCCACCCAGGTGCCCAAAGTAAACTTTTTTTAAAAGATTTTTATTTATTTATTTGAGAGTGACAGAGAGAGAGCACAAGCAGGGGGAGCAGCAGGCAGAGGGAGAGGGGGAAGCAGGCTCCCCACAGAGCAGGGAGCCTGATGTGGGGCTCGATCTCAGGACCCTGAGATCATGACCTGGGCCAAAGATAGACGCTTAACTGACTGAGCCACCCAGGTGCCCCCTCAGCATTTTAAAAAATAATAAACAAACTATTCGAAATACTCCAAATCCCTGGTGGGAGGCGGGGGGGAATAGTTAAATAATATGGCATATCTATAAGTAAACATTTATGGTCAATACATGTAACATAGGGACGCCTGGGTGGCTCAGTTGGTTAAGCAGCTGCCTTCGGCTCAGGTCAGGATCCCAGCGTCCTGGGATCGAGTCCCACATCGGGCTCCTTGCTCAGCCGGGAGCCTGCTTCTCCCTCTGCCTCTGCCTGCCTCTCTGTCTGCCTGTGCTCGCTCTCTCTCCCTCTCTCTCTGATAAATAAATAAAATCTTTAAAAAAAATACATGTAACATATAAGCATATTCTAGACAATGAAAAAATGTTCATGATATATTATTAAATATAAAATATATATACTCATAATTTTATTCTTAAGAAAATGAAATGTTTCATTTGAGGTAGTTGCATATTCACATGCGGTTTTCAAAAAATTTGTAGTAAGTACTTTATTAATATCCTTCCCTAGCTAGATTCCAGTAAAGTAAAACAAATATTTAAGATACATTTAGAGTTCTCCATAAAATTAACATTAAACGCTGACCACCTGTTGAGGCTTAGAAATCCCATTTCAGGGGGGCCTGGCTGGTTCAGGTGATAGAGCACGCAACGCTTGATCTCAGGGTCGTGAGTTCAAGCCCCACGTTAAAGCTTACTTAAAACAAAACAAAACAAAACAAAACAAAACACCCAATATTTAAAAACAGAAACCCAGTTTCGCCCTGAAATACTGTACTGCTTTCTGATCTTTAGTCTCAAAGAAGTGGTCCTATTTCATTTCTTATCTCGTTATTTTAATGATGAGTTTAAGAAGGTGGATTTTGGGGGTGAGGATTTTCTCAGTGCCTTCAGTCAAGGCTTTTCAACTTTTTTTCACATTCTGGCACATCTATAAAATGAGAGAATTTGTGCATTTTTATGTGGCTGCAAGTAACCAGCCCAAGAATGCCTTCTCCTTAGGGGAGCAATTTCTTAGCACCCCGAATGTAAAATTTTCTTCTTAACTTCCCAGACCTGCTCTTACCACAAGTTTGCAGCTGAATATGTGCATGAACTCTTTTTTTTTTAAAGATTTTATTTATTTATTTGACAGAGAGAGATCACAAGTAGATGGAGAGGCAGGCAGAGAGAGAGAGAGAGAGAGAGAGAAGCAGGCTCCCTGCTGAGCAGAGAGCCCGATGCAGGACTCGATCCCAGGACCCTGAGATCGTGACCTGAGCCGAAGGCAGCAGCTTAACCCACTGAGCCACCCAGGCGCCCCTGTGCATGAACTTTTAAGAAATAATACAGCAAGAGGCGCCTGGTGGCTCATTGGGTTAAAGCCTCTGCCTTCGGCTGGGGTCATGATCCCAGGGTCCTGGGTTTGAGCCCTGAGTGGAGTTGAGTGGAGTCGCCTTGGGCTCTCTGCTCAGCAGGGAGCCTGCTTCCCTCTGACTCTCTGCCTACTTGTAATCTCTGTCTGTCAAATAAACAAAATCGTTTTTAAAAAAAGGAAAGAAATAATAAAGCGAGATTCAGTGTGCCCTTCACCAATTTTCGTCGTTGTAATATGTTGTAAAGCTGTGATACTGTATCACAGCAGGGATACCGACATTGATACACAGGGTTCTCTAGCCACGCCCACCGCTGCCCCCACTCCCACCTTAACTCCCAAGGGCTATAATCTCTTCTCCATCTCTACGGCTTTGTTATTTCAAGGACATGGTACAGATGGAATCACATAGTACGCAATATTTTAGGATTAGATTATTTTCACTTAGGATAATTCTCTGGAGATTCATCTAGGTTGCTGTGTCCTTTCTCTTCTGCTGCTTGTAGATCCTCATCAGTGAAATGTCTTGTGTTTTTTTGCCCCTCAATTTCTCATTGGAATTTTTCTTCTTTTTTTTTTTTTTAACTGTTGGGTTTTGAGAATTTTTCATATATTCTAGACAGTAAGTAGTCAATGGCCAAATATATGACTGGCAGATGTTTTCTCCCAGTCTGTATGTTGCATTTTCATTCTCAAAGCTGGGTCTTTTGTGGAGAATAACTTTTTACATCTAATGAAGCTTGGTTTATCACTTTTTCCTTTTTTTTTTTTTTAATCATGATTTTGGTGTCAAGTCCAGAAACACTTGCTTAGCTTTATGCCCCACAGGTTTCCTATGTTTTCCTCAGAAAGTTCTATAGCTTTACATTTAGGTCTCTGTGATCCATTTTGAGTTAATTTTTGTACAAGGTGTGACTTGGGTCAGGTGGAAATAATTTTTTCTCTGACCCAATTGCTCCAGCACCTTTTAAAAAGACTACTTTTCTTCCAAATGAACTGTCCAATATCAAATATATGTATGTGGGTTCTCTGTTCAGTTCCACTGATCTATGTGCTCTTCCCTCTGCCAATAATGCCATGTTGTCTTGATTCCTATAGCCATAGGGTAAGTACTCACATTGGGTGCCGTGTTGGCTCCCACTTTATGATTTTCATTTAAAAAATTTTTTTAAAAAACAATTTAATTCCAGTGCAGTTAACAAACAACGTTCTGTTTGCTTCCAGGGCACAGTAAAGTGATTCAACAATTCTATACGTTAGTCAGTGCTCACTACAATAAATGCTCTCCTTACCCCCCTTTACCTATTCCCTCCACCCTTCCATTTCTTCCCTCTACTCCCTTCCCCTCTGTTGCTGATCAGTTTGCTCCCTATAATTAAGACTGTTTCTTGGTTTGTCTCTTTTTTCCTTTTCGTTTGCATTGTTTCTCCACTGTATGATTCTTCTTCAGAATTGTTTAGCTGTTGTAGTTCCTTTCCTTTCCAATGTCAGTTTCGGAATAATCTTGTCATATCTACAGAAGTCATGCTGGGATTTTTATAGGAACTGCTCTAAACCTGTTTGTCAGTCTGGGGAGAAATGACATCTTTAAGATGCTGAGTCTTCCAAACCATGAACATAGTATGTCTTCACATTTGTTTAGATATTTTCTGTTTTTTTTTTTTCCCCAGCATTTTTTAGTTTTTAGTGTACAAATCATGTATGTTGTTAGTTTTATACCTAGGTATTTTTTGAGCAATTCTGAATGGTATTTTATTATTGATTTCTGTGTCTGGATGGTTACTGCTAGCATATATAGAAACAAAATTGAGTTTTATATGTTGATCTTGTGTCCTTCAGCCTTGATATTTTGTTCTGGACCCTCAAACAGACTATTGCCTTGTCTCCTCCATGTGGAAGTCCCACACTACCCACCCCTGTATTTGCTATCGCTGTTCTGCCAGGCTGCCTCCTGCTCTCCTTGGACCCTGGCTAGTGCCTGGATTCTGGCTTTGCTCAGGCTGTTGTTCCTCCTGTAAGACACTCTCCTTCCCACTCTGCAGACTCCAAGCCCAGTCCCCCTGCAGGGGAAACACCAGCCCTAAGCCTCTCACCATCTTTTTGGATTCTTCAGATTTGCACTGGGCTCTCCCTCTCTGACCCAGTGCATTTATCATCAGCAGCATACATGCTATTACTTACATGTCCTCTGACTGTTTACAGGTGATAGTTTTCTGTGTACAGACCCTGGAAAATAAGCTCGTTGAGGACAAGGGCTTTGTTTTACTGTTCGTAGCTCATACAAGGTGTTCTGGCAGAAAATAACTGAATGACACACATACAGGTGCGGGTTTCTGTAGAAAGCCAGACAAGCAATGGAGAAAAAAAGAAAGCACTAACAGGGATTCGCAAACAACTGAAACCATGGGCTTCTCTTCTCAGCTTCCCCACTGCGTCTGAGATGCAGGACATACCAGAGACTCCCCTCTATGGCACGCCGGCAAAAACAACAGCCAGCCCCGGACCAGCTCCTCCTGTTTCTGGCCTTGCTCCCTGTGCAGCGGCCAGAAGGGAAGGGCTGCTCAAAGGCTCTCATGTCTCAGGAAGGAAAAGCAATCTGCAGTAAGGCTCTGTCCCGAGATCAAGTTCTTAAACAACTAGTGAATAAATAGGAAAAAAAATATGTTAGGAGGCCATGGAGGTTGGGTTGTGTTTGGAAAGAAGTGGCAGACACCAGGGGAGGGTCGGGGGAGAGAGCCAAGAGTTAGAGAACCGAAGATGTGGGGCAGGAGTAAGGGAGAGCAAGGGGGAGGTAAGACCAGGAGAGACAGAGAGACAGAGGGGTGGAGATCTCAGAACGGAGAGATGACCCTGAAAGAGAGAGAGAGAGAGAGAGGAAGAGGAGGAGAGGGGAGAAGAAGGAGGGTAGGAGAAGAGGGGGAGGGACAGGGGGTGGGGAGAGGAGAAGAGGGGAAGGGGAGGAAACGGGGAGGAGGGGGAAGCAGAAAAGGGGGTGTGGAGGGAAGGGGGAGGGCAAGGTTGAAGGAGGCAGAGCAACAGAGGTCTGCAGGAGTGGAGGATGGAAAGGAAGCCCTGAGCAGATTTACTAAGAGAACCGAGGACCGTGAGCCTTGGGAAGAGTGGTCTGGCAGAGAGCAGTCGGCACACTGGGAAAATCGGGGAGGGCCATGGGGAGGCAAGGGGAGATCAGATCTAATGTGGAGGGAAGGGTTTCACCTCACAACCTCTTTGACTGGCTTTCTGATTGAAACGTGTGTGCCCCTGTGGAACGTGAACCTGAGGACCCCTCCAGGGCTGAGGACCGAGGCCATCGTCATGACTTGCCTTCGTGGTAGGCGGGATGTGTCAAGGAGAATTAAGAACATTCAAGGCTCCACACAGACAGACACGCCCAGTGTCCAGTTCCTCGCCTGGAGATGTGTTTGCCTCAATGAAAGCAGGCTCGAGCTTCTGCTTGGGGGCCGCCTCTCCTGGGACCCCTTCCACAGCCCCGGGAGGGGCCCTACGATTGTTCACATGCTCATGCCCCATTTGCAAAGGTCACAGCTGTTGAAGTGCCGTGGGGACTGCGGTCCCCTCTCTCTCTAACCCAGGGGCTTTCCAGCCACCGTGAACACAGTTGTCCTGGTCGGGGCACGGTTTCAGGAGCACTTACCGCCCCTGCCATGAGGACACTGAGATACTGTGCCTGTGGTCCTCCTGTCACGTGAAGGCAGGGCCCCGGCGGGACAGGGCAGCAAATGAGAAATGAGGTTTGATACTTCTGGAGCCGGGAGCCTGGTTGTACCTGCAACCACTAGGTACAAACTAGGAAGTACAGGATTTACGTCCGGCCGAGGCCTCATCAAACCCGAGGCTCTCCTCTCCTGGGAATATGCCGTCAGGCAGCCTGGGCCGTCGTCACTCCAGTCACGGAGCCACGGGGCCCCGATGTCTGCCGCGCACCTGCGAGCCACGGGGCGGGATGTCTGCCGCGCACCTGCGAGCCACGGGGCCGGATGTCTGCGGTGCACCTGCGAGCCACGGGGCCCCCGATGTCTGCCGCGCACCTGCGAGCCACGGGGCCCCGATGTCTGCCGTGCACCTGCGTGTGCGGCTCGAGGAGGGCGGCAGCGCCTCCAGCCGACATCCGACCGTGACCGTGAGACTCGTGAGTGACGAAGCAGCGAAGTACGCTCGGAAGTCGGTGTCTGCGCGTTCGTTCTCCAGACGCCGGCAGCTCCGCTTTCTCCGCAGCCCAAGAAAGCATCGCCCTGAGGACGGGATCCCGCACGAGGGACCCAGCTTCGTGCCCCCCCCCACCACAGTGACGAAGGCAGAGCCCATTCCCACACCGGGTCGCACTCGCGGGGGGAGGCCCCTGCGTTCTCGGCAGAACAAATCTCTTTTCAGCCGTTCTCTGGGGCTTCCTGGCGTCCGGCGGGGTTTCCCGCAGGCCTCGCGGGCTGTTTCTGTTCCCTTTCAGCGGAACCTCTATTTGGCACCAGAACTGGTTTCCTCCCAGGTTCTGTGGGGCTGGCGGGGTCTCGCTGCGTCCTCGGAGCCTGTCCTTCGGGTCGCGGCCGTGGGGAAGCTGGGACGCGCAAGGGCCACGCAGACTCTGGGCGCGAGACCTGAAATCTGTTGCAATGAGGTAGAGAAGCTGGACGCGAGTTCTGTGTGGACAGCCCGCGTCCCGGCAATGCGGCCTGTCTCTGGGGACGGGCTGACAACGCCTTGATGCCTCACCCCGGGCACATGCTTGCCAACAGCCGGGCCACGCGGCGGACGGGGCTTCACGGGGTACAGAGACCCCCTCCCCATGCCACACACACACACGCACACACACGCGCACACACACGCACACAGCATGCCACAGGTCAATTCCTCCTGTGTGCTCTCCTCTGCCAACCTCTCAAACGTGCCCCCGTGAACTTGTCGTTGTGACTCATCAGAATCCTGCGTGTGATGTTTCGGACCATTTCTTGGGGTTCCGTTCTTACCAGGGAAAGAGGACCACGTTTTCTTGGCTTCTGTCTCATCTCCCTGTATGCACTGAAAGGCCTTCCCTCACTCACTGGGAGTGTTTTCTTTCCGTCGTTTGGTGGTGGTGATGGCAGTGGGAGACGGGGTCTGTCGGGGAGAACCGGCTGTCTCAGGCCAGGCTGCTCACACCTTCAGAGTCCTCAGGCCTTGTCCCCACCTAGATCTGCCGTCTTGGCCGACGCAGCTCAGGAAAGCTCCAAGGCCTGGGCTGGCTGGCCTGGCCGAGGGCGCTGCGGGGCTGGGAGGTGACTGTCCCCATAGCCCAGGCCTCGGAGGGCGTGAAGCACAGGCTTCTCTCCAGAGCCGCCCCCACCCACCCTGAGGTCCCCATAGGGATCCTTCCCTCTGACGACTCTTCTGTGTCCTCTGTGGGCACCCGATGCCCCCTCCACCTGCCGAACCGTCCCCGCACGAGGCTCCCCCCACTCGAAGCTGAGGCTGTCACAGTATACGGAACCGGCTATGTGATCCGGGGGGGCGCCCATAAGTCAGGCACCATTCGGAATTTCAGGGTCGTGCCAGCAGAGGACCGCCTCAAGCAGCATCAAGCCCAGCCCCGCCCCCCAGAATGGTGGAGGGGGCTTTGCGTCCCCCTGCCCAGCCGCCGACCTTCCTCCTATGGCGAGGACGTCTCGCGGGGATGCGCTTGGCGGCTGGGGCATCCGTGCAGCACCCTTGCCGTGAACACCGAGTCTGGCCGGGCTCCGTGCTCGGCGTTCAGCGGCGTGGGGCCCAAGGGGCTGGCCGCTTGGTAGGCAGATGGGGGACAAACGGGTCATGCTGGTATCATTGGGTAGGCACGAAGGCCACGGGGAGGCTGGGAGGCTCTTGGAGGGTGGAGGGGGGGGCGGATCTGACCGGGAGGGTAGGGAATGGGAGTCAGCCTTCCTGGAGGATGACATCAGACCCGAGTGCACAGGGTGGGGAAGGACATGGTCCCACAAAGACGAGGCAGAAAGACACTGTGCCCCTCCGTGCCCCTGCACCTTGGCCCATGCTGTCCCTGCAGCCTGGACACAGCAAACCCAGGCCTGCCTCCTCCTCACCCACTGCGTCCTCCTGGCTGGCTCTCCGTGTGCGAGGCTCCTTCTCCGTGTTTCCAGAGCACGTCTCCATAGCCCCCTCACGGCACCGTTTGTGTTCCGATGCTCACCTCTGTGTTTCCTAAGCCCGGCACGCACGCACGTGTGACAACGGCGGCCAGAGAAGTGGCGCCTTGCCCGAGCACGAGTCTGGTTTGAACCCTCCCCACTTCATTCTTAGAATTGCTGTGTCCAGGAACAGGGAGCGGTGGCCCCATCGCCACCGGCACGGGTCAGACTTGGTGTCCAGGGAGGCGTCGCTGTGAGGGATGGATGAAAGCTGAACTGTGTCAAGAGGTACGTCATCTAAACACTCGGGGAAGGGTTAGCGCTGCTTGACCCGGACGGGAGAGGCTGCCGGACGAGTAGTGGCCACAGCTCTTTGAAGTCCTCAGTAGGGACCAATCTTGTGGCGCTCTAGAATCTGTCTAGAACATAGACAGGAGGGAGAAAGGGGCCAGGGAGCAAAGTTGCAGGGGGGCACATTTCAGACCCAACAAGGAAACCCTGTCCAAGGATAAAAATTATCCAACCTCGGACAACTGGCCTTGAACACCCCACTGTGGGCGCGTCCCAAGGAGAGGCAAAGGGGCAACCTCTCCAGGAGGTCGTGAGGGCCTTTAAGCCTTGGGTCCTGGATGGCACGTTAGGCCAGAGAGCCTCTAAGAGGGTGAGAGGCTCAAAGGCCCCGCACGTGTGAGTTCATCTCCACCTGGGGCCCTGTGGTGAGAAGGCCGCATTGCGTGCCTGCCCGGAGACGGAGAGGACACACCCCAGACCTCACTGGGCCTCATCACGCCGACTCTGGTCCTCCGGAGTGTTGAGGCTGGGAGTGACAGGCCAGGCTTTCGACAGCCAAGGTGAGTCCTGAGTCTGTGGACAGCCTTTCCCTGCGCTGTGGGGATGGTCTCTCGCCCCCGCCTTCCTTGTTTGGGTCTCTCCAGAACCCAGGGCGTATGACTCAGCCCACTGCTCCCAGGGCCCAGCAGAAAGCCGGCTCTGGCTGCGACCCCAGCAGCCCTCCTGGGACCCAGGGGAAGAAAGCAGTCTGTGGGTCCCTCCGACCTCCCTTTGGGGACATATTTGCCAGGAGCTCTGTCACAGACGGTCACAGGCTGGGTGCTTTAAGCAGTAGACGTTTATGTCTCTCGTCTGGGGGCCAGAAGTCGGAGGTGCAGCTGCGGGCAGGCCTGGCTTCTCCTGAAGCTGCTCTCCTGTGCACACACTCGTCTTCTCCTTGTCTGTACAGGGTCGTCCCTCTGTCTGCAAATGTCCCCTTCTTAGGAGGACATCAATAATACTGAATCGGGGCCCACCCTAAGGGCCTCGTCTTAACTTGACGGCCTCAACAGAGACCCTATCTCGGCTTAAAAAGGTTACATTCTGAGGTTCTGGGGGGTCAAGACTCCAACATGTGAATTTGGGGGGGAAAGAATTCAACCTCTAATGGAAGACACGTGTCTTTTCTGATTGCCCATCACAGCACCCCACGATGTGGGTCTGGATAGGAGGCCGAGCCCTTCTTCCACAAGGACGCTGGGAGGCCCAGGCACGGCCGTTCCAGCCGCTCCACACCAATGACCCAGGCTTAGGCCCAGCTTTGGCCGGAGAGACAACCGTGCAGGACCGTCTACCATCCCAAAGATGTGGCCAGGGCTGAGTTCTCTCCTGCTGGTGGTGGCCACTTCTACTTCCTAGGGACCGCGGCGCCCCTGAACCTGTGCTCACAGCCAGCACCAGGGCAAGGGGGGCCCTGGGTTGTGGGCCGTTTCGACAGTTCCCCCTAACGTCTGCCCTAGGGGCTTCCGTGGCTCCCGTGCCCCTCCACACCATTTGAGGTCTTTCTTCTCTCTAGGTCCCGTCTGCCCAAATGCTGCCCAGCACAGCACCACTGCCAGGCCTTTCCTGTCCCTGTCTCTCGGCTGGCAGGCCATCTGCAGCTCGGCCACAGCTCCTGTGACTTCTAAGACGGGCTGACCTTCAGTCTCAGGCTGCTTGCTCTGAGAAGGTCCTCGTCGGCGGTGGGAGGCATGGAGCCTTGGAGCCAGTCAGACCCAGATTCAAACTCTAATTTACTGGACTGTGTGACTTTGGGGGAAGTTATTTAAACTCTTGAGGTCTCAGTCTTCCCTTCCTTAAAACGGGCGAATAGATGAACCTGCCGCACCCACCGGTTCTGAGGTTAGAATGAGCTGCTGCAGCGCCGGGCGGGCCTCTCACAGGGTCCTCGTCCCCGGAGTGGGGGTGTGTGCAAGCTCGCCCTTGGGGAGCGCCGTCCTTCTATCACGGGGAAGCCCTCCAGACCAGAGTCTGCTAGACACGCCACAGCAGGCAGAGAGATGAGACCAGCTCGGTGGGGAGGGAGGAAGGGGGAGCTTCATGCATGGCTGGTGGGCTCGCCTGGGCTGTTTCCACAGCCGCTTTTCCATTGATGCTGTTTCCCCAGCACTGCGGGGCAGCACCAGGTTCTGAGCAAGACAGCCAGCATCCTGCAGCACCAGACAGCCCCCTGCATCCCGCAGCAGCCAGGCAATCCCCCCGCATCCCGCAGCACCCAGCACCAGGCAGGAGGGCCAGGGAACAGCTCTACCTGCTCCAGGCCCAGCTCCCGCGCCCGCTCTGGGGGGGACCAGGCCCCGGTGTGACTGCAGCAGGCTGGTGGCAGGTCTGTAGGTGGGCTGGGCCCAGAGCTTCTGAGAGCTCACGTGTTTGTCTGCTTGTGCAAACAAACACCGCAGACCCATCGCTTCCGTTCACCCAGGGGCAGTCTCTACCTCATGCATGAGTTTTAATTTTAAATTTCTCCAACGAGAACAGCAGAGCCATTGTGAGCGGCCTGCTTCGGGGAGCCTTTGAACAGGTCCCTGGAATCTCTGAGGGTCAGCGGGAGCCGGCAGGGCTGGGCTGGGCTGGGTTTGACTTAAAATTGGAAACACAGGAGGCAGAGGAGCACGGCTAGCCTGGGAGGTCCAGGAGCCCCGAGCCCTGATTTATGAGAGGCTTGGTGAAAGCCTGTGGTAATATTTATAAATTCCTTCCCCAGGGGCGGGCTGGAATGTTCTTCTGAGCTGCAGCAGACAGCACCTTTTTGGGGGCTAAAGGGAGGTTAAGTCCAATTATTCAATGACAGAACGCGGGTGAGGAGCCGCCGGGATGTCGGCTCCCCAGAGACCCGGGGAAGGAAGCGGACCTGCAGGCCTCCTTACACTCTCAGGGACCCACTCCAGTCAAGGAACTTTCTGGGGCTCCTCCCTGGTGCTCCAGCCCCCGGCTTCCCCCTGCGCTACTCCGCAAGGCCAGGGACCTACATCTGCCAGTTGTGGTGACCACATCCTACAAACATCTACCTTGGTGTCAGGGGACGAGACAGGTCCTGGCCGCATGGAGGAAGAACGGGAAAGATGCAGACAGACGCAGGTGTCCCGAGGGGCCCGGGGCTGACATGTGACCTGACACATAGAGGGACCCGCGTGTGTGCCAGGCACGGCGAGAGGCTCACACACCCACCGTGAGTTCTGAACCCACCCGCCAAGGCAGGCGCCTTCACCGAATCTGAGAGCGCCTGCCCAGCGGCGTCCCTGTCCCTAGGTCCGCAGCGGGGCAAAGGGCTGGGCCACGTGGCCAAGCTGGCTGATGACCTTGCTTGGATGAGAAGGGACAACGGCAAATGTTTTTTTTTTAAAATTGTATTCAGGGGTGGGGGAGGGAGCACAGTCAGCTCTGTGGGGCCACCTTGCCCTTGGCGCCTCAGGTTTCCCACCTGTGAGCAGGAGAGAACCCCCTTCATCAGGGGTCTGTCGCGAGGGCTCCCAGGGACATGTTCCCTACCTGCTGCTCAGCACCAGACACAAGCGGTGGAGACAGGGGGCTGCGGTCTGAGGGGCTGCGCTGTCTCTGGGGGCCGCGGGGAGCTTGTCACTGCGGCCCCTCGTCCACAGCCCGGCTGCGGGAACACGGAGGCGAGGGGCTCGGCAGGGGTTTTAACCGCGCCGGGCTCCTGCCCTGGACGAAGGACTCTCCAGGAAAGGCGCGGAAGCCTGTTACAGGGCAGGAAGGGTCCCGCAGGCCGCCTACAAGGATTAGGAGACCTGCCTCAGCGAAACGACCCCGCGGCTGGGTGGAAGGTCCAAGAAGACGCCTCTTCCCCTCCCGGCTGAGGGTCCGCAGGCCAGTCGGGCGGTACTTGCAAGGGCCTTGGGAGG
The DNA here is from genome assembly GCF_020171115.1 of Neogale vison. Lineage (NCBI taxonomy): Eukaryota > Metazoa > Chordata > Mammalia > Carnivora > Mustelidae > Neogale > Neogale vison. The sequence goes on from NC_058102.1 coordinate 143,641,943, forward strand.
CTGACGCCTGGAAAGCAGGGGTTAAACGCCCACTCCCCAGCCGGGGAGGAGGGAACCTGAGAACCCAGCCCGTCCTTACCTGGTTCTTGGCTTCCTGAAGCCTTTTTCCCACCAAAACACTGAGATGGAATCCTTTTGTCCCTGGGGGTCACGTCAGGGTTTCCTTTGGCAGGTGGGACCGTCATGCATGTTGGAATCTCTGAGGGGACGACTGGCTTGGCTGCTCTGTGCAAGGCTCGCGAGGGAGCGGCGTCCGCGACACCTGGATGCTGTGCGGGGCCGTCCGGCACACACAGAGGGGCCGGCTGCCGACAGAACACCTGGAGGTCTTCAGCCAATCCTGACGGCAGAGGGTTGTGGGCTTGACTCAAACAGGCTCAGCTGGCAAGGGCCTGGGGTCAGAGCAGCAAGGTCTGCTTCCGAGCTCCTGCGCCCGGGGGTGGAGGCGGGGGGGGGGTGCTCCACAGCTGCAGGGCCCTGGGGGGCGTCCTGTCCCAGACCCCGCCCGGGCCTCCCCTCAGCACTTGCCCCCTGGGACTGAAGGGTGCAAGTCCATTGCCAGGTCTCAGAGTGTTAGAGCTGGAGGGGATTCCTAAAAGCGATTGCAAGAGTAGTTGTCACTTATTAAGCACCTACTGCATGCCTGGCACGTTGAGATGGTTTCTAACCCTCTCGCAAATGCTCGCGCCAGAGGCAGTGTGTTCTAGGCCTCAGTCCCCGTGGAGGCAAAGGGGCTGCGGAGAGGCCTCACGGTGCGGGCAAAGGTGCAATCCCAGCCCTGGGACTTTGCAGCTGGGGGCCTTGCACTGATTTCTAAAGCTGGGTGTGTCTCAGCGTCCTCATTTGTTAGACAGGGAAGCTACTGCAGGACCCACTGCTCGGGGTGGCAGTGAGCTCCTGTGCACGCAGAGGGCTCGCCACTGTGCCCGGCACCCGGGGGAGCCTGCAGGAGGGGCCGCTCGCTTCCTGCAGACATACTGCAGGCGGTCAGCCGGCCACTGTCCCCAGGCCGGAATCCCCGGCTGTCCGACCACCGGGGATGGAAACGCGCGGCCAGGTGCCTTCTCACCTGCAATCTGCTCGCGGCTCCAGGGGCTCTACTGACTTCCCCATTTTATTTGAAATAAGCATTGAAAATTCGCCTTCTGTAGGCTTCACTCTTTCACGCAAGGTTTTGTGGCCTTTGCAGAAACCACGAAAATGGAGATCCTGCCCCGTCTAAACCCCGGACGGAGAGAGGCTCATTTCAGGGGGACGCGGAACAGAAGAAGGCGTGACGGGAACACGAGCATTTTATTACTCCCCCGCGCTTCCCTCTCCCTCCTGCTCCAATTTCCCGCCTTGAAGCTGAACGCAAACGTGTTACAACTGACCCCGGATTTATTCCAAGCGGCAAAGGATGAATCAGACAATCGAGCACCCGCGGAAAGGGGGTTCTCTTTCTCGGGGAAGCCTGATCTCAAGTGCCGACATCTCCAGCGGCCCCCTCGCCCAGACCAGGTCCCTCCCACCTGCCCCAGTCCAGCGGCACATGGTGCCCTCAGGTCACGGAGGCTCCGGAACCCTTCCCCTGGCTCTGGGGGCTAGGGACCGGGCCCCAGTGCTGAGTGCCCCGCAGGGGTCCAGCCCAGGGCTCTGTGATGTCCCCCTGCACCTCCCCAGGTGCCTGGCCGGTGGGACTGCCCTGGTCCTCAGTTCACTGTCCAGGCAGAGTGATGTCGCTGCTGCTCCTGAGTGGCAGAAGCACCTGGTGTCCCTGGGCTTGGGGAAGGCGTGGCCCGGCTGGGAAGAGCGGGGGAGGGGTGGCAGGAAAAAGGCGACAAAGGGAGGTGCACAAAGATGGGCGGAATCACCTGGAACGGAGAAGCTGCGGAGCCCAGAGGGGCCGGAGGGTTGCGGGGAGCAGGGCCGGCCCCGGGTTCGCGCAGCAAAGCCTGGCGGCCGGGTGTGTGGGCCACAGTGCCAGGCCGGGCTCCTCACTTGGAGACCAGCATGTGGACGAACTCCTCGTAGTTCACCTGCCCGTCCCCGTCCACGTCCGCGGCCCGGATCATCTCGTCCACCTCCTCGTCGCTCAGCTTCTCCCCCAGCCTGGTCATCACGTGCCGCAGCTCAGCGGCGCTCACCAGGCCGTTGCCGTCCTTGTCGAAGACGCGGAAGGCCTCGCGGATCTGGTCCTCGCTGTCCCTGCCCTTCAGCTGCCTGGCCATCACGCCCAGGAACTCGGGGAAGTCCACGGTGCCGTTGCCGTCGCGGTCGATCTCGCTTACCATGTCGCGCAGCTCGGCCTCCGTGGGGTTCTGGCCCAGGGAGCGCATGACGGTGCCCAGCTCCTGGGTGGTGATGACGCCGTCCCCGTCCCTGTCAAACAGGCAGAAGGCCTCCTTGAACTCGGCCACCTGTTCCTCGCTCAGCTGGTCGGCCATGGAGGCTGGGTGGTGGCGGCCGCGGCCGGCGGAGCTGCAGCACAGGTGGCGGAGTGTGGGGCGCCGCTGGCGGGCGGGCCGTCTGGCCCGGGCTTCACTGGCGGGCGCTTAAGAAGGAGCCCGGCTCTCGCTCACATGCAGACTCCCCGCCCCGTGGTTGCCCCAGGCCAGGTGCTGTTGGAACAGGAGTCCGGCACCAGGAACCAGGCTGGCCGAGGGTTGAGCTGACGCCAGCACCAGCGTGTGTGTGTGCTTGTGTGTGCATGTGCGTGCATGCGTGTGTGTGTGTGCGTGCGTGCGTGTGCGTGTGTGCGTGCGTGCATGTGTGTGTGTGCGTGTGTGCGTGCATGCGTGTGTGTGTGTGTGCGTGTGTGCGCGCGCGGCTCCCTGCCCACCGCACTGGGAGCCGGCAGGAACCCCCGCAGGACACCCACAGGGAGGGCAGCCTGCCCAGCCCTCCAGAGACTGGTTTGGGCTGTTCCTTCTGGAATTACCCCTGTCCCGTCTTCAGACCCTGCGGCCCAGAGAACAGCCAGCCTCCCTTCTGTGGCGGTTCAGGGTGGGATGAAAGGCAGAAGTTGCCTTTGTCTGAAGGGAACTTCCTCCCCCTGTCTTGACTCTCCAAAGCCTGAAAGCCTCCAGGTTCCCAAAAGGGTTTTCAGAGAAGGATCAAGGTTTTCTTCTTCAAGAGGAAGCAGGCTGTCTTCTTATGTTCAGAAGAAACATGACTGAAGGCGGATTTCCCCCAACTCCTTCATTCCTATGTATGGACTGAGGGCCTACTCTGTGCACGGACTGTTCTAGAAGCTGGGACTAGACCACGAAGGAGACAGGCAGCTCCCAGTCCTCCGGAAATTTCTCTTCCCTCTGTGAGCCAGCTAGCTAGTGAGCAAATGAATAGGTGCGATACTTGGATACTGTCACAAATGCCATGAAGAACATTGAAAGGGTTCCGGTGGGGAGAACACGGGCAGGTCGCTTCCGCAATGGCGGTCAGGGAAGGCTTCCTCGAGGCAGCATGGGAGGGCGCTGTCCAGGCAGGGAGGCGGAGCAGGCACAAAGCCCATGGGTGGGAGAGGGCTTGGCAGTGGGGTGGCTAGCGTGGCTGCAGCCTGGTGGATGGGGGGGGACCCAAGGACATGAGGAAGGGCACACACACAGGCCTGGGATGAGGAGGTGGGGATTCGCGTTTTTCTCTCTGATTGATGGGAAGATACGTAAAGTCATGTCTGAAAGTCTGGATCCCTCGCTTTGGGGTAGCAGAAGAAAGGGCTGTTTTTAAGAGGAGATACTCCTAAGAAGGGGAGAGGGGAGATAAGCCCTGGGTACAGACTCCTGCTCCCAGCTCCTGGGAAGCCTGGGAACCTGACCACCCACTGAGTGAGAAAGGGTCCCTCTCCCTGCCTGTGGGAATCCATGAAAATTCAAACTGAGACCCCAGAGAACCACTATGATACTGCAGAAAAGGACAAAGCTGGAATTTGAGACTCGCTGTAAGCCCACAGTAATCAAGATGGCGCGGTTGCCCAAGATCCATTATTGGGATCGATGGAACAGAAGCGCAGAAGGTCTAGAAGTACACCCACACGATACAGTTTACTGATCTTTGACAGAGGAGCAAGAGGGATAAAAGATCATCTTTTTAACAAACGGTGCTGGAAGAACGGGACATCCATGTGCATTCCCATTGGCTATTTGGGACAAGACATGTTTGTCTTGTGAAGCTAGACACGGACCTTACACCCTTCCCCAAAAAGTAACTCAAAATGGATTGCAGACAAAATGTAGAATGCAAAACCATAAAACTCACAGATGATGACATAGAGTCTGAATGACCTTGGGCTTGGCAATGACACCAGCTTGTCCAGGGTCTGGGGCGGATTTAGATAGGACATCAAGGGCATGGCCCGTGAAGGAAAGAATGGACAAACTAGATGCTAATATCTGAATGTGTCCCCCCAAATTCATAAGCCAAAACCTCACCCCCAAAGGGATGTATGCATGAGATCATATGAGAGCAGCAGGCGTGGAAGTGACACGCCGTCCTGCGGAACCAGGGGCTAGCGTCACCGGAGGGCACGTGCCTGTGGTTGGTTCCCCCAATGGACGCATACGGTCTGGTCGTGCTTCCTGCCTACTGCACCCACAAGGGGGTACGTGGCCGGCGGGAGTCTGCAGGTTTCTGAATTATGGCGTCGTGGTTCCAACATCCAGCCCTCGCCCTAAGCGTGTTCTTCAAAAAAGCTCACAGAGAGCGAGCTCAGGAAGGATTTTAAACAGAGTGACTCATGACTCACAAAGCAGAGCCCTGGGATGGGCTACACCAGGGCGTCTTGCTCGTTAGGAAACCAGTGCTTAGTTCCTGGGGTTCTGCCGCGCTCCCCCTGCAGCCTTCCCCAAGCACGCAGTTTTGATCTTCAGACCCATCTAAACGCTTAAAGTGATTGAGGACCCCAAAGAGCTTTTTGTTCACGTGGGCTGTATCAATATTCCCAGGATTCGAAATCACACCTGGAAAAACGTTAAATATTGAAATATATTTTTCTATACTGCTGTGCAACTTGAGAAAAACAGAAATCAAAAACTCATGCGAACATCATATTGTTTTATGAGAAATAGTTCTATTTCTAAATTTTTTTAAAAATTCATTTAACAGACAGAGATCACAAGTAGGCGGAGAGGCAGGCAGAGAGAGAGAGGGGGAAGCAGGCTCCCTGCCCAGCAGAGAGCCCGACGCAGGGCTCAATCCCAGGACCCTGGGACCACGACCTGAGCTGAAGGCAGAGGCCCAAAGGAGACGAGTGGCACCTAATAAAAACAATTTTGCGGGACGCCTGGGGGGCTCAGTTGGTTAGGCCGCTGCCTTCGGCTCAGGTCATGATCCCGGGGTCCTGGGATCGAGTCCCGCATCCGGCTCCTTGTCCAGTGGGGAGCCTGCTTCTCTCTCTGCTTCTGCCTGCCACTCTGCCTGCTTGTGCTCTCTCTGTGACAAATAAATAACATCTTAAAAAAAATTTTTTTTTGCATGTCTCTTCCTAAGTTTGGGTTTACCGGAGCAGGTCCGCTGCGGTAATGAACACTGAGCAGATGCTTTGCCGTGAGGCGTGAATGACCCGGCTTCGCACAGGTGCGCAGGGGGAAAAGGAGAGATCATGCGAATGACTCAGGTCTCTGGATGTTTTTCTTCGATACTGTATCAACACTGGGCAAAAGTGGTTTCTCCAAAGTTAGTGGAATCTGAACTCCTGTCAATGAACCTTCTCGCACTGTCACTAAAATCCACTGGTCACTCGCGTGCTCTGGGATTTTGTTGTGGCGCGATCAGTCATTTGGACAGTATTGGTTCACTCACCCGTCTCTCACAGATGCCCACGGTGCTTTTCCTACGATCTCTCCATGTTCGGTAGCGTATTAAGGATGTGCATGGAAGGGTGGAAATTTAATAAAATTATTTCACTACTTCTAGAACATTCTTAAGTGAAACAGGCTTTTTTATTTTATTTTATTTTATTTATTTTTTTCCTAATTGAGATTCTGGGGCAGCGAAGAATATAATGGTTGTGAGTACAGGGGCCTGGACCCTGGCTAAGGGGCTGTGATTTTATGCGCCATTGCTTTGGCCTTGGTGCAAGAGGTCAACACAGTAAGAAAGGCAAATAACGTCTTGGTATTATTAGGAGACTCGTTTTGACCTCCCGGGCCCTCTGAAAGGGTATTCGGGTCACCCTAACCCCCCGTGGATCCTGGAACGCTCTTGGAGGACCACACCCGTGAAGCGTTGAGAACCAACTTTGAACCGAGTCTAGTCCTCCCCGAGCTGGAGGTCAGAGGGACGAGGACGCTGGAATGTTGGCAGGGACCGTGTTGGCCCTACAGAATTATTAAGTATTATTGACAATAAATAATTAAGTATGAATGAAGACCCCAATCTACCCCGTCGTTCATGAGGACGCCCAGCAGAGGCACTGCGTGCTGTAGCGCCTTCCCCTGGAGAGCACAGGAACCCGCGGGCCCTTCTCTCCGTGGGGTCCTCTCGGGGATCTGCTGCCGCTGCTGGGGACTCTGAAGAGACACATCAGGGCTCCTCAGGCTTGTCGGCCCTCCCATGCCCGTGCCCTGCGAGGACGTGCGGGGCTGAGCGTGGCCGTGAGTTCTGGGTGAAGTCATTCACCGGCCCCAGCGGTCGCTCGTCAGCCAGCCCCCAGCGGGAACGGAAAGAACTTGTCTCCGTGTGTTCAGGCCGCTACAACCAACTCCAACGAACTTGGGCGGCTTCCAGCCTCGGTGCGTGACCTAGGTCTCGGAATGACTTTTGGTCAGTCTTGGTTGAATCACCCAGGGTCCTCCGGGGCTGTCCTGGGCTGGGCTGGGCTGGAGTGGAGTTTGAGTTCAAGGAGACAGTTGCTCTGACGGGGGCTGGGAGCTGTTTCAATCTGATAAGCAACCAGGTGACATCATGGTTTAGGACGCTGGTGCGGGCTGTGAGAAGACCCGCTCCCAGCACACACGGGGCACAGTGCGTTAGCACCTGCTGGGCCACAAAAGGAAGGAGTGGTTGGCTTTTATGATCAGAGGCCTCACCTGCAGAGTGAAGGGCACCGAGGACAGGGGAAGCAATCAAGAGACTGTTTTGAAAGTTTCCTGGATCTCCTTGGGTCAGTGTGTCCTCAGGTCAGCAGGCGTATGAGGGCAGGCTTCGGGGCAGGCTTTGGGGGCGCCCCCTCCCACCCCATGCCCACACCACTGCTCGGGGTCTCCAGCTCCTAGCAGGTGCGCGGCCAGCACCTCGCTCAGTGCATGTAGTCAGGAGGCGACAGGAGGGACGCAATGTGACTTGTATTTAATTACTGACAGCCACTGTGATCAAATCAAGATTAAATGATCACCCCAGACAAAAGCAAATTAGTACTAAATCCCACATTAAATGCTGCCAAACCCATTACATTTCTTCTCAGACATTCTGTTCTCCTGGGAAAAGGGCTTTTGTTTTGTTTTCAAATGACACCTGCTGGGATTGGTGACTTAGCCCAGGTCAGTGGCCATGCTCACTGGTGCCTCCCCTGAACTTCTGGGCTTTGGGGAAAGGGTCCTGCACTGGCTTTGGGGAAGGCACCGTGGAGGAGGGCAGAGCCGGATTCTGGAGGGGCTCCTTTGTGTGACCCACCGGCCTTTCAAATCGGATATTTGATGTGGTTTTCAAATTTTTATTAAAAAATTTTTCTTTTATATTCAATGTTTTGAAAAAAAAATTGACCAACAGAAAATATTTGATGAGGTGATGTCACCGAGGGCCTAGAACCACACGGAACAGACCTCGTGGTGCCCAGCTCTGTTTGATCACCGGGTGCGCGCTTACTTTAAGCCCCCGCAGTCATAGGGGTGCAGCAATTACCTTCCAGAGAACAAGCTTCTCGCCTGAGGGGTGCAGAACTCCGGAAGAGGCAGGGAGAGCGTTTGTTCCAGGTTCCAAGACTTTGAAGTTGATGGTTGTGATGAAAACCTTTTCATTCCCTGCAGAAAGCCACGTGTGTGAGCTCGTGTTTGCCTGGGCGTCAGGTGTCCACGTGAGCACAGGCAAGCCTGTTGGGGAGCGGCGAGGTGTGAGAATGCAGGGGGGTTTGGGGTATGGGCTCTGCACTCAGGTAAGCAATTTGAAGGAAGCAAAGGGGTTCAGCAAAGGGCAGAACTCCCTTTGGAAGTCAATTACCCAGCGGCTTTAGACTTGTTCGTTGAATCCCTTGGACTCTGCCAAGGTCCTTCCAGAGATGCATGGTGAGCGAGACCCAGGGTGCCTGGACTCCTTCCCTGCCCCCACTGCCAACCAGTAAAACGCTGTTTTAACTGCTTCATGTGCGTTGGGCAAGTCGTGACTCTAGTGGCTCGGGATCCTCATCCGTAAAATGGGTACAACAGTAGCATAGGGCACCACAGATCAATACAGCAGGTTCAGAACGGTGGCTAGAACAGTTAGTGCTCAATAAAGGTTAACAATCACTTACCACACAAGGAAGATTTCATTTGAAAAATGGTTTCCATGGCTAATGGTTTCTGAAAGACACCCTCTAGTCTAAAGCCCTTCTTTGCCAGACGAGGACCTCATAACCCATCCAACTTAAGTCTTTACCCAGGACTAGGCAACTACTTTGTGAGCCACAAAAATGGGCCTAGCAGGAGGATCTCCAGGCTCTTCGTGCTGAAATAGGGCCTGAGGGCCATCGCCACTTACTAAGGGAATCTCTCATCAGCCTCAAGCCCATGGAAGGCAGGGGGAGGGTTTACATTGGAGACCCTCCGTGTCCCAAGTCCCGCACGGCCCCAGCACGAACAGGCATCTGAGAGACGTCTGCTGAGCAGAGGTGAAGGCTTTGACCAAGGTCAGCTGGCTGGGCTAGATGCAGGCTTTCTGGGAAGCAGAAGGTGGCGGAAGGCTTGGTTCCAGAAGTGGCGCCTTGTGTGTGGTAGGGGGGATGGGGCAGGAGGGCTCATGACATGACTGCCACCGACCACAGGGGTCTGGCGTCTCGGAGTGAACCAATGTTCTCGAGGTCCAGCCCTGACTCAGAGAGCCACCGACGTTGACCCCGGTGGTGTTTCTGCGTCTGCATTTCTGCATTTGTATGAGGGAGAGAGCAGACAGCTCCTGACCTCGTCTCTGAAGGAGTATGGAGGTGACCCAAGGCACCTCACCCAGGACCAAGCGTTGTATGCCCGGAGGAGGCCACCTTTGATGACCCGGAGAAGGGAAGGGAAGGCCTTGGAAAGGAGCTTTGTTCAGGAGGAGGAAGGGGCGGAGAGAACGGTGTGGTGTGGTCCAAGGGAACCCCACGAGAAGTCCAAGGGCAAAGGAAGGAGGGATGGGGAGTTGCTCAGTTCTGAGATTTTCCCCCAAGGGGTGCTCGAGGGCGGGCCATGGGAGAGCTCCGTGGGTGAGGGAAAAGAAGGCATTTGCCAGAGGCCTGACACGTGGATGAGCCCAGGATGGGGTCTGCCCCAGGGGCCTGACATCCCACCCCCAACTTCCCCCGAGCCCCACACGTCCCTGGCATCGTGCCTGCTCTGAGTTCTTGACGAACAAGGGGTGAAGGAAAGCTGGGACTGCTACTTTGTGAGGACGCCCGTGGAGATCAGCCTCCTAGCCGTCTCTGGGCAGCCAGGTGGCACCAGAAAGCTGTCCCTCCCCTGCCTGCTGGGAGCCTGGCACGTCTCCGTCTGCGACTCTAGGGAGCAGCGGCTTTGGCTCCCTGAGAAGTCGGGGTCTCAGCAGCCCCCGTCCCAGACCTAACAGTGCGGAGGACCCTGTGAAGGAGGGTGCGGGGCAGGCGCTGCTTCCACACCAGGGATGAGATGGCGGATGCCCCGCGCGAGGACGCCTGAGCGGGACCCGTCATGTGGGCCCTGCTGCTCGCTTCCCCCCAACTCCTTTCCAAAATGAAACGGGGAGTCACAGAACAAGGGCCCCTCCCTCTCACCTACTTATCTATCGTCTCTCTACTATCTCTCCGTCGTCTGTCCTCTGTTATCTGTCTATTATCTACATGTCTGTTTGTCCGTCTGGTACACCTGGAGGAAAGAATTTCAAATGCATCACAGGGAAAATGCTATGTAGCTTGAGGAAACAAACACACAAAATGACCATGAACCCAAATACTGAGACCTGGTTCACAACACATTAGCTCTAAAAGGAGGTTGTTCTGTGGCCGCGTGTGTGCACAGGGAAAGAAGAGAGTAACGTGCGAAAAAGCCTGACAGCGGCTCTCTGACCGTGCCCGGAGGAGGGTCAGGCTGGACAGTGAGGCCCGTGTGCTGGGAGGGGCACGGGGAGCCGAGCTGAGCTCCCCTGAGGAAGCAGAAGGTTACTCACGCTGCAGTCGGAGGGGGCGGGGTGGAGGGAAAGCTCTGCTCTCCTTTTGAGATGCCAGAAAGTAATCAGATAGACAGAAAAAAAAAAAAAAAAAAAAAGCAAGCAAGCTCTTAAGGAAGAGCTAAAGGCTAGAGATCTTTAAAAACCAAATCATTGTTCCCTGTGTTACTGGGGAGCACAGACATTCAAACACACAGATGAGGAGCCTGGAACGAAAGTAGGGGAACAGCCCCAGGAAAGAGATGGGTGCAGGTGCGGCGCAGAGCAAGTCAAGCGAGAGTCTGGGCAGCTTGTCCCCGATGTTCCCGACAAATGGGAGCATACTGGTGGACGCGGAGGGGGTGGTGAGGGCTGACTGGTGATGGACGGTGGCTTCTGGAGAAACGCTTCCCAAGGATTTCACGAATGTGCCCCGAGGACCGTCTGTGTACCGAACCCATTCGCCGAGTTTCCCAATTTAAAATGCAGAACTGGGGGACCTGGTGACTTGGTCGGTTGAGCGTCTGACTCTTGATTTTGGCTCAGGTCAGGATCCCAGGGTTGTGGGAGGGACCCCCGCATCGGCCCTGCTCCGGGGGCGGAGTCTGCTTGACAGTCTCTCTCTCTCTCTCTCTCTCTCGGCCCCTTCCCCGCTCTCTCTCTTTCTCTCTCTCTCTCAAAAAAATTCTGTCTCTGCCTCTATCGAGCCACACGACATGGAAAACTGACTGCTATCCGGTAAGCGTGTGCCGGAGCCAGGCAGCGGGTGAGAGGCGGGGCGCCCACGGAAACGCCAGCTCCTTCTGGCACTTTCCACGGCCTTACCTGCCTTGCTGCCCTTCGGCACCCGGGGCGCGGCTGCCTGGGGAGGGCCCTGGCTGCCAGCTCTGACAGGCCACCAGAGGTGGCCGGAGCCGCGTGTGGCTGCCGTCAGGGGCACAGGAGGGACAGCCGAAGGCCTGAGACACGGGGACGGGCCCGAGGAAGGGAACCTGCATTCCAGGTCCCAGCTGGGCCACGAACGAGTTCTGTCCTGGGTCTGAGCCCTGCTCGCCTTCTGCAAAACAGGAACCAACTACTGAGTGACTAAGAGATGAGGTCACCTGTCAGAGCCCTTGGCAGGCCAGCCAGTGTGGCCTGGTCAGACGGAGGGTGCCACCTGAGGTGGCGGAGCCGCGCCAACACCCCATTACCATTATCAGCCTTGCTGATGCCCCATTATTGGGCCCTCCGTGGGGATACTGGGGGGGATGTCAGGCCCACCTCCCCGGCTGAAACTGGTCCATCAGGGACCGTCCCCCAGGGGATGACGGAGCCTTTCCGGCAGGAGTCACAGGGAGCCGCCCTTCCCCCTCCCCCAGGTGTGTGTCACCCAGGCCCTGCCCAGGTTGGGCAATGGGCTTGTCTGGCGGGGACCGGGCGGGCCCTGCTCACCCGGTCCCAGGCTCTGACCTGGTTAAGGCCACTGCCCTCTGTCTGTGCCTCCGTGGAGCTCCCGGGACAGGCAGGGGGTGGCAGTGGGGGTGGACTGAGGCCCCATCCTGTTTCGCAAGGTCCAGCACCCTGCGTCCTGTCCTGAGAATATAGACCACCAGGGTGGTCCACAGCAGGCGTGGGGGCGATGGGGGCCGGCTCCTCCTTAACCCAAGCACCGGGATCCCTGGGCTTAGGGAACGCCATGTCCAGCGTTACCTCTGTCTGCAGGGTTACGGCTTGTGGGGGTCTAACCACTTCCCCCATGCCCGCTTAGGACCCACATAGTCTACAACTTTGCTCCTCAAAGGGGCCCAGAGTTTCCCTAAATGTGATTACTTAATACAGAGCCGACCTCCCCCTCTTGCTAAAGGTTTCCTTGGTGACACTTAACGACCCCAAATTGCAACTTGAAAAAAACATTCAAGACCTGATCAATCCTGGGCAAGTCTGAGATGCTGGCAGGGCCGTCCCTCAGATCTAAGAGGTAGGGGAGAGGGAACCCCGCAGAGGCACCCCACGCAGTCCCCGAGGTCGCAGTGGTGGTGCTCAGGCCTCCTCTACTGCGGAAACTCAGGATTTTAAATTTGTTTCTGCCAAGTGTGATTTTCTTAATTCCCTTCTTAGAAATGAAAGCTTTGTGACGCCTGGGATTGTGAAGAACATAAATGAGTCATTCCAGAAATGGTCCTTTCCAAGACACGGCTGATCTCTTACACACGCACATGCGTGCACACACACGTGTGCACAGATACGCACTGACTGTCCTTCATCTTTTCCTTCTTTTGTTAGTTCCCGTTTCCTGCATCTCGGCACCCCCCACCACTCACGGCCTAGACCTGCGACCCTGCTCCCGTAACCCCAGCACGGCTTTGCCTGCAGGACGTGCGCCACATTTCTCACACGAAGGCTGCCGCACGCGCCCCCTTCACAAGCAGCCTGGGCCCACGCCCATCTCTTGGCGTCCTCTCTGCCGTTAGAGCGTTCCGCGAACATTTGCCACCCAGACTGGGTATAAAAGGATACCTCGTCATCACTTGAATTTGTACGTGCAGGGTCCCTCAGTGTGTGTTTGGACATTTGGATCTGCTCCTCTGTGACCCGCATTCGGATCCTTGGCCGGTACTGCTATTTTATTGTGGTGTTTTGAAAAATTTAAGAGCTCTTCATTCATATAGTTAATCATTGGTCCCTTGTTTGTTCCTCCAGATATGTCCCCTCCCCAACAATATAGTATTTTTTAAAAAAAGATTATGTTTATTTATTTGACAGAGAGAGATCACAAATAGGCAGAGAGGCAGGCAGAGAGAGAGGGGGAAGCAGGCTCCCCGCTAAGCAGAGAGCCCAATGTGGGGCTCAATCCCAGGACCTTGAGATCATGACCTGAGCCGAAGGCAGAGGCTTAACCCACTGAGCCACCCAGGCACCCCTAGGGTTTTATTTTGTAAGAAGAAAGGAAGTCCACAGGAGAGCAGTCTGGTGTGATAAGGCATCTTCAGAACATTCGGGACCCAGGGCTCTGTAACTCCGTCTCTACTTCCACACCACCTCCTGACCCAACGGGGTAGGTCAAGGCCTCGTCTCAAGCCCGAATCCTGCACAGCACAATTCTGGAAAATGCTGGAGAAAGGCAAGCTCCTCTCTTCCCAGGGGCTGCCCACAATTCATTTGCTTACATCTTTTTGGCCAGAAACGATTTGCCTAATTATATTAGAGCAAGGGAACTTGGAAATGTTTTCTTGGCCGTCTCCAGATGGCCACGTTTCCTGGGAGAAATAACGCGTTTTATGGCATTCGTTTTGCTTAGAACAGCTGCTGGCGTAAACAGGTTGTCTTCCCCACGACATCCCAAAGAAGCTGTTTGCGTTCTCAGCATGAGCAAGGCTTCAAATGAGATATTTAATTTCTTCTTCTAAGTTCTGACACTAAAAATACGGTGACCTACGGAGGGGACACCAACTTCTTGTTGTTGACCGTCACTGTTTGCCACTCAGAACAGCGTACTCTTTGACGTAGTCAATATTATTTTTAGCGTAGTCTTTTCTAACGTAGGCATTTCCAGAATTATTTAAATGTAGTTCTGCCATCCCACCTCTGACTTGGGGCCCCCATCTGCTGGCATTTCCTTAGTCAGAGCTAAACTCCCTGAAGGCTGCCTCTGTCCCCGCGTGGCAGCCGTTACTACAGGTGTGATAGTGGCTGTTTATTTTCTCCTGTAACAGGTGCATTATTTCTCTGTGTCCTGGCCTTTCTGACACCATGGGGAAGAAGCCATAATTAGCTTCTGGTTTTGGGGCTCCCTTCTTCCCTCTCCTGTTGCCAGCTGTCTCCCCAGGGATCTAGAGACCCCGCCTTTCCTATCTCCTGGCCCCCCATCCCCCCCAGACTGCCTTCTCCAAGCTCTAGCAGCTGGGCCCGCCCTTCCTGCTACTCCCCTGTGCTGTGCCTGCCCCCGGGGGATTCCAAAGGTCAGTCCCTGGTCTGGTGCCTGACCCTGCTGGGGAGCGTTCAGCTACCTACTGAGAGAGGAGTTGCCAACTGTTTTTTCTCTAGAAGGCCATTCTTAATTCTTTGGTGGATGGTAGGCAAAGGAAAAGGGCATTTTAGAAAATGCCCTTGCTACCTGGGCAAGATAAAATGCGGATGGTTTGGTAGTTTCAGTTGTGAGTGTGGATGTGTGTGTGTTCAAGCCAGCAGAGGAGAGCGAGATGGGGTGGGAGGTTGTCACAAACATTCTGGAATGTTCTGCCCGGCAACACAGGACGTTATGACCCACTTTGTATGGTCATTTCCACAGTGGGGAGGGCATGTTTGTACAGAGACCCGAGTAGCCTCCTGCCTGGCTCCCCTCAGGGCAAACGGAAAGGCGGAGGAGTGGAGGGATGGCGGAAAGGTGTCCTGAGTGCTCCAAGGGAGCCCAGTGGGTGCGGAGGGGGATCCCGTGGCCAGCACTTTGGGAGCACCGCGACCTAATTCACGCACTCTGAGCAGTGCAATGGGATGCGTGGGTGCACCCCAGTCACTCCTCTGGTCTGTGGCAATGTCCTGGGGCTGCTCCCTCCCTCATTTCTTGCCAGATGGATGCAACGAGGGAGGCGAGGCGGGAGGTGGGGAGGAGTGAGGCCGGTGAGTCTGCAGGAATGAATGGCGGCTCTGAGCCCTGTTCAGGCAACGGCAATCCTGACGCTTTAGGGTGTTGCCTGAATCTACTGCACCTACAGACATGGTAGAAGCACCGGGGACCATCTCAGAGCGATTGATTTATTACTGCTTTTCTTTAAATTTAAATATACTCTTCTTTAAAATTTAAAACTTTATTTTAAATAAAATTAAAAAGTAAATTTAAAATTACTTTTCTTTAAATTAAAAAAAATTTTTTTTTTGAGAGAGAGGGAGAGAGAGAGAGGGCGAGCACATGGACGACAAGGGAGGAGCAGAGGGACAGGGAGAGGGGAATCTTGAGTAGACTCAGCACTGAGCACAGAGCCTGACTCGGGGCTCCATCCCGAGCTCACGACCCTGAGATCATGACCTGCCTGAGCTCCCCAGGTGCCTGGATTTTTGACCGTTTTTAAATTAGAGTCGCGGGGCGCCTGGGTGGCTCAGTGGGTTGAGCTGCTGCCTTCAGCTCAGGTCAGGATCTCAGGGTCCTGGGATCGAGTCCCGCATCGGGTTCTCTGCTCAGCGGGGAGCCTGCTTCCCTCTCTCTCCCTCTCTCTCTGGCTACCTCTCCGTCTACTTGTGATCTCTCTCTGTCAAATTCATAAATAAAAAATCTTAAAAAAAAAAAAATTAGAGTCGCTGATTTCCAAGTTTGGTCAGGTCTCCACCTCCCAACCCCTGACAACCCTGGCTCTACCTCGTTAGGGCCACACTAGGGTGACAGGGAGCTGGCCCGCGGGGTGAACGCCGAGGCAGACGGGCCGTCAGGGGGGCGCATCTGTGGGGAAAGTGCACCCCCCCCGGCGGTCCAGCACACGGCGCCCACACCTGCTCTCGGTCCTACGGCCGGGGAGATGCTGGGACACCACCACGGTCCCGTTTCTCATCTGTCACTGCTGGACCCACGGTGCACCTCACTGTTGTCCACAACGGTGGGAAATGGCACACCTGGTGCCTCTTAGATTTCCGGCGCAGGTGGTTAAAGTCAAAATGCTCCGCGTCCTGGGGAACAGCGCCTTCCTCCGAGCCAGCGGGGGAGCGCGTGGTCCCCGGGCTGCACGCGTGTGTGCACGTCCCGCCGAGCCCCCGGGCGTGTCTCGGAGAAGCGGCGGGAAGGACGGCGCTTGCCAACCACCCGGCAGGTCTGGGCAAACCGTGGGCCCCGCCGGCACAGCCGCCCCCCCAGCAAGCGGTGCTGAGGGCACAGCCGTCCGACGCAAAGCCGCTCGTCTGAACGCGAGCCCACGACAGTGGGGCCTCCCCCCTTTTCCCGGTGACCCGCTGCAGCCCGAGGATCCCGCCTTTGCTTGGACAAGGATCTAAACGCAAAGATGAGGGGTGCCGGGCTGGCTCGGGGGTTCAGCCTCTGACTCTTGACTTCACTCAGGGCATGATCTCAGGGTTGTGGGATCGAGCCTCCACGCTCTGCTGGAAATTCTCTCTCTCCGCCTCTCTGTGCCCCTCTCCTGTGCGTGCGTGCTCTCTCTCTCTCTCTGAAACAAATAATTCTTAATAAAATAAAATAAATAAAATGGAAAGGTGATCCCTGACTTCTGAGCCTTCAACATGTGAGCGTTTGCTGCGGAATGACGGTCACCTACCAAAGTCACTCGACACCGGGAGCACCTGCTCACGGCAGGGATAGGAGCAGGAGTGGGGAGTGAGCCTGACACGGGGCCCAGCATCGGTGAGGCCTGGTGCTTCACTGGCCTCAGACTTCCCTAAGGACTGGGAGCAGCCACTGGGCGGTCAGGGCTGTCTGTCCATTGGCCTGCGAGCACCTGCCTGCAGGAAGCCGGGGTCTGGTGAGGGGCCCCACGGGGAGCCAACAGCTGGGTGATGGGCACCAAGGCAGTGTGGCTCCTGAGCCCGTCCCGAGCCAGTGCCTTTCCTGCCGCTCCGGTGGGCTTCACCCTTCTAAGGCAGGGGTGGGGTCCTCCTATGCTGAGGTCATCAGCATCAGGCCATGTGGCCTCTGCCCTGGGAGGCCAGGATGACGCCCACAGCTCCCGGGCGCCAAGGCCAGCGGCTCCATGGGCAACGTGACTTGAGTTTCAGGTTCTGGACACTGTGGGGACTCCGGGGGGGCCTGCCAGCCGTGAAGGCAGCCCCGTGGCTCACCGGCTCACCGTTTCTCCTGCTCACCACCCACAAAGGGCCTGATGGAGGGCGGGTTCTGGGATCCGGCTCCGGGAGCTCTGGGCGCAGACAGCCTCACACGGACACACAGTGATCCCCGCACGGGAGCTCCAGGCAAGCTGGGGGGAGGTGCCCACCCCAAAGACTGGCTCAGGAGGGAGGGCCTAGCAGGTTCCCGCAAGTCTGACGAGACAGAGGAGGCCCCCAAACCTGTCCTACTGGTTTCTCACCAGTACTTGGCCCATAGAGCCAGTAGGAGAAGGGGGAACGGAGGGCTGAGTGTGTTTCTGTTGGTGGGGAAGCCATCAGTAGTGAGGGCCTGAGCCAGAGGCCAGCCACCTCACACGCCGGTGCCCAACACACACACGCACACGCACACATACGTGCACGTACACGTGCACATACACACACGTGCACACATGCACGCATGTATGCACACTCAGGGCTACTGCATGAGCAGTGGGGAGTAAGGACTCCCCTCCCTGCTGCCTGTGGGGACGGCTGCTTCCTCCCTGTTCCCTCCTCAACCCAGGGGGCAGCTGCTCTCACTGGGAGAAGTCCCAGCGTCCCGGGCAGCAGGGTCGGGGAGATGAACCGAGAGGGGGCCAGAGAGGGAGGGCGTCCTGGGCAGGAGGGCTGGCCTCCCACAGGTGACGCCAGGAAGGCCCGGGCTCTCTCCAGCCCCCCTGCTGGTCTCCGCTCTGCCTGGCTCTGCTCCCTGTTCTCATTGGCTCCGGGGGACCTTTCTCAGCCAATCTGGGCCCCCCCCACCGACTCAGGCGTGGTCCTTCTATTCCCCCCCGGGAGGCAGCCGTTCTTTGCCTTCCTCACACTCCGTGGGGGGGGACACGGACACCCTATGGGCTGATGGAAGGGCCTACGTATGCTTCGTATGATGTGTCTTCCTGTGTATGCTTCGTACTTGGCCCCAGGGCTCAGCCGTGGGGCACCAAGCAAGTGACAGTCTTTTAGCCTCGGACTCATCCCTGATGGACACCTTCATCCCAACATTCAGGGAGCCCAGCAAGAGGTGTGGCCCCATGAGGACACCCTTGGATGTGAGGGTCCAGCTCCCTCCCACTGCTTCCAAAGAGCTGAGCCGGGCTCTTGTGGAGGAAGAAGGGGACTTCATCCAGCTGGATTAGGTTCTCGTGACGCCTGCCGTGCTATCCCCCTTTCCCAGGCCTGAGTTCAACTCTCAGACACCCTGTGTTGGTCCCTGGGGAGCAGCGGTCCCTGATGTGGCCATGCAGTGGACCGGGCACTCACCTGCTGAGGTAGGAGGCCAGGTGGGGAGGAGGAGGGAGTCATTTCCACTTGGATTCATGCTCTGAGAAGAGAACACACCCATCAGAGACGAAGCAGGGTCCAAAATGGCAGGCCGAGGGTGGGGAGGTACTCACCAGAGCTGCGGCTGCCTCCCCAGTTACTGGGTGGCCTTGGGCACAGGCCTGTCCCTCCCGAGACTCCTTCTGTCCATGGGGAGAGGGAGTGACAATCATTCTCCCCTTCCAGTCCCATGAGGACACTCACTAGATGCTCTCTCAAAATACATGTCTCTGCTCGTTGTGGAACGGCATTGTTGGGGCCGATGTCCGAGAGCCGACTAATGTCTGGGCCTCGGACTGTTTGATGTGACTAAAACCTGCAGGCAGACGAGTCTAGTTTATCAGTCCCATCGAGAAAGGCGTAATAACAAAATTGAGACTGAGGTCCTCCTCTTCCCGAGTGTTGGTTCACATCAAACACAAACCAGTTTGTTCCCGGAGATGAGTTTTATCCTAGCGTCATAATGCCTTCCGTTGATCAAAGCTGCTTTTCATCTTTGATCTCGAGTGCCCTGATCATATATGGTGGGCACACTCTCCTATTTTATAGATGAAGATATTAAGACCCAAGTTAAGTTTCGAAATCTGCGACGGAGCTAGAACCAAGAGCTTTCGTCTCCTGATAGCATCTGGAAAGTTCTTCCTTGTTTACGATGCATCCTCTGACACCAAGGGAAACTAACAAAATGTTAAGCATCTTGGACTTTTAATCACAGTCTTCCTAATAAGGTAAGAAGACGATGTATAATACAGATTTATATCTTCAAATATCCTTAAGAGCAGGTCCTCTGTGTCCGGAGCCCCACCCGTCCCAGGTCACGTGCGAGGCAGGAGCGTCCCAGGGAAACCACGTTCCCCACCCGGCACCGCCGGCGGTTTCACTGAGAACCGGATTGCTCAACGTTCACTGAGGTCTCCGTGCCGTTCCCGCACAGAGATGAAACAGCAATCCTCCGTCAGGACTTCGTTGCAAAAGAAGTTAGACGGATGGAACATTGCCCTTGTGTCTCTCTCTCCATCTGGGTCCCCTGGCTCGGGAGTGGGCTGGGGAGGCCGATGTGCCCCGACGAGGGAGGTGTTCGTCTGGCTGTCCTCTAGGGAAGGACTGACTCCGTCTGTCTGAGGGGCTGAGCCAGAGAGAGCTGAAATTTATACAGCCCCTCGGGGGAGTGAAGGAGCCCATTCCATAGATAGAGGCACAGGTGGTTGGAAGTCCTGGGGATGTGGACGGGCCAAGAGGAGATGTGCTTGAGAAAGACACCCCAGGGATTCCAGTGCCAACGTCCCCTCAGAGCCTCGGGTCTCACTTGCGAAGGACTTGGGAATAGTCCCTGCGGGTTGAGCTCTTGGTCTACACTCTGCTTCTCAGAGCAGTGGGCAGAGATGGCTTCCTTCCAGAGATCGCAGAAGACTGGGGGCCACATGCTCCCTGGCACCCCCACAGCTCTCGGGCAGGGCCCCGCACTCCTCCCCCGTGTCCTCACGAAAAGCTTGACCCTAGCGATGGAGCGGGATCAGAGGAATCACGGAGCCCGAGGAGAGGTATTCTGGGGGGACAAGAAGCCCCTTCCTCCGAAATCACACATGGAATCTTGGTGTCGTAAATAGCACCACCGGGCGCCGGGTTCTGCGTGCGCCCAGGCCCCTCGCTTGCTCAGAGATGCCAGCAGCAGTGGGCCACATCTTCCATCTATAGACCTGGACGCCACCCTGGGCTGGAAATTTTAAGGATGCCCATGGGTCCACCCTGGTAGAATTCCAAACAATTCTCCTATATCCGCCTCTACTGGCCTGCCCTGCGGGATGAGAGCCTGACAGCAGCCGCAGAGGAGCACGGAAAGGAACGCCAGATAGTCCCCCTCTACTCCAGGACCTGCTGTGGCCACCGAGGGAGGCTCTCTTTCCCTTCCCAGCCATGGTCTCTGTGAGAAGCTTCCCAGGGGGCACCTCAGCTCTCAGGGCGCAGGGAGGCTGGCAGGCCTCCGATGGCCCCCACGCAAGGTCGCTCCAGCGTCTCCAGGGCGGGCCCTGCCACTCCAGTTCCTGCATTTCTGGTCTGTCACTGGTCTGTCCCTCCCTGGGAGGAGGATTTCGCCCAAGGACATGGGGAGGGTGGAGAGCTTTACCCCTCCCTCGCTCCAACTGCAGAAAAGGAGGGGGCTCCCATCCCATGGCAAGGCTGCCACGGGAGCTCTGCCCTCACAGAGACTGGCCTGCCTGTCCCGGTCCCTGGTCCCCAGCTCGGACGTGAGCCCTTTGAGCCGGTCGGCAGCCAGGTCGGCAGCTCCGTGACAGGTGTGACTGACATGGCCGAGGAGTTGTCTGCGGAGCAGGTGGCTGAATTCAAGGCGGCTTTCTCCAGATTTGACAAGAATGGGGACGGCACCATCGACACCCGGGAGCTGGGTGCCGTGATGCAGGCCCTGGGCAAGAATCTGTCAGAAGCCGAGCTGAAGGAGCTCATCGCCCGCGTGGACACGGATGGCGACGGCGTCATCAGCTTCCAGGAGTTCCTGGCAGAGATGGCCAAGAGGATGAAATCCTGGGGCAGCGAGCAGGACATACGGGAGGTCTTCCGTGCCTTCGACCTGGACGGCAACGGCCGCATCAGTGTGGACGAGCTCAAGCAGGCCATGGCCAAGCTGGGCCAGACGCTTTCCCAGGAGGAGCTGGACGGCATGATCCAGGAGGCGGACGCGAACAAGGACGGGCAGGTGGATTACGAGGAGTTCCTGCGCATCCTCTCCCAGAAGTGAGGCCCCGCCCCGGCCCGTCTCCTGCTCCTCCTGCCTTCTCGGGACCTCCGCTTCTGCGGCGGGGACGTCAGGGGGCGGTCTGGGCGGTGGAGGGGAAATTACCTACTCTCGCTTGGGCCTGGGGTCTGCGCTCTGTGCCCGGCGAGACCTTAGAGCGGCTCCTGTAGAGAAGCGGGGATCCCCCGCCGCACTAGGCTGTCGTGGGGAAACCCAAGGCGATGGCGGTTGAAATAAAAGGAGTCTGAGGTCCGGGGGCAGTGTCTGCCGGTGTTTGAGTGCTTGGTGGGACGGCGGAAAATCGAAGCCTCCGGACGGCGGTATTTGGGTTTCTTCTGCGCCTCTGACCCCTTCCCTGGGCCACGGGGGAGAACCAGCCTGGCCCGGCCCGACAGTCCTCCCCCAGCGTCTCCCAGAGGCCCCGGGAGGAGAACAGGTGCGGGAGGGGTGCGTCGGGCTGGGAGGGGACCCGAGAGGCACGTTTCTTTGCCTTTAGGTTCTGCTTGAGCTCCCGGGTCCGGACGGGAGGCTGGGGCTGGAGCCTGGGACTGGGACACTGTCCACGCCACAGACGATGAAGTTAGCATCCTTTGCACATCGCCATCCTCTGCTGCCCCAACCGCGCTCGAACGGGGATTGTGGCCCTGCAGTGCGGCTGCCCAGGATCAGCCCCCTTGGAGGCTGCTGGTCACAGTTTGCGAGGCTCCCTTCCTCGTCCTGGTTCTCAGGGGTGGCTCAACCCAAGGGGGATCTGCCCAGGAGGAAACCGAGGCCCCGGGTGGCCTTGGGTTAAGGTCCTGGGGTTGTAGGGGAGGCAGACGAGCCCTAGACCTCAGGATTCAGAAAGCACACAGGGTTTCCCGGCATCGTCTGCAACCCGTTGTGCGGCCCCGGTGCCGTGTGGCCCCCCCCCGGCGGGCTTTGCTTCCTCCTTCGTGAAATGAGCGTTTCCTTTACTTTCGGCGATGACTGAATGTGCCTTATCCTAGCCGTGCCAAGTCAGTGGTTCTCAGCCCAGGGTGGGGAGACGGAGCCAGCTTCCCTGGGGGAGGCGGGGGTATTGCAAAATACTGGCTCCCGCCCTTCCCACCTGCCCCTCATTCCAGCGAGGGCGGGGGCGAGTGGCAGAGCCTGCCCAGCGCACCCCAGTGCAGGGGGGACAGGGACAGATCCGGGGGCGGTGAGGGGGGGCTGCGGCTCGGATGACATCTTTCCATTTTCTTTCTCCCATGGGGCATCATCGTGGGTCATTTCAGTCTCCTGTGACCCTCCCACGCTTCTCTCTCTTTCCCAGCCCTGTCCTCAGATCAAGTCCCCAGGTACGGCCAGACCTCCCGTCCTGAAGCCCAGCAGGTGTCAGATACAGGACAACCCTGTGTCCAAACAGGGTTGAGCACTGGGAGAGCTGGTGGGCTGGGGAGGCTCTGAGGCAGGAAACCTCAGCTCCCCTAGGTTCTGAGGGAGGCAGGGGGCGGACCGGGGAGCAACATGACAGAGGTGTCGGATCTGGGGGAGGTTCGGATGTGACAATAAGAAGGGGCAAAGGCAGCCTCTAGGCCTGGTGTGGTGAGGAAACGAGTGGCAGAAATACTCCTGGGTCCAGGACGGGGGTGGTTCCCTACAGAAAGTCCCTGTCCCTTACGGACATAGGTCACAGAGGTCTGAGTTTCTAAATTAGTGAGTCCTAAATGCCAAGCTGGCCCAAGGTGAGGGTTTCCAGGCTCTGGGTGGAAACAGCTAAAAATAAAGATGTTTCCAACTAGCCTAAATGGATGCCATGTTTAAAATTCTGAGAATACGCTCATTCTGTATTTTCTGTGTTAAATGTGTTTTCTTCCATGAAGCCACTATGACGGCTGGTGATGGTTCTGTGAAGTTTTTTTTTTTTTTTTTCATGTTCTTACTCTGAAAAATGAAGAGTCCCTATAAAGTGCCCCCAGTGAATGTGGGTATTTCACTGTCCCCCGGCCCCAAATGTCTGAGAACTGCTGCTGGAGGGGCTGGAGTGTAAAATCGATTTCCTTTCTTTAAAAAAAACGATACCCCCCCCAAACATGTGGCTCATGCATAGGAAGAGAAAACTCCCACAGTCAACAGCGGGCGCGTGTTCAGGACTGCTGCTTGCTCGGGACAGGGAGGCGAGGGCCCCGGGGACCGTCCCCCACGCCTTTCCCAGCTCGCTGCCCGCTTCGGGGTGGCTAGCTCGTCTGTTCTCTGTGTTTTCAGACGTCTACAAAGAGCCCAGCTCAACATTATGCAGGCGGCGCTAGAAAGACTGGAACTGGTGGAGGGAAGGAGAGATGTGAAGCCCTTGGCAGCCCCCGGGGGCTAGGAGGTGGGGCGCCTGAGGTCGCTCCCTCAGGAGCTGATCCTGGGACCAGGGTGCGGGACCAGAAGGCAGTAACAGAGCAGCAGGAGCGTCTCTCTGTCTGTTGCCCCCAAGGACGAACGGGGAATCTGAGGGTCTGGGGAAGGAAGAGACTCACTTCAGGTCTCCCCTGAGGGACAGATGTGTGAGGATCTCAAGGATTCAGAGGCGGCCCCTTCCCCCTCTCCCCCCAGAGCTTCTTCCGTCCCGGACCCTGGCAGCCCCGCCCCAAGGAGGAAGGACTCCTCGGGCATGGGGGGTCTGCTGGAGAGGCCTGGTCGGGACCCATAGGAGCGTCTTCTGGAAGGCCACGAGGCTGACGACCTTCTGGCTACACCTGGCCTCCAGGAGATGCGCAGAAACAGCCTCAGCAGTGACTTCCCATCTCCTGGAGGACCTTCGAGGGTAGAGTCCAAGTTTGGGAAGCCTCCGGCCCCAATCGAGAGCGCTGGGGAGGACGGGAAGGAGCTGGAGAGGCGTCCCCAGAGCCGACGCAGCCTGGGGTGACTTCAGGGAGAGTCCGTTCCCTGGACGTCCGCCAAGACTGGTTCTGCCCCGGCCTACTTGCTGCTATTTCCCAATTAAAACAAAACAAAACAAAACAAAACAAAACTTATTTGTAAAAACACTTTCTGAGGATTATAGGGATTCCTATTGGATGCAATGGTTTAAGACTCTGGAGTATTTCTGTGGCGTTTTCCTTGCCCGCTTGAGGGTTTGAGCTTCCTGCAGCTGTTTGGTTTGGTCCATCACCAGGTTCACCTGAACGTCGCCCCAACACCTGACAAAGATGGACGTTCTCCGTGTTCTGTTCTCATGTGCTCCTGTGTTCGTTTTCGTCCGTTGGGCCCATGACTCGGGGGGAGGAGAAAAGCGTCTCTTCAGGAGACGGAGTGGCTGTGCGGGCCTCCGGCGGCAGGAGTCTACGGGCCGTGGACAGGCAGGTCTGTCTTGTCACAGGTTTTCAGCAGAGGCCGCTGCCGTGGGTCACAGACACGGGCCCGGTCAGACAGACGCTTCGGCGTTCGGTTCTGGGCGGTATCCGGTGAAGGCTCAGCATCTGAAGTAGTGATCAGCCACGGACGGGACACTCAGCGGAGCGGAGGCCAACGGAGAAGTCTAGTCGGGGGAAGCGTTCGGGGAGAGCAAGACTAGTCTGAGCTGAAGCAAAATCCTCCCCAGACCCTTCAAGACATTCACCAGGACGTGGGTTTTAGATGAATTACTCTACTCCGGGTCAAAAGGGCGATTTCAAATTCCACATACTGAATAATACATTTTCTCATTGAATCGTCCCCGGATTTTTGAAAATCCCAATTTACATCCATTCCCTACAGGCCTTTCTTTTCAGGTCTGTAGCAGATGCCTGCTCCTCCAGGAAGCCTTCCAGAACAGGCCTGGCCGGTGGTGAGTCCTACACAGACCCACCAGAGTGAAGGCTCCCCGTCATCGAGGTGCATCTTGTGTTATAGTTTCTTGTGAAGAAGGCCCAGTCTTCTTCCTCAGATCCCCAAATAATAATGCAAACTAGTCCACACTCGCACTGGGACCTGCCCTTGAGCCCAGGATGTGCGGACCCCAGGAGTGTGGCTGGCCAGTCGTGAACCCTCCCCGCGCCTGCCCTGGGTGCTGCGTGCCCTGGCGGGCTCCTTCCCCCATGCGGCCTCACCTCTACCCCCGCTGGCTTGGATGGGGCCTCTGCATTGTCTGCTCAACAGCTCGAGCAAAGAACCGGAGTGACTGAGCAAGAGGCACCTCCCTGCCGTCAGTCCCCCACGTCCAGGATATACATTTCTAAAAGGCCAGGGTGCTCTGGGGACGTGTAGAGGAGGGATGTAAGAGGATGTTTGCTACAGGGATTGGCTCATGTGATTATGGTGGCCGAGCGGTCCCCTGAGCCACCGTGTCACTCAGCCTGAGTCTGGAAGCCCAAGATCCAGGCGGGCCCCTGTCCTGGCTCAAGAATGGTAGTGACCTCACCCTTCCTCTGCCATTCTGTTCTCTGTGGGCCCTGAATGGACTGTTGGTGCCCCTACCCTGGGGAAGGCCACCTCCCCCCCACCCCACACACCCAGCCCTCTGGGGGGTCCTGTGGTCCAGCCGAGCTGACAGCAAGAATGAACCATCATAAGCTCACTCGTTCCTGGTGTGCAAACAGCGAGGGTCCGGGGAGCGTAGGTCACAGGACACACAGAGGTGAGACGCCATTGTACCAGCGCCCTTCCAGGGCACCGTCCCCTCTGCCATCCGGATACAGGGCCTGCAGGGCCCAGAGTCGCGGGAAAACATCTAGATAGGACACCTTGTCCCATTTTCTCATAAACTAGTCCAGGTTTTGAGTTTTAGGCTCCACAGTGTGCTGCCAAGCCCCTCTCGTGCTGAACTGCTCAGTTACCCTCCAGAGGGAGCACGGCCCGCCTCTCCCAGCCACCGCCCACCCCCACAGGAGCGCCCCTGCTCCCCCCGCCCTTGCTCCTGGTTTTCCTCCATCTGGGAAAGCACCCAGACGCCCCGTTCTGCAAGCTCCTTCTTGCTGATCTACCCTTGTTTACCATCCTCGGGCTCTCGTCTCCTGCGGCAGACGGGCTCACGCCCAAGGCACTGGCCCCCGCCGCGCATCTCACCTCCCCCGGTCCAGCCTGTGCCTGCCATCTTCTGTTTCTGTTTGTTTGTTTTTAAAAAAATTTAATTAATTTACTTGACACACAGAGAGAGTGAGCACAAGAAGGGAGAGCGGCAGACAAAGGGAGAGGGAGAAGCAGGCTCCCTGCTAGCAAGGAGCCTGAAATCAGGAGCCGAGCTGAAGGCAGACACTTCACCGACGGAGCCCCCCAGGCACCTCTGCACCTGCCTTTGGCTGAAGGCCAGCGACACCTCCCTCCACCAAACAACCATGCACCCGAGAGCTGCTGAAAAAGGCCATGCGTGGATCCCCTGATATTCTGACCCCCAGAAGGTCTGGAGCACCCCAGCGTTCTGACCCTCAGTTGGCCTGGGGAGACTGATGACCTGACCCTCCAGCTGGGCCAGGGGCCCGGGTTTGAGCATCTGTTTGACGTTCCCAAGTGCTTGCGTGGCCAAGATGGAGAAGCCAGAGTAAGCAGCGCTGCTCCAGCCGGTCCCCGGAATCCATGACTCCACCAGGGGCCCACACCCCCAACTCGTCCCTCGCCCCACTGGGCAGATGGGCACGGCCTGTGGGGAGGAATCCGGGGGAGGAGGCACCCGTCTCTACCGGTCACCACCGTGGGAGGCTGCTGGTTGCACAAGTCGAGTCTGAGTCACTCTGTTTGGGAACAGATGGCGCTGTGTTTGGGGACCTGCCAGCCCCGATACCCACCCTGCCACCCCGAGACGCTGGTGCCGGCCGCTTCCGCAGTCTCCTGGAGGAGCCGTGCTTCCCTGCACCCAGAGCATGTGGTCTTGACAGCGGTGGTGACATCTGTCCATCCATTCACTCGTTCCGCTGCGTCCTCCTGGACCACCCACCTTCTTACGTACGGGTCTGTGAGGACACAGAAGGAATGTCTCACCGGCCTCTGCCCTCTAAGGGAGAGGAGATGTGGGCATGAACCACCACATGCGAGGACAGCGGGTGGCAGGTGTCTCGTCGATGGATTCCAGGGTCCTGGGTGTGCCGGGTGAAGGGTGGCCCCGGGCTGGGTGCTGGGGGTGGGGAGCTCTCAGCAGGTGGGAGAACGTTCTTGGCAGAGGAAGCTGGAGAGTAGAAGGATGCTGGTGGGGACATGTCATGCCTTTTGGGGGCGTCCCAAAGCCCGGGAGCCAGGGGAGAACCTGGAGCCCCATGACGGACGGCCCCGTGACGGACGGAGTGTGGAAATCCTTTCAAGTACCAGTGGAGGCCTTTCACAGCTCCATGACCTGGGACAAGTCTGTTACACCCTCTGCCTCAGTTTCCTTGTAAAATGGGGAGGAAATAATGTCTTTGTCGATGTTGCTGTGAGGCCTAAGTGAGCCTTACAGAGAGAGAGCTAGCAGCGGGGGCCGGAGGAGCTTGCTTTAGAGACGCAGCGTAATCCGTGCATTGTCAGTGTGTTGGTTTTTTTTCCAGAAGATCGACTGAAGGCTCGCTGAAGGTTTTTGATCAGAGGAGGTGTGTGGGCACACCGGTGCTCCTGGAAGGTTATTTCTCAGCGGCGTGCGGGATGCACCAGAGCGGGGACCCGGGTCCCCGAGGAGGCTGATGTGACGCACTGAGCCTGAGCTGATAAGGGAAGGGGGCAGGCAGCCGGGCTGGGGGAGCCCCTGCGGCTGGTGAACCCCAGAGCGAGGGCAGGGCTCTGGGTGGGGCTGACTCTGTGTCCCCCTGAGCCTGGGGCAGGTGGGGAGGGGCTCAGCCACACCAGGGCAGGACCATGCCTGGGCCGCGAGGCTCGGGAGCTACCCCAGCTCCTGCTGCTGTCAGAGGACGGGCTACCCTTGGACCGGTGAGGCCTCTTGCTGTGCCAAATGGCAAAAACACATTCAGTTCTCAGAATCCTGAAGGCACAGGGAGCCCGAGAGCCTCAGGCTCTGGTCGGAACAGGACAGAGTGCACTGCACATCAAACTCCCCGGGGGGCCTGCCCAGCCTCCAGAAACAGAGGGAAGAAAAGCTCAGAACCCCCTCTGGCCAGAACTGTGGGGGCCAAAACATAGAAGTGTCCCAAAGCCTTTCTGTCCACCCACCTCCCTCCAGGAAAGGGCCTGACCCCAACCCCGACACACTCAGTTGTGGGGAAGGGGACTTCTGGGCTACTTCAGGCACCTGCTCCAGGAAAGGGGGGGAGGGGAAGAGGAGGGGGGAGGGGAGGGGGGAGAAGGAGGTGTGCACAGGGATCTGGGGCACTCCTGGGGCACTCCTGTGGGGGCGGGTGTGGAAGAGGCTCCGTGGTTCCTTCCTCCTCTCCCTCCTCTTGGCTCTCAACAAACCTGTGGAAGGCACGATCGTTGCAGGCACAGGGGTAGGTGTTGCTGACCAAGAAAGTGCCCATCTTGACAGCACTCTCTGTCAGGAACAGGGACACAGGCAGGAGTGCCCGCTGGGGGACCTGTCACCCCCAGGGTCTTGGGACTGACCCTGCCACAGGGAGAGAGGCTGCCAGACAGGACATCTCCACTGGGCCTTGCTGCTGGCCCCTGGGGGGCCCTGCAGACCACCGGCTGGTGGGCACTCGGGGCTCAGGGCAGAGTTCTGGGCTGGCTGGGGCCGGCTGCCGGACTCCCCTATTCGGGCACCTTGTCTGCCCGTCTTTCTGCTTAGAGACAGATCCGCGCCATTGAGAAAGGCACTCGGTTGCCCAGACGGCTTGCCTGAGGGGAGAGGGATGGGCTGCCTGAGCGGCCATGTAATCCTCTCTTCTCCCTGTCATTGGAATTCTGGAATTTTCTCTCTAAGGATGAACCTCCTTCCCAGCACCATCACCTTGGGCGGGACCGCCCTCTGTTGCTGGCCCTGAGAAAGAAGCCCGGGGGGCATCCGGGGGGATGGGACAGAGACAGCGGGCATGGGGGGGCATCAGGGACAGGCTGCGAAGAAAGTGTCTGCTGCTGTCTAGAGACCTGGCTTCAGCTGCTCTTCTCATCACTGGGGTCTCGGCATAAATGCCAGCCCCTCGGAGAGGCCACCTGGCTGCCCGTCAAGCTGAAGAGCACCCCGTCTGATCCTGTGCCCATCCCCCACCCTCAGCCAGAGCACGAGCTTCGGGACAGCTGGACTCTGTCTGTCTGCTGGTTGCCGGTCTCCCAGCGCTGGACTCAGTTCTGTAGGAAGGAGGAGTCCGCCGATGGCCTCCTTTCCAGCTCCGGGCACCGCCTTCTAAAGGAAGGGGCGGAGACAGGCTGGGACCCCTTCAGAGAATGATCTAGAAGACCCCGGGGGGTGGGGTGGGGGGAGGAGGTGTCTGCGGGGGCTGCAGGGGGCTGTTGGACCTGAGCAGGGGCTCCTGAATCCCTGAGGAGCAACCTCTCACCCAGGGACTCAGACCTGCCCCAACGGGCCCCAGGGCTAAAATCAGGGCTGGGAATAGGGCTTGGAGGGTGTGCGGAGGGGGTTTGACTCAGCAAGACGGTGCTCCCCAGGGGGCTCCCCAGGCTCTGTGGTTGCTCTGGAGGTGGGGAGGAGATTCGTTCATCCCGCAGGCTTGGCTGTGGGGACACTGGATACTCCTCCCTTTTCTGCTGTTCCGTCGTTCCCTAACTGCCCAAGACGGGTCTCAAGGTCCTCGTTTTACTGGAGGTAACGAGATGCACCGCAGGTCGGTGTCCTTCCCCGCCCGGCCTCCAGAGACTTAACAACTGGCCTTTCCCTGCACCAGAGGGCGGAGGCCGTGTGAAATGGGGCAGAGACTGCGGTGAGCCCTGGGGTCCCAGGCCGCTCACTTAGTGGTGATTTGCCTCCGCCGTCCTCAGGGATCACATGCGGGGGGCAAAGCTGTCAGCCTCACAGAGGAGCAGAGAAGGGGGCGCATGCGCTCCTGGGGGCGCCTTCAGTGCAGAGGGTGGCCCCAGTTCTGCGGCTGCATGGGCTCCCCACACCCCGGATCCCCATCACCTGGGAAAACAAAAGAAGCGCTGGCCAGCAATTACGGTTTGTGTGCTAAAAACACGGCTTAGGAATGAGGGCTCCTGGGTAGACAAAGGTTTGGCTGGAGGGTGCACAGGGCTCCCCGGGGCCCGGGGAGAAGGTCTCCCCAGAGGACCTGGGAGAAGGGTGGGGACGTGGGTCCCCAGAGGGGCCCATCTGGAACCCAGCTCCCCCTGCTGCTTTCCCGCCCGACACAGTGAGCCTGGGGTAGGACTCCCCGGTCTCGAGAAGGACTGGGGCCGCAGATGGCCGCTCAAGCCTGCGGTCCACAGGGCTGCACCCCGCTCTCCCCACGCAGTCTTCCCAGACTAGGCTGGGGTGGGGCGGGACAGGAGCACCCAGCTCTGTAACGGCGACTCAGTTGCCCTTTGGGGCTCCGGCCAAGACGAGCACGGGAGCCGTGGTCCTTGGCAGCAGAGAAGGCAGGACAGCGTGTGTCACCCACTGCCAGGACAGGGCGCTTGGGAGGGACGTGGCGGGGTGGGAGCCTCAAGGCAGAGGAGGCCGGCCTGTAGAAGACCAGACTTTGCTTCACCTCCCCTGCTCTGTCCCTTTTCCCACGCCACGTGCTCAGGCCACTTCCCTGGTGGCCCTAGAGAGCTCAGCTTTTGAGTTCTAGAAGAAACAGGCAGTACGTCCTGTGAGCTTTGCCGACAACCATGTGTGTGGTGGGCAGGGGCGGGGAAGGGAGTGACGTTGACCTTGGCACTGACCTTGTGTTAGATCTTGGGCACAGTCTCTTGGTCCTGGTTTTTCTGTTTGAAAATCAGGGGGTAGCGCGATGCCTCTTTCTCTGCAGAGCTGCTGCGCTTGTTAGCGCGGAGATCACTTTGGACCTGCTGACACCCCGTACAGGGGCAGCTTCACGCGGCAGGGCCTTCGCGTGGCTTCCCTCAGGCCCGGGGGTCCCTGCAGGGCCTGCTTCAAGCCCCTGGGCTTGGGACCCAGGCCCGCCAGGGTGATTTAGTTCTGCAGCTTTGGGCGGGGCCTGAGCGTCCCCAGGGCTGCTCCGCTGCCTTCTCTGGGTTTTCCATGATGCAGAAGGGGATTTCCTGGCAGGAACCGCCGTGGTGTCCCCTGGGGCCAGTGGGGAGAAATGGTGGAAACGGAGCCCGTTGTCTCTCCCCAAACAGTGCTGGCCCCTGTTCTGTGCACTGGCAAAAGAGGGGGAAGAAAGTTTTCAGGCGCGTGCATTTTCAGGCCGGAGGATTGTGCTTGTGTGTGTGTTGTGATATCACAGGGAGTTACAACAAACCTCTGGGAGGGAAACTGGGGGGCAGAGGGGGAAGGAAGAAACAGAAAAATAAATAATTCAAATGGTCGTTCTGAAAGCACCCGAAGATCGCTGAAGGCGCTGATGGCTGAAGTTTGGGCCCTAACTTCAGCTGACCAACAAAGGTGAGAGCAGACCTCCCTTTGGTATCTAGGCAAGACTTGTTAATATGATTTTGTTTTCAGAACATTGATTGTTACTGTTTCCTCCCATTTGTAGCAAGGAAAGCTGGTTTTCTACTTAATAATCGGACATAATGGGGTCTTTTAGAATAAATACAGAACCAGGAGGTGGAAACACATCCAGCAGAGAAGCATGCAAAAGACATCGAGTCGTGATGGTGCCTTTCTGGGCAGCGACCCTTTGGAAACACAGGGGGGGACCAAGGGCTGCCCCCACCCCCGAACCTGGAGGACAGGACCCAGGGCACCGAGGGGTGGGTCTGACTGTGGTCCCCGAGGACACGGGCATGGGTGTGGGTGGGTGGGAGCGTGGGGGACACAGAGTAGGAACAGTAGGAACAGGGAAAGGGGGAGAAGATGTCACCTGCAAAGCTGCCCCTGCCCAGGGAGAAGTGGGGGCTCAGGGCTCGAGCTGGAGGCCAAAATGTGGTCACGACACGGAGGGGACCCTAAAGACACAGCTTCCAAATCTTCTGATTCATTTGATCAGAGGTTTTGGTGAAAACTCCCCGGAGGCCTCAGAACTTTTGTTTTTGCTCATCAAGAAAAACCCCGGAGCAGCATTTGGTCTCATGACCTGTGGCTCTCCTTCTGCCCCGGCCCGGCAGGCAGAGCCGCGGGAAGCAGGAACAGTGGTGTCTGCCCAGTCCAGGAGCGCCAGAGGACCCAGGTGCGCTGCAGTGATGTCAGGACAGATGGACGTCTGGCAGGGGCTCCCAGGACAGACGGACCTATGGCTGATGCGCTTGGGCTCCGGAGCCAGGCCCTTGGGCCAGTCACTTCTGGAAGCTTCAGGCATAAAGAGGAGTGCAGACAGGCACCGGTGGCGTGCTGTGGCCAGGCGTGCCCTGCAGGGCGGCCCTGTCTGCCTCTCGTCCTCCTGCTGGCCTCCAGCATGCACACGAGCTCGGTGGCCGGCAGCTGGCGGGCCACCCCGGTCCTGAGTAGCCCTTTCTGGTGAGCCTGGAGCAGGACAAGGACGGCTCTCTCCTGTCATTCCAGGCGGTGGCTGTCCTGCCTAGGCTGGGGTTGGGGTGGGAGGGGGCACGGTGGAGTCTGGGAGGTTCCCCCAGGTCCTCCCAGGTGAAACATGGGGACAAGTGCTGGGAGGTGGATGCCACCTAGCCCGACACTGAGGCGGCATCTTGGTAAAATGCAAGAGCTAGCCGCATGTGGGAGGGACGGGACATGGGGGCCAATTGCAGGGAGGGGACAGCTCCCCGTGGGGCTCAGGATGGCCGGAAGACAGGAGCCTACCCTTGGCTTGCACTTAGCTGAGGGAGGAACATTTCTGAACCCAGCAAGCTCTGCTCTGGGGGTGCAGGAGCTGGGGGCCGGGGGGCGGGGGTGCAGGGCACGGCCAGCCTGGAAGCCAGTCTGAGGCATCAAGGTCGCTCGTGTGCAGGAAGGGGGCTCCTGACTGGAGTCGTCCCAAGGCCTGAAGCTTTCCTTTCCCACGCCGGTGCAGCGAGGTTGCCGGGGAACGTGCCTTAAGGGAGGTTCATGGCAGCAGCTCCCCGCCATTTCCGCGGCCCCCATGCACTTGGGCAGGGAAACCATTTAAAAACAAAACCCGTGCCGAGGTCCGCGGAGGCAGGTGGTTGCGGTTCGTCCGCATTTATCCCATCAGTTCAGCCCGATCGGCGGCGCTCCTCGTCCCGGATAATCTTAGAGCAGCGTCCGGCTGCCGCGCGGCCTGCGGCCACCAGGCTCAGTGACAGACCTGTGCCTGCCACTCCGAGCTCGTCCGGGATCGTGACTTCGATTGGCGGCGAATATTTGAAGTCCCCATTTGTTACGTCCGTCCGCGGCATCTTGACACGTCCGGCACGTGTGTCCCCGTTACAGTCCCTTTGGGGCGATGCGCAGCTGCTGAGGGTCACCGTCGGTCTCTCCGAGGGGTCTGCTGCACGTCCGCCATGCTCCCTGAAGCGAATTTCCAGAATACCTAGCCCGAGAGTTTAGGTCAGGCCATTCCAGCCCCGACCCCTGCAGCCCGCCTCTCCAGCCGTTTCCCCAGGAGGCTGTAGGAGAGAGCAGTCTGCTTACGTTATGAAAATAAAGTGAACAGGCCGGAGCGACGGCACTGAGGCATCTGGGGGTGCACATGAATTACAGGTGGGACAAACACACGATTGCAGGCTCCTGGCAGCCACCGCCACGTCCACCGGTGCGGCCCTGTCGTCTGAAGCAGAGCACGGGTCTTGGGGCACCCGTGTCACGTCCTCTGTGCTAAGCGTTACCCGGCTCCACATTTCTTGGCCAAAGGAGGCGGCCACGCGGGAGCCCCTGCAGAATCGAGGGTTCTAGGTGTGTGACTCAGTCTCCCCAGCTTGGCGACCGCACGCGGCGATGGTCTCTGGGCCTTCCGACCCAAGGCTGGCGGCAGGCAGGCTGAGGACAGCCCAAGATGAGGCCCTTCTACTGCTTTCGGGGAGCTCCGTCGAACTCTAGCAAGCGCATGGGGAGACTGGTGATCTGGGGCGGAAGAGGGACCCAAAGAAGGCCAGACTGGGCCTGGCTGGCTGCTCCCTGCACCCTGAGTCGGAGTCTGCAGGGCCCTGGGTGCGTAGCAAAGCGTGGTGGGGGCACCGGCGGGCGCCGTCTGATCCCTCCCGGGCTCCCCCGCCTGCCAGGACCTGCCTCAGGACCCTTTCTCCTGACTTTGTCTGGGACTCTGGCCTTGGGCTTGGTGCGCCAGTGACTCCACATCAGTCACTGGATTCTCCTCCACCTGCCACCCCGGTGTCCTGACCAGCTCGCCACCACACCGTTGGCTCCCAGAAGGCTCAGAAGCCGGTCTGCGGGCTGGTGGCACTGGGGTTTCCTGCCTGACCAGAGGAGCCTTGTCTCTGCCTTTGGACACAATTGAGCAAACCTTAAGATGCTGTCAGTCACCAGGAGTAAAGAAAAGGACAAGTTGTGTGTCAAGTGCCTGGAATGGCATTGGCCTCAGGCCTGGGAAATCAGGGCCGCTGCTCTGGGCTCCTTACTTTGGAGGCCACTGGGGCGTCTCTCCACCTTGCCAAGCCCAGGAGGTCAGGACCCTCTGGGCCACGTGGTCCTGCCAGCCAGATCCCCACCCCGTCTTTTAGATCATGTTCCTGGTTCAGAGAAACGTAGAGTTCCCTCCCAGATGACCCTGCACCCACATCCGAGGCCTGTCTGCGTCTGGCCTGGGGGCTGGATCGCTGCCATTCGCGCCCTTTGGCCCAAGGAGCAGTGGCTTGTGGGGAGAGGGGGTGTGGGTATGGACAGAACTTGGACAGGCGGACTGGGCACGTGCGAGAGCCCTCCCGGCGCAGGACTGGGCTGCGCAGGAAGCAAAGGGGACAGATTGCAGGCTGGAGGCCAGCAGGAGCAGCGGGGGCGTGGTGGGCGCCCAAGAAATGGTTGCTCTCAACATCCTGTTGGTGAACCAGCCTGCTCCCGAGCCTGACCGATCTTGTGCTGTGGTTCTGCGTCTACAAACCGCATCCACGTGGGAGAGAGAGGCGGGGGAGGGGAGGCAGGGCAGGAGGAGAGGGCGAGAGAGCTGCTCCTGCACCTGCCGGGTGAGGGCAGTTGTGTGGCGTGTAGCCAGAAGCAGGCCGAGCTGGGGCCAGGGACGCCGGGCCCACCTCTCCAGGTGGCGGCTCGACCGCCATATGGGGGGGGCAAGTCGGTCCCTGGCGGTAAGACCAAGTGTGATTGAGTAAGACCGGGGCAGTCAAGGTCAGCCTATTTGCTCTGTCCACTGGGATGCACGATTCAGGGAGAGAGGGCAGTAGGCCTCAGACTCAGACCACAGCCACGCCTGCCCAGTGTTTGTGTGACCTACGCCTCTGTTCTGGGTCCCAGGAGACGAGCCTTGGTTTCTCTTCCTGATACTGCTTATTTGTTCTGTCTGGCTTGGTCCAAACCCCAAGGCTCAGATGAGTTCCCCCGGGCCAGACTGCCCAGGACTCTCCCCGCTGTAGCCGTAGCCCTGCTGAGCTTTTAGGATTTGAGGGAGTAACCTGTTGCTGTGTAACAAAGCATAGGAAAACCTCATGGCTCAAAACCGTCATAAACATAAATTATCTCAGTCTTCTCTGGGAGCAACCTAGCTAGTGGTCCTGAGTCAGCACTTTCCATGAGTCAGGAAGCCAGAGGGTGAGGCTTGAGTCCGTGTTGGAGGGTCTGCCACCAGGAGACCCCCCAAAGCTTGGCCAGCGGGTGTGGGCAGTAGGCAGGGGGCTCGGCTCTGCCTCCCGGGGCCTCTGCACGGGCCGGCTTGAGCGTCCTGATGGCCCGGCGTCTGGCTTCCTCCGGAGCGGGTGACCCTACACGCAGCAAGCAGAAGGGGCTTGGAAGTCACACGCCGTCCCGTCCATCTGACTCTGCTGGTGGTGCGGACCAGTGGGGCTGTGCCGTGGGAAGGGACCTGGCACGGTATGAATTCTAGGAGGTGGGGCTCTTCAGGGGCCCTCGGGAGGGCGCGCCCAGGCCTGAGATTCTGGCAGTCTCCTTGACTCCTTGACACAGAGCCGAGATCACTTCGCCATTGTGGTGCGTTCAACAATCACGTTCACGCACATTCTCCGTGTCGGGAGAAGTGGTAGTTCCTGGGGACATCAAGACCCAGCCGACTGGCAGACCGGCGGGAAGGCGATGCTCAGGCTGGACAGTGTTGTGTGTCCCAGGGCAGGGCTGCTTACCGGAGCGGGCGGTGGGAACGCTTCGGGGGAGTCAGAGAAGGCTGCCTAGCACAGGGAAGGCCCGCCAGGTCCTGAGGGAGGAAGAGGAAGTCTGCAGGCCGAGGGAGGGAGAGAGGATAGAGGACTAGCATTCCAGGCGGGCAGACCCTGTGACCAGTGCAGAGCCCAGGTCGCCTGGGGCGGGGGCTGGGGGGGGGCTCAGCATGGTCCTCTGAGGATGTCACTTCTCCCATGTGCTCTGATTTCAGAACCTCCCAGAACCAGTGGAAAGTTCCACATCCTTTGAATGTACTGTTAGGCAAGCAGAGGCCCAGGTTGCACTTGTCTGTTATTGCAACAAAGAAGCCTGTTGGAAAGCGCGGGGAGATTAAGCCTGGAGGAGCTGGCTGTGAGTTGGAACAGCAGGGAACGACAGAAATAGTTTCCAACCGTGGAAAAGACTGCCTCATGCTCCTTGCCTGGAGGCAAACATGATTTCGGGGTTTCGGGGACTCCTCCCCAGTTGCTCAGATAGGGTGTGCGGGGGTGTGTATCTGCACGCCCGTGTGCCATTTCCTTTGTTTTAGAAAAGGGCGCTGCCCCCCGGGGTGAGCGCGCGCGCAGGGGTCCGCAGGAGCACACGTGAGGTGACAACAGGCCTGCCCAGACCTCGAGAGCTTAAAGCCTGTGCTGAGTTTCCACCTACATCCGCCACCCTCTAAAATGCATGAGACCTTTGATGTTAGGAAAAGTGAGGCTCCAGCTATTTACTTATACGTGTGGTTTGTGAGGTCTGCCCTATGGTCGGCTTCATTGCCATCTGTCTCAGAGTACGTATTCCTTTGGGGCAGAGACTTTGGGCTACGCCCCTCCCTCATGTGCTGTCCCTCCAGAGGGACTGCACGGGAGCATCTGAGACAGGACAGAGAACAGGGGAGGCCGGGGGGTGGGGGGCTCCAGCTCCACCCGATGCCTGGCACCCCCGTATCTTCCGAGTTGATGGGCTTGTCACCTGCCCTGCCCCTCCTCCCTGCTCACAGTCCCCCTTGGCATGCTCCGTCCCTCCCCCAGTCATCAGAGATCCCACGTTTCTTGGGCAGTTGGGTGGAAGCTGAGGGCTGAGCTCACACCTGGAAATCCCCCAAGAAGAAGGCAACACACACAGGCAGGCGCAGGCAGGGTGTGCTGGGGGCTGGGGAGGAGTCTGCCTGGGAGAAGACACACAAGGTCAATGCTTGATGGTTGGCAAAGGGAGGTGATGTCAGAGAACACTCTTCCAGCCCTGGAGCGGTTTCCGGGAGTGGAGGGAGGCCTGGCGCCGACCTGTCAAGTCATGTTCAACCCACAGTAGTAGTTGGAACTGCAGGGAGGGGGCCTGGAGGAAGAGAGTACGTCCAACCGGCCAACTGCAGGGGTGCAGCCTGGGCCCCCATCTCGCCCTCAACCCTCTGGGGTGAGGGCCAGGGTCGTATGAAGCCTTTGTGTGGGGGTCGTGGTAGCTGGAGGACAGGCCCTGCTTTCTTTGCCCACCAAAGGTAGAGGAGGGAAGGGAGAGGTGCAAAGGCAGGGCCTCTGCCCCACGTTGGTGGACCCCAGGTTAGCCAGAAACAGAGTCCAGCTCCAATCCGACTCAACTGGGGTAGGACAAACCGAGTTGGGAGCTCCCCTCCCCACCAGGCTGGGGTGTTGCTGCTGACTCTGGTACCTTCTGCCTGCCTTGCCTTTTCCCCTGTGAGTGGAGGACTGGCTTCACACACCTTTATGCCCGAGATCCTGACTCTTCTGGGGCTGGAGGTGCCCTGCTCTGGGTGGCCGGGCCTGGTGTTGGAACCTGACTGGGATCCTGGCCTCTAGACATAGAATTTCTCTAAGCAGGTGTGGTTTGAGATCAAAGGCTTGTGGCCCAGACATCCAGACACACAGGTCACTTTTCTCTTTGCTGAGCATTTAAATCCGATGTCTTAGAACGTCTACAGTAGTATTCCAATTTTGGTCTCTGTAGATAGGACTTGAAAGGTATATATTCCTAACCGCACATTTTTTTCTGGGCCCAGGTGATTTCTCTTTTTTCAAAAATAGACTTTTTAAGTACACCTTTAGGTCCACAACTAAATTGGGCGGGAAGTGTGGATTTCCCATTACTCTCTGCTTTCATACGCCCCCATCTCCCCTACCAGCAACATCCCCCACCAGAGCGGGGCAGCGGTCAGTGAGCCTACCTTGTCCCATCACCCACAGTCCACAGCTGACATTAGAGCTCACTCCTGGTGTTGCACATTCTATCGGTTTGGACAAATACCCGATGACATGTCTCTACCCTTACAGTATCTCACACACTGCCCTAAAAACCCT
The DNA here is from genome assembly GCF_020171115.1 of Neogale vison. NCBI lineage: Eukaryota > Metazoa > Chordata > Mammalia > Carnivora > Mustelidae > Neogale > Neogale vison. The sequence goes on from NC_058102.1 coordinate 143,680,482, forward strand.
GTCCCCAACCCCCACCCCCTGGCAACCACGGACGGCTGCTGTCTCTGTAGTTGTACCTTTTCCAGAATGTCATAAAGCTGGAATCCTATAGTGTGGAGCCTTTTCAGATTCGCTTTTTTCCCTTCGTAACATGCATTGGAAGATCCCTCCCTGTCTTTTCGGGGCTTGATAGCTCATCTCTTTTTAGTGCTGGAATATCTTATTCAGGCCTAAATGCACCATAGTTTACTTATTCATCACCAAGAAAAGCATTTCGGCTATTTCAAAGTTCCGGCAATTATGAATAAAGCTGCTGTAAGAATCCACGTGCAAGTTTCTGTGTGAACGTTGTCTTCAACGTCTTTGGGTAAACACCAGAACATGACTGTGGGGCCATATGGTGGGTTGTAGTTTGTACTTTAGTAGGAGATGGCCAAAAGGTCTTCCAAATAGCCCCACTATTTTGCGTTCCCGGTGGCGCAGAACGGGTGTTTGGGGTTGCCAGCGACCTGGGCCTCAGCATTCCAACACGCTGGAGCAAAATCTTGTTTGAACGTGTGCTTCCCTGATGCTACATGATGGGGAGTATCTTTTCTTGGGCCCGTCCCCTGTGTATCTTCTTCCGTGAAGTGTCTAACTAGTTTGTTCATTTTCTTATTGCCAAGTTTGAAGTTTTTGTGGTTGTGGGTTTGGTGTATTTTGGCTAATAGTTCTGTATCAGATGGGGCTTTCAAAAATATTTTCTCCTAGTCTTTAGTCTTTTTATTCCCCTGAGGCAATTTTTTAATTCTATTTTCTGGATTTTCCAAAGTGAGAATCCATACCATCTTTCCCTTAACAAAGTCCGGGTCAGGACAGACTTGAGCAAAGCTTAACTCAAGACCCATAGATAGGTTTGGGGAATATCCCTGAAACCTTCTAATTTGTGTGGATGTGTATACACACACACACACATACATTTTTGGGGGGGAAGAGGGCCCACAGTTTGTATTGGAGTCTCAAAATACTCAGGGTCTAACTCAGATCACATATCTGAGTGGACCCGAGGAACCACTTACATCTAAGACATCCTCAGACTTGCGGCTGGTTCTGGAGTTGTTCAAATATGCAGGCAACAATCAAAATTCCTTTGGATCTAGGAGACTCTGGAGTCCTCTGAAGTGAGGGAGATTTTCTTAGATAGGACACTTCCCTCAGGGGAATCAGGCTCAATGGACAAAGAGACGCTTACTCTTTCATAGGTGTTCTTGAATGCTGCTTGAGAAAAGCCCAAGGAGACTGAGGTATCATGTACCTTGAATCCCTTGGACTTCTGAGCACAATGAAGGCCGGTTTCATCTCTAAGGACAGGCAGGAATTGTAACTGATGAGTATGATGAAGACAAACTGTAAGATGTCCGCTTTGCCTGCATCTCAGTTACCAAGATTGGCAGATGGAAGTCTTCCTCAACCAGACATTTGATGTTTGCAAAATTAATTTAGTAATATTACAGTTATATATATATATACACACTGAATAACCAAGTACTGTGGGAGATCTGCATATTGAGAAAAGCATAAACAGAAAGTAGACCGAGCTGCACGGAAGTGATTGGTCACCTGAATCGGTCGAGGAAATGTCTGTCTCAACAGATTCCAGGGTGACCAAACGACACTAGCTTCCCATGGACTGCCCGAGTTAATGCAGGTGGATGCCTTAGCTTTTCTGTACCACCTTGCGTGCACACACCCTGAGTTTAAAAAGACCTTCCCGGGCGCCTGGGTGGCTCAGTGGGTTAAGCCGCTGCCTTCGGCTCAGGTCATGATCTCAGGGTCCTGGGATCGAGTCCCGCATCGGGCTCTCTGCTCAGCAGGGAGCCTGCTTCCTCCTCTCTCTGCCTGCCTCTCTGCCTACTTGTGATCTCTCTCTGTCAAATTAATAAATAAAAATCTTAAAAAAAAAAAAAAAAAAGACCTTCCCAAGCAGAGACTAACTTTGCTCAAAATATATAAGCACACTCACTGAATGAAGTTGGAAAAGAAAAGAAAAATCAGACTTACTTCAACAGAGCCTGAGTAGTTTTAAGGCAAACTGAGAAGTCAGTAAATAGAAACCGATCCTGTGTATCATGGACGTAATGGCTATTGGCTGGATCCATGATTAGAAGTGCTGACCCAAGGAGTTACTAGGAGGGAGGGTTTACAGTGTTCTCAAATACAAATGATCAGCCCTCAACTCCTACCACCTTCTCCCCGGGATCCTGAATCAGTGAAATGGGTATTTGCAGGAAGAGTTAGGGGTAGGCCCACTTACATTTTTTTTTTTTTTTAAAGCACCCCTGGTGATTCTGATGCCCATATTGGTTTGAAAACTACTAGCCGGATCATCAAATGCTCTCAAATATAGATGCAATTTATGAAGTGTTCATTCCATGTAATTATTCAGTTTCCATATAATTATTTTCTCCCTTGTATGAACCAAAAGAAAATAGAGCTTTTGATTAAAAAAAAAAAAATCATTCACTAATAGCACTTAAACTTGTTTCTGTAACTTCAGAAGCTGATCAAGGTAATTTTGGAAGGAATATTCTATATAAAATCTCTAGAAATGATCAGAAATCTTGCTTTCTGACTCTTCAGATCACAACGGTTGATGTAACCTCTACTTTTGACTTTGCATTTCCAAACTTAGAAACCGGAGATACTTAAATTAAAATCTGAAATTAATCAGGATGCTTTGCTATTAGCTTTACTAATATTACCTAGAATGTGGGTACATGTTCAGCGGTCTGCAATCCAATAGCAATTTCTGAGTATACTATTTTCTAAATGGTGTAAGAAATTCACAAAACTTGTCCTCATAATTCAGTCTTTCCCTTACTATCAGTGAATTTCAAGGATTTGTTTATGATTTTTAAAAACTTTTGTGAGGCTTGCCAGTACCTCTTCTACTGAACTAGCACATCCTGGCAAATGTCCCCCAATACCCACCCGTCCAGCCAAGAAAACTTAAGGTGATTATGTGTGTGATTTTTTTTTTAATTGTATAATTCATTTATACAGAGAAATCATTGGATTATCTATTTACAGTCTTTTTCAATTTTCATTTCCACTGGCCAGACAGAGTTCACGTAATAGTCAACATTTACTTGAGTGGATCACCAATATAGATCTGCCATGACACAGGGCTTTAGTTTTCCTTCCTTAAATACTATGCCTCATTTGAACAGAAACACTTTACAGGAAAAGATTCATTAGTCTTTTTTCCCCTCTTGTGAATAAATCCACCAAAACTGATCTAATATGGTCAAATTTTCAACACATTTCATGTTTCCTTTCAAACCCATAAACCAAGGCAAATAAAAGTCACTTCCCCCAAGCCTTCTACGACTTACTACAGACCCTCAAGTTTAGCTTTTACTATCTCCTTTCATGTTCTGGTGCAACCAGACATTTTTACTTTAAGACAAAACTACTCACTCTCTTAGGCCCTCTTTTTTTGTGTGTACAGTTTTTCTAAACTTACTATCAGTCAACTGCCTCCCCTCTGAAACTTCCAACAAAAACCTTACGGCGTTTTTCTTTCGGTAGTCCCAAATACATGGGAGTCATTTCCCGTGTATTCACCACTCTGACGGGCTACACTTTAAAAATTGCAATGTTCTTAATTGGCTCAAAAACAGTATGGCTTGGTTTCACTTGGTAAAGTTAATATGATTAAAAAAAAAGATATATATATATATATACACACACATATATATATATATATACACACACATACATACACACACATTTTTAATCAAAGAAGAAAAATAAAGACATGCCAATTTGAAAAGGCAAAGGCATCAAAGTAAAAAAATAAAAGCAGACACTAAAAACTACTTTACAGATTAAAAAAATTAAATAATTGGCAGGTTAAATGGATGAAAAATGAGGAATGTGCAGTGAAAAACAAATATAAGGCATTCCAGTTGATAAAACGGAAAACTTGATGAGTTTTATGCTTTGTTCTCCAAGGACTTTATGTTTCAGTGTAAGTTCTGAAATATCATAAACATACACTGCAGGAAGATTTTAGGTGCCAATGCTACAATTTCAAATCTGCAAACAAAGTTTATCAGAGAAACACTGGTAAAATCCCAGTATTTGCAAAACTTTGGTTTTTGGCAAATATTGTAAATATCACAATTGGCTGGTATTAGAGAATCATGATGAACGCAGGATAAGGAGAAAATCCATTTCATAAATATTTCATTTGATTAAAAATACCAGGTTTGCATGTTCTAAATAATCTGGGGAAAACATCTTTAAAAAAAAAAAAAAGGCTACAGTTTAATAGCAAACTGCACGTATCTTTAGCTGCCATTAAAAAAAAAAAAAAGGAACAACCACCCAAACCAACCAAAAACATAACAAATGTTAAGACTGGTATTAAGCAGTCCTGCAGTGCTCCCATGCTCACATTATAAGAAAAAACAAACTGTACACATTTATAAATAAACAGTCTCTCCACCAGCGACTACACAGAACTTCCTTTACACCAGAGTCTCTTTCCGTCTGCCGTTGAACTGGGCTCTGTGTCTCGCCTTTCGGAAGCCGGGCTGCGTTTGGGGAACTTCTGCACTCTTCACGTCCTCTGCTGTGTGCACTGGGCAGCCGCTCTCTGAAGCGTCTCCAGCGCCTTGGACCTGAGTCACACTAGATGCCGTGGACACCCTTCTCTGGGCTCGGACGTTGCCAGCAGAGGGGCTGTTCTCCTCGCCCTCCTCGTGGAGCTCCGGCAAGCCCTGCGGCTCGGCTGGGCCAGCGGCCTGCTGGAAAGGAGCAATGGCGGCGCGGATGCAGTTGAACCACTGCTGCTTGTGGAACACGTCATTGGCCTGCAGAGTGTGTGACTGGCCCGGGGAGGGGTCTTGGAAGCGAACTCTGAAGATATTTTTAGCTAGAAGAATAAAAAATGTCAAAAAGACTTTTTGAAAAGCTTACTGAAAAGTCAAGTCAGCCTACAGTCTTAATATGGGCGGTGGTGTTCCTATGCCAGGCCCGCCCCTTAGGCAGACACATCCAGTAAAGCCCACCAGTCACTCATGCGATGCGCCTGCGGGGGTCAGAGCAGCAAAGCACCTGACAACTGTTCCAGGGGCGGAACAGGTAGGTACGGGACAATGAAATCCATTTCATTAACAACTTTTTGTGTAAGGACAGAATTCTTAAAGATTAAAGCTAAATTCATTTACATTCTGAGTTTCTGTTTATGTAAAACTACCTTAAAGCTTGTATTTTTACCTTTATCTGAGTTGCTGAAAGCCCCTCGGAAGGACCCTCCCATCCTCACATCTCCATCCTGCAGGTCTTCCAAGACCAGCTCTTGGACAGGGATTGGCTGCCGATAAACCTGGTAGAAGTGACGCTCATTTCGTGTAACAGGCCGAGTCAAAACCAAGATGTCTTGAAACAGGAATATGTAAAGTTTCTAGAGAAACAAGAAACAAATACATCCTAAATGTGAAACTTTGTGATTTTAAGTGAGTGAAATCCATCCTTACAAATGACCCCATAAAGACCGTGATTTCAAGGCTACGCATGTTCTACTTGGAGAACTTTTCTGATCTCAGATGATATAAAACTTATTTTTATCAGTACATAACATTAGATTAAGGATTCACCTTTACTTAAAACTGAGTAAACTCCATGCACCACAAAGACCTACCAGTAGTAACACACCTGGAAACACCAGTATCGTAGACCAGTTTTCTAACAAAATAAGGATTAAAAAAATGCAAGCTGGTAAATGTTAATGGTTCTTTTTGTCCCACAGAAATGTAAGCTTTATAGAACAATTAGGCTTCATGATAGAAATCAGAGATGTCAGGTTTCAACTTTTTCCAAAAAGAACCTCAACTTCTAAATTGGGTCTCTAGGGGCAAACAGGTAATGGGGATGAAGGAGAGCACTTGTGAGGAGCACTGCAGATGTATGGAATTGTTGAATCACTATATTGTACACTTGAACTTAGTACTACCCTGTATGTTAACAAACTGGAATTAAAATAAAAACTTAAAAGAAACCCCAAAAACCCCAAACCCAAATAACTGGGCTTCTTTCTGAAAAGCACCTAATGAGAAAAAAAACCATTCCACTGGGGCGCCTGGGTGGCTCAGTCAGTTAAGTGTCTGACTCTTGGTTTTAGCTCAGGTCGTGATCTCAGGGTCATGAGATCGAGCCCCATGTCAGGCTCCACGCAGGGCATGGAATCTGCTTGGGATTCTCTCTCCCTCTCTCTCTGCCCCTCCCCCAGCTGGGTGCTCTCTGTCTCAAATAAATAAATAAATCGTAAAAAAAAATTTCCATGCTTACATTTTATTCTAGCAGGTACTTTTATAATTAATATTTAAAAAATTAGTTTGCTTTCATTCAATCTACTGTAGAAATTTGTTTAGTAGTGCTAAAAGCTACTTCCATCACTATATACTCTTTGAAAAATTTTCTGAAGGATATGCTTTTTTATTATAAAACTAGTAATTTATTTAGAAAGGAACTCCTAGCCAAACAAGTTGATTTATGATTCAACACTAAAAAATAAAGTACAAAATGCTCTGCACCAAGACATTTAAGTCATTCTGTCACAAAAGAAACCAAAGTTTGCTTTATGAAAGCTGTTAACATAAAACAAAAGCCGGTATCCTTCTTTCACTGTCTGATGAATTTATTTTAAAGCCTGCTCCATGACTGAGGCAGAAAAAAATGAACAAGGCAGAAGGATGAAAGGAACAGCTTCGGATTAGTGAGTATGAAAATATGCTCACGTGTCCACTTTTATTCTTCAGCTCCCCGTGGCAGAGTAATACTTTGCTCGCTTCAATTCTAGGATCCTTCTGCTTTTCATCTAGATACTCCAGCTTGTGAATGTAGTACTGGCACTCTGATTCACCTTTCTTCAAGTTGATATCAGAGAGAACTCCTTGTATTATCAATATCTAGAAATCAAGAAATCAATGAAGCATTTTCAGCATATTAACTTTACTCTGTTTCCCTGCAGGGCTAAAACATTCTATTAAAATGACTGAAAAGCTTGAAGGGACTCTAGAAATCTGGTAATTCAGTCAGTCCCTTCATTTTACAGATGAAAAAACAGCCTCAGCTAAATTAGATGATTTGCCCAAAGTTATACAGCTAGCTAGTGGAAGAGAGCAGATATTAGCATCGAGTCTTTTGATTAAAATACAAGTATACAGTACGTCTGGTCTCTTTATTGCTTAGTGCATTACTGCATTGGGTACTTAAAAAACCAAGAGAACGTTTCACCACGCTGCCCAATGCCTAAGATTTGAGAGTGTCGCTGTATCCCTTTCTAAGGCCAGCTAATATATATAACCTTGAAAAACATATGAATCATTTACTGGACTTACAGCTTCCTCCAGAGGCTGAACATCAGGGTGGTCTTTTGGAGTGTGTCTAAGAATTTCTTTTAACAGTAAAGGGTATTTGACCAAACGACTCCGGGGAATATCTAGGAAGCTCCAAAGATCAAGTTTTCGGCTGAAAGGAGACTCCAGGCATCGCTGGAGGAAGTCTTGGACTCGGGGATCTTGTTTCTTCTGATCAAGAAGAGCTTTGGCCGCCAGCTGGTTACTACAGTAGCCTTTGTAAGCATTCAAGCCTGGCAACTGAAGAAGAGCAAGAGAAAACATGGTGTGACACATGTTTTGTGAAAACAACAAACAGAATTTACAGCTCATTCTCAAAGTTTAAGTAAGCTGCGAAAATCTCCCTGCACGTGGTAACTGGGTAGGGTAGTGTGTTCTGAAGCAACATCGGAAGGTCCTTTTCTAATTTCCCTATAATGTGACTAAATCCAACTGAAGACCCATGACTTCTACTTTCTCGCAGCCTCAGTTGATGCTAGTCTTTTCTATTCTCAGGGCATCTGAGTTCCTCTACCAGGGACATCACCACCCTTGAGACTGTGTATGTACTTGACGATCCTTTCTCTAGATTATAAATGTAGAGACGTCTGTCATCACTGAATCCCCAGTGGTCCCTCCTAGAATAGCACTAGCTATTAACTCAAATGTTAATGGAACAAAACAGATTAACACGGGAATTGTGTCCAAAGAGGGACATATTTTTAAAACAAATAAAATCATATCATTCGTAAAGTATTTTTTTAAGTAAACACCATAACTTCTCACAGTGTTTACTTGGCATATATGTAAAAAACCATTTTGTGTAAGCAATGCACTACATACCCAGTTCACAAGAATGTGACCGATTTGCTCTACTGTTCCACCAGGTTTGGTTGCTTCTCCTATTCTTGCCAGTAAGTCTGAAATGCAAAAAGGGCAGAAATCTCAATAACAAATTTATTTAGGAAAATAAATAAATATGTATTTATTTATTTAGGAAAATAAATAAATAAATAAAAAATAAATATGTATTTATTTATTTAGGAAAATAAATAATTCAGCACTAATAAGTCAGAAGTTTATATTTAAAACAACTTGTGTTGGGGCGCCTGGGTAGCTCAGCTGCATAAGCATCTGGCTCTTGATTTCAGATCATGTCATGATCTCAGGGTCATGAGAAAAAGCCCCATGTCGGGCTCTGTCCTGGGCCTGGAACCTGCTTGAGATTCTCTCTCTCCCTCTTCCTCTGCCCCTTCCCACCCCACCCAGTTTGCTCTCTCTAAACAACCACCACCACCACAACAACCACCTCCGTTAATGCTGTTCAGATATGAATGAAAATTAAATAGCATCTTTTACCTTCGTGGAGAGGTATGTAAGCATCCAAATCACCAAATATATGGGTGAGTTCCTCTTCTGACATAATAGACAGCTTTAACATAGGGTCATGGTAGGCCTATCAGAAGGGGAGAAGTATGTCACCAAAGAAATCAAGCAAATAAAACATGATGAGAGACCTTCCTTGAACGCAAACATGACTAACTATATAAAAGCTACGCGTGGATTCTATTTGTGATACATAAAAGAAACTACTCAAACACATTCTCTTACTGATACTCATATTTGAAGAGATTTGAAGCCATATAAGAAGTTTGTAATTTGTGAAATATAATTTTTTACAACTAGGGCATGTGATAAAAAGTTATTTACTGACCTTCCTCGCAAGTTTGAGATCCTCAATTAAATCCTGTTCACCTCGGGACATTTCATATATCGCCTAAAGAGGAAAAAAAAAAATCCAGCAAACATTATAGGTCATTGCTTCTTTTGAGAAAGAAAAATTATAGGCAATGGCTATTTATCATTATTTAACTGATGTTTTAAAGTGACTCCGTGTGAAAACTATCATTCAGAATGGAATCTCAACTAAGAGGCTGCCATCATGTCTTACAACTTCACTCCATTAGAGTTAACTTTAATGACCACCACTGCTCAGAGCGCTGCTGCCCAGCGTGGGTGATGGGTCATGACTGAGGTATTAAAGCACAGCTGATTTCTGCCTTAAGCATTAGTTTGCTATTCTTCTGACAAAACACATGTTTAAAACACAGGGACGATTTTTTTTAAGTATAAGCCAATAAATACAGCCTTGCTACTGAATGCCAGCTTACCTCTTGTCGTTTGATTTCTTTGGTAGTTAAAGACTCTTTCATATTGACGTCTAACATCTCTGACCACAGGACGCTGCTTCTCCTTTTGGCAGGTGTTGGGACTGTTGATCTGCTTGATAACTTCTGGGCAGAAGCCGGGGATCTGCTGTCACCACGAAGGGTAAATGACTTAAAATTAAAAACAAAACAAAACAAAAAAAAAACAAAAGAAGGAAAAGAAAGAAAAGAAAGAAAAAGAGGTGAACAAAAGAGAGAGTTAAAGGATATAGTAATTATTCCTTTTTCTTAAAAAAAATAGACAAATTAAAAACAAAGTTCTGAGAATTTCTCAAGCTTCAATCTACTATTCTAAAATATTTATCAGCCAAAAATCACATTTCTGGGAATAAAAACTACCTAAGACTGCTTTGATATAAGATGTAACGTAATATAATGGAGTTATATAAATACCATTCTTGTAAAAATATTCCTTACTAGCATGTTAAAAAAAACCCCAAAACTTTATGTTCAAATGTAACAGTGTAAAACTGTTTGAACAACTCAAAGAAAAATACAAATTTTAGGCTTCTGTAGAAAGTCCCCTTACTACATTACTCACCTCTCAGCCCCATCCCTTGCTTACCTGAATTGTCTGACCAAAGCGCCGGACTGCTCCATTTCTTACAGGAGAGATCAAATTTGCCAAGGATGTGACCCGAGCGAGAGGTCGAACTCTTTTATTGCTTGGCTCCTGTAAAAACAAAAACAGATTACACTAAATGTGTGTTTAGGTGTAATGGCTTCAAACAAGTTTGGACAAAGTTGAACACTCTCAAAAACCAATATTTGTACATTATAAAATAGAGAAACATGAAACTCTGAAAATGAATGTTGTCCTTTATTGTTAAAATACTAAGAACACTATTGAGTAACCAGTAAACTATTAAAAAAACTAATGGTATGAGAAAGGCCAGCTAAGTATCACTTTGAGAACAGAACAAATATTATCACTGCATAAAAGAAAAACTAAAATGAAAACAAAGACACTAGATTCCAGAATTCTACAGAACTTTTTAGTTTAATAATAGTCACTTTTAAAAAGTACCTGATTATTATGAAAAATTTCAAACACACACAAATGTGAAAAGTAACAGCATCATGGTTCCCAGTACTTATCCCTCGGCTTCAGCAGTTTTTGGTGTGAGAATTGCATCACCTATTTTAAAGCCAATCCCAGACATCATATCATTTCATTCTTAAGTACTTCAGTTAGAGAATCGCTTTTAAATGAACCTATCTGCTGCTGGAACGGGCCAACTCGGAAGGAAGAGCATCCCTGTCGCGGGATGTACGCAAGCAGAGGCAGGACAGGGTTAGGAGAGAACTCAGGGTCTGGATCAGACCGACTGGGCCCAAATCCTGGTTCTAGCACTTGCTAGGGAATGTCCTGGGCCTCAGTCTTCTCATATGTGAAATGGGATTAATATCAGACCTTCTCTTATATAGTTGTTGTGAAGATTAAGTAAGATATGTTTAAGTGGCCTGAACAATGCCTAGAACACATTAAGTTTCTGCTATTACTAACATTCTTAAAAATATTTCCACTTACTACATAAACACTGGGATTTATGAATAATTAGGTTCTCTTTCAAATATTTAATTTGTTAACTTCAAGGAAAAACAAATACAAGCTGAGAAGAAATAGTTATTCTACACATATTGTCTCAAAAATAATACTTTAGTAAACACATCACTTAATCATTCAAGAATCTCAAAACTTTACAGATCACATTATTTTAATTTTACTGCTAGGGAAATGGAGGGACAGCATTAGGTGACTCCTACAGCTACTGAAATAAAGAACATCAGGTCTGTCCTTTTATATGTCTAAGGAATATATTTATTTGTATTTGGTGCTTTTGACAACTGTGGCACACTTGACAAAATAATTCTGATGATAATTCAGAAGGATATATAATTAAAAAGATAAAATAAAAATAAATGTAAAAATTACCGTTTAAAAATGACAGATGAAAACTTTTCTTCTAAAAATTCTTTGATATGACTAATGTCATATAAAAAACTAAGGGGTGAGAAAATGGGAGTAAAAATAGTCCTCTTACTACTAATTTAAGAATAAAATGGCAGAAAGAGTTAAAATTCTCTGGAAAGAACCTTCAATGATTTGAATCTTCAATGACGCAAGGCCTATTATAACTCCTAAAGGTACACATTCATATCAGAAGGGAATGTGACTTACTAAGTAAGGAGACTGGGCAGATAAGGCCTTCAAAGACCAGCTCCAAAGACCTGAGCTGGTCTTTGAAGGCCCTAAGAGGTAGAGTTATAGACCAACTCTCACCCAACAAAGTAATTAACCCCAAAGTAAAACTTTGAATATAAAACCACTAATGTGCAAATGTTAAATGAACTAAAAAAGAAGCCTTCAAGATATGTAGTAAAATGACACACTGTGTGGCCAAGGACATGTGCGGATGCCTTTACAACACACATCTGTGCAAGACTGAAGTGACACATGCATGGGCAGAAGGTCCGGCAGAAGGCATTCCTTTCTATTTAGTAAAGACAGTACAAAGAGTCTTCTGTTTGAGCAGAGATATAATTACCTCCTCAAAAAGTAAGATATGCCAATGCTAACTAGAAACAAAGCAGTTGTCAGAAGGTTCTGTTCTACTTTTTGGAAACACGGGTTAATTCCTCTTCCCTGTTTAAAACTTAACAAATTTGACTTCCTAATAAGTCACAAGATCAGTCATTTCAACTTAACACATTTTTGGAAATGTGCTCTTCCCAGTGAACTTGGAAAGAAAAGTTAGTTTGAATGGGAGGACAAGAGTTTTGGGCCTATTTTATTTTGTTAAAATCAGGTTAATGATAAAAAATTCTTATCTTTATACGATCAGTTACTGTTCAACTACTTATTTCCTGGTAACTCAAAATTATGTGGTATTTAAAGTTAAGACTACAGAATTAAGATTTAATTGAATGTTAGTTATTATATAACAATTATATAAACAATAAAATGTTAATAAATAATAAAAAGTTAAGAGTAAAAAAAAAGTTAAATGTTAAATATATCTAAAACATCTTTCTGAAATTAATATGCAGTCCATTTAGGGTGGTGGGCTATTTATGGTGAGCAGTATTTGGTAGTTAAGTATGTTCTACAGTTCTTCAGAAAGCCATCTATCTCCCATCTTCACAAAGGACACGGCAGTCTTAGTTCATCTGATCTCAACTGTCTTGGTAAGAGTTCCAGGCTAGCTCAGTCACTAGAGCACAAGACTCTTCAAATGCCCTGGTAAGTAAGTAAGTAAGAGCAGTACTAAATCAGGAATGGGGGGCGGGGTAGCTACCTCTGTACTTTTCACACATGTTTTTGGGGGATCCAAAAGTAAAGGACCCACTCCCTCCCTAAAAGGACATATGTGAGGAATGTTTAGGAGACACAACACAAACTTTTAGAATATATATTTCAAGAGTATGAAAAATTTCAATAACTTAAAAAGTATGATTGAAATGTAAAGCTGAAGATGGTTCACCTCTAACCTTAGGATACACATACAGTATTTGAGAAAAAATATCACACAGAAGAAACTTCTGTAGCGAAGTGACACAGATTAGGCAGTCACCTATTATATTATAGGGTCACCTTAAAGGACGGAACAAAAATTTCTTTTAAAATACAGGTTAGGGGGGTGCCTGGGTGGCTCAGTGGGTTAATCCTCTGCCTTAGGCTCAGGTCATGATCTCAGGGTCCTGGGACAGAGCCCCACATCCGGCTCTGTGCTCGGCAGGGGGCCTGCTTCCTCCTCTCTGCCTCCTCTCTGCCTGTGTCTCTGCCTACTTGTGATTTCTGTCAAATAAATAAATAAAATCTTCAAAAAAAAAAATACAGGTTAGGATTCCACCTATGTAAGCTACAACCAAAAGGAGTTTTTCTTTAGAGATCCAGATGAACCGTCCAAATGATCTTGGTTTGGTTATTAAGAACCTAAAAATTAGCACTGGTCACAAAACTATTTCAAAGACAGAATTTTTTGAGAACTGATATTACACCCACATTTGCCACTTTGCACACACAGGATGCAGGCACAGTGTTTCGGGGTGAGGAAGGCAGAGAGGGGCAGGAGTCTACCTGTTCCACCATCACAAAAATAAGGCTTACGAGGTTTTGCTGCTGCTGTCATTACCAGTCTGCAGTGCTATTAACAGTGTCGTGGTAAATACAAAAAGCTTAAAAAGCGCCAGTGCAGATGGTGAAACTACATACTCTCCTCAAAAGACACTCTGAACATCTATGAGAATAAACAAGGAATACCAACAAGATTTCCATACACAAGAACTTTCTCCTATAGCCAATCTTCCATCAGGGCCAAAGTTCACAGAGATGGAAAAACACCCCAATACCTTGAACATAGATTTATGTTGTTTATTTTGGCGAGGTTTTAACCAGATTATCTAGTTCAGCCAGGCAATCACATGAATTATTTTAGCGAATCTGTTTTTAGACCGACTTTTTAACCAATTTATTTTGCTAATCCAGTTGTAAACAGAACATTGTTAAGATGCATTTTAAGTCTTTTACTAGGATGTACCTTGCACATAAAAACAAAAACATGGAAAACTTGTGAATGCAGTTTTTTTTTTTTTTTAAAATAAAAAGTTTCTTTCTACTAACGTCATGAAAGAGACTAGGAGGGTCTCTTCTATAGTCAACCAAATCAACACTTAAGAACAAACAAACAAAAAAATAGGGGCTCAGTCAGTAGAACATGAGACTCTTGACCCTGGGGTTATGAGTTTGAGCCCCACAATGGGCATAGAGTTTACTTAAAAAAAAAAAAAAAATCATAGTTAAAAACAAGAACAAAAAAACCAGTATATATCTGGGTTTATTTGTTTGGGTTATTGGATGCATAATCTCTCATTGGCAAGAACTTTAAAATAAGAAAAAAGAAAAGAAAAAATATTTATAAAAGGATAAAAGTTAAAATTACATAGGATTTCTTTGCTTTCTACTTAGAAATAGTCAGATTTAGTCATTTATTTAAAGGCTGTTATTGCTAGTACTAAGAACCTAATAACATTCCTGTGTTTTAAATCTTTGGAATAAATATATGCCAGAAACATGGCTGGTGCCCAATACCAACCAAAAAAGACTAGTTCTTGATGGTCCAAAAGATGATCAGTTTCAGTATTTACACTGATGACCATATAATGATTTGCCCTACTCAAAGGAAATGCTTACACATTTGAGAAAACTGAAACATAAAAGTAAAAACCAAACGGGAAAAACAAAACAAAACAAAACAAAACAAAAAACCCAAAGCTAAACTCTACCAAATGAAAGCATAACTCCTAAAGATGGCAGCACTGGAACTACCAGAAGATGTGTGTACGGACGATACTTGGCTGGCTGAGGCACAGGACAGACTGCACATACTGAAAATGTACCATTAGGTAAGTCTGGATACAAGTATATAACCACAAGACTATTACCACAATCAAGATAAGGATATAGTTGACTGAACGCAGGAACACCAATTGTCCTCTAGGTGATAATGTCCTATATACCATAGAGTAAGCAGTAAAAATAAGAGGATCCATATAGTATGAGATCAACTGTCAAAATTAAATAAAATGGCACAAAAATCACTTGACTTATTTTCCTAAGTGTTCATAAATACTTTTAAAACCATGACTTCAGACAATTAAAGCAGGAAGGGGAGAAGTAACCGAAATAATGGTTTCATGGTTTAAGTATTTTAACTTTTTCCTTTAAAAAAAAAAAAAAAGTTGCACACATAAACTTATTAGATATGGAAAGAAAAATAAAAACAAGGACGAGGTCAGACAGCATTTTAGTTTCCATCTGTTCACTGGTGTGAAACTTGCACTGAAGGTTTCCTTATTTTCCTTCTACCCCGAAACACAGTTCCGCAGACCAGGTAATAGAAGCGCAAGTTAAAAAGAACAAAGTGTTAAGCATCAGAAATGTGACCAATTTAACCAAATTTAGCAGCATACACATTGAAAATCCTGTCCTTTCTGTATAAGTCTGTGTGCACTCAAGCTTTGCTGTGTGGAAACCTACCCATACCGTAATCCCTAAACCTGTACCACGGAGCCAGACCCGCTCAAACCCGCACAGAAATCCAAGCCCTCCATCTTCACACGAAGACCAGAGGTTACGTTTAAGATCACCCTGTTAATACGCCGGGGGAAACCTGCGAAGTGCCCGAAAGCCTCCTTCGGACTCACCTCCTGCTCTCTGAAGGACTGATTGTTAACGTCCAGGACGCGTATGGTCCTCTTGATGGGCAGCAGACCTCCAACCTCGTCATGAGCCACCATGCTTCCCTCAGTGCCCCGCAAGCCCTCAGTCGCTGGGAGCTGAGCCGCCCTACAGCGCGGCAGCACCGGCGCACAGGCTGCCCCTCCGCGGCCCCGGCTCCCGGGCAGCCATCCGCCTCCGCTCTGCCGCAGCCGCGCGATCCGCCCAGACCTCGGGGCTCCGGGGGCGGGGCTGGGGGCGGAGCCTGTGCACACGTGACGCAGCGTGACGGACACGGCCCCCTCCGCCGCCCCCTTTTCTCCTGCAGGCGGCTCTAAGAGATTCCAAGAGATTGGCAATTTCTGCAGCAACTCAAGGCTCGAGGGAACCTTAGGTTAACGTCAAGGCCTTCCCGGTGGCGGCAGCATTCCGGAAGGGAACTAATTGCTGATCTACGTTATCTGCTCTAGCGCTCGCCACAGACGGGTCTTTTTCTCAGACCCTATCACTTAGAAAGAGATCCAGTGGCGGAAACTTGACAACTTCCAGGAAGAAAGCTGTAAGTCAAGTCCAGTGAGTGTGTGCACCAAAGAAAAGCCGGATGATTCAAGGAGCTTCTAGTGCGAGCCCATTCCCCACCGCGAGAGCAGCCAGGCCTTGCCTCTGTCCTTGGGAGCGGCCGGTGGGCACCGCGGGCGCAGGTCAGGTCGCCCGGTTGGTCAGGCGGCTCTCCCCAGGGCTGCGGGGCAAGAGCCGCGCTACCCCAGATTTCAACATCAGCGCTGCCCAGACGCAGGGGCACAAACCTTCCCTGTGTGCCTCAGAAGCGTGCTTTCTGTGCGACACATGTTTTACACCATAAATACAAAAAGGCGATTTCTAATAACGGAATCCTGCTCTATTCTGAAATGACTAATCTTGATAGCGTCCTCAAAGAGTCAAAAGGCCTTTTTAAAAACGTAACTTGCACTTTACTGGTAGAGAAATGAGGTCCACAGACGTGAAGTAACTTACCTCAGGTTACACATTAATGACAGTCTCTGGACTGTCTCTGGACAGGCTCCTCTTCTCTGGAAAAACACCACTTACGCTGATTTGATAGGCCTGCTGAGAAGCAGACTTTCTTCCTCAACAGAATGCACTGTATCCTATCTTGGAAGGTAGGATTTTATCTTAACTATATACACTACTATGGATGATACAATGCCAGTAATTTGCAAAAAAGTTTCTGTTCTCAGGATTTACTAGGATCAGAAAAATCTGACAAATCTATGGAGAAGGCACTCTTCTAGATATTGTAGATGATTTAAAAATAGATTTCATATTTGCTCCTAAAGTGCTAATAGACCATTAAGTAAAAGTAGGCTACACAAAGAGATAACTCATAACAGACAGCTTTTGAAACTTCCCACGTAAGTCGTACAGCTAGCTACAAGTGCCACAGGCGTTCAGGAGAAGCCGCTTCCAGCAGTCTTCTGAGCAGAGATGGGGTTGGGAAACATGCGACAGAAGACATTATAAGACGCTATTTGACTGGTGCTGGAAGGCCATGTTATGTTCTTTGGAGGCCCAAGTAAGGGAAAAGTGCACGGATTTCCCAGAAGAGCGTGAAGGAGTGAGCTCACACATTGCAGTCATGGGCTGTGGGTGAAGACAGATGAGCAGAGGATTTTATTGAGCAGGTGAGAGATAACAGAAGTTATGTTATGTGTAGGCTGATCTATCAGATGGTTTGAAAAATGACTGGGAACATAATACAAAAATCACAATCAATTATCAAGAAGTTACCCTAAGGTAGGGACAGTGGGAAAGGAAAAGGATACATGCAAGGGGCCACACACTGAAAAGTCAAAGAGACCCACAATTTTAAAGTTAGGAGGAGAACTATTAATGCACATAAAGAAATAAGGAAGAATGAGCTTTGAAAGAAAATTCTGAGTTTCATTTTTAGATCTACTGACGTGGTGGAAGAACATGAAAATGAAAATACTGGGCTAGTACTTGGAAATGCTGGACAAAGACTTGAAAGAGGCCAGAGGGCAGATTTGGACTGGGGAGTCACATACACGGGGATCAGAGTGGGAGCTAGGAGTGAATGAGATGCTTGGGAGAGAAAATCTGGACAAAAAGAACAAGGGTCTAAAGATCTAACTTTGGAGAGATGCCAAGGGAAAAAAGACTTATGCAAAAGGAATAGTCAGCAGAAAAGCAACATAGCAAGATGCCAAAGGAAGGAAAGGTGTTAATTACAGCAAAAAGGTTAAGAAGGGTAAGAAAAGATGCATGGACTTAGTGATTACAAGTTTAATGAGGCCCTGGAGTGTGCTAGTTCAGTGGACTAAAGACAGAAGGTATACCAAGCAGAATAAATAGGGAGCACAGACTATTTAGAATGACAAATAATCTATAAAAAACAATTTACTAAGGTCTGCAGGACGGTATAACTTTTTATAGGAAGCATTATGCTGCTCTTCTATAAATACCAATGTATTTTGTAGTCAAGATGATAATAATTCATCTTTTTGTTCTGAGATATTTAAAAAAAAATAATGGTGATTGGCTATATCTCATCATCTATCCTTTATTACCTGCCCATGCTTGTCACACACAGGTAGCTATGTTTGGCTTTAAGGCCCGCTGACGGTGTGGAGAAGCCAGTACTACACAGCGGTGAAGTGGAAGGAGCTCGGCGATCGTCAGAGCCCGTTCCCGGATTCATAATTTATAGGTAAGAACATGGACCTGCTCAAGCCCTCAAAGAGGCAAGGCTAGAACCCATGAGTCTGGTTCAGTTTCACTGGCTTAACATGATGCAAGTGAGGCCCATACCTGATGGCCACTGAGTTTCATAAGGGAATACAGTCCTTACACTCAGGGAGAGTAGGGAAGAAGCTGCTAGGGTGATCTCATGGGTCTATTACCTGACATCTCTTTCCAGTGTTTTTCTTTTTTTTTTTTTTAAAGATTTTACTTATTTATTTGACAGAGAGAGATCACAAGCAGGCAGAGAGGCAGGCAGAGAGAGAGGAGGAAGCAGGCTCCCCGCCGAGCAGAGAGCCCGATGCGGGCCTCGATCCCAGGACCCTGAGATCATGACCTGAGCCGAAGGCAGCAGCTTAACCCACTGAGCCACTCAGGTGCCCATTTTTCTATTTAGTTCTGAAAGAGGTACGGCCAAGATAGTAAGAAGGGATTTCTCTCATTTCTCTCCTTTAGCTGAGGAAAATGTAAAAACTGAAAGCCTACAGGAGCCACAAAGGATTTAATGGTGATAGTCACAGCACAAAAATCCCAATTCACCAACCCTACAATCTTCATCTCATTTTGCATGTTCAGGGTTGTCTTCCAAATATAACTGAGACAATGGCAGACAGCATCTTACAAAGCAACGACGAACAGAGGATGTTCAATGAGCACCTGAGTGATGAGCCTGGGACGCCAACAACGCTCCATAAAACCAGAGCTGAACGGGTCCTTGGAGGTCATTAACTTCTCCTCCTCTGTTTTCTTAGGAGGAAACTGAAGAACACCAGTGAAAAAAGGAAAGGAAAACAGTGTCCTGTCCCTGTGCTAGGAGCTTCATGCATGTTACTTGGCCAGCTTTATGAAGTGTGTGTTATTAGTACCATCTTACAGATGGAGGAAGCCGGGACTCAGGGCAAGAAACATGTCCAAAGCTGCAGAGTTAATCAGTGGCTGGACAGGCTTGAGTCTGGTCTGCCAGCTCCTGATACAGCACACCTTCCAGGTCAGATGGGAAATGCACTGCCATCAGCACACTCGGTGCACACTCGGTGCACACTCGGTGCTCAGTCAGGGCCGGCCGGCCGGCCTTCTGTGAGATGGGTCTCCTGGTCCCAGCTAGTGTTTGTGAAATAAATGGGAACACTTTGCAGAGAAGGAAATCATAAAAAAGTTGAGAGATTATGTGCCCTATAGCCTTTTTATAACAAGGCAAGTAAGTAAAAAGTTTATAAAATGGTTCCAGCTGCTTCAGTTTTAGAGGCGGTCCTATTTCAATTGTTTAATGTTATTCACAGCTTATTAAGGCATGACTTACAAATATTACTAATTGCATAACTGAAGCACAGATTGGTTAAGTATCTTTGCATAGAAAATCTAGAATTTATAAACTTAGAAACTGGGTTTTCTGGGAATAATTAAGTCTGTAAAAGATACCAGTTTTTGGTAAAAATACAGGTTTCCAAAGACCAGTTATAGTTATAACCTCTGTTCTTCTGCTTGTATGGAGCCTTTGATGCTTTCTTTCCTAAAATATGAAGAAGGTAAAGAGAGAGAACATTGTTTCCCTTCTATAGAGAAAGGCTACTTACCTTTTCTCCTCTTTTTAAGGTGAAATCAGAATTCTGGAATTCAGATAAACTAGAGTTGAAGAATAATCATTACTTTTTCTGGTCTGGATACTGCTTGTTTTTATTTACTTTTGCCCGGAATAATAAGTAATTGGAAATTAGGCGAGGAAAGCCCTATTACGGAAAGAGAAAACAAAGTCTAAGCTCTCTGCTGACCTCTGCAGGTGATATTTTGAAATGCAATTCCCAACCTGCTTTCTCTCAACTTTGTAACTCTGTTTGTAAGGATCTTATGTAGATGGCTATACCAACAATCCTGATCTGTCGAGAAACATGGATGACAGTACAGACAACATCGTTTCCTCAGCCCTTGTGTAGCTCTCAGGTTTCATATTACTAAATTAAACATGTTTTAAAAGCATAGAAGTGTATGAAAGTTGCTACAGTTCACAAGAAATATTTTAAGGGCTTTTTCTAAATACAAGAAAACTAAGTTCCACTTCAAAACTCTAGAATTTGGGGTGCCTGGGTGGCTCAGTCTATTACGTGTCTGCCTTCAGCTCACGTCATGATCCCAAGGTCCTGGGATAAAGCCCCAAAGAGGGCTCCCTCTCAGCAGGGGATCTGTTTCTCCCTCTCCCTGCTTGAGTTCTATCTCAAATAAATGAACAAATCTAAGAACAAACAAACAAACAAACAAACACCTCTAGAATTTAAGATTACAAATTACTATGTATTTCACTAAAAACAACTCAGTTTAAAAGAGAATTTTAAATCTTACTAAAGAAGGAAGCACTGATTCAAACATGAACCAAAAGAAACTTTTAAAAAACCAAGTTCCAAAATATTTAGGAACTGGTTAAAAACAACAAAAAGGTGGGGCGCCGAGGTAGCTCAGTGGGTCAACTTTTGATTTTGGCTTAGGTCATGATCTCCTGGTTGGGAGATGGAGCCCCACATCCTCTCTGCACCTCCCCCACCCAAATAAATCTTTAAAACAAAACAACAAAAAGGCAGTTACTTGGACTAAATGAACATGAGAGAAGTTGGTAATATAGTTACATATAGATTTGAGTTTTAAAAAATTATTTGGATTAAAAATTTGATTGTCTCCAAGCTTTACTAAGAGCTGGGTTTGGAAAAAGATCAGTTCAGATCTTTATACTATTAACATGACTATAAACAGAATTCCTGATGGGCTAAGAAGTTTGTTATTATCAAAACCCTGGTCCCTTTCGCAATAATACAAATTGCAAAAAAAAAAAAAAAAAAAAAAAAAAAAGGCGGTATCAGTGCTCTTAGTGGTGACTTTTATCTCAAGGACATAGCGTAGCAAATAACTTCCAGTGTAATGTAAGATCACTTAGGCTTGTGTAACGGGATGTTGAGTGGGATTTTTCTCATGAAAGGAGGTTGAACCTCAGCTAAGGCTCAAATCTGAAGACTAACGGTCCTGTGTCCTGTACCCATGTTTCCTCAGCCCACTTTTACATCAGTCATGGCTCCAGCAATCGGCTGTTCTAGGTCGCTCTTGCTGCCCACTCTGGGCTCCCTGAGTACTGGAATGTGCCATTTACACAGGTACCATGGGGTAGTCATTGACTAATGGAGCACAGTTGCTGGTGGATAAAAGCTCCCTCCTCAGTCCCTTCACAAGACAGTTCTGCAGTGTATCTTACATGGTTCTTCTGAAGATTCCGGCAAAAATAAGCCTGGTGCCCACAATGGTGACCAGCTTCAATGCAGATACTTGGTATTAGCTGCCTCCTTCTGTTTCAATTCCCCATCCCTGGGACCATACCTCAAAACAGATTGTCAATGAGCTCATGTCTCAGGCTGATTTCTAGAAGGAACCTGGCTAGGACACTGAAACGGAGACTGGCCCTGGACACTAGACACACAGAATGAGATTCTGGAACTGGGTCCCTCATTGGAAAAATGGTGGTAAGGTCTGTAGTTATTGATCGGTATGGATGGAATGAAGCAATGGCTCCTACAGGGGTTGTGGCACATGAACAACATGGGGGGGGTAACAGTAACTGCAAAGGTTGTAGAGTTGGCTGCCTTCTGTTAATTGCTTTAAAAGCTTTGAAAAAGCAGCTGGTAACTTTCATAATGTTCTCAGAATCATTATTGCAGGAAGGGCCAAGTGGGAGCCCCTGAAATTCTATCCCCTACACTGAAGTCAAGATAATAAATAGAAGAAGTATTGCATACCAAGGGAAGACACAGAGATAGTCATCAAAATTACAGCAGGCAGTAGGGAGTCTCCACTTCATTTCCATTCAATTAATCTGCAGGACTCCCACAATGAGATGGACTGTGACCGCTAACAGTGGACTACTGTAAATTTAAGTGGTAATCTCAGTTGTTGGGCAAGACGTAGATCCTTTATTGGAACAGATCAAGACATCCTCTAGCATTTGGTATACGGCTCTTGATATGGCCTGTATTTTCTTTTCAATTCCCATTAGTGAAGAAGATCAAAAGTAGTTAGCTTATATTGTGGGAAGGAGAGCAGTTTCTATTTCATATCCTGAGCCTGTTAACTTTTCTCCTCTGTCAGAGTCCTAAAGGGCCTTGTGATCCGCAAAACATCATGTTAGTCCAGTAAACTGATGACATCAGTCAAACAGGACTTGGTGAGCAGGAAATGGCAAGTATTCTGGACACCCCAGGAAGTCAAATGCATGCCATGAAAATTCTGGGGCTGTCACAATAGAAAAGTTTTAATAGGTCCAATGGCCTATGGCCTATGGCTTTCTGAGATCTCTCCTCCAAGCTAAAGAACAAGCTGTACCTGCATTCCCTAGCACTAGGAAGGGGCACAGCAGTAGGTAAGACTTTACCTGTATTTGAAAATTCTGCTCTGACCCATTAATGGAGT
The DNA here is from genome assembly GCF_020171115.1 of Neogale vison. Taxonomy (NCBI): domain Eukaryota; kingdom Metazoa; phylum Chordata; class Mammalia; order Carnivora; family Mustelidae; genus Neogale; species Neogale vison. The sequence continues at coordinate 143,703,494 of NC_058102.1, forward strand.
CATCTGAATTGCAGTTTTGAGTGGAATCCAGAGCAGAAGAAGTCTCTGTAGCAGGTCTAGGCTGTGGTACAAGCCGGTCCTGCTGCTCAGAACACGTGACCCAGCATATCTGCTAAAGCTTGAGAGCTCTATGGTAGACAAAGAGGCCATGTGATGTCTCTGGCAAAGCTAGGAAAAGAAGTGCAATGCAGGTCCCTAGGGTTCTGAAGCTAGGCTAGGCTTTCCATGGTAGGAAACAGCCTGCTTTGTGAACAGCAGCTCCTGGAGTGCTATAGCAGCCCTAGTGAAGACTGAGGATCTGTCCACGGGACATCATGAGACTAATGCAATCAGAGGTGTCCAAAATGAACCACAGTCAAGCCTACCAAGTTACAGGTTTGGGGAGGTACAGTGGCAACCTATTATATGGTGGAAATGGCCTATTTGGAATTAAGCCTAAACAAGACCAAAGGGCATAAGTAAATTACATAAGTAGGTGTCCCCAGCTATCCCAGTACCCTGATATTAGCCCTTCAATTCTTCATTTGGTGGTGGTTCTTGGTAACCAACTGATAGAGGAGAAAAACTTTCCCTAGTTTCTGGGTAAATTGTTAGGAACACTACTGCGGACCCCCCTACTGTACTACAGTGCCATTTAGGGGTCATCCTGAAGGACACTGGTACAGGGAAACACTTCCAGCAGGCAGAGCTGCAGGCAGTCATCCAATTTATATGGAGGGAGAAAGGGCATGAAGTACAGATATATACAGGTTCCTGAGAAGTGGTGAATAGCTTGGCTAATTGCTCAGGGGCTTGGAAGGAGCGAGATTTAAAAAAAAAAAAAAAAAGACTGAGAGAAATTTTGGAAAAGAGGCATATAAATGGACCTATGGATTGTGCACAACGTGGGAGGATCTTTGTCTCCTGTTATCAAGAGTACAAAGGTACTAGGTGCCTTGTAGGCACCAGGTAAAAACAGTGATTTATCCTATGCATATTGACAATTCTCTCTCCTAGACCATGACAGCACTCTAGAAGAGGCCCACAAAGACTGGCCGAAGCACAGGTATGAAGGGTATGTGCAGATTCTCCAGCAGGGGCCCTCTTTTACCGAGACTGACCTAACCTCTGCCCCTAAAGAATGCCCCACCTGCCAGTAGTTGGGAAATGATGCTGAAATCTGGCCATACAGTTGTTTCCTGGGCAGAGCTGGTGGCTAGTTGATTACATCAGACCCTACTTGTACAGCGTGCAGGGATTCACCCCTGCTGCAACAGCCATCTCCGCTGGACACTGAATGTCTTTCTGTATCTTTGGGCCCTGCTGGCACCATCACCGAAGGGCTTGTACAGTGTCTGCACTACTTGCATCAGATCCTACACAATACTGCCTCAGACTTCAGGACGCACTCTGTAGCAAAGGAGTTACAACAATGGAAAGATAATCACTTGATCCATTGGTTCTCCCATATTCCCTGTTTCCAGAAGCGGACAGCATAACGGAACAATGGCATTGTTTATTGAAGATTCAGGTACTGCAGCAGCTCAGGGTTAAAATTCTGCAGTGTTGGAACTCTGTCCTTCAGAACATAATACATGTGAAACAGCCTATATATGGTCCTGTGTCCTCAAGAGCCATCAAACTAGGAATCAAGGGGTGGAAGAATTGGTCCTTCACATCAGCACTCCCAGATGTGGTGTTTCCCAGGTACAACCTGGCTCTCTGTAGCCACCAAGACTCAAAAAATATAAGCAAACTAGGGGCTCAGACCCCTCAAGGACAAAGGTGGGGCAAGCAAGTCAGACCCACTGAAGTGCTGGCCAAGGGTGAAGGAAATCTCTTCCAGTGGTGGTGGAGGAAGATGTTCATCAGTTATGCTCTGTGCAGCAGCAGACACTGTGGCTTGCTCTCTCTATTAGAACTCGCAGAGATGGCAGCTGGCCACGATCTAGAGGCCCCTGTGACAGATGGGATTTAAAGGAGTATATGAGCACATCTCTGCAGTACAGAGTGTACAGAGTCAACCAGCATTTGCATCCTCCTTCTCATATTCTCTACCCCTACCCCTTCATTAGTTGCACTACAGATCACTCCTTCTGTTCTAGGGCCTCTTCAATGCACCCTACAGGGAATCTGGACCAATGGAGGACGGGGCCAGGAGAGGAGATGCTGTTCCTCTGCCTGTGAGGATGCACTCTCCCCCCACCCCTGTCTTTAAAGATTTTATTTATTTGAGTGAGTGAGAGAGAGAACACGAGTGGGGGGGAGGGGCAGAAGGAGAGGGAGAGGTATACTTTCCACTAGCAGGGAGCCCAATGCAGGGCTCAATCCCAGGACCCCAAGATCATGACCGAGCTGAAGTCAGATGCCTGACTGACTGAGCCACGCAGGCACCCCAAGACACCCGTATTTCTAATTTGAGAAGGCATAAGCAAGTGGCACTAGCCACTGGCTCAGGGTGAGTAAAACCTGTTATGGGTGGTGCAGGAGTAGGAGAATGTGTTTCAATTATGGCTTCCCTGCAGGATTCATGCCTCAGAGCCTGATCAGGGAATGAACAATTCATGCCCACCACAGCATCTCCACTTCATCAGAAAAGGAATGAGAAAGAAAGCTGTTGGTATGGTCCTGCAGTTTCCCTGGAAAGAGACTATTCTCTCCTCTCTCCAAGCTCTCCTTCCCTTGTGGACTTTCAAGAGGACAGAGGGCCAACATGGCACTGACCCCACATGAGTTCCTGGTTCCTCTAGGACAAAGAATAGAGGTGAGAGTGACGACAGGGTCTTGCTGGGATGCATCCAGGTGGCCAAAGAACAGCATGAACTGGAAGGTGCATGGTATCCTACTGGCAAGACAGCATCCAGAAGTTGTGGCTAATCTAGCGATGGACCACCGATGCCTCAGGAACTTCACAGGAATGGATCCCTCATTAGCAGGATTTGATGGAGCCATTATTCCTTCTCACTGATCCCAAAGAGGATGAGACAGAACAGAAGTTACAAACCAAAATGAAAAGGATTGTAATCTCATCCAGTCAGGTGAAGAGACATGACCCTGTTTCTCCTTTCTCCCTTGGAGTCTGGGTCTCAAAAAGATGGGAAGGAGATGCATGCAATAAACAGAATACATATCTCCTCTACAGATTTCTAGGGTTGCAGAGAGATATAATCTGCAGAGAGAGAGACAATGCCTCCACTAGAATGTAAGCTTCATGAGTGCAAAGACTGTTTTGTTCTCTGAGTGTCTAGCACACAGAAGGAGCTCAATAATATAATAAACAAATGAATGAAGACTGAATATGCTGAGGAGAAAAAAATGCTGTGAATAAAATCCGAGATTAAAATTTTATCATTAAATACAGAAAACAGAGGCTTACAACTGGTTATGTCCAAAAGTCTGCAACTTCCGAACAATCTTTACTGGCCCTAGCGTAATTTAATTTATGGTTATACAGACTGAACAGAAGGATATGTTCAAAGAAATAGAAGTCATATTCTCAGAAAGGTAACAGAGGAAAATACATTAATGAAAATAAAGATTCTTATGGAAAAACAAAACAAAAAATTAGAGATCTTGGAAGTAAAAAAATTGTCAAAATTTTATTTATTGACAATACAGAAATGTAAAATAGATATTAATGAGGAATTAGCAAGCTAGGAAATGGAGGAATTCTCCCAAAGAATAGCATACAATATTATAGAGATGGAAAGAATTTAAAAAAGAGATAATAAACATATAAAATAATTCCAGATTTTCCAAAATCTTCCCAAGTTCTAGAAGCAACAACTAGAGAGTAAGAGGATGAAAATAATCTAAACCTGAGAAAATTTCACAAGGCATTTCTGAAATAAATATAATTCTTTACAGTTAGAGGGTCTAAAAAATGCCAAACCAGATGAATAGAAAATTTAAGGAAAACTCTCAAACTATAAAAATATTAAATAAATGGTTGCATCAAAAAACAAAACAAAAACAAGAGACTAAAAAAAATTCCAAACACTGCAATATACATAATAAATCAGAGGCTATGAGCCATACAACATAAGGAACTTAAATTATTTTTCCCTTTCCCCCATTTAAAAAATTGTGATGAAATATATATAAAATTGACCATTTTAATCGTTTTCCAAAAAAATTTTATTTACTTGAGAGAGAGAGTGGGCAGAAGAGAGTATGAGTGGAGGGAGGGGCAGAGGGAGTACAAGCAGAGTCCCTCCTGAGCATGGAGCTGGACACGGGGCTTTATTCCAGGACCATGGGATCACGACCTGAGCCGAAGGTGTTTAACTCACTGAGCTATTCAGGCACCCCCAATTTTAATCATTTTTAAGGGTATCGTGCAGTAGCGGGGGCTCAGAAGCATTAAGTGCATTCACTCACATCATTGTGCGATCATCACCACCATGATTTGCTTCTGTCCTCTTTCTTCCCAAACAGAAACCCTGTGCACATTAAACTGTAACTCCCCATTTCCCCCCTCCCCAACCCCTGGTAACCACTATTCTATGTCCTATCTCTACGAATTTGACTATTCTAGGTACTTCATATAAGCAAACTTATAGAATATTTGTCCTTTTGTGTCTGGCTTATTTTGTTTAGCATAATGTTTTCAGGGTTCATCCATGCTGTAGCATGTATCAGAATTCAATTCCTCTTTAAAACTGAATATTCTATTGTATGTATATATCACATCTTGTTTATCCATAAGGGAGTTTCTTTCTGTTCCTAGTTTGTTGGTTTTTTTTTTTTTTTAATCAGTCATGAAAGGGTGTTGGATTTTGTCTAATACTTTTTCTGTATCAATTGAAATGATCATGAGGTTTTTCTCCTCCTTAATTCTGTTAATGTGGACTTTAAAAACTACATTAATTGGTTTTCATTTGTTGAAGCATCCTCGCATGCCAGGAATCAATCTCACTTGGTCTTAGTGTATAATCCTAATAATATGCTGAATCCACTTCGCTGGTATTGTCTTGAAGAACACTTACAAGGGATATTGGTCTATAGTTTTCTTGTAGTATCTTTGGCTTTGGTATCAGGGTATTGCTGGCTTCATAGAGGGAGTTAAGAACTGTTCCCTCCTCTTCAGTGTTTTCCAAGAATTTGAGAAGGACTGGCATTAATTCTCCTTTAAATGTTTGGTAGAATTCACCAATGAAGCCATCTGGTCTGCAGCTTTTCTCTTCTGGGAGGTGTTTTGATTACTCATTCAATCTCTTTACAGTTATAGGTCTATTCAGATGATTTCTGTGATTCAGTCTTGGTAGGTTTCTAGAAATCTATCCTCTTCATCTAGGTTATACAATCTGTTATTGTATAATTGTTCACAGTTCTCTCTTATCATCCTTTTTATTTCTGTAAATTGGTAGCAATGTCTCCACTTTCATTTCTGACTTCAGTAATCTGAGTCTCCTCTTATTTTTTTAGTCAATTTACCTCAAGATTCATTGGTTTTATCTTTTCAAAGAACCATATTTTAGTTTCATTGATTTTTCTCCATTATTCTATTCCCTTTTTAATTAAAACCCACACGAATCTTTACTATTTCCTTCCTTCTGCTAGCTTGAATGTAACTTATTTGTCTTTTTGTAGTGACTTAAAGCATGACATGAGGTTGCTGATTTGAAGTCTTTTTTTTTTTTTTTTTTGAGAGAGCGAGCAAGTGAGCCCATAAGTAGGAGTTCAGGGGAGAGGGAGAGAGAATCTTAAACAGGCTCCATACCCAGCAGAGTCTGAATTCACAACCCTGAAATCATGACCTGAGCCGAAATCTAGAATTGGATGCTTAACTAACTGAGCCACCCAGGTGCTCCAAGATCTTTCTCCTTTTTAATGTAAGAGTTTATAGCTATAAATTTCCCTCTTAGTTTGTTGCTTCATCCCACTAGTTTGGTATATTAGGTTTTCATTTTCATTTGTCTCAAAGCACTTCCCAATTTTCTTTGTGATGTCTTCTTTGACCCACTGGTTATTCAAAACTGTGTTAATTTCTACAGAATTATGAATTTTTCAGTTTTCCTTCTGTTCTTTCTAGTTTTATTCCATTGTGACTACAAAAATACTTTATATAATTTCAATCTTTTCAAACTGATTAAGGCTTTATATGTTCTATTCTGAAGAATGTTCTATGTGCACTTGAGAAAAATGTATATTCTGCTCTTATTGGATAGTTTTCTGTAGATGTCTATTAGGTCCAAATGGTTTATGGTGGTGTTCAAGTCCTCTATTCCCTTATTAATTTTCTGTCTGGTTGTCTATCACAATTGGCAAAAAGTTAAAAGATTACAAAAATTCAGGGTTGAGAAGGATGTAAAGACACATTATCATAAACTGATGGAGAAGTATAAATTTGTAAAACTATTGGAAGGCAAGTGAACATTATCAAAACTGAAACTTGCAACCCAACATTTCCATTTCTTGATATCTGCATTAGAGGTTCCTTTGTACAGAAGGAGAAAACACAATGCAGCATTATTTTTAATGTGAAAAAAAGGAAAATATATTAAAGGGCCATTCTTCAAGGACTGGTTAAGTAGATCATGGTACTTTACACTATGGAATATGATACGGCAATCTAAAAAGAATGAGGTAGCCTTATATGGTATTGATAAGAGATAAAGAGAAAAAAAGCAAGCTGTAGCACATGTACAGTATGATCATATACAGGTCACCATTACACACATTGTGTGGAATTATGTAAATAAACAGAAGGGAATCTGGAACACATCAAATAATAACTAGTAACTTCAGAGGATGAAGGCAATACAAGGAAACTTAAAAAAAAGTTTAATTTTGAACAAAGACAATGTATTCTTGTATTACTTTTATAATTAAAAAGCAGACACAAGCATTTACATGCACAGAGCAGCAGGAATGATTCACAGTGATCTGGGAATGATTAACCTTAACGATAAACAGCTCTGGATACTTCAGTAGCTTCTCAGAGCATTATCAGGAGTAACTGTTTTATGTTTAACTTTTATATTTTTGGCTAAGAAGAACTATTTTCTTATATCTATCCTCTGTTCCTCTTAACTTTCATCACCTGTACCAGCAGGTGGCTTTATTTTTTTGACCTATGTCACAGAGAAACAATGTTTTATTCTACTATCTTACAGGGCACCAGCAGAGATCATAGGTTACATCAAAATTCAAGATGGGGGCAGTAATTCATAAGGTAAGCAACTAGGGGTGCCTAGGTGGCACAGTAGGTTAAACCTCTGGCTCTTGGTTTCTGCTCAGGTCATGATCTCAAGGTTGTGAGATAGATCCCGGAGTCAAGCTCCTCCCCGAGTCAAGCTCCATACTCGGTGCAGAGTCTGCTTAAATACGCTCTCCCTCTGCCCCTCCACCTTGCGCTATCAAATAAATAAACCTTTAAAAAAAGTAAGAAGTTAAGTAAGTCACTAGCTTTAGCATGCCATCTAGCTTCAAATTATTCAAATCTGTGCCTCAGAAAAATTATCAATATCCTGTCATGGTCTAAGAGGTGTGTTTGTCAAAAGTGAGATTTTATGAATCCAGGAACTAACAAAAGTTTATTATAATCCTAAATAATCACAAATGTTTTAAAAATCATTTATAAGGAATAACATACATAACTCATTATTGTGTTTAATCTAAAATTTACATAGTACACCAATACTCAGAGTATAACACTTCAATATACTACTTAACTTATAAGAAAATGAAATCCCCAAATCTGAACATTCTGAAAAAGAAAAAGCCACATATATACACACACAAACACACACACACACGTACACACATTTCTTTTGAAGTGTTCTGGTTTGTGTTTTGAGTACTAACAGAGTTAAAGAAGTCTGGTCATAAAAATATGACTCAGTCTTACTCATCTCAGTATTATTTTACATGAACAAAGTAAAAAGTCACTTTGGACTCTACTATCAGAAGAAAAGAGCAAGGTTATGGTTGCTAACAAACAGAGATGAGAAACACCTTTGGGAGACAAATGTCATGTTCCTTTTAAGATGAGTAATTTTATACATAATATAATAGTAAGGCAACCTGATAAAAGATAGTGCTAAAATTTTACTTGGAGACAAATTTGATAAAAAGCAACCACAACTTCACAATAAAGGAGCCAATGATTCCCCTACATGAGAAATCCTTAACATCAGTATTAAATTCTTAATGTAAGATATCCAAAATCAAAATATATAATGCAATGCTCATGTTATATGTTTACCTAAGTCCAAAGTCTTATTTGAATCATATGACCCATTATTACTTTATCTGTTTATTCATTAAATATTTACTGAGCACCTATTATGTGTCAGGCCAGGTGGCTAGAGGATTGAACCACAAAGGTAAATAAAGCAATGGCTCCCAACAAGAGCCTCAAAAGACCATACAAACCGATTATATTTAGCATATTACATAATAACTGTTATATTTAGATGAAAGGCCATACAAAACACAGGGCTGGGTGAGTTGGCAGAGTATCCATTTCAGGGTATGTTTTTGGGGAGAGGGACAACTTTAAGAATGTCACATTCTAACTTAATGGTCAAGTTCTGGCTATACCTAAGTATTGCTGGGACAACTTAAAACAATAAAAACAAAACTCAGATGTTCCTAGGTCCCAAAGGCACCTATCCGCTTTCCCCCATCTCCTCACATTCATATAGTCTGGGATAGGGCCTAGCAGCACATTTCCTCCCTTAAAAACTCTCCAGGTTACTCTGACTTATAGCCAGAGTTGAGTAATTATTTTCAAGACATAAATATAGCTTAATGCTACCGTTATCATCACAACTTCACTGCTGACTTCTTTTTTCCTCATGAAATCCTAAACTGTTCCTGCTATTCAATTTTCCCTACCTAGAGGGATTATGGGAGGGGTAACCAGGCTTGGTTGGTAGGGGTGGGATTCAGGGAGGGGGTAAGACTCTGGAAAGGGTTCCTGGATATAATGAGCGGGAATAGGTAGGAAATCTCCAGGCCATTAAACCAAGTGAGGATGTATAAGGGAAAGGAAACAGGATATGACTGAGAGCGATATTTTGGAGAGATGGAGTGGGAGCTCATCATAATGGGGATTATATGTTAAGTAACATTTGGGTCTTATCTTTAAAGCAATGAATAGCTACTGAAAGAATTTAAGCAAGACCAAGGAGGAGGGACTGGGTGTGGGTCAGTCGGGTGAACATCTGGACTCTTGACTTGGCTCAGGTCATGAGATCGAGTCCATATTGGGCTCCACCCAGGGCACGGAGTCTGCTTGAGATTCTCTTGCCCTCCCTCTGCCCCTCCCCCACTTGCACGCACAGGCACATGCCCCCACCTCTTAAAAAAAAGATCAAAGAAAATCAATATGGCATCATAAAGAGGCTACAGGCAGGGAGGCCAGTTACAAAGCTGTAACTTGTAAGCAACCGAATAAAGGGATGTGAAAATCAGACTGTGATCTGGCTTCAAGATTCAGATTAGGGAAGGGAGTCATCAGTTACACAAGCTGAATCTGGTGAGTGAATGAAGGGGCTCTCCAAAGAAAGATCATTAAGAAGAAAAAACTGATGAAGATGAAACCTTAGGAATGCTCTTTTCATCTCCACAGTCCTCACTCCCCTTCCAGGCTTCCAGACACTCTACCAGGTCCTCACTAACCAGTACTTTCTACAGAGATGGGAGGACTATAACTGTGGAAAATCAGTTCAAGAATCCAGAATATCCTTTCTGTTGATTTTCATAGGTCAATAAACTCTTCAGCCAATCATTTCCAGCCTTCAAACTAAGTGGCCAATTAACCCCCTGTACTACTTCATTTCTTAGTTCTTCCTAATATATTTGACTCTTTCTAAAGAATTTATCGTTCCTGACACATACATAACTCATTTTAATTCTTGCCATTTGTAGACGCCGCTTCTCTATCTGGGGTTCATGTTCACTTCCATAAAAACTCAACTCCAAATCAAAACCTCCCCAAATCTTCTATTTCTCCCTCCTGTTCCTCTTCCTAACACTATCATACTTGTATAACTATGAAGGTATGATTTTGTCAGAGGGTCTCATTTCTGGCTTGGACATAGTCTTATCTCTAAGGTTAAGAATAGGACCTGAATCATTGTGGGTGCCCCACAAAATGTTTGTGGAATTTAAAAAAAAAAAAAAAAAAGGAGTAAAAGAATTTAGACTTAGTGAAGTTTTGAGTAAACAAAGATGATATTCAGTAAATTATTATTTCAAATTCATTCTTATCATAGTTGTACATAATTCCTTAGGTCTGGAAGAAATGGAGACTGTATCATGACATACAGGTAGGTCTGGTTAATGTAACCTTTTTTTTTTTTTTTAAAAGATTTTATTTATTTGACAGAAAGACACAGAGAGAGAGGGAACACAAGCAGGGGAAGTGGGAGAGGGAGAAGCAGACCTCCTGCTGAGCAGGGAGCCCAATGTGGGCCTTGATCCCAGCACCCTGGGATCATGACCTGAGCTGAACACAGACACTTAATGACTGAGCCACCCAGATGCCCTGTAACCAAACTTTTATAAAGATTTTTTTCTTGAGTATAACTCCACAGTTTGAAGAACATAGCAATAGTATATGCAAATGTATAACCACTGCCCCGAACCTGACAAATTTTGAAGGACAATAAAAAGTTTATCTTTGGCTCGTTGATGAGTATTAGTATCAGTGCATAATATACAATCTATGCTAAAAATTATAGCAATTCAAATAAGTCCAGTAAATTCAATGTCAATAAAATCTGCTAAAATTATATTGGTTTCAGAAGAAAGCTAAATTTGCTTTTCACCATTGAGAATAAAATGCAGGAGTCATAATTCTGAGACTAAGGTGATGGCAGCGACATAGTTTTTACAATTTTTCCAAATCCTTCCATGAAAACACACACAACAAGGACAGCAAAACCAAAACCCCAAGGTCAGTATGTCTAGCACTATGTGACAAGGTACACATCCCCATGAACCCCAAAATACAAGTTAATGTGGATAAACTACCAACAACTCTAAGACTTATATAGCATCAGAAGAGAAAGGAGAAAAATAAAATATCTGCCACATCTGACTAGAGAAGAATCTGGAAACTACGGACAGCTATGTGCTGCAGCTGCAGAGTAAGGCGGGTCATTGTGACCATGGCTATTAAAACTGGGAAGGGTTTTATCTACTAAAGGGTAGCAGTAAGGGGTTCATGGTTGGAACACATGAATTTAGGACTTTCAAAGCTCCCTTCCAAGACAAAGCCCTACACTGTGGTTTAAGTTCTGGGAACAGATTCAAGTCAAGTGGAATAGACATGACAGACATCCAGGAAAAGAGAAAGTTCCGATAAAAGTTGAGGAGGAAAACAGGTCCTGGAGAACTCAAAGTGTATCTACTTTTATTATTTGTTTAAGACAAGAGAAGAGGAAGTTTAAAGTTATAAAGCTAGAAAAGCTTTCCTGACTCACTCCCCCTTTCTAAAGCCACTTTCATGTGGTAATGACCAATAGAAAAGAATCACAGTCAAATCCCATATGAAGTTTTCATAAGAAAAAAGTTATAAGGGAAAAGGTAATATCCCTACAAAAAATAAAAGCATGGTAGAAAAACATGCTCACAAAAAAACTACAATATTCCAAGACTAGCTTATAAAAGAGCATAAATCAAAATTAGAAAGGTGGCAAAATTAAGGAAAGAATTAGCAATAAAACACAATATCCAAAACTTGAAGTCAGCAATGAAGGATGCCTGCATGCTCTCTCCGTGGATGATCTCATCTTCTAGGGCCGCGCCTCTTGTCTGATTCACCATTTGTTACTGACCGTGTTTTGTGACTCTGTAAGGGCAGATGTTAACTGCAGAAAACTGAGGGCAGCGTATATACATTTTGTAGGTAGAGATGGAGATGAGGGTATTAATTTGTTTTGCATCTATTTAGCAATCTTATTCCAAATTGAGTGGAACAGAGCAACAGAAGCAAAGACAAGAAAAAAACTCAGATAAAGAAGGGGGGCAAAAAAGAAAGATCTCAGAAAGCATGAGGCTGTATTGTTATAAACCACTTTGTGAAGACAACAGAAGAGGGAGCCCTGGAGCCATGAAGGTGAAGACAGGCTACAACGGCTCACTCCTCCATCTTATCTTTAAGACAGGAAAATTTACTGCACTTAAAAAATGAGCAACAGAAAATAATCTTGAATCCCCTTTAAAACTATTATAAGAATACAGAAAATGTGAAGTAGAATAATGTCTCTAAGCATAAAATAAATTAGGAAATTATAGAAGCTATGAAAGAACATAAAACTCAGAAATTAGAGAAAGGTAGAGAAAGGAAGATTTGCAATGAGGTGAGAGAACTAAAAGAAGAACTAAAAGAAGAAACTAGAAGAAGTTTTAAAAGAACCAAAAAAAGAACTAAAAATGTAAGAATTATTTTAGAATAAAAAAAAATATGCCTGCTGAATTAGGAGAAAAAAGAACACAAAAGGGAAGACAAGCTTGAAGACAAGCCTGGGGGCTCATCTGACTCTTGATCTCAGCTCAGGTTGTGATCTCGGGGTCATGAGTCTAAGCCCCGCACTGGGCTCCATGCTGGGCAGGGAGCCTTCTAAAAAAAAGATAAAGAGAAAATATTTTGAGAGAAAGTGATAAATATAAAAGATTAAAAAATCCAAACTAAGTAAAAATCAGGAAGGGGACAGAAAACAATGGAATAGAAAAAAATGACAAAAACTACGAGAACAAGTCATCTGAATTTACTAAAGTCTAGAGCAGGGGTTGGCAAACTCTCTATAAAAGGCCAAATAGTAAATATTTCAGTCTCTGTAGGTCAGGTGGTCCTTGTCACTGCTACTTAACCTCTGCCACTGGAGTGTTTTTAAAAGCAACCATTAACAATATATGGAAGTCACTGAGCAGGTCAGACATGGGTTGATAGCTAACTGACCCTTCGCTAGAAAAGGAGTTTCAGAAAACCAAAAACCTAGAACTGGTGCTCAGCATTCAATATACACTTATCTGCAGAACTAAAGCCTAAAAATGGGTACACAGCACAATCTGTGATGATTTTGTAGATACAGTAAAACTACATTCAAGAAATGGAAAATGGTCAATGTATATGAAAAGTAAAATAAGCACTTAATACTTTAAAGGTATTAATTTAGAATAAAGGGATTATTACTTTAGTTTATTAACAGGGGAGAAGGAGAGGAGGGGGAAGAGGAAGAGGTGTCAGTTGATTATAATAATGCTCATAGGAATGAACCAATTTACAATAGCTAAAAAGGGGAAACTGAAGGCAAAAATATCCAAGAGAACAAAAACATGAACCTTCCTAAATATGGAAAGACATACCAAAGCAAAACACACAAGCAAAACAAATAAGGAAAGAATAAAATAGAGCATATAATAAAGATAGCATTCTACTGTTTAGCCAAGAGAGTGGGATACACAAATATACATGCAATTGCTTCTATTTTTAAAAAGTGAAAGAATAAACCATAAAATTTAAAAAACAAAAAAAAAGGATTTTTTATGGAAGAAAGAAGTAGGGTAGAAGATCCAGGAATAGAAATAAGAATCCTGTAGACCTGACTTTGAAATTCCATACAGTTTTGTTACATGATTTTAAGAAAAATTAAGTTTAAAAAGTAGTTCTTAAAAATTGAAAATAAAAAGGAACAAGTAAATTGTTGCCATAATTACACACAGAAAAGTACTAGTTCAGGGGCACCTGGGTGGTGCAGTTAGTTAAGCATCCAACTCTTGGTTTTGGCTCAGGTTCTGACTTCAGGGTCCTGGGATTGAGCCCCATGTTGGGCTCCACACTCATTGGGGAGTCTGCTTGAGGATTCTCTCTCTTTCTCTCTTCTTCTGTCCCTCCCCACTCACACTCACTCTCTCAAAAAAAAAAAAAGTACTAGTTCAATAATTTAACATAGTAAGCTGTACATACTGTAACTAATATGCAAAAAACAAAAAACCTGAAAAATAAAACATACAATGTTTTCAATAATTGTCTCATTTATATTAATATAGTAGCAGTAACAATCTGCAGTAATGCAGACTGTTGTCTTTGAACTGTGAGTAAATCAAGTGAATAGTTATGTCAGTGTCCCAAGACCTAGATTTTTGGTGTGGCTGGAGAGATCTAGACAGGAAGATTAATGCAACTGAGTAAAAAACACTATAGCCTCAAATCTGAAATATCAGTACAAACTCAAAATTTATTATATCTGAAAAAGTGATATACATTTCCTAGATTTGTCCATTAAAAAGGCACAGAAACAAGAATCAATACAGCAGCAAGGACTGTTCATAATGCTCAGGTTTAAGCCTCTACCATTTCCTAAGGAAAGCAGGGTTTTTAGAAATAGGGCTCTTTCCAGGTATGGAGCAGAAACATCAACAAAATATACAAGTGGGCCTGGAAGAGCTTGTCATCCTGGAAGAAAGGGAGGCCATTTAGCTTCTAGATATAAAGTGAGGCTCATGTTAAAGGATATAGGAAATCGATACATTGCTTTCCTTACATTTACATTATGTTAAATGTCAATTATAAATGAAACTGGGGAAATGACGACATTGGCACCATTCTGACGCCAAAGATAGGGGAATTTGAGCACTGTAAGCATAATAATGGAAGTGGATTAAAACACTACAAATGTGCTAATATTCGTATGTTCATAATCACATTAAAAAGAAAAAAATCACAAATTACTTTTAGAGAATTTTAATGAATAAAACACATCACTTGAAAACTGATAAAAGGAAGCAGGCACTTGTTCTACCTTTAGTTTAAGTATCTTGTAGTAACCAGATGGTTGGTGAGGAAAGTTTTCTTTTTTTTTTTAAGATTTTATTTATTTATTTGAGAGAGAGCATGCATGAGCGGGGTGGGGGGGTGGAGAGAGGAAGAGAGAGAAGCAGGCTCCCGACTGAGCAGGGAGCCTAACATGGAGCTCGACGCGGGGCTCCATCCCAGCCCCCTGGGATCATGACCCAAGCCAAAGGCAGATGCGTAACCAATTGAGCCACTCGGACACCGCAAGGGAAGTTTTCTTTTTACAGAAGTAATCTAGTTAATAAAAATGACTGATAAAGGCACAATGTTACCACCTTGCAACCCTCAATGATAAAAGAATTCTAGGCAATGAGAATTAATTTTGCCCAAAACAATCTCTAGATCTACTAGTTTATCAGGAATAAAGCGAAGAGAGGAACAGAAGAAATGATACCAGAGAGATGCATGCAATTGTGAATATGCAGGATGTGAAGGGCTCTACACATGCTTACTTCTTCAACGACAAAAAACTCTTAAAAAAAAAAAAAAAAAAAAAGAAAAGCTAGAGAGAGAACCTACAAATTAAAAGACAGTGAAGAAAGATAATCACAATGTATGGACCTTATATGAATTCCAATTCAAACAGACAAAACGAACAAAACCAAAACAAAAAAGGTGTAAGACAAATCAAGGAAGTGTGAACACTCAATCTAATGATACAGATAACATGATACAACATAAAGGATTTTCTTCAAAATAATCTAGGGCAGAGGCGGCAAACAGAGAGATAAAATGACAATAACTTGATCACATGATGGGAACTGGTGAAGTTGGGATAAACAAAAGGAGGATTATTTTTCAGTAGATTTGACCATGGATTTTATTGTGGCAAACTATAAATACTGTCTATTTCTGTATGTGATCTGATTTGAAGCATACCTAAAAATACCCAGGGCTGTAATTTCATTTTTTTTCCTTTCTTTGAATACAGGATTTTTAAATGTAACTAAAACTGTTTTGCGAAAAGCCTTAACACTTAAAACAGAGTTCTCCCATAAACATATTACATATGTACACATGCCACCCTCTCCCCTGCAAATCTGGCTTGCTGGATTTGGTAATATGTTGATGGGCAAACCTATAAAAATTGCCATCATTAGACATGATGTCAAACATTTTTAAAATCTCACTTAAAAAATGTATAACCTTTATGTAACAATCTTTAAAAAGGTTCCTTAAAACCAAGATGGTTCTGTCAAGTTTGCCAGTTGACAAAAATGGACTAAGTAATTCCACAGATACCAAGTTTTGGGACTTAAATACAATTTTACATAAAGGATACATAATCATTTTTTAAGTGTGCACTGGATTTTGGTTTGTCACAGGTCACACATTGGAAACACAGACACTTCTGACCTACAGACGAGCTGTTTGGTTTGCATGGTCCAACATATAAAGATTGGGAGCTTTCACATAAAAATCCAGATTTTGACAGTCCTACAAGCAGCCGTGAGCTAGAGCACAGTAGCAGCTGCCTCTTGCAGGAGGGTATGTTTCTTTTTTCCACCACGGTCCCTCGCTTCCTTCCTCCTTGCATACACGGTAGGCCTGGTCTCTTCAGACATTTGAGTGTGAGATCACTAGTTAAAGCCCAACACTGTTCTTGGGGAGGCTTTTACCTCATTCTTAACAAAGTACAACAGAAAAAA
This sequence comes from Neogale vison, assembly GCF_020171115.1. Lineage (NCBI taxonomy): Eukaryota > Metazoa > Chordata > Mammalia > Carnivora > Mustelidae > Neogale > Neogale vison. The sequence goes on from NC_058102.1 coordinate 143,719,934, forward strand.
GATATCTGTAAGAGTCCATATTATTTAGTTTTGAACTTAAAAATTTTTTAAAATTAGCATTCATCATCCTTATAGCACAAAAATAAAATATTATCTGCATATTTTTAAATGCTTTTCTTTGACAGGAAGAAAGGCTTACCTTTAAATCAAGGCTGTTAAGGCTTATGACATCATCATCTTTCGCTCTCCGCTTTCTTTTCTATATGAAAAAAAAGATTTCATTCTTATATAGAAGGAATGCATGTTACTTCATTAAACAGAGACTCCATAAAACCAGAAAAATCACTTTAAAAAAGTGAAGCTCTATTCATAATTATTTTTGAAAAAAAATTATTTTTGAGGGATGATCATAAATTATCTCTAGCATATTTACTGTTTAAATCGTCCCCCTGGCCTGAATCATCTCATGCTGCCAAGTTTCACCCTATCAGAAAACTTTATGTAAAGTTTTTTCAGAAGAGAAATCTTAGTAAGTCAAGGGCTAACTGTACTTATTAGAGAAAAAGTAAAATATGTTTTAAACATAAAGGCGACGAGTTTTTTAAAAATCATATTATTTATCCTAAGGAGGGGGAGGGTCTTCACTAGAAAAAAAATACCCTTTTCTCATGGCCCAAAGTAAATTAAGACTTGTTGCCAGAAGCAGGATTTATCTACTGGGAAGACAACATAACTCCGAGTTACCATTCATCATGCTCACTCAGCCCTTCTGGTGCCCGTAGTGGTGAAAATGTATACAATCTCATTTCTGTCCTTCATCACTATTGAAGAAGAATTCTTAAGTAACACATCACCCACTCACAACTCAATATAACTTTTCAGATTACCTGGGACATAGTCTAGCTCTTGTGAACTCTCAAAACTGACCAGCTAGGATTCCCTTCCAGGACCTAACTCCACTCCAAGGAGAAACTGGTGGTAGTGGAATCAGAATGGAGCAGGACAGGGACACTGGAGAAAAGGAAAGACAGAGTCCAGATGGAAGTGGGGAATTGATGGAGCCTGGAAATCGCAGAAGCAAGGAACCATAAAAAGAGAGGGAGCTCTGTTAAGTTAGAAAAGTTATCTGAACCAGGCCTCTTTGTAAAATTCAGAAAAACTAAATTCACATTAAAATGAAGAGAAAATTCTCCAAGTCAAATCCTACACAAATGACTCGAAGAAAAAAGGGAAAAGGGGAAGAATAATATCCCTATAGGGAATGAAAGTACTTTGGAATGAAATGCTCAAAGAAGCAGAGCAAAACTATGACATACTATTCCAAAGTTAGCTAAAGACATTAGGAAAATGATAGAAGACTTGAAAGAAAAATATAAATCAGGATTGGAAAAAACTAAAAATGAGGTGACAAGAAACCCTTATTGATCTTAAGGTCATATCCAGAAGATCTAGAAAAATAAGAGTAATATGATCCTAATTCTGAAAAAAACAAAGCAAAGATCCTGCATTTATGTGTATCTTATTTGTGAGTCTCTCTGTGTGTGTGTATGTGTGTGTGTGTGTAAATAATTATATGAGCAAAACAGAGGAACAGGTATGGTACTGCTGACACAGGTTAGAGTGGAGGCTGGGATGGAAGGATTGATAGGGGAGGAGAGAGGAAAGGAGGAAACTGCCAAACAAAAAGAAGTGTACTGAGGGGAAAAGCTCATTCATGATTATACTTACACATTTATATAAAATTATGTACATGTGTTTGCATATGTAGAAAGACATTTAACAGATTTTAAAATATTCTACTATATTTTCTTTTAAACATTCTGAAGTTTTGCCTTTCCTATATATTCAATCCATCCAGAATTTATTTGTTTGTATATAGTATAAGATGGCAGAGCTAACTGTGCCCACCGCTAAGACCACTGTTGCAGGCACCATTCCTTCTAATGTCTACGATGCATTAAGGTCTCATACATATGTCAGTTTCTGGGTTCTCAATCTTATGGCACTGGTCTGTTTACCTAGACTTTCATCCACACTGTGATTCCATAATCACTGTACCTGTGGAGTAAGCCTTAACAGCTAATAAGGTAAAGTCATAATGTTCCCTGACTTGCACAATACTTCCGCGCTCTGGGCTTTCTACTTTCTTTCTGAATTATAAAATGAGATCTCTCTCTCTTTTTTTTTTTTTAAAGATTTTATTTATTTATTTGAGAGAGAGACAGTGAGAGAGAGCATGAGCGAGGAGGTCAGAGGGAGAAGCAGACTCCCCATGGAGCTGGGAGCCCGATGCGGGACTCGATCCTGGGACTCCGGGATCATGACCTGAGCCGAAGGCAGTCGTCCAACCAACTGAGCCACCCAGGCTTCAGAACTACACTGAATTTATAAATTAATATAGGAAGTACTAACATTTTTAGGTTATTGAGTCTTTCCTTGTACGCCTATCTTTCCATTTAATTTGGTGTCTATGTTCTTTATTAATGCTTTCCAATTTTTCCAACAAAAATCTCACAGATCTTTTCACAGATTTTTTTTTCTTTTCACAGATTTATTCATAGTTTTAAAAATTGTTTTTACTTCAATATAAGCATCTTTACAAATTACATTTATTACCAGTATATATATACACATTTTATTGAATCCCTTTTATAAACTTTATAGCCAGTAATTTTGTTTGAACTTTTAGTTCTAATAGCTGCTATCAATATTCACTGGGATAGTCTATGTAGATAGTCATAATGTCCCTAAGCGATGAAATGCTATTGTCTCTTTCTTTCTAATTTGAATACCACCTGTTCTCCCGTCTCACTATGTTGGCTAGAAGCACCAGTAAAATTCTGGATAGACATGGTAACAACAGGCTTTTTTCCAAAATTTTAAGGAAATGTTTCTAACATACTATCATTAAAAAACATGTTGTTTGTGGCAGATCTCAGGCTAAGAAAGTTCTGTTCTATTCCCAGTTTGCCAAGAATTTTATCATGACTGGGCAATGATTTTATTTTTATCCATTTTCATTTTTCCATCTATTTTTTTTGGTTCATTCTACTGTTCTTTCTTTAATTACTTGAGTCAAATGCTTACTTTTTGTCCTCTTTTTTCTCAACCTAGGTATGTGAAAGTTTATTAATCTCTCTCTTAGTACTCCTTAATCACATTCTGAATGTTTTAACACATGAACCATGAGCTATTTCTTTTATCATGGGAGAACTCTACAAATGTGTTTTCCCCAAGAGGGATGTACCATCCCAGAGGACATGCAAGATATCTTCCCTGGAGAGCAGGAGGAAAATGTTTGAACTTCAATATCTATGTATTTATTAATCCTTAAAAATAAGGTTTACTAATATTCAGATGATGAACTCATCATCATCCACATTATAAGGTTAGACAACAGTGATCCAATCAGTTCCCAGAAATTGACCTCACACTGTGAAAATGTCATGGCTATTTGAAATACGGACTTACATCCACTATCATGAACTTCACCCGGGGGTGAGTACCGTGCTTTGACTTATTAGCTAATAAAGCTGGTTCATACATAAAAATCCTAACTAAACATAGCAGGGTACGTGTTCAAAATATTTTTGCTGATAGGTTTGCAAAATTAAGTTTGGAGACACTTCTCTACTGAAGTTTTTCTGTTTTTTCTGTTTGAGTTTAGGCTTGTCAACTTTGAAAGGAAAAAAATCAAGATGAAAAAAAGTCTCAAGGAGAATAGAGTATTGTATTAAAATCAGGAGACTCTTGGTATGAATCCTTAAGTGACCAATGAATATAAGTAACTGGTAAGAGCAAAGAAATCTCAAACAGAAGTCCCCAACAGAGATATAAATTAAATACAAAAGAACAGAATGCAAATTAAATATGCATTGCTGAACCCATCAGTACACGATCTGGTAAAACTTGGCAAACTAGAAACAGAATGATTTTTGCTATTTCCTCCAAATAAGAAAATGTAAGAATCATGCTCTATTTGTACATACATTATTTACAAGTATTATGAGCTAATGAGTTTTTTTTTTTTTAAAGATTTTATTTATTTATTTGACAGAGAGAAATCACAAGTAGATGGAGAGGCAGGCAGAGAGAGAGAGGGAAGCAGGCTCCCTGCCGAGCAGAGAGCCCGATGCGGGACTCGATCCCAGGACCCTGAGATCATGACCTGAGCCGAAGGCAGCGGCTCAACCCACTGAGCCACCCAGGCGCCCAGCTAATGAGTTTTTTTTTTTTTTTTTAAAGATTTTATTTATTTATTTGACAGAGCGAGATCACAAGCAGGCAGAGAGGCAGGCAGAGAGAGAGGAGGAAGCAGGCTCCCTGCCGAGCAGAGAGCCGGATGCGGGCCTCGATCCCAGGACCCTGAGATCATGACCTGAGCCGAAGGCAGTGGCTTAACCCACTGAGCCACCCAGGCGCCCCAGCTAATGAGTTTTTAATTACAAAAAGAACCAATTGTCTGGTTAGATGCCTCTGTAAAAGTCTCATTCTAAAAATAATGAGAGTAGGATACTAGGATGATTAATAACAGAAAATAATTCATTCATCATATATATCATCTGCAATCATTTTTATATTTTTCAACCAAGAAACAAGCTGTTAGAGTATGTACATAAAAACAGCTTCATATTTCATAATATATTCTTTTAATTTTAAAACTGTAGGAATAAAAGGATTACATAAGGTTAAAAATAAATAGATCTGCTATTTTTCAAAATATTTTATATTTAATTGAAATAAAATTTGTTTTTAGCTTGTTAGCAGAAGAAAAAAGAAATTAGGCTGCCAAAGATGGCGACAGAAACTCTGTATCTCAAGATATTCAAGAAGTACAGACAACTGAGTTGTACACCAAACTGAAAGACAACCTAGGAATTAATTCTCTCAATGTCTTGACATAAAATACCCAGGTACTCACCAAGGTGAAGTCCCAGTGAGGGCCAGGTGTTAAAAATGTGAAGGAGCTACCTCTCCGAAGGGAATGTCTGTTAAAAGAAAATTCAAGCAAAAAGTTAACCGAGAGCAACTTTAGTAAAACAAAGCTCTAGACAGATAAAAAGCTATCTTTCTCATAGGTTCGAAACTATTTAAAATAACTTTATTAGTCATTCAATTGTAGAAATATAAAGAAGGGATGCAAAAAAAAAAAAAAAATCAGGATTTATCCCCTGGTCATTTTTAGAATCTTTACAAAAGTGAAAGGGCCTTTATAAAATTAATGGACATATTAAAAATAATTCACCAAACCAAGCAGGGTTATTTTAGGAACATATACATGGTTCAATAGTAAGAAATCTATTTCTTATATAGTATATTAAACTAATAAGTTAAATATAAAGCAGTAAGTGATGCAAAAATTATTTAATAAAATTACGCATTCTTGTCTAACATTTAAAAACAAGAATAAAGGATGCTCAACATAATAAATAAAATTCAAATGCCTTTAATTTGAATTTCTTGTTTAAATCTCTTCCATGTACTGATTTTTTTTTTAAATTACGGTTTAATTAACCAAATAAGGAATTTTGAAAATTATATCTGAGACAAAGATCTCAAGTAAGATTAAAATTTGACTAGGATTTTGTTACTATTAAGTGACAGATTTTTCTTCAATTTCTCTTTCCATTCAAGAGAATCCTTTTAACAAAAACCTGTCCTTGCCTTTATAAAATATAAACCTCTATGTTTATAAAACATGAAGAAAACTCACAAAATATAGTTAGCACAAGAAATGCAGGTTATAAACTATACTTACCACTAATCTCTTTGGATATAAATAATTGTAAAATAAATATGTTTCCTCCTTGTATAGAAATAAGTGAGAAAAAAAAGCCACTGATCACTTGGGTTCAGGCAGATTCAAAGGCAGGCTGAAGAATGTGAAAGCTTCACAGTGGAATAAAGGGAAGGTTTCAAGTGTGCCCTGATTGGAGGCTGTTGGCATGGGAAGCTGAAGGTGAGCTAAGCAGGGGTGGGATATCCTCTGTGAGTGGTAGGGGGGTACATATTTGGCTTGCTCTGATTAGTTCAAAGTTGGAAGCAAGGATAAAAATTAGGGAACTTGGCAGTTATCAATCAAGTCCTAGCCACTGTGGGTTGTTTGTTAAAAAAGTTACTGTTCAGCTTTCTGGATTGTAAGGCCATTCTCCACTTGTATATTCATTCCACTTCTCACCCTTGATCCTCACGGTCTTTGTTCATTCTAGGTTACAGTAATACCACAGATGGCTATTGCAGCTGCAAGAATTTACAAGCTTAATCAAATATAAGGTAGTTTTCTAAGCTAAATATAAAGCAGAAGTTTGCTTATGTTTTGATATGAACACAGGGAAGATGGCTACAAGAAAAAGGAGGATGTCAAAAGACTTCACAGAAGAATTAATATTTAAGTGATACTAAGCTGAATCAAAGATACATAGCAATTAGCAAAGCCTATGAGAGCCAGGAAGGCTTTTAGGGCAAAGGGAACAGCACAAGTTAAGCGGGAGTGAAATGAATTACATTCAGGGAACTGCAAGTAGTTCCTTGTGTCTGGGTATCAAGAGAAATAAGGAAGGGCAAGCTAAAAGGCCTTACATAAACGACTCTTATAAAGAGTATGGACTTGATCTTGAATATGTATGGTAGCAGCAATCCACTAAGGAATTTTAAGTAACAAGAAGGATGGCAGCAGGACTGGTTGGGAAGACTGGTCAGGAGGCAGCTATAGACACCAAGGGGCTGAAGCAATAGCAACAAAGTTAGGAGAAGCACATTAGAAAGAGCGCATGGGGGCACCTGGGTGGCTCAGTGGATTAAGCCTCTGCCTTCAGCTCAGGTCATGATCCTAGAGTCCTGGGATCGAGCTCCTCATTGGGCTCTCTCTGCTCAGCAGGGAGCCTACTTCCCCTCCCTCTCTTCCTGTCTCTCTGCCCACTTGTGATCTCTTTCTGCGTGTCAAATAAATAAATAAAATCTTTAAAAAAAAAAAAAAGAGGGCTCAGTGACAAAACTGGCAGATTTTTCCCTCTTCCTCCGTATGTCAGCTCAGTTTCCACCAAGGTTCCTGGCATAGTGAAATATGGTTCTACTAATAATAATTAGAAATAGAAGCAGAAAGATCTTAAGATAATTAAGCAAACATTTCCTAAATAATTATTTGTGAAAGATTAAAGCACACTGAGCCTTTTATTACTCTTAAAGCTCGTATTTCTCCCCCCAAGAGCCTCTTCAGTGGAGCCAGATAACTCAAGGAATTGGTTTTTCTTGCCACTGCTGAAAAAGTAACGATGAAGAAAACAGTATGATTTTTGATAAAACACTGGAATGAGGAATTTAGGTGAAACCAACATGACATCTGAAATGCGTTAGAATTTACACGTCTCAACAATACAAAGATACAGTATCATAAACAATGCTAAAAGATTATAAGAAAAACAGGACCTTCATACCATATGTATCCATGGATCATGCTGTTTAAAAACACGACTCTAGGTTAAGTGCTATCACATACTACATGCTTAATAAGAGCAACAGTGGGGACTGAGTTGAGAAGCATCAATTATGATTTCTCATAAATTATTTTTAATCCAGTGCAAATATTCATTACAGAGTAGTAATCATAGTGACAGTTAAAATATTCAGTAAATATGTCCTTAAGTTTTAAGAACACAAAACCAAAGTTATTCATTTTTTTAGTCCCTAGAATCAACCAAACTGACCTCAGAATGAATTTGATGTTTGAAAGCTGGAAAGAAAAATAGTTCTTAGGAATTTCAAATAGGTCAACAAACTGGAAAAATATTTCCAATCAGATGGCAAGATTCTTTCCAGTACAAGCTATAATCAGTTTTATAGTTATGCTATTTTTTCCCAATTCAATAACAAGTACCTACTTATTTTGAATACCCATGGAAAAAAGGAACCCAATAAACAAGTTGTGCCCAGGAACCATGTAAGATCGTGCCAACTTGGAAAGACATACAGTCATCTTTCACAGGGGTCAGACTCCAAATGTAAAAGCTATTTTAAATCCTTGTGGGAAAAAAACTTTGATTTCATAAAACGTTAAAATTGTAAGTGGCCTTTCCAGAACATACTAAGCAGAGTTCATTTCAAGAGGTATTAAAGGGTGCTATAAGAAAGGACAGTCCTTCATCTTTTCCATAATTTTTGTCCAATCCTTTTTTCATATATTTAAACAATTACAACATTTCAGGCAGAAAATAAACTAATACATGTAGAAACTAGCTTGGTGTATTAAATAAACTAATAAATGTGGAAACTAGCTTGGTGTATTAAATTGTGTTTCCTATTAACCCCATTGTGACTGTTCCTTAGCCTAACATCCATACTTCTTTTCCTGTCATTTGGTGTGTTTTTAAACAATGTAATGATTTTATTTTAATGTAAATGATTTTACACTAACTACTTACAGTCTAACAAAACAATTACAATGGTAAAGAGAAAAATTATGTTAATTTATTCTTAAGCCAAATCATGTTTTCAATTATGATTTGTGTCACTGCCCTCCTCTGTCATGGCAAATAATTAAAATAGCAGAAAGGTAGCTCAATGAACATTTTCAGAAAATGTGCTGGACAACATAAAGGAGATAATTCTTCCAATGAAAAAGGTAGAAAATGTAAAGATACTTCCTTATAATAAGGTAGATATTTAGGGGTTTACAAAAGAACAACCAAAATGCTTTAGCAAAGGAATCGTTTTAAAAAAGCAAGCGAAAGGGGCACCTGGGTGACTCAGTCAGTTAAGCATCTGCCTTTGGCTCAGGTCATGATCCCAGGGTCCTGGGATGCAGCCCCGAGCTGGACTCCCTGCTCCGCAGAGAGCCTGCTTCTCCCTCACCCCCACCCCCACTATCCCACGTTGTGTTCTCTTGCTATCTCTCTCTCAAATAAATAAATGAAGTCTTAGCAAAAAACAAAACAAAACAAAAACAAAAAACCAAGCAAAATAGAAGGACTAAAGATAGCAATATAGCAGACGAGGTTACTGACATCAGCAAGAAGACTTGAGGCATAGGACACCTAAAATATGCACGGTATAATTGAAAACTGTGTGTGATACCTCCAGATCTATAAGGAGAATTAGTTCCTATGTGGTAAAACAAGAAAATAGAGTAGTGCTGAAATGTGCTGCTAGGCTAAGGAAGCCGGTCCCACACACCAGCAGTGCAACTCAAATTAATGCCTGGTCCTAATCACAAACTACTATCCATAACTCCCAAACAGCTAAAATTTAAAATTTTAATCTGTAAATACCATGAATGTAGAAATAACAATGTAAACTATTCTCTGTAGTGAACATTTGTTGATATTCAGGGCACTTAACTACTCAGGTTATCAGTTTCTTTGCAAATTAGGCAAAAAACAATGACAAATGTTACTGAAACCATTCATTCATTTGGGTCAAACATTCAATGTAGTGGACTGTTTTGACTGCTTAGCATCTTTGCTATTAAGAAATTGTGTCTTCTCCCACTTTATAAAGGTTCTGTAGGAGCCCAAACTCATGTAGACTATTATCCCTTATCCTACTAGGGTTTTTCAACTTTGTTATTGGTGAGCCCAATAGCAGATACATCTTGCAACATCTCTAAGTCTAGAACACAGCTGAGCATCTATAATGTATGCTGTAAGCCAGCATACACACAGAAAATGTGGAATATTCATTTCATATAATGGAATATTTAGCAATAAAAAGGAATGAAATATTCATGCAAGCCATAATATGGATGAACTGCAAGATTATATATTGTGATTGCATTTACATGAGATGTCCAGAAATACAAATATATACAGATGGAAAGCAGGTTAAGTGGCTGCCTAGGAATGACTGCCTACAAACTTGTAATATTTTTGGTGACGAAATGTTCTTTCAGTGGATTGTGGTAATAGTTGCACAACTGTATAAATTTACTAATACTCACTGAACTGCACACTTAAAATGGGTAAATGTTATCATATGCAAATTGCATCTCAATAAAACTGTTAACAAGTTGTCATTTGATGTGGGAACAAATAACCTTAGGAACTAATGTGGGTATCATTTTATTTTTAGCAACTACATAAATATTAATAATTTGACAATCTTGAGTTATCAAGAACTGGCTTAATTATTTGTTTAAATGCCCTAATTTGGTTTAAAATACGTTTTGAAAAATAGCCTATCCAAAAAGTTACATTCCCTTACAGGGAACAGGAATCCTTAGATCTGAGTTTATACTACAGTTAGCCTGGCTTAAGACTGGGCCTTTAACCCTGGTTATTATTCTACAAATTCATCAATTTTATTAGAAAAACAAAATTTACAGAGTTCACTACTGGTAGATCATAGGCATGGTATTATCTTTTTAAAAAAATTTTTAAATTTTATTTATTTGAGAGAGAGGGCAAGAGAGAGAGTGCATGCGTGCACATGATAGTGGGGGGAGGGGGTGGTGGAGACAAACAGGCTCCCGGATGAGTGCAGAGCCTGGCAGGGTAGCGTGGGCAGAGTGTAGGGGTGGTGGTGGTAGTGGCTTGATCTCAGGATCCTGAGTCATAAACTCAGCAAAATGAAGGGTCAGTGGCTTAAGTGACTGAGCCACCCAGATGCCTCACAGTATTATCTTTCTACTATGGGGAGCATTATTTCAAATCTGTTAAAAGGAGTATGTTATAAAATCCTTAAAGGATCAGTATGGACTTAGACTCCTGTTATTCAAGCAGTGCATAATATTCAGTGGATCCTCCTAAGGTCCCAAAGGGCAGAAACATTATTATTTAAATGTCATTTACATCTAACAACTTAGTATTTGCATAGAAAATCTCCTTAAATGTGGTTAGATGAATGATGGTAATTGTTTTGCTGGTTAATGCTACTAATACATCCCTTTAGAGACATTCTGTGGAGGAAACATGGCAAACAGAACATTAAATTAGGAGTTAGGAAATACAGGACAAACATCTCCTAGTATCTAGCTGTGAAATTTCAGAGCTTCACACTCTCGTCTAAAAAAGAAGTTGTGCTAAATTCTAAGGCCCTCTCGGTATTAAAATGAACAAGTCAATGTTTCTTAGAGTTAATAACAGCAGCAAGAAATTTAGGGAACGGCTGTTTCGTTCCAGGCACCATTCTAAGCATTTAGATATTTATATGAGTTCTATGCATTGACTCATAATCCTTACAGCAACTCTACAAGGCAAGTACTTATAAATGAGGTATAATGAAGAGGCTGGCAGCACGCATAAATGAAACTGGTCAAGGCCTCAAAGATGTCAGTAGCAGTATCAGGATTTATACCCAATCAGTCTGGTCTAGCACTATGCTGTTAAAAAGTATACTACATCACATCTACAAGAGCTGACAAGAGAGCTAATTGCTAATATTCTTTGATAGACAGTATATATGTGATAATTCTAGTGTTTCCTGCAAAAAATACAAATAATGATACCTAATATTCATGGAGCATTTGCTATGTCTAGGTACTGTTCTAATGCTTTATATAAATTATTTTGGGTAATTTTTACAACCTTATGAGATAGATACTATAAGGTAAGATTTAAAGAGATTAAGTCTCAAGAACCAGAGTCTGAGCCCAGGAAGCCTGACTGTAAAGCCTAAAATCTTTAAATACTAGTACTTTATTGGGTTGTGGGTCTTAGTCTAAAAGAATGTACATTCCCAGAGAAAACAATCAGGTGACTCAAAACTGGGGCCAGAAGAGCCTCAGCATCAGGAAAATGAGGCCAGGAAAGCAGGCCTTCTTCTGAGCTCGGAATCCTATGGCAGGGCCTAGGGCTGTCAGTAGACAAGATCCCTTCCTGCTACCCCAGAACAAAAAGGGAGGGATATAAGGGGAGAGCAGATTTGAGAAACCTGCTATAGAACCTATACAGAAGCTTGCACTCTGCTGGATTCTAGCTATTTCTACTCTTTCTCCCCCCTAATTATCTCTCTCCCCTGCCACAGCCTACAGCAGTCACCACACATATGATATATTCCCCCCAAAATCAACATTTAGCAGAGGCAAACCAGGTATATAATCCTATATTTAACTTGGTACAGATTTAAAAACAGTAAGTCATCTCTCCTGGATCTGTACATCCTAGCTGTTTCTATTGCATAGTTTCTTCTCTGATCTAGCCCATTTCTTGGCAGGCCAGGAATAATTATTAGTAATGCGTATAGGTGGAAGTGAGCTCCAGACCTATGCGTCAGGCTGATTAAAGGGTGGGCATGCATGCGTACATAAGCATGTGCATACACACACACACCCTGTACTGACTAGTTTCACTTTAAACTCCTGACTGTAAATTTCAGGTAGGTCTTTACTTTGGCCCAGCAATGCTATTACTTGTCACTTTGTCACTTCCTCTCCTACTCTTGGAAGTAATTATTTCACACCTTTCTCTCTTTACTCTTCCAATATGCCCTCCTCAACCCTACCTCACTTTCAGCTTATGACTTTGCATCTTATAATATTATATCCCCCACATTTACATTGTTCAATCTACCAATACACCCTAAACAACTTCTTCTCTTTTTGTTATAATGTATAAGCTGTATTAACTAAGACCAAACCTTCCATTTATACACTGGGTTATATATTCTCTTTGCTACTCTAAAAGAAGCCAAAGACAAAACACGGTAACTTCAAAAAATACCGAATAATGAGTTATGAAATGTAAACAGACATTCCAACAATTTAAAAATTGCTAGAGGAAGATCCTTCCTGAATAAGGGCACATAGTCAGTGTAATAAAGTCTTAAGGAAAAGCAATTGTGTGATCAATGGATTTGTGAACAGAATTAGCTGTTCATTTTCAGAGACTATCTTTACGTGAGTGAACTATTAACAAACTATGATTATTTGGACTTAGGTATTTTGCAGGCATTTACTCTATAATGAAGTATTGCTGTCAATGATAAAAATTTGTGCTTTCAAATGAAAATCAGAATTTTTGAAAACAGTATCCATCACTGTGAGGATGACATCTCAATACTTAAAAGCTTTTCAAGTGAGACTGGTGATTATATAAATGACTGTGATTTATTGATAACATGTAACAGTATGTATCAACCTTTGGAAGAGCTACATAACTCAGTACACCAATACTTTCTAAATGACAAATACATAATGTCACAAAATCATGGTAAGTAGAGCAGGCCTATTAAAAAATTTAAAAGATAGTGGATTTTAATGTAACAGAGAATGAAGAGTTCATTCCAACATTTCAGATTCCAAACTGCAGCCAAACTTTAAGAAACCACCACTTGTCAAGTTTTGGTATATTATCAAAGAAGAATATCCACAACTGTCTGAAAAGACTATTAAAGAGCTCATGCACTTTGAACTAAAAAATCTGTGTCAGGGTAGATTTTCTGCATAAACTCATACACTTCATTCTCTATAGACTTCATTTTTATATGCTGCAAGAAGCAAATGTAAGAATCCTGTTATCTTTTGTTAAGTTAGATACTAGAAATCTACAAAACTTATAAAAACTCCAGACTTCTCACCAATTTGTTTTTAAAAATCTGTTTTAAAAAACATGTTGTTTTTGCAAATATGTTATTAATGGGTCTGACTGCTAAAAGAAATTTAAGAAATTAATCATTTTAAATAAATATAATCCACATCAACACAAGCTCTTTGGTGTCCTCAGCAATTTTAAAAAGGGTACAGAAGTTGTGACAATGCAAAAACAAGAACTGTTGCCCTAGAAAAAGCCTGTACAGGTCCAGAAAGAAAATGTACACCCAAATATACCTTATACAATATACCAGATAAACTCCCTATGAATTATGGAAAAAGACTTAAAACTATTATAGTTAATAAATTTCACTGCATAAAAGTATCATAACATATTTAATTTCCTTCCATTTTTCCTAACCTTTTTACTATAAAAATGTGTTGTAATATATTGTCTTGCACATACACCCATATATACTTGTACCATTATTTTCCTAAGATATAAATCTTATACATACAGCGCTCAGCTTAAATATATGCACTATTAAAATTTTGTTTTATCTGCCAAATTTCCTCTACATTCATGTAATGGGAGTACCAGAGGAGAGAAAGGAGCAGAAACTGTATTTGAAGAATTTATTTCTCAAATTTACAGAAAAACAATAACCTACACATCCAGAAAGCCCAGTGAACTCTAAGTAAGATAAATTCAAGAGGATCCAAACACATACTACAGTAAAAATGGTCAAATGTAGGAGACAATTTTAAAAGGAGCAAGAGAAAAATGACTTGCTACTTAAAGGTAATTCCAAGAAGATTAATGGCTGACTTATCAGCAGAAACTACAAAAACCAGAAAGCAGTGAGATGCCATAGTCAAAGTGCTCAAAGAAAAAAACTATCAACAAAGAATCTTATATCCAACAAAACTATCTTTCAAATATGAAAGTGAACTAAAGACATTATCAGATACAAAACCTGAGAAAATCTGCTGTTTGTAGACCTGTCTCATATATTAAAGGAAGTATTCAGGCTAAAAGCAAGGAAGCCTACATGGTAATCTGAATCTACCCAAAAAAACAAAGAGCACCAATAAAATCAGTTTAAATGAGAAAAAAATTCATAAAGAAATTAAAATGCCATAAAGTAGAAAACATTCACTTAATGCAGAAGAAAGCAATAAAGGACGAACAGAGAAACCAAGGTTACATATAAAACAAAAAGTAAAAGAGCAGGCATAAATCAAACTATATCAATAGTTAACATTAAATGTTGAGAGGAGTAAATCACCCAATCAAAAAATAGACTGTTAACTTGGACCTTAAAAAAAGAAACATAGGGGCACCTGGGTGCTCAGTGGGTTAAAGCCTCTACCTTAGGCTCAGGTCATGGTCCCAGGGTCCTGGGATGAACCCCACATCCGCATCCGGCTCTCTGCTCAGCAGGGAGCCTGCTTCCTCCTCTCTCTCTCTCTCTGCCTGCTTCTCTGCCTACTTGTGATCTCCGTCTGTCAAATAAATAAATAAAATCTAAAAAAAAAAGAAACACAATCCAACTATATATCATTGAACTTTGAACAACGTGGGGTTAGGAGGATGTCATGACCCCTCATCTATGAGGTCAAAAATCCATGTTTAACTTTCATTCCTGCAAAATTTAATTACTAACAGCCTTGTGTTGACCACAAATAAGCCTAAACTATAACATAAACAGTAGATCAGTACATATTTTGTATGTTGCATGTGTTCTATACTGCATTCTTACTATAAAGCAAGCTAGAGAAAATGTTATTAAGAAAATAAGGAAAAGAAAATATATTTACAGTACTGTAAAACATCCATGTATTAGGGAGACCCATGCAGCTCAAACCCATGTTGTTCAAGGGTCAACTGTGCCACCTATAGGAGACATACTTCAGCTTCAAAGATACAAATAGCTTGAAAGTAAAAAGAAAAAGAGATCATGCAAGGAGCAAACCACAAGAAAGCTAGACTGGCTAAATTAGTATCAAACGAACTAGACTTTAAAACAAAAAACAGTTACCAGAGATAAGGGGGGCAATTTTATAATAATAAAAGCCTCAACCCACCAGGGAAGAATAGTAATTACAAATATATGTGTATCTAATAACAAAATAAAATACAGGAAGCAAAAACTGACAGAAACGAAGGGAAAAACAGACAATTCAACAATAATAGTTTCAATACCTCATCTTCAATAATGGTAGATTAACTAGAAGATCAACAAGGAAATACAAAACTTGAACAATCCTATAAACCATTTAGATCTAGCAGCTACCTATAGACTATATCCAAAAGAATATACATTCTTTTCAAATCCATATGAAGCATTCTCCTTGAGAGACTATATTCTACGGCACAGAATAAAATTTAGTATATTTAAGGGGATAAATTTAATATATTTAAAAGGATATAAATACAAAATATGTTCTCAACCACAGCTGAATGAAATTGGAAATCAACAACAGGAAGAAAATTGGGTAAGTAATAAATATGTGGAAGTTAAACAATGTACTCCTAAACAATCAATGGGGCGAAGAAGAAAGCAAAGGGAAATCACAAAATAATCTCAGATTAGTGAATAATGAAGACACAAAATATCAAAACTTGTAGGATACAACTAAAGCAGTGCTTGAGGGGAAATTTATAGCTATAAATAACTATATTAAGAAAAAGATTTCAAATAAATACTTTTCCATTTAAGACAATGGGTAAAGAGGGGAAACTTAACCTAATGCAAGCAAAAGGACAGAAATAATAAAGGTTAAAGCAGAAATTATTGAAAGAAAGAATAAAAGAACAGTAGAGAAAAATCAATGAAACCAAAAGCTGGTCCTCTGGAAAGATCAACAAAACGGACAAATGTCTAGGCAGATAGGACCCAAATTACTAGAAACAGAAATAAAAGAGGTGGCATTACCACTTCCCTTACAAAACTAAAAAGGATTATAAAGAATACTAAGAATAATTATATACCAACAATATTAACTTAGATGAAATGAGCAAATTTCTAAAAGACACAAACTACTGAAACTGACTTAAGAAGTACATCTTTAATAAGGAAAGAGACTAAACTAGCAATCAAAAAACTATCCACAAAGAGGGGTGCCTGGGTGGCTCAGTGGGTTCAAGCCTCTGCCTTTGGCTCAGGTCATGATCCCAGGCTCCTGGGATCGAGCCCCGCACTGGGCTCTCTGCTCAGCAGGGAGCCTGCTTCCCCCTCTCTCTCTGTCTGCCTCTCTGCCTACTTGTGATCTCTGTCTGTCAAATAAATAAATAAAATCTTAAAAAAAAACCAAAAAACAAAAAAAACTATCCACAAAGAAAAGCCCAGGTCTAGATGACTTTATCCCTGACTCCTACCTAACACTTACAGAACTAATACCAAGGGGCGCCTGGGTGGCTCAGATGGTTAGGCGTCTGCCTTGGGCTCAGATCATGGTCCCGGGGGTCCTAGGATCGAGTCCTCCAGGTCGGGCTCCCTGGCAGGGAGCCTGCTTCTTCCTCTTCCTTGACTGCTCCCCCTGCTTGTGTTCTCTTGTTCTCTCTGTCAAGTAAGTAAATAAAATTAAAAGAAAAAAAAAAAGGCCTAAAACCAGTTCTTCATTAAGTCTTCCAAAGACTCATGAGACCAGTATTACCCTGATACCAAAACCAGAGAGATACCGGAAAAATCTTACAGACCAATCTCTTGTGAATGTAGATGGAAAAAATCCTAAATAAAATATGAACAAACTGAATCTAGCAGTATAAAAGTTATACACCATGACTAGGTAGGACTTCTATCAGGAAGGCAAAGTTGTTATAACACCTAAAAATTAATGTAATTAATTAGTTTTATCAGTAAATTTTGAAAAGACCAAAATTGGGGTTGGGGGAAGAGAGGCATTTGACAAACTCCCACATACTCTCAAGATAAAATCACTCAAAAAACTAGGACCAGAAAGGAACTTCTCAGTCTGATAAAGGCATCTATAAACCCCCACAGCTAACATCATAGTAAAGGTGAAAGACTGGATGCTTTAGCCCTAAAATCAGAAACTAAGTAAGGATTTCCAGTCTTGAGGAATTTATTCAACAGTGTACTGGAGGTTCTAGTGAGGGCAATTACAGAAGATAAAGAATTAAGGTATCCAGGTGGGAAAAGAAAAAATACAACTATTTTTACTCATTGATGACATAAGGTTGTATGTAGAAAATTTTAAAAGAATTCACCAAAAAGCCCCTATCACTTATTAGAATAAATGAGTTCAGCAACAGGGCTGGATACAAAAATCAACTGTATTTTTATACACTTGAAATTATGAAATTATAAATGAAGTTAAGAATTAAATTCCATTTGTAATAGGATCTGAAAGAAAAAAAAGTTTAGGAATAAATTGAACAAATAGTACAAAAGTTATACTCTGAAAACTACAAAATACTGCTGAAAGAATTAAAGAGCTAAATTTTTGGAAAAACATTCCTTGTTCATAGACTGGAACACTTAACATTGCTAAGATGACAATATCCCCCACAACTGATTCAGTGTAATTCCAATCAGAATCCCAGCTGACTTCTGTAAAAATTGACAGGCTGATACTAAAATTCACATGGAGGGGCGCCTGGGTGGCTCAGTGGGTTAAAGCCTCTGCCTTCCGCTCAGGTCATCATCTCAGGGTCCTGGGATCTAACCCTGCATCATGCTCTCCTAGGCAGGGAGCCTGCTTCCCATTCTCTCTCTGCCTGTCTCTCCACCTACTTGTGACTTCTCTCTGTCAAATAAATAAATAAAATCTTAAATAAAATAAAATAAAATTCACATGGAGTTGCTAGAATCCCAAAATAGCCAAAACAATCATGAAAAAAAGAAAAAAGCTGGACTTGTATGTCTGGATATCAAAGCTTACTACAAAGGAATGATAATCAATAAGGTGTGGTGCTGACATAAGGATATACATACAGATCAAGGGAAGAAAATTACAAGTCCAAAAATAAACTAAGATACCTATGGGCAACTGGTTTTTTTTTTTTTTTTTGCCCAATTTATTTATTTTCAGAAAAACAGTATTCATTATTTTTTCACCACACCCAGTGCTCCATGCAAGCTGTGCCCTCTATAATACCCACCACCTGGTACCCCAACCTCCCACCCCCCCCCCGCCACTTCAAACCCCTCAGACTGTTTTTCAGAGTCCATAGTCTCTCACGGTTCACCTCCCCTTCCAATTTACCCAAATTCCCTACTACTCTCTAACGCCCCTTGTCCTCCATGCTATTGGTTATGCTCCACAAATGAGTGAAACCATGTGATAATTGACTCTCTCTGCTTGACTGATTTCACTCAGCATAATCTCTTCCAGTCCTGTCCATGTTGCTACAAAAGTTGGATATTCGTCCTTTCTGATGGAGGCATAATACTCCATAGTGTATATGGACCACATCTTCCTTATCTATTCATCCGTTGAAGGGCATCTTGGTTCTTTCCATAGTTTGGCGACTGTGGCCATTGCTGCTATAAACATTGGGGTACAGATGGCCGTTCTTTTCACGACATCTGTATCTTTGGGGTAAATACCCAGGAGTGCAATTGCAGGGTCGTAGGGAAGCTCTATTTTTAATTTCTTGAGGAATCTCCACACTGTTCTCCAAAGAGGCTGCACCAACTTGCATTCCCACCAACAGTGGAAGAGGGTTCCCCTTTCTCCACATCCTCTCCAACACATGTTGTTTCCTGTTTTGTTAATTTTGGCCATTCTAACTGGTGTAAGGTGATATCTCAATGTGGTTTTAATTTGAATCTCCCTGAGGGCTAATGATGATGAGCATTTTTTCATGTGTCTGATAGCCATTTGTATTTCTTGATTGGAGAATTGTCTGTTCATATCTTCTGCCCATTTTTTGATGTGTTTGTCTGTTTCGTGTGGGTTGAGTTTGAGGAGTTCATTATAGATCCTGGATATCAACCTTTTGTCTGTACTGTCATTTGCAAATATCTTCTCCCATTCCATGGGTTGCCTCTTTGTTTTTTTGACTGTTTCCTTTGCTGTGCAGAAGCTTTTGATTTTGGTGAAGTCCCAGAAGTTTATTTTCGCTTTTGTTTCCTTTGCCTTTGGAGACGTATCTTGAAAGAAGTTGCTGTGGCTGATATCAAAGAGATTACTGCCTATGTTCTCCTCTAAGATTCTGATAGATTCCTGTCTCACGTTGAGGTCTTTTATCCATTTTGAGTTGATCTTTTTGTACGGTGTAAGAGAATGGTCGAGTTTCATTCTTCTACATATAGCTGTCCAGTTTTCCCAGCACCATTTATTGAAGAGACTGTCTTTTTTCCACTGTATATTTTTTCCTGTTTTGTCGAAGATTAATTGACCATAGAGTTGAGGGTCCATATCAGGGCTCTCTACTCTGTTCCACTGGTCTATGTGTCTGTTTTTATGCCAGTACCATGCTGTCTTGGTGATCACAGCTTTGTAATAAAGCTTGAAATCAGGTAAGGTGATGCCGCCAGCTTTATTTTTGTTTTTCAACATTTCCTTAGTGATTCGGGGTCTCTTCTGATTCCATACAAATTTTAGGATTATTTGCTCCAGCTCTTTGAAGAATGCCGGTGGAATTTTGATCGGAATGGCATTAAAAGTATAGATTGCTCTAGGCAGTATAGACATTTTAACAATGTTTATTCTTCCGATCCAAGAGCATGGAATGGTCTTCCATCTTTTTGTGTCTTCTTCAATTTCTTTCATGAGTGTTCTATAGTTCCTCAAGTATAGATCCTTTACCTCTTTAGTTAGGTTTATTCCCAGGTATCTTATGGTTCTTGGTGCTATAGTAAATGGAATCGATTCTCTAATTTCCCTTTCTGTAAGAAAGCCACTGATTTCTGCACATTGACTTTGTATCCTGCCACGCTGCTGAATTACTGTATGAGTTCTAGTAGTTTGGGGGTGGAGTCTTTTGGGTTTTCCATATAAAGAATCATGTCATCTGCGAAGAGAGAGAGTTTGACTTCTTCATTACCAATTTGGATACCTTTTATTTCTCTCTGTTGTCTGATTGCTGTTGCTAGGACTTCTAATACTATGTTGAACAAGAGTGGTGAAAGTGGGCATCCTTGTCTTGTTCCTGATCTCAATGGGAAGGCTGCAAGCTTTTTCCCATTGAGGATGATATTTGCTGTGGGTCTTTCATAGATAGATTTGATGAGGTTCAGGAATGTTCCCTCTATCCCTATACTTTGAAGCGTTTTAATCAGGAACGGATGTTGGATTTTGTCAAATGCTTTTTCTGCATCAATTGAGAGGACCACGTGGTTCTTCTCTCTTCTCATATTAATTTGTTGTATCACATTGATTGATTTACGAATGTTGAACCATCCTTGTAGCCCAGGGATGAATCCCACCTGATCATGGTGGATAATCTTTTTAATATGCTGTTGGATCCTGTTGGCTAGGATCTTGTTGAGAATCTTAGCATCCATATTCATCAGTGATATTGGTCTGAAATTCTCCTTTTTGGTATGGTCCTTGCCTGGTTTGGGGATCAGGGTAATGCTGGCTTCATAGAAAGAGTCTGGAAGTTTTCCTTCTGCTTCAGTTTTTTGAAACAGCTTCAGGAGAATAGGTGTTATTTCTTCTTGGAAGGTTTGGTAGAATTCCCCAGGGAATCCGTCAGGTCCTAGGCTCTTGTTTTTTGGGAGATTTTTGATCACTGCTTCAATCTCGTTATTAGATATCGGTCTATTCAGGTTGTCGATTTCTTCCTGGTTCAATTTTGGTAGTTTATATTTTTCCAGGAATGCATCCACTTCATCTAGGTTGCTAAGCTTATTGGCATATCACTGTTCATAATAACTTCTGATGATTGTTTCTACTTCCTTGGCGTTAGTTGTGATCTCTCCCTTTTCATTCATAATTTTATGAATTTGGGATTTCTCTCTTTTCTTTCGGATTAGTGTAGCCAGTGGCTTATCGATCTTATTGATTCTTTCAAAAAACCAGCTTCTAGTTTCATTGATACATTCTACTGTATCTCTGGTTTCTCCCTCATTGATCTCAGCTCTAATCTTGATGATTTCCCTTCTTATGTGTGGAGTTGGTTTGATTTGTTGTTGATCCTCCAGTTCTTTAAGGTGTAGAGACAGCTGGTGTGTTCTGGATTTTTCAATTTTTTTGAGCAAGGCTTGGATGGCTATATATTTTCCCCTTAGGACCGCCTTTGCTGTATCCCATAGGTTTTGGACCGAAGTGTCTTCATTCTCATTGGTTTCCATGAATTGTTTCAGTTCTTCTTTGATCTCCTGGTTGATCCAAGCATTCTTAAGCAAGGTGGTCTTTAGCTTCCAGGTGTTTGAGTTCCTTCGGAACTTTTCCTTGTGATTGAGCTCCAGTTTCAAAGCATTGTGATCTGAGAATATGCAGGGAATAATCTCAGTCTTTTGGTATTGGCTGAGTCCTGATTTGTGACCCAGTATGTGGTCTATTCTGGAGAAGGTTCCGTGTGCACTTGAGAAGAATGAGTATTCTGCTGTTTTAGGGTGGAATGTTCTGTATATATCTATGAGGTCCATCTGGTCCAATGTGTCATTCAATGCTCTTGTTTCTTTATTGATTTTCTGCTTCGATGATCTGTCTAATTCTGAAAGAGGTGTGTTAAGATCTCCTACGATTAGTGTATTCATATCAATATGACTCTTTATCTTGATTAACAGTTTTCTTAAGTAATTGGCTGCTCCCATATTGGGAGCATAGATATTTACAATTGTTAGATCATCTTGGCGGATAGTCCCTTTAAGGATTATGTAGTGTCCTTCTGTATCTCTGACTACAGTCTTTAGTTTGAAGTCTAATTTATCTGATATGAGAATCGCTACCCCAGCCTTCTTTTGAGTCCCATTGGCATGAAAGATGCTTCTCCACCCCTTCACTTTCAGTCTGCGTGTATCTTTGGGTTCAAAATGGGTCTCTTGTAGACAGCATATGGATGGGTCCTGTCGTTTTATCCAATCTGCAACCCTGTGCCGTTTTTATGGGTGCATTTAGGCCATTCACATTGAGAGTGATTATTGATAGATACGTTTTTATTGACCTCGAGTTACCTTTGAAGTCTTTCTTTCTGTAGAATGTCTCTATATTTCTGTTCAATGCTATTCTTGGGGTTTTTCCTCTTTTATAGCACCCCCCTTAATATTTCCTGCAGTGTCGGCTTGGTGGTTGCATAGTCTTTTAAGCCTTGCCGGTCTTGGAAACTCTTTATCTCTCCATCCATTTTGAATGTCAGTCTTGCTGGATAAAGTATTCTTGGCTGCATGTTCTTCTCATTTAGTGCCCTGAATACATCTTGCCAGCCTCTTCTGGCTTGCCAGGTCTCTGTGGACAGGTCTGACGTTATTCTGATGGGCTTCCCTCTGTAAGTAAGGAGCCTCTTTGCCCTGGCAGCTTTCAAGAGATTATACCTACAATTATAATTTCTCAATTTGACTATCAGGTGTCGTGATGTTTTTTTGGAGTGTATAATCTTGGGTGGAGACCGTTCAGCCTCTAGTACATGAACGCTGGTTTCATTCGCGAGATTCGGAAAATTTTCATGAAGGACTTGTTCCACGATATCTTCTAGACTTCTTTCTTTCTCCTCCCCTTCAGGAATTCCAATAATTCTGACGTTGGAACGCTTCATGGCATCATTTATTTCCCTAATTCTGCTTTCGTGGGATCTAAGCTGTTTGTTCCAGGCTTCCTCCTGATCCTTTCTCTCTATCTGTTTGTCTTCCAGATCACTAATTCTATCTTCTGTCTCAGTTACCCTAGCTTTGAGAGAGTTTAGATTAGATTGGAACTCATTGAGAGCATTGTGGACCTCCTCCCTGGTAGCTTTAAGCTCCGCCCTAACATTGTGAACATCCTGTCTGGTCGCTTTCAGTTCGGCCCTAATCGATTCTGTTTGGTCATCCATGGCTTTCTCCAACCTAGCTGTTGCCTGGATAATTGTTAGCCTGAATTCTCTTTCCGACATATTGTCTATGTTGATAGCCGTTAGCTCTGTTGCAGAAGGTCCATCCTCTATTTTTCTTCTGTTGGGCATTCCTCCTCCTAGTCATTTTGGTGGGAGAAGACTGGACAGATGTAGCTGGATGTATCAACTCTGGTGCAGTCAAGGTGCACCCTGGAACACTTCCTGATCTCCGTCTCAGAGAGAAGCCTCAGTCTGGGTGCAGAAGCTGAATAAATTCCCCCTTGGACGCTGGCAGTGCAGGTTCCAAGTTAAAGACTCTGGGGGCGCAGGATCTTTTGCTCGTCCCCAAAGCCGAGGCAGTGGCGGCTGTCTGGGAGCTCCTGACCGCCAGAGAGGTTCCAAGCAGGATCGCACACTGAGATTTTGCCGCCGGCCCGGGCTGGGAGTGCCGGGCTTGCGCGCACCTCTTTTCAGAGGCGGCTGTGGGTCGGGCGCGCGTCTGGGGCACTGAGAACGGGGCGCTGGTCCGTAAGCCCCAGGCTGGGCTTTTGCGCGCCTCTGTCCGGGGAAGAGTTTCGAGCGCGCAGCTTAGACTTTGAAACAATGGTGCGGGTCAAGAAGCGCCCCCGGCCTTAGAAACCCAGGAGAGCTGGAGGGACGTGCGCGCACATCTCAAGCTTTGTGGTAGGGCGAGCGCGCGTTCTGCAGACCGGCGCGGCTCCCATCCCCTCACCGGAGCCGGAACCCCCGCGCTCTGGGGCGCGCTGGCGGCTTAGGGACCAGGAGCCGGTTTCTCCGCTGCACTCTCTCTGCCTCCGCGCCGGGGAGGCCGTCTGGGACCGGGGACTTAAGGCCCTGTCCCTAGCCGCCCCGATTCCCACCATTTGCCCCCGCGATCCTTTGCTCTTTTGGAGTGCTTTCAACCAGTCTCCAAGTTAATGCTGGTCCCCAGACGCAGGGCACTCTCGCTCGTTTCGGGGTATTACTTTCGCACCGGTCGCCTCTGGTGGCTCCCTCCCCCTTTGGTTTATCTTCCGATATCAGTCCGCCGTTCCCGCTCCGCTTTACCTGCTCACTGGCGTCTTCTGCCCCTGTAGAGATCCAGACGTGTATAATTCTGATCTCAGGCTGATTTCATGGGTGATCGGAGTTCTTTGGTAGGTAATCAGCTCACTTTGGGGTACCAGCTGAAAAGACGCCTCTTCCTAGTACCCCGCCATCATGCCCCCCCCCCCGGCAACTGGTTTTTAACAACATGTCAAGCCCATTTGATGGGGAAAGAACAGGTTTTCCAACAAATGGTGCTGGAATGACTGGATAGGCACAAGAAAAAGAAACAGTACCTCAATACTTCATATCATATCTAAAAATTAGCTCACATGGATCAAAGACCTAAATAAAAGAGCTTAAACTGGAAAATCTAGGGGTAAGCCTTCACAACCTTGAATTTGGCAAAGGATTCTTAGATGTGACACCAGAAGAAAAAGCAACAAATGTAAATAAATTGTACTTCACTGAAATAAAAAACTTTTATTCTTCAAGGGACAACATCAGGAAACTAAAAAGACAACCCAGAGAATAAGAGAAAATATTTGCAAATCATATATCTGATAAAGGACTTGAGGACACATAACCCAATTTAAAAAACGGGCAAAGGATGGCCCACCAAAAATGGCCACAGGATTCCATTCATATGAAATATCCAGAACATGGAAATACAGAGACAGAAAGTAAATTAGAGCTGGGGATAAAGGAGGAGGGAGGGGTATTAGGGAGGGGATAACTGAAAGGCATGGGGTTTCTTTTCAAGATTAAAAAAATTTTTTTTCTTTTATTAACATGTATTATTTGTCTTGGGGGTACAGGTCGGTGAAAAAAAAAAAGGTCTAAAATTAACTGTGGTGATGGCTGCACATACCTGAATACATAGAAATACACAGTACCTTTTAATGGGTAAAATTGTATGTATGTGAACACTGTTAAAAAAAGTCAATCATACTTTCATTTTTCTTCTGTTTTTCAAATTAGTGTACAGTGAGTTTACCTACAGAAAGTTTTATATTTAACTGATTTACTAGTCTTTCTCCTTGTGATTTCCGGATTTGATATCAGCTTAGTTATTTCTTGCTCCATTATTAATTGATATCACCCTGTCATATTTTATGTTTTCTAGAAAATAGAATATGGATCAATTACTTCCCTTTTTGGTTTGTCTCCAAGTTCTTCTCACTTCATTTCTATCCTCATGCTGCCTGTGTTACCACATTTTCCTCAGCAGACCTCATTTCCACCCTCACCCACAAAAAATGGGAGCCTTAAATTCCTTCTCACAACCTACCCCATTCTCCAAAACCTACAATAAGTATACCATCCATAGCTCTTAGTCAGGCTAAATTCTCTCTCCACACTTAATATGAATTCCATCCTTTTCTGCCTTCTTGCTTAATCATCCCTTCTCTCTGGTCTCTTCAACTTCTCCATCTACCTATCTCCCAAGTGTACCAAGTTTATCCCTTGAAGAGCCTGCCCCACAAAATTCTGTTGTCTCCCTCCATTATTTCTTGCCTTCCTTTTGCAGGGAAACTTCTCGAAGTACAACGCACACTCAATATTTGTTTTCCAAGATCATTGCCAGCTCTCAGTTTCAAACACTTATCATTTTTCATCCAGGGTACTGCAGACTGACTTCCCACCAAAGTCATTGTCTATATTCGGGATTTTTAATTTGGTATCCATAATTGGACTGCAAGGGACCACAAATCTGATATTTTATGTACATCAGCACTTTTTTGGGAATAGTTTTTATAAGACTTAAAGAGTGTAATGACCTCAAATGTTACCTATTTTTCTCAAGGAAGGCAGAATGCAAATATGATCATGTCATTGGCTTGTCTTTCAGTATTTCCCCATCACCTTGAAGATAAAACCCAAACTCTCATGGCATGCAGATCTTGAAGATCATCTTGAAGATAAAACCCAAACTCTCATGGCATTCCAGATGTGGCTCTTATCTCTTTAGCATAATCTTTCATCACTATCCCTAAGTCCTCCACCTACACAATTAGCATCCAGTCACAGTCTACCAGGTATGCTACCTCAAACTCACACTCACAGCCTTTTAGCATGCTTCTCCCCCATATGAAATCACCCATTTACACCTCTCTGAACTGGTCCTCCAAGACTCACGGATTTCAACAGGAAATTATTTTCTGTTCTTTTCTTAAGTGTCCCTTTTATTTGCATCTATGGCATCCTGTGTGTATCTCTACATAACTTTTATCACAATTATAATTATTAACTTATTATAATTATTAATTTATCTTTCTTCCCTATAAAATTATAATCTCTTTTAAAGTAAGGATATCCATCTTCTATTTCTCGTGTCTTACATATTTCCTGAGTAAACCATACCTCATTCTCTTCTCAAACCCTGCAAACATTCTAAATGCAATACTTTAACTAGTCTATGATTGCCAGATTTAACGGTCTTTTTATTCCTTACCTAACTTAGACTTTGTAGTCCTTATCAGTAACATTTGACATAGTCTATCATATCCTCTTTCTTGGAATATTCTCTTCATTTGCCCTCCTAGATTCTGTTATTTGGTTCTTTTCTTACTTCACCAGCTGCTCCCTGAGTATCCTCTTTACCCTGACCTTTAAATGTTGGGAGTGCATCAGCAGTTAGTCCTCAAACTCTTCTTTATTTATACTCACTATCTAGAGGACTTGCCAGTTCCATGATTTCAAGTCTGTTTGCTCACAGCTCTCAAATTTGTATCTTGTTACACAGGTGGGTTTGCTTTATGAAATTCAAGAAGCTAAACACTAATGATCTGTGCACTCTTTCATTCAAGTTTTATAGTTCAATAAGAGGTTAAAAGAAGAGAAAAAAGCAAAAAAGAGAGTAATGACTGTATAGAATTGTTCAATCACCATATTGTACACCTGAAACTAATAACACTCTATGTTGATTACACTTTGATACAAGAAAAAAGAAAAAGAAAAAAAAATGGTGATGAACTCTTTAATACGAGCCTCATAACCTACCCCAAAGCAAACTTTTCTCAGTCTTCCTTTTCTGAGAAGAGTAAAACCCACTGTTCTAGGGCTCAGGCCAAAAACCTCAAGAGAGCTCCTTCCACTTTTTCCTTTAATTCCAGTTAATCCATCTGCAAACTCTGTCAGCTGTGTCTTCAAACACATCCCAAGTATGAATATTTTCCACATCTCCCACTGTGATATGATGTCTCAACTGCAATACCCTCCCTAACTGGTGTCTGTTTATAGCAGTCACGGTCCTTGTAAATACACATCACATCATTTCCTCTTGCTTCCCAACCCACTAATTCAAATTTCAAGTCCTTTCAGTGGTCTCTCAGGTACCACATGATCGGGTCCCAGCCATCTCTCTGACCTCATCCTCTGCCCTTCTTCCCTTTGTTTCACTCTACTCGGTCACCCTGGCTTCTCTGCAGTTCCTTAAACATACCACAGGACATTGTACTTCAAGGCCTTTGCGCTTGCTGACCCTCTCTCCAAATATTCACATGGCTTAGTTCCTTAATTTATTCAGATCTCAAATGTCATCATCATCAGAGAGGCCTTTCCTTTAGCTCTTTTAAAAAAAACAATACTACCCTTTCCTTATGTCTATCCAGGCCTTAATTCTCTTCACAGCATGACCACCTGACATTTAATGTATTTGATTATTGTCTTTCTCCCCCAGTCAGAATTTAAGCTTCATGAGAGCAGGGACCTCACTTGTTTTCTTCACCAGAATTGCCAGTATCTACGACAACCCTGGAAGGTGCTCAGCAGTATTAGGGAGTGAATGTGGAATGCATTTAATACTGCCTGTTTGCTATTTCTGAAATTCTACTTTCCCCGGCCAGTCTTTCATCTCAGTCTGAGTTGACCTCTTTCCGTCTGCTCTTTCACTACCTCTTAAACAGAGGCTGCAATCAGTACCAAGATTTTACAGACGTATATTAAGACAAGGAGTACTTTAAACTTAAAAAAAAAAAAAAAAATCAGTTTCTAATGGAAAAAAAAAAAAAAACCCAAACCCTAGATTTCTGCCGAGTAGCTTAACGATGGGTTTATAAATGCGTTCCTGATTAAAGTAAGCTGTCGTGGCTCCCAAGAAGGGACCCGGACAGGACATGCAGGTAGGGCTGGAAGATGAATTTGCAGAGGACGGCGTGGGACGGGCCGCGGGGACTTCTGAAGTGACGAGCGTCTGCGGAATTCTCAGAGAACCACCGGCAGCAGCAGTTAACTAACGCCGAGAGCTCTCCGGGCGCCCGGGACGGGCATCAGCGGACCAAACTGCCCTGGGGCGGGGGCACTGCTGTCGTCTCCTGGGACCGAGGAGCACAGAGCCCGGAGATGGCAGGGCCGACCGCCTCCCACAGTGCGACGGAGGGCGAAGCTCTGAGCACTCGCTCCCAGCGCTCCTGGCGCAGACGCGGCCGCCCTCCGCCCGCTCTTCGCCGGCAGGTGGACGCGGCTGTGCTCGGCTCACCGGCGTGGCCAGCTCTCGGGCCCAGGGACTCCGGCGTCCGCAGGGCATCCCGCGGGAACGCTCGCTCCCGGGCTCCAAGTCAGGTGCCGGGTACACGTCGTCCCACCCCGGAGACCGCGGCTCTGCCGGCGCCCGCAGGCTCAGGACCGGTTCAGGCTCGGGGTGTGCATTTAGGACCCGCCCCGCCGAGCCCCGGCCCCGCCGCGGAGGGAGAACCGCCCAGCACCTCCGCGGGGCGGGGGGACGGCGCAGCTGCAGCAGCCGCGCCCCGCCGGAGGAAGGGCCCGAGGAGAGGGCGGAGGGTCAGCGGTCCGCGCCCCCGACTAAGGCCGGGAGGAGGAGGAGGATGGGGAGGAGGAAGAGGGTGAGCAGCCCGCGTCCCCGCCTGAGGAACAGGAGGAGGCGAACGAGGAGGTGAGTGAAGAGAGCGCGCCCCCGGCCGAGGAAGGTCTGGAGGAGGAGGAGGAGGAGGAGGGAGGTGAGCAGCTCGCCCCTCCCCGCGTCCCTCCCCTCTCTGCCCTCTCCCTCCTTCCCACGCTGGCCTCGGAGCGGATGCCCGGGTCCCCCCGTCGCTGCCGCCCCGCGCGCTTACCGGCCGTCCGGCTCAGGCCTGGGGGTGTCGGCCGAAGGTTCCCCGGCGCCGCCCGCGTTGAGCCCGGAGGCCCGGCGGCTTCGCCGCCGCGGCCGGGGCTGCTTCTGGGCCGCCAGCTCGGGCTCCATGGAGCGGACGGGGGGGCTGGGGGTGGGGCGGTGGCCGGGTGCCCGGCAGACCCGCTGGGACGGGCACCGCGCCCGACCACTTCTGCCCGGAGAGCAGATCCTGTCAGGAGGGCTCCGCCACCGCCGCCGCCATCTTCCGGGGTTTGAAAATGGCGGCCGTGCGGCGGCCAGCCAATCGGGAGACAGCGGGCGGTTGCTGGGAAACGTGAGGTCCCGCCCCGCGGGCGCGGAAGCGGACACCGGAAAGCATTACAGCGGACGGCCCTGGGTCTCGTTTGTACTCGGTTCCCGAAGTCCCAAGGTCCGGTTCCTACCTCACGGCTCATCGATTCGGACTTCCGCCACAGGCCAGGGCGAACTGGAGCCTGAGGTCGGTCCTAGTGCTCGGGGGTGGGCGGGGGGAGAGATCGGAAGTGATGACCTGAACAGAGATTTGGTGGTTGGCCACAGAGGAGCTAAATTCCTCGCGTGAGGTAGATCCCAGTTACCTCAGGGAACGGAAATGTGCTCTCGGAGCGTCTCTAGGAAACCAGCGAAACCCGATGGCGAGTCGTCCTCGGGGGAGAGAGCCCCTCGCGCGCAAAGGGCGTGAAGGTGCCCTTCATCCTCTAAGTCCGTGGAAGCAAAAAAAAGCAGACGTCAAGTAAGGGACCTTCTCCGGTACAAAAGACGGTCGTTCTCTAGCACGTTCCTTGGTTTTAAGGGTCACTTTCTGCGCGGCAGAGGCGCGGGGGCCGGATGGAGCTGTGCGCGCGCGAAAACGCCAGGCGCGGAAGGGGCGTCCCGACCCCGCGGTTCCCCCTGAGCGCGGCGGCGGCGGCTGCGGCTCCCGGTACCGCGAAGAAGGAAACCCTCCACCGGCAGAGCCCGGGGCGGCAGGAGGAAGCCCCGGGAGGCGGACTCCTGCCGCAGCAGCGCTCGTGGAAGAAACTCCCGCCCTGCTTTGGCCTCGTCCATTTCCGCTCCTTTCCCCGCGGTTGCCTCTTCCTCTGACCCAGGGTGGAAGCCCTCAGGTTTCGCCAGTTGTTTGGGTCCCGCGTACCTGTGACAAGGTTTGCTTTCCCCTGTTAATCTGCGTTCGGACATTTTCACCCGCATCCCCCCCCCCCGGACGCCCTGGAAGGACAGAAATTTTGTTGCCCCTAGACGTCAAGATATTCATCATTAATGGCCCTGATGTTTATAATCTCTGAAAAGTAAAGAGAGTTAAATAAAAAGGATAGGGAAATGGTTAGTTATAGTTGATCCACTGGGAAGAGTATTTTCAGCCAATAAAAATTAACTATAAAGTGTAGACTTTATGTAGGGAAGGTACTGTAATTTTGAAATAAAACATGGAATATAGAGGTATATTCAGTGTACTCTGAGTTA
Source organism: Neogale vison (assembly GCF_020171115.1). Classification (NCBI taxonomy): domain Eukaryota; kingdom Metazoa; phylum Chordata; class Mammalia; order Carnivora; family Mustelidae; genus Neogale; species Neogale vison. The sequence continues at coordinate 143,750,900 of NC_058102.1, forward strand.
TGAATTATAAGAGGCTTAAAAGAAGAGCATGCAATCAATGTATTAAAATTTCACTAAGTAGACTATAATATTGAAAATTTTTTACTTTCTTGTCTTTCATAATTTTTTAATCATGAGATGCTGAACTTGAATTGCATTTATAACATGAGGAAAAATTCTTGTGTTACAAGAATCCTGTTGAGATATCCTCCCTTATCCCACTCTCCCCCAGAAATTAAAGAAGAAAGTTTTGCTTTGCAGCAGTTAGAGTAAAACATACAGAAATGCTGTCTAAGGAGCTTTCTTTTTTTCCTCAAGTTTATTTATTTAAGTAATCTCTATACCCAAGGGGGGCTTGAACCCATGTCCCTGAGATCAAGAGTCACATGCTCCTCCCACTGAGCCAGCCAGGCTCCCCTAAGGAGCAGGTTTCCACGCAAACATAGATTTACAAATATTCTTTTGGGTGTCTTTCTCAAAGGTTATTTCAACAGCTAGTAGACTGGTATAAATTAGTACACAAACCAATACTTCTAAAACCTAGTCTCTCATATTCTCTAAATAAATCAAATTCTTTTTGTAAAACTGCTTACCAAATGATACCTGTCATGCTTGTTTTAGCAACCAGTAAGGCCGTACAGTACGTACCAGCTGTATGTAAGTGGGGTTATAGAGGGAGAATGTTGGGAATGCACAGTGTCTTTTATTCGGCCACTTCCAGCAGTCTGCCTGACCCCTCTGCACCACGGATACTTCAGTTCTTTCCCCAAGCCCTCAGACGCATGTTTTGCAGAAAAATGAGAATGAAAAGACTTTTAAAGATATCAAAGCTGTGCAGTCTTAAACCACCAATGGGAAGGCTACTCTGATGGTAAATGTATTTGATGGAGAAACCGTCCAGTCATATCTGACCAGCAAAAGAGTATTGCTAGGCACAACCGGACAGACTGTTTGAAATCAGGCTTCCCGTTTCTTCAAATCTATCATGCGTGTTTGTGTGTAGGGGAAGGGAAAGCTGGCCATTGTTTTGCACCTGTCTATCATCTATTTACGATCTTGGTTTGGTTTTGGATATTTCAAGGAGAAAAACAGTTAAATTGGAAACTGGAATGACAACGGGGGGCTTTAAGAGGAATGGAACTTGGGAAGAAAAATGTGTGGCCAGGAGAAGTACAATTAATTAGAAGTAGATTGAGGCAAATTGCTTTTATGCTTAGACTGTCTGGGGAGGAGGCCATTGAAGATTCAAAGTACAGAATTCTGTTAATTGTTGGGGAGGAGGGAGGTGGGAGGAGAGGGAAGAAGGTAGGGAGGTGGGCACAGTAGGGGTGGGAATGACAATGGAAAGTGATTCTGGCTGTGGCAGCCAGGGCTGCCAACAGAGAATTAGCTAAGATATCTTCACAAATGTCAGAATATCAGCCAGAAAGAATTATTTCTCAGAGCCGAAGAATTTCTTGCTTAGAAGGTTACTTTTCCTCAATCACTTAGCCAGTGAGTTGACTGGCCTATATTGAAAAATTGTTAAAGAGACGAACTTTGTAAAGAAAGGAAATCCTAACTATACACCCCACACTTTCATACTTGCAAGTTTTTTTTTCCACTCTCTTTCAAAGACCTAACGACAGCTAACCCATGTGTCCGTGTGGGTTCTACCAGAGAAATAGAGCTAGTAATAAATATTTATATGTGTCTATATTTATATAAAAATGGAGGTTTATGTAGAAGAGAGATTTATGTATTTATATGTATATGAGGTATGAAGTAGTGTGATGTGTGTGTGTGTATGGAAGTGTATTCATGGAATTTATGTGACGTGGACTCTATAAAATCTGAAGTCAGTAGGACAGACTGGAAGGCTGGCAAATCTTGGGTAGGAACTGAAGCTGCTGCTGCTGCTTTGCTTCTAAGGCCTTTCAACTGATTAGATGAGGCCCACCCATGTTATCAAGGGTAATATTTACTTAAAGTCACATGATTGTCTATGTTAACCATATTTACAAAGTGCCTTCTCAGTTACAGATTAGTGTTTGGTTGAATAACTGAGCACCATGGGCTAGCCAAGTTGATACATGAAACTAACCATCACAACAGAAAACTTCTCCAGACTTGAAATTCCAATTATTATTACTTTAGGGAACTTTATTCCTTTAGGATTTAGTGTTTCAAGGAAGAAAGAAATTACTAAAAAAAAAAAAAAAGAAAAGAAAAGAAACTAATACTAAGATGCATTTCTTAGGTTATATTTCTAAAGAGACTTTTCTAATTCTGTTCTAATTCCTTTGCAAATTTAAGTAATCATAGCTCTAAGTGAGGTTGAGAATTAAAAAAAAATAATGAAACATGCTAAATGTGTCAGTGGTTCAGAAAAGAGATAATTGGGATGCCTGGGTGGCTCAGTTGGTTAAGCGGCTGCCTTCGGCTCAGGTCATGATCCCAGAGTCCTGGGATCGAGTTCCACATCGGGCTCCTTGCTCGGCAGGGAGCCTGCTTTTCCCTCTGCCTCTGCCTGCCTCTCTGTCTGCCTGTGCTCGCTCTCTCTCCTCTCTCTCTGACAAATAAATAAATAAAATCTATAAAAAAAAAGATTTAATTATATCATCTGATTTCCCCTTATCTTGTGTCAAACTAAAAATAATCAGGGGCCAATGGGAGAAATTTGACACAGCAACAAAATAAACACGATTCTGATTTTATAAAACGAAACCGGCTTATTATTTGCCTTTATTATATGGAACTACCAGAACCCTAAAAATTTGGGGGATCATTGGCAGATAGAGACAGATGGGACTGACTTTATGAAAATCAAATTCTGTGACAAGTAGAACTCATAAATTCAGGAGAAAACTGCTGGAGAACACATGATTAAAGGAACTCCCCATGCAGAATCAACAGATAAAAGATGCAGACGGAGTTTTAATGATTTGGAATCATTAAATTGGAAGGTACATTTGGAGCAGGTGAGTCAATTAGCCTCTTCCCCCCTCCTCTGCTTGCGAAGTATACTTGCCCATTGGCTGAAGCAGTGAGTGGGGACCCAAAGCTGGAGATATGGAGCAGTGCTTCAGGACTATTCCAGGGAAGATGGGGAACACAAAAGCAGAAGACAGATAGAAGCCACTCCAGCAGTACATTCCAACCTTCCACCTTTATCACCAGAAACAGGCTGTAGAAAACAGCACACACAGGCAGGCAAACAGAGGTCTAAGACAAAACAGGATAAAAGATAAAACCATGACTGTTCAAAGATTTAAGGAAAGCCTTCACAATGAGAGGGACATCAAAATCCTAAAGGGGGAAGAATTAGAACCCAAGGAAAGAAACAGAAGACTTCACAAACACAAACAGAAGACTTCAAAGGGAGAGGTGAGATGCCAATTCTACCATGAAAAGAAAATACACTAAAATTCTGGTCACTTAAAAATAAATGGGGCACCTGGGTGGCTCAGTCAGTTGAGCGTCTGCTTTCGGCTCAGGTCACCATCTCAGGGTCCTGGGATCGAGCCCACTTGGGTTCCCAGTTCTGTGGGAGTCTGCTTCTCCCTCTCCCTCTGCCCTTCCACCTACCTACTTGTGCTCGCTCTCTCCCTCCCTCTCTCTCAAATAAATAAAATCTTTTAAAAATTCTGTAAAATAAAACTAAACCAAAAGACACATCGATAGCAGAAGCAACGCAGATGAAAAATCAATCGGCCAAAAGTTCTAGCTGAAGAATTTTCCAAGAACACAATACAAAGACCCAGGGAAAGGAAAGTATGAAAGAAGAATATAGAGTCAAAAGGGCAACACTAAAAGTTTCAACTTTTATCTAACTAGAGTCCAGGAGAGAGAACAGGCAGTATGGAGAGGAGAAAATAACTAAATTCAAAAGGCCAGGCCCAAGAAAGAGTAAGACCTGAGTATTAGAAGTATCCTCCAAGTACGGAACGAGGTGATTTTAAAAAGATTACATAGAACCACATCATGGAAATTTTCATGTTCAAAGAAATAAAGAGAAAAATGATAAAAGTTCTCAAAGAAAGCCTATCTCTGAGGAACAAAGGATCAGAGCAGTGTAATATTTTTTAATGGAAAGGAATAATGGCCAGTATCTTCAGAGGTTTGAGGACATATGGTTTGGAACCTAAAATCCCATATTCAAACACATTGTTATTATTTAAGGGGGAAGAAAAGGTGAACACATTTTTGAATCTGCAGGAACCTATCAAATTACCATCCACATAACTGAAAGAATTACTTGCATGTATAATCCAGCAACATGACTAATAAATCCAATGAGAAAGAATTAAGTGGGTTACAGGAAGCAGTAGTATATAAAGAAGCCAGTACAATTTATACTTATGCCGAAATAATTTTTAATGGCTAGTGTAAAAAAATTATTTTAGTGACACCAAAATTCCAGATAATATCAATTTTGGAAGCAAGAGATGTGAGAGGATAGCATAAAAGGGAAAGATTGAGGAGTGCCTGGCTGGCTCAGTCAGTGGAACATACTACTCTTGATTTCAGGATTATTAATTCAAGCCCTGCATTGGGCTTAGGGATTACTTAAAATCTTTAAAATTTTTTTTACAAAGGGGGAAGACCGTAAATGTGTGTGTGTGTGTGGGTGTGCACACACATGTGCATGCATGTTTTGGTGGGTAATAGATTTCTAAAAGACTAAAATATGTAAGATTAAAATAATATATAAATTAACAAATATAATCAAATTTGCATATTAAAAATTTGAGAGTAACAGAAATACTGGAAAATGAGCTACAGCTTACATACCACTAGAAAAATATTGTGGTGCCCAAAGGAAATTCAGTCAGGCTATCAAGTTGGAGGAAAGTAAGAAAAGAAAAAAAGCCTAGTCAATGGAAAATGTAAAGTAAGGCAAGAATATACTCTGGTAATCACAAGCAATGTGAACACACTACATTTTCCCACTGAGAGACAGAGACTCTCACTATCCTTAACAAGAGACACATCCACAACAAGTTTAATAAGCAATTGGAGTTCTAGCTCTAGTAATATGATGGGATAAGTTAGCTGGACCCCTTTGACCACTAAGTGAAACTAAAAATGCCGACTAACACACAAAAGAACATATCAAAAGGGCTGATGAATAAGACAGTAGAGCATTTCAAGGCCAGTTCCTGAGGGAATGAGAGAGATACATGGAGGCCAAAAACTCCTTCTTGTGTTAAAGGTGCTTGCCAAACAGGCAAGCATCAAGTTTCATGGACTCACTGGGCCCAAGGTAGAGGAATCAATGCCCAACCCAAGATAGTTTCATAGGAGATCCTCCTCCATAAATTTGAACTCCTCAAATACTTATAGAATAAGTGTAAGGCCACTCGACACCCAAGAGATGGCAAGGTTTTTCCTCTGGCGTTGAGCAGAGCAGGACATTGGGAGGGATTGCCTCTCAGAATTATAACCACAAGATGGCCCTAGACCAAAAGGTAACCTAAAATCACTTTTCACTTGGATAGTCTGAAAAATAAAACTTCAGTGCATCAATTTAAACAGATAACACCCCCTAGATGACTTGCAAAAGTAAATGCAAATCGTCTCTGGAGAAACATGTTCATTCCAAACCTCAAGGACTCCCTTCAAATGAGTTCTCAAAGAAAACCAGAAGCGCACAGTCAAAAACAAGTACATAAGGGGGAAAAAAAGCCAGCGTTGGTATGAATCAGAAAAAAATAACTGACAAAGGAAACAGACCTGCAAAGATGTTTGTTTCATGGAATAATCAGTTAGATTAGGAAACATCTACAGTTACTATGTCTAAACAAATAGAAGACAAGATGGAAGATATCTTGGGGAAATAGTCTATCACCCAAAAAACAAAAACAAAAAACAAAACTGGATGTAGCAAATTAAAAAAAAAACTTCCAAAAAGTGAAAAAATATAATCATTACAATTGGCAACTTAGTGCATGACTTTAAAAAAAAGATTAGGTTAAGTCCAAAAAAGATAATGGATAAAGGGGAAGATAGCTGGAGAAATTAAGCGGGATGTAACACAGAGGTATAAAGAGATTGCAAATAGGAGATGTTCAGAGACGTATAAGGTATATAAAAATGTCTAATAAAAAGGAAAGAGAAAATGGGAGGAAAGCAATACTCAAAGAAGATCATGGCTGAGAACTCTCAAACTAAGAAAGACATGAATCTACAGATCATTAGAACCAACAAATCCAAAGCCAGACAGGTAAAGAAATCCACATAAAGACAATTACGGTAGAACTAAAGAAGCCAAAGACAAAGATAAATTCTAATGCATCCAGAGAGACCTTAAAGAGAGCAACTCTTCTACTGACAACTTCTTATAGGCAGGAGTGGGGGCCAGAAGCCAGTGGACTCAGGGAGAAATGCTGGCACAGAATTCCATACCCGATGAGATACCTTTCAGGAAGGTGGGTGAATTAAAGGCATTTGATACAAAAGGAAAAAAAGGTAATCAAATGACCTCACTCAAGGAATTCTGAAGGATTTACTTCAAACAGAAGGAAAAAAAAGTAGCAGAAGGAATGAAAAGCAAAGAAAGTGGTAAAATAAACATTGATTTTTATGAAATAACAATAATGCCATGTTTGCTTAAATACATGTCATTGGCACAAAAGAAAGGATGCCAACAGATAACTTAGAACATGGGGACAAACAGATATAAGATAAAAGCACAAAATAAGATATCTAAACCCAGCTTTATTAGTTATTACATTAGATGTAATGGACTAAATTCTTCAACTAAAAGGTAAATAAGAAAATATTTTCCATAATTTTTGTAATGTAAGCTTACAAAGGACACATCAAAAATGTGAGAATTCTGAAAGGTTTTTAAATTCTTAAGAATGCAAAATGCTAGAAAATACATCATTCAGACACTAACCAAGAAAATAATATTGAAGTAGTAATATTACTATTCAGTAATAAAGAATTTAAGACAAAATCATTCATAGATATAGTCATTTTAAAGTGATAGAATATTTCATTCCTTAGAAAATCTCACAATTTAAAATTTACATGTTCTTATTAACATGACCTCAGAATATATAAAACAAAAATTGTCAGAGAGAGAAACAATAAACAAATCAACAATAATAATGGGAAATTTTAACACATCTCTAAAAGGAATCAATACTCAAAGTTTAGACTACACAGTAAATCAGTTTGAAATGTGTATCTAAAACATTGCATCCAACAAATTACAGAATACATTCTTTTGAAGCATTCACAGAACATTTTCAAAAATTGACCATATAGCAGAACATGAAGGTTGTCTTGACAAATATATAAAGAGAGAAATCATTTAGAGTATGTTCTCTGATCTTAATTCAAATAACCAAAAATAACAGTATAAGTGTATGTTATCTATAATAATATCACAATTTAAAATAGAACAAATAATAAAATTAGGAATAAGCAAAACATAGAAAATCCCCATACATTTGGAAGTGGTGGTCACAGGCAAGGCACATGAGTAGGTGGTGAGAGGTAAAAAGGACACTTTCTTGGTTCTCTGTCCCAGGAATTGTTTGAATCTTATTTAAAGGGAAGATATTCATGTAGTCCTTAAGCGCTAGAAAAAGCTATTTGCTATTGCAGCGAATTTGATTCCTACTCTTTCCCCATCCATGCTTAATACATTCTTAATCCAGGAGGAGGATCTTTGAAAGAAGACAGTTGTTATTTTTAACCAGAACAGGTTTAAGTTGGAAGTAGATTTGGGTACGCTCTAATGACATCACCCATAGTTGTACACAGAGTTATCTCAGGCTGTTCGGGTCCTGCATCGCTGCTTTCGGGCAGAGAACGGGAAATCCAGGAAGGGGCTGTACTGCTTTAAGTGAAGCAGGTGTCACAGACCTCAGCTGGAGTCATTTCCTGCCCGGTGATAAAGTCCACCTGGGCCTGCAGCTTGGTCATTATCGAGGGCCAGCAGGGGCACCTCCAGATCAGCATGGTAAGTGGCTGGGGTCCTTGGACGTGGTTATCAGTGTTGCTGTGGTTTTGTAGCAAATTTTGCTAACCGTGTTTGAGTCCTCTTCCCTGCCCAACCATCCTTAATACATTCTTCGTACAAGAGAAATAATTTTTAAGGAGACATTTGTTTCTTTTGGTAACTGTGTGTGAGGCAGAGTTGGAGAAGCTCTGGTCTGTTCACCTGTGGTTTTGCTGCTTCTAGGAAAAGCTTAGTGAATTTGCAGTTTGTTCTCTGCTTTTAACCGAAGTAGTGAAACAGGAACCCTTCCTTCCTTTAGTTCTACACTTGTTTTGGACCTGCTGTAGCGATTTTTCTGTAGAAACCAATTGCTCCACTTTAGCTATGCGTTTAGAGTTTCTGGGGACTTCAGACCCAAGTCATCATGGCTAGACTCATAAATGCACGACAGGGTAAAGTGCATGGCCATCTCCTTGTCCTCTCTTGGGTTTCGTTCTTGGGGGATAACAATGAACATAGTTACTTACAGTAATTCCTGTTTGGGGATCATCTCTGAAGACCCACTCTCCCTTTAATGTCTTATGTGCTAGTCCCTGTAGTTTTTGGTGTCTTAGAATTTTAAATTCATACTGCTTTCTCATCTGATAGTGTCACTCCCTTCGACTCTTTCTCTCCAACATTTTAAGGATATTGAAGTTATTTTGCTCTTAAAAATCATGCCTTCCTACATGAGGGATCCCTGCGGTCATGGAAGCGTTCTGTTGTTTGACCAAATTTCAGTATTCTGGGGATGATATTTTTCAATATCACCTGGCAAGATACTAACGGGGTGGAAAATGGGTATGGGGTACATGAGATCTTCCTTCTTTCTTAAAATGTGTATGAATCACTACTTATTTTATCTCAAAATAAAAAGTTAATTAGAAGATTGTGCCTTCCTAGTAATTTAGATAAACATTGTAGCAGCTGATACTATCAATATTGAATGGGCAGTTTACAATCATTTTATTGTGTGGCTAATGTTTTATTATTTATTTATTTTTTAAAAGGATCTTATTTATTTATTTGACAGAGAGAGAGAGCTCAAGTAGGCAGAAAGGCAGGCAGGCAGGGGGGAAGCAGGCTCCGGGCTGAACAGAGAGCCTGATGCGGGGCTCGATCCCAGGACCCTGAGATCATAACCTGAGCTTAGGGAGAGGCTTTACGGAGCAACCCAGGCGCCCCTAGTGTGGCTAATGTTTTAACAGATAGTTTGGAAAGGAGGGACTGGCTAAGAAAAGAAGGTGAAAATAGCCTTCCGTGCTCTGGGACACAGTTAAGTCATAAACTCAGCTGCTTCTCAAACTGGAAGGGCGTGACTGGTCCTTCTTGAGCCAAGTGTTCCTGTCAAGTTTGAAAAGGACCATACCAGGCCTATGTCTGAACCCCTTGGGTAACAGACTGTGTAAAGAGCAGCAACTGCTCTTCCACGTTGGTGATTATCTTTTCCCTGGGTACTTGGAGCAGATGCGTATGCACCCGCCATAGCCTGGGCGGTAAACTGGGGTGCTGTGAGAGAAATCGGCATGTAAGTGGCTGAAAAGACGGGAAACCATGAAATGTACCCCCCCATTCAGCATTTTTACCTAAATCTAGGGAGTTTTGATCTGATGACAGTAGCTGTACTGTACTGAGATCGTTTGCAGTCCAGTAGGTGGGGGAGGAAGGAAGCCATGCTTTGCAGACAAGCACGTTAGAAGCTCGTTTATGATGGAGCACGCTGTTTGATTTTTTCTGTGCTGGACAGAGGTTGGAATCCTGGGTGAGGTGCTTCCTGAATTGAGTTCCCAGACTTTGTGGTGAGAGACCCGTAGTTGCATGGAAAAGGCACGGGTGGGGGGGGAGTTCTACTCAAGTAGTGAACTTGAATTCCTCATAAAGCAGAGACGGCTGTTAGTCCTTGTGAATCGGGGAGACAGAGTACAGGGGCGTGATGTGGTGGAGCAGGAACAGAGTTGATGCCAGGTTGGATGGCAGGGCTGTGACCGGCCAGAGCTCCCTCCCTCCCTGGACTAGTGGTCTTTTCGTGGTTGATCCCAGACCTTGTCCAGTGGAAGAGCAGCCTAGACAAGGGCAGGGCTGCTGATGGGCTCACCAGGCTAACAGCTGGAAGGGGAGCCCACGAGCCCCCCTGCACAGACCTGTCCCATGCCCGCTGGCCGTCAAAACCCCACAGCATTCAAATGTGTGAATGCTGCCCTCGTGGTTTTTCTGGGTCTTTTCTTTCCTTCTCTTAGATGAGTACATATTCGTGTCTGTTTAAATGACCAAAACAGTTGTTGGCCTTTAAAAAGAAGGACGTGAATGGTGACTTAAACGTGGGCTGGGGGAGTGGAGGCTGATGAGGGTGAGGGAAAACACTGGAGTCCGGACAAGGAAAAATAGTCACTGCCCAGATAGAAAGATAGTTAATATTTGAGGCATTTTAAGGTTCTTTTTCTCTGCTTATTTTTTAATGTAGTTGATGTCATACTTTATATAGACTTATACAACGTATATGCCTCTTACCTCAGTTTTATCATAAGCTTTTCCCATGTTATAAAATTCGGGGGGTAAACTTTTAAGGGTTGCAAAACTTTTCTTCAAATGCCCAACAATAAATGAATGTAGATTGATTCTTGATTCTCACTCTTATAAATAATACTGTGAATTCCCTTGTGCCTAAATCCTTGCATTTTTCAATGTTTAAAAATAATTCATTTATTATTAATTTAAATAATTCATTTGTGTATGTCATCTGCCTATTTCTCTACTGGCTATCTCAAGTGTTTGTTTGGGTTTTAAAAGATTTTATTTTTAAATAATTTCTTTATCCAACATGAAGTTGAACTTACAACCCTGAGATCAACACTCTACCGACTGAGCCAGCCAGATGCTCTGCAAGTTTTTTTTTAATTAATGTATGTAAAATTGCCCTATTGATAGCCCTTAATATGAAGAACAACATATCAATCATTTTTTATGAACCATTATTCTTGTTTGCTTATTGCAGTATTGAGTTTTTACATTTTGGGGTTGTGAAATCTATTACATGTTTCCTTGGTAAATTTTGTCAAGAATATCCTTTCTTCTTTAGAACACATATGCATAGTAAATATAAAACCTCAAGATGTGAAAAAGTAACATCTTTAAGTGTAATGGGTTTTAATATAGGTCAAGGTTATACATTGATTTTTGGTTTTATTCCTTTCCAGTAACTAGCTAAGATTTTTCTGGGTGAGGCAGCTTGATTTTATACATGTATAATATATTATGGATATATATTCTTAACTCACATGCTTAGCCTGTTATTCAGTAAGTCCTTAAATTATGATGCTGAAAGAAATCTTTTAGTAAAATGGTAGTCCTTGGTTCATTTGTTCTTAAAGCGTACCTGTGCCCTGGGTTTTGGTTTCCATGAGACACTTAATTAGCCTTATCATACATTTCCGTCATTGGCTTCTGCAAGCTTGGTTTCTATCGACTGTGAGCAGCATTACTGAGGGACTAAGCTCATATGATCTTCAAGGGCTGTTGGTTCTAACCTCCTACGGCTTATTTCAGAGGGAGTGCCTTTCCATCCACATTGGCCAAGCTGGCGTCCAGATTGGGGATGCTTGCTGGGAACTCTATTGCCTGGAACATGGAATCCAGCCAGACGGCGTTCTCAGTAGTAGACACGATCAGCTGAAAAGTGGGAACATGGAGCACATGGATGGATCTTTCAATACCTTCTTTTGTGAGACGAGAGCTGGGAAGCACGTGCCCAGAGCACTCCTCATGGATCTGGATCCCGCTGTTATAGGTAATGTAAGGCTTGCATTCAACTGTACATAACCAGGTCCGCACTCCAAGCAAACAAATCCAGTACGAGAGATGGGCTCACCAGGTTGTGTGAATCTGTCTGAATAGGATCATGGGGATATTTTTTAGATCTAGAAGTTCGTTCATGACCACTTAAGGCAATCGGCATGAAACATACCCAAAGGGAGTACTCGCTTAGCCTTCTTTCTCTGTGTGATGAAACAAATTCAAACCTTTTTAGTTTCTCCACATGTCTGTTGTCGCAGAAGATTAAGTCTTTTTTTGGATTTGAAAGCCAGTTGCTAGAAGATTCCAACGAAGAATCTGAAATTTGACATTACCTGACCATGACTCTGAAGAGGCAAGGAACCAGACAAATCTAACTTTGAGGAATCAGCACAATTTTATGATTATTAATAGCGGACTTTGTAGTATCTTGTCCAGAAACATGGCATAGCAGCTTGGTTCCAAGAGGAAGCCTCACCTGAGCACAAGGCAGAAGCCCGTGGCATTTTTGTAATCTAGCCTCGGAAGTCCCAGTGTGTCACTGTTGCTGTTTGATGGCTTGAAGCCATTACAGAGATCCCCCCAGGGGAGGAATAGTGGACCTCACCTCTTTTTTTTTTTTAAAGATTTTATTTATTTATTTATTTGACAGAGAGAGATCACAAGTAGGCAGAGAGGCAAGCAGAGAGAGAGAGAGGAGGAAGCAGGCTCCCTGCTGAGCAGAGAGCCCGATGCGGGGCTCCATCCCAGGACCCTGAGATCATGACCTGAGCCGAAGGCAGCGGCTTAACCCACTGAGCCACCCAGGCGCCCCTGGACCTCACTTCTTGATGTGGAAAGAGCGAGGTTCTAGAAGCACCCAAGAAATGGAAAACATTCTTGTGGCCATCTTCGGAGAATGCAATCTGTACACAGTGGATTGGATTTCATTTCCTTATCGGAACCAGGTCAGATCAGGTAACTGATCAGGTAGATCAACGGCCAAGGGAAGGAAAAGGTGGAGTGTTAGTACGAGAGGAGGGTAAGAACTGCCTCAGCCAGGATGCCTATGTGCCGCTTCCATGTTTGCTGGGTGTGAAAGGATGAAAATAAGGAAATATTGGTGGCCTCAGGAACTGGTGAGATTCGCATGGAGGCTAGGAGAGGCAGTTATGTTGTCTTCTGACTTGAGCTCTAAGTGCCTGAAGAGAATATCTGAATTTTTGTTTCAGACAAATGGGGATTTGCAGCTGTGAGCTTTAGCTAGAGTCTCGTATCCTAGAAACCTGGGCAGAGTAGAATATGTCCCCAGAGGACTTTGGTGAATGTAGCTAAAGAAGTAGTGTGAGAGACCACATCTCGGTGTCTGGAATGTTGTGGCAGGCGTTTTAACTTGCGCCTATCTGAAGATGCTAGGCAAATAGGCAGCTTAGGATCTGGAATCAGAAGCTAATAAGCATGTCAGGGCAGAGATACCTGGCAGGAAGAGACCAGAAGAAATTCCCCAGTCGTCTAGAAAACAGCATAGAGAGAGGGCAGTTTTGAGGATCTGGAACTGGCCCAAACAGAGAGTCATAAGCTCCAGGTTTTAGGAGAAGGCACTGTTTTTACTTGTTCTATTCAACAAATAAGAGAGCCTCATGCATGCAAGGCACTATTCTTGACATTGGAGGTGTATATACTCTGAGTCTTCATGGACCCTCCATTCTAGTGGGATGCCTGATGGTCCTCAGTGGCATGGAGAAGAATAAAGCAGGGCCACAGGGATAGGGAACGTTGTGTGAGTGGGGGGAGGGGTGCTTTTTTCCTAAGGGATGCCGAGGAAGGCCTTGTAGAGAGGGTGACATGTAGGGATCTGAAGGAAGTGAGGACATCTTCCTTTCCGGAAGAGACCAGAAAGGACTTTATGGACGAAGTGATACTCCATCTGAGTCTTGAAGGCTGGGTAAGAGTTGTTTAACAGTTCACAGGTGAGAGAGGATGGAAAACATATTGTTTCAGCTTGAAAAGGGAGAAGATGTTGATACAGCAGACTCACAGAAGACGTCAACTGGAGTGGAGGCCAGCTATGGGATTTCTTTGAATAATTTGTGTGGTGTGAACCTCATAACAAATAGGGGGCCAGTGAAGATTTAAGAGCAAGGAAAAGACAGATTGAGAACTATACTTCAGTAATGTTAATCACAGAGATTTATTCATTAATGTATACAACATTTCTATGTGCCAGGTACTAATCTAGAAAGAGAGTAAACTGGAGAAAGTTACAAGGTTTTTGTGATGTATGGAGGGAGAATGGAGAAGAGAACACAGATTTGAGAGACCTCCATCTAAAACAAGAGCAACAGATTATGTGTCAGTGAATGTTCTAGAGAGAATTCAGAGATGGCAGTCAGATTTCACTGTTTGAATAATGAGATTGATAAATGAGGTAGGAATTGCAGAGGGGGGTCCTAGGTGTGTGGGAGTAGGTAAGTTCCATTTGCTCGTGAAGAGGTTGGTCCCGGTAAAAGATGGGGGAACCAGAGGGGTTCGGTGAGAAGTCATCGTACAGAGACAAAACTCAAAAGCTGTGGTAGTAGCTGGTCTCGTTCAAAGCCAGCCCAAATGGTTCTAGAATGAAGGAAAGGTGAGTTTTTATTGTGTTTGTAGAGTAGAATTCTACTGAAGATATTTGTAGGCAGAACAAGGAGAGAGGGAGGGGAGGGAGGGTTCGGGGTGAGTGAGTGAGGGGACCCGAAGCACAGAGAGAGTGGGTCATGCCTCTCCTTCTCTGAGCTAGAGACTGAGGATTTTGTGTCAGGAGGAAGGTGCTCATTGAGGAGTTCTGTGATCGGAGTAACGGGGTGATGCTGTGTGAGAACTCAGAGAAAGGACAGGAGGTTTAATACACATTTGCAGAAGAGGACCGAGGGTCAAGGAAGTGCGAAGGGTGTGCTGAGTGTGGGTCTGAGGGGCGGGGAGCACAGCTGGGGTGAGCGGTGCCTACGGTATGTGGACAGGGTGAGCAGGGATGTGGGCCTGGCGGCCGGCAAGCGTCTGCTTCTAATCCCAGGGCCAGGCTGTGCGAGCAGACCGCGAAGGGAGGAGGGGTGGAAAGGGGAGGCTGATGAGAAAGAATTTAGTATCTTTCAGTGAATTCAATGAACATTCATTCCAGCTAGGTAGAGATGAGCACAGAGAGGAACACACGGCCATCCCTTCCCTCCTACTGTCCTAGTGAGTTCAGACCACTTTAACAAAATATTGCAGACTGCGGGCTTAAACTATGGGAATTTCTTTCTCATAGTGTGGAGGCGGGAGTCCAAGACCAGCGTGGCAGCCTGGCTGCTGTCGGATGAGCGCTCTCTTCCCGATGTGCCGACAGCTGCCGTCTCACCGTGTCCTCACATCTGGCCCCTTGCAAGGGCACTAACCCCATTCACCAGGGCCCCACCCTGGCCCCGCCCCCTCCCAAAGGCCCCACCTCCTAACACCCTCACACTGCGGGGAGGCTTCAGTGTGTGACTCCTGGGGAGACACGAACATTCAGTCTGCAGCAGCCACTGTTTATTAGCAAGGAACCACACAGGTATTTTCCTATAATCCTTCCAGCAATTCAGTCAGGAAACCTTGTTGCCATCTTCCGTTAACAGATGAAGAAGCTGAGTCTTGGGCAGGTCCTGGAACTGGCCTTAGGTTGTTGAACTGTTGAGGGGAGAACTGGGTTGACCCTAGGTCTGCCAACTAATAAAAAGCCATTCTTTTCCAACAAAAGAGCAGCATAAGCTAGTGGAGAAGAAAATGTAAGTGGTCGTAGCAACACCAACACACGTGTTCATTTGAGGCGTATGAAATTGTCCATGGTTGGTTATTTCTTACCTAAAAATTGCCAGCGTCCTTCAATGCAGCCTAATAGCAAT
This sequence comes from Neogale vison, assembly GCF_020171115.1. Classification (NCBI taxonomy): domain Eukaryota; kingdom Metazoa; phylum Chordata; class Mammalia; order Carnivora; family Mustelidae; genus Neogale; species Neogale vison. The sequence continues at coordinate 143,766,521 of NC_058102.1, forward strand.
AGAAATGTCCATGAGAGGCAGCGGTATCCCCAGGAAGGAGTGAGCAGCTGGGAAGCCATCAAACATCTTCAGCCGAGGGAGCAGCATAGGCAGCTTCCCAGAGGCGAGGAGGAGCGTGCACCTTGAACAGGAACAGGGTGTGGGTAGGAGAGTGATGGGGACAGGAATCTGGCAAGACTGTTGAGCTGGGTCTTGGGGGAGCAGGGGGAAGTAAGGAAGTTTGGTTGGAGAAAGGATTTTGCAACTTTAAGGTTTTGGATGGGGGGGCAGTTGTGAGTGATTTCAAGTGGAATGAGGCTGATAGCATTGGAAGCAAGGAAGCCAGGGATCACCAAATAATCGTGTTTAAAAACCACCGAACGCCCTGAGGGTGCTGGTTCAGGATGCTGGGTCAGATGCTCATGTCATTCAGGAAAGTAGAAACAGTGCCGGGAAGTGAGAGTGGACAGCTTGGGCCGTAGAGCTACTGGTAGCACTAAATGGTAGTGCTGTGATCACTGATCTCCAAGACTGGTTTTTACCGAAAGAATTTATGAGTGACCCTCAAGATCTCCACTGAACGTTGACATGAAGAAGCAGCCTTCCAAAATTCCAGAAATTCGCTTCTTTGCCTGAACTCAGCCTTATAGCTGTAAGTGAGAAGCAAATAGTCCACAGAATTATATGCCCACTTACATCTTGTTTATAAATATATATATATATTTTTTAAAGATTTTATTTATTTATTTGACACAGAGAGATCACAAGTAGATGGAGAGGCAGGCAGAGAGAGAGAGAGAGAGAGAGGGAAGCAGGCTCCCTGCCGAGCAGAGAGCCCGATGCGGGACTCGATCCCAGGACCCTGAGACCATGCATGACCTGAGCCGAAGGCAGCGGCTTAACCCACTGAGCCACCCAGGCGCCCTATAAATATATCTTTTAAAGCTCTTCACTTTGGTGGGTTTTTTGATTTATCTTTTGGTTACTTTTTTGGTGTGTGTATGTTACTTAAGTGTCCTTTAAATCAGTTTTAGTAAATTTAAACATTTGGTGGTGTGCAAAATTGTGGTTAGAAATTCATGGTCAAAGGGGCCCCTGGGTGGCTCAGTCTGCCTTCGGCTCAGGTCACAATCCCATAGTCCTGGGATCGAGCCCTGCATCGGGCTCCCTGCTCAGTGGCAAGCCTGCTTCTCCCTCTCCCACTCCCCCTGCTTGTGTTCCCTTGCTCGCTGTGTCTCTCTCTGTCAAGTAAATAAATAAAATCTTTTAAAAAAATGAAAAAAAGAAAATCGTGGTTATGGGCAGGAGAGCAAGGTGAACTGAGAGAGCCATCTCGTTCTTAGGAATGGAGCGTGTTTCCTCTCAGGCAGTGAGCTTCTAGGGCTATCTGTAGGGATCTGGTGATGAGTCAGTACAGCGTTAGCATAAGTACGTGTCGTGAAGCCAGTTGTGTCGTTGTTGTTTATAATTGTTGCCATATGGGCCATGCATTGTGCTCTACGATCTCACGTAATCCTCACAGGAGCTCAAGGGGGTAGGTCTTAACATTATCCTTATATGTGAGGTGAAGTCATTGGGATTTAAGGATGCTAAGGAACTGCTGGAAAGCTGAGTGATGAAGGAAACCGTGAACTTGGGAAACAGATTCTTAGATACATGCTTGTGAATGCTGCACCGCATGGCATCCTGCCGTAAGCTGGGCACCGTTCCCAGAGCCTGCTTGGCCCACCGATGTGTAATTCTGTAGGAATTGGGCTATCTGGGTAATTCTCAGCCTGGGGAGCAGGACCTGGGCCTGAGGACGTGTGTTTGGTATTTTCTCAAGCTGAGCAGGTTTTTAAAAGGAGGAAAACCAGGCAGGAGTTGCCCTTGGCTGTGTTGAAGACTGCCAACGTGTTCACCCCAATTTCCCTGCTACTTGGGGTTTTATGAACCACATTCGAGTTGGGGAGGGCGTCTGAGCCCATCGCACCTTCTTTGTTAAAGCCTCTTTTAAAGCGGACTAGTAATAATTTAGATCAGTTTGCTTTTTCCTGCTTTTTCTGGCACTCAGTTGGCGATTTGTAGATGGAAATACTGGCCTTAGAATGCCAGAGCATCACAGGGTGTATGATGGGTTTGAAGAGTGTCTCCTAAAAATGTGTCCACCTACAACTTCAGAATATGCCTTTATTTGGAAATAAGGTCTTTGCCACTGATGTTCTAAGTTGAGGTCCTACAGGATTCGCGTTGGCCATAACGCCAACGGTCTGTGTCCTTATGAGTGGAAAAGGGGACCCAGTCCAGGGGAGTGGGCATGCGTGATGGAGGTAGGCACGAGTGTGCGGCCCCAAGCCGAGAATCCGCTTCTCCCTGAGACCTGCGGCAGGAACCAGCCCTGCAAACACCTTCACTTTGGACTTCTGGCCTCCTGAACTGCGAAAAAAACCATTTCTCTTGTTTTCAGCCACCAGGTGTGTTGTAATTTGTTACAGCAGCTCTAAGAAACTAACAAAGGGTCTACATTGGGAAAATGTACTTTCCATTTGTCTGGAAGTAACGATACTGTCCTAGACTGAGGAAGGCCAGCTCGGCAGTTGAAAACCCTTTCTTTACCGTGACACTGGGGAAATCAGCATTGGGTTGGCAGTTGAACTGGCAAAGGGTTAGCCGTCAAATGGAGGGAGCGTGCTGACCTCATGTCCCCTCTGCAGATGGGATTCGGGCCGGCCATCGCCGCTCACTCTTCCACCCGGAGCAGCTCGTCAGTGGGAAGGAAGACGCCGCAAACAACTACGCCCGCGGTCACTACTCTGTGGGGTCCGAGATCATCGATCTTGTGCTCGAGAGGATCCGAAAGCTGGCAAGTGGCCCCTTTCTGCCTAGCGGGGGCCCGTACCTGAGTGCCTGGGATCTGCCTTCCACACAACACCTGGGTCACCGCCCCCGGCCTCTCCCGCAGACACTCAAGGCTGGGAGGCACCTTGGTGTAGGCTTGGACGACACTTCGTGATGTAGGATGCATGGAAGAAACCATTTCGCTTACTGCAGCCTCATCTTCTCTTTCCTTTTAGATTTATGAGGAAAGACTTTGGTTTTTCCACTGCTTTATTGAGATATTGCGCAATGATGGCCACAGTGCAGTTAACGTGTATGTGTGTGTGTGTGTGTGTGTGTTGACAACGTTTAAAATCCACACTGTTGGCAACTTTGAAGCCTACAGCACAGAATTGCTAACCAGAGCCACGGTGCTGTCTGTTAGCTCCCCAGAATGGACTCATCTGCTAGCTGGATGTCTGTGTCCTTCACCCCACCCACAGCCCCCACAAGATACTGTGGTACTTTCCGTTCTTATGAGTTGGACATTTTTTGATTCCACCTATATGAATGGGATGATACAGTATTTGTCCTGTTGTGTCTGACTTATCTCACTTGGCCTAATGGCCTTAAGGTCCCTCCATGCTGTGACAGAGGGCAGGGTGGCCTTCTTTTTAATGACTAGCCTCCCTCTAGTCTTGCATCTGCCCACTCAACATGGCTCACCTTCTCACAGTCTTCCAAAGCATCCTGACACCTGTCCTTTTCCTGTAGTCTCCATTATTCGTGAAGTTAACAGGTGACACATCCTACCAGGAGATTAGTTACTCTAGTTCCTGACCTTGAACTCTTCTTTACGGACCTGCATCTGGAGAATCCTTTGTCTAGTACACATATTGGTGTCTGGCATTCTCCTTAATCAAACGATGCCTTTTACACCTGCATAGTAGACTGGATGTACAAGTGAGAGGTACTTCATTTCCTGGGGGAAGGGGGGAGGCGTAGGTTGCTTCAATATTTGGCCATTTTGTTTGTTACTGAGAAAGACTGTAGCTCACAAGCTGATACATTTGTGAAGGACAGCTAAAGACAGTTGAATATTTATCCGTTTATAGTGAAATTCTAAAGTGCTTCCCCTACCCCACAGGTAACCACTCACGTGTGTTACTGGGGCATTAATAAGGGCACACTCGTCCTTTCTGAAAGTTTTGTCCAGGGGAAATTCTTGTCTCCCCACTGCCACTGCGGGGTTCATGTGGCCCAGGTCTCACCTCTCCTTTGCTTCCCCAGGCAGAGCAGTGCAGTGGACTTCAGGGATTTCTGATTTTCCGAAGCTTTGGAGGAGGCACTGGATCAGGGTTTACATCTCTCCTAATGGAGCAGCTCTCGACAGAATATAGCAGGAAGACGAAATTGGAGTTCTCTGTCTATCCAGCCCCCCGGATCTCCACCGCTGTCGTGGAGCCTTACAACTCCGTCCTCACCACGCACACCACCCTGGAGCACTCGGACTGCACGTTCATGGTGGACAACGAGGCCATCTATGACATCTGCCACCGTAAACTCGGTGTCGAGCGTCCCTCCTACACCAGCATTAATAGGCTGATAGGCCAGGCGGTATCTTGCATTACTGCCTCTCTCCGGTTTGAGGGGCCCTTGAATGTGGACCTCATTGAATTCCAGACCAACCTTGTCCCTTATCCAAGAATACATTTCCCCGTGACAACCTTGGCCCCCATCATCTCTGCCGACCACGCCTACCATGAGGAGCTCTCTGTGTCCGACATCACCGCTGCTTGCTTTGACTTCTCCCATCAGCTGGTCAAGTGCGACCCTCGGCTGGGGAAGTACATGGCCTGCTGCCTACTGTACAGAGGGGACGTGGTCCCCAAAGATGTGAATGCAGCCATCGCAGCCACGAAGTCCAGGAACTCTGTGCAGTTTGTGGATTGGTGTCCGACTGGTTTCAAGGTGGGCATCAACAACCGGCCGCCCGTGGTGAGGCCAGGAGGGGACCTGGCCAAGATCCAGCGGGCTGTGTGTATGATGAGCAACACCACGGCCGTCGTGGAGGCCTGGGCCCGCCTGGACCACAAGTTCGACCTCATGTATGCCAAGAGGGCGTTTCTGCATTGGTACAGCAGGGAAGGCATGGAGGAAGGCGAGTTCTCAGAGGCCAGGGAAGACTTGGCCGCTCTGGAGAAGGATTATGAAGAAATGGGGCAAAGTTTCTGATGGAAATGTGGCTGAGGAGAATGAGTGTTAAGTTGAAGTGTCTTGCTTTCTTTCAAGACGTTATGTACTCTTGGAGGGTAGGGTTCCCCCTGATTGGAAGAAACTGGAAACCCAATCAAACAAGACCCTAAGCTCAGCTCTCAGTCAAATGGGTCAGTACCTTGTCTGTTGGTTCAGCCCAGCTGCCTGTGGACCCCCTAGGTTTGGGGTCCTTTGAGCCTCTGGATCATGTCCATGTTTCTTTCTTTCTTTCTTTTTTTTTTTCTTAGAATGGAAAGATAGCTTTATTCTTTGCTCCTTCAAAAAATGATGAAACCCTAAAGTCAGTGCTTTCCCATTCCCTTTCCTGTGGTGTAAAGGAGCATATGTTAATTATTAATGTTATTTCCCCCATGTCTATGTTTTGTACATTGATTAAATAATGAATATTTCAGTATCATTCTTTCTTTCTTTCAAAGGTAGGCTTTAAAGTCTCAGTTTTTTTTTTTTTATGCAAACAAAAAGCAAGAATATTCTTGGGTCTTTCAAAAATTTACATCTGTGTTCCTGTGGGTCAGAAGGTGAGAAGGATCTCTCTCAGCTCCCTGTCCCTGAAGAGATGTTCTCAAAGTGTAGCCAGCAGAACCCTGCATTGGAACCAGTGGAGAGGTTTAGGAAAAAAAAATACAGATTCTTGGGGCACCTGGCCGACTCCGTGGGTAGCGTATGTGATGCTTGATCTTGGGGCTGTAGAGATTACTTAAAAATAAAAAAATTAAATTTAAAAAAATGTAGATTCTTGAGGTACAGAAGCTCTGGGGATTGGAGGGGGCATGACCTAAGAATCTGAAGTTTAAAAAACACACTTGAAGGAATTCATTTTTGGAATTAAACTATCCTACTTTCAAACAAGTTATAACTTAAAGTGGAAGAAGTAGTTATAAATGCATTAAAGCCATCAGCCACATTTTTATTATTCATGATGTTTATTTTAGTCTGACTAGTCACCAGCCTTCAGGTGAACTAGACCCTGCCAAGGTACTTGCTTGGCCTTACGTGTTGCTCTTGAGCTGATGGTAGATATTTTCCAGGTGCCTCGTTCAGCTGTAGTGTTTACCTTGCAGCCCTAGTCCTCCATCTGTACCCTCTTTGCCTAACATGGTCAGGGTGTTGGGTTCAGGTAGATAATCTGAGGGTGATTGCACGAAATCCTTGGCTGAAGGCATCAAGTTGAGGGTCATACCGAGAGCTTTGCCAGGCTGTAGCGCGACCACCTTCTTATCACGTGGACCTGGCTGGCACGGGGACTCCACCTCTCACGGCCTCCTGGCCGATGCGCTTACGTACTAACATCACTGCCCTGGGATGTGGCTTCAAGAGTTCCATTCACATCACATACCCATGTGCAGCCTTCTCTTGCACCATGTCTGGTGGAGATGCTGTTGGTGCCTTTCTCTGGCTCTCACTTACCTTGTCCACAACCACATTCGCTTCCTGTGAGTGACTGAGAAGACGCTAAGTGTTCCTTCTCTCTGGAGTTCTCTACCGAAACTTCCGCCTACCTGCTGTCTTCTCCGATGGCCTTGCCTGCACTTAAATTTAGCTTCTTCCAAGGAAAGCTTACCACTATACCTCCAAAGAAACCTGCTCTTCCCTGAGTGCTCTGTCTTGTCTATTTCTGTCATCATCCCAGATTCTAAACAATGCTGTCATTTTTGACTGCCTTCTGTCTTTCTACAGAGCCAGGGTCTTAACAATCCTACTTCGGTGATGATTCCAGGATCCGTTCGCTTCCTTGTCTTCCTGTGGAAGCCATGCTAGCTCAGGCCTGCACACGAGCGTCCAAAGGCTTTTCTGCCTTTCCCTTTGTCGCGCTGCCCCACCCAGCACACCTGTGATGATATTCCAAAGCACAGCTTGCGTTATTTCGCCCCCTTGCTCAAAGCTTTAATGATTCCCATCTTCTTAAGTATGAAGTCTAAATCCCTGCTCATGGCGTGCAGAGCCCTGTCCCCACTAGTTCCAACTTAAACTTCCAGTCCCATCCTTCCCTGTGCCACCCGGCATTCCATCCACACTGGGGAGCTCACTACTTCGAGCACCCGTTCTTCCCTCTCCTCTGCCTTTGCTCCTTCTTGCTGCTTCTTTCTTCTTTCCTTCTGTGGCTGAGTGATAGAACACTTCCTTCAAACCCAGTGCACCTGTCCCGTGAAGCTTCTCGGGTATCCATTGGCGCCCACCCCAGGATTAGAGGCATTTGGGATACACTGTGAAATCTCTCACTGCAGTAGAAATAATGTAGTAAACATTCATTTGAGGGGCGCCTGGGTGGCTCAGTGGGTTAGAGCCTCTGCCTTCCGCTCAGGTCATGATCCCATGGTCCTGGGATCGAGCCCCACATCGGGCTCTCTGCTCAGCAGGGAGCCTGCTTCCCCCTCTCTGCCTGCCTCTCTGCTTACAGATCTCTGTCTGTCAAATAAATAAATAAAATCTTAAAAAAATACTCATTAATGAATTACATATATATTTTCATGTGTATATCCTATATTGAGTCTTGAACTATTGGACTTTTACTAGTTCTATGTGCATGTGTTGTTTCTCTCTTCAGACACCAGAGGGCACGAGTAAACGCTTAACTAACCCCTCAGTTCCTATCATTGTTTTGCTCTTCTGAAGGACATTTGTGTGTGTGTGTGTGTGTGTGTGCATGCGTGCCTGTGTGTGTGTGAATGCACACACTCAGAAAAGACCATCCAGAGAAATGGTAGGGATGGGAACCTGAGAAAGTGTGAGAGACAGTCCCGAGAGATAACTGCCCGCAGTGGATGGTCAGAGGAGGAGCTGCGTGGTCCGCTACGATGTGGAAAGAGTGGCAGTTAAGGATTCAGGGCGTTTGGGGTACCTGGGTGGCTCAGTGGGTTAAAGCCTCTGTCTTTGGCTCAGGTCATGATCTCAGGGTCCTGGGATCAAGCCCCGCATCGGGCTCTCTGCTCAGCAGGGAGCCTGCTTCCCTCTCTCTCTGTCTGCCTCTCTGCCTACTTGTGATCTCTCTCTGTCGAATAAATAAATAAAACCCTTAAAAAAAAAGGATTTGGGGGGTTTGCTTTCAACACAGGAAAAGTGAAGTGGGTTTGTGTGCTGCTGTGACTGGTGCGGTGGAGGGGGCAATGCTGATGCGCGGCAGAAAGGAGGAAGCGTTGTTGGGTCAGTGTCTCACAGTGGCCAAAGGCGACGGGAACTTTGGGCATGACACGGGGCCCACGAGTGGTGCGTCCAGCTTAGAGTAGAAGGCAGAGTGTGTGGATGGTGATGCCTGGGGTTTGTGAAATTTTGCTTCAGAAGCATCTGATTTTCTTAGTGAAATGAAAATCGAGGTCTCCAGCTGCGATGGGAACACGGGGAGGAAATCTGTGAAGTCTGAGGAGAGAAGAAAATGAGTGCGCGCCTCGGGTAGTCGGGGCGGGAGTGGAAGGACGGCAGTGTCTTTGCTGAGCTCCGTGAAGGGCTTGTCGGGACTGTAAGGTGAGCTTGGTGATTGTGTGCGTGCGTGTGTGTGGATGAGTACGTGTGCCTGAGTGTGTGCGTACGTGTTAGGTTGTGTTCAGCTTCAGAGTGTAGGGACAGAGCAGTGGGGTGAATTCACCAGGCTCTCATCAATAAGACAAAGCAAAAGCAGAACAAGTGTTTTTTTTGGAATTTTATGAAATATCTGACAGAATTTGGGGTGGGCTCAGCTTTCCCTGGTTATTTAGTTATAGCTCCAAAGTCATGCCACTGTCAGAAAGCAGGTCCCTTTGCTTCTTATGTGGCGGGACGTTTGAGGTCCCATCGTGCATCCACTGTTCTTGTCTACTGGAGGAGGTTCACTTGGCTTTTGAGCCTTGTTTTATTTTTAAAAAGAGAGTTTCAATGATTTTTTTCAAGGGAGCTCAAATCAACACAAATTATCCAACAGAGATTGTGTTGGGAATTTTCACTAACGTGAACTCATTATTACCCCCCATCATCCTCTGTGGAGTCTAGGTTAATCATCACGCTTGGGGACTTTCGCTGGTCTGATGGGTGAGAAATTGTCTATGAGTGCAGTTCTCAGAGGAATGAAGTTTAGCCTTTCCTTACATGTGTAAAGATCATTTGAATATGTGTGAGAGAGAGAGGAGAGAAAAATCTGCCCCTGTCCTTGCTTGTTTGGGGGAACGGTCCTTTTCTCCTCAGTGTGGAGCAGCTATGCATTTGATTGGTAAGCCCTTGGTCTTTTGTATGAGCCGTAAGCATTTTTCTAATCTGTTTTGCATCTGGGTTTGGACTTTGCCTCTGGGGGCAGTGGTGGCACTGGCTGCCCACATGTCGTCACTTATCGTCAAGTAATGGCAACACGTGGAGGTTCCTGTCCTGTTACTCACGGCTTCTCCCCCCACAGGAGGGAGTAGAACCACAGTCCCTCTTTGGGAATCTGGCCCTTGGGTTTTGCAGCCAGAGGCCATCCGAGTTCTTGCCAGTGTCCCCTTTTACTGGACTTTCACTCGTATTAAACCTTCTCATCTCCGAATCCCTCATACAGTTCTTTACGCCGGTTGCCCTCGCTTAGCCACTGGTCGCACATACAGCCCTCGGTGGTATTTGTTTCGATCCTCACTCAGTGTGCAGACTCAAGGAGAGCAGAGGACTTGCCTCACCCACCACCGGCCCCTGCCACCAGGCCCGGCATCGGCTGGGCCATCGCTGAGGGGCTAAGAAATGGGCCCCCATGCCCAGCCGTGGCGGAGTTCAGGACAGCACAGAGGAGTAACTGGAAGCCCCCTCCCCACCTAACCCAGTGCCCACTCTAGAGCAGACCCTCGACTAGGCCTCCTGGGCCGGACCAGTCCGTGCACATGGCTCTAACCTAAGCAATGTTTGCCAGAGTCCTGCCAGCTTGGCTTTTACAAGCCTTTCCTTACCCCTCTTAGGACCTCCAAGAACCTGTCCACCCCGGGAGAGACCAGGAACAGACTCGGCGGCTACCTCCCTCGTCCGCCTCCCCTTTTCCATGCTCAGAGACGTGAAGGCCACTGGCTGAAGGAAAAGAAACTGAAACCAGCCCAAGGGTTGCAGAAGCCATTGGTTTTAATGGGGTTGAGAGAGGGAAGGGATGGGGTCTGAAGTCAGGATGGTGAGCCGTGGATGGGGGTGGGCAGGAAGGAGTGCTTCCCGCCCTCTCCCCAGGCATGGGCCATGAAGGAAGAGCGTGGAGAGCAGGACAGCGGGATTTTGCCTCTCGTAGCAGGGAAGAAGAAAGCAGATGCAGAATCTAGGGAGAGACATGAAGGGGCTCGTGTCTGTGTGGGTAGGACGGTACGCCCTGTGTGCATGTGTGCAGAGGAGGGGGCCGGGCTGGAGGCAGGAAGGAGCAGAGGGGCCGAGCACTGAAGCAGCCTCGAGAACAGGACCCAGCCCTCAAAATATAAACCGGCTGAATGGGCAGCCCCTCGCCCTCCACCCCGCCCCCCGTCCCTGTCCCTGGTGTGCCGCCGCCCTCCTGCTGGTCTCTGCTTCTACTTCTTACGCCCAATCTGTGCCATCAGGAGTGCGTTGGCAGCTGCCTTGGCCTGCAGGTTCTTGGCCTTGGCAATGTTGAAGAGGATGTTCATGATATTTGTGGGGACATCAAGGGACAGCGTGAACTTGGTGTGCCGGTCACTCTTGGCCTTGTCCTGGTGCGGCCTGCCCTTGAGCTGAGCTGGGGGGAGGTATTTGTACCGGGCACTTCCCGCTCCACTGCTGCCCCCGGAGCCTGGGAAGGTCCTCTTCTTCTTGCCCTCTTCCTCCTCCTCCTTCTCCTCGTCCTCTCCTGAGGAGGGGTCTTGGCTGGGCAGGTAGGGGAAGCCTCTCTTGCTCAGCGGTGGTACATCCTCCAGCGAGCTCCTCCTGGCTTCCGACAGGGCCGTGTTGATACAGCTGAAGAAGGACTTGGCTCTGTACAGCTTCTGGGAGAGGCCCGGCCGGGGGGCCCCTGGGAACAGCAGCAGCAACAGCAGGAGGTGGGCTGGCTTCAGCATCTCTCCCTGGGGGCGAGAACAGGGGTGTGAGAAGGGTTCAGTGCTCAGGAGGACAGGGGTTAAAACTCAAGAGGGCTTTGGTCATAGTCTACAACAGTTCTCAAAGTGGGCACGCGGGGCCAGCAGCAGCATCGGGAAGTTGGTTAGAAATGCAAAGAATTCTCAGGTCTTGCCCCCAGAATGACTAGATCCAAAAGTCCGGGGCCAGGGATCTGAGTTTAATCAAGTCTTCAGGTGATTCTGATGGTCGGTGAAGTCTGAGCGCCATCGATGGGCTGGTATTGATGACTTCTGTTTCGTTCAGCTTTGCTGGCCGCTGCCGGCCCTGCGAGATGAACGGCGAGTGTGCCGGGGGAGCGTTCCGTGGCTTACTGGGGTTGATGGCTTTTAGTTCTCTTGTCCTCAGCGCTGCTGACGCAGTGCATCCCTATTGCTTAAAGACTGTGGTGGGCCGTCCGGTCAGTGTGGTGGGCCGTCCGGTCAGTGTGTCCGAGGCTGTCCGGTCAGTGTGGTGGGCCGTCCGGTCAGTGTGTCCGAGGCTGTCCGGTCAGTGTGGTGGGCCGTCCGGTCAGTGTGTCCGAGGCCGTCCGGTCAGTGTGTCCGAGGCTGGTCGGGAAGACCCGCCCCCCTGCGGGGCTGTCAGTATTCCTCGGGAGCAAACAGTTGTGAATTTTTTTTTTTAATTTTTATTTTATTTTTATTTTTTTTAAGATTTTATTTATTTATTTGACAGAGAGAGATCACAAGTAGGCAGAGAGGCAGGCAGAGAGAGAGAGAGGAGGAAGCAGGCTCCCCGCTGAGCAGAGAGCCCGATGCGGGACTCGATCCCAGGACCCTGAGATCATGACCTGAGCCGAAGGCAGCGGCTTAACCCACTGAATTTGTTTGGTTTTACCACAGAATTTATGAAGTGAAATTCAGTCTGGTCTCTGTGTAGAGGTGTTAAGTACTTCACAAAAAACACCTGTGTGTTCTAGTGTCGAAGACTGATACGACCTCAATCCTGAAACGACCGGCTGTCCCTATGATGTGGAAGTTCTTGGTTATCTGTTTGGCTGAGTGAGAGAGACATGGTCTGAGAGCCAACCCAGGGACACCCATGTCCGAGGACGTGCCGCTCCGGGAGTGGGTCGGGGCCTTCAAACACAGGGGAGCTGCGCTGTGGTCCCGGGCCAGCAGCGATGCTCAGAGCCACGGAAGGACGATAGTCTTTAGCGACCATTTGCATTTAGTCTTTTATTTAAAAAAAGCAAGAAAGAAAAGGAAAAACCCTAAATTTAGTGTAGGCAGCATGTGTGGCCATGACAACGTCCAGCTCGGTGTCCCTCCTGCACCCTGGACTTCGGGTTTGAAGCCATCATGGTTGTCGGGCCACTGCGACACTGTGCTGACCCAGCAGGGACACGGGCTTGAGCGCGGTCATTGCCACCCCTCTGCCCTGCCTCCTTTGCAGCAACAGCTCCCCGCTGACCATCTGAATTTGGGTTGGGTGTGGTCACTGGGCCTCAGGCAAATGGTGAAGTGGACAGAATTCACCTCCTGCGTACTAGGACCAAACCTGCCCTGCACCCCAGCCCCTGTGGTCTGTCCTGTCTGCACTCTCTCCAGCTCTGGACCAAGGATGCAAGGTTCATTGACTTCACCGTCTCCTTCTATGAAGCGTGAGTAAAAAATGTGAGGTCAAAGGTGTGGGATTTCATCAACTCCCCTCCCCCAGGAAGGACCGCTGGCTGTGCTGGGCACCCCGACATGCTGACCCCCTCACCCCCTCCCAGGAGGCACAAAGAGTGAAGGGTTGCCCTTGGGCTGCTTTACCTGAACCTGGAGTTTATTTTCTGCCTGAGACATCCTTGGTTCCCACATAAGAAAGCAAGAAAGGTGTGGTTAGCTGTCGAACTTGGGGGCCGCTCCTATAAGGTAGTTTTTGAGGAAGCGAAACAAATTGGATAAAGAAATCAACCTGGGTTCCTTCTGGGCGTTAAGAAGGCTGGACTAGCACAGGATCCTTCTGTTTTCTGTGGTGACAGGGAGAGGTGGGGGGGCAGCGGGCTGTCCGAGGCTGAGGGCTAGCCTCAGCTCTGCAGATCATCGCCAACATGACCTGGAGCAGGTCATTTCCCAGAAACAGAGAGGGAATGAACCCACACTGCCGTCCCAGCTTCTTCAGGCTGTGAACGGATGGGGCCAGAGCTGAGCCTGAAGTACCCGAGCCCCGTTCTCTCTCTAAAGGAGAATCCTGGGAGGCCTCACCCGCACACGGACCTGGCAGGTGTTCCTTAGAAGCCTAGAGTTTTCCTGGACACTCCACATTGTGCCTACCGCCTTCCTTTTTCTTTCCCTTAAGAAACCAGCTGGATTTGTTCATCTGTTATTTGTTTTTACATCTTAAAAATTTCAAGTTTATTTTATCCGACAGTTATGAAAAAAAATAGGTGATCCTTGCTTTATGTGCTCCAAATGCATGCCCTCCTACCCCCGGGTCTGGGCATGTGGTGTTGTGCAGAGAAATCAACACGGACTCTGGGGTTACAGGGACCCAGGTTCAAATCCTCCTCGTCCTTTGCCCAACCCCGTGGGCAGGGTGCTTGACCTCTGTGCCTTTCCACTTCCTCATCTGACAGATGGAGACAGCGCTAACTGCCTCATAGAGCTTACACGAAAGAAAGATGAACTTGAGGTGGAAAATGCGCTTGCTCTAGACAGCTACTTAATAAAGGAGGCCACTTCCTCTCCGTTTACACACGAATCCTCTCCAGTTCCAATGAGGATAGGATTCAATCCACGTGTAACCGTCTCGGAAGCCACACCTGCATCTTTTTATCTGTGTCTCTCTCTACATCTACATCTCGACGTGCCGGTGACTTTGTCCCACTCGTTTGACCCTGCAGACCAATCCCTTTATTGTGTTGTATTTCTGGCTTTTAGGTTTTGGCCGTTCTCCCGTTTTCTCTGTCCTCAGCCCGGCAGGCTCCCCCGGCCCTAAACTCCATCTCGGTCAGCTGCTGTCAGCTTTTCCAGGCGCTCAGAACCACGTGGGGGGTTGTTCAAACGTGGGCTGCAGGGCGCTGTCCCGGGGGCTTCCAGGTCAGTAGGTTTGGGAAGAGGCCTGAGCTTCTGCCTCTCTAACGTGCTCCTGGAGGACAGGGACAGGGGGGATCCGGGGACAGCACCGTGAGAACCGCCCCTGTGAGCGCCCCCTGTCCTCCGGCGAGCTCCTTAGAATTCCCGGAGAGCATTCGACCAGGGGGCGTATGGACTATCTCTGTGGGAAAATGGACTCTTTTCTTTTAATGTCTTTTAATATTGTGTTCAATAACCAGACACCGGCTTTCTCATTTACCCAGCTAGTTCCTGGTTGTTTTGTGTAAACATAGGATGAATCTTGGCTTTAGCTGCCTTACTGCATGGAGGCATCTGGAACTTTGGAGCAGTTTCAAGGGCTTGTAAGATGGAAAGGATTTAAAGACTCAAAAAGCCGGTTCCCAGAGAAAGGGTTAATGCTGGCAGGGAGGTTGTGGAGAGAGTTTAGGGTTTTCAGGGCAGGAGGGAAGAAGGTCTCCAGGGCAGAGAGAAGCCCTGTGCTCCTCAGTCAAGTCTGATTCAGGAGCAAGCTTCCCCTCCTACATTCTCTGGATTCTTTCGCGGTCACCCCTAGTGAGCCATCACAAAGGTTTAGGCGGTCCCTGCTACCTGCTGTGAAAGCCAGCCTCCCCTCTAGTTAGATGGAAGAGGACAGAGCTCTCCGGCTGTGCTTTTCGGGTTTGGGTACCTGAAACTCCCCTTCTTTTGGGTTCCAGCAAGGACGTCTCGGGGTGCTTCTCAGAGCTGTCCCAGAGTCCCGCCCGAGGACCTGAGGCCGCAAGGGACCTGCGCCAGCCTGGGGCAGAGCACCCCCAGGGAGAGGGTGCTCCAAGGGGGAAAGGTACAGGTGGTAAAGCCAGAGGCAAACAGCGTCACCGCCCTGTGCCAGCCCATTTTCCGGAGGTGAGGAAGGCGGGGTGAGTCCCCGTATTACAAGCACCCCCACCCCCGCCCCGTTTTACCCCTTGGTCTGCAAACACTGTCAAGCAGCTGAATTTAAAAACCATTTTATAAAACCGTGGCTGCCGAATCTAGAGTTTTATGCATGTCAACACGTGTCAGAGTAAGGAGCTGTTTTCTTACAGTGGACTCCTGGAAGTGTGTATGTGTGTCACACACATCCCCACAGAAAGGCTAGCAGCTCACCCTCCAAGTGAGCCTCCAAGGAGGGTTTCTGCGTGAAAGGCTGCTTTCCCCGAAGAGGGAGGAACAGCAAGGAGAATCAGACATGATATAGAGAACGTGTCCTGGCAGCGTTCAGAGTCACCTTATTTAACCCATTCTCAGAAGTGGGGTGCGCGCACGCATGTGTGTGTATGTGCATGTGTGTGTGTGTGTGTGATCGCCACTAGATTGCCATGTTTGAGGAGAAAATTGCAAACACGACTTCTCAGAGAACTTGGACATCAGAGACATCAAAATCCATCTTTATGTTCCCTCCCCTTCTCAGGCAGCACCAAGTCATTACGGGTGTCTGTCCCCTTCCTCTAATGTCCCCAATTTGGCAAGGGACAAAGGACTCTGGGTGTTGAAGGCAGAGGACCTGGATTTGAAACTACCCTCTCCCCCCCAACTGCCCCGGGGTGAATCAATCACTGAGCCTCTCCGCGCGGCCACAGCCCGAGAAGGAGACATTCCCTGCCCCGCAGGTGTGCAGAGAGGAACCGGTCAATCCAGGCCAGCACCCTCCTGCTCCTGGGCAGGAACGTGGGGAATGACGGCTTTGTATTCACACGCACCTCCCCATTTCTTCGGAAACATACATTTGCAAGAACCTGTTCTGCCTCCAATCTATTACCCTTGTAAAGCAGGTCTCTCTGTACCAGCAAAGGGAGGATGGGCTTCTACTTACCTCAGACGCACACTGTGGGGTTCCGCACCCTGCTCCCTGGGCTGTGAGTAGGGGCGCTTGCCGCCTTGGTCTCTCACCCCTCTCTGGTCCCCAGCATGTCCTGCTTAACCAGGACCAGTACATTCATCCTTCATGGACGAGTCCCCAGCCCAAACCTTACCTGTGAGTGGCCTTCGCTCTGGAGTCGAAACCCTCAGCGAGGCAGGCGGCAGCTTCAGGACCAGGAGGTCTGCCCCAGAAACATCCCCTTGAACTCCTGTCTCTGCTGGGGTCACTGCTCCTTCTCTTCTTGTACTGTTCCTAAGTGGGCCGTGATATTTCCTCTCTATGGAAACCACTCCACTCCCTCGTGTTTATATATAAAAGTGACAGATCACGGGGTGGATTGTAATTCCAGACGTGGTGTCTACACTGGGATGCGATTGCATTTAAAATACAACCGGACCAGCTGTCCGCGTCATGGAGATGATAGGCACTCTGTATCCTTGACGCCTCCCACACGCCTCCCCACTGGCCCTCCTATCGCCGCCCACTTCCCCTCCTGCCCTAGCAACTTGCTCATTGATAAAAAGAATAAAACGGTCTGTTAAATTGAGAAGCAGCTCCTTTGAAGAGTTTTATTACTGATCTTAGTTCTTCCTGATTCCAGTCTTCCTATGCCCTCAGCTCTCTACCCCTCCTTTTGGGAAGGGACGCAGGACCTGCTTTGAAAGTATGGAAGGTGACTTGAAGTTCACCTGTTGTCTTGTGGTTCTTGTGGGTCCTGACCTGCTGCATTATCTCCCGCTACACACAGAGCCTGGTAAGGCTGTGTTCATCAAAGGGCACATGAGGGGGCAGGCACCGTGTACCTAGAGCTTCTGATGGAAAATCAGAAATTTGAATTTTACCCATTTTTTTTCATCCATTCATTCAATATTTTTAGAGCCCCTGCTGTGTGCCTGGTATTGGCAGGGCCCTGAGGAATTTAAAGATGTTGAGAACGCTGTTTTCACAGGCACCTCTCCATCCTGGAGCCTCAAGACAGGTAAGGGGCACCAGGAGAGGAGAGCAGAGGTCCAGACTGAAAGGAGGTTTGACAGGGAGGGAACCAGCGAGGAGGAGGCCCAAGGTCAGGGGAGGCAGGCGGCCAGTGCTGCGGCAGGACACTGGGAGGCACCCAACACCCAGGTGAGGGGGTTTTAATTTCATTCAATTTGAATGTTGAAGATGTAGAAGCCAAATACAATGTTGAAGATGTAGAAGCCCCTGCTTTCAGGATCAGGACACAGAGGACAGAGTCAGGGTGAGAATCCGGGTCTCTTGTGAGGGCAGAGCTCTTTGAGCCTCGGGCTGAACCAGTTGGAAGAGCCATGCAAGACCCACACTGTGTCCAGCCTCGAGGCCGGACCACAGCTCCCCATCCTCCATGGACATTCTCACCTCCTGAAATTCATCTAGACGAAGCACTAAGTGGACTTCTGGAACTATCCCAAGTCTTCATGCCCGCAGGTACTTTGGGGGAACAAGTGGAAAGCCTTGCAGGGAAGGATGCGATGCCTCCCAGAGTCTCAGCCTTCATTGTGGACCCGCAGGACTGGACCTCACTGTGCCTTCTGGAGCTGCCGGGCTGGGGTTCTCTTGGGATGACAGTCTACATGGAGCTAGAGATCTGATCCAAACTCTTTTTTTTTTTTTTTTAAAGATTTCATTTATATATTTGACAGACAGAGATCACAAGTAGGCAGAGAGGCAGGTGGGGAGAGAGAGGAAGCAGGCTCTCCGCTAAGCAGAGAGCCCGATGTGGGGCTCGATCCCGGGACCCTGGGATCATGACCTGAGCCGAGGGCAGAGGCTCAACCCACTGAGCCACCCAGGCGCCCCTGATCCAAACTCTTTTGCTTACTGTTCACTCCCTCATGTATTCATCTTCGGGAGGAATTTTCTTTTCCCCATTTCAGATAATGAGGCAGTAATGGAGTTTCTGTAGGTTGAGGGGTACCTAGTTAGAAATCTGAGTCTTTAACTCCTTCTCTGCCTTTTTTGAGCTATGGAATCCAGGGGAGGTGGTCTCGGGAAGATACCCAACATTGCTACCCTTAGAGTGGGGGTTCGCAGCCTTGGCTCTACTGACATTTGGAGCCGGATGATGTTATGGGGGGCTGTTCTGACCATCGTAGGGCGTCAGCAGCATCATCCTTTTCCTTTCCTTATGACATTCCAGAACACACCCTCCCTTGCCCAGCTGTGATAACCAAAATGGTCTCCAGCTAGGTCTCCTGGGGACAAAACTGCCCCAGTTGAGAACGACTGCCCTAGAAGATGAGATTTAGAAAGAGAGATCACAGTCACCAGCTTCTCATTTTGCTCATCTGCCCTGTCTCCTCCCAACTTCCTAAAAAAATCTCTCTACCTGAGTCTGAAGGACCACAGGACCATGGAGCCTCTCTATGTCAGGGGCTAGTGGCTGTCCTTGAGCGCACTGTCCTTTCTGCAGACAGAGGAGGGCTCATGAGTCCCCACCTGGCCATCTGGGCTGGTCCTGGGGTTGGCCCATGGCTCCCGGGAGCTCTTGGCCTGGGAGGAGGAGGGTCCCACGTGGGGTCTGCCCAGCCCTGGTCCTCAAGGTGCTTTTCTTAGGGATTAAAACCACAAGAGCATTGTGTTTGCTTTACAACTGCACAGCTGCTTCTGGCTGCATCTGATGGAGGCCTGGGGCGAGCAGTGGACAGAAGGAAGCCAACTGGTGAGCAGAAGGACCCAGGGTGTCCTTCCTGGCAAACGGCCGTCTCCCTTCTGTCCCTCTGCTGCCGCGCAGGGGCTGTGTGTTATCTTGTGCTGCTCTCCAGCCCTGGCGAGCCATCGGCCTCTTCCGTGGATTCAGCACCAGGACGTCGGATAGGGACGTAGGGCGCCTGCGGAACACGCTGGACAGCTTCACGCTCAAACAGAACTGGCTCACGTTTACAACGCTCGTGTCTCTGAAGGCTCAGAGCAGTTCCCCGTAGTAACACAATTAGTCTCTCAACTTCTGAGCCAGGCAGCCAAAGAAAAAGGCAGGGAAAGGAGTTGGAATTGCGAGAACTCTTGCTTTACAGGGAGGGGATTTCCCCTGTGGAGATTTGTTTGGGTTGTTTGCATTCTCTGCTCTTCCGATTCCCTCTGATGAAATGTAGATTCGTGAGCCTTCCTTGTTTTTCTAACAAGGTTGGTGTCAAGATGGCATTCGTAAGGACTTGATGCAGGCTTACACGGACGCACAACAGTATGGTGAGTTACACGGACACACGACAGTATGGTGAGTTACACGGACGCACAACAGTATGGTGAGTTACACGGACGCACAACAGTGTGGTGAGTTACACGGACACACAACAGTATGGTGAGTTACACGGACGCACAACAGTATGGTGAGCCTCACTGTGCAGTCCTCCCCTCACTTTCCCTGATTCTCAGCTAACCTGACTCCTCCGTGTCTGACAGGTGTGTGTGTGTTAATGTCCCAGTCTGTTTGCGGGTCCCTCCATTTTTTGCTCTTTTGGGATACATTCTGTACGTGCAAATGTCTGTTTCATCAGATGACTTTCGACCCCTTCAAGCCAAATAACGCTGATTGTCTTGAAGTCTGCTTTGCTTGACTTCCAAATGGCTGTTCCAGTTTTCTATTGGGTAACATTCACTTGGTGCACTTTTCCAGTCTTTTCTGCATCAACATTTATTTTGTCAATGGTACACATTTAGATTTTAAAACCTGGTCTCATAACCTGTATTTTAACAGGGCCTTTAACATGCTTGTACAAATAGTAGTTAAGGATGTACTGGGATTATTTTCTGCTGTCTTACATTGGGCTTTCTATTTGCCCAGGGTTTTTCCTCGTCTGTATTCTGCTGGATTAATTCTTCATTTTCATTTGCCCTTCTGTTAGTTTATAATATAAGCATGCAAAACCACCATGTTTCCCTGGAGCCCTGATTTCCCTGCATCCCAGAAAAAATGAAGAGCCCACTCTTAACCTGGTAAAATCGTTCTATCTGTTGGGGAGGGCAGATGGGCTTTGACCTCTGTTTCTTGCAACAAGCTGGACAGATTTAATTGCTAATAGTGAGTACTTCTGCAATACTAGCAGGCCCATTACGCCGCAGTAACGTCCAGTCCTTGCTAGGAGCTGTCGGCAACACCCCCTCCGTGGATCTGTGACACACTCTTTTCACTGGACTTTGTATCCATCTTGCAACCAGCAGCAGTGGGAGCAGGTGGGGAGAGTTCTGGCTCGTCTCCATATCTAGGCACCTTGGTGATGTGTCAGACAGTTTATGGCCCTCTCTAATGGAGTTTGGGTAGCTGGCTGATTCATGGAGCAAATCTCCTGGGGGCCAGGGCCGTGTGGAACAAAGAATCGAAAGCTTTCTCTTTCTCCAAGAAGGGGCTGATGTGCACCTTCTCAGATAGACTTGTGTGCCTGTTCCACTGCGATCTTCCCAAACTTGGGGGGCTATTTACGTGGTGGGCACACTAAGGAATCAATAGCGCCCGATCCACATAGGGGATAGACGTTTTCTCTAGTGACAAAGGAAATAAGAACTCTCTGAAACATGACCCAAAGGCAGGGGAATGGACAGCACGCTCCTCCACATGTGCGTGGAAGCACGGCCCGCGGGGATGGTGGCCAAGCAGACGCCATTCCTCCAAGAGCCATAAGTGCACCTGTCCCCCTTCTTCCCTTCCAGCCGCCCTGCTGACTAGATGCACTTCAGAACCCGTCTGCACGCCTGCAGTTTCATCAGGTACGAAGCTCCATCAATGATCTCATCATCAATGAGAAAGAAAACCCAGCATATTCCTGTCTGCTGGGAATTCTGATCTGTTTCCCTGGGCGAGGGTGTGCTCTGTAGCCGGCCGTGGTTAACACTGGACTCGGAGCGGACACTGGACTCGGAGCGGACACTGGACTCGGAGCGGACACTGGACTCGGAACGGACACTGGACTCGGAACGGACACTGGACTCGGAGCAGACACTGGACTCGGAGCTGACGGGGCTGATGGTGCCACGTCTTGTCTGACTGCGGCTTCATCTAACACGTATCTTCTCCGTAGGGCGCGTGGCAGGGCTCCTGCTCATAGGACCACCTGACGATACGCGCCGTTTTAAACAGCAAAATCAACAACAGAAAGCACACGTGTGCTAACATGCAGCAGTAAATATGTTGCAAAAAGGGCATGCCTTTGCAGCAGGGGAGCTGGACGCAGGAGGTAGCGTCACCTTGCTCAACCTGAGACAGGAACGTGTGCTTTGGGGGACTCAAACCTTTCACCCCTCTGCCCAGGCACATGTGCCTGAATGACCCCGAAAGGCCCACGGGTATTAATTTTGGGGTTACAAGTAAGTTGTAGTAAGTAAGTGGTTTATTTTTTAACATTTTATTTATTTGAGAGAGAGAGAAAACACACAAGTAAGGAGAGGGCCAGAGGGAGAGAAAGAAGCAGCCTCCCTGCTGAGTGGGTGCCATACTCAGGGCTCAATGTCAGGACCCTGGGACCCTGACCTGAACCGAAGGCAGATGCTTAACTGACTGAGCCAACCAGGCCCCCCAAGTAAGTGTTTTGTCTTCTTTTATAAGCTGGTCGGTCAGGTGCAGCTATAGGAGGAGATCCAGGAAGGACTCAGGAAAGCGAAGTTTATTGTACTCAAAGGTCCTGCAGATAGGAGACACGGCCACCATACAAGGCCACATGGAGAAGCTGCATGGAAGTCAGGAGGCAGGAAACTGGAGCAAGGAAAATGTTTAGCCATGGCCTTTTTTGGGGTTTCTGCAGGAAAGGAAAGACAAGATAGTGAACAGCTCAGTAGGCTCTGGGCTGTAGGTGCGTCCTGATCACTTGGCCCCCAGCCCTGGGATGATGGAAGCAGAGGGGCGTTGCCTCCTGTGGTGCACAGACCCCATGGAGAGGCCTGGTTCAGGACTGGGTAGTTTTCAGACCACAGGTGTCCTATCTCGAAGGACTGCCTAGCCCCAGGAAAGCAGTCAGTGTCTCCCACCTGGAAAGTTTCTTCAGGATGACCAAACATCATAATATACAGAAAATCGTGCACGTGTTCTTTCAAGTGCCTACAACATTTATAATACAGGGAACAAGCTGCGGTACGGAATCCGCCAATCACAAGGACCAGCTCCATGTGCCGAATGAATGAATGGAAACAGGAAGCCAGAAGCAGGACAGCGAGAATTTCCTTCCTAACAACTTCCCTCTTCCTTTCTGCCTCTCTCGTGGTAGAACGGAAAGTACGACAGAGAAGCCCTCACAACTCGGGTAAGGAAGGCAGACTACAATGACCCCAAACCTCCAACTCTGGCCATATAGAAATTCTGGATTTTAAAAAAAAAAAAAATCAGGGGCGCCTGGGTGGCTCAGTGGGTTAATCCTCTGCCTTCCGCTCAGGTCATGATCTCCGGGTCCTGGGATCGAGCCCCGCATCGGGCTCTCTGCTCAACAGGGAGCCTGCTTCCTCCTCTCTCTGCCTGCCTCTCTGCCTGCTCGTGATCTCTCTCTCTCTGTCAAATAAATAAATAAAATCTTTTTAAAAAAATCATTGAAAAATGCATTTCTGAGCTCACAAGGAGGAAGGGGGGGTCGGAGAGCGTCTTCTGGCACCAAGACACAAAGGGACTAAAAATCAAATTACAAACACATAAATGGATGCCACATGCACCTCGGGGGGTGACTGCTGGGCCTAGGAGTCAGGGGCATTGGTTTTAACATCCACGTGGGACCAGACAAGAGGGGCTTGGAGCCTCTCAAAGGTAGTTTTAGAACTGAGATGCCCGCAAAAATCTTTCTATGGGATAGATAAATCAATGTAGAAATGGAAAGAACTTTAGAATGCCTCAAGAGCCAAACTGGGTCTTTGTGAGAAGCGAATGGCTCGGTGAAAATAGTTTACCATTGTAGGGTGTCCTCCCTGTGATTTGGAAGGCTGCGCTAAATGCGGGTCTATACGGAAAGCCCCTTATCACAGTCCTTCAGAGAAAATTTGGCCTCTCCAACTCTGCGCCGTCCTGTGTGGGCACTCCTAGCCACCTGTGGCTATCAAACCCTTGAAACGTGTTTAATCTCCATCGAGGTGGGCTCTGAGTGTGAAACACACACTCTGTTTCAATGACTTAGTATTGAACGGTGTAAAGATCTCATCAATTTTTTTATAATCTTATGTGTTGAAATAACATTTTGGATATATTCGGTTAGGTAAAATGTATGATTCAAACTATTCCCTTATTCAAACTATATTATTCAAACTAATTTCACTTAGTTTTTTTTTTCTTCTTTAAAAATGTGGTTACTTATCAATCCCACCCCGTTGGATATAGTGACATTACGTGAGGTCATGTGTATTATCACCTAGCACAGTACCTAGCCTAAGAAAGGTGCTTAAAGATGTAAATTTCCTCCATTTCTTCTTGGCAACTGAAATAAAAAGTCTATTAACTTCAGCCAGTAACGTCACCGTGCATGAGGGAACACATCTCTTCATTACCCTTATCAGCTTTGAATATTATAAAAATGTTTATCCTGTTTGTTTTAATTTGCTTTTCTTCGTGTTAATGAGGCTGAACATTTTCCCAACACCGCTGGGGGTAGTGTGAAAGTTTTCTGAAATGATCTTTCAAGAATCTTTAAAAAGTTTATACTTTTATTCAGTTTCTTTTCTTCAAATATTTTTCCAATATAATCGAGATAAGGGCTGAGATGCATGTTTTAAGAATCCGGGGTATGTCCGGCAATCTTCACTTTTTAGATCAGGTTAAAATGGCTAAGTCTCGGGATGCCTGGTGACTCAGTCGGTTAAGCATCTGACTCTTGGTTTCAGCTCAGGTCATGATCTCAGGGTCCTGGGGTCAAGCCCCAGGTCGGGCTCTGCACTCAGTGGGGAGCCTGCTCAAGATTCTCTCCCTGCCTCTGCCCCTATCCTACCCTCTCTCTCTTTCTCAAATAAATGAATAAATCTTTTTTTTTTTTTTTTTAACACTAAGTCTCAGATTAGAATGTTGTTTCTACCAGCAAGCAGAGGGGAGGTGGGAGAGGCAGCTGTGTGGCCCTAGGGGCTGGGAGGAGGTTGCCCGGGGCCCGCGGGCACTGAGCCTGGGTTGCTGGTGGCTCTTTGCCTTCATGTCCATCCCTTTCATATTGCATCCCCCTAACCTTTCTGTTCTCACCCCTCCCCCTCCACTCCCCCTCTGCCTTCCACCCATGCCCTGCTCTTAACCTAGTGACATTTTTGTAACGGAGACCTTTATTGTGACTATTTGTCATTCTCTCAAACACTTGTTTTATGCTAGAAGTCCCTTCTTTTCCCTTTTATGCTTGGGTCTTTGGAAATCAAAGCCAAGAAAACTTCTCACTTACCTGCCTGTCTCATCCCTCCCCTGAGTAACTGACAGCAGGCCAGTCCAACCAATTAAATAGGAGATGGGGAAAGAAAAACATACGATTGTGAGGGGAAAAATAATAATCAAAAGATATTAGTGCACTACACCTATTACATAGATGTGTGGGAGCGAGACCTTTGTTGGGTAAACTCTCCGTCACTTCCTCAGAGATCCCATTTGGCTGTATGTTACTTTATCTATTTTTTCTCATATAGGGCTTACTATAATGGTATGTTAACTAAATGATTCAGATAGGTAGCTAATACATAATTATATTAAATATTATAAATATAAATATTATTTCACTGGTAGTGGTCTGTGCTCCTTAAAATGAAGATACCACTGTTCCTTAAATCAGCATTCTCTTACTGCTTCTCCTGAATCCAACAGGACAGCAGAACCCATCTGTACAGGGGATTCAGGTGTGTGTTGGTAGGAATTATCTCTTGAAAGAAGGAAGGAAGGAAGGAAGGAAGGAAGAAACTTAAATACATACATACATAAACAAATCCCATCTGGCTGCAGAGCAATTAATTTCCTTCATATACTGTGGTGAAGATCTGTACTGTTCTCTACACAGCAAATATTGATTGTTTGGATGGTAGAGTGGAGATAGCATGGAGGAAATTCTCTGTCACAGAGGGAAGACATTTTAATGGCATATCCTAATGCTTATCCTCTACAAAGAGCACCGAGGCTGGGACCAGTGGACAAGGACTCAGGACTGTGTGTTCGCCACAGACTGAAAACCAAAATCTAAGCATCACCAACCTGCTTCCACAATGAGCAAAGAAACAAAATGGAGCTCGGTTTCCAGAATTGCATGATGAATACAAAAATGGATATTTGCCAAGGTATCCCCCAGAGATCCTGAACGGGTAGGATATTTTTCCTGGCACAGTCTGACGCTTACTAATGCTTCGAGTTCTGGTGTCCACTCCGAGAGAGGGAAGCTCTGGGGAGCAGGATGGTGGAAACCACAACGCTCGTCTCGTTGGAGAGTGCTGCTGAAGACCCGCATCTGTGGAGAAATCACTGGGTTTTGTATTACATATTTAAAGTGATGTGGATAAACTGGAATGTGAATGAAGAGGTGGCATGAGGGGATGAGAGACCTGAAGTACAGCACAAGAGCCAAATCAGTGGGGGCGGTTTCATCCGAAGGAGACAGAAGAGAGAAATGGTCACTCCCCTTGGAAGGCTTCATAGGGAGGAAGGTGTAGCTTTCTTTTCTCAGTGTGATTCCAGCTGACAGAAAGAGGTTTCATGAATAAGAATTTTTGAGGGTCACCATTTTCTTGGTTTTGAAGCTCTTAGACTTCCCCCTCACCCCATGGGAAAAAAGGAGCAAAGTCTCCTGGAGTGGAAGAGAGCCTTGACAAAATGATGGCTCAGCTAGCGTGCTGAAATGTTGGGCTGCTTCTTAAAGGGCAGGAGGGGCGTGAGAGTGAAGGGTGACGGGGAAGGTAGCGTTTCAGATTGCTTTCCCTGCTTTAACCACAGAGTCGACTTTTGTTTTCTGTACTGGGCTTTGTACCTAATTTTGTTTAAAACCAAGCTCTTATCATAACATAACTATCATAACAAATAAAATGAAGGAAAACTCCAAACCCAACAAGTCTTCTAAGCCCCAGGTCTGAAAATGCTGCTGCTTAAGACGGATCGGGCCAATGGAAGCAGAAATCTGGTGGGTGCAGTGTTGTCGCTGGTGCTGGTGTGTGTGTGTGTGTGTGTGTGTGGTGTGTATAACTCTTCTTGAGGATTACACTGGAAATCCCTGGCAGAGTGAGGAAATGCAAGCCATTTGACTCCTAGACCTGTGTGAAATCTAGAACAAGGTAGAATTAGCAAAATTTTACATATGCATATGTATATATGTGTATACATATAGCAAAAATTAATACTTGTATATGTTGCAATATATATAACATATATGTGTATAATTTATATGCATGTATATGACATATACACATTATATATATGTATATTTTTTGTATATGCATAAATGAGGCTGAACATTGAGTGTACACACACATACACACACACAAACACACCATCACAGTCAATCACATAGGCCTGAACAGACACTCTATTCTTTAGGTATTTTAAGTGCTTTTGCTTCTGTGAACTTTTCTAGAATCATAGACAATTTGGCCCAAGAAACTTTATAGTTTAGTTCAGTCACTTAGATGGAGTCGCACACAGCTTACTGCGAGAGCTCAGCCCTTCGGCCACAAACATTTTTGAGGGTCGTCTTTGTAGCTAAGCCAGATGGTGCTGCCTTTTCAACCGCGTGGAGGGACCAGAACTTAGCCTTGAGAGTGAGTGAGTGTTTTAGACGTGCCTATGACTGAAGATCGTATTATTGAAATGAAATAGAAATGAGAGATCATTAGATCTTTATTCAAAAAGACAAGTGCAGGGAGTCAGATCACATTGAGATGACATTTTATCTCTAATAGTCAAAGAAGGATGAAGAATGTGTGTCTTGCTTTATGTAGGTCTGAGGCTAGGTTAGAAGGCAGGAATACCACTGATCGTTTGCTTTGGGTAATGTAAACTCGAACAGCTCATTTTCATTATAGAGGCAGAAGGAGCCATTTAAATTAAAAGGAGTTTGCTTGTACGTATGTATTCAAGATAGGGAAAGTAGGGAAGAGTCAACAGTGGGTAAATCTATGACTTTGAGCGACAATTGCTCCGTAGGTGGGGATGGAAACTGCTAAAAGCAGAGGCATCACGCCCTGCCTAGGACGCGGGATCATCAGGCAGAATGGAGAGCCCCTCGATTCGTGAGGCGTTTTCTTACAAACCTGCCTTTGCCAGTTCTGCTTCTGCCTAAGAATGCCCCAGCTTTTTTACTCCAAGATAAAAGAGGCTCGGGAGTGGGAAGAAAAGCAGATGTTTTGATAAAGATTTTCTGCTTTATTCTACTATTGTCAAAACATCCCTAGATGTAGTCACCCCTCCCCCACCGCCCCGAGTGTGTTTACTGGATACATGCTAAGTATGAGGAACGTAGGTGCTAAGTTAATAGGACTTAGTACTAAGTACTATGCGAGCCTCCTGCTCAAAGTGTGGTCGCTGGACCAGCAGCCTCAGCATCCCCAGGAGCTTTCTAGACAAGTGCAGGGTCTCAGCTCTCACCCCAGTCCTAACGAACCAGAACGTGCAGTTTAACAAGAGTCTCAGGCAAGAAGAGCAGTGATGGGAGCACCAATAAATGGCTTTCTTATAGGAAAACATTTGTAGATAAGTTTGAGGAGTCAGGTGATTGAATGGGAGGTGAGCCTCCAAGAAGAATAGAAATGACCAGCTTTTAACTCTTTGTGGAACACACCTTTACCTTTACCCCAGTGAAAGCTGAGGGGAATGATGTCACTCTGGTCCCATCAGCGTCAGTAGCTTTGGGAAGGACATCTGTGTGATCCTGGTGGGGGGCTGGAAATGAAAGAAGAAAGAGTCCTCTTCAGGAGTTCGCATAAGACACCCCCAGAAATAGCTCTTCAGACAAGGACACGGGCACCTGGATTTGTAGCCTGAGAAACCGGGTTCCATGGATTTGTGGTCATAGAATAGATATTACTTTATATTCTGCCATTTCCCCCTACCCACCACACTTTTGAACATTTAAAAGTCGACTTCCCTTTTTGCTCATCCAAGACTCACTTTTGCACTGTTCCGGGGATAACGACATTCTTCTCTTCATTTCACACTCTGTGTGTCAGGCGGATGGCTCGCTGCGCGGCACACACCCTTCCCGCTCCCCCTTGGGAGAGGGAGGTTGGAACAGTCATCTTGGTAAGCAGCAGGCACTCGCTCAGGAACTGTCATCTGCAGCGAGACTGCTGGTGCCATGCGGTGTACAACACGTGGCCATCTGAGCCGAACCTGGGCTGCTAATGAGAACATCACTTTTCTCTAGAGTCTTCCTGCTCCAGCTCAGAGGTGAAAATGAGATTTCCCCCAACAGTAATTCATCGTGCATTCACAACTGCTCATCCTTCCCTCCCAGGCTGTTTTTCAAACACTTGAGCTTGTTACTGAAGACGTGGCCATTGTGTCCAGGGCTCTGCCCCGAGGATAACACCACCATCCCTTGTGTAAAATGCAGGGTTGCCCAAATGACTTCTTATGCACTCTCTTTGAACCTGAACCTTTTAGTTTGGAAAATTTTCTAAATCTCCAGAAAAGTAGAAATCAGAGCTCAATGAACACTGGTATACAATTTACCTAAGATAACCAGTTGTTAACATTGTGTGTGTTACACAATCCAAGCCACGTATCTTGTAAAATGCCCCACATGCTGGATCAGTTTCCTCGTGTTTGATTTAGGTTAAACACTTCTGACAAGAATAGCACATCAATGACATGATGTACCTTCCTACAGCATCACATCAAGAAGTGTGTGACAGGGGCGCCTGGGGTCTCAGTGGGTTAAAACCTCTGCCTTCGGCTCAGGTCATGATCCCAGGGTCCTGGGATGGAGTCCCGCATTGGGCTCTCTGCTCAGCAGGAAGCCTGCTTCCCTTCCCCTCTCTCTGCCTGCCTTTCTGCCTACTTGTGAGCTCCGTCAAATACTTAAATAAAATCTTTAAAAAAAGAAGTGTGTGACAACAACTTGTTCCATCACTGCTTCTATGACTTTTGATCACTTCGTCAACGTGGTTTTCCTAGTGTTCTTGATTGTAAAGCCCCTTTCCCTCTTTCTAGTCAATAAGTAATCTGTGTTGATATTTTGAGAGCATGTGAATAGCTTGTTTCCTGGTAACATTTCGCTCGGTTTTAGCATTGACTGACACCATCTGATAAATCTTATCATAGAGGATGAAAACAGTGACTTTCTAAATCTTTAATTTGTTCCACTTTTATTGGCTGGCATTTCTCAGTGGAGAAGGACTCCCCACCCTCAGCTTCCCACCTTTCTCTCTCCCTCTCTCTCATTTCTCATTTCTCCCTCTCTTCCACTCTCATGTGCAAATCAGCACAGACTTAGAGATTCTTTTTTAAATTCCTGGTGTTATTATCCATTACTCTAATTTTTTTATTCTTGAGTTATTCAAATTGTGTCCAATGGTAGTCCTTCAGGCTAGCTCCTGGGTCTTTTGACATCTCCCTATTAGTTTCTTTTTTTTAATTTTTTAAATACATCCTTACTTTCTGGTAAGACGATACTATAGGCTTATAATTTCACTATCAGAGGACTGGGATCAAACCTTGTTCCAAGCAGCCCTGTTCTTTTTAGTGGGGAATGGTGTTTCGAAACGATATTTAGTGGGACCGTGTGGGGGACTCAGCAGCTAAGTGTCCAGCTCTTGGTTTCAGCTCAGGTCATCATCTCAGGGTCATGAGGTCCAGCAAACCTGCCTCAGACACTGTGCTCAGTAGGAGTCTACTTGGATATTCCTTCTCTCTGCCCCTCCTCCTGCTTGCATACATGTTCTCATTCTCTCTCTTAAATAAATAAGTAAATAAATCTTTAAAAAAATGTCTATAGTGGAGAACTCCAGATATACCTCTGGCTATAGGGGATCACTGTTTTTAGGCTCTTTCTATAGTGTTAGCTAGGAAGTAGACTTAAGGGAATCACAAATCCTTCCCAAGTGGATTTATAGGATCAGCACAAATCCAATAAAAAGCCCCAGCAAGGATTTTCTTTGAAAAGGCAAAGGGCCTAGAATAGTTAAAACAATATTGAAAAGAAGAACAAAGTTTAAGAACTTAACACTACTAGGTTCAAGACCTACTGTAAAGCTGTAATACTAGATGTTATGAATCAAAATCTAGATCAATGGCACAGTAGGGAGAGTTTAGAAATGAACCCGCACATATATGGCCAACCGATTTTTGACAAACACACAAAATCAGTTCAATGGGAGGGCAGATCTCCTCAGCACATGGTGCTGGAGCAACTAGATAATTGGAGAAAAATTAACTTCAACTCTTACCTCCCATCAGACACACAAAAAAGATTTTTATATGGCCCATAAACCTAAACATAAAAGCTTATAATATGATGTTTCTATAAATAAACATGGGAGACTATCTTTATGAACTTATATTGGACAAAGATTTCTTAGGAACCAAAAAGCATAAACCATAATGGAAAAATAGGCACATTGAATTAAAGTTGAAAAAAATCTGCTTATGGGCACCTGGATAGCTCAGTTGGTTAAGGGACTGCCTTCAACTCAGATCATGATCCCGGAGTCCTCAGATCAAGTCCTGCATCGGGATCTGTGGGGAGTCTGCTTCTCCCTCTGACCTTCCTTCTCCTGCTTTCTTTTACTCTCTCAAATAAATCAATAAAATCTGAAAAGAAAAAAATCTGTTTCTCAAAAGCCATATTTTTTTAAAAGATTTTAATTTATTTATTTGACACAGAGAGAGAGAGAGAGATGACAGGTAGGCAGAGAGGCAGACAGAGAGAGGGGGAAAGCAGGCTCCCCGCCAAGCAGAGAGCCTGATGTGGGACTCGATCCCAGGACCCTGAGATTGTGACCTGAGGCAAAGGCAGAGGCTTAATCCATTGAGCCACCTAGGCGCCCTCAAAAGACATTGTTAAGAAAATGAAAAGGTAAGTCATAGACTGGAAAAAAATTCGCAAAATATATATTTGACAAAGGGTATAGGTCCAGAATACATAAACAATGCCTACAACTCTACAGTGAAAACAAAACCCAGTAAAAATTGGCAAAAGCCTTCAATAGACATTTCACAAAACAAGATATAAAAGTGGTAATATGAGGTTGGCAAAGTTGTCATCAGTATTAATCATCAGAAAAATGCAAATTAAATCCAAATTAAAAGACTTCCAGCTTCTGCTTAGAATATAGAGATCTAATCTAACAAAAACAGGTACTTCTATCTGTGTGTGTTTCAGCAGCTTTAACAGGATACCACAGACTCAGTGGCTTATAAACAATAAACATTTATTTTTCACAGTACTAGAGTCTGGAAAGTTCAAGATCAAGGTACCAGTATGGTCACACTCTCGTAAGAGCCCTTTATCTGGCTCATAGCTGATACTTTTATCCTCACATGGTCTAAAAAATGAGGGAGCTCTCTGGTGTCTCTCTCTTTTGTCAAGACACTAATCCCGTTAATGAGGGCCCCACTCTCATGACTTAAGCACCTTCCAAAGGCCCCACTTACCAGTGTCTAACCATGGGAGTTAGGATTTCAACCTATGAATTTTGGGGTGCCACAAAAACTCAGACCATAGCAACCTCCAAAGAGAGATGATTATAGACTCTTTCTTGAGCCTGACTGGGTGATCATGAGAAAGACCAGGCAGAGTGAGATAGGGAGAAAGACTATTTCTTGATGGAGGCTTGGAGAAACCACTATGGGAAAGACACAAATCCTTTGTTTTACTGCACCCACAGGACAAAAGCTCTACACTGTTAGGATAGGGCAGGGAAATGTGCTGGGTCCAGCTCCACAGAAGTTCCCTATCACTAAGGGAAAGGCAGAGTCACTGAGCAGACCCCAGCCCTGAGGCCCATCTAATCCCAAAGCTGGACCAGACCAACAGAGAACACTTCCCTGTGCCCATCACTATAAAGTTAGCAAGCAGTAAAGGAACAAGCAGTACGTCTACTGTTGGGCAAGGTCACGAATGTGGAGAGAGGTCTTCTCCAAGGTGCAGGTGCAAAAGAAGAAGTGAAACTGAGGGAGGAGCAGACAGGGGTAAACACTCTGACAATCCAGCTTCTGCCCCGACACAGATGATGTTAGAGGAATTAGAGGCTCATGTACACTGAGGGTAATAGCAACAACAAATCCCAAACCCTACCTCAAAGTACTCACTCCCCTCCACCCCAATGAAAGATTAGCACAGAGGTCTGTGTGTTTTCAGACATAGATATCATTTACCTGCATCTCTGCTGTCCTATACAAAATATGTAACTCAGAAGACAACAGGGAGACATCTTTAAAGTACTGGGGAAGAAAACTGTTAATGCAGAATTCTACAACCAGGAAAATTATCTTTCAAGATGGCAGGAAAAATACTTTTTTCTACAAAAATAGGAATGGAAAATAAGATGAAAATTGAGAGGGAGGCAAACTATAAGTGATGCTGAACTCTGGGAAATAAACTCTCTCCTTGGCTATATTCAGCTCTGTGAAAAGCATCCTTCATCACTGTTACCATGCTTTTGTATTTCTTACATTTCCATTTGGTTTGTTCTTATAGCCTATATCTCGCTGTTAAAGTTCCCCATCTGATCATGTAATGTCACCTGTCTTTTCCCCTAGAGCCCTTAACATTTTATTCATTTACTTTAAATTCTAGTAGTTCCAACATCCATGTTATATGCACGTCTAGTTCCAATGATTGCTTTGACTCTTGAAAATGTGTTGATTTTTGTTGTTGTTGTTGTTGTTCCTCTATAACTCTCCTAATTTTTTGTGGTGCAGAATTTTTTGCACCTAGATTTCTCACCCTGGTCCCAGCCCTGTGGAGAACAAACCTCCAATTCACTCTATAAATCCTACAAGAAAGGGCAACTACAAACTAATATCCCTTAGTAATATAGAGGCAAAAATCTTCAAATACTAGCAAATCAAATCCAACAATATTTTTAAAAGGGTATTACATCATGACCAAGTAGAATTTAGCCTAGGAATGAAAGGCTGGTTTGACATTTGAAAATCCATCAATTTACCATATCAACAGACTAAAGAAGAAAAACCATCAGATCATTTTAATAGATTCAGAAAAACCCTTTGACAAAACTCAGCATTTCTTCATAATTAAAAACTCTCAGCAAACTAGTAACAGAAGGGAACTACTTCAACCTAATAAATGCCATCTATGTCAACATTATATTTCATGGTGAGAAACTGAATGCTTTCCTTTAAGATGGTGAACAAAGGATATCTGCTGTCAGTCTTTTTATTCAAAATTGTATTAGAATAATTCAAGCACAGTAAGTCAAAGTAAAGAAATAAAAACATACAGGGATGCCTAGTTGGCTAGTGGGCTAAAGCCTCTGCCTTTGGCTCAGGTCGTGATCCAGGGTCCTGGGACTGAGCCCTGCATCGGGCTCCCTCCTCGGTGGGGAACCTGCTTCCCCCTCTCTCTCTGCAGAGAAGCATCTCTGCCTGCTTGTGATCTCTGTCTGTCAAATAAATAAATAAAATCTTTTAAAAAAAGAAAGAAAAACATGCAGAAAGTAAAGGGGAATAAATAAAACAACATTCACAGCTGACATGATTTCTATACTAAAAATCCCAGAGAATCTATATGAAAACAAGTTAGTTTAGTAAAATTATTAGATACAAGGTCAACATGCAAGGTCAATTATTTCTATGTATTAGCAAATGAACAATTAGTAATTAAAGAGT
Organism: Neogale vison; assembly: GCF_020171115.1. NCBI lineage: Eukaryota > Metazoa > Chordata > Mammalia > Carnivora > Mustelidae > Neogale > Neogale vison. The sequence continues at coordinate 143,800,239 of NC_058102.1, forward strand.
ACCATTTTCAACGACAAAAATTTTTAAAAAGCTACTTAGACATAGAAATAATTATATGTGAAGTGCATATGTTGACAACTATAAAACATTGATGATACAACTCAATAATGCCTTAATAAATGTACAGATATACCATGTTCATGGATTGGAAGACTATAGGTAGTAAAGATGTCAATTTTTCTTATATTGACCAGTTGAACAACAAAATTCCAATTAAAATCCCAGCAGGATTTTTTTTTTAAGAGATCAGTGAGCCAATTCTAATGTATATGAAATGTTAAGAAGTTAGAATTGCCAAACCAAATTTGAAAATGAAGAGCAAAGTTAGAAGACTCACTGTAATTGATTTCAAGTGTTAGTAATATAGCCATGGTAATCAAAGGAATATGATTCTAGAGAAAAGATAGACATATAGGTTAATAGAACTAGAAATTCACCCATACATATATGATCAGTGGATATTTAGTAAAGGAGCAAATGCAGCTCAATGGAGAATAGACCACCTTTTCAACAAATGCTACTAGAAAAACTGGATATCCATTTGCAACAAAGGACTACTACATTATACCATTTAAAAAAATCAGCTCAAAATTAATCATACTTCTAAATGTAAAACCTAAAACTATAAAACTCCAGGAGAAAATGTAGGAAATAATTTCTTATGAATTTGGAAAAGTTAGGCAAAGATTTCTAAGATACAATGCCCAAATCATGATTCAATAAAAGAAAAAAAAATGTTAAGTCAAACTTTAGTAAGATTGAAAACTTCTGATCTCAAGATCACTAATAAGAGAATGAAAAGACAAGACACAGACCAGGAGAAAATATTTGCAAATCACATTTCCGAAAAAGAAATTGGATTTGGTGTTTATAAAAGAAATCTCTTAAATATTAAGATTTGCAACCCTGTAAAAAATGCCACTTTTTTCTAAATTTAGTTTTGTTTTGGATAATATAGTTGTTTTTCATAAGCATGGTTATTTATGTTAAGGGGTAATGGGTTTATTATTATTATTTTTAAATGGATGAATACACATTTTTAGAATTTCCCTGTTTTAAGGTTTACTATGACAGATACTGATGGTATTCCCTTTAGAGTGTGAATGTGTCCTGAGAGCAAAAAGGTTGTTGCTATTATAGACAGTACGTATTGAAGTTCAGGGCCAGCATTTGCTATAATTGTTTTATTCTAGTGTTCTGTGGGGAAAGGCTCTTTGGTTTCAGGTCAGTTCAGTTTTCTTTTTTTTATTTTCAGTTCAGTTTTCGTTAGATGCTGGCTGGTGCTGGCTCTCAGAGGGCCCTTCAATGCAAATTTGTCCCTACTGTCATTTATGAGATTCGTAGGCAACACCACGTATCTAGCAGGGTAAGTGCTTTACAAGGATTTTATTCTAGAATGATGCTAAGTGAGAGGAAGGCGTATCCTCCCAGATGAGTCAGAAAAGCCGGGAATGCTTTGGTTCCGACCGTATTAGTGAGTGTCTTCCTATTGTGCTCACCTGTTCCAGTGCTACCTTGAGACTTTTTCTGGCTTGGATGTGGCCATGGATCTGTAGTTTAGGAAGGACAAGCCTAAAAGGACAAGAAATCCCTTCCGCGTGTTCTCTGCAACTCTCAGTCACGGTGGGTAGTTCTTCGCTGCCTGTTGGAATAGGCGTCTGGTTCCTTTCTCTCTTCCTCCGTTCTGACTAATTGTTGATTAAAACTCTGCATTTACTTGATTCTTTGGTTGTCACCTTTCCCACTGTCCTAACCTTTATCGAACACTCCTCCACTGAGTGTAGTCTGAAGAGCATTTGATGTAAATGAGGATAAATCTAGCCAGAAATGGATTTTCTTCAGAAATACTTGTTAGTAGGGAGTGGGTGGGAGAAAAAGCTAAATGTCAGTAATAAATACATATCAGTTTTCAACAAAGGAAGTGCTTCAGAGATGCTCTGCTTTGCCATTTCAAAATTATAGGACTGGTTAATTGTCCCATTTGGAAGAAGAACATGCTGGGCTTTTAAAAATAAATTTCATATAATGAAGAAAATCTGCGTTTTGGGTACAGTCATTTATCCACTTAAATATTCATTGAATGTCTATGGCTGTGAGGGGCTGTGTTGACTTCTGGAGATTAAAAATGGAGTGGGACAGTCATGATTCAGAGCTCAGAGCTCAAAGTAGCGTCTCTCGGAACAAGCTCATTTACTGTTAAGAAGGGATAATTCCTATTCATGCTTGAATTCTCAGATTAGTGTTAGGTTAAGTGTCTAAGAACTGCTGGTTGGGAGGAGCTGTTACTTTTATGATTTTAAAAGATACTGTAATACCAGAAAAATATTGCTAATTGTCCTCTATAGTGATTGTACCAATTTGTACTCTTTTTTTTTTAAGAGTTTATTTATTTACCTGACAGACAGAGATCACAAGTAGGCGGAGAGGCAGGCAGAGAGAGGAGGAAGCAGGCTCCCCACTGAGCAGAGACCCCCGATGCGGGACTTGATCCCAGGACCCTGGGATCATGACCTAAGCTGAAGCCAGAGGCTTTAACCCACTGAGCCACCCAGGCGCACTCCAGTTTGTCCTCTTAATAGAATTATAGGGGAATGGAAGTTAAGGTCCATGGAGTCTGAATACCCGCCAGGTGAGCTGGGCTGGGCTGAAGATGGATAAATGGGCAGCGGCAGGACAGCGCACAAGAGCGGAGGCCAGGGTACTATGGGGACGTCCCCGGAGGCTCCTTGTCCAGTCTTGGGTGCCACCCAAAGATTCCTAGACATCAAAGCTCACACTTAGTCAAAGGACAGTGGAAGGATGAAGAAGAATTATTCATTCTCGACAGGAAATGAGGTCATGGTTAACTTTGCGAGATGGTGTGGTCTTGTTCAGGATCTAACGTTCCTTTCTACATGGGAGGCTTCTCTGATGCTGCCCACCAGAAGAGAAGCAAGGAGAAGTCCTGGGAAGGTTCTTGGCAAATTTAGAGGTGTGTTGCTTGTTGCATCATGAGCAAAGATAATATGCAATTTAGAAGTATTTGTTTATAGTAAGTAACTCATTCGCACGATTCAGGATACACAAAGGTACACAGTGAAAACTGTCCCTTTCACCCTGTCCCTGAGTCCACTGAGATTTCCCTCTGGAGGAAACCAAACTTACACATTTCTTTTTTTTTTTTTTTTAAAGATTTTATTTATTTATTTGACAGAGAGAGAGATCACAAGTAGGCAGAGAGGCAGGCAGAGAGAGAGAGAGAGAGAGATGAGGAAGCAGGCTCCCTGCAGAGCAGAGAGCCCGATGCGGGACTCGATCCCAGGACCCCGAGATCATGACCTGAGCCGAAGGCAGCGGCTTAACCCACTGAGCCACCCAGGCGCCCCCAAACTTACACATTTCTTGTGCTTCCTTCCAGAGATATTTCATGCAGAAAACAAGTAAATCATATGTATGTGTATCAAGTATAGATATATAATGCTGTATATAAATATATAAAAATATATTTATATATATATATAAATATATAGTATAGTTTATATATATATAATTTTTTATATTGTACATATACAATTTTTCCTCCTCTTTTACAGTGTTAAAGAGCTATAGTGCTTCCTCATGTACCATAATTGATTAAATCAGTCTCTGACTGATGGTCAATCTTTTGCTATTAAACACATGCTTCCATATTATCTATAAGATAATTTCCTAGGAGTGGAATTACTGGATCAAAGAATCTATACTTTTATCATTTGAAAAAAGTTGCCAGATTTGCCGTCATAGAGAGTCTATCAACTTACACTCTCGATAGGAATATATAAGAACGCAGCCTGAGGCCCCAAGACTAGAACTTTGGCGATAGGACTTGGAGGACGTGATTACACACCAGTAGCAAGCCCTTGGCTTTCTGATAAGTGCAATGCCGTGGGGGTGGACACTTCCCACGCGGTCAGACCTGAGCTGTACCTGCTGGGACTGGCTTAATATGGCTGCTCTAGCCAGCCACAGAAATTGCACCTGAGCTGCAACAAATGTCATCATAAGTTTTTGTCAAAACTCACAAATACAATGTGAGTTTTATACTAAAGTTGTGTTTTACCTTATTATACCAACATTCTCAGGCTCAGTCACTGTGGGACTTTAAAATCACTGCCATTAATAACACGAGATTCTCATTGGCCATCAGCTCCAGCTGACTGTAAAAAGTCAGTCTTTTATGAACTTTTTCCCTAAATATTTCTGGGCTTCCTCGGGGGTGTGTACAGGGTGGTAACAAATCATTCCTGACTATTGTTCACCCCTTGGCTGGTCCAGATAAGGTGCTCAAGTCCCTGGTGCATGTAAGTCACAAGGGGCTTTGCTGCTCCAGGATGGAAGGCCCTTCTGCCTGGAAGTCTGCATGTCAGGTCTCTGCGAAAGCGAGACATTGCCCCCAAGTCTCAGAAGGAGAGGCTCCCTGGCCCGCCAAATCTCTCCCGACAGATGAAGCATTCCTACTGTGTTCATACTTGGCTAGGGGTTGGAGAGAGGGTCAGGTACCATAAAGCAGGTCTGTGAAGCCTCCTTCAAGGCACAAATGCAGTCTTTTTTTTTTTTTTTTTTGGTGGGAAAGCACCAAGGGCTCTATCAGGATTGGCTTCAGGGTGAAGTGGGAGAGCAAGGTTCTAGTCTCATGGAGTCGAATGAATCTTGCTGACGAAGGAGAGTGAGTCAAGAGTTTATTAAGTGAGGTTACAGAAAACTCTCTCAGGAGGGAGAAGGGTTAGGACAGGCCACTGAGGGCTTTTAGGGTTGGTCTTTTATTGAAGGCTGACCAGGGAACCTTGATCCTTTTAACATTTTTATTGATTTTACCATTGATAAGGACTAGTGATAACACCTTCAGTGGCTCACTTCCTTTTAGGGTCTAGGAACCCTTTGTTGGTCACAAGTAACTGTTGGAACAAGACCCCACCTCTGACAGGGAAGATGGTTTGGTTTGTTCCCTTATCTCTGGTTTCCTTATGCCTCCACATTTTTGGAATTTTGTGAGCCTGATCCCACAGCCCCCTACCTATTTCTTCCTACCCTGCCCCGCCTGTCCCTTACTCACCATTCTCACCATAATAGTTTCTCTCTCATGGGCTTATTGTAAAGGTCAAAATGAGATAAGGTGTATAAATTCTTAGCAGAGCACCTGGGACAAGGTAAGTACTCAATATATGGTTGCATCATTATAAGGGCGTAATGAAAAATTATTTGGTATTATTTGTGTTGATGGCAATTTCTGTCACTGCTCATCTTCATTTCCGTGAGTAAATAGGGTCAACTTGATGTGGAGAACAAAGACAAAAGAAATGTACATGAAATCAAATATCACAACTTGCAGCCCCTTGACAAATACTTGAGACAGGCGGAGGCTGACATTCCCCCAGGACTCCCAACTGTCTTAATGTTAATGCCTTGTTAGAGGGAAAAAACAACCTCAGCTTGACAATAGCCAGGCTTCCAGGATCCTGTAAGTCTTAACATAGGAAAATCCTTTTGGAAACTTCCTTTGTATCTACCCCTTACCCCCAACTTAAAAGTTTATCAATCACTCAATGGCTTCTCATGACCCCTTTCTGACTCTTTCTGCCCATGTTCCTGTCCTTGCGCCTTAATAGAATCACCATTTTTGCCCTGAAAATATCTCAAGAATTTTTTCTTGAGGATTCACTCCTGGATCCCACATCAAACTCAACCCCGGTCATCTCTGGCAGACCTTTCCTCTGTGCCTTCTCCATGTCCTCGGCTTGATTCAAGCCTCCCTCATTACCTGAATAAAGGTGATTGGTTCCCCTCTGGCATTCCTCTAATGCCAGAGTTTTTCTAACTTTAAAGTGCATTTGAACCACTTGAGGGCCCACTCAATCACAGTGGTGGGGAGGGAAGGAGCGGAGAATTTTCATTCCTAAATTCCTAGGTAATGCCAATGCTGGTTGGCTGGTCTGGAGACCACACCTTGAAAACCACTGGTTCTCAATGTTGGATGCCCTACTGAAATCAGTACTTGGAGAAGGGGTGCCCAGGTGGCTTAGTCAGTTAAGCTCAGTCTACCTTTGGCTCAGGTCATGATCCCAGAATCCTGGGATCAAGCCCCATATTGGGCTCTCTCTGCTCAGTAGGGAGCCTGCTTCCTGCTCTTCCTCTGCCTGCCTCTCTGCCTATGTGTGATCTCTCTCTCTCTCTGTCAGATAAATAAATAAAAATTTAAAAAGAAAAAAGAAATCATCACTTGGAGTGATTTACAAAATATTCTTGCCTGGATGCTATCGGCTCAGAATCTGATTTAAGCCATTTGGGATATGCCTTCCAGTGTTGGAGTTTCTTAAAAACTTGCCAAGTACAAAAACTTGTAATGGACCTCTGCACCAGAGCAAACTCCCTAAAATCCTCCTCCAAATTGCTCCTTAAATACCCTGTGCTTCACATTATCATCCCTAAAGGGACCATGTCTTCTCCCTCATCTGTTTCCTCTCAGCTCTTCAGTGAAAGTCATCCTAGCTGATTTCCTTGAGTTCACCTTCACTGGCAAACTCATAGATGCTTTTACTTTTTCTATTCTAAACAGCTGGCCAGATTTCCATCCTGATGTGGGTTATGATTGTTGGTTTACTTGTTGGCTTTCTCAGCCAGAGCAGGAGCTGTGTCCTGTTCTCTGTATCATAGTGTGTAGTGCATAAAAAGAAAGTAATAGATGTTTAATAAATGTTTGCTAAAGCACAGTTCTTTATGTAGCTGTTCCATTGCAGATGAAATGCCAGATTGAGAAAGGCACAATGTGGAGAAATGAGCACTGGACCAGGAAGCAAAGGGCTGGGCTGTTGCCATGGCTGTCTTGTGACTGGGCATTTCTGTGTGGTGTTTGCATTTACTTCTCCCGACAAACCTCCAGGGTGGATATCATTACCCCATTTTCTTTTTTTAATTTCTTTTCAGTGTAACAGAATTCATTGTTTATGCACCACACCCAGTGCTCCATGCAATCCGTGCCCTCCGTAATACCCACCACCTGGTTCCCCCAACCTCCCACCCCCCCGCCCCTTCAAAACCCTCAGGTTGTTTTTCAGAGTCCATACTCTCTCATGGTTCACCTCCCCTTCCAATTTCCCTCAACTCCCTTCTCCTCTCCATCTATTTGTTATGTCCTCCATGCTATTTGTTATGCTCCACAAATAAGTGAAACCATATGATAATTGACTCTCTCTGTTTGACTTATTTCAGTCACCATAATCTCTTTCAGTTCCACCCATGTTGATACAAAAGTTGGGTATTCATCCTTTCTGATGGAGGCACAATACTTCATAGTGTATATGGACCACATCTTCCTTATCCATTCATCCGTTGAAGGGCATCTTGGTTCTTTCCACAGTTTGGCAACCATGGCCATTGCTGCTATAAACATTGGGGTACAGATGGCCCTTCTTTTCACTACATCTGTATCTTTGGGGTAAATACCCAGTAGTGCAATTGCAGGGTCATAGGGAAGCTCTATTTAATTTCTTGAGGAATCTCCACACTGTTCTCCAAAGTGGCTCCACCAACTTGCATTCCCACCAACAGTGTAAGAGGGTTCCCCTTTCTCCACATCCCCTCCAACACATGTTGTTTCCTGTCTTGTTAATTTTGGCCATTCTTACTGGTGTAATGTGGTATCTCAATGTGGTTTTAATTTGAATCTCCCTGATGGCTAGTGATGATGAACATTTTTTCATGTGTCTGATAGCCATTTGTATGTCTTCATTGGAGAAGTGTCTGTTCATGTCTTCTGCCCATTTTTTGACTTGATTATCTGTTTTGTGTGTGTTGAGTTTGAGAAGTTCTTTATAGATCCTGGATATCAACCTTTTGTCTGTACTGTCATTTGCAAGTATCTTCTCCCATTCCATGGGTTGCCTCTTTGTTTTGTTGACTGTTTCCTTTGCTGTGCAGAAGATTTTGATCTTGATGAAGTCCTAAAAGTTCTTTTTCGCTTTTGTTTCCTTTGCCTTTGGAGACATATCTTGAAAGAAGCTGCTGTGGTTGATATTGAATAGGTTATTGCCTATGTTCTCCTCTAGGATTCTGATGGATTCCTGTCTCACGTTGAGGTCTTTTATCCATTTTGAGTTGATCTTTGTGTACGGTGTAAGAGAATGGTCGAGTTTCATTCTTCTACATATAGCTGCCCAGTTTTCCCAGCACCATTTATTGAAGAGACTGTCTTTTTTCCACTATATATTTTTTCCTGCTTTGTTGAAGATTATTTGACCATAGAGTTGAGGGTCCATATCTGGGATCTCCACTCTGTTCCACTGATCTATGTGTCTGTTTTTATGCCAGTACCATGCTGTCTTGACATCACCCCATTTTCAAGCTAAAATAATGGAATGTTAAATAATTTCCTCAACTTCTCCAAATCTCTTTCATTCAGTCTCTCTGTCACTTGTCCCTTCCCCCTTAAGAATGATCTCTTGGGGGCGCGTGGGTGGCTCAGTGGGTTAAGCCGCTGCCTTTGGCTCAGGTCATGATCTCAGGGTCCTGGGATCGAGTCCTGCATCAGGCTCTCTGCTCAACAGGGAGCCTTCTTCCTCCTCTCCCTCTCTCTGCCTGCCTGTCTGCCTACTTGTGATCTCTGTCTGTCAAACAAATAAATAAAATCTTTTTTTTTTTTTTTTTTTAAAAAGAATGATCTCTTGGCTTTTGGGACAAATGTGTGCTGGTTCTCCACCTTCCCTACAGTCTCTCAGTCTCCTTTCACAGAAATCTTTTAGTCAAGCTTGCCTTGTCATGCGTACTCTTCCTGGAGAATTCTGGAAGCTGTGGGTTCTTCCTCCCAAGGATGACCTTCGATGTGTATTTACAGCTCAGACAGTTCTCCATCCAGGCCCCCAGACTGCACATCCAATTGTCCACTTGGTGTCTCCACTCTAGTGTTCTAGAAGCACATCGAAGTCAACATTTCCAAATCTAAGCTCATTATCTTCCCTCTTCAGTGTTCCCTAACTCTGTTACTGACCCTACTGCTTGGCCAGATGCTGGAACAGATCCTTGATCACCCTCTTATTCCCAGCTCTCAAGTAAGCAGCTGCAAGATGAGATGAACTTACTCCTTAATATTCTTGTCCAAACTGCTTGCATCTTGTTCTCCAACATGACTTCCCCTCCAGTCCTCTGCACAGGGGCTAAGCATTGTTGCTGAAATCCAACTCATTTTTTTGGCCCTAAAATTCTTTTCTAGTGGGTAGGGAAAAAAAATTCCACTTTTGCTAGTGGGTGGGAAAAAAAATCTCAGTAGCGATGTTGGATATCCTCTTAGAGCAGAAATTGTCTTGGTTTAGAAAAATACTTTGAAGTTTCACACAGCAGGTGAGAACCTGGGGGCAGGAACTTCAGGAGTTAGAAGGCAAGAGAAATATATTCATCATGCCTGGGTTTCCCTCAAGCAGAGAAGTAAAGATTTTTGATGGGTTGTTGAATATCCTCTTCTTGCATCAGCTTCTGATACATTGATTAACAAAGCAGAAGAACTTTGTGAACACAAAACCTTCTGCAGTACGCTCTGTCAAGCCTTCACTACAAATCTTAATATAGTCCCGACATCTTCAAGATACCCAAGAGCCCTCGCCCCTAACTGGCCTGTGCAGAAATAAACCTGATCAAATTGTCCTGAGGATAATGCAGTAGTAAGAAGACTGAAGCGGTAGAGAAATTGTCGGGCTTAGCTGAGCTCCGTGTGCCAAGACTGATCTCCTGCTTCTCCCTCTTTAGTCGCTTCACCACAAAACAAAGCAAGGATACGGTTCAACAATATTCAGGAAGCATTTCCTGGAACAAAAATTTTGTACCAGGTTCTATGTTAGGGCCTGGGGATACCAAAAACACCTATGGTATGGCCTCCCTACTGTCTTCCATGATCTGGACACAGATGGAGAAAATAGAAATAACATAATTAAGTCCATGAGAAATACCACATTTTTAAAATGTTATATTAGCATATCATTTGGATGTATGCCAGAGCCTTTGTTTGGAAAGACAGTACCTAGTCTGTCACCAACCAACTACTCACAAAGGAAACAGAGAAGTGTGTTTACTAAAGCTAGGTGCATCAACACAGTAGGGGAGTTATTTCCTCTTCTCCAACCATCTTCCTATCTGGGTATTAAGTATTGCTGTCTCCCTATGGGACGTTGGTATTTTCAGTTCAACCAAGGCTTTTTGAGGCCATACCACGTGAAATTTTCTACTAGGGATACAGAGATAAATAGGGCTTAGCACTTGTCCTTAAGGGCTTATAGTGTGTGTGTGTGTGTGTGTGTGTGTGTTTGTGTGTATGTGTTTGTGTGTGTGAGTATGAGTGATCAGGGACAAAAACTCACCAGAAATCTATCATAGACTGGGCATTTTCTATACTCCAGGCACTACTCAAAATTCTTTTTACCCTCATCTAGTTCTTTCTACAGCCACGTAAGGTTGGTGTTAGTCTGGCTTCATGCTTGAGTGACTTTCCCAGGGTTACAAGGCTAATAAGAAAAGGGTCACAGGAGAATTTCACAACAAAGTGATATGGGGGCTCAAAGGAGGACATATCATATTTGAATAAGAAGGTATTGAAAGCTTCATGGTGGAGGGTGTTTTGTTAAGATCTTGACATCCAAGCAGAATTTTGAAAGGCAAAGATCATGGGTGTGGGAAGCATTCTCTGTAGAGAGAAGAAGATGGGTAGAAGCCCAGGGTGTTCATGGAACAGGACAGTGTGCTTGGGCTGGAGTGTTGGGATGTACAGATGGATAAGACTGGAAAGATAGGACTTTTGGGGGGAGGCCATTTTTCGAGGGGTTTCTGTAATGTAGAGTTAATGGCTGAGTAGGATTTGTGGTGTGCTCCCGGCTGTGTTTAGGAAGATAACTGTCAGGGTTAATATTGGGGAAGGGGAACACAGGAAGAGTGAGACCCATGAGGGCCACACAAATTTCAGGAAAGGTAATGAGATCTTTTCTAGGGCAGCAGCACCGGGAGCAAACAGCATTATATCTTTTAAGATGAGCATCATGTGGGTTGTTTGGTTTCAGGATTCCTAAAGATGAAGTTGCGCCTGTTGTCACCACGTAAACCCATACTGTAAATTACTTGGATTGAAAATATGGTCCCACTCAGCTCTAAAAATTATATCTCTAATACGCGTCAGCAGCTATGTGCTAAGGCTTAAGTCAATGCACGCTGATGCTTTTGGGGGTGGAGGGGCAGAACTGATGGGTGAGAGAAGTTGGATCAAACTGCCACCCAACCTAAGCCGAGAGTAACGTGGCAGAGAGGTCAGGTGCATAAGCGGGCAGCCGAGAGATGAGTTCAAGTGCTAGTTCTGGTCCTGTCTGGCTGTGTGACTGTGGAAAGAAGAGTCAGTCTTCAGTTCCTCTCTTGTAATGGGATTAATAATGCCACCACCTCAACATTTATTTAATATAGCGTTCAATTTCCACCTCTCCCACAAGACCCACTTCTTTAATCCCATAACTACCTGAGAAGGTAGACACATAGACGTGTCTGATAATTGTTTGCTTTTTTCGTTATTATATATTACTATTATTTTAATATTATTAAGATGATAGCATCCAAAACTCCAAGAAGGGTAAGAACTGTTTATGTAAACTATGTAGCTTTATAAAAGGCTAAATATAGTTCCCATTCATTAAACTGTGGTTTAAAAATAGTATTTGGTGATGACATTTAAAACACAGAGATTGGCAGCTCAGGGCAGGATACAAACTTCCCAGGAGCAAATGTCTACCAGCGAAAGAAGGGGTTGGAACCACTGATCACAGACTAGACTAGAAAGTGCTTGGAGATAGGGATTACCAGATGAAGAAAACATGGGTGGCGGAGGGGAGGTTGTTGGAAGGGAATGGGGTATGAGGCTGCCACTCATTTCAGTAAATATGAAGGATGAACACACTCCTGGTACCTAGCACAGTGCCATGCACATCAAAGATTCGAAATGTGTACGGTAAATCAGAGGTGATTTACCTTCAGAGGGATGGAGAGAAGTGGTCTGGAGAATGTGGCAGGGTTCCTGGCCCATAGTGGACACAAAAGGAGAGAAGGAAAGAAAGGATGAACTAGGATCTTTAGCTCCCTTATGCAGAAGGGGAGCTTACTGATGAAGAACTGAGAAGGGACATTAACAAAACTTAGAATTAAAAACAAAAACAAAACCACCTCTGGCTTGTTATCAACAGAGGTTAAAAAAATATGTGTGGGATTGGAGGGCAAGGAAAGAGATCGTATACCCTTCTCAGCCTAAAAGTAAACACACTTTACTTGGGCTCATGTGGGCTGAAGGTTTTTCCCACCTTGGGACTGATCTAGAACCTTTAATTCCTTCTTAGGGCTTCAATATTTCCAGATGCCTTTATGAGATACTCTGCTTGGGGCTCCTGTGGGACTCGGCAGACGTGAGGAAGGGAGGGTCCAACAGTGCAGCTGACTGGTAATTATGTGCTCCCCACTTCTAGGACTCTGCAGTTCTTGGCTCTGCTCCCCTTTCTGTGCTGAGCCCCCAGCCCCCAGGGGCCCGTGATGATCAGCTCTGTTGGAAGCTCATGTATGTCCTACACGGAATGACTCAGGCAGAAAAAAATGGTCATTCTTGAAAGCTGAAGTGGGAGAGTGAAGGAAAGCCTTTTTGCCTCTTAATGCCCAGTCTAAGGGCTTTGCCATATAGCCCATGTTCGGAATTGGCCTGGCATGAGGTCATGAAGGTGCACTGCACACACACACATGATATGTTATATTGTCTAAGAACTGTTCCGATTGACCACCGATAGTGAATACACGCGGTGGCATTCTACAGGAAAATCGGAGAGGACCTCATCTATAAGGGACATGAGAGCTTCTTTCCAGCCAAGCTTATTTTCAGATTTGCAGGTGCAAAGAGCTGGTTCTCAAGACATTGAGATTGGGACCATTGTCGTGTTTCGAACACTTAGACCCTTTCAGACGCCATCTTGGGAAGGACTTGATGGAAAGCGTTCTGTCAACTTGATTCCTGAAACAGGCACATTTCTCAAGCTGTTCAGAGGATAAGGGCTGATTCTGAGAACCAGATCTGAGTCGGCACGTCTAATCCAACCACCACCTGTCTACCCCAGCACATGTTAGTGCTTCTCCTTCGCAGAGAAACAGGAGTTTCTCGATTCCTGCTTCCTTGTGTGCCATCCTATCAGACTAGTCTTCCACATTGATCAGTGCATTTCTCTGTTCCCGTCCCCTTTGCTCTTATGCTGAGTCAGTGGTTTTCAGCCTCTGTTTCGAAGTTCTACTTCACCCATGAGCTGATCCCTTCACCTCTCCAAGTATCCCCTTCCCTTCATTGTTTTACCTCTGCATCTGTACGTATTTTACCTCTAGCTCTTACCCCTCAATCTATGGTCTCAAGCAAGATTACAAGTTACTGGAAAAATCAAACCCTCCTTCCCGCTGCTGGGCCCTGGATCTTGCTTTAGTTGCTTTTCTCTCATTCTTTTATTTTGGATAACCATGCTGTTCAAGAGAGGAATGTATGCATTTGTTCCTTACACATTGAGTTATCTATCAACCTTTGGTTGGACGGCCTCCCACCTCCCAGGAACTGGACAAAGTGCGGGGGCTATGAACAAGACAGTCCTTACCTTCAAGGAGCTCACAGTCTGGTGAAGGAGACCAGTAAATTAATGACCACACACACTCACAGGGTGGTAAGTGCGATGCCAGGGACAAGCACAGGTCCTCTGGGAGTACAAAGCACCTTCTGGTTCATCCTTTGAGACACAGTAGAAAAGTTACTTCCTCTGTGAAAGTTTTCTGCAGGATTCTTCGTTCACATCCTGTGTGTGCTATCACAATGTCACATCACATTTTACTGCGACTACCTCTACCCAGCTTACTCCTCTCCCTAGTTGTGAGTTTTCTAAGAGCAGGGATTGTGCCCAGTCTACCCCAGGACCTTTATCCCACAGCCAGGATTTACGGGCTACAAGCTCTTAGTAAGTGCTCATTGAATGAGAGTGGATGTTAGGAGGAACACAATGTTTTTGGCTGTCAACTTTGATGGCATGACAAGATCTGAGTCCGAGGGTCCTTCTGGAGGAAGGCAGAGCCATGGGAAGAAAGTGCCAGCACCTACCTGCTTACTCAATCCATTCTCTTTCCTGGCAGCTACAGCTTCTCCTAACTACCACTTCTCTGTTCAGACCTAGGGGGAGAGTTGAGTTTTGGTTTTGATCACGGAAGCATTTCCCTTCCAGAACTGGAAGAGTTTGGCTGGTTGTGCATGAAAACCATCCTTTCTGCTCTCCGCCATGATGCCGCCAAACCCCTCCCGTCATGGTGGAAGGAAGTTTTAGACCTCCCACTCTGAAAATGAGCAAAATCAGGAAGGACGTGAGTACTTGACTTAGGACAGCACCCAAGTCAAGTCTCTGGGGCCCCTACCTTTCAATCTTAGACAAGATGTTGGGCAGAATTTATCTGAACAAACCTTGTTTTGGGGAGCAGGTAAGGTTTTATTACCCTTATTTTACTGAAGAGGTAGCTGGACCCAAGATGAAGGGGTTACATGATTTGCCCAACAGATAGTAGCACCTTATACCTTCTGACTTCTAAAGCAAGACTCTTGTCTCAAACTCTCTAAAGCTCCTTGAAGTTAAGTGGAAAGATCAGCCTGAGTTTTCTCAGGGGTGTGTGTGAGTCAGCTTCCCAAGTATTTCACATTGACGTATGCCTTTCTTCTTTTGGGCTCTGGATTTATCAGAAGTCATCTTAAACACAGACATAGCATGTGGTTAGGGTTAATGGAAGGAGAATATAAGACCCCCAACCCCAGGGGTAACGCAACTTCCTGCCACCCCAGCCCCTTCTGGAGGAGGGCACTGCATGCAGTAGTGCTCTGGACTCCACGGACATTGTTTCCTAAAAGTTCAATAGCTTGTAACTTTGTTAAATACTCACTAATTCTTGTGTATTTCTTTTTGCTAGATACTCTATGGCAAACTCATTAGGAGCTTATTAGCTAGGACTGTTGGAGATGAGCTAAAGCTAGATAAGGAAAATGAATTTGTGGAGCTTAAATCAGTGCCGGAAGTATCCTCATCCAGACTAACGGGAACTTGATAAATGCCACAGACCAACTGGCACGTGTCAGTAATCAGAAGCAGTCAAACCATTCCTGGTTTTAATAATTCAGTCCAAAAAGGGCACACATCAGTCAGTCAAGGATGGCATGTGCACAAGTAAGATGTATGTGTCAAAGGGTAATATCATCAGGAATCCAATAAATTTGCCGGATTTTGGAGGGGAAGCAAAGTAGTGTTGAAGCTAGGACAACAGGGCAACTGTGCAGGACTCCCTGCTAAATGTTAAAGAAGTAGATTCCTTACTGATAACTACTATATGACCATGGCTTCCTTATCTGTAGGATAGGAATGGTGAGTTTGGATTCACAGAGAAAGGAGAGAAGAATGCTTTCCACTCGCCAAGCTCTTAAATTGTTCCTTATTTGACTCTTGCAATAATCCTAGGAGACAGTCTGACATTTCAGTCTAGGGTGGCTTAATGTGTCCCTTGGGGGCAGGACAATGAATGGGTTTCTAAGTAACTGGGCAATTTTTGAAGATGACTTCTAGGCTTTAGTTTTGATGCTATAACTTTAGATCCAAGAACCAATGGAATGAGAGGACTTTTCCTCTGGCTCAGAAGGAGAAGCTCGTAGTCCTAGACCACCCCCTTTATAACATCAGCACCTTCCCTTTTACCTGAAGGGATCATTCCTTCTCTTTCGGCTGATTGGTGGCTTTGCAGAACCTCAAAGGCAGAACTTTTGAGGCTAGAGCATTTTAAAAAACATATATTTAAGTTTACATATAGTATAACTGGTGTGTGTGTGTGTGTGTGTGTGTGTGTGATCTCTCTCAGGCTTGCTTGCCAGATTGCAGAGTTTCCATATCATTCTGCAGATCAATAGACTCCCAAAGGCAACCTACCAGATAAAATAACTGCTAGAGGAAAAACTTCACACGTGTGGTGAGGAACGTCACTGAAGCCCAGAGCGACAGGAGGCGCTGGATAATAACAACACACGGTAGATGTCCTGTGTGTGCGCATTCTCCCAAACAAAGAAGGAACAGTGTGTTGCAAGGGATCCTGAGATGTACTTACTCTTGGGTTTGTACATTCTTGAGTGTTTCCTTCCATTTCCTTCCTCCTTTCCCTCAAATGCTGATGATTCCCAAATGTGTAAGTTCCCACCTGCAGCCCGAGTCTGGCTTCTAACTCTACTACGGTGTATATTCACCAGCTTTGTCTCTCAGTTTATGGTCTTCCAGGCATGTCACATTTCACCATACAAAACCGAGCCTCTGATCTGGAACCCTCCTACCCCACCAAAAAACATCAAACTTTCTCTGAAGTTTCCCCCTGTTTGGATTAATAGCAATTTTATTTACTCACTTGCTTAGGCCAAAACTTTTAGCTTCATACTTGACTTTTCCTTCTCTCCTGTCTCACATCTGATCTGTCAGCAAATCCTGTCAACCTGATCTTCAAGATATATTTGGAATCTTTAAAAAAAAATCTATAAACGTACAGAGATGATTTCAATAGTTACAGGAAATGCATTTAATAATACTTACCATAAATTTTGAATTAAAAAAAAACTCTGGTTCAATTAAGAATAAAAAAAGACTTTCTTTAATGGAATAAAGGTTGTAAAAACCATAAACCTAAACTGAGAAATAATAGAAGCATTCCTTTTAAAATCAGGAACAAAACAAGAGTGACTATGAGCACTGCTTCTATTCAGCATTATACTGGGGTCCTCCACAATGCCATAAGAAAAAAAAAAAAAAAAGGAATACCAGCATATTGTTTTGCCCTTTTCCCTTTTTTAAGGATACACACACACACACACACACACACACACACACACATACATGTATACACACACATATATATATATACATATACATGTATATACATACACACACACACACACACACACATACTTGGCAGAGAGAGAGAGCACAAGTAGGGGGAGCAGCAGGCAGAGTGAAAAGGAGAAGCAGGCTCCCTGTGGGAACTCAATCCTAGGACTCTGGGGATCATGACCTGAGCCAGAAGACACAGGCTCAAGGACTGAGCCACTCAGGGACCCCTTTGGCCCCTTCGACCCCTTCTTTTAACATGCACATGTCTTCCCACCTAAGCTGTTTGCTTATGCAATTCTCTTCTCCTGTAGGATGTGATCAATCAGTATTTGTGACATGAATGAACAGATGGAGACTGTAAGCTCCGTGTAAGGCAGGGTTTGTTTCTGTTTCATTCACTGCTGTCTCCCCAGCTCTCAGAAGAGCATATATAGGAGCAGACCCAGCTATATACTTGCAAAATGAAATCCTGGGGCTCCCTGTTAAAAAAATTCTTAAGATTTTCAAGACAGTGAGTTAAGTGTTAAACTAAGCATGGGGTTCTTAGCGTAGTACCATCGGCAGCTATGCCCATGAAGCCAGCCCTACATAGAAATGACCCACCAGGCACTCAAAACTAATGGCTGAAGAAATAAATGATCTCGCTTGATCATCTCAATGTCTCGTAAGGCAATGGGGACAAACGAAGCTTAAGGACTAGCTGAAGTATACTGTCTTGCTGTTCCTTGGCCAAATGCAACTGGAAGGCAGGGCCCAGGAGCCTGTTGATGGAGTCCACCAGGTCAGCCTCTGGGGCCGCAGACCAGGGTGCAGAGGAGCAGAGTGCGGGCGTGGAATGAGGGCAGGCAGGAACAGCAGCATGCCTACTCGCCGTACTTTTCCTCTTGACTTGTGTCTCCGTCAGGCGGTGGAGTTGTGTGATAGCCCCAGAACCTGGCCCCAGGGCAGATGCATAAACAGTAGGTCTCCAAAAAATAATTGGTTACTATATGAACAAATGAATTAACAAGGAAAGCAATTAATATAGAGAAGATATAGTCCAAGTCATTTTAGGTGAAGGGATAGCAGCTTGGTGAATTTGGGGAGTCTGCCTGAGATTCTCTCCCTCCCTCTGTCCCTCCCCCGCTCATATGCACATGCACACTCTCTCTTTCTCTCTCACACAAATAAATAAATAAATAAATCTATCTTAAAAAAATATCAAAGCCTTGTTGAGAGAGAAGTATAGGAATACAGTCTAGTTCATGGTGTGTTATTTAATATATATTTGTTAGGTGAATTTGTTATTTTTAGCCATTACATTTATGGGTCTGTATTGTAGACACAAAATTAAAATCCCTCTGACAGCAGGGAGAATTCTAGTGGTCTAAACTGAGAAGCAGTTCTAAATTAAATCCCATAAACAAACAAGAAGGTTGGAACCAGTGCCTCTGAAGCCATCACCAGGAATGGCAGCTCAGGGGTATGATTCTGGGGTGGCCTGAGCTATAAATGTGTCTTAGGGGTGTCTAGGGAGTCATTAAAAACAACAAGTAGTTAAAAGAAAAGCCACAGAGGTTGGGAAAGTCAAACACAAGCTCGTAGGATTATGTGCCACTCGAAAATACGAACTCAGAGCTGTCCGGGCCAGTTTGGCCAAAATTTCCCACCTTTATTATGTCACCTCTTCTGTATAACTCAACTGTTCTAAATTCAAGACATGGCTCTTATTCACCTCTCAGTTATAGAACACTTTAGAAGTTTAAATATTTGTCTCAAACTCACATCTGTTTCAATTATTTAAATATCCTTCTCGTATACTCCCCTATGAACACTTGTACGATAATTATAAAGCACATATACTCTGTTTCTATATTATAAGCACATTGTGGCATCTCTACTCTCCATGTGTCTTTTTAAAGTTGTTGTGGAAGATTCCCTGAGGTTGCTAGACTTTGTCAGTGGTCAGTTGCTGGACATTTTCTACGGAAAGTTTTTTCCCTCCTGTGACTGCCTTAGCACAAAATATCGTTATGGATATAGCTTTTTTCCGCTTTTGAATTACTGGCTTGGGAAGAAGTTCCCAAGATGGGATTTCATGACTCAAAGGCATAGCACTGTGACCGCCGCTCTCGCTGGCAACTGGGGGGACAACCAACTCCCTGAGAAGATCTGCCCCCCAAACTCAGTGTCTTTCTTCAGTCTTTACCAACACATGCTATGTGTTTAGTGGGACCGTCTCCCCCACCCCCCGCACGTCCCCCCTGATCGCAGGCTTTCCCGCCATGTTCAAGGTCCTGAAACTTACTCCTGCTTCTTTGTCTTTGATCTCAGCGTTCCTACCCCCCCTTCCCGAACCCCGTTCTTCTTCCTCCTCACTGCTGAGGAAAGAGCTGTCCTCCTTCTTCTACCTCTGTTCTCCTCCTCAAACTCACGTTGTACAACTAGTCTTTATCGTGCAAATCAGCACAGCGTTGTGTTCTAATCATTTCACAAGAACTGGTTTTATTCTCCTCAGTTTCAAGATTTTTAGCTATTTAGGACTGTAGGTTACACGTTTCCATCCCCTGATTGTTCCAATCCGCACTGTCACTCCCATTTTTGAAACTCAAATACTTGATCCTCTGTAAGCAGTTTTTACTTCTAAGCTATTTCTTCCAGCAGTCCTTTGAGTATTCTTTCAAAACCTTGTATTAGACTTTACAATTTTAAAAATTTTTTTCAACATTTATTTATTCATTTTAGGGACAGCAGGGGCAGGGGTGTAGAGGGAGAGAGAATCCTGAAGCAGACTCCCAGACCCAGGGCTCGATCCATCGACCCGAGTGGAAATCAAGAGTGTGCTTGACGGAATGAGCCACCCAGGCACCCCGTTTTTTTGTTTTGTTTTGTTTTAAAATGCTGGTGCGTGGTGGGGAAGGAGAAAGATTGGGGATATGGCTTACTTGCTTTGAAGGAGATGAAATGCACAGAAGTCAGTAATAAAAACAGAAAAATACCAAGGAGCTTATAAATAGAAGGAAATTTAAATAAAACTTTGAACACGATGTTGGGGGAATATTCGCAATTACTGATTGCACAACTAGTGTTATGTATTACCCCAAACCCCAATTGGTTTAAAATCCTAACCATACATTTAGCTCAGTTCTGTGGGTCAGTGATTTAGGCTTGTGGTTTGGGGTCCTGACTAAGCTCGGTTACAGGTCTGGGGGTCCACTGGCTGTTGGCCTGGGCGAGTTCGTCCTCCCCTTGTCCCTGGGGCCTCTCCAGTATATTCTCCTATTAAAGAAAAGAAGCAAGAGCGGGGTGCCTAGCTGGCTCAGTCGGAGGAACATGTGACTATTGATCTCATGGTTTTGAGTTCAAGACCCACGTTGGGTGTAGAGATTATGAGAAATGAAATGTAAAGAAAACTTAAAAAAAAATTTGAAGAAGAGTCAGAGAACAAGCCAATGTATCAGCACTATCCACATCCGGACCTATCTGAGCTGTGGAGTTTGACCAAAGTGTGGACAGATGTGGGCACAAGGAGGTAGAGACTGAATAAGGAAGCCCACTGAGGCAGGTCAGGACAGGTACCAGTTCAGAATCTTGTTGGGCCAGCCACTCTGGGGGTGGAAGGAATTGAGAAGCAGGAAAAACCGGCGTCCACAGTCAAACTGGAAAGGTATCAACAGCGGGGAGAAGACTGATTCAGGTGGCTACGACCTTGACCAGGGGAGCAAGCTGATGTGCTGGAGCTAAGGAGGGCTGGCAGGGAGGGGCGGGGCAGGTAGGGACCTAGGAGTGCTTCTCAGCCTCCTAGTCCCTGGGGAAGGCAGGTGTCGATCTCCTGCCATGTTTGTGGTTTCAAGTGAAGGCAGAAAGGCAAGTAGGTCATTTTATACCTTGTTCCCCCTTCTGGGATGACTGGACAGACTTAAAATTTTCTCTACCCTCCCCATTCTACACCCCCCCTCCCCAAGCCCCTCCAGTTTCCCTCCTATCTGAACGTGGGCCAGAAACAAGGACTACAGTTGTATTAGGCACAGTGTGATGACTCAGCTGTGTTCTCTGCTGTCAGAAACCAAATCAGAGTCAAATCAGATCACTGAGGAACAGAAAAACTCATTCAAGTCCTGAAGTTTGCCAGGCGTTTCCATCAGCTTTAACAGGGAGAGGAAGTGGTACTCAGTGAAGCTGGGGTGGGGTAAGGCTTCACGGAAAGGATTCATAATAGAACTTACAGTGAGGATGGAATCCTGAGATGGAATCCTCCTACCCTACAGGAGGTTCACAAGCAATACTAATGTGTTCGGTCCCCAAGGGGACCTGGGGTGGGTGTCCCCATCATAGGAGACTTGAGAGAAGTCAGTGCACACTGTGGTCTAACTTTGGGAGCTTAGCTCAGAATTGGATGATCTTGTTGTGACAATCCTGGTGTCTGGAATCAAATCATTAGAGATTTTCTGCTCTGAGGCTTGAAGCTTGTCAGTCTTCCAGAAACCCAAACTGAGTAAATGCCCAATAAAATCCATCTTGCCTTCACCAGCAAGGGGGCTTGAAGAGCTAAACCAGGAGGTAGTAGGACAAAGCCTATCTGGGAGGAGGAAGAGGAGCTAAGGGTCAACTTGAGATAAACCAGATCAGCTTAATCGTGTGCAGGGATGGCTCCAATTCAAATACTGCCAGAATTCTTTCCTTCTAAAGTTTTGGGTGCTTTGGGCAATAAGAAAAGCGAGCTAGGTTGTTACAGCCTCTAGGAGATTGAAGTTCATGGTCTAGACTTAGATGTTTTGTGGGAAGACATCCCTTCTTTTCTTTGCTAATTGTGGGCTTTATGTATGATTTTCTTTCATCTCTGTTTAAAAATATAAGCTCCATGCAGTAAGAATCATGCATATTTTATTGACACTGTAACCCTGGCATGGAGTAGACAGTAAATATGTGAGCGAGGTGTGTGAACCGTGGTGATTTTCAATCTCTGACACCTCCAAGGGAAACAAGTTCCACCACCTGGCTGCCTGCTGTGTAAAGTAGCACTTCCTTTGCTTTGTTCTTAAAAATGAAATACGTACTTTAGGTTCAGAAAGAGAGGTGATGAGACCGTAAGTGGTTTTCAGTTTCTCCCTTTCCTGTTTGGTTTGTCCAAAGCAGAGAAACTATTTTATCAAATGCAAGTTTACTTAGAACCATAATATGTGGAGCATATATACACCAGGCTGCCTGTGTTCGTAGTGGACCAGACCTCCTCTTCCGTTCCTCCATAAGGCGCTCAGAAGGTATCAGAATGCCTGGACCTCCCAACTCCAGCACTGTCTAGGATGTCTAGTTCACAAACACCCGTGAGTTTCTAAAGCATAGGGTACGCATTCTCCTAGAGCCCACAGGGTACATCAGGGTCACTCTTGGTGTCACATGTTCTGTGGGTTTGGACAAATGTGTAATGACGTGTATCTGCCATTACAACATCCTACTTAACCATCTCATTGTTCCAAAAATCCCCTGTCCCCCAACTATTCATCCCTTCCTCTCTCTTCCATGGCACCCTTTGGAATCTTTTCATGGTCTTCCTAGTTCTGCCTTTTCCAGGATGTCACATGATTGGAGTTACGAAGTGTGCAGCCTTTTCAGATGGACTTCTTCCATTCGGTAATATGCAATTAAGGTTCCTCAATGTCTTTTCAGGCTTGATGGTCCATTTGTTTTTAGTAATGAAGTACATTCCATTGTCTGGATGGGCCATAGCTTGTTATTTATTCATTCGCCCTCTGAAGGACATCATGGGTGCTTCCAGGTTTGGGCAATAATGAATAAAACTCCTCTAAATATTTGTGTGCAGGATTTTGTGTGGACACAAGTTTTCAGTTCCTTTAGGTAAATATCAAGGAACATGATTGACGGACTGTATGATAAAAATGTTTAATTTTCTTTTTTTTTTTTAAAAGATTTTATTTATTTATTTGACAGAGAGAGATCACAAGTAGGCAGAGAGGCAGGCAGAGAGAGAGGGGGAAGCAGGCTCCCCGCTGAGCAGAGAGCCTGATGTGGGGCTCAATCCCAGGACCCTGGGATCATGACCTGAGCCAAAAGCAGAGGCTTTAACCCACTGAGCCACCCAGGTGCCCCAAGAATGTTTAATTTTCTAAGAAACTGCCAGGCTATCTTCCAAAGTGGCTGCAGCATTTTGCATTCCCACCAGCAGTGAAGGATAGCTCCTGTGGTTCTGCATGCTTGTCAGCATTTGCTGATGCCGGTATTTTGGATTTTCCTTGCTCTAGAGATATGTAGTGGTGTCTCACTGTCATTTTAATTTGTAGTTTCCAAATAACAGAATGTTGAACATCTTTTCACATGCTTATTTGCCATCTGTATTTCTTCTTCGGTGACATGGCTTTTCGGGTCTTTTGCCCACTTTTTAATTGATTTATTTTCTTATTGTTGAATTTTAAGAGTATATTTTGCTAACAGCCCTTTTATCAGATACATTTTTTGCAAATATTTTCTCCCAGCCTGTGGCTTGACTTTTCATGCTCTTGATATTGTCTTTTGCAGAGCAGAAGTCATATATTTTAACGTTGCCTCTACTCTGTAAGAAGTTGGCTGACTACATTTATATAGGTCTATTTCTGGACTGTTCACCCACTTATTCTATTCCCTTGGTTTATGTGCCTATTTTTTCACCAATACCACACTACCTTAATTACTGTAGCTTTACGGTGAGTCTTGAGGTCAGGTAATATCAGCCTTCCCACTCTGTTCTTTTTGGATATCATGTTGGCTCTCCTGGGTCTTTTGTCTCCCTATATAAATTGAGTCAATTTATAATAGTTGCTTTACTTTGATTGGGGTTGCACTGAATCTATAGATCAAGTTGGGAATAGGACACCTTGACAATATTATGTCTTCTTATCCATGAACATGGAATACATTTCCACTGATTTAGTTATTGTTTGATTTCGTTTGTCCTGAAAACTTTCTTCTCCTAAAATTGTCAGTTGGGAAAATCCACATCTCTAAGTGGATAGGCTGTTGGCTCACTGTGACTTTAATTTATTCCTTGTGTTTTGCTTTCAGCTTGTGGTCCTGTAGGTTATAGTAGTATCTAAGGAGAGGAATCAGCAGTTAGTAAGAACCAACTTCTCTCCAAGGGAGGGAAGAGCATTTGTGGACACTATCAGGAAGTTGTCTGTTGTAGACTCTGAAGTTCACTATCTCTCCCAGTTAGCAAGGACTTTGGAAGCAAACAGATCTGAGCTCCAATCCAGTTCACCTATTTACTAACTTGCCTGTGGTGGGTTACCTTCTTCAAGCTTCTGGTTTCTCTGTATACTGGAGAAAATGTCTATTTTGCCGGATTTCTGTGAATATTAAATAAGGTTGCATATACAAATGACTCACACATACTAGGTATCCAGTAAATGGCACCTATTCTTGATGCTCTCTCCCTTCCCTCCTCTGAATGACCAAGAAGCATGTGCCTTTCCCAGTTTTCCTCAGGTGCTCAGTCCCTGACCTTGGCAGGGAAAAGGGGTGTTACCATTCCAGAGCCCTCCACCCACAGGGTATGGTGCCAGTTTGCAACGCCTCCATGCATCGAGGTACAGATTACACTTTCAAAGCTTCACGTTGGAACTTTAGTTTAAGATTCTCTTAGTCTCTTCCTCCTTCACCTTGCAAGGAGCTAACAAGTTCTTGCAATACTTTAGCTTCTCTTTTCTGCCATCTAGGTTCTGTGAAATCATTTCATGTTATCAGACTGTCTCTTATAATAGGTCTCTTCTGATACAAAGGTCCTTATTTATACATTCTCAGAGAATCTATTCTTACCCATCAATACGTATATACTGTAAGGTTCTTTACACCTGCTGTTTTCCTTTTCCTTCATCCTCCTCCATCTTGAAGTCTTTCTCTTTATTTTGCATATCATCTGGCTTGTTTTCTCATGTATTTTTCTTAGATGGGGTCCAGAGGTGGAATACTCTCTTAGTTTGAGTGTCTCACTCAATAGCTTTCTTTTATCCTGATAGAAAACAGTATCTTAGAGGATATTTGAGGGGCAGCCGCTTTCTCAAGAGTCTGTAGATGCTCTTACTGTCTTCTACCTCACCCTACCTACTCATCACTAGAGAGCTTGTTAAGATGCAGATTCTAATGCAGAAGGACTGGAGAGCGGGGCCCGAGATTCTGCATTTCTAGGAAGCTCTCAGTTGATGTAACTGCTGCCAGTCAGCAGACTATAATCTCAGTAGCAACGGTCCAGCTTACCATGTAGCAGATGAGAAGTTCTAGGCAAGTCAGAGTCCCCTCTTCAAGGCTAACTTTTTTTTTTTCCCCAGGAAGTTTGCAAATTTCCTTCCTGATTATAATTTTAAAACTTTATTAGGATATGCTCATAAATGTGTCTTTTGGGTCATCAATCTAAGATTCAACGAGCTCTTTAAATCATAGATTCAAATGTTTCTTTGACTTGAACCTTTTTCTTCTACTATAGCAGTCAGTACTCAGCTATTTATAGATTCTGTATTTGTGAATTTTCTGAAACGCTACAATTTATATCTAACCTCAGAATCCATACTCATGGTGGTTTGTGGTAGCTCACAGATGTGTACATTGTAGCCCCCCAATGTATCTCATGTGTGTGTTTCCAGCTGAGGTTAGGCAAGGCTATGCTCTGCCTTCTTGCTTCAGCTCTCACACTGTAAACACAGTCCTTTTGGCTTTTGGAGGGGGGGCTTGTTTTGATAATTTCTGTTTGAATGGCCCCCAAGTGTAATGTCAAAGTTCTGTCTAGAGTTCTTAAATGCAAGAGCACTGTGATCGAACTTAAGGAGAAAATAACTGTGTTAAAGTTTTGTTTGGGAATGACCTGTAGTGCGGTTGGTCATGAATCCAATGGTAGGGGCTCAACAATAGATACAAAACGAAGTTTCCTCAAACAGAAACACACACAACACAGGGTTATCCACGGATCAGTTGAGAATGGTGTGATCAGACGCGGGCAGGAACCTAACCCCGTATTTCCCTCAGGAGCAATGGTTCAGTGTTTGCTGATTCAGTGTCCTCAGCAACTTAATCAAACATAAATACTACAAATAATGGTGTTTTAAAATTTTTGGTTTTCTTCTCTATCTCTGGAGTATAATACCATTTGATCATGATGTATACTTGTCTTTACCTATTGCTGGATTTGATCAGCTAATATTATGTTGAGGATTTTGTATCCATGTTCACGAGGGATATTATTCTGAAAAGTTTTTTTTTTTTAAGATTTATTTGAGAGAGAGAGAGAGAGAGAACGCAGGAGCAGTGGTTGGGGCAGAAGGAGAAGGAGAGAAGCAGACTGTACTGAGCATGGAGCCCAATGCAGGGCTCAATCTCATGACCCTGAAATCATGACCTGAGCCAAAATCAAAAGTTGGACACTCAACCCACTGAGTCACCCAGGTGCCACTGAAAAGTGGTTTGTTTGTTTTTTTTCCTTGTGATATCTTTGTCTGGCTTTGTTATCAAAGCAATAATTATCTCATAAAATGAACATTTTAAGTATAAATTTCATTTCATTGATAAATAAAGACTGGTTACATTCTTTCTTGTTGAGTGAGCTCAGACTGACTGATACAAGTTTTCCCAAAATATAATTTTCTCTTGAATGCCCCGTTTTTATCCTTGGCAACAAACATTGTTAGTTGTTTTCCCCTGCCGTACGCCGATGTTGGAATAACCAACCACAGTTGATCAGAACCATCATTTGTCAGTTGTTCTTTTGAGTGAAAATAGCACTCAGTGGAAAGGTGACTTGTTCAGCCTGCAATTCGAACAACTGTGCAAGTGCTTTTCCTGGAAATAACCAGTGTGCTATGGTATACAGCATGGAGTGCTTCCCATTTCATCACACGGACATGAGGGGGGCAGCAGGGAAAGGGGGGGCTGGAGGTGAAAGCGTTGAGACTTCATCTATGACCTTATCAAGGACAGTCTCAGAGGGGACTGTTAGTCCTGTGCTGTCATCCAATGTCTGGAACACACATTACGTGGTTGTCTGGTTTTCTAGTTGCTTAAGGCAGGAGGGTGAATGAGGTGCCTCATGTTCCCTCATGATAGGTTTCTCCTCTTTGGAAATCTTCTTCATCAAAAATTAAGCCTCCTGGAGCTATCTTTCTGGCCTCTTCTCTTTCCCTCTGATTTTCTTCTTTTCTTTTCCCTTTGTACTTTGGCACATTTCTTACTCTTGGTCTCAATAATGGAGGACCATCTGCTTCTTTAATTCGAATACTAGGTTTTAAAATTCAAAGCATGCTTTTGGGTAAAGCCCCTGGCAGTCTTCTTGTCTTGGCTGTCTCTGATTTCCTTAGGTACTCTGTTCCCTTTTCCTGCAGGTGCCCATCTCCCCCCCCCCCAACCCCCCGAGGTAGGTCTGCTTCCTCGGGCACACGGTCCATACACTTCCCCGGCTCTTCCTCGCTCTCTGGCGGTCAGCTCCTGGAGAGGGCATGACTTCTGCTTTTGTCAGCTCACTGGGATTCACACCCTGTTGCTGGAAGTCACTTGAAGGCAGGAATGCCGATACCATTTCACATTAGCTTTGTATCTTTTTTATTGAGGTATAATTGGCAAGTAAAATTGAGCATATTTAAAGTGGATGATTTGATATACATTGTGAAATAATCATCACCATCAAGCTAATTAATGTATCACCTCAATAGTTACTTTTTTTGGTGGTGGTGGTGGGGAGAACGCGCAATCTACCCTCTTAGCAGGTTTTTTTTAAGAGAGACAGTGATCATGCATGCACGAAAGCAGGAAGGGGCAGAGGGAGGACACAATCTTAAGCAGGCTCCTGCCCAGCATGTGGAGCCCGATGAGGGGCTTGATCTCATGACACTGAGGTCATGACCTGACCCAAAATCAGCACTCAGATGCTTAACACACTGAGCTACCCAGGAACTCCTACTCTCTTAGTGAATTTTAAGATGTATTCATCTTGTACAATGGAAATTTGTATTCTTGATCTAGGTCTCTCTATCCCCTCACCCCTGGCCGCTGGAGCCACCAATATAGTCTCCGCTACGGGGAGTTCAACCAGTTCAGATTTCACATCTAAATGGGATCGTGCAGTATTTGGTTTTGGCTTATTTCACTTAATGTACTGTTCTCTGGATTCATCCATATTGTCCCAAATGACAGGACCACCTTTTTTAAGGCTGAAGATCTAATGATACCTTTTTTCCCGACATTGCCACACAGATCTTAACCCTCTGGGAAAATCAAGACTTACATAGGATCAGGGTCAGAAGTAATTATTCCTTCTCTGTGGGTGGAGAGAATGAGGCTCTGAGGAAGGAAGCCCCTGCCTAGCATTCCTCAAGAGACCAGAGGCAGAAATCCGGAGGGACATCTATATTGTCAAGGTGATTATCAACCATCTGTTGAACTCTCCCTCAGTGCTGGGCACGGAGATAAATATTTCACACATGTTAGTGTTTCTCATGCAGCTGGGTTTTCTGGTTACTAACACATTTGCCCTCTGACACAGGTACAAGTATTCTCCCCACTTCTACATGAAGAAGCGGTGTCTTTCCCTGGGATCACCTAGGCAGGAAGTGGAGGAATTGGGATTTGAATTCAGGTCTGTCTTTGAAATCCTTGACGGCATTTGATTTGGACAAGAATGGGAGTTTTTTCCCTTCTCTGCTGCCCCTGAAGGACTCAATGGGTGGCTTCTTCATTTAGAAAAATCCTTTAGGGGCACCTGGGTGGCTCAGTTGGTTAAGCATCTGCCTTCAGCTCAGGTCATAATCCCAGGGTCCTGGGATCAAACCCCATATTGGGCTTCCTGACCAGTGGGGAGCCTGCTTCTCCCTCTTCTTGTGCGAGAATAAATAAATCTTTAAAAGAAAATCCTTCCTGTCCTTTCAGTGTATGAGGTCAAGGGCACCCTCTCTTTATCTTCTATACATTCTTTCCAACATAATAGCCCAGCTATTATGATTATTTTTAATTACTTTCCCATTTAATGATTAATTAAAGAGACTGGTGGGTTGCATGGTGTTACCAGGTGATGGATTCTGTGCTTGCTTTTGCTCAACCTTCCCTGCCCCTTGTCCTTTACATTAGCTGATTCACAGGCTGTCTCCTTATTACCATGAAATCTGGGGGCAGAACAATCCTATTTCTGGTTGCCATTAGCATTTCTCTTTTGAAGACCTTTTGAGTGATGGGTGTGGCGTACTCAAAACTTCTCTTAGGGATTCATGGCCCCTGCCAAAGGAGTTTTCGAGCATAGTCTAAGAAAGAGAAGAGATGTGGATTATCTGAACCAGGGCTTAACCCTTAAATCACTTTTGTAAGATTGGAATGGAGCCTGAGGGAGAAGGTCTGAAGGAGCAGCTATGTACATCAGGCACCCAGTGAGGGGCTGCTTCAGGGGCTTGTGGGCAGGAGTTCTTTCTAGTACGGTGGGATCGGTCAATCCTGGATGCCCTCCAGAGCCCAGATCAGTAGCTCTTAGCCAGGAGTCATCCTTCTGACCATCTGGGGATCTCCTAGGCTCCATCTCCACAGAAAAGTCTGATATGTTTATTTTGACAAAGCTCCCCTGGTGACTCTGAGGCATACCTCAGCACCAGCCCCAACTGCCCAGAGGTGCAGGCCTTGGGGTCTATGGTCATTTACTACTGATGTCAAAGATTCAGAGTTTATTAAAGAACTCATGCAAAATACATAACATCGCATGTAGAGCTGTAGCTGAATAACATTACTGGTGGTGGATCAGGAGCCAGGAGGGAACTCCTAGGACACAGAAGTGGAGCAGGAACGCAGGGGATCAGACCATCAAGGCAAAGACAGCAAGAGTCAGAGTCAGGCATCCCAGTGGAGACCCTGGACTTCAGATTTGTAAGGTTGGAACAATCCAGAAAGGTACAGATAGGTTCACAAGGGATGCAAACGGCCAAGGTCCTTGAACACCGGAGTCTACCCAATGCCAACCCCTCTCCCTGTTTTGCTAATGCAGTCTTACTAGTTCCCCATTGGGTTCTGATATTATTTTCCCAGAAACTTCAGGATCCAGACATCACAGGATATCAACTCACTCTCTTAATAGCATGGCAGATTTTCAATATCCAGGGTCACCAGCACTTAAATGACTTTCCTGTCTGGGCCCCAATGCACCATTTCTGGCAACTCCACACGGGGAGAGGAGATGAAGGAGGAGTCAAGGAAAGGAGGTCACAAGGAACTCAAGAGTGGGCACCTGGGGACCTTGCCATGACTAGTGACATGTCTGTCTTGCCTGACAGAGTAAAATCTTTCACTTAGCACTAGGTGACTCCACCACCAAGGAATCTAACTGCTTGGCTTGCCAACCTACACTAGATTCACCACTGATGTTTGGAAAATGAGATTACCTGAAGCCATCTTCCCAGCTTGGGACACCCCAAGACGTCAATGGCCTTGGACGCTACAGAGAAGGGGGCTGTCAACCCTTGGGTTAGCTTCCCCTCCCTCCCCAGCTCTGGTACTGGCCCCACCTGTGGGCTGATGCAAACATCCTTCCCTCCCAGGACCCCAGACTGATATTTTTGGTCAAAGTGATCCTCTTTTCTAGAAGAGTGACATGTATTCATTGGCTTAAAAGTGAAAGTGAAAATTTGGAGATTTAGCTTCAGTAGATTTTACTGTCTGGCCCCTCAGTGTGACTGTGCCCAGTTTTACTTCTGCCATTTGGGTATCAAAGTGTAAGTTCCAGGACTCAGTATCAAGCACTGACATTTTTGCCAGGCTGCTGTGTGTGAACCAGAATTTCATTTTGCATTAATCCACACTTCACCAATACAAACAAAGTTGACCAATTTTCCTATGTTGATTGGGACCTTTTTTTTTTTTAAGATTTTATTTATTTATTTGACAGAGAGATCACAAGCAGGCAGAGAGGCAGGCAGAGAGAGAGAGGAGGAAACAGGCTTCCTGCTGAGCAGAGAGCCCAATGTGGGGCTCGATCCCAGGACCCTGAGATCATGACCTGAGCTGAAGGCAGAGGCTTAACCCACTCAGCCACCCAGGTGCCCCTGATTGGGACATTTTTGTTTCCACCTCCTCAAATTGCTGACACATTTCCTTTGCCCATTCCCCCTATTTTTTATAGTCTTTTTGTATTGATTTTTTGAATTCTTTATCTTTTATGGCTTAAGTCCTTTGCTAAACTATTTTTTATGACTTCAAGTTTTTTGCAATATTTCTCCTGGTTTGTCCCATTTTAACTTGCTACTAGCTAATTGGAGTTTTAAATTCGGATATGGTCAAATTTACCAGTCTTTCTCCTTTTGCTTTTTTTGTGTCTCGGTTAGGAGAACCTCCATCCTCCTAAAGGTATTTTCTACATTTTCTTTTCGTACTTTAAAAATATTGCTATTTTTATTGAGGTTGTCCTTCTTTTCAGTGATGCTGTGAGGTAGGGATTTAACTTAATTCCTCCCTCAGATGTCTAGCCCCTGGGGTCATGGCAGGCACGCACTAGAGCCCCCTCCCCCAGCCCCTGCCACCGACTGGAATGGCATCTTCCCTAGGTACTAAATCCCACATGTACTTTATTCTGTTCCGTTGATCTATTTGCTGATTACTGTTCTAATGACACACCGTCTTAATCACTATCACTCTAGAGCATTTGAAACCCTAGAGCTGCTTCCACATGTTGTCTCGGAACTTTCTTGGCTCTTATCGTATTTTGGAATCCCTGTCTGTTTTGAGGATTGTCCATCCTCTGCCTGTTTCCCATTTCCCAGTTCAATCTGACACCCTTCCCCTGGTCTGATCTTTGTCACCTACTTTTCTCCTTTTCCTCGACTTCCTTCAGGGAGGTGGATAGAAGTCCTGAATGGCAGTCAGGAAGGCCATGTCCGAATGCGTGCTCCCATGGGCATGAGCTTGCTGTGTGACCTTGGGCAAGTCATCCTTCCCCTCTGAGTTTTAGTTTTTATCCCTCATGAAATGAAGGAGCGGAGGAGATGAACCCCACCTTCCCTTCTAACTTCTGCTGTTTCATACAACAGCTCAGTGACCCACGTCAGTTACTCTGCTAATCAACGTGGAGGTCATAGTAAAACAATCCTCTCTTCCCGCCCCCGTCTTCACCGGCACCCCTCCCTGCCACCCCACTCAGGGATATGATGACTGCATGTGGCATAATACGCTTGAACCTGATATTTCCAGACTGGTCTCCTCTGCAGAGCAAAGAAAGGGAACCTGGTGGCTGCCACAGAGAGGCTTAGCTATTTAAACAGGTTAATCTTCTGGCTCTGCTTTCGGAGTCCTGCTTGAGGACACAGAGGGCCTGCCTGTCCACTATGCTCCTTGGGTAGGATTAGCGGACAACCTGCTGCCCGGGTGCACACGCCTGTGGGCCACCAGGGCTCTGTCTTCAACCTTGCAAATGGCCAGAGTGTATTTGCCCTGCCCCGCTGTGTATTTGTTTTTCTAACTGTTAATGGTCGAGTCTAATGAGGCAATAGAAGTCCTTCTGGGCAATTATACTCAGGTGAAGCATCAGATCAGGCTGCCTGAGTTCTCATAGGCCTAGAGGGGCAGGCTGGTGGGCAATCCGGTTCATGTGAGCTCAGTGAGCTCATGATAACCCCAGAGACAGAACCTAGGCCTGCCCAGACTTCTGGAGGGACCCTTGAGAGCCACCAGTGCCCTACAGTAAGGAATAATCATTATCTGGCTGGTGTACCTTTTGTTTGCTGCTCCACAGTCAGGAGCATGTGATTTTCCAAAGATTTTATTTTTCCATTAGCAATTCCCAGCTCTTTGCAAGTAGACTCATTGTAACTCTGGGACTTGAAGGTCTCAGAGAGACAATAATAGCAAAGTTGACACTGGAGTGCTGTTTATATTAGGACGCCCTGAACGTTAAAGGCCTATGACACCGTACAACTTAAATTCTTGCTGTATTTCTGACTGTGGCCCCATCTCGGGCTTTGTCCCATCCCCGAATCTCATCCATTCTTTACTTTTCTGAGTGAGGGCGAAGCCATGGGCCGTTACCATAGTGAGGATTTAAAGGCCAGAAAATAAAGTAAATGCATAGGATCACAAAAGAAACAAACGGTAGTGAAATGCAGGGGCGTTGGTTTCTTCCTGCGCTATAAGAAGTCACTACAGACACGGGGCCTTGAAGTAACACAAGTCTATCTTATAGTTTTGGAGATCAGAGATCCAAACTGGGTCAGCAGGGCTGCATTGCTCTGGAGTTTCGGGGACAACCTGTTTCCTTGCCTTTCTCAGTTTCCGGAGGACTTCCACGTTCCTTGGCTCTTGCCTCTTCCTGGAAGAGGAACTGGAAGGCCAGCAGGTGTTTCCCTCTGGCTCTGACCGCCCGCCTCCCTCTCATAGGAAGCTTTGCGATTATTTCGGACTCACCCGAAGAACCCGGGATACTCTTCCCAGCTCCAGATCGCTGACTTGCTCACATCTTCAGACTTCTTTTCCTGTGTAAGGAAATGTATTCCAGGTTTCTGGAATTAGGATGTGGACATCCTTGGGAGAACATTCTTCTGACCCCATGGGAGTCAGGCCTCGATGGATGGTCTTCCACACGTTCCCAGTCTCTTCTGCTGCTAACACACAGAGCCCCACGGGGCAGGCATCTCTGCGGGCATGTCCATCCTTGTGCTTCTCTGTGGGGTCGTGAGGGCCACTGTGCTCTCTTACTGCTTGGCTCTTACGGTTCTCTTGACGACCTTGTACGGACATTGAGTGCTAATGGGTGTCCTTGCCCTTTCAGCTCCAACTCTCGTAGGAGGAGGAAGGGGAGAGGAAAAGGTGTCGCTGTTTGGTGTAGTGGTGGCCAAAGTTGGGAGGACTTCCCCGGTTGACTGAATTTCACTGATAGCTACTTAGAGGAGAGAGGGAAAGCCCACGGACAGCCTCACTGAGGAGCGGAGAGATCCCATGCTTAGGGACGCTCTTACTTCCAAGTTCTATAGAGACGTTTGTGTGTTCAGGTATTTTTCTTAACGTGTTAATGGCCTGTCCCTCATTTCCCCTTGGTAAATCATATTTCCCCTGGTGAGCAATAGAGAAGGGATCATTTCATTTACTTTATTTCAAGGATCTTCCCAAGGGACACTGGGACTGTGGAATGGTTAGTGGCTCAGAAATTAATCTGAGGTGTAAATCAGCACAGTGGGTGGGGGTGAGGGGTGGAGAGGGGAGCACCTGGCGGGCTCAGTCGGTTAAGTATCTGCCTTAGGCTTAGGTCATGATCCTGGGGTCCTGGGATTGAACCCCATGTCTTCGGGTTCTCTGCTTAGCGGGAATTCTTCTCCCTCTCCCTCTGCCCTTTCTCTGCCTCTCTCGAACAAATAAATAAAAAATCTTAAGAAAGGAATTCGCACAGTTGGAAGGTATTGGAACAAGCTTTCCATATAGCCAGCCTGGATAGGAGAAAAGGAAGCCGTGTTTATGATGCACATGGACTGTTCCCCACCCTGGACTTCTCTTCCATCCTCCCGTCAATTTTGCTCCGTTCTGTTTCTCCACACTGAAATTCCAACATTCCGATAAACGAATCCCAGTGATCTCTGACTTGCAGGAATTTGGATTGTTTTTCAGTTGAGCTATGTCATCATCTTGTGGGTTTGGGTTGCACACCTCTAAGGCTGCCCTTCATGGCTGGCTGGAGTTGGGAAGCCTCGCAGGAGACAGGCTCCCTGATCCCCACCTTTGTTACTTTGCTGTGTGTGGTGCCTTTCAGCTGGGGGCGGCCAAAGGTGGGAGACTGGGGGTCCTGTAAGCTAGTTCCCTCTGCCGGCCCCCGGCTGTGTGACCTGGGGCAGCACACCTGGCATTTCCGTGTCCTTATGTGTGAAATACGCTAGCTGATGGGAATTTGGGAAAAGTCTCTAGGTTTTGTCAAACTCGAGGTCTCTGCGGTCCCAGCCCTGGCTGGTGCAATGCCAAAGCCACACACTAGAGGGAAGCATTGACTCAAATGTACTGAGAAGGACGCGGGATCCTGTCTCCGAAGTTGAGCTGTCGGGAGTTTCCGCAAACACTGGTTTGGAGATCTTGGTAGAGTGGACTCAGGACCTCCCAGTTCAGAGCAGTCAGGCTGCTAACTGTCGTCATCGGTGTAGGCAGGAATGCTCCGTGAGCGTTCTGCAGACGTGCGGGTGAGCGGGAGGGAGCCCACCGACCTATCCAGCCCACCGGGGAGGGCAGCGCCCTTCTTACCCTCCTTTGGCCGGACCACTTCCCTTCCCCCCATCTGAAAGCCTTCTGACTGAAGAAACTCTTCTTATCCTGTCCTGAGGGGGATCAATCACAGATGGGGAGATCCTACACGACAACCTTGACTGTTTAAAATGATTACTTGCCAATACTTCAGCGTTGTTTACGTCAGGCTGACATATTTCAGTTTGCCCAACTCTTTTCTTCCTCATGGGGTTCTCTGTGAATTCTGCCCCGGGGCTGGTGAACTAGAACGTGC
The DNA here is from genome assembly GCF_020171115.1 of Neogale vison. Taxonomy (NCBI): domain Eukaryota; kingdom Metazoa; phylum Chordata; class Mammalia; order Carnivora; family Mustelidae; genus Neogale; species Neogale vison. The sequence continues at coordinate 143,835,624 of NC_058102.1, forward strand.
TAATAGGCGAGGCTTGTTCTGCCAATGAATCCGAGATGCGCAAGGCTGGATGAACATTTTACCAAGCAACGCTCAAAGCTGGTTGCATCCCTCCGAGCAGCTGACTCTTAGGGAAAGACTCTTCTCTTTACTCGTGGGATACAAAGAGCCCTGCATGTGTCCAGCTCCATGCTGGAGGCCCGGGATGCCACTGTCGGGAGGCCGTAGCCCCTGCCCTCCTAGATCTCACTGTCTGTGAGAGATGCAGGTGCAGACAGACCGACAATCATGGGGTCGTACGACAAGTACTACAGGTAAGTGGGAGTGTAGTTAGCTAAGGACACATGAAGGGGCTCCCTGTCTAGTTGGGGATTGTCCTAGTGAGCTTCTGGGAGGAGATAACACTGAAGCATACGGAGGACGGGTGAAGACTGGCAGGCCGGGCAGAGGAAGCCTTCTAAGGAAGAGGTCGTAGAATGGCATATTCTGGGACTGTAAGTAGTTCAGGAAGGTAGAATATAGAGCACAAGGGGAGGAAGGGCAAGGCATGGGGCTCATGAGGTCCATCATAAAGAGGCTGCGTCCTAAGGAGTAGGTCGTTCCTCTTGAGGGCCATCGTGAGAGAAGTCGTGAGGGACAAACAGGAATGTCTTCTTTGGGAAGGACAACTCAGCTGCTCTGTAGGTATAGACTGGGGAGGGTACGCCCCTAGCTGGAAAGCTTCTGCCCTTGGATACAGAGGTGTCCACGTCGTTGGGCACCTTTTGTTGAGAAAACCTTCCCTTCTCCTGAGTTACCTGGACCCCTTTGTAGAAAACCAATGGACTGTCCCAGCGCCCATCTCTTCCTGGCCTCCCTGCTGCCCCTTTAGTCTGCGTGTCTTTCTTTTCCTTCTAGCACACTGTCTTGACTTCCCTTCATAGGAAGTCTTGAAAGAAGGGCGTGTGAGTCCTCCAAACTGGTCCTTTCTCTGCTGTTGCTACTGTAACTCTTTCACTTATCCATGGAAATTTGAGGGTTGGTTTGGGGATTTCTAGAAAAAAAAAAAGTGCTGATCATTTTTAGCAGGATTGTGTTGAAATGTTGTCGTTTCATTTGTTGAAACAAATGAGAAACATTTTGGGAAGAATTGACATTCCTAAGATGTGAAGTCTTCCAGTCCATGCACACAGTATTTCTCTTCATTTATTTAGGTGTTCTTAATTTCCCTTGTCAATATTCTATATATTTTAGCATACAAATCTTACACATATTTCTAGATCTGTCCCTAAAATATCGTGTTTCCCACATAACAGTAAATGATACTGCTTAAAACTATATCAATTTCTGTTTTATTTTTTAGTATATAAAAATACCATCGACCTTTTGGATAGTAACTTTGTATTCTGTGTTCTTCTGAACTCACATATTAGTTCTACTAGTTTACGGATTGTTTTTGGAATATCCACTATGAATAATCATGCTATCTGTGCACAGAGAGAGTGTTCTCTGTTTGATGCAGATAGTATATAAAAAGATTTTGCTTTTTATCCAGTCTGAGTGTCAGGGCCTTTTGAATGGCGTGTTTAAACCATGTATATCTAACATAATTGTCCATGGGCTTGGAGTTTAATTCACTGTCTTGCTCTTTGTTTCCTATTTGTTTTATCTGTTCTTTGCTCCTTTTTTCCCCCCCTGTTCTGCTTTCTTTTGTATCAACACTCCATTAGTTATGTTGAGATTCATTATTGTCTGATTAGCTTACACTTTTTTTTTTTTTTTGGGTGGTTCCTCCGGAATTTAAGATTCTACTCTTCTAGAGTCTCTGCTGAATTCCACGGGTGTTCAACAAAGATTCCCTACTCTGCTGGTTAGAACCCAAACATACCCTCACTCGGTGCCATCTTGGAATTATTCAGCCCTTTGCTACCCACTGTGTTTGAGTGCTTTTGTGGAGTTTCACATCTCAGTGTTTGGTCAGACAGCTGAGGGGCCTCCTATGCAGTCTTTGTTTTAAAAAATTCTGTTGTCTGCCAGTCTCTATGCTTTTTTTTTTTCCTAAGTTATTTTCCTCTTTTTTTTTTTCTTTCCTGTCTCTCAAGCTATAGCATTTCCTTTAAGGACTGGTAATCCGCCCTACGGGGTGGTATGCAGGGCTCTATCCAGTGTAAATGGGGACCCTCAGGAGTAGTAACTGCGGGACTTCTCTCCAGGTCGGCTCCCTTTGCAGAGAAAGATCTTTCGTCGTCCTCGCGCGGGTCACTCGCGGATGGCCCAAACGATGAAGTGCTCCATGGCAGAGGGAGGCTGGCAGCGTCTGGGAAGGCACTTGAGACCGTGCGTTTTAAACCCTCCGCTCCCCCCTTGTTTGTTATTGGTCCTTGGACTCATTTCCTGTGTCCGGTGTACAGTGACCAGGAAGACTGTTTCACCCACCGGTGGGGAAGTGGACTCTAACAAAAAAGGTTCCCAGGATGGATTCTGCCCGTTAGAATCCCTCGTGGGTGATTTGGAAGGCAGAAGCTATTGTCCAATGGCTTTGGGTCATGTGCTGGGAGGTAAAGTCGCAGGTGTCAGGCTGCAGCCTCTGGCTTCCGAGGTGACCACGGGCCTTTGTGATGCAGAGGCTGCATCCGGGGTACCTCCCTGCAGCCTTTCTGTGCTGTGAGGATCGACTCACTGGTGGGTGTGTTGGCTCTGGTGTCTGGGGCCCTGCGGCCGGTGGCAGTGGGTTCCCCACCCCTGGCTGGCACAGCTGCGGAGCTGTGTTCTTGAACTCCAGAGCTGCCAAGTCCACCTCCCGAAGGCCGGTTCTCTGACTGGGTTCCCCCCCGGGGAACATCCGTTCTTGGGGCCATTTCTACAGATCAAGTCGAGATCCCACTTGCTGGCCCTGCTGGTGCTTTTTCTGAGCACCCGATTGTTTGCATCATTTCTGCCCAGAATGCACACAAAAGTTTCCGTGTCTGGCTCGGAACTTGGCTAGGATGGAATTTGAGCTCATGGGTGAGGCAGGGTCCTGAGGCTGCAGAGACACGGACACACTTGAGAGTGTGTGTGCTGGGCTGTCTGTCCCCTGATTCCCTTCCCTCTGGTGCACAGGAAGAAAATATAAGTCGCGTCTCCTTTCCAGGCTTTAAAATTAACAAAAGTAAGACCCAAATACTTAGGGTTAAAAAAGCCTCCCTACTTTATACCACTGTCCACTGCTCACGTGGTGGGCAGCCTTGCACATCTTACGTGTGTTTACGTAGCACGGACACCCTGTGTGCCTGTGTGTACCCAACACGTGCATACAAAGCCCGCATGTCTGTACAGAGCCATTACTCCGAGTGTGCCCTTCCCACACGGGCCTATCGCCTTCATTTCACGGCTCCCCTGTACGGTTTGAGCCACGATTTACTTAAACTGCACTTTACTGATATGTTTGTATTCACTTTTTTGTGACTGTTTTTACACACAATGCAGCGAAGCATATCTGTGCCTCTCTTTGGACAATGTGTAGGTATTTCTGCGAGATGGATCTTACAGACGTGAGATCGCTCGGTCAAAGGAAGGGAGCACCGCAGACTTCAGTTCCCGTCTCACACTGCCCTTAACGCCATGGTCACAACTTGGCCCTTCCAACGACGGCCAGAGACGTCTGTGCAACGTGCTCAACTTGCACGTGTTGTCCTAGATATTGTTTCTGCAGATACTCCTTCTGCGTCCCTTAGTCAGGCTTTCTCAGTATGCTGTCTTTCCAAGACTCCAGCCTAAGTTACCGGGACAAATCCACGCTGCTTCTCTTTCCTGTTTCATTACTCTGCTTTAATCCTCGTTCATTCTTCCTTCTTTCTTCTCCTGTCTCTAAATTTGTGTTGTGATCCTTTCTGAACCCCCCTTCTGTTGTTTGTTTTTCTTTTTGTGTTCGTTGGCTTGCTGGGCAGTTAGCTTTTTTTTTTTTTTTTTTTTTTTTGGCCTGTGATTTTGTTTCATTAGGGAATTTGGCTCGTATGAGCTCTGTTTTATAAAGTTTCTCCTTTTCCCCTAACACGTGGCCGATCCGATCAGGCGATGCCAGGACATCCAGGCATACAGGCCCCGGGCTTCTCCAGCCCACTCACCCATTTCCAGGGTTCCTGGCTACAGCACGGAAGGAGCCCCAGGGACTCCCCCAACCTCCTGAGGGAACCTAGAGTCTGGCCAAGGGCTGAGAGTCCAAAGCCGGGCATCCTGAGTGAGTGGGGTCCTTCATGCTGTGGGCCTTGTTCTTTGCCTTCACTGCAGTGAGACGTCCCCCCGTGTGTGTCTGGGAGAGGAATTGAAGGCTAGGTGCAAGTGACCCCCGTCCAGGTTCCTGGGACTAAACACCTTCTCAAATTCAGTCTTCATCAGGGCTCTGCTTTGGACAGCCAGGGACTCATCCGGATGGGTAGAGTCGTATATAATGACGAGGGAGCAGAAGGCAAGCTGAGGGCAACGCGGAGCTGACACCCCACAAAGGGCCCCCTTAAGGTGTGCTTAAGGGGGCACTTGGGTGCTCCTGACTGTGCAAGAACAAAGGCCAGGGGAAAACAAATGGTCAGCTGATAAAGATCCCAGTCCTGTAGGGCATGAACTCCACTGTGGTTTGTCACTGTCTTAATGACTGACAAGAGAAACACAACCTTCTAGTCAGACCTCCTGGAACCTATAGACTTAATTTCCTGGAGCCCTAATGTTACCTTTGCCTTCAAAAGACAGAAAACCCTATACGATCAGTCACCCCACGCACCCCCAGTGCAGCCCTTTCTGTTACAGGTCCTGTCCCCGTGCTTTAATCAATACAGCTTCTTGCACTGAAAACGTCTCCAGAACTCCTGCGTGACCGTCGTGCTCAATGACCCCACATCGTATAACACGCTCAGTGACACTGCTAAATAACAAAATTCAACAGTAAATTCAAACATCCAAACGGCTTTATTACCGGATTCGTAAATCGGGCAGTGCCCCAGCCAGTCCGTAGAGACTGGCACATAATGGAAGGATTTTGTAGAAGGAGGCTGGGGGAAAGAAAGTGACTGGCAGAAGAAAAGGATCGGTCCGGGTGAGGCCCTTCCCAGGAGGAGAAGGAGGAGAAGCGATCCTAGCCCGCGGATGACTCCACCCCGCAAAGACGACCTAGGGTGGCGGACCCACGGCCTCAGACAGAAAAGTCCCCGAGGGAGCCCCTTGTTGGGGGACCGCTAATAGGTTCTGTATGAAGCCCAGTCTGGGAACCCCTCTACATGACACCGTTTTGGACCTGTGGTTGGTTTTCGTTTCTGTTTTTAACAGCGCGATACATTTTTTCATTCCCCAACTCTGAACGAGCCCTAAAACTGAGAAAGCCCAGCCACCGGACGCCGATCCGGGCTTGAAGGTGCTCTTGGAGCTGGCGTGAATGTGACATACTTTGGGATGATGGTGATTACAGTTAACACTTAACCACGTTGTTGTAGCCCGGATAACACATCTGGAGGGTCTCTGATGACGTCTCCCCGACGCACACCGCTTCGGCATAAGGATTGTTTGGAGCCGAGAAGCAGACGCAAGAGTGGCTCTCTGCCAGCCCAGCCCCACCAGGAAGGACAGCAGGCTAATCCCCAGAGACACTTCCAGACCCTCATCAGCCTGGAGGCCGGGAGTGAACACATAACCCCTCTGACCAGCGTTTACCTCCCCTTGGTTCCCCAGAGGTTCCCCTCTATTTCCCTCCCTCCCTTGTCTCGGTCTTGTCCCTTCTTTATGAAATGTACTGTTCTTCTGCTAAAATGCTTTCTAAGCTTGAGTTCTAACCAACCTTCCGGTTACTCATTCCTGAGTTCCACCAGGTGGACGATGTCCCAGAGACTTTACAAGGGTGAAGAGAAAAAGTTACAACAATACCCCCGCCACGACACACACATTCTGTCCATGTTAGCGAACATCGCCACTATTTTTAAAGCATTTCGATTATGGCTGAATATTCAGCTCTTCGAAACACTCATGCTCTGTTGTTAGAAGATGACCAGGAGGTGTCCAGTCATCAGGAATGAGCAATGTGACACACCCCTGTATTTATCTAGCAAACATCTTCCGGGCTCCTGGTCGGTGCCTTGCGCTGAGCTCAGCAGTAAGGATGAAATCTCGAATGGTGAATGAATGCTCAAGGGGTATGAAATCTGCCTCACGTGAGACACGGGCTGTGAATCGCAAAGCTAGCGCCCAAGTCTGTACTCACAGTTACTGTCTACAGCACAGGACCTCCACCACGGTCCTAAGCATATCTATGGCTCTGGGAATTGTCATCGGCGAAGAGGCAGGACAGTGTCATGGACATGCACATTGTTTTTAAATCCAGAAGATAACAAAAACACCGCCTTCTAATGTCTACCACACAAAACCATCTCAAGGATCTTGCAGGCACTAATACATCCTCGAACATGCCTCCTTTATGAATCAGGGAGCCGAGAGCAGGTCACACAGGTAGGAGGTGACAGAGCCAGGATGTACCCCCAGGCCGTGTGGCTCACCAGCTTCTGGTTCCGGGAAAGGTAGCCCGTCACATTTCTGTTCTGCCCTGCTTATGCCACTGAAAAGCAGGGGCAGCTAAAAGGAAGCCGACCGTGTGGGACCCAGCCCTGCGGACTCACCCGTGGGCACAGACAACAAATCAGGAAATGAAGCAGAGAAGAAAGCTCCTTTCTCCAGCCTGGGGACTAGGAACGGACGGCACCCAGAAAATTGTTTGGCAGTTTCTTGACGAGTTAAACATGTATTTATCATAGAGGAATTCTGTCCTTATATATTGGAGGCATCTCCCCAAAACAAACGAAAACTTATGTTTAAGACAGAGTTGGACGCAAGTGTGCATCGCAGAATGGTTATTTATAACAGCCCCAAAGTAGAAGCGATCCAAACACCATTAACAGGTGAACGGAGAGACACAGTGTGGTCCATGTTATCATGGGACACTTCTCAATGTCGATGAAGAAATCTCACAAATATTTTGGTGAGTGAAAGAAGCCCACCATAAAAGGCTACGTATTTATATAGTATTTGTGGGAGAGGCCAACCTCGGCAAGCAGGAGGGAGGTTAGAGGTTGTGTTGAGCTGGGGTATGGGAGAGAGACTTGCCTTCCAGGGGGCACAGGGGGATTTGGGGCGGTGATGGAAGGGTTCAGAAACAAGACAGTGGTGATGATGGCAAAACTCTATATTTACCGAAGCTCCTTGGAAATACATTTAGAATGGATGAATTTCAAGATGCGTAAATTATACCTCAATAAAGCTGCTCGAGCTATTGGTACCACTATTTCTGTCGTTCTGGGATTGAGCTAAGCTTCCTGTGGCAGGAAAATCAGGAACGACAATGGTCCCACGTACAAGCACCTGCCTTGCAGACCCCACTCTTGGGTTTGGGGCAAGAGACTTGCTCTCCTTACGAGAATGTCTCGTGGTTACTCTTTCGTGGACACTGGGGGCCTCCTCTCCTTTCTCATCTCGTGGAATTGTAACAAGGCCTGGGAAAGAAGAGAGCTCAAGGGTGCTGAAATCAGCTTGCATTTTGGTATTAAATGGTCAACTCCCCCATCTGAAGTCTGAGTGTCTTCATCTGTGGCTTATCCTCCAGAAACCAGCACAAACTCCATGAAGTAGGCTCTTAGGAGAACTGTGCTGGAGAAGGTGGGATCCTAGACCTGTCCTCACTCTGCTCTGTAAGTCCCCCATTCTGGCTGGTGGGCTCGTGACAAGAGACACACCAGAGTTCGCTTTCTGGTGCTGCACAAGGATGACATGTGAGGATAAATGAGTTCTTTTTATATTTTGGATATTAACCCTGTATCGAATTTGTCAACGGTTTCCTCTATCATGCGGGGAAGCTTTTAGTCCAGTGTGGTCCCACTGGTTTGTTTGTTTATTTATTTATTTAGTGGCTTGTGCTCTGGATGTCATATCCATAAGGCAACTGCCAAGACCAAGGTCAAGAAAACTTTTTCCTTATGTTTTCTTCTAGGAGTTTTACGGTTTCAAGCCCTATACTTAAGTCTTTAATCCGTTTTGAGTTAATTTTTGTGAGCATTGTGAGACAAGGGTCCAGTTTAAATATTTTTTTTTGGCTTCTGGTATCCAGTTTTCCCAGAACAATTCATCGAAGAGACTGTCTTCTCTCCATTGAGAATTCTTGGGTCCCTTGTCGAATTTAGTTGTCTATATATGTGTGGGTTTATTTCTGGGCTCTTGATTCCTTTCCATCGGTCTATGTGTTTGTTTTTATTCCAGTACCATACTCTTTGGATTATTATAACTTGGTAATATAGTTTGAAATCAGGAAGTGCAATGTCTCCAGCTTTGTTCTTTTCTTTGTTTTGGGTTTTTTGTTTCTTTGGGGGGGGGGTTGTTTGTTTTCGTTCTCATGGGTCCATACAAATTTTACAATTGTTTTTTCTATTTCTCTAAGAAATAACATTGTAATCTTGATAGAGATTGCCTAGAATCTACTTTGGTAGATTTGTACGTTGGGTGCTGTGGACATTTTACCAATAGTAATTCCTCCAATCCATGAACACAGGATATGTTTGCTTTTATTTGTATCTCATTCAATTTTTTTTTTTTACATTATGTCTTGTGGTTTTCTGAGTACAGATCTTTCACCTCCTTGAGTAAATTATTTCATAAATATAAGATTGTTTTTGATGCTGTTGTAAATGTGATTATTTTATTTATTCATTTTTGGGATAATTCATTTTTAATGTATAGAAATGCAACTGATTTTGCACATTCGTGTTTGTATCTTCAACTGTACTGAATTTGTTGATTACTTCTAACAGTTTTTTGGAGTCTTTACGAATTTTCATATATGAGATCATGTCATCTGCAAACAGAGACAACTTTACTTCCTTTTTTTCTGATTTAGACGCCTTTAATTTCTTTTTTCTTGCCCAATAGCTCTGGCTGGGATTTCCAGGACTGTACTGAGTAGGAGTGGTGAGATTAGTACCCTGTCTTTTTCCTGATCTCAGAGGACAAGCTTTTGACTTTTCGCCATTGAGTATGATGTGAGCTGTGGGCTGGTCATATATGGCCCTTTTATGTTGAGATATGTTCCTCCTATACCTAATTCGTTGAGAATTTTTATCATGAATGGATGCTGAATTTCATCACATGCTTTTTCTGCATTTAGTAAAATGGTCATGTGATTTTTATCTTTCATCTACTAATGTGATGTATCACATTTACTAGTTTATGTATATCAAACCTATCTTGCCTCCCAGGGATGAATCTCTCTTGATCATGGAGTATCCCTTTAATGAGTTGTGAATTTGGTTTGCTAATATATCCTTGTGAATTTTTGTGTCCATGTTCATCAGAGACACTGACCTATAGTTTTCTTTCCTTATTGTGTCCTTATGTGGCTTTAGTATCAGGGTCAGGCTGGCCTCATAAAATGAGTTTGGGGGTGTTCTGTCCTTTTCAATTTTGGGGAAGAGTTTGAGAAGAACTGGTGTAAATTCGTCTTTACATGTTTGATGGAATTTGCCTATGAAGCCGTCTATTCCTAAGCTTTTGTTGGGAGGTTTTTGATTACTGATTTGATCTTTATCCTCATTATTCATCTGATCAGGTTTTCTATTCCTTCATGACTCGGCCTCAGGAGCTTGCACTTTTCCAGGAATTTATCTGTTTCTCCCAGAGTGTCCAGTGTGTTGATGTGGAGTTGTTCATAATGGTCTCTTACGATCCTTTGTATTTCTGTGGTATCTTTTTCATTTATAATTTTACTTAAGTAGGTTCTCCTTTTTATTGGTTAGTTTACTTAAAGTTTTGTCAATTTTGTTAACATAACTCTTAAAGGGCTGGGACCCCATCTCTTTGAAATGAAAATATCAGAGCAGACAGGTTTCTGTCTCTCTGGGCACCTTGCTCCGAGCTATAATTGCCTGTTGTCATAGAGCTTTCATTTTTCCTTTAGAAAAAGTCAATGAACTAGCCCATATGGTTGTCCCAGTTACTACACAAATTTAGAATTGAACTATACAATAATGCATTGCAAATGGTGGTATAACCCCTTTTACCTGAGGACAAGCTATCATTTATCTTGAAGATATATCTGCTTGTTTATATAAAAGGATGAGATTTCTATTTTTGTAATCTCATTAGCAGATTACCTGTGAAGTTTACTGCATTCCGGTTTATCCAATAATAAAATCCAATAATAATATTCATCCAATAATCCAATAAATCCAATAATAAAACCATTTGCTCTCTTTTCTGCGTGCATAGAGAGGAGTTTTCTGTGTTGGCAGGAGATTTTTCTTTTAATTTTTCCCTGAATATTACTGAAGAGAATCTTGACAGTCCATGTCCCAAAGAAGGTAAAGGAAGATTGCCATATGGTGTAACCACAGGCCCATCATTTCTACCTTCAGTGTATATAATAAATGACATAGAGCTACCTTCCTCTTCCAGAGTCCTCACTGGGGACTATCCAGTAACGCCCAGGGACATGGACACATTGTACCCCTTTGTTCTCTTTCCTACCCTCATCTGAATGAGCAATGCCAGTGTTGGCTTCCAGAACCATTTGGAGAGTTGAGAAACCTCTCCTTCCTATAGAAGGCTAAAAGGCAATGCATGGCATATCTCATTAGTACCGGGCATTGCATTTTGTAGGAAACCCAAGAGGAGTTGAGACTTTGACCTACCTCTATATTTGGTTTCAGGAATTTCTGCTTTGCTGCTCTCAGAAATACCACCTACTCCCCTTCCAAAAATTCTGCTGACTCACAGTGACCAGAGACTTTTGATGGCATGTTAGAACCCGCTGAAAACACAAACCTAGCCTGTCTGTGCTCATTTGGAGCCACACGGGTTCTCTCTTTCAATACCAGCTCTTTGGAAAGAAGCTCCTAAAATGAGGGCCATTCTTTTTTAAATCATTCTGTTTTTTGTTTGTTTGTTTGTTTTGTTTTGTTTTTGCAGTTGCTTTATAATGCTTCTGAAGCTGGTGTCCACTTTTCCAGGAGACAGGAAATGGGTGACTGTCCAAGGATCTCTGGGTACATGAGTTTTTAGGGCTTATGGTTTAGTATGTTTGCATTTGACACAGGGACCAGAGAAGGTACAGAAAAAGCATAAATGGAAGTTCTAGAAGTACTCTGGAAATGGCACAGGGAAGGGGTGAATCCCCTGCAGATACTTGGATAATTGAGGGCCGGAGCTGGGGAAACCCTCATCTCTCCCATCCCCCGGTGTGCAGGGCTGCACAGAGGCAAAGACCTAGAGCCACAGCAGAGAGCAGACTGGAAATGACTTGTGTGTGAATATGCATGTAAGCAAGTTAAGAGTTGTGTTGAGCAAAATCCTTCCTCAAGAAAATACATCTGTACAATCTTTTTCTTTTAATTGCAAGATTTCTCAGGGCCTGTAGTTGCAAATACACTGTGGTCCTGTAAAGGGATATCCACATCTCATTCTTGTCCTTGGAGCTAGGTTAGTTACCCACTGGACCCTCACAGCAAGCAGCCTCTTCCAGTGAACAAACACACTTGTTCCTGCGACAGGTGGGCTGTGCTGGCCCTTGGCCACCATGATGGACTAACGTGCTTGCATTGAACTGAAACTCCCCTCCATCATAAGCACTAGATCACAAGGTCTCTTGGGAAATGGGCAGAGTAAAGAAGAAATACATTTCGTGGTAAAACAAACCTCTTGTTGACTCCAGAGAAGACTGTTTCTCTCAGCACATCTTTTAACCGCCTCAGGCCCAGCCCTTTCCTATGACTTCCAGAAAGCTATCCAGCTGTGTGTCGTTCACTAATCTCGACTCTGCCTCTTTTCCTGAGGGACTGAGTCAAAGAGAGGACCACTCCTTCCCGCCCCTTCCCCTGAGGCTTTCCCACACAGCTTGATTTCGTGTGGGCTGCGTGGGTCTCCCTTCTGGACATTGGCAGCTCCTGCCCTGTACCCTTGAGTCACGCCTCCGAGCCTTGCCCTCCAGTGGGGAAGAAGACAATATCCTTTCTTCATTTCTTGTTTCCCTCTGTCAGTTTTTCCTTCCAGTATCATCTCCCTGAGTTTTGAGAGAGAAGCAGGCATCCCCTCCTTGGTGCATGATGGTTTCTTTTTCACCTGGCAGGAACGTGATGGTTGACCATCAGGGAAAAAGTTCTCTGCTTTATCAATTCTCAAGATGTCTGGATTCAGTGGAGGGGGTATCTCCGACTAAGGTTAGCCCTCTGCTCCCTGGGCCACCACATCTCCTTCGTCAGGTGTCTGCTCCTCATGCTGGCTTGTGTCTGTCGTCCAAAGGGCCCCAGACTCCCAGCTCATCCCATTCCCCGAACCTTCATCCCCGGGCTCTGTCCCACCTACTTCTTGAGCACGGCTTGCTCTTACCTCACTTTGGAAGCCCTCCTAGTCTTATTGTTTTCTACCCCCTCACTTTAAATCTGGAGGTGTCCTTAGGGTCTAAAATGAGTTTCTTGTATGCAGTATATTGATAGGTTTTGTTTTTTTTATCCATTCTGATACCCTGTGTCTTTTGATTGGGGCATTTAGCCCATTTACATTCAGGGTAACTGTTGAGAGATATGAATTTAGTGCCATTGTATTGTCTGTAAGGTGACTGTTACTGTATATTGTCTCTGTCCCTTTCTGATCTACTACTTTTAGGCTCTCTCTTTGCTTAGAGGACCCCTTTCAATATTTCCTGTAGAGCTGGTTTAGTGTTTGCAAATTATTTCAGTTTTTGTTTGTTCTGGAAACTTTTTATCTCTTCTTCTATTTTCAATGATAGCCTAGCTGGATATAGTATTCTTGGCTGCATGTTTTCCTCGTTTAATGCTCTGAATATATCATTGCCAGTTTTTTCTGACCTGCCAGGTCTCTGTGGATAAGTCTGCTTCCAATCTAATATTTTTACCATTGTATGTTACAGACTTCTTGTTCCAGTCTGCTTTCAGGATTTTCTCTTTGTCGCTGAGACTTGTAAGTTTTACTACTAGATGACAGTGTCGATCTATTCTTATTGGTTTTGGGGGTGTTCTCTGCACCTCCTGGATTTTGATGCTTGTTTCCCTTGCCATGTTAGGGAAGTTCTCTACAATAATTCTCTCCAATATACCTTCTGCTCCCCTCTCTCTTTCTTCTTCTTCTGGAATCCCAATTATTCTAATGTTGTTTCATCTTATGGTGTCACTTATCTCTCGAATTCTCCCCTCATTGTCCGGTAGCTGTTTGTCCCTCTTTTGCTCAGCTTCTTTATTCTCCATCATGTGGTCTTCTATATCACTAATTCTTTCTTCTGCCTCATTTATCCTAGCAGTAAGAGCCTCCATTTTTGATTGCACCTCATTAATCGCTTTTTTTATTTCAACTTGGTTAGATTTTAGTTCTTTATTTCTCCAGAAAGAGCTCTTATTTCTCCAGAGAGGGTTTCTCTAATATCTTCCGTGCCTTTTTCGAGCCCGGCTAGCACCTTGAGAATCGTCATTCTTAACTCTAGATCTGACATATTACCAATGTCTGTATTGATTAGGTCCCTAGCCTTCGGTACTGCCTCTTGTACTTTTTTTTGTGGTGAGTTTTTCCGCCTTGTCATTTTGTCCAGCTAAGAATACATGAAGGAGCAAATAAAATACTAAAAGGGTGGCAAAGATCCCAGGAAAATGTGCTTTAACCAAATCAGAAGAGATCTCAAATCAAGGTCGGGGGGAGAAAGGGGTAAAAAGAAGTTCAGAAAAAAAAATAAAAAAAGAAAACAAATAAAGAAAAAATATATAAAAAAATATACATATGTGTGTATACACACACACAGAGTCACACACACACACACATATGTGTGTATATATGTGTGTGTGTGTGTGTGACTGGTGACTAGAACAGGGTCATCCACTTAATTTTGGGAGTATTTTGGTCTCTTAGAAGAAGCTACCTCCCAAAATCTTAAAGAATGAAAAACATATATAAGGGTAAACAAAATGAAGGGATGGAATATGACTATAAAGATGAAAAAAAATTTTTTTTAATTTCTAAAAAAGGAGTTGATAAGTAAGTTGGTTTGGAGAATAAAGAAAAAGAAAGTGGGGAGAATTTGCTCAGGCTGGAGACTAGAACAAGCTCGGTATTAGATTTGGGGTGTATTTTGATCTATTAGAAGAAGTTGTAGCCCAAATTTTTTAGAAGAAAAAACCCTATGTGTATATAAAAAATAAAGTTAGATACAATGAAGGATAAAATAGGACTATAATAATGAAGGTTCAAAAAAGATTTTTTTTTTTATGAAAGGTATTGTTAAGATAAACTAGTTAAAAAATGTTAAAAGAGGAAAGGGTAAAAGTTAAAAAAAATTTAGGAGAAGAAAAAAAAGTAAAATTTAAAAAAATTAATTAGCTTTGCAAGACTAAAGAATCATGGGGAGAAAGCCATGAGTTCCGTGATTTGCTTTCTCCTCCTCTGGAATTCCACTGTTCTCCTTGATAAGTGAACTTGGTCTTGGCTCTATTTCTTGTTGAACTTCTGGGGGAGGGGCCTGGTGTAGTGATTCTCAAGTGTCTTTGCCTGAGGCGGAATTGCACCGCCCTTACCAGGGGCCCGGACTGAGTAATCCGCGGGTTTGCTTTTGGGAGTTTTTGTTCCCTGAATGCTCTCTGTAGAGTTCTGGAGGACGGAAGTGAAAATGGCGGCCTCCCCATCCCCAGCCCAGAGGAGCCGAGAGCTCAGGGCCCCACTCCTCAGTGCGTCCTCAGAGAACAGCGCCCAATCACTCCCTTCTCCCTGGCCCCCTGCCGCGCTCCGAGCTCACCCAGCCTGGGACCAAGCATCTCTGTCTGTGGCACACAGCTCCACCTGGAGTCTTTGAAACCCTGCAGATCCCTGCACTCTTCAGGGGGGTCTCCTCAGATCTTGTGGGACCCCACTCACAGAGCAGTGGCCTGTGCCACGGATCACAGTTTAAGGTAGCCCCAAGGAGAGAGCTCACCCCTCGGCTCTGTCTCTGTAGCCCGCTTCCCCGCTCTAATACCTGCGAGCTCCGCCACACCCAGACACCCCTGATCCTTCGGTGACCCTGCGGCACCTGAGGCCACGCTGACCCCGCGTGGGCTTCACCCCAGTTTAGCCTCTGGAGCGACGTCCCTCAGTGGAGCAGACTTTTAAAAGTCCTGATTTTGTGCTCCGTTGCTCTGCTGCTTGCTGGGAGTCGGCCCTTCCCCCCACAGTCTATCTTTCTGTCGCTTTGGATTCACTTCTCCGCCAGTCCTATCTTTCAGAAAGTGGTCGATTTTCTGTTTCTAGAATTGTTGCTCCTCTTCTCTTCGATATCCTGTTGGATTTGTAGGTGTTCGCAATGCTTTGATAAGCTGTCTAGCTGATCTCCTGCTGCCTGATGTCCTTTCAGCCTACTACTTCTCCACCATCTTGACTCCTCCCCTCAACACACCTTTTTTTTTTTTTTAAAAATTTTTTATTTCTTTTCAGCTTAACAGTATTCATTGTTTCTGCACCGCACCCAGTGCTCCATGCAATCCATGCCCTCCGTAATACCCACCACCTGGTGCCCCCAACCTCCCACCCCCCCACCCCTCCAAAACCCTCAGGTTGTTTTTCAGAGTCCATAGTCTCTCATGGTTCACCTCCCCTTCCAATTTCCCTCAACTCCCTTCTCCTTTCCATCTCCCCTTGTCCTCCGTGTTATTTGTTATGCTCCACAAATAAGTGAAACCATATGATAATTGACTCTCTCTGCTTGACTTATTTCACTCAGCATAATCTCTTCCAGTCCCGTCCATGTTGCTACAAAAGTTGGGTATTCAACCTTTCTGATGGCGGCATATTACTCCATAGTGTATACGGACCACATCTTCCTTATCCATTCGTCCGTTGAAGGGCATCTTGGTTCTTTCCACAGTTTGGCAACTGTGGCCATTGCTGCTATAAACATTGGGGCACAGATGGCCCTTCTTTTCACTACATCTCAACACACCTTCTTTACCTGATTACTGAGAGCCTCTCCTCAGGCAGAGCTGTGGGTGCTTCCCATTGGAAGACTCTGGATAAGTGCACATGGATGGGGTTAGTGCAAGCTCACAGAATAACAACTGCATTTCTGTGAGGGGCATCATGCAGTATATTTATCCTTTAATTCTCTCTATCTCCCTGAAAATCACCCATTATTTCCTTTGTAATCCAACTGGTATATGGATTGATTTTTTTTTTTTGTCAGCTTTACTGAGGTGAAATTCACAAAAGTGGGAGATGCTGAATTTGGCAAATAGCAGTGCTGATTTGGAGTTCAGGAAGTCAGTCAGGGCTGGAGGTGAAGATTTTGGAGTCCTTGCTTTATGGGTGATAATTAAACTCACAGAAATGGGTTAGCATTTCTGGGGACAAATTTCCAGTTAATTTTGGGAAGGATGAACTGGAGAGGACAGAAAAGTCAACAGTTACTTAAGGATCAGGCAAAAATGCATTGGTTAGGAGACTGAGTATGAGTTGCCAAGTAGGGAGAGAGAACATGGTAGAAGCCAAAGTGGAGGGTTGAAAATGTTTGAGTGTGTCATGGGGCACAGGGGTGGGGGTGGTCTTGGTGAGGAGCTGCCAGTCCAAATAGGGATGAAAAAAGCCACTGGACTTCATGATGTGGGCTGCTTGGGAAAGCCCACAGGAGCAGTGGCAAAGCAGTGAGAGAGGACCTGAGAGGAGAAGCAAAGAAGTGGAGAGTGAGGAGAGGAATAAGTCATAAGTAAAAGACATTTTAGAATAATGTCCAACACCCAAAAAACAGATGATCCAGTCAAGAAATGGGCAGAAGACATGAACAAACATTTCTCCAAAGAAGACATTGCAATGGCCAATGGACACGTGAAAAATGCTCAACACCACTTGCCAACAGGGAAATACAAACAAAACCATAATGAAATACCACCTACACCTGTCAGAATGGCTAAAATTAACAAGACAGGAAACAACAAATGTTGGCAAGGATGCAGAGAAAGGGGAACCTACTTATACTGTTGATGGGAACGCAACATTCCCAGAGTACAGCCACTCTGGAGAACAGTATGGTGGTTCCTCAAAAAGTTAAAAATAGAACTACCCTACAACCCAGCAATTGCACTACTTCATATTTACCCAAAAGATACAGATGTAGTGATCTGAAGAAGCACATGCACCCCAATGTTCATAACAGCAATGTCCACAATATCCAAACTGTGGAAGGAGCTGAGATGTCCTTTGACAGATGAACGGATAAAGAAGATGTGGTATATATATAAAATGGAATACTACTCAGCCATCAGGAAGGTTGAATACCTACCATTTACATTAATGTGAATAGAATTAGAGGGTATTACGCTGAGTGAAGTAAGTCAGTCAGAGAAAGACAATTATCATATGGTTTCACTCATATGTGGAACATAAGAAATAGTGCAGGGAATCATAGCAGAAGGGAGGGAAGACTGGGAAGAAATCAGAGAGGAAGACAAACCATGAGAGACTCTAAACATGAGGAGGTTGCTGGAGGGGAGGTCGGTGGGGAGATGGGGTACCGGGTGGTGGGCATTAAGGAGGGCATGTGATGTGATGAGCACTGCGTGTTATATGCAACTGGTGAATTACTGAACACTACATCTGAAACTAATAAGGTACTGTATGTTGGCTAATTGAATTTTTAAAAATTCCATATGCTGCCAATTTTCAAACACTATGATATTGTGAAGTTTTATAGCCCTTTTGTGTAAGAGCTTGAAAATGAAGCAAGAAACCATTCACATATTTATATTCTTCATCTTCGAGGAATCTATTTGCAGAAAATAATTAAAAATGTGTTAAAATATGTCCTCCTGCCCTTCCTTCCTTCCCATTGTCTTCCTCCTCCTCCTTCTCTCTCTCTCAATTTATCTGTGAAATAAACTAAGACTTTTTTCATTTTAAATTTTTCTACAGAATTGATTTTACTGACTGATCCCTGTTACAATTTGACATGTTGCTCTGTCTTTTGTGCTTCCTGTAAACTGGAGGTTAGGTCTAAAGCCATAATCACACACATGTCATCAGTAATTCATGGGTGTTAACAGATTGGATGTTTTCCCACCCAGTGCAGTTGCTGTTCTTACCCATGAGCAAATGGTCACCATTTTGGTCAGCAGAAGCATCCTCCTTCTCTTCGTCTTCCCCATCTTCTTTACTCTCAGTACTGTGGATGTTCTAGGATCCGTTTGTAGTTTTTGGTTCAGACCAGGAATCATCCAGCTTTCTAAGAAATCTTGGTTACTTTTAGTAGGAGAGGGCATGTAGAGGCCACAACCTGAGCATAATGGTCTGTCATCATCTTAAACACTAATTAAAAAAAATAAGAAGTGGGGCACCTGGGTGGGCCAGTCAGCTAAGCCCATTCTTGATCTCAACTCAGTCTTGATCTCAGGGTTGTGAATTCAAGTCCTGTATTGGGCTCCACATGGGGTGAAGAATGCCATGTTCCTCCAACAATACTAACATCACAGTTTACAATTGTGTTAGGATAAAAATAAATAGAATCCAGGATGGACTCATTATTAGTAGAATCCTTTCTTCTCCTGATTTTGAAAAGAATGAAAGACAAACCATTTTCACAGGCCCCCCAGAAGTAGAGTGGACT
This sequence comes from Neogale vison, assembly GCF_020171115.1. Taxonomy (NCBI): domain Eukaryota; kingdom Metazoa; phylum Chordata; class Mammalia; order Carnivora; family Mustelidae; genus Neogale; species Neogale vison. The sequence continues at coordinate 143,854,201 of NC_058102.1, forward strand.
GTGGGAGCTGTGCCTTCTGTGTCTAATGAGGGAGTTCACAAGGCAGTTTAAAGATAAGGGGGAAAAGATTTTAGTTACAGAATAAGAATTTAGTTTTGAAAGAAATAGCATAATACTGATTACTGAACAAGTATTCTCTTAAGTTATAAATTAAGAGTACAGTAATCACATTTTGTAGGTATGATAATTTAGGTGTACATATTATCTCCTCAGTATACTGGGAGTTCCTTAATAAAGGGACCCTGTGCTGTCAAAGGAGCTCCTTATATGTTTGCTGAATGCATGCATAAAAAAAATTTCAAAAGGCAGCAAAATCCTCCCTGTGACTGTTCTCACCACCTAGGGGCCGGTTCCACCTGGGGATGAAGTGATCACAATAGTTGAGCTCCAATACTTATCTCTCTTGTAAAATGCAACCTAGAACAGGATCTGCGTCACTTTGGAGTTTGTACTGCAGGTGCGCGGGCACTGGGCACGCAGGTGAACTCTGCTCGGGGCTCGGGAGCTTCAGTGCACATGAGCGCTGGGGGACAAGGTGGGAGGGATGGGGGGAAATGTGGCTGCAGACTTGGGAGATTTTAGCCCGGCGTTCCTGCCTACCCAGAGAAACTCTCTGGGAGCTTGGGAGGCAGAATTGACAAGTTCATGTCCCTCCATCTCTTTCAGTGTTGTCGATTATCCTCATAACACATTTTCTGAAGAATACTGACCATGACCGATCACCATTGACTCTACCAGAATTTCTCACTTCCAGGGCTCAGAGAGGACTTCTGTTCATGGTGGAGGTGATTAAAAGCAGTGCCTGTGGCTTCAGGCTGCTTCTCTGTCGGTCTTTCTTTCTTTCTTTTAAATGAAATAATAAAGACTTCAAAACAAGCATTTTTTCCAGATAATTAAAATGATCCATAAAAATTACAGAAAATTGGGGAATTAAAGACAAAGGATAGAGAATACAGATAACCTATAATTATCCTATTTAAAAACACTTAACTTTTAAAAAAGTAAAAAAAGAAATTTAACTTTTGATGCATTTTCCTTCATGATTTTCCTATACATGTATGTGTTTATTTACAAAATTAAAGTAATCCTCAACATACATACTGTATAATTTTTTTTAGTTAGCCTAAGTCTTTTTCTAAGATATTAAAATATTATTTTCAAAGTTCCACTATTGTATTTGGCTTGTGGTAAGGTGATACATTTCAGTAATTTGTTTAATTTCTCAATCGTCTGCCTGTGTTTTGGCATCATGATAAGTTCTTGTGTATTTTTGCCTTTCATCTGTTTACTCATGCAGCACACCTTATTGAACATCCTTTATTTATTGTTTTATCCATAAGTAAGATGGATGAGAATGAAATTAAAGTGAGAAATGTCTTGAGTTTATAGTCTAGTGGAGGAAGAATTACTTGAGTGAACTAAGACGTATTTGGTTGTTAGAAATGGGTAAGTGGGAGATAATTCTGCAGTCTCTCACGTTTGTGTACTCCTCAGAAACAGAGGCACTGACTGCCTTTCATTCCACAGTATTTTTTTCAAGAAGTTCGTACAGCAAATGGTCTTGGGAGTATAGAGATTGTGAACCCCACCAGAGAAATGGAAATGGAAATTATTACTGCCTAATAATACTAAAAAAAATTTCCCTCCAGAGAAAGGGCAGGAATGTTTAGTGCCTACTGTTCCTGATCCAGGTTCCCTAGACTCAAGATTTTTCTCCCATAATTCTACCCACTATGTGTTTACGTATCACCTGGTCCCCTTCACTTCACCTTGTGGAAATGCGGGCTCAGCACAACAAATCTTACTGTGGTAAAGATTTTTTGCAAATCCTCATATGGTAAACCTTATGCTTATACAATGTTATATGTGAACCGTGTCTCAACAAAGCTGGAAAAGATGCTGTTACTTTAGCTTATAGCTTTTACTGGGAGTGATAAGCTGTACTTCTTCAACCAACATCCATGAAACCAGGGCAAGCTAATTTGTTAGCTTGCAAATCCATCCTTGACGGCCTTGATAGGGATTTGAAGAAGAATGAAGTAGGGAAGGAAAATTGTAGTGGTGGAGAGAGGGAGTGTTTGGTGCTACTACAATATGGTTAGAAAAGATTGGACTGAAGAGGGGACTCTAGAGCAAAAATTAAGGCAAGAGAGTGAGCTCTGTGGGAATGTGTGAGAGGATGCCTGGACATGAACCAAAAAGTGCTAAGGCCAATAAGAAAGAGTATCCCTGCAATATTTAAGTGACAGTAAATGGACTGGAATGTCAAGGAGGAAGAAGATCCTATTTAAGGGCTCCATGGAAAAATTGAGATAAGAGGGAAGCCTGGGTGGCTTGGTTGGTTAAGTGTTTGCCTTCAGCTCAGGTCATGATCCCAGAGTCCTGGGATCGAGTCCTGAATTGGTCTCCTTGCTTAGCAGGGGACAAGCTTCACCCTCTGCCTCTACTCCCCCTGCTTGTGCTCTCACTCTGATAAATAAATAAATAAAATCTTTTTAAAAGTTAAAAAATTAAGAAATAATGTTGGCTTAGACCATAACATGAACAGTAAATGTGGTCAGAAGTTGTTAGAATATGGATATATTTTATGGGTAGAGTCAACAAGTCTGTCTAACATATTGGACATATGGTGAAGGGACAGAAGAGTCAAAGTTGACTCCAGACATTTTCAGTTAAGGAACTGGGCAGAAGGAGTTGCTTTCTTCTCAAAGGAAGATGATGTAGGAGCGGCAGATTTTTGTGGGAAGAAGACAAGCTCAATTTTAGACATGTGTGTTTGAGATGCCTATAAGATATCCAAGTGAAGAAACCATGCAGACAGTTGAACATACAAGTCTACAATTAAGGGAGAGATCTAAACCAAAAATATATATTTGGGATTCACCAAAATACATTTGCTGCTAAAAGCCATGGAAGGAGCTGGTCAGAGACTAGATCACGTGAGTGAGTGTAAATAGAAACACAAGGAGGGATCCCATTAAGAGATATGTAAGGAAAAAGTGGAGGAGATGGGATAGCAGGCTGAGAAGGATGGGCCTTGAGGTGGGGGGGCGGAAAGGAGGAGATTTTTCTGTTCTGGAAGCAAAGAAGGAAGAGTTTTAAGAAGAGTCAGATACTACTAACAGTGTAGATAAGACAAGGACTGAAAATGGACCACTGGATTTGGCAATTGACCTTATTCAAGGTCAAGAGCAGTTTTGTTTTGTTTTTTTTTCTTTTAAAGATTTTATTAATTAGTCTGAGAGAGCACTGATAGGAGGAGGGGCAGAGGGAGAGGGAGAAGCAGACTCCCCACTGAGCAGGGCGCCTGATGCTCATAGGCGCAATCTAGTAAAGAGTGAACATTGACGACCCAGGAGAGGAGCAGATCTGCTGGAATCATGTCCGTATCAGTTTCCTGTTGCTGCTATAACAAATCACCACAAACTCCAGACTTGAAATGACATAGATGTATTGTCTCACACTTCTGGAGTTCAGAAGTTCAAAACTGGGTTCAGTGGGCTAAAATCAAAGTGCTGGTGTGGCTTCATTCCGTCTTGAGGTTGTAGGGGAGAATCCATTTCTTTGCCTTGTCCAGCTTCTCAAAGACACCATCTTCCCTTTTCTCGTGGGCTCTTCCTCCATTCTGCAATGCCAGCCTCATAGCATCTTTGAATCTCCTATTTATGCTTCTGTACCCACGTCTGACGGTAACCCTGCCCTGTCCCACTGACATTCGGCCTCCCCAGATATTCCAGGAAAATCCCCTCATCCCATGATCCTTAATCACATTTTAAAAGTTCCTTTTGCCACACGCGGTGGCATATTCACGGGCTGCAGGGATTGGGGCATGGACATTTTTGAGGCCACTATTCAGTCTACTGCATTACCTCTGTGCTTAATTTGAGGCAACTAAGCCCTAATTTCCTAATCCTTCCAATAAAATAATTATACCATCAGGTTCCAAGTTCTGAAGCTCTAGAATTTTGCCCCAATATCAAGTGGAAAGCTGCATTAATATTAATGATAATAATAATAAACTTTCTCTTTTAAGGTTAGCATCATTTCGACCCCATTATCTTACCTACTTCTTGGCAACACTCCCTTTGTTCTCTTAGTTTATAATTCCTTCCCAGGATGTGTTGACATCATCCTTGTTCATACAGATGATGCAAGCTTCTCACTTTTCTTGATGTTCTCAACTCAAGAGTGTCTTTTCTTGTACTGAGACCCCACTGGTCACTACCCCCATGATGACTGCTTTACCTATGGCATCTGTGAAGCCCTCACGCTGACGTGATCCACACCGGTCCCTTCTCTTACCCTGTGGTCTCCCCTGCACCTCCATCCATCAAGTTCTGATGACTCACAGGAGCAGCCTGTGAGTCCCTTCCCTTTCCATCCTTCGGCTCCCATAGGAGATTACATATTCAGATTAGGCTAAAGGGCTACCCTAAGTTAAAATTTATCAGATGTCATACATTCTTTCTACATTTCTGCCTCCTGGCTCGTTCATGTATCTGTCCTTGTATCAACCATACAAGGCAAGTCTGCCTACAGCCAAGACAATTGCTCTGCTTTCATTTTATCTAAAGCTGAGACGCCAACCCCACCAGAGACTCTTAATCTTCTGCTCTGTAGTGAAGCCTCGGTGTCAGTACGTTGTGAAAACTCAGTACACAGTTCCATGTGAGGCTAAGGTTGGAAACTGCTAGTCTAATGATCATGTTCTCAGTTTGCCTTCCTAAGACCCATTTTACCTTAAATGATTGAGTTAGGTCACTCTCGTTGATTCCAACTCCCTTGACACATAAAGGCTTTGGGAAGAGCACTGGCCAATGACAGATGACAGGAACTGTGTTGGGGGCTTTTAAGGACTTGTTGCCATTTCTTTTTATTTTTTTAAACTGGTTTATTTTATTTTATTTATTATGCTCATTTGGCCACTATATAGTATATCATCAGTTCTTGATGTACTGTTCAGTGATTCATTAGTTGCTTATAACACCCAGTGCTCATCACCACACATGTCCTCCTTAATACTCATCACCCTGTTACCCCCTTTCCCTTCCCTCCTTGTTCCCTCTTCTTAAAACAGTTGACCCTCTCCTGATGCTGGCTGGTCCTGTTGAGATGTGATATCTGGGTCTGCTGCCCTGCCCACACCCAGCTCAAGGATGATGCCGATGCCCAGAGAAGGAAAGAGATCAGAGAATATCAGACAAGACCTGGACCCCCACGGATGACACCCAGCACTTGCCTCACCCCTGGACTTCTTGTTACAGAGGTAACGCATTTTCCTGGGGTTTAAGCCGTGGGAGGAGGCTGGTTTTCTTGACCTGGCTGTATCCTAACCAAAACAGACATTGAAGTTAACAACTTCTATTGATAACTTCCCTGCACGGTGCACCTTGCCGGCAGTTCGGAATTGCAAAAGTTGCTGAGTCATCCTTGGAGAGCTTGGACCCCAGGGGATTCGAAGTTTTTGACAATAGTATTGGGTGATATTAAACTAAATAATTATGCAGAAGATGCAGTGGTCCCCCCAAAAGCCTTGGATTTCTCCTTCACTTATCTTGAGGTTGCATTTGGGATGCCTTTTGTTTTTCCTATGGAACCCACTGCATGACGCAACAGTGAGTGAAGTGGATTTTACTTAAAATTCCATGGGTTCTGGATTTCATCAAACACCATACCTAACATTTCGTAAAGTTTCTCTGTTTTTTTCTCTCCAAATTCCCCGCAGGCCAATAGCAGGGCCTCACATCCTCTCTGTGCCCGACCTCTCTTTCTTACCCTTCTGCACACACAGCTCCCCATTTTCCAAAGCAGTGTGTACCTGGCCTTTGGCCTGCACTCTCCTACCATGCATCTTTGTCCAGTTCAACTGCAAACTTTTGTGTGCCCAGAACTCATTAAATGGAACAGGTCCCTTCGTAGGGACAAGTACTACTAGCCACATAATTTTATTTATTTTTTAAACCGTGTCACCCTACCCTTTGCTGGACAAACATTTGCCGTCTCTGTACACTGAAAGTTCTCACCTAGGGAGTGAGTGAGGAGAAACTGAAAGCAATGATTTTTTTGTGGCAAACCTGCATTACTTATTTATGACTCAGAGGCCCCCTGTTATCTCCTTCTTTCTTTCCTGCCTTCCTACTTCCTCTCTCCTCCTTTCCTCACGCCCCTGTCTCAGCCCTCTCCTAGGGGACTAGGAAATGCTCAGGTCTCTTGACAATTCACCCGTTCAGCCTGATTGTATATAGCTGGGGAAAGTTGGAATCCACACCAGTTCCATTAACCCAGACTGGTCAAGCAAATGCCGGTACAGATCTGCCAGTTTCTCCAGGGGCCCTGGGAGCTTGAGGATTCTGACTGGTTGCCGGATGAATAGGGGGATGTTCAGCCTGGGCCCCATCCTCCAAAGCTACATGTGTTCTCTTTTGGGGGCTTGTGGTCCAGGACACTGAACTTACTTCTCTATCTTCATTAAAGCTGTAATCAGAAATTCTACCTATCCTGTTCTTTTGGAAATTCTACCCAGTACTATTCTATGCTAATTCTTGCAGATAGCTCATGAATACTCATTATTTATAAGGCAATCCTAAAACAGCCTCCCGTTTAGTAATAAATGCAAAAACATCTGGAAAGGACTTAGCTTAATAGCACATTGTGACATGCAGAAGTTGGTAAATATTCTTGCTAATATTTTATTAATATAGAAGAGAATGAAGACAACGATAAGGAAATAACGCAAAGAGAAAGAGAGAATGGTGATCAATTGGTAACTGCTATAAAAAAGTAGATATTTCAATAATAGGCCATCATTTTTCTATCACATTTTATTCTGGGTCACTATTCTGTATAAAGATCTCCTTACTCTACAGTAAGTCGTTTCGACATGGGACCTGACTCTTATGTGACATTCTTTCCATTTCTGATATGTTGCCAATGGTGGGCAGTGGATAAGTAATGAATGAATTTTAAAAATGGGAAGTAAAGTTGCTATCAGTAACACTTATCACCCTAAAGTAGGTATTAGTGCCAAGCAAGTGGCTGGACTTGTCCTATTCAAAACAAAGCAGAATCAGCCTCTTCTTACGCTGAGTATTTGAAATAAAAAGGGACAGGCTCTCTGCCATTGCTCTGCTGACAGATGTCACTCAGGTGAGGAATATGATTGAATATTTGACTCTGCATGTTCTCTGTATTCCGTTCTGGGCAGGGAATAGGAGTTGAATAATTTCATTATTACTTTTTAAAAGCCACATTTCTTATAAAGTCATGTGTGTGAAAGGAAGAAAGACAGACTTCACAATGAGCCACGTAATGAAATCTTTAACTTTTACCTTTTTTTTTTGGAAACTTCATTGATTTATTCGAGAGAGAGAAAGAGAGTCATTGAGCCAGTAACACACGATGTTCTCTCCCGTTTGGTGCAGCTGGCCCCATAACCATCCTCGCCTAATGAATATCAACACTGGGGCCTTGGACTCCGACCTTCGCCCTGTGTGTGTGTGTGGTGAGCGGTGTGGGAACATCTCAGCTGTCGGTGAGCAGACACACCAGCTCGGGATCAGTCCATGCTGTTTAGTGCACACTCAGAGGGAAATCCAGAGGTCAGGAGGGAAGGGCACTAAGCCTTTGTCACTTTTGGTAAATATCAAAGAACTGTTTTCCCTAAAGACTCTTATCAACTCCAGCCTCTGTCTTGTCTGTTTTGTTTCTTTCTAACTAATTAGAGCCCCAAACTGGTTTGCCCAGAGTTTGGGCTTGGGGTGCAGAAGAAGGTACGTAAGATGGCACAGTGACCCGGGTGTTCCTGGGGTGGGGAGTTTTCAACCTCCAGGAAGCAGCAGCTGGCAGGTACTCAATAGTCAGTGTCCCCCCAGGCCCTTCCAGGAACAGGGTGATGAATGGCATTTGGTCCAGACAGAGGCACACTGAAAGGACAACAAGCAGCCCGTGGGCTCCTTCCAGCAGTGCACAGAGCCGAGAGAATGAGACACATCCCATGGCCCCAGCAACCCAGATATGGGAGGGGAACCCACCCCAGAGGATGCGTAGGACTCGGGTGGACAGAAGGCTGAGGAAGGAGTTGAGCGCATGTCTGTTGGGAAATGGTGGCAAATGCCTCTTGATATTTCGACTCTGCAGAAAAAGGGCAACTGTCCACAGTGTTTTATCAAAGAACCAGAGTGGGCAGTAGGGGCTAGACTGTCATGTGAATGTAGGTAACAGCAGTAACTTGCTAGGGTAGTTTGGCGGGGAAGTCAAGGGAACCACTCATTCACTGGTCACGTTGTGCTTGCTAAGAACAAAAATGTAACTGAGTGCATTTTAGAGATCTAACTGGCTTAATTAAATTACTCATAAATCAGGCAGCATCCCCTCGAGCAAATAGAAAGGAGCTCCAGCAAGCTGCAGAAAAGCGAGAGTTTTTCAATGTAGAGAGGGCACAGAGAAAGGGAATTCTTAGCAAAGAACCAATTGTTTTAGGCAAGGTAACCCTCCTGACAGGAATGGAAGGGTCTAGTGACCGGGCAGTTCCCACATTGACCAGCTAGAGATCACATTCCTGAGGGGTTGAAACTGCGGTTAGGTAGGGTAGTAAGTCTTGATTTACTGACTTGGGGCCTAACCCAAGTGACTCCGTGATGCCCTGTGGATTTATTACTGTGCCCATTAATTCCACATTTATCTAATTTTCTTAGGTCCAAAAAATATTAACTTGATATACTTGATCCCTTTAAACATTTCAAACACTAAATCAGGCACACCTGCAAATACAAACTATTCCTAAGCCATTAAATATTTTTGATAAAGGTAATATTTCTATGGCTAATACATTTAATAACTTTGGTTCTCCTAAATTTTAAAGCAGCATTTGAAAATGTGTGCATGCTAACTAGCACACTGCTTCCAACAAGTGTTAATTTTTAGTAACAGCTTTTACAAAAAATGTACATTTATTTTCTATGATTTTTAAGACTATGTTAACTTTTAGGAACATCTTTTACAAAAAATATACATTACTTTCTATAGTATTTATTTTTTAAAGATTTTTTATTTATTTATTTGAGAGAGAGAGAGAGGGCAGGAGCAAGGGGGAGGGGCAGAGGGAGATGGAGAAGGAAACTCTCCACTGAGCAGGGAGCTGGAAGGAGAACTCCATCCCAGGACCCTGGGATCATGACCTGAGCTGAAGGCAGATGCTTAACTGACTGAGCCACACCGGTGCTCTGTAATTTCTATAATATTAAAGAATACAGACTTAATCATATCATCATAAGGAACCAGATTTTTATGTCAGATAACTTTGTTGAAACTTGGGACAGTCAGGGACAATGAAAGAACTTTGAGATGGATAGTCGTTCAAGACCCAGGTGTACTGTCCAGTGCCAGTACCTCATCTCCTGCTTCCTCTCGTAAACACATTTGTCTGTCGTAACCACTGAGTTTTCTAAAGCCATGCTCTTTAGCTGGGACCTAACCAACAAGCTATGCAGCCCCCAGTATTTCCTACAATGACTCCACCTTTTAAAATTAGAGGACGCCATGTTTGTTCTCACATGTTAGTTTGTATGGGTAGGACTATGACATAATCTTGTGTCTTTAAAATATAGCACATAATTATTGGAATCAAATTCTTTACATAGGCCGAGATTGATTCTCTCTTATTTTTTATAATGTCTCATTGGGCTTTTTTTTTTTTTTGTCAGTTTAATGAACTCCATCTTTAAAAGTTGCTCCCCTGGAAAGATCAGTGTATATGAGGAAGGCAGCTAGAGAAACTCCCTAGGCCTACTTCAGGCAGTAAAGAGATAAGGAGAAGATGCAAAAAGTTAAGAAACTACATTGTCTAATGAATTCAGAACTGTTTACGGAGGGAGGCCAAATTTTAATAATATAGAAAAAGCTGGGCTTCTGGTCTCCAGTCTTACAGGTTGCAAACTTGGAAGTCATTACTCCCATCCTCGTAACAAACAGAAAGGTAAACTAAAATTCTTCAGCCGTTAGATCCACCAGAAAATTGAAGTCACGGGACAAATGGAAGATCCCCAAATTGGAGAGACAGGTGGACATAGAGCATCATGACACACCAGAAGCAGGAGAGTAACACAGGCAGGTGGACTGACATTAATGAAGGTTAAAACTTACTATAAAAGTTCCAGCAATCAAGATGGTATGGTAGTGGTGAACATAGACAAGTCCATTAGTGGAACAAAGCAGACCCACAAAAATATAGTTAACTGGTCTTTGACAAAAGAGCAAAGATAATCCAATGGAGAAAGATTAATCTTTTCAACAAATCCACATGTAAAAAGTGAATCTAGACTCAGACCTTAGAAGTTTCACAAAAATTAACTCAAAATGGATTGCAGACCTACTTGCAAAAGTAAAATTATATAACCCTAGAAGATAACAGGTGAAAATCCAGATGATCTTGGGCACAGTGATCACTTTTTAGGCATCACACCAAGTGCACAATCCCTGTAAGAAAAAAAAAAATCAATGTTAGCATTCATTAAAATAAAATTAAAAAAAAATACCTGCTCCATGAAAGGCACCATAAAGAGAATGAAAAGACAAGCCATAGACTAAAAGAAAATATTTGTAAAACATTTATTTAATAAAGGATCGGTGGGGGTGCCTGGGTGGCTCAGTGGGTTAAGCCTCTGCCTTCAGCTCGGGTCATGATCTCAGGGTCCTGGGATCGAGCCCCGCTTCAGGCTCTCTGCTCAGTGGGGAGCCTGCTTCCTCCTCTCTCTCTGCCTGCCTCTCTGCCTACTTGTGATCTCTCTCTCTGTGTCAAATAAATAAACAAAATCTTTAAAAAACAAAACTTAAAAAAAAAAAGGATCAGTGTTCAAAATATGCAAAGCTGTTTAAAGCCTCAACAGTAAGAAAACAAACAACCCAGTTTTAAAATGGGCATAAGATCCAGACAGACACATCCCCAAAGGAGATACACAGATAAGTTTATGGAAAGTTGCTCAACATCATTTGTCTTTATAGAATTGCAAATTAAAGAAAAATGAGCTACTATTACACACCTGTTAGAATGGCCCAAATCTGGAATGCTGACAACATCAAATGCTGATGAGGCTGGGGAGCAACAGGAACTCTCATTCCCTGCGGGTGGGAATGCAAATGGTGTGGCCACTTTGGAAGACACTTTGGCTGTTTCTTATAGAACTAAATATACTCTCACCATAGGATCTGCCAATTGCACTCCTTGGCATTTACCCAAATCAGATGAAAACTTAAGTCCACACAGAAAACTTCACACAGATGCTTGTAGCAGCTTTTCTTAATTGCCAAAGTACGTAGAGAGGATCTGGATACAATAATTACATTCATACTGTAGAATTTTATTCAGTAATAAGAAGAAATGAAGTCTCGGGATGTGAAAAGAACCCTAAATGCATATTGCTGAGTAAAAAAAGCCAGTCTTACAAGGCTGCAATGCTATATAATTCCAACTGTATGACACTTGGAAAAGGGCAAAACTGTTGAAATAGTAAAAGGATCAATCCCTAGTTTCCAGGGATTAGAAGGAATAGAGAAAGGGGAGGATGGATGGGTAGAGCACAGGGGAGATTTAGGGCAGTAGAGCAGTGAAACTATTCAGAGTGATGTATACAGTGATGGTGGATAGCTGTCTTTATGCATTTTTCAGTGTTCAAAGAGCAGTTTAACCACAGAGTCAATCCTATGGCAAACTTCCGACCTTCAGTAATAATAGTGAATCAATATTGGCTCATCAATTGTAACAAATGTCCCACAGTCAGGCAAGACACTAATAATAGGGAAAACTTAGCTGGGGGCAGGGAGGAGCGGGGGAGAGGAAATTGGAATTCTCTGTACTTTATGTACATTTTTTTTCATATATCCAAAACTATTCTAAAAAATATCATCTATTAATAAGAACAAAAAACCATACAGTCCAATTCCTACTCCTTCTCACAACTTATGCCCATTAATTTAAAAAAAAAACTTTTTGAGCATCTGGTAAGAGTGAGATATTGTGACTCTTTTATGACACAACTGTTAAAAGGGTCTGAAACCAGTCTAGCCTAGATGTCAGTGTTTTTGACAGTTTCAAGGTCTATGAAGGTGAACTCAAATGGGAAATGAGGCCATCTGAACTAGAAGAGCAGGTTGCCAGACTGCATTGCACAAAGCCACGTGGAGTCATCTGGGGGAAATTGTTTTTGAAGTTACTTGCATAGGGAAGTAACTGTTTCATTTCAGCCTAGTTTTCAGTCCCACAGAAGTAAAGAACAGTTCTTTTCTGAGCCTCTAAGAAGGTTCTGAGATGAATGGCCCCTGCATCCAAGACGGCGTGCAGAGAAGAATCCTGCAGGTCTAGAACGCAGCCAAGTAGGCAAGGCTCCTAGCTTGGCAGTAACCTTTGCATTACACTCTGTGGAACTGAAGATGTCAGAAAGGGTCCTTGGCCAGGAACACCCTATGGACGTTGCAGTTCCAAACACAAAGGGGATGAGAAATCATGGAATCCTTTCCGAGATTTGGCTAAGACCCTATGAGTCAAAGGCCAGTGGTATGCCAATATTGGTCCACTGGGAAACAGTCTCAGGAATCTGGTATCGAGGAGAAAGAGTGTGATAATCCTGGATCCTAGCATGAGGCCTGGTACCACAAGACTTATCACAGAATTTTGGGGCATGCGAGAACATGACTGTTTTCTCACGTCAAAAATAACAGAGCAAACAAGATGCTCTCTCACCATGAAACATGACCAGCAGGCCCCAACCACACGAGAAGAAATAAAAATGGTGGAGGAACTTAAAAATAATTTGGTTTGGCACATTCAAAGAAATTAAGAAGGGACAAACATTTATGGAAGAAGGAAAATAAGTAAGAAAAGACAGATGGGGGAAAGACTTTAAAGTGTTTGAATAAGAGAGAAAACCCAGCACACCTGAGTGGCTCAGTTGGGTAAGCACCTGCATGAGGCTCCGGTCACAATCCCTGGGTCCTGGCCCCCTCTGGGCTCCCTGCTCAGTGGGGAGCCTGCTTCTCCTTCTCCCATCCCCCTCGCTTGTGCTCTCTCTCTCTCTCTCAAATGAATAAGTAAAAATCTTTAAAAAAGAACCACCTTCACTAGATGCAATAAACAGCTGTTAATTTTACTTAAATGAAGTGACTACTTTTAGAACATACCTGATGTCTTTTTATCTGCCAAAGCCAGTGACAAAAGAGTCTATTTTGATGAGTTCCATGTAAAAGAGGTTAATCAGTGTAACTTTCCCAATAAAGATCATTTTGTCTTGATCGCTTTTTTTTTTTTTTTTTTTTGGGTCACAGGTATCCCCTGCTTCTCAAAAGTTCACCTTGCACTGTTTCGCTTTTATGAAAGACGTACATTAGTACCCCGTTTTCGTTAGCTGAAAGAGAGTTGAAGATTTTTTTTTTTTTCTTGCTTGCTTTTGGGAGAAAAGGGGAAAACACAGCCCTGAACCTGGTTTTGCAGCCAGCCAGGGGAGGCGGCGCCACTGTCGCCACCCAGCGCCGGCCGAGGGAACTGCACGCGGCGTCTGCATCCGCCGCTGGAGCCCTGAGCTGGTCTGGAAGCCCCTGAGCCCTGAGCTGGTCTGGGAGCCTCTGGTTTGGAGTTCCAGCTCTTCTGGGCCTCCCTTGGTGAGATGTGCCCTGAGTCTCAGAAAGCCCAACACAGGTGATATTTTTGCATCAGCGATGCTCGGAAATTGTTAAGCTGATTAGCCTACATTGACGGGAATTGCTTCTTTACTTTGGGCCATTAGGAAAGGTTGAGGAGGAAGGCTCCACGTTTGGATGGAGGAGGTCCTGTATTTGAATTTAATCCTTAAACCGCATTTACCAACCTTACTGTTTCTATAAGTGCTTTCAAGTTCAAGTCCATTCCTTATATGTACGGCTGCATGGCGGGGGCTCTTCCTTCTGTCTGACCTTCTTGGGGAGCCTTGCTTCTGCTCTACAGGGAACACCAAATCAGGCCAACACAGATTTCACCAGATAAATCCAGTGATTCCATCCCTTCCGGCTTGCTCATGGCGGCTCTTTTGTTCAGTCGGGAAGATAATGGCACCCCACATCTCTTCTGTGCTTCCTCGTGGATCCCTTTTGTTTTCCTGCAGAACCAGAGAGAAACATCTGCATCTTCCCCCAGTTTTTATTTTGAATGACGTCGAACGTACTAAAAGTTTGAAAGCACAGTGTAATGAGTGTGCCTATGCTCTTCACCGTCATTCGCCGTTTATTAATAGTTGGCTACATCTTTCTCTCTCCATTTTTGTTTCCCCTGTGGAAACTCTTAAAAATAAGTTAGAAACAGCATGCTTCTGTTCAGACTGACTCTCCCAAGAACGAGGGCATTTTCCAGTGCCACCTCTATTCCACAGCCAGGCCCGGGACAGAGTATTTCCACCGGGCCTGCAGCCCGCACTCGGATATCTCCAGCTGTCCTGGGAAGGTCTGCCTCCGTTTGGATCTCCCTGAACTAGAATGAAAGGTGTCAAGTGAAAATGGCCCATTCAAAAGGTCGTACAAAAACCTCGGAAAAGGGCTGAGGAAGTGAGAGAGTGAGAGGAGGGACCCCTGAAAGGTAATCCCACCGGGAACTCTGGGAAGCATTAGGGAGCCTCTAGCCCCAGAGCCCTTCCAAACGGGGAGCAGCTGGAGGAACCCCACACCAGCATCTACCTGTCGTTTGAGGTTTGCCTGTGGTGGTGGTGGCGGGGCTAATGTCCTGGCTCTTCCCACCCACAGTCACAGGCTGCGGTGCCAGTGAGCAGAGAAAGCCCCGAGGCAGAGAAATGTGGACGTGGCAGCTGCAGGTCCGTCCTGCATCTGTGAAATGGTGGCACAGGTGGGGAGGGTCAGCACAGCTGCCTCAGTCCTGGCAAAAGTTCCTCCACCCAGATACAATGTTGCCATTGCATTTCTTTGTCACCGTGTGTTTAGTTCATCAGGACAAGCCCCCTGCTTCTTGGTGTCTTTCATGGCCACGACATTCCCATTGCAGAAGAGGCCAGGCCACAGCCCCCTCTGGGATCTTGGTCCATGGCACCCCCCTAAAGCTCCCACAGAGATCCCCTGGCTCTTGCTGTCCATCCTACAATCCAGGCACAGCCGTCCGGATATGACGCTGCTGGTGCCATGGGGTCTGCGTAATAACCGGTATTTGTGGCCCTCCGAGATTGGCATGCCCGGGTCCCAGTGGTACCAGCACCATCCAGGGTTCCGGCGTGGATTCCCCTTCAAGGGCATGCATCGCCAGAGAACTCCTGACTGGAGCCCTGACACCCCTCAGTGTCACTTAGTGTTGTTAAACCTTCCAAGCCTCTGGGGTGGTGGTTCCTCCTCCTCTCCATCGACCTCTTGTAGGAATGGACCCCATAGTAGTGCATGTTCTCGCCTGTAGTCCGGTCCCATCGTGGGCACTGCTGTTGGGACCCACAAAGTGGAAGGCTGTGGAATTTCGTTCGTCATTAAAATGGGTCAAAATTGCTCCATATCTTCTGGGACGAGGTACTGCGGCACAATTATTAAAGATCCCCTAACTCAAAGTATTGCAACCCAGTCTGTATGTGACAGCTCCCTATGTCCAGTGTTAAAGGTAGACAGAACTGAGTGGTGATGTACAGGTGACTGTCATAGCTCGAATGTGTCATCCCATCCTATGTCCCGTCCCGGGCACACAGCGTACAGAGCTCACTGCAGCAGCTCCTCTCCTGGCATCCATCCGGCTAGCATGTTTTTGTTCTTTTTTTTTTTTTTTTAAGATTTTATTTATTTATTTCATGGAGAGTGTGCGCAAGCAGCAGGAGCAGCAGGCAGAGGGTGAGGGAAAAGCAGACCCCCTGCCGAGCAGAGAGCCCGATGTGGGACCCCATCCCAGGACCCCAAGACCATGACCTGAGCTGAAGGCAGACGCTTGACCCCGCAGGTGCCCACGGCTAGCACGTTTTACTAGATACCCATGTTCCCAGCTGCCCAGCCCGGCTTGCGCTTGTGGGGAAGGAAGACTTTTCCCTTCCTCCTTCCTGGGTTCCTTGGCTGCTCTAAGAATCAAATTGACCTAAGATGGATTAACAGGTGGAAAACAAACTTAATTTCATACATACAGGAGCTCCTGGAGATATGGGACTCAAAGAAGTGACTGAAGTAGGCAGCTTTTATATCCTTAAGACAAGAAAACAGTAGATTTGTGAAGACTTAACAGACAAAGGAATTTGGGCTTGGGCTTTCAAATTACTGAAAAAGTCACCCTGTTTCTACAACAGGCTCAGCCCTGAATTTCCTCTCTGGCAGGAAGGATGCCTTTTATCCTCCAAGGGCTGGGAGGGTACCCCTGACAAGTGGGATTTATTTCCTGCAGGGGATAGAGGAGGGACAGAGTGTTTTTACACAGGCCATTTCTCAAGTGACTTTAATCCAAAGTCACTTTGAGTTCAAAGTCACTTTGAAATCATTTTTATCATGAGGTATTAATCAATATACTAAAGTGGCGTATTTTGGGGTGTCCTGTCTCACACCCCATTACGTTCCCGTTTGAGGCGCTCAGCTGACAGTCACCTGGTTTCCTGGGGGTGGTTCCCCGCTGTGGCATGTGACCTCTGCCACAGGACTGGCACAATTAACCAACACAGCATTTTGGCATTATGTGGAAGGTATTTTGTGTGTGCGTGAGGCCTCGATATGGAACAGGCTTTCCGGGGGAAGAGACCCTTCTCGCGAGGAGATGGACCCTGGCCCTGAGGCTCCTGGCAACGGATGGCGTGGCCTCCCCAGCGTTTGCAGACCTGCTTGCTGCTGTGTGTGGCCTGGGACCGCTCAGAGGGACCACCCCCACCCAAAACACAGGATGTGAGGCAGAAGATGGATGCCTCGGATGGCTCCAGGTCCCTAGGCGGGTGGTGACTGCAGAGGAGCCCACAGCGCCTACAGTGGACTCACCCGCACTCTTAATGACACGGGCCGGTACACACCCAGCACACCTGTCTGAGCAAACTGTGTGCGGTTTACCAACTGTCCTTGGTACACGGGCACCGTGTACAGCAGCCTCCTGAGTGCTTCCTGTAAAAAGCTGTGTTGTCAGACTCGGAAACAGCTCCAGAAGCAGGTCAGACTTCTGCCATCCTGGAGATCTCCCCGATGTTTCCAAGTCCAGATCTCGAGCCCAGCAATACCAGCAGGTACCACCAATGGTCCCAGCAGACTTTACCGACCCTGCCCTGCACTCATTAGCCCACCGATGTCGTGACGGGGGATGGCACTTACGTGGCTGTGGCAGCCCCTGTGGAGGCTCACCTGCTCTCCTCCCACGGAGCTCTCTGTCCCGTCCAGGCTCCCACTGATCACTCCCATGCCCCCAGAGGACTGTCCCCGCTGGTCAGCCTGTGTCTGTGGTCTCCCACCTACTGTCCTTCTCCATTCCTGACTCTATCATGGACTTCCCTTAACGTCAGCCTCTCCCATAATCACTGCAGACACCAGCCGATTGGGTTGTCCTGTGGAACTCATGCCTCCCCTCGCCCTCCATGCCTCCATATTGTGACCCCTTTTCTCATGGATCCGCTGCCATTCCCTGGTTCCCTCATCACTCCGGGATCTCCACCCACATCCGGCCAGCATCCTTCTGCCAGCGCCAGGTGCAGGACTCATCCAGGGAGGAAGGATGGTTCACCCAGTGAAGGTAGCTTCCTCAGGAAGTGGTGTTGCCTGTTCCAAAGAGGAGAGCATGGCAGCCAAAACTTGCAGAGCCCAAAGGGCAAATGTCTGAGGCTTTAATCACTCGAATCATGGAGACAACCACCAGCCACTGGCCTCTTAAATCAAGGACAAGGCTCACTTGCTGAAATGATGTAGCTCTTGGCTTCGCCCAGACTGACCATGGGGTATCTGGAAAATTGTCAGAACCTCCTGTTACATCTGCCCACAGGAATGATGTGGGCAGAGTCACCCTGTGAGGGACTTGCTGTCCCTAAAGCAAGTTTCACATACTTTCCCTTCCTTCTGTGTCACTCTAGGCCCTGAACATTTCCCAGTGTGTCATTGATTTATTTTCATACTCGCCCAGGGGGCTGCCCAGCTCTGCGATGTGCGTCCAGGGCTCGTAATCACCGTCCTAGGAAGAGACCTTGCTGTGATTTTCTTCCCTGCTGTGGATGCGCGGTGGCCAGATCTCACCCTATACCCTCCAGGTGTCTTCTGTCACTGAGGTCTCGACTACCGAAATCTCCCTGGCGATCTCCACCCCATTCCCCGAGTGCACCTAATGGCCATGGGATGCTACAGTATAATGGGGCCAACTATGTAAACGTACTTTATTCTACTTTATCATTATTCTCTTAAAAGTAGTCTCTACGCCCAATGTGCGGCTCGAACTCATGGCCCTGAGATCAAGAGTCGCCCGTTCCACCGACTGAGCCCTCCAGGCACCCCAGACAGACTTTAAATTTTGGTAAGCTGACATTTTAACACCCACAAAATGGGAACTTGGTGTTCCTTGGTAAACCTTGGCCCATCCAGAAGTGCGTCGAGGTACCAGATCGCTCCAGGCTGGTCACAGTGCCCTGCTGGTCACAGGGAACACTGTATAATGTTCAGTGGAGCCAGCCAATCCCAAGCCTGCTCACCTTGCCTGATCCTTTCTGGAGAGCCACAATATAAGCTCTTGGTGTCCATAGCTCTGCCTGGTTGCAACCCCAGGGCTCCCGCCGAGTGCCCCGAGTGGCCGGCTGTGCACCCCTTGGCCGCGGTGAGTATGAAATGACCTTTAAACTTTCCTTCTCTCTCTCCCCCTCTTGACTTTCAGTTTCAGTCGGTGCTGCTGGGCTCCTTTGCAAAGGCAGTGTTCAGTACCTTGTCGAAGCAGATGAGATCGCGATCTCCTTGCTCCCACCCAGGATGGACAGCACGAGGCGCTTTCATTTCTGCTCCTCGGTTGGCTTCAAGCTGACGTCTGTCATGACTCGGTGCAGCTTCTCCCTAACGGCCGGTGAATCAGAATGTCCTTGATCTCTGGGGACGTTTGGCTCGCTCTTCTGTGCCATCTGTCCTCTTCAGCATGTTTGAAAACTATTTGTCTTTTTCTGGCCAATTTCTTTCTTTCTTTTTTTTTTTAAGATTTTATTTATTTATGTGACAGACAGAGATCACAAGTAGGCAGAGAAGCAGGTAGAGAGAGAGAGAGGAGGAAGCAGGCTCCCTGCTGAGCAGAGAGCCCGATGAGGGACTCGATCCCAGGACCCTGGGATCATGACCTGAGCTGAAAGCAGAGGCTTTAACCCACTGAGCCACCCAGGTGCCCCTCTGGCCAATTTCTAAGAGCTCTTTGAGGTTATATAGATAAGCTCCCCTTCATCCAGTTGATAAATATTTTCCAGATTTATTGTTTGCCTGTTAACTCTGATGAAAGTGAACTTTGCCATGCAAAGTTTTGACGTTTATATGTGCAACAACGTTTATTTCTTCTTTCATAAGTTTCATAAGCTTATTTCCTAAGCCCATTAGGGATCAGGAGTGATATTGTACGATATTTCTTGAAAGTTGAGTGAGGGGCCAAACAGAAGACAGCTGGAATATCCAGTCCGCTTCTGCACTCCGTCTGGTACAACAACCCACAGCATGTAAAGCGCTGGAAAACTCCACTGTAGACCTATGAGATAATGAGGATAAAAAAGGAAAAGAGCACCTTAGTATCATGAAGATAGTCTTTTTCTTGTGCCTCAGAAAGGGACCGCAGGGGCCTCCGTGGGTCTTGTGACTCCGCTTCGAGAACCACGGCTTTGGAGTTCACAGGAAACCAGCTTTCCTTTGGTCCTTGGCCATCAGAGCTCTTCAATATTTGAAATTAGCAGGTGTGTTATGGTGCATATAAGGGATATAAGAAAAGGAAAGAAAAGCGGTGGGAAATGCTACACAGTGCTTGATGTCAATTACTGTGAGGATGGGACCAGTTGTGTTTCTACACTTCGGTAGTGAACTGGCCAGAAGGAAATTTTTGGACAGGCTCAGAATTCTGTTGGGCATGACAGAGATGTCTGCTTAGAGTTAGTGCTAATGGTTGCAGAATGTTGTGAATCCCTTTAACGGCACTGGACCGTCAAAATGATAATCATTGCTATGCAAATTTTATCACAGTTAAGACCTAATTGATAGAAAGATAATCGTAGATATTATAAATGTCTACTAATGATATGGAGCAGAGATCCACAAAGTGGCAGGGCTCACTGCCTGTGTGTGTCTTGCCCACAAGCTAAAAATGACTTAGACATGTTTTCTAATGGCTGAAAAATCCAAAAGATGGATAATATTTCAAGATACTTGAAAATTATGTGACTTCCAACTTTTAGTATTCAGAAGTAAAGCGTTTTGAAACCAAAAAATTAGCCTAAATGGAGAGATTTGGATGACACATTTATCTTTGGTTAGGGCCCTCACTCAGTAAAATCAGTGGCAAATTCAACATATTTTATCTGTGTTCGTCCTACTTTAATATTTCAACTGCCTTTTCCTAACCTTTATACTAATTTCCTCTTTTTCACTCTAATTGAGAACTCATGGCCTTTCATAGAATCAGTTTCTTCTAAATAATGATGTTAATGTTATTTTCATTTTCAAAGTGTCACAGGTGGTCTGACAGGCTTCCTTCCTTGGATACCTTGTTTTATCAGGCTTGTTGCTGGTGTGGTTAGCCTCGATTTCCAGTTCTCGATCGCCTCGGTTCTGGTTTCAGTTCTGTGCTGAATTTTCAGGATGCAAGATACAAATATCTACTCTCTCAGAAGGCAGATTTACTTTCAGAGGAAACAGAGCTAGCGAGTAAACTCTGGTCACTGGTATCACGCATGAGAATTGGGGGTAGGTGGAGATGCTCCTGGATCCTGTTTGCCTCCCTTAGGAGAGACAGGACCAGAAACAGTATCTTAAAAAATTTTAGAAGTATGAGCTCGTCATGTTTCCAATTGAACGTTTCTTACAGGGTGAGGTATTGTCAACCACTAATATCTTATACTATGTTGACAGTTACTTTATTAAAGCAGTTGGCTAAAGGAAATTTAAATAATAGGGAGAAATCAGGCAAATAGAAACTGAGGTTTGAGAGCTTTGAGAATCAGTACCCCTAGGAATTTCAGGTCCCGAATCAAGGCAGCAGTCCATATCAAAGTCCAGAAAATACCCACAAGTGTTTCATAATTGAACAATCCCTGATATGAACTATGCAACCCAAGGAGAAGGTGCTAGTTGCTGAGCTGGCTTTGGGCAAGCTCAAAGGTCTTGGAAGAATTTCTAAACTCATCAAGCAGAGATGGAGCAATTCTAGGTGGTGGGGCCAAGGCAAGGAGTCGGAGGGTAATGACAGGCGAGGTCTGAGCGGAGGAGGCCAGGAGGGGACAGGCTGAGAAAGCGTTTGGGGACTCCAAATCTGGTCAGGCTGGGCACCTGCTGGCAAGTTCACTGTGACCAATTACGCAATAAAATCTACAAACCCAGGGACTTTTAAAATAAATTTTAATCTGTTTCTTCAAAAATAATACATTAGCATTTAGGGATCTTAAAAATTGGGTACTCCAGAACAGAGACCAAAATCACAATAAAATAATAACTGTCACAGTAATCGTCAACATTCGGAGTTTCATACCCTGTGTGTGCATTGTTTCTGCAGTGAAATCTTCATTCACTACGTTCACATCACCATCTCTGTAGCTGATATTTTTAGGGAATATACAATTTAAACAGACTCATGAAAGTGGTATTTCATTTTTAATGTGCATTTTCTTTCTTGCCCCACAGAAGCGTAATTTTTTTAAAGTATAAAATATCTTTTTAAAAATAATTTCTTATTTTTTATAAACATATAATATATTTTTATCCCCAGGGGTACAGTCTGTGAATCACCAGGTTTACACACTTCACAGCACTCACCATAGCACATACCCTCCTCAATGTCCATAACCCCACCCCACTCTCCCAATCCCCCTCCCCCCAGCAACCCTCAGTTTGTTTTGTGAGATTGAGTCACTTATGGTTTGTCTCCCTCCCAATCCCATCTTGTTTCATTTGCGACGATGTGGATGGAACTAGAGGGTATCATGGTTAGCGAAATAAGTCAAGCGGAGAAAGACAACTATCATATGATCTCCCTGATATGAGGAAGTGGAGATGCAACATGGGGGGTTAAGGGGGTAGGAGAAGAATAAAAGAATAAATGAAACAGAAACACAATTTGTATTGCGGTATCATTGGCATATAAGGCTGCATGTTTCAGATGTGCAGCATGTTGATTTGATATTGGGATGGATTGCACAGATAGCCACAGTGTGTGTAGTTAGCAAACATGTCATGCCCATCTCTGATGTGTAAGCAAGGTGGAAGGCAGAATAGACTTCCTGGGAGTCTGCCTTTTGGAGAGGCGAGAGGAAGGAAATGCTTTAATGCACCCGATTTAGGCAGGAGAGGAGAGGAAAAGATTAACAGAGTCGGAATCCAGAAATTAACCTGACAGCGTTAGTCAGCCTCTTGTACTGTGGATAGTACATCTTAGAAAAGGAGGGTGACAGCCCAAGAGTCTGTTTGGAAATTTTTCGCTGAGGTATCACAATACTGCCACAGGGTCAAGGAGCTAGGAATTTTCATGCTCTGTTGAGCAGTGTGTAAACACCGATGTGGCACAGCCTTTTGAGAAACTGGCTTGGAAACATCAGATAAGACTTCAAAACATATGTATTTAATAATTTTCCATAGCATCATAAAATCTGAATAAACATCCTTTTTTTTTTTTCCAAAACTACTGTTTAGGCGGCCTGTGCATTTTGTCTTGTTAACATATCATGAAGCAGATAATGCCTGGGTTTCAATTGCTTATTTATTTATTTAGTTTTAAAGATTTTATTTATTTGAAAGAGAGAGTAAGCACAGCTGGGGGAGGGGCAGAGGAAGAGGGAGAAGCAGACTCCCTGCTGAGCAGGGCGCCCTACACAGGGCTCCATACCAGGCCCTTGGGATCATGATCTGAGCTGAAGGCAGACGCTTAACCAACCGAGCCACCCACTTGCCCCTCAACTGTTCTTTTAATTCATCAATTCAAACTTAGAAATGGAGGTAGGCCCAGGGTTAGAGCTTCATTAAATAGTTTAAGAACAAAATTGATCAGAGATTAATCATTCTAAGTCCATGTTAGAATAATACAAATGGATTGGGGTCGTCAAATTCAACTCAAAATGGTTGAAAGACTTAAAAGTAGACCTAGAACTTTAAGACTATGGAGGAAAACATAGGAGGAAATCTCAATGACATTGATCAGGATTTCATAAATAAGACACCAGAAGTACAAGCAATGAGACAAAAATAAACACGTGGGACTACATCAAATCAAAAACCTGTGTACAGCAAAGGAAACCATCAATAGAGAGAATGGAATGGAAGTATTTGGAATTTGCTAACCATATATTTGATTAGAAGTTCCTTTCCAGAATATATAAGGAACTCCTACAACCTGTTAGTAAAGGAAACTAATAACCAATTCAAAAACAGGCAAGGTCTCGTGTAGACATTTCTCCAAAGAAGATAAGCAAATAGCTTAGGGTTACATGAAAAGATGCTCCACATCGCGCATCATCAGGGAAATGCAGGTCAAAAATCACAGCATCACTTCATACCGTCAGGATAACAACAGACAGTGGGCAACAAGTGTTGGAGAAGATGTAGAGAAACTGGAATTCTCAAGAAGTGGAGTGTCAATGATACAGCCATTTTGGAAAACACTTGGCAGATTCTCGGAACATTAAACCTGGGTTTGCTGTATGACTCAGTGGTTCCAGGCTTACGTATAGACCCAAGAGAACTGGAAATGTATGTCTACACAAAAACATGTGCATGTATGTTTACTCAAGCATTATTCCCAGTAGGCAAAAAGCAGAAAAAAACCCCCAAATGTTTGTCAACTGATGAATGGATAAAAAGCATGTGGTACATCTGTACTAAGGGATGCTAGTTAGCCATTAGAAAGAATGGAGTACATTACACAGTATGACGTGGCTTGGCCTTGAAAACATTATGCTAAGTGAATGCAAGTAGTCACAAAATGCCACATAGGGTATGAATGCATTTACATAAAATTTCCCGAATAGGCAGATCCAAAGAGTCAGAAAGAGGTCTCCAGGGGCTGAAGGGAGAGGGGAATGGGGAGTTGTTTCTATGAGTATTGGGTCTTAGAAGGGGTAGAAACATGTTCTAAAATGGTATATCAGTCACAAATCCGTGAATGGATTAAAAACTGCTGACTTGGGTAATTTAAAGGGATGGTTTTATGGTATGTGACTTATACCTCATTAAAGCTGTTTAAAAAGTAGCAATTTTATTATTTTCTCCCCTTGGCAGATTTCTTTTAATTAAAACCAGAAGAGTTCAAAGAGATGAATCCAATGAAAGTTTGCTCTGTTACGCTGAATGACGGACACCTCATGCCTATGCTGGGACTTGGCACTTCTGCTCCTAGTCAGGTAGTCAAATGACATTGGAGATGGAGAGTAGCAGACAAGGGTCCTTACCAGAATCATAATTCAGGAAATGCACTAGGGCCTCATTTTCTCCATTGGTAATAACCTAACCTTCCTTCCAGGTTAGGTTATTTACTGCATTAAGTCAGTGCTTTTAAAATATTAATAGGCATAAAACACCCGAGGATCTTGTGAAAAGTGCAGATTGGGGGGCTGCACCCACAAAGGTTCTGAATGAGTAGATCTGGGCTAGAGCTCAAAAGTCCACATGTCTAACAAGCTACCCAGTGACTGATGCTCCTTGTCCAAGGATCACAGTTGGAGTGGCGCTCTATCAAGGGACATGGAAGTGTGTCATCTGTCAGCAGTCCGGGAGCGGGCAAGGTTGTTTCTGTTCCTTTCACTTGCTGTCCTGTGTAGCCATTCACAGTCCATTAGAATCGATGAGACCCAGGAGGCAGGGACTTAACAGCAAGCTTGCTTGTCATGAAGTTTCTCTGTAACGCCCAGGGTCCAAGAGCTCTCTGTCCCTCAGCAGTCAGAATATCTAGAGAAATCTCAGCCGCTGAAGGACCTGGAGAGAGACAAGATTCATGTCAGAGAGCGTGTTGGTGGTCTGGAATGGAAATATGCTCTTAGAGGCCAGGTTGTTAAAATATATACACAATGGAATACTAGGCAGCC
The DNA here is from genome assembly GCF_020171115.1 of Neogale vison. Classification (NCBI taxonomy): domain Eukaryota; kingdom Metazoa; phylum Chordata; class Mammalia; order Carnivora; family Mustelidae; genus Neogale; species Neogale vison. Next base: position 143,879,379 of record NC_058102.1, read on the forward strand.
ATCAAAAGAAACGAAATCTTGCCATTTGCGACAACATGGATGGAACTAGAGCGTATCATGCTTAGCGAAATAAGTCAAGCGGAGAAAGACAACTATCATATGATCTCCCTGATATGAGGAAGTGGTGATGCAACATGGGGGCTTAAGTGGGTAGGAGAAGAATCCATGAAACGAGATGGGATAGGGAGGGAGACAAACCATAAGTGACTCTTAATCTCACGAAACAAACTGTGGGTTGCTGGGAGGAGGGGGGTTGGGAGAAGGGGGGTAGGGTTATGGACATTGGGGAGGGTATGTGCTTTTGGGTAAATCGGAAGGGGAGGTGAACCATGAGAGACTATGGACTCTGAAAAACAATCTGAGGCGTTTGAAGTGGCGGGGGGGTGGGAGGTTGGGGTACCAGGTGGTGGGTATTATAGAGGGCACGACTTGCATGGAGCACTGAGTGTGGTGAAAAAATAATGAATACTGTTTTTCTGAAAATAAATAAATTGGAAAAAAAAAAAGATTGTGCCATGGGGAGAGCCAAGTGGCCCTTGGAAATTCTCTCTCTGCTTGAAACACTGAATGCCATGCATGTCTTGCATTTGAACATTGCAAATTTATAAGAGCGCATTGTCAGCGGTTCTTGGTGGAGGAGGTTATAATTATTTAGAAGAAAGTTGTAGGGTTCATTCTCCAGCACGAGAGTCACATGGGACGTCATGCTGAGGACCCAGAAAGAACGCTAGCACAGAGCGCTGCTTTTCCTCGAACTGGGCTCTTAAGTCTGTGTCACTGGGAGTTATGAATGAAAAAATATCCCCGGGAGACCTTTTAGGTGAGGGAGAGGAGGATCAGAGAGAGGGGAAATTACAGATAACTTGAAAAGCCCATCCTGGCAGTACAGCAGAACCGTAGGCAGCTAAGAACAATAACCAAGTCGTTTCCTGGTTATAGGAGAAAGTATCACCTACAGACCACCATAACAACACACTTAATGACGAGGTATTTTTGCATCAAAGAATAGTTTACTTTCTTTTACATCTCTGTCCTTCCTCAAAGGATGTTTGAAGTGTTTTTCCAAGTTGCCATAGGTAAATCATTAATTTATTCTGTGTACAGTTGCACTTTCATTGAATTGAGAGATCATTTGCATCTTAGACTCCTGAATTGCCATCAGTGTAATAATCTCTTACAGACTGAAATAACTTGGACTATAATTCTATAGATTGGCTAAACCCACAGATCATGTAAATCCAGAGGCAGGGGGGTTAAAACCAGTGGCAAGTTGGGCCAGCTCATGGGCTCCCGAGATCCGATGGTGAGCACCTTTTCCTAATGTTCATAGCTTGAAGTTAGTCGTGGTGGTAGGATTTACACCACAGAAACTAGCAAATGCCATAAATCAGGACTTCTTCTCTTCAGAGAATCCGTTGTTAAACATTTACTGCCAAGGTTCTAAATATTTACCTCTGTCACCTCTAGCTCTCAGCCCTTAGCAGAACCAGTCCCTTGTGGAACTGGCCATTCCAGAATCCAGTGGGTCCTTGTCTTTGTGGTCTTCTAGGTCCCGAAGAGTAAGGTAGAAGAGGCCGTCAAGACAGCAATTGATGTAGGCTACCGCCATATTGACTCGGCTTATTTGTATCAAAATGAGGAAGAGATCGGGAGGGCCATCTGGAAGAAGATCGCTGATGGCACCGTGCAGAGAGAGGACATATTCTACACTACGAAGGTGCTGGGTACAGGTCCCTCGGTATCTGTGAATAATGACGTGGAAGTTCTCTTTTCTATGATGTTGGAAAAGAGAACTGCCACAAGGATGAAATTAATGTTTGTGAAAGTACTTATGTACGTTGTTAACTTTTTTAAAAAAGATTTTATTGATTTATTTGACAGAGGTCACAAGTAGGCAGAGAGGCAGGCAGAGAGAGAGAGGGGGAAGCAGGCTCCCTGCTCAGCAGGACCCTGAGATCATGATCTGAGCCGAAGGCAGAGGCTTTAACCCACTGACCTACCCAGGCGCCCCTGTTGTTAACTTTTTAACAAAAATTGATTTATTTTAGAGAGTGAGAGTGTGTACGTGCACGGCAGCAGGGGGAGACTCTCAAGCAAACTCCCTGCTGAGCACAGAGCCTGCTCTGTCCTCAGTCTCATGACCTGAGATCTTAACCTGAGCCAAAATCAAGACTTGGACATGAACAGTGACTCTTGGAACACTACATCAAAAACTAATGATGTACTATATGGTGACTAACATAACATAATAAGGTAAGAAAAGAAAAAGAAAAAAAAAACTTAAGACACTTAAGCAAGTGAGCCACCCAGACGTCCACACACACACACATATATATATTTAAACTTTTGAGCCATTTTCTCCTACTGTTCCTCATATCCATGGATATCATATCTGAAACAAATAGAAGAACTTACGTGCTTCATTCAGACTGGAAAGGGAATCCAAGAGGCATTATTCTAGTAGTGTTCATTGAGCCGATTACTGCTAGAAATAGCTTTTTAAAAGATTTTATTTTATTTGAGAGAGAGAAAGAACAATTGGGGTGGGGGTCAGAGGGAGAAGCAGATTCCCCACTGAGCAGGGAGCCCAATGTGAGACTCAATCCTGGGACTCTGGGATCATGACCTGAGCCGAAGGCAGGTGATTAACAATTGAGCCACCCAGGCGCCCTGGAACCAAATATTTAAATGTGAGGTGAAATAGTCCATGAAGAGAGGGTTGAAGTCCACACAAGTGAATCCTAGGCAGGTCTGTGAACAGGTATCTCTCCCTTTTCACTCCAGCAGATGAAGCTTCCTTTATGACCGTGTTAGACATGGTGTCACCGTCTTACTCTCATCTCCTTGTCTCCTTTTGTTTCCTTGGCTTTAGCAAATTTGGTTGATTTTCCTTACACTATTACTTCCTAAAATAAGCTGACTAAAGTGCCCTCCTCCCCCCGCATCCCTATAGGGTCCAATTATCTCTGGAACACTGGATCATTTAATACAGTCAAGGTGCAATTTTCTGAATCACAGCTTCTTGAGGTTCTTGTTTAAAATGCAACTTCCCGGGGCACCTGGGTGGCTCAGTGGGTTAAGGCCTCTGCCTTCGGCTCGGGTCGTGATCTCAGAGTCCTGGGATCGAGCCCCACATCGGGCTCTCTGCTCGGCGGGGAGCCTGCTTCACCCTCTCTCTGTCTCTGCCTGCCTCTCTGCCTACTTGTGATCTCTGTCTGTCAAATAAATAAAAAATTAAAAAAAAAATGCAACTTCCCAGCTCAGTCTCCAGGTACTGCGATTTATTGTGTTTGAGGTAGGACCCAGGGATGCGTTCTGTACAGGCAGACCAAGTAATTCCTTTACGTTCTAGAGTTTGACACCCTCTGTGTAGGGCCATACTTGTCCATTTCTACCTCATTGTCTTCATTCTGTATGAAAAGGAAGCTACAAGGATACAGAACGTAGAAGCTTGGCGGGATGATTTGTCACTTCCCAATGACGGCATGTGGATCTGTGGTTGTTTATTTGCCATTTGATTAATTCCTTCTAAAGGTTCTTTTTTTTTTTTTCTTTTAAAGCTGAATCAAATAGTTTTATTTGGTTCCACTCAGGCTAGAAGGAGGCAGCAAGTCCCAGATGCGTCAATCAACTAAGCCATATTAAAATAAAACAATTTTTTTATTGACATGGAGTTAAAAGATAGAGCATTTTTGTTATGGAAGTAGAGTTGAAATACAGTATTTATTAGCTCCAGGAATACAACAGAGTGTTTTGACAGGTTTCCATTACGCAACATTCACCACGATAAGTGTAGCCCCCGTCCGGTACCATACAACACTGTTGCAGCATTATTGACTGTATATACTCCCCATTCTTCATGATCTATTTACTGTATGACTGGAAGCCCATACTCCCTGGTTCCCCTTCACCTGTTTCACCCGTTCCCTGCCTCCCCTCCCTTCTGGCAACTACCAACTACCATTTTCTCCTCTGTATTTATGAATCTGTTTCCGTTCATTTGTTCATTCGTTTTGCTTTTCAGATTTCACATATACGTGAAATCATATAGCATTTTTCTTTTTCTGTCTGAGGTATTTCACTTAGCATAATATCCTCTAGGTCCATCCATGTTGTCACAAATGGCAAGATTTCACTTTTTATGGACAATATTCCATTTTACATATATACCTATATATCCCATTTTTTTAAGTCCTTTCATCTATCAATGGACATTTGAATTGTTTCTATATCTTGGTTGTTGTAAACAATGTTGCAATAAACAGGGATGCATGTATCTTTTTTGAATTAGTGTTTTCATTTTCTTTGGGTAAATACCCGGAAGTGGAATTAGAGTAGTGGATCATATGGCATTTCTAGTTTTAGTTTTTGAGGAAGCTCCCTCCATACTGCTTTCCCCAGCAGCTGTGCCAGTTTGCCCTCCCACCAGCAGTGCAGGAGGGTCCCCTTTCTCTGAGTCCCCGCCAACACCTTTTGTTTCTCATGTTGTTGATTTTAGCTGTTCTTACAGACGCAAGGTGGTATCTCATTGTGGTTTTGATTTGGGTTTCTCTGGTGTTGAGAATCTTTTTATGTGCCTGTTGGCCATCTGCATGTCTTCTTTGGAAAAATGTCCATGCGGGTCTTCTGCCATTTTTAATCAGATTATTTTTTCTTTTGGTGTTGAGTTGTATAAGTTCTTCATGTATTTTTGATATTAACCACTTATCAGCTATGTGATTTGCAAATATCTTTTCCCATTCTGTAGGTTGCTTTTTTGGTTTTGTTGATTGTTTCCTTTGCTGTGCAGAAGCTTTTTACTTTGGTGTAGTCTCAGTAGTTTCCTTTTGCTTTTGTTTCCCATGCCTCGGGAGACATGTCCATAAGTATGGACACATTTTAGAGACATGTGAGGAGACTTGTCCATACGATGGACACATTTTGGGATTGTTTGTTCTAGTTCTGTGAAAAATGCTGTTGGTATTTTGAGCCTGATTGCATTGGATCTGTACACTGCTTTAGGTAGTATGGACATTTTAACAATATTAATTCTCCCAATCTGCAAGCATGGTATATCTTTACCTTTCTTTGTGTCATCTTTGATTTCTTTCATCAAGGTCTTATAATTTTCAGAAACCAGGTCTTTTATCTTCTGGATTAAATTTATTCCTAGGAATTTTATTCTTTTTTGTGCAATTGTCAATGGGATTGCTTTTCTTTTCTTTTTTTTTTTTTTAAGATTTTATTTATTTATTTGACAGACAGAGATCACAAGCAGACAGAGAGGCAGGCAGAGAGAGGGAGAGGAGGAAGCAGGCTCCCTGCAGAGCAGAGAGCCCGATGCGGGACTCGATCCCAGGACCCTGAGATCATGACCTGAGCCGAAGGCAGCGGCTTAACCCACTGAGCCACCCAGGCGCCCGGGATTGCTTTTCTTAACTTCTTTTTCTACTGCATCCTATTGTATAGAAATGCAACAGAATTCTATATATTAATTTTGTCTCCTGCCACTTTACTGGATTCTGAATTTATCAGTTCTAATAGTCTTTATATAGTATCATGTCTGCATCGCAAATAGTGAATTTTGTACTTTATTTCTCCTAAAGACTCTTAAAAAAACCCATCTCATACCACGTCTCTTCCAACGCTGCAGGTGTGGGGAACCTTCCTCCGCCCAGAATTGGTTCGAACCAGCCTGGACACATCTCTGAGGAAGCTTGGGTTGAGCTATGTGAATCTTTATCTTATTCATTTCCCAGTAGCTTTGAAGGTTAGCAAAAGTTATTTTACATTGATAATCAACGTAACAACTAGTAGTGAATGCAACAGAGGATACAGTTAATAAGGATGAGGAGGAAAGATGCATAATACTTTGAGATTCCCCTTCTTTTCTGCTATAATATTCCCTTCCAGCCCCAGAGTGAAGAGAGTTCACTGGTTTCCATGGCTTTGCTTCAATCTTGTGACTGCATTGCCTGTATTTTCAAGATCCCATGTTCCTGAATCTCAGCCTCTGTCCTTTCCTGTCTGGGGAATGTCCCAGTGTGGAGACCAGTTGGCGTACAAGAGATGTAGTGAGTCTGGAACTCAGGCCTGGAGATGCGGATGAGTCACGCTCTTGTAAGGCCCCTCCAGGAGGAAAGCAGGGGTGGGAGCCTCCTGTCCCACAGGGTTGGGGGCCAAAGAGCTCCCAACTGGCATCACTCTCACTTCTCCCAAGGATGGCCCTTGAGTGTCTCAAGTTGCCCTTGACACAAATAATATTTATTAAACCCTTAGCAGTTAAAAACATACTTTCTAGGAAGGATAATTCCTCCAGGTACTTTCTTTCCCTTTACCCTAATCTTTCCATTTCTTTCAAGAATGAGAATAGATTGTTGCATGAGCTTCAAGGTCTGTAGGCTCTAGATGGCTTGGATGAGGCCAAAGATAGCTTTATACAACCTCTCATTCTTTTCTGTGTCCCAGCCTGGGGAGGAATTTATCCCAAAGGACAAAGATGGAGAAGTCATTTTTGACACAGTAGATCTCTGTGCCACATGGGAGGTGAGTACATCCCCAAAGATGCTACCTATGTCCCTGCGTGCTGGGAGACAGAGGGTGGACAAGGAACTCGGGAGATGTGTGTCTTGTCCAGTTCTGCTCCCATGTAGCCTTGGATGAGTCCTTGGATGTCCCTCTGCCTTGGCTTCACGTCTCCCCCATTCAATACCTCAGCAAGTACTTTTTGAGTGCCTATGGTGTACTCAGTGCTGAGTATTTTTAAGTTCTCGGGCTGCTTCGGGGGCAAATCAAGATCTCCGGCCTCATGGATAGGAAGGTGCTTGGCACGGGGAAGAATGGGAAGGGATAGCTGGCTAAGGGGACTGAGAACGCCAGGGCAGCTACAGGATGCAGATGGGCAGGGTAGGCCCTCCTGGGCCAGCCGACAGTGGGCAAGGAACTGATCGTGTGGGTGCCTGGAGGGAGGGTGACGCAGGTATAAGGAAGGCCAAGGTCCCGTGCGGTTGTTTTTACCTGAGAAAGAGTGAGAGCAAGAGAGAGGGAGCACAGAGGGAGAGAGAGAAGCAGACTCTCTGCTGAGCAGGGAGCCTGATGGGGAACTCAATACCAGCACCCCGGGGTCATGACCTGAGCCAAAGGCAGACGCTCAACTGAGCCACTGCAAAGCTCCCAAGGCCTGGTTTTTAAGGAGAGAGAGAACCTGTCATGTTCAAGAGCAGCAAGGGGGCCTGTGACTGGACCAGAGTGACTTCGGTAACCTTAGTAGGAAATGAGGTCAAAGGGAAAAGAGGGAGCCAGTGGTCTGGGGGACAGGTATGGCCTCCTTCCTGCTTCCTGTGCTTCCTGGGCTGCACCTCCTGTTCTCCTGGGGCCCATTTTGCCGTCGCTCAGGGTTTTCTGGGTTTCTAGGTGTCAGCTAAAAATCACCCTGGCCCTTTTGGCTCCGTCTTGAACGCCTTGCCTTCTTTACTTACTCTATCTTCTGACTCATTTTTTTCCTCCTGTCATTTTCTTCGTCATTCTCCCACACAGTTAATCCGTTCCCCTTTATTGACCCTGGCACCTTTGGAGGCTTTGTCTTTCCTGCTCTGTCTCGGGTTCTCTCCCAGCCCCAGCCCCCAGGCCGAGCCCACCCCCGTTCATCACGCTTCCCCAGCGAGTTACACAGGTCGCTCCTCCCACCCCTTCCTCCTCAGGCCATGGAGAAGTGTAAGGATTTAGGGCTGACCAAGTCCATCGGCGTGTCCAACTTCAGCCGCAGGCATCTGGAGAGGATCCTGAACAAGCCAGGGCTCAAGTACAAGCCAGTCTGTAACCAGGTGAGCCGGACCCATCCGCCCCCAACCTCTTCTCCCTCCTCAGCTTCCTCTTCCCTCCTTTCTGCAAGCTCCCCAGCAGCCTCCCCCTCTCCTGCATTGCAAGTTGTTGAGACAGGTCCGAAGGCCACATCGCTTCATAAAAAAACATCCAAGGGTCAGGTTGAAGTGTAATGGACTAGGTGTTACGGTGGTTGGTCCTAGAAGATGAAAGCTAACCCACCGCTGAGCTTTCTCATCTCTGGTCAGCAAAGTTGGAGCACTCCCGTGTAAAGGAAAACGGGGGGACTCTTTTGAGCTCTGTGTCAGGAGGTAACCACCGAGACCCGATGGTGCAACATCAGCCCACCACACCGTGAATACGTGAACGCCACTGAACCGTCACTTAGCAATGGCCAAAATGGTAAACTTGTTTTTTTTTTAAAATGGTAAATTTATGTTTTGTGTATTTTAACACAAAAACACATTTACAAGTAAAAAAAAAAATTAAGAAATCTTCTTGTCAAGATAAACCTGCTTTAATAAGCCACACGAACGACTTGCTCGTCTCAGAAAATAAGGTAAGAAGTCCGATGAGCAGGGAGGTGAGCGGCCGGCCGTCTGCACTCGGCAGGGCCCACACTCTCCCCGTTTACATCATCTCCTTTAAAACCTCTCACGACACAGCTTGCATGGAGCACTGGGTGTGGTGAAAAAATAATGAATACTGTTTTTCTGAAAATAAATAAATAGGAAAAAAAACAAAAAAAAACCAAACCTCTCACGGGCCGGCTGACAGAGAGGGAGAGGCAGTTTATGTATTCAATACTTGCGAGGCTTATTTTTAGATGAAAAACACAAATGGGAGTTCTAAAAAGTTGTGTTCTGCGTTGCTTAGGAGGTTTAGCTCTACTTTGGGCATCATGGGTTTGGAGAAAGTAAAGAAACTGGTTTTGACCTGCGTCGTGGTGACAAATTAAGAAGCTGAGGGGTCGCGACCTCTGCAGGGACCCTGAGCTCTACGGGGCCAACAGAACGTGGCCAAGTGGAGGCCATTGGGTAGTGGGGAGTCTACACGGGCCCGAAGAGCTAGGGCAGAGTGTAGTTCCTTGTGACCTGTGAGGCAAAGACCGTTGTGGACGGTGGGTGAGGTCAGGAGGACCCGGGTCCTGGTGTGGCTTGTGGACCTGCGTACAATCCGTCCCCCTTCCTCCCTGTGTGTGGTGCTGACTGAGCCGCAAACACGTGCGGCTGTGACCCAGAGAGTTAATCTGGCCCAGCAAGCCATCTCATTCTGGATCTTTGCTCCTTTTGATCTGACCACCAGAATCAGGGGAAAAGCAACGAGAAAGGTGTGCAGTAGAAAGTGCTTCTGGCACACCTCTGGTCTGGGATCGGGCTTATAAGAAGCGACGGGGTTGTCCTTTGCATCTGTACAATAATGAAAAAGCTGGACCAATGGAGAACCAGCTGCTCTCTCAATCCATCAGAGGATTGAGGTCACAGGGCAAGTTGTGGCCCCGAAAATTGGAGAGGCAGACAGACAGATGCAGAGAATTGCGGCTTCCCAGGAACACAACCACTGCGAGGGTCCCCATGGGGCAGGAAAGTGTCAAACAGAGCTGCTCACTTGCTGGAGGCTCAGAGTGGACGAGTCCCGGAGCTGAAGACTCCAGGGGGCTCATCTATGGGACGGTCCCCAGACTTTCATGGCTTGTACTTCCAGAAGCCCTACCAGGATTTCCCAGTGAACACTCATGCTTCTATCAGGGGGAAGGGGAAGTGGCCAGCTTGAAAAATGGCCAGAACATTCTGTTTCTGTTCAGGCCCACCCCACAGTGGAAACTACTACCCTGCAGCCTAACCACTTGGGGTTTAACTCAAGCCTAATTGATCTGAGGATCTGATGGAAGGGAATCTAGCCAAGGCCAGCCCAAGAGTCCCCAGCTGAGCTGAGCTGGTCCCCAGCCCACCTGTCCCATGCCTGGGGCAATAGTCTTGGCCCACCTAGATCTGGACTAGAAAGCATAGAAAAGGCCGTTAGCGTTCTGGGTAAAGGTTCTGGATTTCCTGCTCTCCAGGTGCATGGAAGGAAGACAGAAAGTCAGATGGAAAGTCAGGTGACACACCACTGATCACCATCTACGGCACAGAAGCCTCTCTACTAGCAGTGTGTGCGTGTCACGACACTGGTAACAGCTTCTGAAGAATAACAACCAGCCATTTCTTTCCACGTGATGGCAAAGGGGCCAGAAGTCCCAAATCCCTCTACACCTGGGACAAGACTGAGCCTGGGGAAGGGAACGGGTGTGGGGGTGCAGAGCAGGGCCGGCATTTGGAGGCTTCTAGGATCACGCGGAGACCTTGCAGTACGGTGTGGTGGGAAAGAGGAAAGCACTCTGGCTTGTGGAGCCAAACTGGCCTAACGAAGGTGGCTCAGAAGTGGAGGATGAGTGACTGCTTTCCAGGTGCGGCAGCTGCGAAGAGAAGGGGTCAGTGTGAGGCTGAGGATAACTAGGAAAGGCAGAGCTGCTCCTCTGTAGACACGAGCAGTGCATGAGACCGACCCAAGCCTGCCTTGTGCTCTCCAGTCAGAGAGACTGAGCCTGTCAGGCAACCACTCACCCTAAGCTTGTCTCCTCTGAGCACCGAGCACGTTTCTCAGCGCTGCTGTGCTGTCTCTGGGCGGTAATCAGGGGTCAGCCTCAGGCCGCTCCACTGGTACGGCTGTGGGTGACAATCGTGTGCGCAAAATGCACTTGCCACCACGTGGTGCAGCCCTGTCTGTTCCTCACCCATCTGGTGGCTGTGGTCCTGTGCTCAACCATTGTGCCTGGCGTTCTGCAGGTGGAGTGTCACCCTTACCTCAACCAGAGCAAACTCCAGGAGTTCTGCAAGTCCAAGGACATCATCCTGACTGCATACGGTGCCTTAGGGACTGACTTTAGGAAGGAGTGGTAATGACCTCTGTGCTCTTATTCTAACCATAGACACCATAGGTGCTGGAGTTATTGCTCAGCCCTTGGGGGAAGGTTGACGGTAGACAGCAGGAGTAATCCATTCTGGAAACCCTTTAACCAGCCTACGTTGTCATGACTCAATAACACTATTAGGCAATAAAATATTGCCAGTAAAATATTTTATTAGGCAATAAAATCACTGATGAGAATGTTCACACAATTCGAAAGTTCTGGCCTTCAAGAGTGACAAAGGGAGCCCATACCACGATTCTGGCGGTTGATAGTTGGGTATGGTTGAGTGAGAGGAGGCAACTAACAACTTCTGTAAGTCTCAGTTTATCTCTTGAAGAGCAATGTAAGAATGCACCTTTTAGCCCTCGATAAAACAGGTCATTCATTGAAAGCATTTTTGAAATTCTTCTAAAATAAATCTTAAAGAATCAGGGAGGTTATTGGGTCCTACTTTGGACATTTTTATCTTCTTGACTTATCCAATCTTCTACCACATTTCTCAGAAATGTTAAAAAAAAAAAAAAAAGAAAGAAAGAATACCTGAGAGTCCTTTTCTGTCTTCCTTTCTCTGGTCCTTGTCTGGATTTACCAAAAGAAGCGGAAACAGGGGTGGAGACAGCCAGAGGGTAACGAGGCAGATTTCAGAGGCAGAAGCACCCCTAGAGCAAGCGGCCACACAGCCCAGGCACACAGCTCCTCTGCCTCCCTTGCAGGGTGAACAAGAACTGCCCCGTTCTCCTGAAGGATCCGGTGCTCAACGCCATCGCCGCAAAGCATGGGCGCACTCCCGCCCAGGTGGCCCTGCGTTTCCAGCTGCAGCGGGGCCTGGTGGCCTTGGTCAAGAGCTTCAACGAGAAGAGAATTCGGGAGAACTTCCAGGTATGTGGGTGTGGGCAGCTGGGGACTGATGGAGGCACCTCACTTCCCTGTGGTCTGGGTTATCTGTGGGGCTCCTGAGCTCTGCTTGGACAAAGCTTAGCTGCGTGTGTTCTGTATGTGTCTGAGGGCCTTACGTAACTGCTCTCTCCTCCGGCTGCTACAAGGAGGGGAGCTGTGTTGGGAAAGGACTCCAGAGGGTCAGGTTTGGGTCCCGATCACATTTTTTTTTTTTTTAACCCCACAGTATGGCGTTGATTTCTTTTCTTTTTTTTCTTTTCTTTTTTTTTAAATTTTATTTATTTGACAGAGAGAGATCACAAGTAGGCAGAGAGGCAAGCAGAGAGAGAGAGAGAGAGGAGGAAGCAGGCTCCCTGTGGAGCAGAGAGCTCAATGCAGGACTCAATCCCAGAACCCTGAGATTATGACCTGAGCTGAAGGCAGAGGCCCAACCCACTGAGCCACCCAGGCACCCCTGGCCTTGATTTCTTGAGCTGTGAAATGAGGGAGTTAGATGAGATGTGATTTGGGCTTGACCCTGTCTAGGATTCCTTTGCTCTGGCCACCCCACACCCACCCAGTGCCCCCGAGGGGCCCGTGGTTTCAGCGGATACACTGCCACACTCCTACAGGGGAATGAACCCCAGGTTCATGACCATCCTCTCACAAAACCTGCATCCATCTCTACATAAATATGTGTGTCGCCAGAGGGACGGGGGCAGTCATAGATGCAGGGAAAAGGAATCCATCTTCTCATGTTTCTGACAGGTTTTCAATTTCCAGTTGACACCAGAGGACATGGAAAGTCTGGATGGCCTAAACAAAAACATTCGCTATTTTCCATATGAGTAAGTAGCTCGGTGAGCTGTAGACACTGGGCAGCAGGGACTCCATTGGTCACAATCCACAAGGGGGTGGGGGGGCTCATCTTTTAGGAAGTGGCTGGGAAACATTTTTCCTTCCCACCTTCCGATCCCATGTTCCCTCTTCTCTCCCGTCCTCTGTCCCCGCCCCACTTGCATTCCAGGGGCTGGTGTTCCCTGCAGATACATTTGACTTCTGTCCTTCTCTCTGCTTTATTCAGTTGCCTTTAGGAAGCCTGGGGAAATCCCATAGTCTGCCTCCACCACCATCTTTTTCCTTCCTTTGGGATGATTCCAAGATGCATTCAAACATGCTCCCATCTTTAAAACCAAAACCAAAAATCTTCTCTTGAGCCAACTCTGGAGTCGCACACCATTTCTCCTTTCACAGGGAAACTTCTGGAAGAAGCCTATACTTGCTGCCTCCAGGCTTTCCCTTCTCATCCTCTTCTGAACCTACACAAAGCAGGCACCTGCTCTCCACTTCACCAAAACTCTTTCCTCATGGTCCACCATGACCTCCTCTCCCCATTCATCTTGTCTGAGCTGGTGGATCGCTCTCCCCTCCTAGAAACGTGCTCCTGGCTTTCCTTCCCCAGATCCTGTCTGTGTTCCCTTGGTCTCCCTAGCTGGTCCTTCTCATGTTCTTTGCAGGCTCCTCTCCATCCACTTGACCTCTTAACTTTGGAGACACTCAGTCCTTGGACCTCTTCTCTTTCCTATCTGCACTGACCTCATCAGCGATTTCATCCAGTTTCATGCTTTAAACACCATCTAAATAAATACACACTCCCCAAATTAGATCCATCCCAGACCTATGAGGATTTGTGTATCTGTTTACTCAGCAGCACCTGGGTGTGGAATATGAACCTCAAACCCGCCATGTCTACAATTGGGCTCCTATGGGATGTGCAGACACCCCCCGCTGCACACCCACACGCACACACACAGCCCAAAGTCTTCCTGCTCAGGTAGCCGGCTGCCGTCTGCTCCGTCTCCCAGAGCTGGCACTTCCTGTCCACACCTGGAGGCCAGAGTGGACAGGCACTCCTCTTCTTGGCATCTGGTAGCCTGCCTTCTCACTCAGAGTGAAAGCCAAGTTCCTTACGACACCTGCAGGGGCCTCACTGTCCGCCTCCATGTCCTTCTGCTCTCGGCCTGCTGACACCAGTGCAGCCCTAAGGCCTGGCTGTTCTGCACAGACACCAGGCCCATCCCAGGGCCTTTGCACTGACTGTTCTCTCTGCCTAGAATGCTCTTCCTCCCCATGGCTGGATGCCCACTCCTTCACCTCCTTCACGTCCTCCCTCAGGGTCACCTCCATGGTGCTTTCTCTGTCACCTTACCTAGGAACGCAACTCTGTCCAGCAACGCCTTTGTCTCTACTCAACTTCGTTTTTCCTTTGGCATACGTTCCTAATTAGCATCCCATGCCGTTTATTGATTTATGTTGTTGATTTCCCATTGACCTCCTTCGAAGTGTTAGATTCCTAGGGCAGGATTTAAATACCTACCGTCTCCCCCAGTCATTAATAAAAGCTTGTTTAATGAATAATACCATCAAATGATAGGGCGGGAAGAGGGGCGGAGAGTGGAGACACGGGCAGTATTCCCTGGCAATTAACACTGGTCATTTTAATTAGTGATTAATTGTTTAGTGATTTAGCACTTCTTATCTCAAAATTATTACTATATATGGGGGGTCTACCTCCCTTGCTAAAATGAAAACCCCCGATGAAGTATCTTATAACCACTGTATCCACCCCATGTCTAAAAAGTACTTTCTCACCAAGACGTAGATGAATTACTTCCAAGTGCTCGCAAGAAGCTGAACCACAGTGACAGTTTTGTCACTCTCCTTGTCATTGCCTTGAAATATTTGTTAACTTGATGGATTCAGCTAGGTTGTCATGGTTTTAAAAGAGCCGGAATTCATTTCTGCCCTCTTGGGAGTTTAAAATAGCCACACAAAGAGCTAATCTCCTTAGGTTGTAGGCTAGTACAATACCTGCAAAAAGGCGACATTTCGGTTTGTTTCTATACCTGTGATCATGAGCAGGTAAGTCTATTCTCTACATTGTATCCCTTACAGTGTCAGGCAGTGGGACATGGTTATTGTAAAACTGGGTGCCTTTGTACCTATCCAAAAAGAAGGTTCCATTAATTTTCATACTTAAACCAGTTTAAAAGAAACCCCTCTTTACCCAGGCCGGAAACAAACTTGACTAAGTCTCTCCCTTTACATTCTAGATTTGTTAATCATACAGATTATCCATTCTTTGATGAGAATTGACAGCAGTGTCTGGTTGCCCTGGATTTCTTGGACTCTGGTTGATGATGGGCGAACAGCTCACGGATGAGACGGTATCTGGTTTATCCCACGTTGCTTAGCCTGACAGGCTGAAATGTGGCTTGAGTCCCTGGATCTGGAAATAAAAGTCTCTAAACCCTGTCTTTACCCTCCCCAAAGTCAATGAAAATACATATCAAACAACCTAACCTTTTAATACCTTAGCTTTTTAGTTTGTTTTGCTTTTTTCTGTCACTGAGGTTGAAATGTTAATCCTTTGATCATAGTCCCCTCCCCCAAAAAGCTAACCATTTAGTATACTTTCAAGCTTTTTACTTGTCCATAAGAATCTTTTTTTTTCTTTTGTTCTGTGAGTTTACCACACTATACAAATTTAGCAGATCTTTTAAAAGAATCTAAAACTTAATTAAAACACAATACAAAGGGCACCTGGGTGGCTCAGTGGGTTAAGCCTCTGCCTTCGGCTCAGGTCATGATCCCAGGGTCCTGGGATCAAGGCCCACATTGGGCTCTCTGCCCAGCAGGGAGTCTGCTTCCCCCTCTCCCTCTGCCTGCCTCTCTGCCTACTTGTGATCTCTCTCTCTGTCAAATAAATAAATAAAATTTAAAAAAATTTTTAAAAATAAAACACAATACAAAAAGGCCATATTTCAATTAAAAATTACTCATAATACCAAGGACAATATTATCAAACCCAGTGAAAAAGGACAAGCGACAGATGCCCTACACCAAGAAGAACAAGATATGAAAATTATCTGAGAAAAATTTTAAAGCAGCCATCATGAAAATGTTTCAACAAGCAATGGCAAACAAATGGGAACAAATGAAAAGACAGAAAATTTCAATAAAGAAATAGAAGACACAAAATGGAAATTTTAGAACTGAAAAAAACAATAAACGAAATAAGAATCTCAAAGGATAGACTCGACAGCCATTAAGGTACAGAAGAAATAATTAGTGTAGTGGAAGGTAAAACAACATAAATCACCTAATGGGAACAAGAGAGAGAGAAAATGAACAGAGCCTCGTGGGCCCGGAGTAATAACAAAAAATTCTAACATTCGTGTCGTCATGGCGGGGGGCATGCAGAGATGTTGGTCAAAGGCACAACTTTTGTTACAAGTTCCACGGACCTAACATTCAGCAGGGTAATTAGAGTTAATAATACTATATTGTAAAATTGGTATTTGCTTAAAGATTGGATCTTAAGTGTTCTCTCTCTCTCACACACACACAAATTGTTAACCATCTGGGGTGATGGGTGTATTAATTAACCTGATCGTGGGGATCATTTCATAATGAACATATTGGCCAGATCATTGTGTTGGTACACTTTAAATACATACAGTCTATCTGTCGACTACGACACAGTCAAGCTGGGGAAAAAGGAGAGAGTAAGAACAAAAGAGAGAGGAGAGTATGTTCTGTGTCTAGATTGTGGTGAAGTATTCCTGAACACACACATGTGGAAAAAAATCACGGACACAGATCGGCATAAACCTGGGAAAGTCTGAATAAGATCAGTGGATTGCTTCAATGTCAAAACCCTGGTTTTTGTGATTCTGTGCTATCGTTTTTCAGGATGGTACCATGAGGGGAAACTGAGTAAAGGGTACATGGGATATTCTGTACTATTTCTTACACCTTACTGTGTATTTATAATTATTTCAAAATAAAAAAGAGAGTAGTAGGGAATTTGGGTAAATTGGAAGGGGAGGTGAACCATGAGAGACTATGGACTCTGAAAAACAGTCTGAGGGGTTTGAAGTGGCGGGGGGGTGGGAGGTTGGGGTACCAGGTGGTGGGTATTATAGAGGGCACAGCTTGCATGGAGCACTGGGTGTGGTGAAAAAATAATGAATACTGTTTTTCTGAAAATAAATAAATTGGGAAAAAAAAAATAATAGAGCACAATTAAAAAAAAAAAAAAAGTGCTTGATAAAATAAGAAACCAGAAAATTGGTTCCAGCTCCGTATGTTCCCTCTCTTTTTTATTTTTTTTAATTTCTTTTCAGTGTAACAGTATTGTTCTTGCACCACACCCAGTGCTCCGTGCAATCCGTGCCTTCTCCAATACCCACCACTTGGTTCCCCCAACCTCCCGCCCCCCCCACCTTCAAAACCCTCAGATTGTTTTTCAGAGTCCATAGTCTCTCATGGTTCACCTCCCCTTCCAATTTCCCCCAACTCCCTTTTCCTCTCTAACTCCCCATGTCCTCCATGCTATTTGTTATGCTTCACAAATAAGTGAAACCATATGATAATTGACTCTCTCTGCTTGACTTATTTCCCTCAGCAGAATCTCCAGTCCCGTCCATGTTGCTACAAAAGTTGGGTATTCGTCCTTTCTGATGGAGGCATAATACTCCATAGTGTATATGGACCACATCTTCCTTATCCATTCGTCCGTTGAAGGGCATCTTGGTTCTTTCCACAGTTTGGCGACCGTGGCCATTGCTGCTATGAACATTGGGGTACAGATGGCCCTTCTTTTCACGACATCTGTATCTTTGGGGTAAATACCCAGGAGTGCAATTGTAGGGTCATAGGGAAGCTCTGTTTTTAATTTCTCGAGGAATCTCCACACATATGTTCCCTCTCCTTTTGGAATCTTTCCTACCCACAGTCAAAAGAATTTGGGTGAGGCTCTAGCCACGGGCCCTGCTACCAGTGCTTGAGTAATTCCAAGAACAGTCCTGTCAGAGCACAACCCGGGGGAAGTGAAATTAAAAACAGGAGTGATTTAGCCCAGGTGGTGAACCCAGTGGCTCGATACATACCCCCTTCTCTGACCTTGAATAATGGGGATTTCAAGCCAGTCCTAGGACTTGGCATTGCTAGTTACCAAGTGGTGGGATAATTCAGAATTTGGGGTGAGGAGTTTGAAGTCCAAATGAACCCCAGGGGAAAGAACAATCCTTTCCGGAAATTGTTAAATTCAAATTTTAGCCGCCCCCCCCCCATTCAAATGGTTAACCATAAATAGTTTTCTTTAGCAACACCCACTGTCCAACTTAAGAATGGGGGTGGAGGGTCTCTTTTTTCCTAAACTTTGATATCTAAAGGCTCAATTGCTATCAATTCATAGACACATTTTAAGGACTTTGAAATATAATCCCAACTTTCCACCAGGAGATCTTTATAAATTTAGAGTTCTTGTAAAAGTTACTGAACGTGTAATTTTTCAAAAAACTTCACATATATCGGAGAGTCCAAATTTCAAAAATGGTATAATTGGCCAAAGAGACTGAGGAATGAGCGCCATGATTTATTAAGAGATTCCAAAGATGTGCTTTCTCCGTTTGCATCAATGCCTTGTGAGGAACTCCCGGCCCCAGCTGCACGCATAAAGACCATGTTTCAAGTGAAACTTAGTTTAGAATCAGAATTTCAAATTTCTATACCACAAAGTATTGAATCAAGATCGAATATATATATATATATAAACATAGACCAACTGTTGCTTCGAAAAGAATTTGTTAGTAATCACAATAAATTCGTGAGAATAGGGTTTGGACCATGATTAAAGTACTTGTTTTTCCATTTTTTATTCATCTCTGGCTCAGTTTAATTTTTTTTTCTAGTTTGAGGTGTATTTTATAATGTACACAACGGATTAGTAAAGAGTGCATTTGTGTAATACATAAAAAATATGTATGTATTGGGGCTCAAGTTCAAACACTGTTGGTAATCATAGAAGTTCCCTCAAAAAAGACGGACCCCGCTGTCCAGAGACCCCAAGCTGCCCTTGTGCGCACGAGGTGGCCTTTTTCACGAGGGCTGTGCCCCGCACGGAGACAGCGGCCCCCGCAGCCGTCCGAGCCGGCGTCCGTCTCCTGCGCTCCCGGCGGGACGGGGCCACTGCAGACGGGGGCAGGCGTCACAGCCGCGGGCGCCGCGCGTCCGGACCAGGTCGGGGGCGGCCCCCGGGGAGAGGTCGGACCTCGGGAGCGGGGTAAGCAAACAGCGCCGGCTGCTTGGGCCCCCCGGGGGGCCTTCGGGCCAGTGGCCCCCGATGTCGGTCCAGGCTCGGGAACGAAGCCCAGCCGCCTCCCCGGGGCTGGCCCCTGCGCTCCCGCTGGCCCACCGAGAGGGGACCGCCCGGGCGCCAGTGTCCCCAGCCCAGGCGCTCCGCTCCCGGCCTCGAGCCCGGCTCCCCCGTCCCCCACCCCCGGACGACCCCGGTAAAGCCCCCAGGACACAGGCGGGGCCGCGGCGCCCCCCGCCGTCAGAGCCGCGCGTGCGCCGGCGCCGTGCGCGGACCCGCTTCGCAGCGCTCCCCCGCCGCCCGGGGTCCCAGCCGCGGCCTCTGCGGCGGTGCTGGCCTCGTCGCCCACAGGCCGCGGCCTCTGCCACGCGCAGTGCGACAGAGCCCGGGCCGCCCGCGCAGGCGCAGTGCTCACCGCGTGCAGCTGTCCCCGACCCCAGCTCTGCAGGGCCGAGGGCTTCTTACCCGCACGGTACCTGCCGTGGTGTTGCTATTCCAGGTGACCCTAGTCAAAAAAACCACTTACAAGCGTGTAATCCCTTTTTTTTTCCCTGCGGAACACAGCGAT
The DNA here is from genome assembly GCF_020171115.1 of Neogale vison. NCBI lineage: Eukaryota > Metazoa > Chordata > Mammalia > Carnivora > Mustelidae > Neogale > Neogale vison. Next base: position 143,898,735 of record NC_058102.1, read on the forward strand.
GGAGCTTACAGTACCTTGCGGTCCCTCAAGGCTTACCTGTGCACTGCCGTTTGCCAGCACACGAGTTTAGCATGTAGGGGTGAGAACACCGCCCCCCACCCCGGCAAGCAGTGCCTTAGTAAGGCTGGACTTGCGGCGATGAGGATTCATTGTAAGATGTGGAATTCATTTACACTAGGCAGGAAGCTCGGATGATCTGTTAAAACTGTTTGTCAAAATACTAAGTGGACAGTTGTGTGAACTGTACCTCTAGTGTATACATTTATGTCTTTTTAAAAAGTTACAAACATAGTTTTGTGAAGTTTATGCCCATTTATTAGATGTGTATTACATGTATTACAAATTTTTTAAGATTTGAGGGGGGAGTGCATTCGCAGTGGGGGAGAGGCAGAGGGAACAGGAGAAGCAACTCCTTGCTGAGCCCGCAGCCCCACCTGGGGCTCAATCTCCCCACCCTGAGATCATCACCCGGGTTGAGACCAGGAGTCCCATGCTCCGCAGACGGAACCACCCAGGCACCCCTGTTATATATTCTGTGTAATTTATCTACGTATGTCGTGGGCATGGGCAGAGAGTTGAAGGACCCACCAGAAAGATGATTCTTAGATGTTATTGCCGCTCTCTGTAACTGAGCTCTTTCTTCTCCATTTTCTTTGCAGTCTGAATCTGATAGAATTACTTTGTTAAATAGAAAAATTCTGTAAATACTAATAAAAAGCCCTATTAGCCTTACACTTAACAGAAAGAGGGAAAACATCTGGGAATTCATTCAAGAAAATGACCCTTTTTAATCTAACATCATTTACAGCAGCTCAAAATAAAAAATGGCCCCAGGCTTGGTGCCCAAGCGCCACCCAGTGAGACAAGTCACACACTGCCCTGAATGAGCCTGTGTGGACATGAGCCCTCATGCCCTTCCTGACGGAGCCCTGGGACCGGGTGGACCCTGCCTGCCTGATGGGAATGGTCCACATGTCCTCTCTGACCTGGGGTTTCCACGAGTTTAAGAAAAAAAGCCTCTCTGTTGAACTGAGGCATCTCAGGTGTTCCCTGGTTGTGTGAAGGTAAGGATTTTGGGGAATTGGCAGGGACAGAGGCGCACAGATGACGCGGGGCCGGCCCAGGGTTGGTGAGGGGGCTCACCACGCGATGATCTCAACTCTTGCATTTGAGTATTTCCACCACACAATCTTTTCTTCGAGAGTACAGGCCACTTGGCTTGTCTCGTAAAAACCCCATCACACTGTGCTCAAAGGATTCTGAGGACGGAGGTTCTCCACAGAGAGTAATCATCGCTCCCGTGGTGGTTGTCTCTGTCACAGAGACCAGCTGAACTGTGTGAATTTCTCAGGGAGCTCAGCTTCTGTTCCAGGCGGGAATCCACCAAATCAAACCCCATCCCTCCCCTCCCTGGCCGCCCGGTGCCGAGGCGGGCCGGCTGGGAGCTGGGGGTGTCTGTCCAGGCAGCAGGAGGGGGAAGGGGGAAGCCAGGCTCAGTAGTCTATGTTGAAAGGATAGTCCTTGTGGTTCACAGCCCTGAGAAACAGGAAACAAATAAAAAATAGAGATGTATACTCTTTCCAAGAGAAACATTCTAAAAGCTACATTCGTGTACACAAGCTCCCCGATGTGTTAAATCAGTCTTTGGATTCACTCGGTGGCCCAGCCTCAAACAGGAGAGACTTGTGAGAAGGCTTCGCTAACCTCACACGTATACAGTCAACACCTCCTCAGGGACCAACCCCTCCGTCTGCCTATGAGAGCCTCTGTCGCGAGAGCCAGTCAAGGAGCCGCACTTACATGGGTAGCCGGCACATTCGGAAGTTCCTGTCCAGGCCGAGGATGTCGTTCATATCCTGTTCTGATAGTTCAAAGTCAAACACCTGCAGCCCAAACAGACGTTCACATCAAATTCAGTTTGGTGAACATTTCGCTGCGCACACGTTACCTGCAGGGCGCTGGGCCAGGCCAGTCGGGGACGCGACGCTGTAGAGGAAACACGGCGTGTGGCATCGGCCATTTCCCCGGAGCGCCAGCCTTCACACCCACACACGGGCTGCGAGCGGATGCTGGACGCCGGCGGCCCGGGGCTCCGTGGGAGCCCCTGCGACGACCAGCCGGGTGCTGTGTCCACCCAGTGGGAGTCAGGGACACCCGGGGTCGTTAAGAGGCACAGCAAAGCATCTTTCCCTCACTGCTCAAAAAAACGAAAAAACGAAAAACCAAAACCCAAATCCATTATGCCGCACACCCTACCACCTGGGAGAGCGCTGGGCCCCGGGACCATTAAGTCTAACAGTAGCCGTAACACAGCATGATTTTTGTGCCCGTTCCTTCTCAAGCAGAATTCTAAGCTGCCCCCCGGCACCCTGCCCGCCCTTTTGCTCTTAACACACTTGAGGACTATGATCCATTCCTAAAATGGGAGCTTTTCTCCCGGGAGAGCCAACCCTGGTCGCTGCTGAGGAGCTGGGAGAGAAGGTGCAGTGCCCGAGGCCCCCCCCACGCCCCCGCAGTCCAGGAGAAACCAGCGACTCGGAGTCCACAGCAGTGCTGACTAGAGGGTGGGCCAGGGCCCGGGGGGGAGGCTGGGTTCAGTTCTGGAGGGCTCAGGGCAGCCCGGGGACAGCGGTCCCGAGGGTTGGAGAGCAGGTGCCTGGCTAGGCAGGCAGCCCAGGGCGCCTCTGGGCGACACCTTGGGTGTTCGTCCTCTCTCTGTCCCCCATTTTGGCCTGCTGGCCGGCTCCTAGGCCGACGCGGTCACCCTCTCGGATTCTGTGTCCCGGCTGCAGCTGCATCCGGCCCTCTGTTGTGTCAAAGCCACAGGGCACCTGTTTGTTGCGGGGGTCACACCCCTAGCTACCTACTAAGCGATGATCCCCAACCCTCCGAGTAAAAGAAGAAATGTACTTTCCTGGATATTCTCAAGAATCCGCTTTGGGTTGACTGATTTGGGGATCACGATCACATTCCTCTGGATCTGAAATCGGAGCAAAATCTACAGGAAAAAAGTCCAACATCAGCCAAAGGGGAATCCCCCGGCAGTCAGCCATTTCCCGCACAGTTTACATCATATGGTACTATGAAGTCCCAAAGTCAGGGGCAGCTGGAGCTTTTATTACAAGGTCGTCTTCTCCAGAGTCCTCCAGGAACCAAACCGGTGTTTTCTGGACGGTTCCTCCAATGTGTGTGTAATGAGCGCCCATGGAGAATTCCGTGAATGAAAGAGAATTCACTGAGGTGCCCAACCCTTAGATGTGCAACATGAGAGCGGAACACGGAGGCAAAGCCCCTCCCCGAGTGGGCGGGCGCATGGCCCTGTGCGCTGGGGAACCGAGGGAGCTTGGGCCGGGGGCAGCGGGGCCAGCGGGGCCAGCGTGAGCGAGCCCTTCCTCCACCCAGAGCCTGGCTCTCCGAGGAAGCGGGAGCAGCGCCCCCAGCCCCGGCAGCCCCCTCCTACCTGGGCCGGAGACTTGTTGTACTTCTGGGCCACCCTCTGAATCACGGGGTCATTCATCAGGTTCACCCCCTCACTAGAGAGAGCAGGACCGGGAAGGGGGTTAGGGGGTCAAACGTGTGTGCTTCTTGCTTCAAAACACACACCGCTTCCTCCAGGATTTGCTTTCGTCTCATCGCGATTCCTGCTTGCTGCGGGGACGAGCTCATCCCCCAAACCCCACCGTCTAGCCACAGCCACGGCTAATGCTACGTGGAGACAGCTGGATGCGCTGCTTTGATGTACATTCGGTGTTTTCTTGAGAACAAGGTGACAATGTCTGCTCACGCTCTGGTGTGTGTCCCTCTGACATGGCCAGACCGGACCTAGCGCCCGCGGCTCTGTTCCTAAATCATTGGTGTTGGTGATGGTCATTTCAGAAAAGTCCAGCTCAAATACCAGAACAAGCCTGACACTGGGAACGGGTGCAAGCCCCAATGCAAAGAATGGCGCCAGGCCCCCGCGTGGTCCCGCAGGCACAGGCCCTACCACTCTGGAGACACCTGTCTGCAAGGACCATTCTTTACGCGGCTCCTAGATTCCAAGCACTGCTCTAGAAACAGTGCTCAGAGTCTCCTGAAGGAACTAAACGGCTGATTACATTTGCTGCAGGCCCAGCACTCGGCTGGTTCCCCTTCCTGGGCGGCTCCCAGCACCCACTGTGCCCACCCCCCCAACCCTGCGCTCAGCTGCACAACCGGACCTGGCCTTCCGGCAACTCCCTTGCTGCTACCAAGTTCCAACACCTGTGCCTGCTTCCCCTGTGATTACACAGGTAATCACAAATACTTCCAGCCTTCCCAGGGCACCTGCTCTGTCCCAGACACTAAACCAGGGGCTGGCAGGAAGTCACAAATCACACACTGTCCCTGCACTGAAGCAGCTCTGACAAGTGGGAAAAGGAATTGATGTCAGGACAGTATGATGAGGGCGATGGACAAAACCTGACTATGAGGAGTCTGGAGAGCTTCCTGGAGGAGGCGACGCTGTTAAACCATATATTAGAAATCAGAGTTAGCCAAATTAAAAAAAAAAGAGAAAAAAAAGGATAAAAGCAAGATCTCTAGGTTAAGAGAACACTGCGTTCAGAGGCACAGAGACTGGCAAGAACGCGCTCCATTCCGGGAGACCCGCGTAGTTTCAAGGGGTCGGTGTGCACACTTCCTGCAGGAAGAAATGAGGCCAGAAATAGGCAGCAGCCAGACCAGCTGGGACTCCTAGGCCATCGCAAGAACTGAAGAGTTTTTAAGAAAGTGGCCTGATCATTTTAAGACACTCCCTTTGGCTACATGTGCGGTGTAGACAATGAACTGGAACGGGTCAAACACGGCCGGAGTGAAGAGGCTGCAGAATTTCAGGGACTCCCCCTTAGCCAAGGCAGCGATGGCGAGAACAAGAGACCAAGAGACAGAGCCTGGGATCGCCGGCCAGAATGATCAGAGGACGCTGCTGATGGACTGGGAAGGCCGGATTTTCAGGTGTCTAGTCGGAGGGCTGCCAGAGTCGGGCTCGTCTGGGGAGGGATGGGAGGAGTCTCTGTTCTGCGGAGACGGGGATGTCTGTGAACCAGCCCGACGAAGAGGCTGAGCAGAGGAGCCTCGTGCTAGGCGGGCTCTGAAGAGGCTTCGCCAGCCGCTTCTGTCCCCCACAGTGACTCTCCTCTGGCTCCCGGCACCAGCTCCCTGCCCGGCACCAGCCCCGCAGGTCTGTGTGCACCCTGCCCACACCCTGCTTCCCAAGATCCCTCCGCTAACCACCCACGTTCGGTCAGACGGTGCATCTCCTGCAGCTCCTGCTAGAGCCTAGACTCACCGCCAGCGACGCAGTCCTACCTGGAACCGCCGAGGGGCCGGTACGCAGTCACGGACACGTCTCTGGACTGGCAGAAACGGATCAGGTCCTTCTGGGTCAGATACGGGTGGCACTCAATCTACGAAGAGAGTCCCAGCTTACCAAGAAAATTCAGAGCAACAGGATGTCAGGAAACAGGCCATGCATGACTGTCTTGGCTGTCACTGAGGAGCTGCGTGACCCATCCTGAGGCTCAAGCGTCTACCGCTGTGAAGTGACAAGCCCTTGAGAACAGGCAGAAGGGACACCTGCATTCCCTGGACGCTCAGATGGCCCCTGCTCGGTGAGGCCCGCTCTGTCCTCTACTCTCCACTCTAGCCCGCATCACGGACATCTCCGATGTTGTACTCATTTGCCACGGTCTGTCTCCCGCCATGTGACGCAGGCTCCACGACGGCGCGGGTTTGGTCAGACTGTGCTGCGTGCGCAGACATCTGCCAACACCCAGAATGAGCTAGCGGAATGTGCTCGTCAACACTTGTGAGGACAGCGAGCAGGGCTGGAGAGTCACGGGGCAAACACAGGCTCCGGGGGACGCCAGTGGGCGCTGGAAGAAACTGGAGGGCGGGATCCCTGTCTCTACATCCTCTGAATTCTCACGTACGATCCCAGGTCCTCAGCGGGCTGGCAACAGATGCTTGTTTAGGGAGAATGAAGAGCTTCTGCAGTGACTTGTGGGCTCTCTGAAAACCCTTCTGAACCCACGTTCCTGGGGGGCTCAGAACCCTAATTAGGGGACATACCCTCCAGCCCCTCTGCACCCCACAGATGAGGCACCAGCCCTTCCCGGGATTTAAAGTGCCACCGCGCACCCTTATGGGACAGGGGCTATGACGCACTTGGACAGACCTAGTCTTGTGAGGTTGTCAAGTAGCAACACTGAGTGGTCCTCGCGAGGGGGCAGTGGCTAGAAGAGCTTCCAGAAGGCAGCGGCTGTTCTGTTCCCTGCCCCAGGTGCGACCACCTGAGCTCGCTCATCTGGGGAGACTCACGGAGCATCGCCCTTTCCAGTCTCCCTGTAATGCTTTAGCTAGGAAGGATTTTTTTTTTTTAAATAAAAAATGGAATGTGATGCTTTATTTTCATGTCCCCAGACCAGAAACTACCCAAGGGCCCCTCAGTGCTAGAATGAGTCAGCGCCCATTACGGACAGAACGGACCAGCACGCAGAGAGCAGAACGAGGGACAGTCATACTGGGCATGGAGGCATCCAACAGATACGGACGGGGCTGAAGGAAGCCGGACATAAACAAGCACATAACGTGTCACGTTATCTGCACGATGAAAGCTGCCCTCTGCTTTAGTAATCGCACGGCGGCTGCCCTCTGCGGGGGCTGGTCCACAGAGAAGAGCTTTCCGACGAGGCCCACATGGCTGTGAGTGGGACCCCTCATCGCCTCTGTGCAGGGAAAACCCAGCCCAGCCCTCACCCTGCCTTCCGAGGGCACCGCCGTCCGCACAAGCCTCTGGGGCAGCTCTCCTGCCTTGGCCCCAGCTGCTTGCCTACCTGCTCCCCAAGTCGCCCATCTGCAGCCACCGGAGACAAATGCCCACGGTGTGCCCCCCCATTCCTCTCCAGTCCAGCCACATGAAGTGACCTGAAAAGCCAGCTCCACCTGTGGAAGCCTCACCTGGTTAGTCACTGGCCTGAATCTCAAGCTGGGTTTGTTCAAAAGTCTCTCCAGCTGCTCGTGGTTGAAGTTGGACACCCCGATGGCTTTGACCAGCCCCATGACCACCAGGTCCTCCATAGCCTAAGAGAACAGAGAGTCGTTCCGCGCCCGAGAACCCACGGCCTCACTCCTCTGCAGGCCGCGTGAGCCCGCCCAATGCCCCACAGGCCTTCTGCGCGCAGGGCCCAAGCTGCTTCCATGCCCCTGGCTGGGGGAGCTTGGGCACGTTTATAGGGCTGCACTAAACTCAATGTTGTCACTGCAAAGTGGGGACAAGCCTGTCCATGCCACAGGATTGTTTTAAACATCCCTTCAGACAACACACGCAAGCATGTGGCGCGGGGCTGGAAAGCGGTGAGCCGTGCCACACGGCCGCTGTTACGGCTCCTCTCACTCTCCATACCTGCCGGTAAGGTCTGGGGCAGGGACGTCTGTTGCTGTCCACTCACCCCTTCGACTCCGATTAGATGCTTCCTGAGCACAGGAAGGGGCTGGCAGCTCCAGCAGGAGCGTGGCCCGGGGCGGCCACACCATCAGCAGTAGTACGATGCGGCCATGGGCAAGTACAACAGCTATGGTCCCTGTGGCACCATCCAGAACCCGCTGGTGCTGCCCGCACAGCCCAGAGTTTAACCCACGCTTTCTGGAGAAGCAGTGTCGCAGGGCAGAAAGGGCTAGGGCCCCCGGACCCTGGCTCTCCCAGGCCGGGGCCCTCGGCTAATCTGTAGCCCACCCCCATTTAAGAGGAAGGGGGAGGGCGTGGCCTGGCTGGTGTGCGTCCCCCTCGTTCTGCCTGGTACTTGTAGGCTCCCATGCCTGTCCCTGAGCTCAGTGTGACCTCACCTGCTTCCCATGCCTCACCCCTGCCCTCCTCTGCCCCACATGGGTGTGCACAGCGGGGGGCAGCGGGAACCTGCCCCCCTTCCACACTGGCACCCCTCCCCTCGACTCCCGTGCTTGGGGCTTTGCTCAACGCCTCTTCCTCCCTTCCTGTCCGGACTCCAGCCGCGGGCTGAGCCCGTGCCCCACCCCCCAGCTCCTCCCAGCGCCCCAAACCTCGCCGTGCTGCCAGGCATCGCTCCGACGAAGCTCACGGACAAGCCGTTGGCAGCTACAGGACAGGAGTGGCGGTCACCACTGCAGGAGGGAGACACAGATTCTACCTTTTCTTTTTATTCTCTTCTGAATTTCTGTGACGACCACCTGCTGTTTCTCATAAGCAACCGAGCAGACACTGAGGCTCACAGGGAGGTCTGCCCTGCTTACCCCGGTGTGCGCTCCTGGCGAGCACAGCCAGCTCCCGAGGGCCCAGCACCCTGCCCAGAGGCCACCAGCCTGTGGCTCACCTCCCACGTGTCCAGGAAGTCGGTGTCACTGGGTATCACCATGCCGCTGGGGTCCAAAGGCATGTCTTCCACCCCGGGCTGTGAGGCAGAGGAGGTTGCTATAGTGGCCCGCAGGGGCCTCGAGCCCAGGCCTCTGCTGAGCGGGGGCCCTCACTCCCCGCTTTCCCCCGGCGGGCATGAGCAGGAAGGAAGGCGCTGCTAGTGTCTTTCGTACCTTGAAACCCATGGGCCAGTGTATGAGGTAGAGGTCCAGGTAGTCCAGCTTCAAGGCCCTCAGACTCTCGGTGCACGCTGCTTTCACCAGGGACGTCTCATGGCTGGTGCACCAGAGCTGCCGAGGGCAGGAGGGAAGCCAGGGTTAACACAACGTCTGCCCCTTGGTCCCACAATCCAGTATCAGGGAGACAGACGACATCCAAGCCCTGTGGCTATAAATGCAACATGGCTGTGACATTAGCCTCCGATGGTTCCGGGGCTCCCTCGGGGAGGGATCCCCCAAACTGGGCTCTGCGGCCCGAGTCCTACTAAAGGGACATCGGCGGCCCCGTGAACTATATGGTGGGGGACTGCCAGTTATCCGGACCCACTGGGACCAAAAGAAAACCCACGCCAGAGCCAAACAAACTCAGTGCGTGTGGACAGAAAGGAGAGGAGGAAAACTCAGAAGAAAGTCTACATTGCGTTTCCCACTTCAGTCTGTGCCATGTTGAAGGTCCCCGGGGACGAAGGCGTCATACTCCTGCAGTAAAGCTGGTGGGTGAGTGAACGCCACCGGCCTGCGGGGACCTGGACACGCCCCGCCCCCCCTGCCTCCCCCCAACCCATAAGCACGAAATCCGTGACGGGTGCTTCCTCTTGTGATTCCCGTCTCGCTGTTTAGTATTAACTGTGACGGAAGCCACTTGAAGGCTCCGACGCAGCAAGAGAAAACACAAGGAGTACAAGAGTGAGAACAGAAACAGAAAAACACACCGTCAACACGGCGTGCGGACAGAAAAGAAGAAAAACAAAAAACCCTAAAAATATGTTGTCAGCAACAGGACTCTCTAGATGGCGAATATATATAGATTTTTTAACACATATGTATCTATTTCTATGACTTTCCCAAACGTCAGGAGTAAGGGGCACACCTGTCCTGCGGCTGTGATACACTCAGGCGCGAATGTCCCGACTTCGGGGCTGGCCTGGGCAGACCAGGCACCCCTCCCTTCCTGGAGTGGCAGGGGAGACTCTGCCCCTCCGCCAGGTGCAGGCCCGGCCCATCCCTCACCCTCCCTTTGCTCCAGCTTTAGAAGCACCGATGAATTACAGAAATCATCGGAGAGTGAGACAGAAGAGCAAATCTGCCACAGAAGCAGAGGGGACTTGTGCAATTATGGACATCGGACCTGGAAACTGCTCAGGCGATGATCAAATCTGAGTCCTGCTTTACACACAACGACGCTGTGACCCTGTGCCATCGGGTGACTGACCCAGTCTCTCGGTGCTCGTGAGAGACCGCTGGAGTGAGGGCCTGTGGCTACTGACCTCACGGTCTTAAGGTTCTGCCTCAAAGTCAAAAGCAAAGGGGTTCTTGAACTCTGCTGAACGGGTCCTCCCTTCACTAGGCCCGCACGCCTGTTTCCCTCCCCCACCGTCTCTCCCTGTCCAAGTCTGGCCCGCCCTCGCTCCCAGCCACCCTGCCCTCAATGTCCCCTGCCTTCTGCTCAAACACACGCTCCTAGGGGCGCCTGGGTGGCTCAGTGGGTTAAGCCGCTGCCTTCGGCTCAGGTCATGATCTCAGGGTCCTGGGATCGAGTCCCGAGTTGGGCTCTCTGCTCAGCGGGGAGCCTGCTTCCTCCTCTCTCTCTCTCTGTCTGCCTCTCTGCCTACTTGTGATCTCTCTCTGTCAAATAAATAAATAAATAAAATCTTAAAAAAAAAAACAAAAAAAAAAAACCAAAAAAAAAACACACGCTCCTTTCAGTAGCTGCAACTGCCTAGGTAGGACACGAGTCTCTCCGCCGCGGAAGAGAAGCTCCCTACTTAAAATCCTTCAGCGGCGCTCCTTTGTGGACGGGAAAAAGAATAAGGCCCTTAAAAGGCAGCCAGGCCTCTGTGGTCTGGCCTTTCCCCTGCTCCAGCCTTGTTTCTCAGCACTCCTCTGCCTACCATTCTCCGATCCAGGAACTCCACGCTTCTTCTAGGTCCGTGTACCCAAGGCGCTGTCCCACGCCCGTGCCTCTGCGCAAGCTGTCCCCTCCGCTTGTCACCCGGCCCCGGACATCTTCACCTGCACCACTCCCAGCATGTGTACGAAGCTGAGGAAGTCTAGGCAGGTCTGGTTCCAGGACGAACTGAGCTGCCAGCTGCTGGGAGACCAAGAACCCTCCCCACACTGGGTCAGCTGTCTTGCTAAAGGAGCCCCCGGGGGGTGGCCCTGCTCGGCCCGCGTGTGAAGTCCTACCTTACTCACGATAAACAGGTCCTCCCGCTTCACCACGCCCTCCTTGATCTTGCACTGGATCCCGGTTCCAATCTCACTCTCGTTGTGGTATAAGTAGGCGCAGTCGAAGTGCCGATATCCGGCGTCGATGGCCAGTTTCACTGCCTCTGTCACCTCCCCTGGAGCCGCCTGCAGAGTGAACACGACAGAAGCAATCCACCCACGCTCAGGACATCCCAGCGTTTCACTCTAAAATGAAGACTCAGACAGGGCATAAGTGAGGAAGGAGGTCACGGTGTCAGTGAGCACCAAAATGAGGGACGCTGTCAGAGTCAGAAAGGATTTAGACACAATCTGAATTGCCGCTCCTTGACTTATCTGGGGAAAAGTCTATGGGTACTTTTAGTGCCTGCAAATAACGGGGCCGGACGCTGAGCCTCCTGAGCGAACAGAGTAATAAAGAAATGGAGGAGGAATCCTAATAGCAACTGAGAGAGAAGCAGGTTAGACTCACCCTCTACCCGACAAGAGCAGAAGTCCAAGGGCAAAAGTGAACAGGAGCGAACTCACATGGAGAGACTGCGCCACCGGAGAACCATCTCCCCAAACCCACAGGAACGGTGCGGATTCCATCAAGAATGTGGAAGCTCAGAAAACGCTCACTGTGAACGGGGCTGCTCAAGCAAGCGAAGGGGCAGGAACAGGGACGAAGCCCGGGAGGGCTCACAACACAGCGCACTGAGCCTTCCCAAAGGGCTTCGTGGCTCACAAAGCACCTGCTCACTTGACCTTCCCAGAAGCCCCTGTGCTTTGTTGCGACGGTCCTTGCTTAACGAGCAGCACACTTGGAGGGGCCAAAAGCCAACGAAGCATCCATCTCAAGTCAGGAAACGAACCGCCAAGAAATTAGAAGGGAAGAGAAAATGTGAAAACAAGAGCGAACATCCAATAAAGACAGGACAGAGATCAACAAAGCCAGAGGCTAGTTCTTTGAAAAACCTTACTAAGGTGGAAAAGCTTCTGATGAGACTGATGGGACCAAGGTGGTTTTTTGTTTTGTTTTGTTTTTTAACATGATCTGAATGAAAAACAGTCATACGCATTAAACATAGACCCCAAATCTCAGAAAATATTATCAATAACCATAAGCCAACAATTTGGAAAGATGAAAAGAATGGGAAAAATCCTTGGAAAAACTTGAGAAGAAGTAAAAGCTGACTTGTCCTATAACTATTTTTTAAATGAAGCAATTAGTTAAACAGACACACAACAGTTCTACAAAAGTTTCAAGGACGAAATTGTCCCAATTTAACACACAATCTTACACAGAAGGGAAAAATAAAGAATACTTCATCCTACTAAACCAGCATATCCCTGGAATCAAAAGCAGACAAAAATATTAAAAAACAGTCACACACTCGTCTCATTCATGAATAACCGTTGCAAAAATCCTAAGTAAAATAACAGCAAATTGGACGCAACAATATATTCTGGAGAAAGAACGTAACCACATGCACACTGAGTTTATCTGAGAAAGCCAAGGATGGCTTGGTATTAGGAAATCCATGATAATTCACATCAACAGATTAAAAAAATAAATCATGTCAATCAATGTTCTTTAAGCTTGAACACCCAGTCCTGATTTAAAGTCTCAGTAAACTAGGGGAAAAGGAAACTCTTTAACTTGGTAAAGAATACCCACATTTAAAACAACAATAATAATACAAAAATCAAGAATAAAACCACCCCAAAAATCTAGAGGCAAACATCATCCTCAAACGTGCACGTATCAGAAACACAACCTTTAAGATCAGGAACAAAACGGAAAAAGGAATTTGAGACTTAAGCATCAGAAAAAAGGAAAGGAAAGAAGCACTATGTGCAGATGGTATGACCACGTATGTAGAAAACCCAAAGGAATCTCAGGCAAATGAAGAGAACAAGAGGGCGACTTAGCGACGTGCCAGGACATGTGTTGAATGTGATTTTTTTTTTTTTTTTTCTTTTAACTAGGCTCCGCACCCAACGCGGGGCTCGAACCTTCGACCCGAGATCAAGAGTCCCGCCCTCCACCCTCTCCCTCTCCGTCCGCTCGCGCTCCCTCCCCCTCCGGCTCCGCCGAGCGCGCACAGAGACCCGCGGGAAGACGGGTCCAAGGCTGCGCACCCGAGCCCCGACGACCCCAGAGAGGAAGGCTCCGGCCCGGGAAGCACCTGCCGCAGGTTCTCCCGCGCCGTGCGCCACCGGACGCCCACGCGGGCCCGGCGCAGGGGCGGCGCGGGGACGACCGGCAGGGACGTGGGCGCAGGGCCGGACCCCGGGGCCGTCAGGGGTCAGGTTACAGCCGGGCCCCAGCAGAGCCGGAAAGGACGAGCGGGAAACCGCCTCAGCAGCCCTCGGACGCGCGGGGTCGCCGGGGGTCGCCGGGGCTCACCCCGGTCCGCCCCCCCGCTCCCCTGCGGCTGCCGGGTCCCGGCCCGCGGGGGCCCAGTCCGCGCACAGGACGGCCCACGGTGCCTCGCCGCGGGCGCTGTCCCCGACCGCACTAGCCTTCGGGATGCAGTTCACCTGCCCCCACGGCGCCCGCGGGCCGGTGGCCGCCGTCCCCCCGCCCCGACCCCGGCCTGACCACCGCGCGTGCCGTCCTTCGCCGACATCTGCTGGCGGGAGCTCGGGAGGGGGTGGGCGGGCGGCAGGTGGCCCCGCGAGACCCTCCGCGGTGGGGAGAGGCCCCGCCCGCCCCGGGGCACAGGCCCCCTCACCTGCCAGGTGCCCAGACCCAGCGCCGGGATCCGCTCCATGCCCCGCACGGCGCCGCGGCCGCGGGAACACTATTGGCGCGCGCCGCCGCGCTCGTAGCTCCTAGGGGCCCTAGCGCGCGCGGAGGGCGGGGCCGGCGGGAAGCGGCTCTGATTGGCTGGCGGCGCCCCGACACGCCCACATTCCCGGGCTCCCGAAAGTCCGGCGTCAGGGAGTGGCTGTGCGCAAGCGCACGACTCCGCGATCTCACGGCCGGGGGTCCCGGGCGCGCGGCGTCGGGAGGGGCAAGAATCCTAGCTGGCGGGCTAGTGTTCCGAGGTTCCCGGGGTCGGCAGGGCTGGGCCATCCCAGGGTCGGGAGGGAGAGGACAGGTCTGGGCCTCTGTGTCCGCGCTCGGGGCGCCTGGAACCGGGGTACGCCCCTAGCACCCACCCTCATGGCGAGGGGGCTTCGTAATAGGGAGGGAAGGTCTTCCCCCACAGCAACTTGATGTGCTTGGGGAAGGGGCCCGGGGGTCCCGCAGGCTCCTAGGAGTCTGTCGGCCTCGGTTCCCCATGGATGACACACCTGGCTAAGTCCAGTAAATGCTTTCTACTGCCTGGGGTCCCTGGGAGTGGACAGAGGCCTGGGAACGCAGGACCTGGGTAGTGCAGAATGTGGCAGAGCACTGGACTGCTTGCTCCTCCGGAGTCCAAGGACCGACCGTCCTTGCTGGAGCCTCAGGGGCAAGTGGGCGGAATCATTGCCGGGGCTGGGGTGAGGAGACTTCGTGACTGAACTAGAAACCCCAGGACACTGGTCGGAAACTGGGGACATGGAGGATCCGAGGTTTTTCTCATCCCCCCATTGGAGCCCCCACGTCCTGATCCTTTGTCCCCTGGGGCCTGGGAACCCCCTGCCTTGATGGCCCCCAAAACCCTGTTTTAATTTCTGGTTTCCTGCGTGGGGCTGCAGTGCTGGCCCCGACCAGCTCACTGGCCAACGGAGCAACAGGAGCAGGGAGGGGACACCCAGGGGTCATTCTGACCCAACAATGACCTTTCACTAATGAACTTCTCAGAAGCGGGAGGGCGCTCTAAGATCCTCTCATTGACTCATTTGGTCACTGTGCCCCGCAGTCATCCGGGTGACCCACATGAAAGGACCCACATGGCCCCTGCCCACCAGGAGCTCCCTGTCCACAGTGGGAGATGGACAAAGACAAGAAAAGGAGCAAATGCTATAGGGAGATGAAGCAGGGCGCTGGAGGTCCAGCCAGGAGGCCCTCGGTAGGCCTAAAAGGCCACGAAAGTGGCATTTATGCTGTGACCAGAAAGACAAGAGGAGCCAGCCCTGCACAAGTCTGGGACGAGTGTGCTGGCGGGGAGCTCCCAGGCGGCTGGGACTCTGTTGGAGCAGGGTCCACCTCTGAGCTCATAAGCAAGTTATTGGGGAGATTCAGTTTGGACCAAGATTTCAGGTCTTTGAAGTCGGCTAATCTGATCTCAGCCCCCATTTGGTTCTTAGCAATAGGAACCAGAGAGACACACACGGAGGGACAGAGGGAAGGAAGGAACGCAGGAGAGAGCAAGCAGGACAGAAGTCACAGCCTTTTGTAAATCATCTGTCAGGCATCTTGAAAGTGCTATCCCATCACTCCTCAGTGTCCTACAAGAGCCAGGAGCTGTAAGGGAACGGTGGACTCGTCTGTGGCCAGCCACTTATTTGGAAGATGTCACTGGTGGAAAGGCAGGCTGAAACTAGAAAGCAGTAAAGCATTCCTCAGAACCCAGTGCCAGAGAAAGGTTTAACCCGTCCAAAGTCCCATCAGTGCGTACCTTAGCCTAGCAGTACTGATCCTAGGAATTTATCCAAAAGAAGTTCTTGCATAGTTTTTCAAAGATCTGTTTAGAAGCAGACTCATTACAGTGTCCATAGGCTATTCCCTGGAGGGCCGTAGCCCGGCCCCTCCTGCTCCCTCCAGGCACAGACCCCCTCCCTCTCGGTGAACACAGCACATCTAGGGCAGCTCCGCCGGGCACAGGGATGACCGTGGACACACTCCATCCAGCGGAAGTTCCAGGTACAGCGGCTGGACTGCCTGAGCTCGTGGGAACGCAGGAGGCTTTTGCAAGGTATACAGAAGGGGCTCAGCAAAGCTGCTGGGAGGGCAGAGTGTCAGGCTGGGGGCTTTAGAATGGGAAAAAGTGCTCAAACCCCATCTACGTTTCCACCAGGAGTGGCCCCAACCCATGTACCCAATAAGCTTAGCTTCTACATTGGCCTCTGGTCGGTGGGAAGGAAGGAGGGAGCCCTCCTTTCCCTCAAGGCAGGGTCGGGTGGAGTCTGCTTGGTCTGAGGCTGTTGGGTGAGACCAGGGTCTGCAATGTGTCTGCACAGACTTGGGAGTCTGCTGAGCAGAGAACATCAGTCCTCAAGAGGGGACATCAAAAGCACAAGTATAAAAAAATATATAAACTGGCTTCATAAAATTTAACATTTTGGATCAAAACATAGTATCAATAAAGAGAAAGACAACCTACTAAATGGTATAAAATACTTGCAAATAATATTTCTAATAAGGGGCATTTGTAGATTAAACAACTCTTTCACCTCTATAATATAATAATATAAACATTCCACTTAACAATTGGGGGAAGGGTCTGTATATGACAAATTCCCCAAAGAAAATACACAGGGGTGGCTGGGTGGTGACGTTGGTTAAAACATCTGACTCTTGGTTTCAGCTCGGGTCTGCTTGTGGAGTCATGAGGTCAAGCCCCATGTCAGTCTCCGAGCTCAGCAGGAGTCTGCTTGAAATTTTTTATCTCCCTCTGCCTCCCCCCAGACCCCCGCACTCGCTCTCAAATAAATCCTTAAAAAAATGGCCATATAAGGAAGGTATACACATATTACACATATTATAAACATAATTATTTTTTAGGGAAATGCAAATAAAAACCACAATGAGATACCTCTTCACATGCAAAAGGACATCTATTATTAAAAAGACAGGTTTTGAAGTTCTGGTGAGGATACAGAGAAATTGCTGATTGAAATATAAAATAGCAGTCCTTTGGAAAACAGGTAGTTCTCCAAAAAGGAAAACACAGAGTTACCACGAATCCAGCAACTGCACTCGAAGGTATGTACCCAAGAGAACCAAAAGCAAGGTTTTGTGGATTCGTGGTAACTCTATGTTTTCCTTTTTGGAGAACTACCCGTTTTCCAAAGGACTGCTATTGTGCTCTCTGTCACTATCCGCCTCTGTCTCTCTCTTTCAAATCAATAAATAAAATCTTAAAAAGCAAAAAGAGCAGCCACACAATATAAAACAGGCAAAGATATTAAAATACACTTCACGAAAAAGAAATATAAACAGCCTTACACACATGATGTATACTCAGTCACGACGAAATGACTAAATCCAAAAGATCACAAGGATCCCCGGAAGCTGTGTAGAAAGAGGAACTTTCTTCATCGTTGGTGGGAACCCCAGCTGCTCTCCCAGGGCGGCGGTCTGGCCGCATGCATCAAACTTACAATTGTAGTCATGTTTTGATTGAATGGCCCCAGCTCAGGCAATCTGTCCCATGGAAACGCTTCTACACCTGACCTTCCTCCACGGTTATGCCCTGCAATGTTCTTCACATGAGCAGAAGACTCGAAACCACCCGGCTGCCTTCATCAGTGTCTGGTCAAATGAATGACGGCCATCCATGAGAGGAAACGCAGTGTGGGGAGCGGGGACCAGACGAGGAAGAAAAAGTGAAGAGTGAAGCTTCTTTCTGATGATTTGTGAAGATGGCGAGCCCCATAATCCCTCCAGCCCCACCCAGATTCGTCTCGAGCTGCTGGACCAGGACGCAGGGACATTCTGCTAAACCTGGCAATGGGTCCCAGATGAGATTGGACAGCGTGTCTGTGACCTGACTGCCCTCATTTCAACCCCGCTCCAATCAGCTCCATGCAAGCACTTTAGCCCCATGTCTCCAGAATAGTGTCTTGCACACAGTAGGCACTTACACATGTACTGAATCAGGGTCATCCTCCCAACAGTCCTAGGAGGTGGCTGCTCTTACGTTACAGATGGGAAAAACCAGAGATACAAAGTAGTCTTGGGTGAGCTGATGGACTCATCCATCCACCCATCCATCCATCCATCCATTCATCTATCCTTCCCTCCTTCCTTCCATCCATCCATCCATCCATCCATCCATCCATCCATCCATCCATCCATCCTTCCTTCATGTATTCAGCACCCGTGTACTGCCCCTTCAGTGTGCAGGCAGGAACTCTCCTGACTTTCCGAGCGCACAGCTCAGCAGGTGGGATGACGTGGGCCCCACAGCCAGGAAGGGGGGCAGCTGCAGAGCTGCCCCTCTACACAAGCTCTTGCCCTGCTCTGGCGGGAGAGGAAGCTCTGCTAGCATCTGCTCCCAGCATCAGCCGAGAGTCAGAGCCGCCTCTGGTCCTAGATCCAGACCCGAAGCATGCCCATCACCAGTTCTCTCCCCAGTTCCGGTACCACTGCCAGAATCCTGGGTCAGCCACGGAACCAGAGTTGTTCTAGAAGCATCCTCCCCAAGACCACCAGCGACAGAGCCAGTGCCAGCCCCGGAGCTGGGTCCTGGGCTAGTTCCAGAGCCACCACCAGGTGCGTCTCGGCATCAGCTGTGGTGTCCCCTGCCGTGTGGAGCCCCCATCTCCCGGCATCTGCCCTTGAGCATGCCAGCGCCCGCGCCAGAGCTGTCCTTTCCTCCCTCACGATGACAACTTGGTTTTTAAATCTTCTTCTTTGCAGCTTATTAGATTTTATGGTTTAAAATGTACACACAGTGAAAATTTACCTTTTAGTCATTTTAAATTGTCTAATTCGGTGGCATTAGGTAAATATTCAGTATGCTGTGAACCCACCACCACTAGTTCTAGAATGTTTCTCAAGGCAAATCCTGCATACGTTAATGCAGACCCCTGGGCCCCACCAGTCTCCCCATGCCCCCTTCCAGCTCTGGGGGATTCCAGAGCTCTGCTCTGGAGCCGGGGGAACTTGGCTCTGTGCGTGCAGAACGGAGAACACGGGCACCAGGAAGGGTCCCAGTGCCCACAACCCCCACCCCATCTCCTTTCTGTTTCTAGGCATTTCCTTCTCCCAGGCCTGCAGCCACCTCCTGAGCACAGCGGACCCTTCCTCTGTCTCACCAGAGCTGAAGACCCCTGACAACGTGAACCTGTTCTGCACCAAGAACCCTACTGCTAACTGTGCCTTTGTCCTAAAAGTCCAACTTCCACCAGAAGGGCAAAGACGAGGCATGGAGCTCAACTCTCCCTCACAGGGAGCAGAGGGGGCTCAAAATTGCCAAGGATTCCTTCTCACAGATCCCTAGTGCTGGCCAGGACGGGGCCTGGCAGGTCAGGTACCCAAGTACTCACAGACCGCAGCGTCCCAGACACCCCACCCCGGCCTCCCTAGAGCCCTCCTTACCTAGGGCCCCACCAAGCCCTTGCCCCGTGGAACCCTTGTCTGCAGTGACCCTCTCTGTGACCCCCCCAACCATGACAGACCCATGGCCAAAGCTGGGCTCAGAGGCCACCTGCTCGGTGAGGGGGGGTTGGGGTGGGAGAGGCTCCCAGGCACAGCACAACTGTGGGGTCCAAACGCCTGAGGCCAGGTCTCGCGAAAGCAAGTGACCACAAGCGCTGGTGTCCCCGCGCATCTATATGGGGTGAACTCACTGAGTGCCCAGGAAGGACCCGCTAATACCAGTAAGTACTCGCAGCACTTGTGCGCCTGTCCTTCCCCTCTTACCCCAGCGAGGGACGGGCTGGACCAGTGTTCCCAGGGCCTGCCAGGGAGACAACAGGAGGAGGTGCAGAAGAGGCCGAAGGGGCCGCCTGACCTTCTCCCTGCCTGGACTCAGGTTTCCCTGACCCAGAGTTGCAGAACTGGCCCTGGGGGCTTGACTCTGGGGACCAGCCGTGCCAGGCAGGAGGTATTCCAGGACTCCCGCCTGCCTGGCGGGGCTGGGGCAGCCTGCAGGTGCTAAGGGTTGTGAGGTCTCCCTGCAGTGGCCCGTGGGGAGTGCCGTGGCTGCCAGGCGGGCCGCCGCTGGTGTGCTGAATGCGCAGGAGCACGGCAAGGCGGGGTCTGACGCCCGGGTGTAACGCACACACTGTCGGTGCTGCTGGTGGGCACGAGCCTCGGCCGCCCCAGGGGGTCCCCTCCGGTCTGCACGTGGGCAGGAGACCGTGCACATCCCTCAGTGCAGCCCAATAAGCCCATCCGTGGTCTGGGAGCCCACACCGCGTCCACACTACCAAGGGGGAGGTCACGAAGGTCTGTGTCCAGCCCTCCTGAGACCATCAGGAAACTGGGGCCAAGAGAGGCAGGAACTGGCCTGGGGCACATCCGATGGCCAGAGTTTAGAGAAGTAGGGAGGGCTCTGGCCTCCCCAGGCCAGGGCTCAACCCTCCTGTGGGGTTTGCTTTGGAAATGAGAGCCCCTAAGATTCTGAGGGAACTCTGCTCACCTCCCCGGTGTGGGGGTCCTCTCCTCTGCCCTTGCCCATGGGAGCACCCTCCTACGCGTTCACCTGCATGTCTGCCATGGAGAGAACGTGGCTGGAACCTACAAGAAACCTGGGGTGTTACCTGGGGAATGGAGCAATGAGGTGGAACATGTAATGAAGAACATTTGGGCTGTCGTGAGATTATTTTTATGATATACGTAACTTCTTAATTTTTAAAAATCGTTCCTAAATTGAAGCAATGTGGAAAGAGGCATTTTATAAATTGAAGTATAATTAACATACAGTGTTATATTAGCTTCAGGTATACAACATGAGTCCACAATTCTGTTACTCGGTATTCCTCAGGGTAAGAATAGTCCCCAATTGTCCCCCAACTTTATTACAGTATGGTTGATTATACTGCCTATGCTGCTTGCCATCTCTGTGACTTATTTTATAACTGGAAGTTTGTATTTCTTTGAGAAGGCAATAATGTAGAGCTAGCATGCATTTTTCAATAGACTTTATTTTATTTTTTTAAAAGGTTTTATTTATTTGACACAGAGCAAGCACAAGCAGGCAGAAAGGGGGAAGCAGGCTCCCCACTGAGCAGAAAGCCTGATGCGGGGCTCGATCCCAGGACCCTGAGATCATGACCTGAGCTGAAGGCAGATGCTTAACCCACTGAGCCACCCAGGTGCCCCTAGAATTCATTTTAGAAATAAATGCTTTAATGTTGATTATTTAGAGAAAATTACAGAGAAAACTCAAATTTTAAATCACATAGATACTATTTAGAATGTTCACCTGAACTTGGGAAATGTCTTATAATGGTAGAAATGGGTTTATTTATTTAGAAAAATTACTGTATGGTTAAAAAAAAAAAAAAAAAAAAAGCAGCTACCTATACGCCTAATCCATCACCAATCACAGGGACCTGCAGGGGAACTTCAGCTTGGCTCTCCTGCCCTCTGGTGGTCATGCCTCAAAATGCAGACACGGTAGTACGCAGGTGAAGGGTTTGAAAGGTGGTTCAACGCAGGTGTGTGAACTGCACTCCCAGTGTTGCAGATTCGAGGAACCTGAGAAATTTTCTCATTCAGGTTCCACACTTTAATCTAGCCATGTCATCACTGTGTCTCGATTACACACTCCCTTGAGATTCTTGATACAATACTGAGCCGGGGCATCTCTTGACTATTTGACTTTGGCTTTATCCAAAGCTACAAACACTTTCTGTAAAATGTCTTACATCTATACGATAATCTTAGGCCTTATAAGTACTACATAAAAGGTGTTTTGCGAATAAAGAAACACTAGTAAACGTACTTATTCTGCATCTTTTTTTTTTAAGATTTTATTTATTTATTTGATAGAGATCACAAGTAGGCAGAGAGGCAGGCAGAGAGAGAGAGAGAGAGGAGGAAGCAGGCTCCCTGCCGAGCAGAGAGCCCGATGTGGGACTCGATCCCAGGACCCTGAGATCACGACCCGAGCCGAAGGCAGCAGCTTAATCCACTGAGCCAATATAAGTCCTTTGTATACTGTATTTTTTAATTCCTCGTAACCATGCCACACGCCTTGTGAAGTATACACTGTACTCGTCGGATTTCACAGAAACAAAGCACGGGGGAGAAGCACGGGGGAGGCTGACAGAACTTAGGAGGCCGTACAGCCCCGGCCTGAAAATCAATCTGACTTGAGATTGTAACTTTGTAACTGTAACTTTGCTCCTTCTTTTTAAAATCCATATATAGTTAATTAATTTCTAGTTGATTGTAAATTATTTAATGAGAACAAGTTGGTAGTGTGTTTCAGTGTTTTAACATGCTCATTTGTTCAAAGCAACAGTTCTGTGTCGTGTTTTTTCACGCACTGATGTGAGTCACCTCACAGACCTCAAAGACCTAGACTCCTCTATAAAGTTTAAGAACCAGGCTCCATTTTCATTTTCCAATGAAAATAGAGGTTTTTTATTTGTTAACTTTAACTCTTTTAATTTTTTTAGGAATTTAAGGAGAAAACTAGGGCTTAGCATCCTCTTCCTGATAGATGCCAAATAGGGGCTCGATGGCCAAAGTCAAGTGCATGCCAGGAAAGAGTTACAGTGTACAGATTGGGTATATTTCTGATAAAAATGATTATTAACTTCAAAAAAGTTTTCCATGGCTTTGGAACTTCAGAGTAAACTTTCCTAGAGTCCCTTCTGTAAAATAACTTAATTTAAAAAAATTCCTTTGGGCAGGCCTCTGATCAGACAGTTGCAGGTCAAATCAGCTCTGATAACGCTACTAGTCGTCCACAGACATGTCACCAGATCATGTGAGCCAGGAATGACTCTTCCTCCCTTGAATTTCTACATTTGGTTTATGCTGTTCATACAGCACTGACTTCACAAATAAAGAACAACAGAACCATCCGTAAGACCCATAGAAAAGGAACTATCCTATCGGGATAGGATAGCACATAAATCTATCCATAATAGATGAGGTGAGCTGCTCATATATTAACTGGAAATGTGTGACTCTTCATGGGAGTAAAGTAATTGGAGTGAACTCTCAGGGAGGCATATTGGAGACTCGGCCATAAACAGGAAAGCTTAAGTCTGCTTGGGCTATGTTCTGTGTGAAGAAGAGTATTAAAACAATCATGTAACTGGTTTCATGTTAATTTAATAATTATAGCTATACGAAATACTGAAAACCTAATTATTTTAAGTTCTAATTCAAGCAGTTCCCACCCCTATCCCCAGGAGATGGGTATTCTTGTCAACTGTACTTTTGTAATGAGTAAACAGGGATGCGTACAAGTTCAGTAACTTTCAGGATTTCAATCTGGTAAATGAGGGAGCAGGACCCACCCTGGGTCCTCGGTCAGGACATCAGCACACTGCTCTGCTGCCGCATTTAAGATGGTCTACCCTCGGGATTACCTTCTCTAATGCGGACAGGCCTCAACCAAGGCCTGAACAGAACAAAAAGGCGGACTCTCCCCTGAGGAGAGGGAATTCTTCTTGCTTGACTGCCTTTGAGCTAGGATGCTGGTCTTCTCCTGCCTTCATATTGGGCTCAGAATGACCTACTACATTGGCTCTCCTGGGTCTCCAGGCTGTTGTTGACCGCTGATGTTGGGACTTCTTGGTCTCCATAATTGTGTGAGCCAATTCCCTATGATGGATACATATTACACATGCAGCCTATATTTACTTGTATCTATATGCATATATGTAATTCCATAACCTTACACATATAAATACATGTAATAATTTTATAATACGATTTTATGTATCTATCCTTTCTCTTGAGAACCCAGACTAATCCAGATTTTTGTTCTGAGAATGGGGACGGGGAGATATCTATCTCTCTATCATCTATATCTGTATATCTCTATCTCTATCTATTTCACCACGATGTACTGTAAGCGCCCGAGAATGTGGGAATAATGTTCTTTCCACTGTATATTCACCTCCTGTTACAATTTCTGCTGCGGGGTAGGCTTCCCAAGACTACACATGTACTCACTGGAAAGAAGTGCTAAGTGAAAGAATACAGACATAAAACACACAGTTCCCGGGGAGCCTGGGTGGCTCAGTTGGTTAAGTGTCTGCCTTTGGCTCAGCTCATGATCTCAGGGACCATGGATGGAGACCAGAATCAGGCTCCATGCCTGCTGAGCTGGGAGCCTGCTTCTCCTTCTGCCTCACCCCACTCCTGCTCTCTCTCTCACAAATAAATAAAATCTTAAAAAGAACAAAACAAAACCCACAATTCCTGGCTTCAGGGGTCTCACACTTACCCTTAGGATAGTGTGAGAAATCTACATGGATAAAATCTAATTAGCTGGGTGACTTCCATATTAATCTTAAGTGGGTACAGACCTAATACTGGAGTTTCACAGTATATGAACCCAAAGCTGATAAAACTGGAAAGGGAAGCAGATCCACAATCACAGCTGGAGATTTCAATACTCCGCTCAGCAACTGATAGAACGTGTAGACAGAAAAGGACTCCATCTACCACTGGGGCACAGTCACCACGTGCAGAGCACTGAACCCAAACAAAGCAGAATGCCCGCACACTCCTTTCAGGAGCACTCGTGAGGCTCGCCAGGAGAAACCATATTCTGGGCCGCAACCTGGGCTTGGATGTCTTGAAAAGGGCAGATGAAATCCTACAGCATTTGCATTCTTCTAGGTCGGGAAGCCTTTCCCTGCTTTGTTCAGGCGGAGAGAAACCAGAGGGGAGAAGGCTGCATCCACGGGTGACAGACGGCAGGCAGATACCTGCTCCCCGGCACCTGCTCCCAGGACATGTCCCTGAGCCAGATGTGTCGGGAATGTGGGGGGGACGTAGGGTGTGAGCCAGGGAGACCTGGGGTAACTATGGGGTCTGGACTCATGGTGGCACCTGTGCGCAGCAGGAGAGCCGCACCTGCTCCCCCGCACCAGCACCCCCACACCTGCTCCAGGCACCTGCTTCCCGCACTTGCTTCCCTCACCTGCTACTGGGACGTGCTCCCCCCTCCTGCTCCCCCCACCTGCTCCTGGCATCTGCTTTCAGCACCTGCTTCCCACACCTGCTCCCCGCACTTTCTCCCCACTCCTGCTCCCTGGCACCTGCTCCCCGCATTTGCTCCCTGCACCTGCTCCCCGGCACCAGCTCCTGGCACCTGCTTCCCTGCTCCCCGCACCTACTTCCAACACTTGCTCCCCTGGACCTGCTCCCTGGGACCTGCTTCCTGCACCTGCTCCCCAGGACCCGCTCCCTCCACCTGCTCCCCAGCACCTGTTCCCAGGACCTGCTCCCCAGCACCTACTCCCAGGCACCTGCTTCCCGCATCTGCTCCCAGCACCTGATCCCGCACTTGCTCCCCCGACCTGCTCCTGGGACCTGCTCCCTGGCACCTGCTCCCGGGCACCTGCTTGGCACCTGCTCTCCACACCTGCTTGGCACCTGTTCTCCGCACCTGCTTCCGGCACCTGCTCTCTGCATCTGCTCCTGGCACCTTCTCCCCACTCTTGCTCCCCGGGACCCGATCCTGGCACCTGCTCCCCGGGACCCCTCCCTGCACCTACTCCCAGGCACCTGCTTCCCGCATCTACTCCCGGCACCTGATCCCCGCACTTGCTCCCCCCAACTGCTCCTGGGACCTGTTCCCTGGCACCTGCTTGGCACCTGCTCCCGGGCACCTGCTCTCCGCAACTGCTTCGGGCACCTGCTCCCCTGCTCCCCGCACCTGCTCCCCGCACTTTCTCCCCACTCATGCTCCCTGGCACCTGCTCCCGGCACCTGCTCCCAGGACCCGCTCCCCAGCACCTACTCCCAGGCACCTGCTTCCCGCATCTGCTCCCGGCACCTGTTCCCCGCACTTGCTCCCCCCACCTGCTCCTAGGACCTGCTCCCGGGCACCTGCTTGCCGCATCTGCTCGCCGTACTTTCTCCCCACTCTTGCTCCCTGGCGCCTGCTCCCCGCACCTGTTCTCCGGGACCTGCTCGGGGCACCTGTTCCCCTGCTCCCTGCACCTGCTCCCCGCACCTGCTCCCCTCGGCTTCCCGCGTAGGTAAGCGCAGGGACGACGATTCGGCTTACCAATAACAACAGTAAAAGTAACAGGCTCCTTCCATTCGTCTCTTCCGCAAGAGGAACGCCGCCTCCCGCTCCTCTTCCTCAAGTCCCGCCCCTTCTACCCACCCGCCGGCCGCCACGAATCCGCGGCCCCGGAACCGCCGGCGCAGGCGCGCGGCGCTCCGAGGGGGCGGAAGTAGATCGCACGCGCGGCCGTAAAGCGCGCTCCCTTCCGGTTAACGACAGCCGCCGCGCCCGTCCTGCCGGCCCTCCGTGAGCGCCTCCGCCGGAGCCTCGGCGTCCCCACACGTCTTCCCCGCTCGGGCGCTTCGCGGGCGGCGCCCCCTCCGCCTTGGACCATGTTCAAGAAGTTTGACGAGAAAGAGAACGTGTCCAACTGCATCCAGCTGAAAACCTCCGTTATCAAGGGGATCAAGAACCAGCTGATAGAGCAGTTTCCGGGCATCGAGCCGTGGCTGAACCAGATCCTGCCCAAGAAAGACCCGGTGAAGATCGTGCGCTGCCACGAGCACATCGAGATCCTGACGGTCAACGGGGAGCTGCTGTTCTTCCGGCAGCGCGAGGGGCCCTTCTACCCGACGCTGCGGCTGCTGCACAAGTTCCCCTTCATCCTGCCGCACCAGCAGGTGGACAAGGGCGCCATCAAGTTCGTGCTCAGCGGGGCCAACATCATGTGCCCCGGCCTGACGTCCCCGGGCGCGCAGCTGTACCCCGCCGCGGTGGACACGGTGGTGGCCGTCATGGCCGAGGGCAAGCAGCACGCGCTGTGCGTCGGCGTCATGCGGATGTCCGCCGAGGACATCGAGAAGGTCAACAAGGGCATCGGCATCGAGAACATCCACTACCTGAACGACGGGCTGTGGCACATGAAGACGTACAAGTGAGCGCGCGGGGCCGCCCCGGGCCGGAGCCGGGGGCGCGGGGCTGCGTCCGCGTCGCGGCGTGAACGCGCGGATGCTCGGGGCAGCGACACCCAAGTAAAGATTTGCAAGGAGCCGCGCTGTCTGTATCTGTGTCCTTGCGCGCGTGCGGGGGCGGGGGCGGGGGCGCCCCGGGGAGGCCGAGCCCGCGCCCCGGCCGCGGCCGCTCCAGCCCAGGCGCACGCCTGCGCCGCCGGGAGCCTGGACTCTGCAGAGCGAGGAGCGCGCGCCTGGGCGCCCGGAGGTGGGAGGAAGCAGATGCCCGAGGGGGGCCTGCGCGGCTCTGTTACCGGCGCCGCAGGGACGAGCAGGACATCGGCGCCGAGTGCCCCGCAGGCCTCGTCCCCTCCCCGCTTGCTGTTGGGACTCGGTCCATCCCGCGCTCCGTTTCCCACGGAGATGCAGTCATTTAGGGGTGGTCGTGGGGCCCGTGGCCCAGGGGGGTCTTCCTGTTTAGGAATCCCCGGGAATCCGCGGGTGCTTCCTCCCGTGCTTTTGAGGCATTTCTCCGGGCGGCCGTGTGACCTGTTGGGAGGGGCTGCTTGCAGACGGCGGGGGGGGGTGTGCAGGCGCTGGGAGATGCGTGCGGGAGCAAGTCTCCCGGGGCGGACTTGGGCCTGTGCGGTGTCGCTGTCGCCGCGCGCATCACGCGCATCACGCGCACAGACACACACGTACAACCTCGGTGAGCGCGAGGTCTGAGCGCGGAGAGCAGTGTGCCCTCGCCGACGTGACCTGAGGACGACCCGCCGTGCAGACTCCGAATGCCGGGACCCTTACAAAAGGACGTGCTCAAGTTACGTGAGCTACAAGTTTCCTCATAAATCACTTCGTCTTGACTTGAGTTTTCTGAAATTTAAACTCAAAGTTATCTCAGTCTTTATAGAGCGGCGTCAGAGACGCCCAACTGGAAAATTGTGTAAAGGAGGGAACACAGGTCAGCTGAAGCCTCGTGGGTGACTTCGCCGTGATCGGTCTCAGAGTAACTCATCAGAGATAAATTAGGGTAGATTTGGGGTGAATGGAGAGTGAAAAGGTAAAAGGCGGACATTTAGATTTCATGTTGTTGCCTACAGAAGTTTGGGTGTGGGGCGCCTGGGTGGCTCAGTGGGTTAAGCTGCTGCCTTCGGCTCAGGTCATGATCTCAGGGTCCTGGGATCGAGTCCTGCGTCGGGCTCTCTGCTCAGCAGGGAGCCTGCTTCCTCCTCTCTCTCTCTGCCTGCCTCTCCCTCTGCTTGTGATTTCTCTCTGTCAAATAAATAAATAAAAATCCTTTTTTTTAAAAAATAAAAGAAGTTTGGGTGTGATTAAAAGACACCAGGTAGACATTGGAGGAAGCTTCTAGTGAAGATACTTAGTTGTGGAGTCCAGATTATTTTACCGTTGTTATTTTTATTGTTGTGGGTTGTTAATGGGATGTGTAAGTGTGTCTACTTGCGGACGAAAAAGATGCACCAAGGGTGGGAATACTCCACGGGGGTAGAATCTGTGGGCTAGAAAAGCGGGAAGGAGTGGCTCCAAAAGGAGAGAAGGGACTGACCCACCCTCACTTGGATTATGTCCTCACCACAGAGTTGTCCCGTAACAACTCAAACTCTCCTCATTAGAACACTGTTTTTTCCTCGAAGGATTAGGGCTTTTGCCCCGTTTAATTGTCTGCCCCAGTCAGCACCACCCTGGTCGTTGGTGGACACTGTGGAGGCCCTGGGAGCATCTCATGATAATACTGGGGAGCACCAGTGACTCTGGGACATGGACGGAGACACTCAAGGTAAGAACCCTACAGTTCTTCTTTGACGGTGTCCGCACCAGCTCTCTCCACCAAAAGCTGAAAGAGGACCTTCTGCATCTGTTTTAAGCCTTCCTTCAGGACTCCTCGTTCACGGATACGCATGCTACCTTCCATTATTGGACGCGGATCCTCGTACGGCTCATACCAATGCTACCGACCAACTCACGGTGGCCAACCTGCATCCACGTTGGAAAGGACGGAGGGCAGAAGTTCCATGACCTTCCTGGAATTTCATACAGAATTTGGTGTGTATATTCAGAGAGACGTGTATTTGTTAAAGCATTGTCTGCATTCATCATGTTTAAGGTGATCTGTGAGCCAGAAGGTTTTACGAACAATTGAAGTAGAAGAGGATTGTCTCTGCTTACTCTTGGCTAATTCGATACAAGCGCTGGTCACATCTTACCTCAAGAATCCACTCACTCCAGTGCTGTTTCTTCCAGAATAGTTCAACAAACATTATTGGGTACTTACTGTGGGGCTAGACACGGGGCTGGAAGTAAGATGCAGAAATATAAAATACCACCCCATTTCCGGGAGCTTAGTTTTGAAAGGAAGGCCAACATGCAGATGCATAATTTAATTTCAAATATATGTGTATGTATATACAGCTGTATTTAGTAACTGTGAATTACTTATAATATGGTATGAATGAGGGAAAGTTGTCTCTGCCTTGAAAAATCAAAGAGGATTTCTTAATCAGGCTGTAGAAATGTTAGAAATGTAGAATGTAGAAATATAGAAATGTAGAAATGTTAACAAGATGAGTAAAGATGTTTTCACAATGAAAATGGTGAAAAAAATTCCAGGAAAAGAAATAGCGTGAGCAGTGCAGGAGAGTCACAGAAATTGAAGCAGCTTGCCGTTTGTAGGTCATGATTTTCCAGGAAAAGATGAGAAGAGATGAAATCGCAGGCTTACAGGAGAGACCCACTTGTAACAGATTTCCCGTGGGGCCTCCAGAGGGACTACCCAGCAGACGGACAGGTAGTAAGTGTCTGGAGAGTGGGCAGTGCCAGGACTTGGATGCACATTTGTGGGCCATTAGTATGCAGGTGGTGGTTAAAATGGTGGAAAGTAAACGCTTGTGAGTTTTAACATGAGGCTGGAGATGGAGCGTGTGAGTGGAGGAAGATCTGTCCACACGGAGAACGAAGAGGACAAGAGTCAGCGGGGCCATGGCTCTGTGACCCACTGTCTAATTCCTGGGAAGAGTAAGGCAGTTTCCTTCAGCTCTAGAGGACTAAGTAAATACCTAGAATTGATGACTTACAGAGTCTGGAAGAATCCTAAGGAGTTTTGAATGGGACTCATCGGGCCAGAAAGAGGCTTGTCCTCTCCACGTACACAGTGCCTGCTGGTAGCAGGAAGGGGGAGACATGCATTCCCAGCCGCCATTCTTGGCCAATCCCACTGGACTTAGGTTGCCGTGTGGACAGTTAGTGTTCCTGCCTCTGGCCAGCCACCCTGAGAGCCTGTGGAACTTTAAGACTCAGGGAAGGAGTGGTGTTGGGCAGGCCGTGCTCCCTGGTGCCAAGGACCTGGCAAGAAGGCAGGGCTCTGACCACGCAGAGTCACTTTCGGTGTTGTATTGGCAGGTGTTAACTGTGAGGGATGAGGTGACCCCTTCCTCTGGAGAAGGAGCAGCCTTGCTTCTGCCCGTAAAAGCCACAGATGCAACAAGTTCAGATGCCCCTCCTGCAGCATGACCCCCCCCCCCATGTTTGCAGTCATCTGTGGAGCATGAAGGTCATGGGGTGTCCATGCAAACGAGCATGAAGCTCTGGCTGCTGCTTTTCTCGTGCTCTCTGCCCGCGTTCATGAAACAAGCTAGCTGGCTGGTGGGCACCTTGGGTAAAGTCGGAGACCCTGCACAGCGCTGTCGTCTCGTGGGGGAAGGATGGGACGCTAACCGAGACATGGCTTCCGGAAGAGAAGAAATGAGAAAAACGAGGCCCTGCACAAGGCCAGGCAGGAGAACTTGAGAAGACCCCTGAGGACCCCGTAACGGAGGCCCTTGTGCTCCTGGCAGCAGGGGAGAAGGGGAAGGCAGGGCATTGCCCTCTCCCATCTGTTCAGGGATGTGTAGAGGCCGAGCAGCAAGAGGCGAGATTGAAACCAGCCTTTTCAGCGGTACCTCGGTCACTCTCTCCTGGATGAAAGAAGGGCAGGGTGCTGTCCTTACCAAGGGCAGGCCCAGGACTCTAACTGAAAGTTGATGCAGTTTTGTGTTGATTGCACAGCCAAGGGCTCTCCAGTGCTGAATTAAATGACGTCCACAAGGGGACGGAGGGTTTTAGAGGGAAAAGGTTGTTTATCGAGCTGAACGAGCAGCCTCTGGAAGCCCAAAGTAAATGTAAAACCCTCCTTCCTGTTCCTTGCTTCTTAAACTCTTCCCTGAGGCCCTCATGCCTCCCTCCCTCTCTCCTGGGCCAGCAGCTTTAGGAACAAAGCCAAATGAGTTAGCGCCTGATGCTAAAATCCGTGATCTGTGTTGTCATTTTGGGGTTAAATCCGTGATCTATGTTGTCATTTTGGGGTGGTTGTGGGGAGCAGCATCTGAATTCAGCTGATGAGGTCTCAGAAAATTCAGAAGGAAAGAATGGTAAGAACCAGCTCACTTAAGAACTAGGCGACTGGGGGTGCCTGGGTGGCTCAGTCGGTTGAGCATCCGGCACTTGATCTCAACTTGAGTCTCCATCTCGGGGTCACGGGTTCAGGCGCCATGTTGGGCTCCATGCTGGGTGTGAAGCGTATTTAAAAAAAAAAAAAAAAAAACCACAACAAAACAAACTGGTTTCCAGAAGAGTTCTGTTGTCCAGGAACAGTTTTACTTCTACCCTTCTAGCTTCTGTGGCTGCTCAGTTACGACGACATAAGACAGGTTAACAGGAGAAAACCAAATTTAATTATGTACTGGAGCCCCATAAAGATAAGAAGACTCACAAGGCCGCTGGGCAGTTGAAGCTTACGGAACATCCTGAGCGATGGAAGGGGGTGGGGCCTGGGGAGACAAAGAGGGGAAAGGCTGCTCCCAAGAAGGCCTGAGGTGTTTGGAGAACAAAGGTTTCCCTGTTATCCTCCTGAGTTTCTTGGGTAAACTGGTTGTCCTTGGTAATAGCTGTGTTCCTGGGGCCAGACCTCCCTTTCCCATGTAAATGTAGTAGGCAGTTAGGTGAGGAGCTTCTGAATCCCCTGGGTTTTGATATTCTTGAGCTCAAAATACCCCTCACGCCAACGTGGCATATATGTGGGAGACTTGTCCTGAAACCTCTAGTTTAATAGCTGTTAAAGTAATTAAATTTATAGTTAAGGTTCTTCAAACAAAGAAAACTCCAGATCCAGAAAGTCTTGCTGGTGAATTCCATTCACTAAACAGTCAAGGAAGAAATCAATGAAAATTTTAGTTTCTTCTTTAATAAAGAAGTTTGAGGTTCGCTTCCCAGTTCATTTTATGAAGCCAGTATTACTCAAAAATCCAAATCAAAGACCCGGCAAGAGAATAAAACCACAGACCAGTATCCTCCATGAACATAAACACAAATATGCTAGAAAATTTTAGCAAAGTGACCCAGAAATAGGGAGAACTAGCAAACATGGGGTTTATTCTGGAAATGGAAGGCTGGTTGTCATCTTGCCATGAAGTCGCACCCACGAGTGGTCTTTCCGCAGCGTCCGCTTTACTCAGTCACAAAGCCAGGTGAACTCATGATGGTGAAGCAGGTTCAGGGTTCCAGTCTCACCGACGTGACTGGCCTTGGCTTCTTATCCAGCCCATGAAGCGGACCGATGACAAACCACACAACACACAAGGGAACAGAAGAGTGCGGGAAGTCATGGAACCAAAGGCAGGTCAGTCTGTGGGTGAGCAGTTCAGACAAGCACTCGCTCTGGCTGGGTCAGCTCTCGGTGCACAAGCAGTGAAGGATCTCGGTTCTGGTCAGAGACCAGTTGGGCTGAGCCTTTGGCAGCAGATGCCTGTTGTACTTAAGTGGTCAGACATAGAGGGGTCGGGTCCGGAGAGTCTGATGGTTTGCTGCCCAAACGCTTCCCTTTATAGGGATTTAATGGGTTTTGGGTCATCGCACACCTCCTCTGCTTCTGGTCCTTATCAGTTCTGGGGTGTCAGCTGGTGTTCCCTGAGATTCCTCCTAGCTGCAGTACCTTAACTGCTTGAGGCGTTGATACAGGCTCCTGCCTGACGGGAGAGACTCCATTTTGCTGTCTACACTGCTTCACTATTCTGAACTTAAGGAATGTAATGAATTGTATTAATAGGTTAAAGCCTGGGTGGCTCAGTGGGTTAAGCCACTGCCTTCGGCTCAGGTCATGATCTCGGGGTCCTGGGATCGAGTCCCACATCGGGCTCTCTGCTCTGCAGGGAGCCTGCTTCCTCCTCTCTCTCTCTCTGCCTGCCTCTCTGCCTACTTGTAATCGCTCTCTGTCAAATAAATAAATAAAATCTTAAAAAAAAAAAAAAGAAAAACCGTATGCTTATTTTACTAGCGGCAGAAAAAAATTGATAAAATTCAATACCCATTCAGCAAAAGAAAATTTCCTCAATCTGTTAAAATAGATCAGCAAAACACCAACAGCTCACATTATATTTATTGGTGAAAGAGTGAATACTTTCTTCCTAAAATCAGAAGCAGGACAGAGATGTCCCCTATTACCACTTACATCAGTCATTCTACATAGTGCAATAGGGGAAGGAAAAAAATACATACAGCTTGCAAATAAAAAATAAAACAGTATGATTGTCTAAGTAGAAAATGCAAAAGAATCGATAAAAAGGTTTCTAGAACAGATGTGTGAGATTAACAAATCAACTTATTTAAAAACCAGTTGCATGTTAATATGTTAGCAATGAATATTAGAAATTGAAATTTAAAAATAGACCATTTTCGTTGTGTGGAAGACTTGAAATAATTATGTATCGATCTCATGGAGTACGTGTAGGATCTGTATGTCAAAACCATACAAAATATTTAGGAACCCAGATTAAAGGGAACCCTAGCAAGCCCAGAGGTCTGCTCTGTTCACAAATGCAAGAATCAATCAGGTGGTAATTGGCGTGGGAAACTGGCAAAGGGAAAAAACTCAGTTATCTTTCTGGCTAACAGCCCATTGACAAGTCCTTGAAACAGGCCGAATGACCTTCCTCTATGAACTCAGCTGCCTCCATGTTGATCTTAGACTGACCACCCATCCTATGTGTCTACTTTAACATAAAAATTTCTCTGGAAACTTCCTTTATCTCTACCCCCCAAGACATATGTTGGCCATCATCCTCCAAGGGTATGACCTGCCGATACACATCTGAAGGGTCTCACGACTAGGGTTTTACTAGACAGTAATAAATGACCTTTTCCTAACTCCTCAGGCTAGCCCCTCAAGATTCTGAAAACCTTGCTTCCAAATTCCTTAGAGACTTAGGCTGTCCCTAACCGCCTCCCAACTTGGAAATATATGAAGAGTCACCTGTCACGGTGCAGCTATTTCTCCCACTGGTCTTGTCCTTGTGTTTTAATAAAACTACTTTTTTGCACCAAAGATGTGTCAAGAATTCTTTCTGGTCTGTTCGCTCTACACCCTAACATTTCCATATCAGGAATGTCCGTTCTTCCTAAATAAAAAGATACATTTAATATTATTGGGGTCAAAATCACACAAGATTTTTCATAAGAATTGACAAGCTATTCCTAAAATTTCAGTGGCAAATAAGGGGCACAGATTACCTGAAGCCATTTTGAAAAGAAGAAGAAAAAGGGCTCACAGCACCTGGCTCAAGGCTTACTGTAACGTGATGATAGATATGTCAGTAGAGTGTTAGCAAAAGGACAGGCCTGTGAATTAATGAACTGAGAATAGAGTCCAGAAACAGACGCACTAAACATTGTCAAATGGCTTTTTACAAAGCTGCAAAGGTAATCCAATTGAGGAAAAATAGTGTTTGCCATAAATGGTGCTGGGGACGTCCCCATACAGAAACTTCAGACCTCAGGCCATGCCTTGCAACGTAAACAGGTGTTAACTCAAAATGGATCGTAAGACCTAAATGTTAATAAAATGTATTAAATTTCTAGAAGTAAACATAGGAGAATGCCTTTTTGACCTTGAGTTCAGCGAAGATTTCATAGACATAACACTAAAAGCACTACCCTTAAATGAAAAAATAGAATTAATTGAAATCAAGAATTTCTGAGTTCTGAAAGAGAGCTAAGAAAATGAAAAGACAAGCCATATACTGAAAGAAAATATTAGCAGAACATATGCTTAATAAATAATTTGCATTCAGACTATAGCAAACTCTGCAAATGGCAGAAAAGAAGAAGCATTAAGAACTGGAGAAAAGATTGGGACAGACGCTTCAGCAAATAGGATGTATACACGTGAAAACCGCTCAGCAGCTTTAACGACGAGGGACATTTCAGAATAAACCACCGTGAGACACCACTACATATCTGTTAGAATGAACAGCCACAACCAAACCCCAACCATGCACATGTTGGTGAAAATACAGAGTTGCTGGTGGGGGTGCAAATGGTATGTCCTATTGGAAAGGAAATGTGCAAATGGATTTATTTGTAATCTTCCTGAACCAGAAGCACAGAAAGGAACATCCCCTCCCATTGTCACACGTGTATCTGCTCTCAATCTGTATTTTACTAGAAATCTTGTAGTGGAGAACTTTACAAATAATGACCAATGACGATTCTGAATATTACAACTCAAGGTTTTCAAATTCTGAGGATTAACGGTAACATACATGTTGGCACATTTTTCTTTTACATTGATGCACTTTCTCATTTTTTTTTTTAAACCAAAGTCTACATTAACTGTGGGGCCCCCGTGCCTTCATTTCATCCTCACGTGATAAACCCCAGGAAAACTTTGAAACATTTACAAAGAGCATGATTGCAATCCTTGCTTGTGCTCTTTCAGCAGAGCTAAATTCAGGATATAATTATTTTCCTTAAAAATTCAGTTGGCTCAACATATTTTCAAAAGGGGAAATTCCAAGGCTTTGAAAAGCACATCTGTGTTACAGAGAAAACATTTTCAAAGCAGGAAAAGTCTTTCTGACTATGCAAAATATCAAATTTTCGGTCCCATGTTTTGGGGTTATTTCTATCCAAAGACTTTTTCCTTTTAGTCGGAGAGATTTAGAAATGTGGGCAAGCAAGTCATGATACTGTCAGAAGCTTAGCCTAACAACCGTGAATGCTATATTAAACGATTTTCTTAGGGCAAAATAGAGGCTTTTTCAAAGTGAGCTATGCCCTCGCCGTGTGTCGTGGAGTGTATGCCAGAGGAGATCCGTGTCTTTCAAAAGCTCCTTCAAGGGCTGCTTGTGGACACACCGGCTGTTGGCCATGATGTCTCTATTCCTTTGAGGTTACATGTCAACTGATACTCTTAAGTTTGCATTGACCCCTGTATCGCCTTAAAAATCGACAAGAGGGCACAGTAGAACAAAAAGGCCGCGTGGGAATTGCCCCTTTTGCAACAACATCCGTGATCCCGGCCCTTGGTCACGCTGAGTGGTGTTCGAGAAACACAAATACTGTAGGGCATCCGTACACGTGGAAGCCAAAAACGGCAGCTCACTGAAAGGGAAAGTAGACTGGTAGTCACCAGGGGCTGGTGGTGGAGGGGATGGGAAGGTGGGTCAAGGGGAGCCAGCTTCCAGTTCTATGATGAGGAAGTTCTAGGGATCTCATGTCCAGCGTGAGGGCTTCAGTGAATAATCCAGCACCACATTCTTGAAATTTGCTAAGTGAGCCGACTTCAAGCAGTTGCATAAAAAGGTATGTTGAGGCGATGGGCATGCTAGCTTGATTACGGTGGTTGTTTCAAATCGTATCAAATCACGGTGTACACCTTCAGTACATTACAATTTTATGTGTCAATTATACCTCCGTAAAGCTGGGGAAAAAGGAGCAGTGAGATGAAAAAGGGTCATGGACAGTGGAATTGGTCAATGAAACTTTGGACCAAGCTGCTTCCCCATGCTGGTCACTGGGCTTCATTGCTTGTCTTAGGGAAGGACGCGTGGCCAGCGCTCCAAGCCCCCAGAAGCCCTTGTGTTTTCTGTGAGCAGGAGCCCCGAGATACGCCACTTCCCCAGTCTGCGTGTCCTGATGTACCTCATCCACTCCTCTGAAGGAACCAGAACCCCGACCTCAATACCGTTTTGAAAAGTCCCATTATCATGGTTTTTGTAAAGAAAACATCGGGATTTATGAGAAAACCCCTCTGTGATAGGGTTGCAACCTCTTCGGAGATGACAGACTTGAGGCACAGAGGGGCTCAGCCGATGAGCCAAGGTCACAGAACCCATGGGGTGTGCGGGTCGTCTCCGACATCCGTGGGCTCGTCCACAGGAGGTACAGCCATCTTGACCCTTTCTGATTCACGTGGTCTTTTCCTTGGTTAACCCAGCCCCACAGGCACACGGGCACTTCCAGTCGTTTCTTACTGCTTACTGGGAAAACAAAGTCCTAGAGATTCTTAGTTTTCAATATGCTCTTCCAGAAAAGCTAACCCTCTCCACTCCCGCCAAACTCTTCCGCACTCTCTGGCAGACTTGGTGTGGACATTTTGGGGTGTCTTTGATTCCAGTTGTTCTTTTATCTCATGTTTGCTATTCCTTTCTGGCCTAATTGTTGCCTTTCTTCAGAAACTTAATAGAAGTTCTACATTTCCTCGATTAGATTCCCTTTGATTATTTCGCTCATCCCAAATCAAATCTTCTGAAATCTTAACAGAACTTAATGTCTGTCTACCTCATTTTATCACATTGGCCTCAAGGAATCGAACGAAAGCTGCACCGATTGTGGTCGAGTTGCAAAACCACGGTGCTGGGTACAAGCAGGACCTCGAAGTGGGAGGATCAGGCTTCTTGCATTCACGGAACTGATACATGTGAAGGCAGAATATAAATATGATTTTTTATTCAATGAAACCAAAGGTATGAACGCTAAGATGCTGACCGAGGAGCTGAGCTGCGCAGAGGGCGTGTGAGGGAAAACCACGTCACGCATGAAGAAGAGGGAGCGTAACTGCCGTCTGCCCAGTCTAGCAGGACGTGTCGGGGGGACCCACACAGCGCCGGTGGCAGAAAAACGTCACTTCTCCTCCCTGAGGGCAGAAGAGGAAGGTGAGCATGGAAGAGGAGAACTGGGACCACACAGGAGAAGGCTTCGGGTCCTCAGTCACGGAGTTTGCTGAAGGCAAGGGCTCTCTCCCTCCTCCGGTCCTTCCGGTGGAATGTTTATTTTGAGAGGACCCAGCCGGAGAGACGAGGGAGAGAAAACTCCCAGGGCTCCAAACAGGGCCGGACCGGGGAGGGCTGGAGCCCTGCACTCGGAGGGAGAGGGACAGGGAAGGAAAAGGGAAGGGGGGTTGTGACTAGGAGTTAGCCACCCGGGGCTGTGTGTGTGCGTGCGTGTGTGTGTGTGTGTGTGTGTGTGTTTGGGCGTGTGCACACGCCTGAGGGTGCACGAACCTTAGCAGCAAATATCCAAGAATGGCACTGGACAACTGGACATGGGCTTTTTTCCAATTCAGTAGGAACAATGAAGTCTGTTATCTGACATCATCTTTCCCAGCAAGAGCTACTCTGTGACAGACATTCTTTGCTCCCTTACCTGACTGGCATTGCCTTTGTATCTGAGCAGTGGGGTTTTAATTTAATTTAATTTATTTTATATTTTATTTTATGAGAGTGAGAGGGCTTACCGAAGGAGAGGGAGAAGCAGACTCCCATGGAGCAGGGAGCCCCATGTGGGACTTGATTCCAGGACCCTGAGATCATGACCTGAGCTGAACCGACTGAGCCACCCAGGCGGCCCTGAACGGTGTCTTTTTAACACCCTCCCATACTAAACACAGGAAAGAACACGACCTCTATGATTCGAGAACAATTTGCCTGCTTGTTCTTTTTCTTTTTTTAATGGCAACGTGAGCTACAAAAGCCTAGATTCTTTTAGCACTAAGAACATGAATGATTTAAAACACGTGGTTGAATTCAGGTAAAATGAGATTGGTGCAGAAATCTGGCCGTGAAAAACAACACGAAAGAAGAATACAATATGATGTGCAGGGTTTTCCCCATAAAACTCCAGCTCAGAGATGATCATACTTCTGTTCATATATTTAAATACCTAAAAATTAAGAAATATAGGACATAAAATGTGCACAGGAGCTGAAATGTGCAATTATGGTAGAATGAGGATGTAGTTTCTTTATTCCCTTAGAATATTTCAAGACTAGAATTTAATAATGCATTAAATTATTAATAATAAAGCATTTTTATAAAGGACATTTTTCAATTTTAATACACAATGCAACAGTCCAATAATGGAGAGGCCCTCAGCACTTCTTACAGATTTTAAAACTTAGAATCTTTTATTTTACACCTACAGTCAGATCTTTAAGTAAGAATTAGTTATTTTAAACATTAGAAAATACAATTTTTATTAAGTACAGCATGTTGGGTGGTTCCCGCATAGAGAGTTAAACAGGAAAGTATCCCTCGCCCCCAACACAACACACTGCACAGGTGGGAGTCTTTCCATTTATTTTGAAGATTTTTATTTATTTATTTATTTGACAGATCACAAGTAGGCAGAGAAGCAGGCAGAGAGAGAGAGGAGGAAGCGGGTTCCCTGCTGAGCAGAGAGCCCCATGCGGGACTCGATCCCAGGACCCTGAGATGACCTGAGCCGAAGGCAGAGGCTTTAACCCACTGAGCCACCCCGGTGCCCGTCTTTCCATTTATTTTAAAAATTTTATTCATTCATTTGAGAGAGTGCTCAAGCTGGGGGAGGGGCAGAAGGAGAGGGAGAAGCAGACTCTCCACTGAGCTCAGGGCTCCAACCCAGGACCCTGAGATCATGACCTGACCCAAGGGCAGACACTTAACCGACTGAGCCACTCAGGCATACCTGAGGCTTTCCATTTAAAACAAATAGTTTGAACAAGGTAATCATAATAGTGCATGAAAGACATATTGTTTCTTTTGAGGGGGTAGGAGGATGTAATTAGGAAAGAAAATGTAATAAACAGATTTAGATAATTAGTTGGAAGAAATAATAGAAAGTCTTACATTGTTAATTTTCAAGATTCATCTGCAGTCCTTGGCTTAATTTATGCATTCATTTATTCTTACTCTCATTCATTTAGTATCTGTTAATTAATATCCACTATGAAATGGAAATTAAAACACTTAGGTACGTCTTTTTTGTTGCAATTAACAAAGCCCCATTGCTCTAGTGGAAGCGAAGCACTGTGGGGTGATTTCAAAGGTTTGAGGACCTAACGGAAGGCGCAGGCTGGGGGGTGGGTGCTGGGTGCTGGTTCTCACAGGGGACTGTGCCTGCACACTTGTCATCCCGACCCGGGGTGACAAGGTTCTCTCCATCTCTCCCCTGCTTCATTGTGTTCTCGCCTAGCAAACCAACTTGCTCCGATTTTGGTGTGCATGAGTCAAAAGTACGCAGACCACTCTGCTGAATCGCCGTGGTCCCCAGTCCAGACCACCCAGAGATGGTGACCAAGGTCTGAAATTAAAATCCCAATTCCAGGAAAAATGTATATAACCAGCCATGCTTTGCTCTCATCAGTTACATTCAGTGTAAACACTGCCCCAGGAGCCTAACCCCATCGGTGGGAAGGGAGGTGGGGTCTGGGGCCCTGAGCCCTTCGGTTTCCAGCATCTTCACCAACACTCTCCTCTATGAGTTTGATATGAAAATCCACAGATAATATTATACAACCAGAAAGATGACTTACAAAAATTAACAGACTGCCCTATATTATAATTATAACATATTATAACTATAATTATGTTATAATGTAGAGGAAAATAAAAGGAAGGTAATTTAAGATAAAATGGTATGATTTGGATATTTAAATATCCTGTACAACTACCCTGAAGACATGAGTAGGTACTCAGATGCTTACATAGTAAACACAAAATCTCTGTGACTGTGGCAGCACAGACGCAATTCAACGCAGGCAAGTTACACTGAATCCTCAACTCTAACCAGAAATAGTAACGCTTCCTGTGATGTGATTTTTCTGAAAGGTGGGGAGTTTGGGGTACATATCTGAAGGAAAGGACAATCTTCTCTCAATTTGCACATTAACTGAATTCCTATAAAATTCAGGGTGTATTGGAACTATTTGAAAATGTGTATGTGCTTTATTTAAAGTCGAGGTAGGTTGTGGCCGTTCTGTGTGACGTCGGAGTTTCTCCGTGTGCCGTAAGATATCCCAGGACTCTGGCATTGTCCAGTAAGTGCCAATAACACCACAATCCCTGTGACAATCTGAAACTTCTCCATGAATTCCAGGTTACTGTTCCCATTTTAGGGCTTAGAAATAGATTTCTTGAAAGAGTTCAAACCTAAAATTCCATCTCTCATCTGCGTTTGGTTCTCAAACCAATGAGTTCCCTAAATACATCGGTGGTGTTCAGGCTTTATTGTGTTTGACCTACTCTTTCTCTGCCCAAATCCATGAAATGTCTCCCCAGATCCCCTCTTTCTAGTGTTGGTGACCGTCAGGGCTCAGTCCTAAAATCTCTCCCCCTCTCCTTCCACACACTCCTTGGATAGTCCGTCCTCTCTCAGACCTACCGGGATGAACTCCAGGCTGATGGTTCCAGTATTTATACCTTTGGTCCAGATCTCTCCTTAGAAATTCCTAGACTGTCTTACTGCCAGCTGAAATGGTCCTCGGACAGTCCTACAGGGACATCAAATGCAAGAGGTACAAAACCAGCCTTCATGTCCCCACCACCCTGTCCCTCCCCACCCAGTGATCTTACTGGGGTTTCACAGAGCACTAAGTGTTGTGAGAAGCCTAGAACAAACATGCTATCTGCTGCCTTTCTGCATGGGAGAGATCGACGGTCATATTAGAGCACAATTATCTTTAGATAACTTTTTTAAAAAAAGATTTTATTTATTTGACAGATGGAGATCATAAGCAGGCAGAGAGGCAGCAGAGAGAGAGAGAGAGGGAAGCGGGCTCCCTGCTGAGCAGAGAGCCTGATGTGGGGCTCGATCCCAGGACCCTGAGACCACAACCCGAGCCAAAGGCAGAGGCTTTAACCCACTGAGCCACCCAGGTGCCCCTAGAGCACAATTACCTTTAATCCTCCAGTTTGTTCCAATGATTCTCTGGGTTCTGTGTTTCTATAATCCATGAAAACTTCTTTCCACCTATGACATACTGGCTTCTCAATTAATATTGATTAAATTAGGTACGTATTCAAACAAATGGATTCCACAGGAGGATAAGGAGATTCCAAGAAGGGAAGCGGACCTTAGTATTGACTGCTCCTCCCCCCCACACTAGGCTAACCGTCGAGGAAGGCTGTTGTGTAAGGGAAATAAATGGATGATTTTAACTCCGAAGAAAACAGGGTGGGTATAGACAACAGAGGGGTAACTTGAATGTGGTGGGCGTTTGAAGAATACGGTGTCTTATCCTGGTTCTTCATTAACTCATTGTGCAAAATGAGTCAAATTTCCTATGTCCACTTACTCAAGCATAAAATAGAGCGGCCTTGCCAACATTACAGGTTATTATAAAATTTAAATAAAATATGTTTTTAGAAGCTGTAAAGAGATCTCCTTACATAGTATAAAGTCTAACACACAATTGCTTTTCTAAAAAAAAATCGATATCCATGAATCGTATTATAAGTCCGAAGGGTATCTGAGTAACTTGGAGACCAACATTTACGTTACACTTCAGGTGTGAGCTCTTTTCCTGGAATCCCCGTGTTAGGACAGCCAGCCTCACACTCGCTCTGTGTGGTGACACGCAACACACGTTTTCCCGTTCCTCCTCTGCATCGGGAATCAGTCGAGAGACAGACAACAAGTCGGGCCGACGGGATCTGAATATTTATTACTGCAGACGCTGTCAGAAATCGGCTTCGTCGTGGGCATTCTTACTGATACTATGACAAACCCACAAAATTTAGGGTCAACTCTTGGAATCAAGACTTGGAAACTTCTTAGCTCAAGTCATACGTTCTTGTGTGAACCTTGACTGCGTTATGTGTAGACAGAAGTAAACGTCATCCCTAACTACATACAGGCCTGTGGGTTCATGGGTGTGTCAACCACATCGATAATACGTGAATACATTCCAGGTGTTTTTACATGATGTGAACCTCTTCTTGATTGAGCTCTAACCCAGAAACAACACAGAGTAATGGTTCTGAGATGATGATTTAGGAGCTTCGGACACCGAGAGGCCCTGACGAGGGGACGGTCCTTGCAGCAGGGCTCGCTCCCTCTGTCAGTGTATACTTTCGGTGAAAAATGTATAATTCCAGAAATTTGAAACTTGAATACTTTTATGTGTATTTGCTCATTGTTCTTCCATGTTCCAGTCAACCATATGTCTGAGTATCTTTTTTTGCCTAGTTTTATCATTTTATCATATTGTATAAAGATAATTCATTTGGCTTGAATTTCATTGTTTGTTTTCGATTTTCCAGAATATGACCTAAATGCATCTGCTGAGCTAGAAAATCTTTCATTGTTCTTAGAAGCACTCTTTCTGTCTACATCACTCATTTTGTCTCCTTTCTTGCTCATTCTGAGCTCCAGGTTACTGACTAGTGAGGTAGCGTGTGTCTTCAGAACTCCTCCTCCTCTTCCTTGTCCAAATACAAAAAAATTCCAACCTGTCGTCGGTGAGTGTGGAAAGAGGGAAATTCAGAAAGCACATGAGTGAGGGAGAAGCCCAACATCTCTTTGGTACCTGGTGTGTTGTAGAGAATCATGGGTATGAAAGATGCTTGACCTTCTTATCCACCGCACGTCCTTCAGCTCTTGAATGGGAAGAAGTGAATGAGTAACTTTGAATCCTGATTCTCAACCATGAATAAACCAAACTCCAGCAGTAGGTTTCGTGAGCACACAGTATGCACAACTAAATGACAGAGACGTTATGGTGAACGGTTTCCAAATCCACCAAAAGGAGAACCAGCCACGTACTTTTTATACAGAGAGTATATCACTTATACGCACGAGATACCTACAGAATCTCACAGCTTCTATCAATATCCTGTTGCTTGAGTAATAGAATAATCCCGGGAAGTTATTGCACCTAAATCCTGCTGTAACCAGACA
This sequence comes from Neogale vison, assembly GCF_020171115.1. Lineage (NCBI taxonomy): Eukaryota > Metazoa > Chordata > Mammalia > Carnivora > Mustelidae > Neogale > Neogale vison. The sequence continues at coordinate 143,942,236 of NC_058102.1, forward strand.
CTCTTCACCAGGGGCTTCTACAGGGAGGTGTCTGCTGAAATCCAGCCTAGGAAAGTAGAAGGACACGTCCTTCCTGTTGGATCTGTGACCCTCAAATCCAGTGCAAAATCCAATACAGAACGTTGCTATTTAGCTGAGCTAGTTCTCAAATAACCCAAAGCCACAGGATTCTGAATTCTTGCTTCATTATTGATGCTGGAGAGGGTTCTTCTTTCTGGATTTAGTGCTGTCATTCTGGGCAGGGATTCCTTTTAACCCCCAAACTTACATTCTTGTAGTCAACTGGCATTTTGTATTTCTACATTCATGCGTCTGCATGTATATGGCTACAGAAGTAAGACTTTTCCTACTTTGTTACATTAAGTAAGACTTTCTTACATTCGTTCTTGAGAATGAATGACTCTCTCTAGGTAGAATTTCATCATGCACATTAGGGTAAGTAAAAAATAAGGTAAAGAGCCGTTATTACGTATGAAAAACATGAAACAGAATTTGTCCCAAGTAGGTCTTTATTTCTCCTCCCTCTTCATTATGATTATATAAGTACAATTTATCGGTGATTTTCCTTGAAGTTCTTTTTCTCTATTTATGAAAGCCAAGACTATTTTACTTAGAAAAATCTGTTTAAAATTTTCTTGGATGGTGGTCCCCAAAGGTAAGTCCACAAGGAACCTCAGAATGTGAGCTTGGAGTAGGGTCTTTACAGATGTGATTAAGAGAAGGATCTGAAGATGATATCACCATGGATTAAAAGGTTCCTACATCCAATGACGTGTGTCTTGTAGGAGGAAGAGACCCACAGACCAGGGGACAAGGCCATGTGGAGACACGGGCAGACACAACATTGAACTATTGGCAGCCACAAGACAAGGAAAGCCATACATTGTTGAGTCCTTAGAAACTAGGGGAGAGGCATAGACCAGACCCTTCCTCAGAGCCTCTATAGGGACCTAACCCTGCTGACACCTTGATTTTGGACTCCTAGCTTCTCAAACTGTTAGAGAACATATTTTTGTCATTTTAAGCCACATTTGTGGTTATTTGATACAGCAGCTCTAGGAAGCTAATAGAGTAGCTAATCATAACATTCAAAACACCATTTTAGGGGTATCTGGGTGGCTCAATGGGTTCAGCCTCTGCCTTTGGCTCAGGTCATGATCCCAGGACCCTGGTATCAAGCCCTGCATTAGGTTCTCTGCTCAGTGGGGAGCCTGTTTCTCCCGCCCCCACCTCTCTCTGCCTGCCTCTCTGCCTCCTTGTGGTCTCTGTCTGTCGAATAAATAAATAAAAACTTTAAAAAATATAAGCAAAACTATCCCTTGGCTCCTTAAAAAAAAAAATAACCAAAACAAAACACCACTTTATTTAGGTTATTTCCTACTGACTTTCATGAAGATAGCCAAAAAAGAAATTGTTGTTTAAAAATAAAATCACTTTCCTGTCCTCGGATCTTGTTTTTGTATTTTTGAAATGTATGTTCTTGAATTTTTTAAATTTCTGCTTTGGTTAGTTAGGGTTTATAGCTTACCAGCATATGGGCTGGAAAAAGAAGCTTATAAGAGATCCCTGAACAGTGAAGAATGGTGACTTGAACTTGGCCTTCTTACCTCACTTGGGCAGCAAAGTGTAAAGTTATGACATTCCTCTTAGAACTTGGGATGTAATTTAGACGATCTCAACTGTAGCCAGCCATCTGGAGAGAACTGTAGGGATGCAGGATGGAACAAAACTATCAGAAATGGAAAAGTATGCTGTCACCATCAAGATCACCACCACCACCATCATCATCATCATCATCATCAAAACCTTATTACTGAGGTCACATCACTGAAGTAGGTTCTAGAGAGTGTCATATAAGCTTCTGCCCTCAAGATGGACATACCTCAGAGAAAGCTGGATGAATAGTTTTGACTTGCCTGACTCTTGCCTGGGACTTGTTTGCACGTTTCCGGGTTGAAGGCAGAACCCACAGAGCTTAACTATGGCCTGTGTAAGGACTCAGCTCAAACTGAGTCAACCCAAGTCAATCCCATGTCATCGGGTCCCCTGAGGCTTTGCCGGGGACCGAGTATTCTGCAAGCCAGTGCCTGCAGGGGGTACGGTGTGCTCTTCTGTAGATGTGCTGAGTTGAGGGGTGAAGGGGACAGCGATGTGGGGAGAAACCCGCCTTCCGTTGCAGACGGCTGTGTGACTGTGAAGACAGGTGTTAGAGGCTGAGGCACAGCTTTGCGTGTGGTCAACGCCCACTCACTATTCCTCCATTTTAAAAGCCTTCCAAGGCTTACCTGCCATGACCTACTTGTGGGGGCTCACTTACTCTCTAGTTCTCTCTTTTCAATAAAAGCCCCGAGATTTTTGTTCCGGCAGGTTTGGGCTCAGCCCTGCCCTGCCTCCAGCCCCCGGGGCAAATGGATTGTTTTAGGGATCTGAGCAAGTATTCCCCTTCGTCCCCATCAGAATGCTGCCTAGGACTTGGTGTAAGGATCGGGCAGCTGGCTTGGAACGGGGTTCATGCAGATATCGCTACCAAAGAGAAGTCAGACACAAAATGAGCAGGGAATGAGCAACGTCGGCTCCCATCCTCCCCCCCGCCCCCCATCCTCCCCCCTCCCCCCCACCATGAAGCGGCTCTGTCGCTTGTGGTCGCTTGAACAGCAAGTGCAGACACAGAAGGAAAGGAGGGAGACAGAGGCCGGTCAGCTGCCCTTCCACTTTCGCAGGAGAGGAGCCGGGTCCCCAGCAGAGACAGAAGCAGGCACAGGTGGGGCCCGGGAGCCCAGCCAGCCAGCAAGACCACACCCGTGAGCCCTTCCTTGCAGAAGACAGAGTCTCCAGGTTTAATCTGGAGAGTGATTTTGCGATGTGAAGAATCATTTTCAAGGCAACGAACCTTTAAAAACCTCTAAGCCCATAGGCTGAGCAGCATTCCAAGTGATCATGTTTTCGGTGTTTGCGTACAGAAGCACGGCAGGTGGCTTTCCTTTCACGTGGCGCAAGGCAGTGTTGGGTGTAGAAAGAGGGAATGTGTAACTGAACAAAATTCCCGTGAACGATCCTTGGTTCATCTGGGTCCCTGCAGAAACAAAAGATTTCCCTCTTCAAAAATTTTTATTACAGCAGAAGCTGTCTTTCCTACAGAGCGAGCTTGATCATTTGACTATTTAAACATCCCATTCTTGGTATAACCAAGACCCATTTATTCCAATGACATTTTTTTCTTGTTATATACATATATTTGCCAAATTATGTCACGGGTTCTCTTCGTGTGGTTGGGGGAGAAATAACAGGGGTCTCTCTTTTCCAGTTTTCTGTGGATCCTTTGAATACACAGTCCGAGCTCCACTGTGATGTTCTTGATAATTTAAAGTCCTTACTGGATATGCTTTTTCATAGAAAGCAAGGGGTGCCTTATGCATAGGTTCTCTGGCCTCCTTCAGATAGTATTTCCACGGTATTTGTGGTTAACCGATCACGGCGCAACGTCAGACCTGGTAGCACATGGCCAGTCGGCTCTGAAACTACCATGTTCTCAAATTTTTTAGTGGCGTCTGACAGAACATTTTATTTCCTTTGGCCTTTTAAAGCCCTGCTGGCCAGTTTCAAGAGTTCCTACCTTCCCCGAAGTCGCCGTGGGTGGGAAGCTCGAGTTTCTGCACGGCTGTGAGTCCCGCGCCGTCAGTAGGAGCCCAGCCCGGGACAGGCTCTATGAACAGCTGTCATCACCCCTCCGGGTCACCCATGCAGACTCTGCGTGTAGAGCGCGATGAACTCACGGTTCAGAAAAATGTCTCCGAGAAACTGGGCGAGCTTGCCGCTGTCCCTCAGACAGAAGGGAACAGGTAAACGACGTTTATCAAACGCTGGCCAGCTCTGGGAGGTCTGCTGTGGACCGACAATGCACGGGACACGCACAGTGGGGGTGCACAGCTCCCCGAGCACCCCCCCCCCTAGCGCCTGAGCACCCTCCCCAACGCCTGCAGCTTTCTCCGGGTTTCTCTGTCTGTGCTCCGGGACCCCGTTACCCACTCTCTGTCGCCACGGCTCAGGCCAGGGGATCTGCGGACCCAGAACAACAGAGCGGCTCACACATGTCCCCTCTTTTATTTCCGACCCACTTTTCTCAGTGTCTATCTAGGTGTTGGGGTGACTCCGCGTCCCCTGCTCCTTCTTCGATGATAGCCCGTGGCCGTACGTGTTGGCTGGCATCTGTCCATCCGTCTGCAGGGACGGCTCGCTGGGCTGTTCTCAGTGCACGGCCATTGCAAGTCTCGCCGTAGCCAAGTTTCCTCCCGGAGGTTTGCTTTATTTCTTTTGGGTAGACGCCTCTGTGTGGAGCTGCTGGGCCCTAATTTTAAATTCCCAGCAGCCGCGCTCGAGCTGTCCGGTGCCTGTGCGCACCTTCGCGGCCACGTCGGTGGGGTTGTTGGTTATGAAGTGATACCTAATTACGGTTCTAGTTTGCGTGTTTCTGGTTACTGAGGACGCTGAGCACATTTTCGTATCGTTCTTGGCCGTTCTGTGGTGAAGTACTCTTCAGGCCCTTTGCCCATTTCCTAGTGGCTCGCTTGACTTTGGTGTATTTGTTGTAAGGGGCATCTGGGGGGCTCAGTCGGTTACGCGCCTGCCTTCAGCTCAGGTCATGGTTCCAGGGTCCTGGGATCGAGCCCCGCATCAGGCTCCCCGCTCACTGGGGAGTCTGCTTCTCCCTCTGCCTGCTGCTCCCCCCATGCTCTCTCTCTCAAATAAATAAAATCTGAAAATAATCTTTATTGTACCATAAGAGTTATTTGTATTCTAGTTAAATATATCTGTTACTATATGTGGACTTTCACTTTGGACCCTGAGCTGAGGTTTTGACCGTAATGCTTGCCGTGTGAGTTTCGGGATACCAGAACATTCTCTAGCCGCGTGAATAAGGCCCACGACGGGCCCACCCTGCCCTCCCTACTCCTGTGACGCCCACCCACTTACTCTTGTGAACCACTGTAAGCCCAGGTCACCGCGGGAAATGCAGCATTTGCTGGTATTACCCCACAGGCCTTCTCAGTTTTCCTTTTCTGGATCATTGTGGGGGCTCAAAATACATATTGTACTTATTCTGTGCCTGATGTAGACAGTTACACGCAGTCGTTAACTCCAAGAGATTTGCAGTCTGGGAGCAGTCCGGATGTACGAACGTGTAAGGATGATGCTAAAATGTCACCTAAATTTGCAAATCGACGGCACAACGCGAGAGCTTCCAGACCACCCGAGCGTGGCTGGAGCCGTCCAGAGCAAGACATTCCTGGAGCCCATGGACTGTCCAGCACATGAGAAGCTGCCGGTAATAATAATTAATTACGGTGGTAAAAAGCATGTCTGTGAGCACTCGTGCCTGGTCTTCGGACTCCGCAGGCTTGGTGGGAGGACCGGGAAAGGGAATGGTGGGAACATCGGAAGGAAGATTTTCTGGAGCCACTGGTGCAAGAGGCAAGAGGCACCCTGGAACTTTCCATCACTGCAGTGGAGGAGAGGGAGAGGCTGAGGGCTGTTGCTTGTCCTGGTGGGGGTGAGGTGCAGGGGGCAGAAGGAGAGGAGGCAGGAGGAAGGATAGCCGGGGTCGGGAGGGGAGAGCTGGGCAGTGCGCGTCGGCTGCTGTCCCTTGGGCTGTGCCATCAGCAGCAACACTGACCTCGTGCACTCAGGGGTCAGAGGTCAGGGTGGAGGCGGGAGACGGAACAGCACCTGGCTGGTCCGGGGGCCTCAGGAGTTCAGTGGGATGGCTTTAGAACCCACTCACTGACCTCAGAATGAAGGGACCTATCCACAACTGCAGCCCGTCCCTGTTCCCACGGTCCCTGAGGCACAGTTTGGCTCTGAACACGCCTGGCTCATTCTGACTGTGGGGACGGTGTTTACGGACACGAGGAGGAATTTCTAGGAAGTGAAGATGAGCCAGGTCCGGACTGACCAATCTGATACTGGCTTGGGGCCCAACGCCAAGAAAGCAGTGGGCTGAGGCGGGAAAGTTGTTTGAAACGGTGCTTGACATTCTCGCAAGAATCTGGAAATGTCAATTGCTGCTCGAGGTGAACATTTCTTCTCCAGGGTGAGTGTGACAGCCTCCTCCTGTCGCGACCGTGTGTCGTTCAAGCCCGTGCCTGCGGGACAACGAGACATCTCGGAAATCGCTCTCATTCCTAATCTGTATTTGTGCCGAACTCCAAAACTGTTTAATCCAGCAGCTCATGGTCATCACCAGCACAGAGAACACGTAAGAACATTCCCTTCATTGTAAACAGAAATCAAAACCAAGGGCTCTTCTCCATGTGAGACGCCTTTTGAATACGAATGCGTGAGAGCTCAGATTAAATTAATCTCAGCTGTATAGTCACGCTTGGCAAATGAATCAGAAAATAGTTTCCTCTTCACATGACAAGTTGCCCTTGACAGCAAATTAAAATCTTAATAAGGGTTTTTAAAATATACATGCATATTTACACGCATAAGCTCCCTTCGTGGAGCTCAATGTCAAAATACAAATTATTTTGCGTTGTATTTCAGAAAAGGTGAACTTTTGAGAACATCTTTCAGACCTTTTTATCTGGTGGCTTCGAGTACCCCTTATACTTGAGTTCCGTTCATTTACCTTCTCAATGATTGTTCTGGAAACCTTGTTAGAGTTGTTGGCTAAGGTTTGGTTCTTTAGAAAGACATAAAGATCCCTTGTTAGCTCTTTACTGAAGTGATACACATGTTCATGGTGTAGGGCTCTACCTCCCACTCTTCCTCAATAACAGTGTCTTCTTGGGGCTTTGATGCAACAGAGAGAGGTCAGAGGACAGTTATGGATGCAGATTCCCATTAAGGTTGCAGCCCAGGGACACAGGCTAAGACACTGTGACCTAATCACGCGGTAACAGAGTGCTTCCTCTCTCCCATGCTCGCTACCATGTCTAATAACAGTACTGTGTAATGGGGAGGGCTGTGGGACTCAGACTCTAGGGAGGCCCTCTGGGGGAAACCCCAAAGATGTCACGGGAGATGGTACTAGAAAACCCTGAAGCCTCTGACACATTCAGCTACAATAAGCATTAAACACTGCCCAGATCTCCCATGAAATGTCTCTTTACCTCCAGTTCCTGCTGCGCAGTAGGTCATGTCTGGCTTTCAATTAAAAAAGAAATCACAAGGCAAGCTAAAAGGTGAGAAAATGTGCAGTCTGGAAAGACAACAGTAGCAACCGATGTCATCATTTCGAGTCGACACAGATTTGGGGATTGTTTAAAGTAACTGTGATTAACATGTCAGGAAAAAGTGACAACATACAGAGACAGGTGAGTCAGCTGGGAGGGGAACCTGTTTCACGGGCTCCTCACTGGAGGAGAGGGTAGGGCAAGTGGAACTTCCCAGACGAAAATGCCAAGGGAATTAAAAAAGAGAAAACTATGGAAGGGAGGAGAGATGGAGGGAGGCAAGGGAGAAAAAAGATGACTGGTATCTGAACATTATAGCGTCTTTGGTCATTTGGGGGTTGGGGAAAAAATACAGGACAAAGATTGAGTCAAGATCACCTGATCTCGGGATCTGTCACAGATGAGCCGATGCCCGGGGAACCACGCACGTGGCTTACGCCCAGCTCTGAGAGGCGCATCTTGACCAAAGTTTGCATAAGGCGCTTCCTCTCAGTGTGACATTTTCCGTTGCTTCCCAATCTCGATCCCACCTCCCTGGCTCTGGAGGGGCCATTCAGTGCTGGCAATCCTTTCCTAACGTGCTCTACGGTTTAGGCTCCTTAGTTTCCCGGCACCTGTGTCCAGACTGCGACGTTACCTGAGTAAGAGAGCCTGGCAATGTTCGAGTAATTGTAAGAGTCGCTTAATAGTATCTGCGTATCTGGGACCATTAAGACCAGACTGTGACCTGCTCTCTGGCCAACTGTTTTCCATTTCTGCATTCCTGTATTTTTATAGGTGTTCAAGATAAACTCTCATTTTGCTGGGTACTTTGCATATGAGAAATGTGGCGTTATTTCATAATCGCTGTGTTTTTAATAACCCATATTGTACTATTTGCGAGCTTACGTTTGCTTTGTGTAAGCGTAATGCCTGCTGTTTCCATAATACCTTCCTGCAAATTCGATAATTTGGGCTTTACTTGATGATTGGACTTTAATTGGAGGTTCCCCAGTTTGCTCTTATGACGACTGAATTCTTCAATGGAATGCTTGACAGTCATTTCTTGAGAAGACTATTGTCTTCACTCCATCTGGGTCATCCTAGATCCACAGACTGGCAACTCAGGTTTTGGATCCCAGACTGGTTTGGTTTGCAGCACTGAAACCCTACATGATGTTTGCTCAGAGGCCATAGATACATGAGTGGGTTTGCAGTCATGGGCTCTGGAATACGTTTCCTGGGGTGGAATCCTGTCTCGACACCTCGGCGGATGTGTGACTTTGAGAAAGCAACTTGATCTCTACATGCCTATGTGATTTCATACGTAAAATGGGGGGTAATCCTAGCTCTTCTCTGACTTCGTTCTCAGCGGATGGGGATGTTACCACGCATCCCTCGTTCAGAAGTTGGGCTAACGCAAGCACTCCGAGTCATCACCTTTATCTTAAAGCTGCCTTTGGTCGTTAAAGTCATCCTGCCCCGGGGCTGCCCATACATGTGGGTAAAGCCAGTTTCCTATTTGGTGAAATCATTTGTCAGAACACAGACAAGTACTTGGAGTCCCGGAAAACACAGGAGTGTCTGACTAATGGGGGTTTTTCCTGTCACCCTCCCACGCAGAATCGGCTCTGTACGCGCAAGCCTTCTTTCCCTCATGGTCAGAAACCTATTTCGGAAAGCTTCCGTGTCTTCCACAGAGTCCTCTGGTCTCTCACGTGGACTCGTAAATATGGTGTTCCTTTGTGAAACCGTGGTTCTACGTTCTCACCCGAGGGTCTGGGATGCAGTGCCTCAGAACCTACAATTTTAACAACATCTCAGATATTTTAATGACTAGCTCTTGGAGAAATATTGGTCTGAAAGTCTACATGCTAGTGGATTTCCATCTTCCAAGACAATTGGAAACAAGCATAAATTTCATATATACTAGAAACCATGTTAGAAAAATTGGCCCGAGATCACTGAGAACCTGTGTTTTGTGATATATTGATATGGTGTAACTTGACTCTCACTTGTGAGGACAATCCTTCCTTTTTCCTAATGGGTATGTGGGGGACAGAATAATGCCCCCTCTACCCCCCAAAGATATCCACATGGAAATCCTCAGAACCTGCTAGTGTGTTATGTTACCTGGCAACGGGAGTTAAGGTTGTAGATGAAAATAAGTTTACTAATCCGTTGATCTTAAAATAAGGACATTCTCGGGCGCCTGGGTGGCTCAGTGGGTTAAGCCGCTGCCTTCGGCTCAGGTCATGATCTCAGGGTCCTGGGATCGAGTCCCGCATCGGGCTCTCTGCTCAGCAGGGAGCCTGCTTCCTCCTCTCTCTCTCTGCTTGCCTCTCTGCCTACTTGTAATCTCTCTCTGTCAAATAAATAAATAAAATCTTTAAAAAAAAATAAGGACATTCTCCTAGATTATCCAAGTGAGCCCACCGTAACTTGAAAGTAGAAGAGGGAGGCAAATGGGAAGGGCAGAGTCAGATTTGAGGATTCTGTCTTTGAAGGTAGAGGGAGGGGCCGTGAGCCCGGGAATGCTGGCAGCTTCTAGAAGCTGGGACAGGCAAGGGTATGCATCCTTCTTAATATGTCCAGTAAGGAACACAGCCCTGTGTACCTGAGTTTAGCTCAGGGAGAACTATTTTGGATTGTTAACTTTGCCAAATGTAAGATAATATATTTGGGTAAAATCTCCTGACCTTCAGTTTGGTTATGCATGTCTACATACAGCACCCAAAAGTGATCCATTAAAGAAAAAAAAAAAAAAAGAAAGAAAAGAGAAAGACGCCCATACCTACACCCCACCCTCACAGGTGAATGAGTGATAGACCTTGCCATGTTAAGCCTTTCAGATTTGGAGTTATTCGTTGCTATAGCTTACGAATCACTTCATCCCTTCTGACTGGTAAAAGCCGGAAGAATCAGACTGCATGGTGTCAGAACTAGATTTGAGACCAAAGCTCTTCCCTTTAGCTCAGTTAGTAGATGCTGACTTCTGAAAGGCTGGAAGCAGCAGATTCTAGGACTAAGATGGTGTGGAGGGGGCGCTGCTTCATCTGGAGCTATTTGGTTGGAAGATGAGAGGCAAGAACGAGCTCTCATCTAGTGCTTTTAGCTGGTAAGCACTTACCTTGCACTCCCATCTTGGATGGAGGACATACAACAAAGGAACGACAAAAACATTTGCAACAAATTAAAAAATAAACCCAAAGTGGAATTTCGCACAGCACATTCTGGTGCAAACATGTTCCCGATATTAGTAGTCGTACGGGATTTCGGGTGCGTGAGCAACACTTGGAATTCTTGTTCAATGAAAATTCTGATTTAGTAGATCTCAGGTAGGGGATAAGACTGCATTTCCAGAAAGTCCCACATGGTGTGGATTCGTGGGCCACATCTGACAAACAAATATTTTAATTTTGTTTGAATGTGTAATTTCATTTCTAAAATCGGAAGCTAATAACAGTAGGTGTATTTTTTCTCAAAACATGATGCATTAGCCAGCTAATTAAAATGGTTTGTCTGCTGCATGTTTTCAGCATTTACTTAACCTCCTATGATTTGGCTCAGAAAGGATTCCTAACTGAAATCTATTATCACAGATTAAAGAGAGAGAGAGAGAGAGAGAGAGAGAGGAATAAAGACAAAATATAAATTAAGAAGAAAAGCCCTCTGTCAAAATTATTCAGGTTATCTCTTTTTTATTTTGCTTATTTGTTGGATGGAAGAAATCAGGACAGTTTATATTGACCAAAGAAGATTCACAGTGAGGTTTGGAATGTTAAGTATATTACTAACAATTTGTTCTTCACTTCAGCATCAACGAAGAGGCTCATTGGACAAGGGCACATTCAGTTGCAATAGCAAAGTCCGCGCCAAGTTACAACTCAAAGCCAAATGCTAAGACATTTAGAAAACTAAACTCCTAGCTATTATCGCTGCACTTTTTTTTTGATCCTGGTGCACTGACCTTTCACCTTTGTCCTGGACTCAAATGATTGTATTAAAAGCAATATTCTTACAATCAAACTACACATTCACTTGTTATTTGAATGCTTCCTCACAAATTTCTTTTACAGATTTATTAGAATAAAACTGTTCGTTAAATGTCAATTCTACTGTTATCCTTATTTACAGGATGGAGATGAGAGGCACAAAATCCTGAGACATCCCAGATCCGGCTTTCATTTAAAGAAAGTTTAAAACAGAGAACAGGAGGCGTCCCTTTAGCTACTTAATATTTTGCAGACGAATCAGAGCCTAACTGGAAAGACTAGAATAAGATCGATTAGAGTTGAACTTATTTTTGTCTGATTTATTGGGATTTAATTTTAGAAATATATACTTGGGTCACCTGGGTGGCTCAGTCGGTTAAGCATCTGCCTTTGGCTCAGTTCATGTTCCCGGGGTCCTGGGATCGAGCCCCATGTCAGGCTCTCCGCTCAGTAGGGAGTCTGCTTCTCCCTCTGCTCCTTCCCCTGCTCAAGCTCTTTCTCTCTCTCAAATAAGTAAATAAAATCTTTAAAAAAAGAGAAATATATATTTGGGTCATGAGTTCTTGTCTAATCTGACAAAATCGAGAGATGTGGCTCAAATAAACATTAATGTCACTCACTGAAAAATTATAAATCAGTGACTTTTATTTTTTATTATTTTATTTTATTTTTTAAAGATTTTATTTATTCATTTGACAGACAGAGATCACAAGTAGGCAGAGAGGCAGGCAGAGAGAGAGGAAGGGAAGCAGGCTCCCTCCTGAGCAGAGAGCCTGATGCGGGGCTCAATCCCAGGACTCTGGGATTGTGACCTGAGCTGACGGTAGGGGCTTTAACCCACTGAGCCACCCAGGCGCCCCTAAATCAGTGACTTTTAATGTTACATGACTATTGAAAATATTTTCGTTGCAAATATTTTGTTGTATGCGTATTGCAAAATATTTTCACATATTCCATGTCAAATGACTAACACACAAAACCAAATAAACTTGTACATATTTAAAAAATAAGCATTAGTTTTTTTTAAAATAAACTTTTAATTTCGGAGTAGATTTAGACTGATACAAGCATCATGGAGATGGAAGGGACTCCGTATACCCCAAGCCCCGTTTCCCCTACGGGCAGCCTCTCACCTCACTGTGGAATATTCGTCACAATTAACAAAATGACTTTGATACGTGGTTGACACAGCCCGTGCTCTATTCAGATTCCCAGGGTTCTTGCCGCCCTCTTTTCCTGTTCCACCAGCCCAGCCAGAGCGTTACCTTCCTTTCAGTCGTCATGACTCTTTTTTTTTTTTTTTTAAGATTTTGTTTATTTGACAGACAGAGATCACAAGTAGACAGAGAGGCAGGCAGAGAGAGAGAGAGGGAAGCAGGGCCCCCGCTGAGCAGAGAGCCCCATGTGGGACTCGATCCCAGGACCCCGGGATCATGACCTGAGCCGAAGGCAGCGGCTTAACCCACTGAGCCACCCAGGTGCCCCCCGTCATGACTCTTTATGTTCCTTTGTGCCAGGACGGCTTCCCCAACCTTAACTGATTTCGATGACGTTGACAGTTTCCAGGAGGACTAGTTAGGAAGCTTGTAGAATCCACCTCCGATGGGATTTGTCTGATGTTTTTCTCTTGCGATGACACTCGGGTTAGAGTTCTACAGAGTCCAATCACAGGGGCAGCATGCCTTTTCCGTCACATCACATACTGAGTTCGGTACTATTAACGGTTGATGATGACCTCTCACTAATGATGTTAGCCTTGGTCACCGGGCTGACGCGGAGTTTTCCAGGATCATCCGAAACAGTTACTCTCTGCCCACATTTGCATATGACCTTTTTGGGCGGGAACTCAGCAAGCTTAGCCTGCACCTAAAGAGTGGGAGTTAGGCTCTGGCTCTGAGGGCAGAGGATCAGCACAAGTGATGAGAAATACTCAGGCATGGGAGATTCGCCTACTCTTTGTTTACTTGATTATTCCTGTTAGCAGGGACTCATGGATTTATTTTTTTTAAATTTTGGATTACGATCAGAGAGGAATTCACTTTGTTGCTCACATTGTTCCAGCTGTGGCCACTGGCTATCTTGTAGGTGTCCCCCATGTGCTTTCGGCTTACCCACTCCTTGCGGGGTGTTCAGTCACCAGTGTTGTTTGCTTGATATCTCTGGTCTTCGGCGCGACAAAGATGTCCCAGACTCAACTTGTGCTTTACCTCCACTGACCGGTCCTGGGATGGGCCATTGCTTTGAGGAGCCTCATTCCTTTTGCTGGAGAATGGTGTCAGGCATTGGGATGGGGGGCTAGGTGCACCCGTGGCCATTGGTGGGAATCACTGCTTCTTGGTTCTTAGTTGCCAGAGCGTGTACTATCCCATGTGTGTGCATCTATCTCTAATATTTTTATGTGTAAACCTATACATCTAGATCAAGTTGAATATGAGTTTATATTTCTGTCTGCTACTCATGGTATCACAGGCATCACTTTGAGACTTCTCCCGTGCTTCTCTGTAACCTCTCGCCCCCAAAACAAGAACCTGGCTCAAACCATGTACCACCCGTCTACTTAACTGCTCAACTCAAGTATACCTGCGTGGTGGTTTTCCTGGTGGGAAAGCATGCACGCGTACCTTTACCGGCCAAACTTCAGGACTGATGTGCACTTTCTTGGGACTCCAATCTTACAGACATGCTTACTGCAAAATTACATAGACCAGTCTCTCTTTCCTCTTTGTCCCATGAGCTGTCTTCATGCATGTGTAAGTCTGCATACCATCTTGGGTGCCTGAGTTATTTTAAATTTGCATATGTTGAAGTTTATTCTTTGTGCTCTAAAGTTCTGAGGGTTTGGACAAAAGCATAATGGTATGGATTCACCATTATCATCTTGTCCAGAAGAGTTTCACTGCCCTGAAGATCCCTTGTGCTTTCTCTCTGGGCTGTGACTTGCATGAGTGTTTCTCCCCCCATGGAATAGCTTTTCTTCCCCTGACACCTTTCTCCCTTTCTTGACTGTAGAGCTCCCCATCTGTTTCCTTGAGGCCCTCACCTTCTGACGCTGTTTTTGTGTTACCCCCTTGGGTAAGACATAAATGTTAGGTGGGCTGGAGTGGAAGAAAGACCTTCCCCCAGCTGAGGTAAGCTAGCTAAGTCTTCTCTCCTGAAGGGTGAGCCTTTGGTAAAGAGAATGTTCTGATTCACTTGGATTACTCTTCCTCTCTCCCTGCCAGAGCCACAAGGCTATCTTTCTGGGGTCTTTACTTTGAGAATCTTCTGGGTTACATTGAAGTGTGGTCAGGAAATGGTGAGCTCCCACCCACAGGACTGTGACCTCATACTGTTCAATACCCATCTCAGAAATTCATGAACCTTGCAATTTAAGTGGTACCCCATGTCTGTGGCTCCAGAAGCTTCTGGTCTGGGTAAACAGAGGCTGTGGCCCTCTGGATTCCCCAGTGTCCAGATTGCAAGATGGCAGGTGTCCCTGCAGCCTTGTTTCTCTGATGGGTCCAAGAGAAGTCATTTGTGCTCAGTTTGTCTAGCCTTTTCCTTGGTGTAAAATGGGAGTGGTAGCTTCTATGCCTGTCACACGTCAAAGCGGAAACTGGAAACCAGGCACTTGTTTCTTGGTAAGTTTTCTCCAAAATGTCTCATTTCCCTTGAAAACAATACAACTTTACACGGGATCATGGCCATGCAGTAAATGCCTCCAGGAACATTTTCAGGCCAGTGGAGATACTCAACCATATTTTACGTGACTCATGGTTAGAAGACCTTCTGATGTTTATCCAGTTAAACAGAAAACTCACGTGTTGAAACATGCCACAAGTTCTCAAATATTTGAAGGGCTGCCTTGTGAAGGTGCAATCAGCTGGGTGTGATAAATAGATTAAAATGATGTGTCAAGCAGATTCTTAAAAAATGATGTATTTGGAGCCCCTGGGTGGCTCAGTGGATTAAGCCGCTGCCTTTGGCTCAGGTCATGATCTCAGTGTCCTGGGATCAAGCCCCGCATCGGGCTCTCTGCTCAGCGGGGAGCCTGCTTCCCTCTCTCTCTCTGCCTGCCTCTCTGCCTACTTGTGATTTCTCTCTCTGTCAAATAAAACAGATAAAATCTTAAAAAAAATGATGTATTTCTTTCACACGTTTATTTAGAATGTCAAAGATTAAGTGTACACACCTAGTTTTCCTGCTCTGGTGAGTGTATCATGTCACACAGGTGTGAGCCTGTGACTTACCTACCAGTGTTTGAGTCTCTTTGTTGACAAACTTAGGGCTGCTCACTGCTAGGAACACGCACAGTTAGGATTACACCCATGAACTGCCAATGCCCTCTACGTCTTTTCATCTCTCCTTCGATGCTTTTCCTGTCTTCTGAAGCCAATATTTCATTTTTGGGCATTAAGGCTTCTTGCTTTATGGCCCTAGATTAGCCATGCAAGCACTTTGGGGGGGATTGTCAGATACAGGGAAAGTCACAATTATGTATAGATGGTTGGGACTGTCCATGGGGAAGGTTCTGGCCTTCTGGTGCTCAAGGTCTGAGCACCTCGAGTATGTATTTAGTAGACAGTCCAGAACACCAGAAAGTCGTGTTAAATACGCTTCAGGGGAAACTGGGGAGATTAAGAGCATTTTCTCCTGATTGACAGGTTCCCCATTTGCCAGCCTTGAGCTTGTCTCCCAGGATCTGCAGTCCATGGCCCAGGGGACATGTGGCCCTGTGTTTGTGTCATTGGGCTGTTGCTCATCCCACCTGAGTTTTTGGAGATGGCGGCCATGGTGGGATAAATAGTTTTTTAGAGAAAAAGACCTATTTGCCAAAAATGTTAAAGGCTGGTATAAGATTTTGTATATTGTTGATTTTGGTCATAAACTTGTATGACAACAACAAAAAGCACAGACCAAAGCCCTCCTACTGGAAAACGAAATGGCTTTCAGACACAACTACTTCAACTGACTTCTCCTTAATGTTTAAAAACTGCTATTAATTCTAACCACAGACCTCTTTTCTAACAATAATTATATTAACCCCTTAAACTGACTTCACCCATACTCAGTCTTCCAAGGATTCACAAGATTCTTGAGTAAGAAGATTAACATTACTTTGACTTTCTCAAAGATAGTCACTTATGTTTAATTATTGATTAATTGAAACCTCTAAGTATGATTTTTCTATCATCAGATAGCTTGATTAACATATCCCCATATTTCCTGGATGTTTTTTCCATATCAGATTTCAAGAGGTCCATAGAAACATGGAACCAGCTCTTTACGGACTTGCTAAGCGGACCAAAGTCTCCGACTATATTCCTCCATGTAGAAATCCTTTGGAGATCATTCTCTGTACTCAGTACTCATATTGCCTTTTTTCAAAGAAGGTTAAATAGCAAACATGGATTTGGTGATCTTTGTATTGAAAAGTTTATATGCTGTAAGGAAAGTATTTTAGATGCCAAAAATGTTATGAACTAGACTTTACTACATCTATGTGTTTTGAATTCAAATGGGGAAATTTATAGGAGATCCTTATCAAGGTGAAGCACATGTTTTTTAATTTTTTAATTTTTATATTTTTAGATATTATTTATTTATTTGACAGACAGAGATTACAAGTAGACAGAAAGGCAGGCAGAGAGAGAGGAGGAAGCAGGCTCCCTGCCGAGCAGAGAGCCTGATGTGGGGCTTGACCCCAGGACCCTGGGATCATGACCCAAGCTGAAGGCAGAGGCTTAACCCACTGAGTCACCCAGGCACCCCGGGGCACATGTTTTTTTAAAGATCAGATCTTATTACAAGATTCACGACAAATGGAGCTAATGTCTGAGCTACATCTCACCATCCTGGTCACATTCACCAAGAGGTGACAGCTTGTAATTTTTCAAGTGTTTACTCTTGTTAGCTACTTCCATATATTAAAAAAAATATGGCTTTCACGTTATTTTTCAAAGCCCCTCCTTCCTCTCCTCCGTGGAGTCTATGTGCTATATCAGCGTTGTGCACTAATAACGGGTCAGTGTCTGTAATATTAGGACTCTGTAACTACCGTTCACTGCTTTACTAAAAAAAAAAAAAAAAAAAAAAAAAAAAAGCCCCTACTTCCTTGTTATGATTTTTACTTGTTTTGGAATTTTCTTTTTTTTTTTTTTAAAGATTTTATTTATTTATTTGACAGACAGATATCACAAGCAGACAGAGAGGCAGGCAGAGAGAGGGAGAGGAGGAAGCAGGCTCCCTGCAGAGTAGAGAGCCCGATGTGGGACTCGATCCCAGGACCCTGAGATCATGACCTGAGCCGAAGGCAGAGGCTTAACCCACTGAGCCACCCAGGCGCCCTGTTTTGGAATTTTCGATTGTTCTTTCATTTTGACGTTGTTGACCATTTGATTAATTTTTTATATACCCTTAAATAACTTCTTTAAATGTTCCAATTAAATGGCAAAACAGCTTCTTACTGGGAACTATCTTCCCACGGCCAAATGCATTGATTTCTCTTCTCCTCAACAAAATCTTCCTGTTATAACCACCCCCCCATGGCTCTGCACACACGGTTCCCTGGGGCTCCCTGTCTGCAGCTGGTGTCTCGTCCACTCCTCTGACGCTCTCGCCCTGTGTCTCCGATTCATACCCATCTGTTATCTTCAGCCCCTTTCTCCTTGACGGACTGTCTTAGGGGTTTCAGAATTTCCTCCTTCTTCACTTACCTTGTTATCTTATGGACACTGTCCTCAACCTGAGCAGGGATGTATAAGGGAGGGACATTACTGGAGAACTTATACAGTCTCACTTGTCTTTAATCTCCTCCAACATAGCATGAAGGGGAAAGTGATTTTTTTCAGGATATCATGTCATTGTCTTCTACACCGTAGGTTGCTTTTGACATGTCTGATGCCATCCTGATTCCTGCTTCTTTGTAGTTGCCCATCTCTGTTTTTCTCTTTCTCGAAACTTTTAGAATCTTCTTCATAATTTTGGTGTTTTTAAAACTCGTATTGATTTGTCTTGGTGTGGGTTTTTTCTTAATATCATAGTCAATACATTGGATGCTGGCTGGTCCCTTTGAAGATAGAAAATCTTGCAATATAATTCTCTGAGATCTTGATAATTCTTTAATAATGTTTCCTCTCCTGGGTGTGTATCTCTGTGTGTGTACGCTTGTGTGTCTTTGCTCTTTCTGGTACTATTAGCTGAGTATTGGACCTCCATGACTGACCTTCTGTATTCTTAATTTTCCCTCCTATTAAGATGAATCATAGGACATTGTAAGTATTCATTCATTCTTTAATCACCAAAGTGGCAATTCCATTTGGTTGAGTGTATATGTCAATTTATGAAACACTGCTTTGATTATATCATACAAACTATTCTGTATTAATCATGATGTTTTAAATTCCTAATTTATTTGCATTCAATATCAAGATTCTTGTTGAATATCAAGATTCAATGTGTTCTTTTAGTCTCTTGATGATGTTAATTGTACTTTTTGAATGTTTTCTTCTACTTTGCGGAATTGTTTTTTCTTCAAAAAACTTTTTTACTTCTTTCTTTCCCCTAGGAAGTTTTTTTTAAAGTAACTGGTAATGTTTAACTGTCTGTTGCTGTTAAAAAATGGATCCGTAAAAAGCCAATTTAAAGCTCTGTATTCACAGTGGGCTAGGCAGGTGATTGGATGTGGACCTATTCATTTTCTTGCTAGAGCCTAGGATACAAAAAATTGTCGGCCATTAACGTTCTCCTCTGAGACCAATTTTGTCCTATCTTCTGCCTGAAGGCCATATGATCAGTTTTCAATTTGGAGGAGTTGGGCAGAGGAGAAGAGAAAGATTGCACAGTTAAGTTCATAAACTTCAATTTAATTCCTTAGTTTTATGGTAAGTCCTGCCTGCCGTCATGCACGAGGCCTGCTGTGTGGTGCTGAGTCTCTCTGGGGAGACGGGCAGAGCCACTAGGCTCAGAGACAGAAGGGATCCTGGAGACCTCATTGCCAGTCACCCCGGTTTTGAGCGCCCCACCCCCTCCACCTGTATGCAGTACCTTGTGCTTCTGATTCCCGATCTTTCCGAGGTCCTTCATGAGAAATCTGCGCAGGATTCAGGTTCTCTTTTCTTCTCTGAATCCATTCCCACTATCCTCCTGCTTTCTTTCAAAGGTTTGTTAACGCCGTGTTTTCTTCATTCACTATTTCTGGGAGCTTAATACTTGCCTGTCCTTTTAGTAGGACTTCTGGACGGAGCAGACATACATGCGCATGTACTTAATCCATGACATTTAACCAGAATTCCTGCAGTTTATTTGGTTAGGGATGTTAGGAAACTTTTTTCTAAATCGCATGGTGACCACCATGCATTACTGAACAGAGCAGAACTGAGAATTTTACCAGTTTATCATCACGCATAAGTAATGGAGAACTGGGGCTACTCAGTCTTCAAGGTCTGAGGCTGAAAGTGTCTCATTTACCGAATTTGAGAAACTTGGGATCCCTGGGGTAGAGACAGGTATTCCTCTCTGGGCGGATCCTCACCTGGCTCCTGGAGGAGATGACGTGTGAGTAGAACTTCACAGACGTGTTGTCACTTCCATGTAAACTCATGTGGAGTCGAAGCTGGTAGGTCGTCACCTTTGTTCTTCCAATGGATTATCCTGGATGCAGTTCCTTCATTTGGAAATGGAGACTGGATACATAAACAAGGCAGGATCCCTGTCCAATAAAGGCATTTTAAACCCAATTTTGGAGTTAGACTACTTAACGATGAAAAATTAGGCATGGGCTCTCAGAAACTTGGAGGTCGTTCGACTGGGAGAAGAATGTGTCTGTGTAACCTCTGCTCCATGCTCTTTGGAGGGAATTCCGTGGCAAGGTCCTGGCTTGGCTGAGAACATCTCTGATGATTAGTTCTTCAAGGGGTTATTTAAGAATGAATAAGATATGACTTTGGGGAAGTGGAATGTGTTATCTGCAGTTTCTGGTGGACAGAACATCTTTGAGAGTCTTTGAGTGTAGTTACTGTCTTTGTCTATTAGCCTGCAGCAGGACAGAAGGCAGGACCGGGATCTTTGCCAGAGCTTTGAGAAAGGACATTCACCGAGCTTCCCCTCTTCACATTTGGAATCCAGCTCAGGAAGCATCGTTATGTGGGCTGGGCAGATCTTCACGGAGGGTTTGATGTTACTGGGAAGAAGGGGATTGAAACCCACATCGACAGACAGAATTACCTGAAATGTCAATGATCACGGAATCCCCCTGGGAGTGTGAGATCAATGTGTCCTCTCCCTGGGTGTCAGAGAGCCGCCTTCTCCTTGTGTCCTCCAGTGTGTGGCTGATCCTCTCATGTCTCTTCCCATAAGGAAAATTGGCCCCCATCATATGGCCTGCAGCTCCCAAGGCCATCACTGGGATTCAGACTTCAACATATGAATTTTGAGGAGACACATTCTGTCCGTAACACCAAGGGCCACTCGCAGAAAATGTCACAAGTGTCCCCATGACACTGTGTGAATCCAAGAGCAATCTGATTACACAATATAATCTTGGGGAGGACATCGGTTTCCTCTGATGGATGCCGTCATTTTGTATCTTTTTTCTTTTCTTTTCTTTTTTTCCCAGAGTTCTCAAATGTTACATGTGTTGGAAAGGGTTGTTGAGGCTGAGTGTTTATGATTAGTCACTGCACAAGGGTTCTTGAAATGCTCTGAAATCCTGCAGCTCAGATGAGCAATAACCTTGACCAAGATTTTCTTAAAATTGACTAGAATCCTAAAAATTCACACAAAGTTATCAGCTATGAATTGTGAAGGTGACATGAGCTTCTCAAAACCGTTAATAACAAACATTCAGATTTTAGGCAGTCTAGCTATAGAAAACAAACAAACAATAACCTGAATTATTATTTTTCGGTTTTTCAAAATATAAAAGTTATCCTACAAGAGCTTTTCCATATGAAGAGGTGGTCAAAGAGAATATGATAAAAAAATGCAGGTAGAAGCATTATACAGGTATGGTGGGCAACTAATTAATTTAAAAAATCCTTTTTTTCTAGATGTGATGTTTGTGGCATTTATCAGCTTTTTAAAAAGTTGTACTTTATGGAGATGTTTATTTTCATTTCAAACAAATATTCAACGCTCGTACATATTTTTGTATTCCCGGTATCATGTCGGCACCAGACCCCACAAAACACGGATCCGACCCCTCCCCATCCAGAGATACTGTCTTTGAATTTCGTATCATACAAGTCTGCAGAGCTCAGGTTCCTGTAACTGAGGAGAGCAGATGAGACCGGGCAAGTGGCGGCCCTTGAAAGAAGGAAGATCTTGGGGCACCTGCCTGGCTCAGTCAGTGAAGCATGTGACCCTCGATCTTGGGGCTGTGAGTTCGAGCCCCATGCTGGGCATAGAGATCACTTAAAACTAAATCTAGAAAGAAAGGAAGGAAGAAAGAAAGAAAGAAAGAAAGAAAGAAAGAAAAAGAAAATTTTGTTATAAAAAGGGAAAGTTTGGCCCAATGATTTGGTCCTGGCTCCTGGACCTTAGTTATTGACCTGGAGAACAGGTTCTCCAGGGATAGCAATGCTGAGCCCCTCCAGACCATCCCTCCTGTCCCAGGAGTGGGAGACCCGGTGACATGGTAGCCTGAGCCTGCCTGTACAGAAGTATGTCTTGGGCAGGGAGGTAGCCCTGGGGACCTCGGAGTGCACGTGGTCTGAGAAGGAGCAGATTTAGTGAAGGCAGAACTGAAGCCCTTGCTTCTGCTCACAGGAGGGGATGGGCAGGACCCAGAGCAAAGAGGAGAGAGGACATCTAAAGTAACAATATTTCAGGGTGCCTGGGTGGCTCAGTCGATGAAGTGTCTGCCTTCAGGCGGGGTCCTGGGATGGAGCCCTGTGTTGGGCTCCCTGCTCAGCAGGGCGTCTGCTTCTCCCTCTTCCTCTGCTTGTGCTCTCTTTCTTGAATAAATGAATAAAATCTTTAAAAAATTAAAAAAATGAAATAACCATATTTTTCTGAGCCTGGGGTGAATATAGATACTTCGAGCTCTGGGAAGACTCTATATGAGAGTTTAAAAAAAAAAGACTATTTTTTTTTTTTTTGAGCAGTTTTAAGTTTGCAACAAAATTAAGAGGCAAGTACAGAGATTTCCCATATACCCCCTGCCGTGTTTCCCGCCCCCTACATCGGGTCCCGGCTACCGACATCCTTCCCCAGAGTGAAACATTTTTATTTTATTTTTTTAAACCAAGGATGAATCTATCTATATCGATACTTTTTTTTTTTTTAAAGATTTTATTTATTTATTTACTTGACAGAGACACACAGAGAGAGGGAACACAAGCAGGGGGAGGGGCAGAGGGAGAAGCAGGCTTCCTGCTGAGCCCGGAGCGTGACATGGGGCTCAATCCCAGGACCCCGGGATCACGACCTGAGCTGAAGGCAGACACTTCACCGGCTGAGCCACCCAGGCGCCCCGACATTGAAATTTTTTCTTTTTTTTTTTTTTTTTAAGTTTACGAAGAAAATTCTAAAGTTGATCCAAAGCCTCAGTAATGAAAGAACCACATCTATATTGTCTACCTTTCACTTCCCTTTCTTGTCTGGAACTTTCTCAGCCCAAAGCATCATTTGCAAGAAGCAGAAACCATCTTCTCTTCTGTTAGGGTGTGGACTTAGTTTACATCGAATTTGTCGTTTCTCCTGCTTCCTGTAGATGGAGCTACATCCTCAAGCATGTGTTTCCACCTCTTCGAAGTTCCCGGGGAGGAAATCCTTGGATTTCTTTCTCCTCCTTGGAAGACAGTATCAGTTTCTACTTCTGAAGGCTCTTGATCCTTCTTGCTGGGAGAAGCGCTGCAGCGGGCCGGATTCTGCTAAGGAAAGGCACGTTTTTGAGATGCAAAGTCCTGCTGCCGCCTCCCAGTCGGACGGCAATTGACAGGGATGCTGTTGCTACATTTTATTTTGTCTAAGATCAGGTCAGACTTTCGTGTTTTGTTAAAAATTAAGCCGTTACACTGCCCATGATCCATTGTTCGTTGTCACGGGTGTTTCCTGTGTCCTGGTCTTGTCCTTTGCTCTGAATGACCGAATAAGCACATGGAGACAGTTGTAACTGGCTCTCACCATTTCTCTGGGTTGTTTGATCAACACTGCTTCTCTGTGGACGGAGAGATGCACTTTATTACTTCCCCATCTGGTTTCCAAGACACAGGAGGACACAGTGTGACAGGCCAACAGGAAACCTAAAAAAAGAAACAGAAAAGAAAATGTTTTCAAGAATCCGATTGTGCCCATATCCCTCCCTGTGTATCTGTAGCACTGTATTCGTTTACTGATTCCAAAACTGGAAAGAGACATTTCAAACTTGAAAAAGAAAAGAAAGAGCCAAATAATATTTCAAGGACATTAGAGATCACTATTAATACAGGAAATATTATTAAGTAAAATTTCCTGTGTCTTACATGCTTTTTAATTTATCCAACAGGGTAGCGAGTACATTTTCCTTCTTGAAGGAAAACAAACAGAACCCTTACAAAAGTGAAGGTGTTTTTTATTCTTTCCTATTAGCTATTAATTATGTAGCTAGTACGGGTCACAGGCAGGATACAAACAAACCAACAATTTGAAGTGTAACCTGAAATATTATCTTGAACTAAAGACTTCAGAATTATTTTGGGGTTTAGGAAGGAAGAAATTCTGGCGGCAAAGTAAATTTCATACTCCATGTTTCTAAGCTGCATATTAGAAACTTGGGCCGTCTTGTATGCATTTTACTTCTCTAAAACTGTGGTGTTTTCAATAATCAACTATTGTTGGATATTTGGATTAGTATGTGGATTTGCATACTGGGGTAATTTCATTAATATGTGAGTTTTAAACTTATGTTTCAAATGCTTCTCAAAATACTGAAATAGTCTATTTCACATATGAGTCTGCATTCAGATGTGTAATTTACTATTTGCTTTTTGAGTTCAAAGGATTAAAGAAGTGTTAATACTAAAGCGATACATCACAAAATTTGTGACTCTCAAAACAATATCCAGGATTATTCCATTTTTAAAAATGCAATTCAATTTTTCTCAGAGTTACATTTCCGATCATACAAACTGTTCCTTGCTTTGATTTATTAAGAAGACAGTAAAGCTGTATCCTTTTTTACCCATTTTTTCTTAAGACCCCATTAAGACAAATGGCTTTCCGGTTTGTGCCCCATTTCAGGTCATTTTATATTGATTTACAAAAGGGACTCCATTACAAAAACCTTTTGTAATTATCTAAATTCTATGTATTTAGGAAGCTTTTGAGACATCCAGGAATAAGCCAATTTCCGTAATGTTGAAAGAGAATTGTAGTGGATACACACTTGCCTGTTTGCTTAGGCTTCTACAGGAGTAAATATATGATTTATTAATTAAAAAAGAAGTAAAAATCATGACAACTTTGAGTGGTAGTGTTGTTTTCTACAAAAGAAGAAGAAGGAGAAAGCAAACCACTAGCCACTGTGTTTCTATGAGAATGCTGGAACTAAGAAATCAGAGCTAATACTCTCTGTGGTGGGGAAATTTAAATTGATTTTATATACTGCAAAGTTTAGAGAAAGATTCTCAGCGTGTCAGCATTAGACTGATCCCGGAATGCTTAAAGCATGCCAACTGACAAAGATTATTCAGATCATCGATAGTGCTTTCTTTGCACAGGTAATGAGAGGGGGCTCTTGGGTGGGGGAGATGGGGTCAAGGTGGCCAAAGGGTGTAGACTGGCAGTTGTAAGACAAATACCTCGGGGGACTGAATGTACATCACGGTGATTATGGTTAGCAATACTGCCTGATATTCTTGAAAGTTGCTGAGAGAGAAAATCTTAAATGTTCTCACCACAAAAAGAAGTGGTAACGCCTGGGTGGCTCAGTGGGTTGAGCCGCTGCCTTCGGCTCGGGTCATGATCTCAGGGTCCTGGGATCGAGTCCCGCATCGGGCTCTCTGCTCAGCGGGGAGCCTGCTTCCTCCTCTCTCTGCCTGCCTGCCTCTCTGCCTGCTTGTGATCTCTGTCTGTCAAATAAATAAATAAAATCTTAAAAAAAAAAAAAAAAAGAAGTGGTAACATCGTGATAGTGAGTGCTAACTAAGGTAGTTATCATCTTGCAATATACAAGTTTATCAAATTGCTGAGTTGTACCTTAAAATTCCACAATGCCACACCTAAGTTATATCTCAATAAAGCTGGAAAAAAGGGAGAATTTCTAAAACAAAAAAAAAAAAAAAAGAAAGGAAAACTTTAATTTGAATATAGTGTCTTATGGGCCTGGTGTTTTCAAGTCGGCCATGTTCAAATCTGCTATTTCCAATTCGCTCCTCGCTTGGGGCTCTCTGGAAGCAAAGGGAACTAACTGAGTTAGGGCAATGGGTTTCCAGGGTCCTCTGGGCTGTGGCCTTATTTAATAAGGCATGGCGTGTGCAGTCGCTCTCTGGATTTGATTATGTCCCTTCCTGACATTTTCATTCATTTGATTGCCCAGCCCTAATATGTTAAGCAAGATGAGGTCTGGGGCCAGGACAATTTTCCTTTGAAAGTATCAGAGCTCATTGGCTTTAAATATTTCCTTCTCTGCCCCTCCCCTGTCTATATCTAAGCCAATTAAAGATTTTCGCATAAGACTTATGAAAGGCCCCCCAAAAACAATCAAGGAAGGCACACATTCGGACTTGTGGATTCAATCACAGACTGAGACACGGAGGGGCAGATATCATTGGACTGTGCTGGCTTGGAAGTGTCTTTTATTAATTCAGGAAGCGTGGGAGGGAGGCTTGGGAAGACACCGCCTTGAGCATAAGGAGCCCCTTAATGAATGTCTCTCTCCTCCTGCCCTGTCCATTAGTGCCCAGTCCTCCTGCAGGCTGCCTCCTGGCCCCCGGTAGAGGGTGAGGCGGACGGGAATGCAGGAAGAGATAAAGCAAATTGTGGTGAATCACGGTGCGGCGATCTGAATTGCATAACTTTACCTACGCTGGAGATGTTTTCCAGGCGTCGAACAAACCAGGCTGCATTTCCTGAGTCTATGCTACCTCCCCTGCCCTGTGATTAAATCACAGGCTGCCATAGATTGGAGGGGGCTCAAGCCAGAGCGGAGCGAGCCTCCAGGAGAGGCCCCCAAATGGCTTGTCAGATTCAGCCATGGATGTGAATGACGTTCGTCACCAATCCTGGTCTGTAGCTGCCTGGTCGCTTCCAGAGATAACGACAGGACTGTGTATCCTTTGTAGAAACTGTCCTCCTTCAAAGAGAGAGCTCAGCATGAAGGCTGCCTCCTGCTTATCACCCTCAGTGTGTGCCCCTGACGTGGCCTCAGGGGACATTTGGGCAGCGTCTGGAATCCCCAGACCCTTGACTCTTCTGGAGGAAGCTCTGCAGGCCAGCCTTATGTGAAGGGCTACGAAGGAAAAGAGTTCGATTGTTTTCAATATTAGAACTGTAAGGAATCACTGAAACGATATTACCTTTTTGTTTACTATAAAAGGGACCGATGTGCCATGGTCTTGAGGAATGTCACTAGGACATCTTCAAATGCATCTCATGTTGCAAGACATGATTTCAGGGACCTTTATGTAGTGAATAATGGGGGATTCCTTTACTTATTCCTTTGATAATTCCACCAAAATTCATTCCCCCACTGCTAAGAAGAATTTGTCTTTGTTCTTTGTTCATTAGCAGATGTTTAGTTATCATAACTTGGAGTTCAGTGGTCCGTGCCCCCCTGCTGCTCACTGCCCTTTGTCTCCTGAACAGTGATGCCAGCATATGCCTCACACCTCAGGGGCAATATTTTGGGGGAAGTTCTCTTACTGGGCATCTGGGAAGGAACTGTTAGGGGGCTGAAGCCATGAAAGCTGCTATTTTGTAGCCTTTAGCGTTCTGGAGGGAGTCTAGAGGTGAGAAGGGGCTCCATTTTAAATACTATGTAGTTAAGGTACACAGAATCCCCGTATTTATGTCAACAAATTCAATCTAGACATCTTATTTTAAAAATGTTATGTATCAGACCCTCTTTGGAGAAACACTTGGAAATGTATAGTAAAAAGCCCATTATTTTAATTATTTTTAGACTATGACAACTGTCTTGGCATTTATGTGTACCTTATGTGAAGCTCAGAAAACATTTAGAAAGCTTTTTGGGACAACAGAAGAAAAAGAACTGTGCCCTTGGAACCTGAAAGTTATTGCAAGTCCCAGAGCGACCAGCAGATGGCGAAACAACCCGTTTTACCGAGAGGAGGAAGCCTTTCATTAGCAGAACATCACCGAACATGGAATCTTTCTTTTTGCTTATTAATTCTCCACGCGCTAAATGTATAAAGCCTTTACTAGCAATTGCATCTAAACCTATAACAAAAAGATGTTTTAATTGTGTTAGAGTCATGATAAGACCATTATACACAATGCCTGACTCTGAACCAAAAGGGACCTTGGCTTTCTGGTCCCATTCCTGTATTTAATAACCAAGGAGACTGAGGTCCTTGACCTTGAACTAATGACAGTGGCTGCGGAGGTGATGAGAATCCTGTTCACACTGCTGATTCTGGAATTCCTTGACTCAGCAATGCCTTCTCTCATTCAAATATCATTTTTGCTCAATCACCACAATTTGGGGTTTATATAGGATCATCAAAGTCAGTGGATACTTTGCAGCTGATGCTTATCTAGAGGGACTCTGCAGTTCTCTTGTAAGGGGATTCATCTTTGCAGAGTAATGGCATTTTTCGGGAGACCATGATCTCCCGCGGCCACTTCTCTACCATTTTCTGAAAGCATCTGTTTTCAGCTGTGACCTGGCAACACCATTTTGCCAAATGCTGCCTTCCCAGCCCCTGGCTCTTTCTGCAAAAGAGGGAAAGGGATTGCCCACACATGTGGCTTATTCTAGGAAGGTGTTTCCAATAGAGTTAACAAATAGCATACTAACAGGAAAGATGGAGGAGACCTCCCTTCTGTTGTGTGGCCAGAATGCAAATGAGACTGAGTGCTGTCCTTCAAAAGTGCAGGTGACAGGACGTTGTGTAATTACACCGCAGGAAAAAAAAAGGGTGATGAAAGCTCATGGTCAAAAAGAACACAGTGTGCCCAAAATAAGCATCTCACCTGGAAATGAAAAGGACAGGCAGTTAATATGGCCATCACGGGACTTTGAAAAAACAGAAAAAATTTACTTTGTAACTTCCATTATTTCATTGTACTCATGGTCGCCAAATGGCTTGGAAACTGTCTGAGGGAATCATAAATGATTTATGCCATAATCTATTAAAGGCTTTTGCTGCAAAACTGAGGGAAGATAATTTTTCCGGAAAACCAAGATTTCCTACAAGATTGTTTCTATTTGCTTCCTTTTATCAACAGGTAATGCTTTCACTCAACCACCAAAAAATGGGGATAGTAGTATTAGAACAAAATAACTGTCAGTGTGGTTTAATTAGAGAATACAAGGTAAACAGAACTGTCGAATGTCTGGTTAGAAAAAAAGGTGGATTACTTTTCAGAATGCTGCGAAATATTATTTTAAACTGTGGTTTCCTTTTGAAAGTGTCTGGAAATCAAACTGCCTAGATTATTACACAGTTAACTGAGTTTTAGTTTGACAAAGACTATCCATTGGGCTATGTGTCTTAGAAGCAAGATTTAAATGAATAAACACAGATAAAACATGGTGCCCACTGCCAGGTTCAAATAACTTAGTTTTTATTACCATTACCAAGCAGCAAAATGGCCATCCAATTTTCTACATATGCTACTTTGAACAGAAAGACCTTTAGCAAAGAACTGAACGTCCGGGTCTTGGTTTACTCATAAAAGTAAATGGCCTAATCAGATGTTCATTTGGAGCCTTCTGAGAGTCAACATTTGGTGATTTTCCTCCTTATCCCAAATAAAGAAGCAAGGAAACTGCTCTGATTTAACTGTGAGGCCTCTGCCTGCATAACTGGGAGAATCTGGTAAAAGAAACCTTACTTGTAATAATTTGAATTGGAAATGATCTCCCAGGGAACATGACCTCCCTGATGGTTACTTCATTAGAAAATATCCTGGCAAAATATTCTCTGAGGAGCAATCCTACATTATTTAAAAGGTCTCACCATTTATCTTTATAGCCACGCGTAAGCTGTTTTGCATATCGCGGGTTTTCCTTTGGTTGTTTAACTTAGCTTTTTTATTTTAAGAAACGAGTAGAAGCCAAAACAAGTAGAAAATCTGATAACTTTCATAATATGAACCAGGAAAATAATCCGAACCTGGTGATAACGATGACAAAATGTTGTTTACTAATCATGATGCTAAAAGTGACCTTCGTTCTCTTGTGGCACCTACTGTTGTTAAGCAGTTGCCGTATTTTCAAATCTAGGGATCGTGTTGTTGGAATGTGTGAAGCTTTGTCCTGGGAACCTGTGGGGCTCAGGTTCCCCATTCAAAACAGAAGGAGTCCAGCTGAATGGGATCCTGGCTCTTTGCCGTGTATGAATGTGACGTCTGTCCCTGTGACCCCACCTGAGCCCAGCGTCCAGCCAATAACCCCAGGACAAATCAGCGGTGGGTTTGGTCCCCAAGGCTGTATCCAAAATACACTGGATCCAATACGTTTCAAAATTCAGGTGTACGTTTTCCTTTTGGATTGAAATACAAGCCCACGCCTGCGTTCCATCGGATCCCGTGGAGCGCTGGGACAGTTGCCCATAATCTAGCCCCCTGAGGATTCTAGGGGCAAGCCCCGGGGAGGACATGGGCTGTGGATGTTGGGCACAGGGAGGAGGCTTTGTTGGTCCCACATTAATCTTCACTATCTTCCCTTTGTGCACTTTTATGGCAATGCAAACATACAAACTAACTGGCCCCCAACCCCCTAACTTTTATTAGTTTTGCAATTCAGGAATTGAAGGGTTTTATTACAGAACCACTAGCAAGTCCCAGACTCCTATTACTTGGCGTAGAAATAAATGAAGACCAACCGAATGAGAAAAGCAAGGCTCTTCACGGGGAGCTTGCCGGAGCACGGGACTCGGCCACAGGACTTGGCCACGGGACTCGGCGACCACCACGTGCTTTTGGG
Source organism: Neogale vison (assembly GCF_020171115.1). Lineage (NCBI taxonomy): Eukaryota > Metazoa > Chordata > Mammalia > Carnivora > Mustelidae > Neogale > Neogale vison. Next base: position 143,972,457 of record NC_058102.1, read on the forward strand.
AGGGACCGAAACGCTTTGTCGTGGCTCTGGGGGCACCCCGACAGAGGCCGTTGGCGCATGGAAGCTGGGGTGGCTGAGCGGAAGTGGGGCACCCGATATGGGTGGTTAGGGGAGCCCATCTGACTTTCTCTGTTGGTTCTGAGTTAGCGGGTGGGGAGAGCGGCGAGAATGGGGGAAGCTGGTCATTCGTGCCCAGGTCCTGACCCTTCTGGACAATTGCTTTGGAGGTTGGGGCCAGAGTTCTGTGTCTTAGATGGTCTGGCTGTGTTCTTTTCCAGACCAGACGGTCTCTCCAGGTTATCATGTGCCGGTGGTTGTTCCACCGTCTCTACGAAGGAGAGACTTAAAGGAATGGTTTGTGGCTGGAGAGTCAGGGGGCCTGTTAGCGAGCTGTGTGTGCAAAGGAAACTCCCTAGCTTCACCTGGGTTATTTGTTTATTTGGAGGGGCTCTGGCGTCCGTGGCGCTGGGTACGGTGACGCTTCTAGAGGGCCCCTTCTCCCCGTTTCTAATAGCTCTGCGGGGGGGGGGGTCCTCCTGCCCTGCGTTTACCCCCTTCTCACTGAGCAGCTCACGTTTGCTTTCTTCACACATTTGAGCAGCAGAAAGGCTCTGAGAATGAATGGGCACCAATTCCAGGTCCTAAATCGAACATTCCCGTGCTGTGCCAGACTCCGCTCATGGGGTCCACTAACCCAATACTGTGCTTCGCGGGCCCCAGGGAAGCGCCTGCAAAAGTGATGGCTAGGAAGCCGGGTGAAGGGACCCCCTTCAGGGCGAGCGGGGCCGACGGGCTTCTGAGTCCCTTGAACAAAACCAAATACTAACTATGGAAATTAACCATTCCTCAAACTAATTGATTTATAAGATGAATGGTCCTCTCAGAACCAAAATAATGATATTAAATGGCAGAGTAACTGCATTCGGGGTTATTGAAAGGAAGGAAAATCTCTGCTCCGACTGGAGTTAATGGCCTGCCCCTGCCCTTCTGTCAACCTCTTCCGCTCGGAATATATATATTTTCTCTCTTCTCCCGTCCGCGGATTATTAATACCCAAATGACTATTGGATTAATTCACACATCACAATAAAACAAAATTATGAGGTGAATATTACTCCCATATTTTGAGTACTCCCCAAAGTGCCTTTTGGTTGATTAGAGTGATTTTTCATTTCGAACGTGAAGATACTGATTTTTAAAATGAAGAATTTCTCCCATACGTGGCACCTCCGTGCATATTGTCATTTCACACTTGGATAGAGACGCCCGTCTGAGGTATCCAAAGCCCGTGATTGATTTCTGTCTGTTTTATAACCAGCCAAGGATTGCCTGGAAGACACAGACAGTGTCGTTCCCGACTAGAAACATCTAGGCCCCTGAAGGGTCAGAGATTTTGCCCAATTTGCAACCAACAAGTGAGGCTGCCCCAGCTTTGTGGCGGAGCCCAGCAGACAGAGACCTCACGTCAGAGGGAAAGGGCTTGAGGACTCTCAGTGCAGCAGGCACCTTGAGTGTGGTGTTTGCTGAGTCAGCATCACTGCTCCCCCGAGGGAAGAGGCCATCAGGTCCACACTCCACACAGAGGTATGCATGAGCCATGGAGGGGTTGTAGCGGAGGAGCCCTGAATTTGGAAAGCCTCATCTGTTGTACTGGGCACACAGCAGGTCTTCTCTTTGCTCCAGAAAGAGACAGTGTATCCTCTATGTGGTTTGCTATTGATACCCTGAAAAGATGAGAAACCCTCCACTTGGGCGATGTAAGAAAAGTCAGGAGACCCCCCAAATACGGTGAGTTTTCCCACGAGCATACACGCCATTGGCCACTGTGAGAAACCTGACCAAGAGAGGAAGGCGCCTAACCCGTCCAGTTTGCCTCCTATGACATTTAACCTGGGCTTCTACCAGCAGGACCCGGGGATCAGGATGGTGGTTGGTAGGCGGTGGAGAAGGGCCATCTCAACTGTCAGGCCACCGTAGAGTGGCTTCTGCTATACAAGGCGCACCATTGTGGGACCACAAACGGAGAACCTGGCCCTGATTATGTTCATGGCTCCAGGGGTGTGGTTAGAGGAGCAGCCCAGTGGACACGAGGTGCGCTCCGTCGGCCAGGAGCAGGGGGCATTAGTCCAGGCCAAGCGGCCTCCCTCCCCCAGAGACCAATGACTGGGCCCCCGGCAACAGCCCAAAAGCCTGCAGAGAGATGAAAACAGTGCGTCAGTACGAGCTTTGGCCAGATCCACGAGGACGGCTTGGGGTTCTGCCCATGGAGTGCAGTGACCACACCCACGGTCCCTTCCCTTTAGTGGGAGCTGAGCAGGAACGGCCATCGCAGCTCAGAGGACATGCCCTCCGGTTTCAAGTTGGGTGCATGGTCTGCAAACAAGGCCTGCAGGGAAATCTGTACAGGTCGAGGGCCCCGTAAGTCTGGAACTTGGCTTTACCATGAGAAAAGCTTTCCCCACTGCCCAGAGCACAGGGACTGCTTTTTCGTAGAAAGCGGCGATGCTGGGGGAACCTGGGCGTGAATGTTCTTGAAGAGACCATTTCCTCTGGACAAGCAGGGGTTCCTGTGTCGGAGGTGACCTACTCTGGGACGAGAGTAGCAGGTCAGAGCTTCCCAAGGCCTCCACAGGTCAAGCACGTGGCTCTAAAAAGACCCCAGCAGGACAATGGCTGATTTTCAGAGGGTGCTCCCACTGACTGTCAGAACCCCACTACCCCGGGCATCTTTGGGTGAAGGCTACCACCCTTTGTCAGAAGCCCCTGTTGACAAAACCCATTAGTCCAGAGATCTGTAGCTCAAGGGGTCACGAGGGCTGTGGGCCCCCATGGCGGAGTTTGATGGACACTTTCTGACCAGCTTTGTGGTTTGGGTTCCTTTCAAAGGATGTGTGGGTCAGCCAATAAAAAGGGCCACGTGACGTGCTCATGTGCCTGCAGACCCCAGAGAGCTCCGTGAGATACTGGGCTCCTTTCCAGCGGTGGCTGCAGGTGGAGGAGAGAGGGAAAGGTGTGGTGGTGTTCAGCTAAATGCCAGGGAGGTTGGGAGCCTCAGACCCACCCACACATTCCCAAGAAACCTTATGGGTAACCACACCCTTGAATTTTAGGTTGGTTTCTATCTATTGGTAGATGCATGACAATCCAGAGTCAGGGCCCCCTGAGCCTTCTGCTTCTGACCGATAGTGAAAACTTTGGACAAGAGTGGGCAGGGAAGTGTGCACTACATCCCGCCCTGCTCTCCAGGCCAGCACCGGTGACTGGGAGCTTGTGTACCCCCGGTTCTTCCTGATGGGCAAATCCCCTTGGCATTTATCGGACTGGAAAGTACATGCATTTGACCCTTCAAGTCCTTATACATTCATAATGCCCCAAGGGCCCCGAACTTTCTCTACTGAAAACCCTGCTCAACAGCATCAGTTGACTTTGGGCTTTTATAGGATCAGCTGAGGCAGAGACTCAGATGACTGTGTCCAGCAGAAACACAGAGGTGAGAGACTCTTGGGTGGGCGAGCATGGCCTTCAGCCCACCTGGGGACCAGAGGGACTTCTGCCGCACCCCTCATCATCGCAAGTGCTCTAAACGCTGTCCACACTCTGTTTAAAGGGTTCTTGAAATCATAAGTAAAGAATAGATAAATATCGACCAATCTTTAAGCCTAACTATGCCTGTTGAGGACAAATGTTTTACACTTTCTCATCTGTAAGGACTCTTTCTTAAAAAGTAGGATCCATGCCCAGCATGGAATCCAATGTGGGGCTTGAGCTCACAACCTTGAGATCAAGACCTGAGCTGAGATCAAGAGTTGGACGCTTCACGGACTGCACCACCCAGGCACCCTAACTGGAAGGACTTTTGAAGGGAGTCTTGTTTTGACCATCACCTTCTTCTTACACAGTTTGCTGGTGGTAGCTCATTACTCCAACACGGCGAAGTCCTGGCCTGGCCTGTGCCCTGCCTTGTCCATCACCGTTGTCACCAACCTGTGCTAGGCGTTCCCACATGGAAGGGTAGCTCCCGTGCTGCAGGGAGCTTAGAACCCCAGAGCCTCCCTTGGATCCAGGTTCTGAGCCTTGTCTGGCCCGTGTTCCTCTGCCTCTCCCCTTTGAACTGCTTTTCTGTGTTCTGCTCCTCTTTCTGGAACTTCTCTTACTGTGTTCACTTCTCCTCTGCCCTAAACAAGCCTAAACCAAGCCACTCTTTTCCTTCTTGTATCTTCACTGAGGACTCCGACTTTCCATTATTAGGAAGATGCATTATTCTAATGTGTATTAAGGAATTAATGCTCTTGGAGACTCATGCATGTTCAGGTTCTAGAACTCCCTGGTTCCTGAAAGCAGAGTCCTTTCAGTGTCCTTATGAACAATTAGGGACAACATGGGACACTAGGCATGCAATATAGGCTGGTGGCCACACAGCCCTAGGAAACACCCTCAACAGATGTAACCCTTCATTACTTGCTACAATCAAATATACACCGAGCACGTCAAATTGACTTTGTTGTACATTGGATGAATTCTTGCTAAATGAATTTACTGTTATTTCCAGAGAAGTTAGCACACAGTGTTATATTAGTTTTGGGCATCCAACAGAGTGATTTAACTCTTCTATACACTCTTGCTACTTTAAATAAAATGACACACCCCCGTATGGTGATGACCTCTGAGGAGGGGGAGGTAACAAGCCCTTCCTTCATTCTCACCTTAGGAATGGACAGAAATATCTTGCAGATCATGCAAAGCTCTAGTTAAGTTACTCTAATGTAAACATTTGTTTCTTGTTTTCCTTGGGACAAGACTAAGAATTTGGATAAGCATACCTACTAATTTTTGTAACCTTATTTTTCACTTGCCCACGTCATGCACTTTTTCTCTCTGTAGTTGTAGCATCTTTGTGTTATGTATGATGTTAGGAAGTTTACTTTGAGATCTATCTTTCTTTTATTATTGTGGTAAAATATGCCGAGGATAAAGTGTGGCATTGTAGCCATTTGGAAGCAAACCATGCAAAGGCACGAAGAGCCCTCCCTTGAGGAACCGTCGTCATCAGGATCTCCACAACTTATGTCATCTGCTGGAACCGAAACTCTGTCCGCATTAAACACTAACTCCTCATTTCCCATCTCCCAAGCCCCTGGTAACCATTGCTCTACCTTTGGACTTGACCAGTCGGACTATTCTTGGTGCCTCAAATACATGGACTCAGATAGTATTTGCTCTTTTGTGTCTGGCTCGTTTCCTTCAACACAGGGTCTTCAAGGTTTACCCAGGCTGTAGCTTGTGTCAGAATGTCCCTCCTCTTTAAGACGAATATTCCTGAAATACACTTTTAAATATAAGCATGTAAATAGTGGCTGTTTTCCTTTCAAGTGGAGTTTATGGGTTTATTATATCCTTTCATCCAGACAAGAATGGGAAGCTATCCACATCCTTTTTTTTTTTTTTAAGATTTTATTTATTTATTTGACACACAGAGAGAGACAGCGAGAGCGAGAGAGAGAGAGAGAGAGAGAGAGAACACAAGCAGAGGGAGAAGCAGGTTCCCCACTGAGCAGGGAGCCCGATGTGGGACTCAATCCCAGGACCCTGGGATCATGACCTGAGCTGAAGGCAGACACTTAACCCACTGACCCTCCCATGTCCCCCATCCACATTCTTTCAAGTAAAGCCTTCATTGGGCAACTTAAGAACTCTTGAGAGTTCTTACTAAGAAAGGAATAAAAATCTCTAAAATCTGCATCAGGCCACAGATGGGGATACGGTGTGTTAGTGAGAAGAACTCTGATTCTGCTGACCGGTACTAAAGTTTGACCTTTGTCTTCATAAGATGAAGGTCGGCTCCTGCACCATGAACATGTTTATTCATGGATCAACCGGGTGAGTGACACCTTCATCCTGGAGGAAGGTCTTCCCACAGACACACAGACCTTCATGCCTGCCAATGTGACTGCAGGTTTCAGAGAGCAACCGTGGCCGTAAATCCACAATTCAGAATGTTTCGGGCTCCGCGCACCCAACCTTATTGCCATTGTTTGCTTGACCTCTTTATCCAATTTTCCCCACCCATTTGCCAATATTGCCTTGTTCTGACATAAGGCTCTGCCTCAGCCGGCTTCAGCCTCACTAACAAATGAGGTGAAATCCATAGGAGGAGGGATCAGAGGTTTGGTGGATTGGAACAGCTCGCCTCCGCAGCGGCAAATTAGGTGTGCAACAAGAAATAGAGCTCCAGAGTGCACATTTCCAGTCGTTTCCTTCAGCTGGGAGCCGGCATCCTTCGAGGAATCAATCAACATTTACTTATCCGTCCCCTGCAGCAGTTTTGCAAATCATTTTCAAAAAAATCATTGAACCACTAACAGTTTATCCACTCTGCAGAACACACACAGCTTCTCGGGGCCACCCCGTTCCTCCCCGCCTAGCCACGTTCGGCAATTTTTACTGCTCCTGATCTCAATAAGCAGAAAATAGATACACCTCCCAGGGAAAAGACTCTTGCCACACAGCTGCCTCTTCTGTTTAAGTGTCTAGGAGACCCTCTCATGGAAGCGGGTGGAGGGGCTGAAGTGTAGGGTTCTTCCGACTTAACCATATTTGCCTTATAAACAACATGCCCCAAGGAACGGTCAACACTGCTTCCTCCTTAAGCGGGACCCTCACTACCTCCAGCTCCAACGGAATCCCCAGTGAAGATGGGACCCTTGCCCTTTGCTTCTATCCCAGCCCCTTGAATGCAAAGGTGCTTCCTGCTGGTCACCCTGACCTTGCGATGAGAGGCGGGGTGGGGGCTCCTGACGCCGGCCACTGGGCAGCGCTGGGGGGGGGGGTCATACTGGTACGGCTGCAGATTGTACCTTGGGGATGGTTCCTAACCTAACTTCACCTTCTTTGTCCAGGAAATGAAAATAATATTTCCTCCCTCCTCACTCTGCTTTTACATTGTGTACCTCTGTATGAGGGACTACCTGGTATCTACTGCCTTGTGAATTGGGCCAGTAAAACTGGAAATGAGAGGCTGCGTGTAAGTTTGAGTAAGTGACTGAGACCTACCTTCGCACCTGCGCATTCAAGCTGCCAGCAAGAGTTGAATTCTTCAGGTTCGTTATGGTATTTATAGTAGTTAGAGGGAAATATATATATATGTATACATATACATATATATATATATTCATACACGTTTAGCTTCTAGAACTCCCTGGTTCCCAGGAGCAAGAATGAGTCCTCTCTTTCAGCGTCCTTAGGAACAATTAGGGAGAATACGGTAAAATAGTCATGCAACACTATCCAGTGGCCACACAGCCTGGGAAGATTCTCAGCAAATGTAACCCCTCACTACTGGCTCTAGTCAAATACGTATATTAAGCATTTGAAATGGACTTTGTTCTATACTTGATGACTTCTTGCTACGTTCAATAAAGGGAAAGAAAGCGCACGTATGGGGGCAACCATGATATATACACCCCCGCTGCTACCAGAGAACTCTGCATGAAATTCCAACGCGCACCCCTGTCTTCCCGCGCCGCCGGCCCTCCTAGGAGACACGCAGCCCCCCTGTCCTCCGTCAGGCCTCCATTTGCCCATGTGGTTTTCTGTCCGGACCGGCCCGCTGTAGGTCCCAGGGCAGGTGACAGAGTCTGCAGCCGCAACAGTTCTGTGAAAAAGAGACACAGTGTCATAAAGGAAGAGCGTCTCTTCCTTTCTCATAGGTTTGCTGCTCAGATGCAGCTCCCTGAGCTGAGCTGACTGCCGGAGCTGGACTAGGGGTTCCAGGGTGCCAGTCCGGTCCCAGGCTGACCTATGTGTGTCCTCACCCTCTGACGACCATGGACACCTTGGAACATCTTTTTTTTTTTTTGACTGAGAGAGAGAGAGAGAGAGATCACAAGTAGGCAGAGCGGCAGGTAGAGGCAGAGGGAGAAGCAGGCTTTCTGCCAAGCAGGGACCCTGATGTGGGGCCTGAACCCAGGATCCTGGGATCATGACCTGAGCCAAAGGCAGACACTTAACCGACTGAGCCACCCAGGCGCCCCTTGAAGCATCTTCTATTCATGTCAGTTTATATGGACGTAAGTTGTTAGCTGGACCGGACATGCCTTTGAGCTTATAGATGTTCCTTTGTTCCATTCCATTGCCACAACAGTCCGCGTGACCAAATCCAGCATCAACCAGGCAGCTGCGTACACTGGGTTCTGCCCTGCGTGCAAGGGGAGACCCTGACATGGGAGGCATGATGGTAACAGTAGTCCGCCCCCCAACAATGGAACATTGTGGACAGGACATCTTTTAGGAAGGCGAGTTAGAGAGTAGTAGGGAATTTGGGTAAATTGGAAGGGGAGGTGAACCATGAGAGACTATGGACTCTGAAAAACAGTCTGAGGGGTTTGAAGTGGCGGAGGGGTGGGAGGTTGGGGTACCAGGTGGTGGGTATTATAGAGGGCACAGCTTGCATGGAGCACTGGGTGTGGTGAAAAAATAATGAATATTGTTTTTCTGAAAATAAATAAATTGGGAAAAAAAAAAAAAAAAAAAAAAGAAAAGCCAGGGTTGTGTTTGTTCAGCTCAGCTGTCTGGTCAAAAACTCAGATCCTGGAAGGAATGATATCTTGGAAACCTACAGAGCGAAGGTCTGGGAAATACCAGTTAATGCCAGTTGCATTAAATATGCAGGAAAACTTGATCCTCCATACATTAAAATGTGAACGTTTGTGAGCAGATCAATGAGATTGTATTTACTCTTTTAATCATTTTTTAGGACTCAGAATGATTTTGGTAGAAGAGTATGTGGAGCCCTTTCTATTTAAAAAATTTTTTTTGTAAAGGACAATATGCCCAAATGAACTTTCAATATATTCGCACAGAGTAAAATGTAGGAAGTAGATCATATTTGAAATACAGAAATCATCTTAATACAGAAAAAAGACTTTAGGTTTTCTTTTCTTTTCTTTTTTTTTTTTTAAAGATTTTATTTATTTATTTGACAGAGATCACAAGTAGGCAGAGAGGCAGGCAGGGAGAGAGGAGGAAGCAGGTTCCCCGCTGAGCAGAGAGCCCGATGTGGGGCTCAATCCCAGGATCCTGAGATCATGACCCAAGCCGAAGGCAGAGGCTTAACCCACTGAGCCACCCGGGCGCCCCGACATTAGGTTTTCAAACGCTTAGGAAATAGTTCATGCTGTCCATTTCTTTAGATCCTGTATATTTTAAACCAGACATGTCAAGTCCAGTTGGGTTTTGCAATTCCTGCTAAAAAGAAAAGTGCTAAACCAATCTGTAGAATTCAGAAATAAATTGCGTGATTTTTATTCATGCTAAATAGTTCTTAAAAAACGAACTATCTCTATGAGTATTCATAGCTCCCCCTTCTAAGAAAGGGAATTTTATGTAAGTATTATTTTGACATAGATTTTTTTTGTTATTGTTGTTTTAGCATACTATAGATCTATTCTTAGGTTCTAGCTAAAAAATACCTCTCAGTTGGTACCATATTTTACCCCGGAGCTTTAATGGTATAAGCCCACCGTTCAAAATACGGTTATGTTGACAATAAGGTATGTTATTTATTGAATACAAGCAACAGTTCAATAATTCAAGTCCTGTGTTTATTTTCTCAGAGTAACTTGCTGTCAGGAAAAGGCAGATTTATGCAAACACATTTAACAAACAATGGTGGATTTCAACATCTTTAACTCATTTTTGAAGAAGGAGTCTATGCAATTCGAGGGTTATAATTTTAATATGAAATACTTCCTTTAACCACTCAAACACACTCATCTAAGAGCACGTCTGACATTTTCATGTCCTTTTAACATAAATATTAGGAATGGTTAAGTAGTGTTTGGAAAGGCTTTAATTTTCTTCTATGCTTTGGCTTAAAGGAAATGAAAATTTAGAGGATCTGTGTTTTTGGCAGGAGCAGAATGGAGGAGAGTGTGGAGTGTGTAGGGGGAAGGGACCATTTAGTAAGAGACACAAAGATGCCTTCTCTTGGGGAGAGAGGGGTCTTCACTCTATCCTCCCCCCCAAAAAAAGGAAAGGTTTCAATGGGGGAAATATGCAATTTCCCAAATAATTAACAGATAATAAAACCTAGGAAATTGATTTTTATTTTTCAAGAGCAGAAACAATTTCTTGGCTAGTCAAACGATTCTTTAGGTTATTTTTCCCCTTATGTGCCCAATATTTTAATCTGTCAGCCTTCCTGATGCTAGAAGTCTAATTTATTGGTCTAGAAACGTGAATGACATGTTATCAGAACGTAGTAATGATATGATTAGCTTATTGATGACATAACAATTGAATAAAATAATAGTGATGTAATGATGCAACACTTTCTCAAACGTGCTGTTGACTACTGTTCTGAATGCTTTCATGCATTTATTAAGAGACTGCTGTATGTTGTCCCCACCACCACACTCCCCTCCCGGGACCGTGGCGATCATTCACACGGCTGTGAGGAGTCCGGGGGCTGACTCATCACAGCGGGGTCCGTCTCCAGAAGCTGCCTGTGGCCCAGGAAAGCAGCCTCGTCTCTAGTGGAGACACCCCTGCAGAGTCAAGGACACCCCCAGATCCAGAGGTCCCCATACACTAGAATCACGTTGTTTGATTCTGATACTTATGTTGCATTTATACTTATGTGTTAGATAACACGTATCATAGATCTATGTATGTCTGTTGCTTAATTCCTTAGCAATGAATAGTTGTGAGGAGGAATCAATCCAGAAGAAATTTTTAACCCCTGAAGTCTTATGGCCATAGAAATTTTTGTTCACATTTTTATTGTAGTGAAATAATGTATTTTCACGCATATTTATATTTCAGGCACATTTATACTATAGACAATTCCATGGGAAAGAATAAATAAAATTTATACTCAAGGAGAAAGAAAAATGAGGTAAAATAGCCAACCCTTATTTGAGTTTGCTCCTGTGTACTTCTCAGCACCAGATCTGAAATATAAAATTATTATGGCATTTGGACTTCTTTAAACCTAAGTTTGAGTTGACTCTTATTTTTAAAACTCCAGTATTTGCTGAGTTGGAAACCGCACTCCTGACAATGATTTCAACTTACAACAAAGTCTTTTTAGTTTCAACTTAACATTGCATGTGGTGATACATAGTTTTTCAAAGTTCTTTTAGGTGCTAAGCAGACGAAAACATCCACTCAACTAGATGACCCAAGTTGTCTTCCTACTGTAGACTCTATAATGTTTTCTTATTGATTGCCTGATTTTTTAAAGAACCGGAATCAGACTGCTCCAGTCTTTCGTGGTGAGCACCCCTCCATGGCAGCGAAAGGATGTTGAGCAGCGGCAGAGGGAACATCCCCAGGAAAGCAGAGGTGCAGGTAAGAAGGAAGGGCCAAGCCACAAGGGACAGATAATTCAGCCAATGGGTCATTTAGGAATGCCCTCTGTGAGAACGTGCCGCATCAGCCTTCAGCCCACTTTTGTCAGTCTTGATAAGACCTACCGCAAAAATATAATGAGATCCATATAATTAATTAAACAATTACCATGTGGCATGCTGGTTAGATTCATTTCCTAGGGCTGCCACTAATGAAATACACAGACTTGGTGGCTTAAAACAAAAGTTTATTTCCTCACTGGAAATCTGGGACTAGAAATCTGAAATCAAGGCATTGGCAAGGCCTCTCTCTCCCTGGAGTCCCTGCAGGGCAGAGCTCCTTGTCTCTTTGAAACCCTGGAGGTTTCTGGTATTCGTAGCTTGTGGTCACAGAGCCATAGTCCCTGCCTCTGTCTTCACATGACCTTCTGTCTGTGGCTCTATTTTTTATAAAGACATTTGTATTCAATTTAGGGCACACCCCAATGTAGTATGATCTACCTCAATCCTTTTTATAATGACATCCATAAAGACCCTATTTCCAAATGAGGTCCTATCATGAGGTTCTGGGCGGATATGAATTGGAGGGGCACGGTGAAACCCACTGAGATCATGTATATGCAAGGTCATCACATCCTCCCTGTCACTCAAGACAAAAATGACAAAGACGAAAAAGGACCAAGACGAACTGTTTGACGTTCTCTCTCTCCTCATGATGAAGAGTCCTGTTCTTAATATCTGACCTTGTACATGTGTATTCTCCTACTGTGTCCCCCTTCATTACTGTGTGATTATTATCAGGATAAAAAAAAACCTCATGATATTTCATACCACATTTTTTAAAAAAGATTTTATTTATTTATTTGCCAGAGAGAGAGAGAGAGAGTGAGAGCGCACAGGCAGGCAGAGAGGCAGCAGAGGCAGAGGGAGAGGCAGGCTCCCCACAGAGCAAGGAGTCCAATGTGGGACTCGATCCCAGGACGCTGGGATCATGACCTGAGCCGAAGGCAGCTGCTTAACCAACTGAGCCACCCAGGCGTCCCCCACATTTTTATACTTCTTAAAGATGAAATATTTTAATTGCCTCTGAGATTTTAGTTGGGATCTCTATAATATCAATGTGGCTGAAAGGAAATCATGTTCCCCGTGTATGGCTTTAGTGACTGAGAGAAATAATAAATTTCTCTCCACAAAATGAGGAGTCACCGTAAGCAAGGCATGATGGAGTGGAATTCTCCTCAGGAAAGAAGAGAGAGGCGGAGAGGAAAGGAAGGCCATGTGTCGTGCATTTTTCTTCATGACGACTGGCACTAGGGGCCAAAGTGTCTGTGGTCGGGATTGTTTCTTGAAGGAAGTGTCTCTGTGGGCTGGTGGACAGAGGGCCATTGACTTGCACGGTGCAGGAGATGCACTCACGCTAGCGGAGAGGAAGCGACAGTGATAAATTCTCACGACTATAGAATCCTGCAGGTTCATTGTGGCACCAAACACTTAAAACATCACCATTAGAGTATTTATAGAACTTGCCGATCTCCTCCTTACAAACACCAACGTTCCTGTCCATCTTGGCTATGAGATAAGACCCAGTGTTAGAGTCAAACAGACGTGATGCTATTTTCCCCTCTTCTCTTCTAGCTGGGATCATCGCGGGTCTCTTAGTCCTATGTCGACCCTTGAGTCAGCAGCTTTTTCTTGTCAGGAGGGAAGCCCAAGAATGACATTTGGAACAGTAGGCAGAGCGGTGACTCATACTTCATGATCGTAATGAAGTTCTTAGGGGAAGAGTTAGTCCGTGTCAGCACACAGGAACAAGTGAAAGGCAGTTAGGACCCGACGCCTGCAAGGGAAGACTTCAGTCTCTGAGGGAGAGACGTCCTCCTTCCGATAGGAAGGGAGAGACAGCCTCCCATTCACCCACGCTGATGCAGAAGCGTTTAGAACAAACAGGACAGGAGTGTTCAGAACAAACCCGTGGCCGTGAGAAGGTAACAGTGTGAATGGAATAAAATAAATGACAAAATAGGAGGAAAGTTAATACATTATGACAGAAATTCTTCTCTTTACTCCTTAACTGTCCTACTTAAAAAAAAAATCAATCTTAGCTCTTTCCAAAAATTCAAAAAGTAGAGACTTACGTAATGTTGGGTGAGGATTTACTATACACGAACTAACGTGTCCTTGGGTTCAATAAAGAGCTTCTATTTAAAATGGAGAATGCAGGACGGCCAGTTGCGTCTGATCAGGACTTCCCCAGCTCATGCCAGATTTGAATATGTTATTTAATCTAGGAAGGGGACAAGACACGAAATCTCCTTGCTTTCTGTGTTAGGAAGTGCAAATCTGACCTTGCTTTAAAAGCGAAGGTGCCTTTACCAGGACCTTAAAAATATGGTTGGTTGGGAGTTTTATCAGAATTCCTCAAAATTGCTAAAGTAAAGATTCATCTCTATATAAGATTTTCCATTTTTTCTAGCAAAAGTGAATTATAGCTACAACATTTCACAAAAATTAATTATACTAGCCGATATGACTGTAAGACCCCAGGCTATAAGTAACCCAAATCCACGCACATTTTGTTGTTGCTACTCATTTTCTTTTGAAATGATCACACTTAGTGATAAATTACCGATGTGCTAAATAATGAACCGGAATGATTTTTTAGTGGAATCCTAAGTCTGTCCAAGTTTTCAAAATAGCACATTGTTCAACTGAAAGTAAGCATCCTGGCAATACTTATCACAATGTAATTTTTTGGGAAAGATTTTATTTCTTTATTTGAGAGAAAGACCAAGAGAGTGTGTGAGAGAGAGAGAGAGCGAGAGAGCGAGCATGTGAGCTGGGGGAGGGGCAGAGGAAGAAAGAGATGCGGACTTCCTGCCAAGCAGGGAAGCCTGATGTGGGGCTCCATCCCAGGAACCTGGCATCATGACCTGAGGAAGAGGCAGGCGCTTAGTGCCTGAGCCACATGGGCGCCCCTGCAATGTCGTTTTTCACCATTATCGGCAAATCTTAACCAAAGTCAATTTCAATGAAAACTTATCCTTGCCAAGTGCCATAAAGTCATAACATGGAAGGAGAGATGCTTCTCTTGTGGGATGGCATGTAAGGGATCCAAGGCAACATCAGGGTCCCCATCAAAAACGTCAGTTGTTGCTCAGAATGACAATGCGCCTGGTGGCCTTGGGAAGTTCAGTAGACTCCCATGTACAAGAGTACGATCATTATTGCTCAGTTGGAGCTGATAAGACATTTCTCCTCCCAAAAGGTGGTTAAGTTGCGTACTGTATCCTCGCCTCTATTTCGTGGTGTTGTGCCCAGTTGCTGCATGAGGATGTGTGACCACCTCGGGCTCTGAACCACATTATGAACCATTCCTGAGACCCTGTACGGGGCTCCTCTGTAGCAGTCCCCATACGAATTGAGATTTGTTGTAGAGCCTGCATCTACAGAAACATACAAAACACCATAATTTTTTCACCTTGTTTTTTATTGCCAAATAGGTAATATTGACATCCAAACTCTGTTCATTGGCAAAATAAAAATATAAATCCAACACTGATGCTATGGATTTTTTTGTCTTCTCCCCAACTCCCTCTCTGAGGAAGGCCTCAGTCTTTCTTCTCTGTCCGTCTGTGCCCTCTCTGTGGCCAAGTCTGTAATCACCCTCGTCTGAGAAGTTCTCAGTTTCTAGCTCCTGTTCCATGCCACCCAATTTACACGATACAGTAGCTAATGCACCAATTGTTTTTACTCAGTAACTTAGCACTGGATAATGAACTATTTTTTTTCCAATTTTTTTTTCCTTGAATATATGGCTTCTCTCCCCAGTCATGTTATAAAATCGAGCACAGACCCAGAACCAAACTGCCTGAGATCCAGTCCCAGGTCCTTCACTCACAAGAGTGCCTTTAAGAAAATGACTTAAACCTAGTTGTGTCTTAGTTTTCTTCATGCAAAATAGAGATGATGATGCACAGTACAGGTTTCCAGATTGTTGTGAGGAGTGATAAATATATGCAAAATATGTAGGAGACTTTCTAATATGTGTTATACAATGTTACCTGTCATCATATTACTGTTTTATTATTATTGTCAGTTTTATCCTCTATGTCAGAGACCTACAAACTGCATCTTTTGAATCATGTCTTGCACGGGGTTGATCATACAATGGCTACTCCATAAGTTTTGATGATTGAATGATAAGGCCAGAAGCAGGAAGAATATCCATAGACTGGTGTTTCATGTCTGCATGTGGGTGAGTTTGGGCATAATGAGTGATCAAATTCCTGACCTGAGTAGGTCTACACAGCCAGAAAGAGTGCTTGTTGGATGTTAATGGAACAGTAGGAGAGGCAGAAGCTCATAACACATCAATCAAAACACGGTCCAGTGTTTGATGCAGAGTTCGTCCACAGTTCAAGATGATGCAACGTAGAAGCAGGCACGGGACTAGGCTTGCAGTAGCAGGAGGGAGAGCACCGGTGCGGCAACTGTGGGGAAAAGGTCCACCTTTTAGGTCTATTAGTCCTGGAGGGAAATTCTACAGCGTCATCTTTGAAGACTGAAGGGCAGATATAATAATAGGGAAGAGTAAAATAAATGAGATGTATTCACGGGGTGAAATATAACAAAACCATTCAAAACACGATTGTACAAAATACTGACTGCCTAAAAGTAGTTCCCGGGAAAAAAGACGAGTCAATCCAAGTTTTGGGAAGCAGGAGGAGGAGGAAGAGGAATGAGGGGAAGAACTTGTTTTTGGTGAGGCCGAGGTTTCAAGGAAACTATTTCTGAGTGCGGAGTTTAGTCAAAGCTTTGTACCGAGCTCAGCGTGTGAGTGGGCTCGTTACTACGGATGGGGAAGAGGAAAGAGTGTGCGGGCAACCTCAGTGTCTCCCACAGAGAACTGCTCTTTAGGAAAGAACAGAATGAAAGACTATGATGCTGTACCTAGTTTAGAAACACCACACACACTTTTCTTTGTTCCAAAAAGCCAGGTCAAAATGATGACTTAGAAATGGACTTAGGAGGTAGGCTCTCTTAGGACAATCAGGACAGAGGCAGGAACAATAAGGGCAAATAAAAACCTGTGTGTGTGTACATATTTTTATTTTAACTTAAAATTCTACTAAAATTAAATCATTGCATATACTGGATATGGATCCAAAAATCTGTCTTGGTTCATTGAAAACTGCCAGATAAGACACCCATGCAGTTCTTTATTTGCTCCATGGGAAAATTTTCAGAGAGAACACAGAGTACCTCTGGAGTAAGTTGTATATATTTATAACATTTAAAAAAGATTTTATTCATTTACCTTTTTTTTTTTTTTGAGGGAGAGAGAGAAAGAGAGAGAAAGAGAGCACAGAGGGAGAGTGAGAGAGAAGGAGGCTCCCTGCTGGGCAGGGATTCCCAACGTGGGGCTTGATCCCAGGAGCCTGAGATCACGACCTGAGCCAAAGGCAGACTCTTAATTGACTGAGCTACCCTGGCACTCCTATTTATAACATTTTGAATGCATAACTGTTAATTCAAATGAGAGTCATTTTTTATTCAAATGAGACACACGAGACCCTCTTCAAATAAAGAGATCTTTAATTTGACATAGTTACACACACAGGCCAGGAAGGCTGTACTAAGATCATACTAGGAGAAAAGTTTAGTTTTATGGATTGAGATATACTGACTTTTTCAGACACTTGAACTCAGAGAAAAACTTAAGCAATAAAAACTCCAGGAAACACATGGAAAATGTCAACATTGACCCTTTATTCTGATGAACTGTTATGGATATGCATATCCATATATCAGAAGGACAGACATATTGATAAATACACAATTAATTGTTCTTATACTTGGGTAGTATAGAATAATATTTTTATTATCTATAAGGATATGCACTCATGATATACATTTATTCATTAATGCAATAATAACTTTGCCACACAGATATTGTTCTAATTCACAGATTCAGTGCCTTACACCAATTCTGTAACAAAATAAGTGTCCTCATGACCTGAATCAAAAGCCTAAGAGCTGTGGTTTTTTTTTTCAATTTCTAACAGAAAATGGATGGCATGATGCAATCCCAAATCTCTATTATATGTGTGGCTCATGTTACCTAACAAATTCTACTCACAGGTTAATAAGAACAGGTTAAAGTGAAACTTTCACGTCAAGAAAATCAGGAAACATATAAAGAGCTTCATGCATGTGTGTTTCCATCATTTTCTGAGATGTCTCAACCTCGTGCTATCGGCTGGAATTCATCCTGAAGGCAGCACAGCCAAGCACATGTTTTTCCTGTTTGCTTGGCCGGGAGATATTTTGTGGGTAATGAAGCTGATTGAATTTAATATTGTAAGATGAGAATAGCCGTGAACAGCATTTTCTGAATGGAAGGGTCACAGATACACCAGAAAAAAGCGGAGGAGAAGAAAGCAAATATTTAAGCATGTTCCATTCGGGGAATAGACCAGCTCACACAGCACAAGGAAAAAGGGCAGCCAAGGAAGACGGGAGAAATAAGAACTCTCTGACATATCCATTCCTTTTTTATTTATTTTTTTAAACAAAGGCCTACTTTGTTTGACACTGACCAAATATAAAAACATGGGTTTTGTTTAGATGTTGTCGATGGAGGGAGGATGTAGAGACATTTATTCTGGAAAAATACTTCATACTAATGTTCTAGAAAGATGAGGTGGAAATAGGGGGAGACATCTGGGCCGTGCAGGGGCTCGAGGGGGAAGGACCAGGGAGACAGCGGTGGGCGAGGTGGGCATGCGTCATAGATAATTTGATCCGAGAGTCCGGGTCATCCTCTTTATAAGTAAAAGCATCTTTGTTCTAAAGCAGAGAGTTTTGTCCGACTCTTCCTTCCTCCCCAAAGCTGCCGAGACACGTCGGTTGGAGGATGCTCCGTCCTCTGCTTGAAGTAATCGTCTCGTATTTAGTGCACACACAGCACACATGCACACACATCCCACAGACATTCGCGCCCAGAACGCCCCTTCTCTCCCGTGGCTCCGGATACGTGGCCGGGATCTGGATGCACCTTGGACTCGCCCACTGCGTCCCTGGCAGAAAAGGAGCAGAGGAAGGAAGTGAAGACGTGAGGCCACACAAAATGATGTTTAAAACTGCCTCTATGCCAGGAAAAAAAGGGTTATGGAAAACCAAAACTGATTTCCGCTGATTTTGATTACTAGGGTTAAAGGTCACCATCTCTATCCTGAAGGTGGCTTTTTGTTAGAAGAGTTTCTAGTTTTGACTTTGGACTCTTGGGGGACCACCTCTCTCCTAAATGACTCTAAATAGTAAAATAAGTGAAGTTTTCACTTACTGTGGACAGAAGAGCGAGCTCAGAGGGCAAAAATAGAAAAGATGGTATTTGAAGAACAGTAGGGAGTCAGATATACAGAAAAACACACAATTAAAAACATAAAAGTATATAAAAGGCTTTGTTTCCTGAGGAAGAAAGTTCATCGGCAAAAGGCTCTGGGAAGTGACTAGGGTACTTCCGGTACAGGGTCAAACACTAAACAAGGTTAATTTGGCAGTTGTGCTGCAGGTAAGCTATTTTATTACACTGAATTTTAGTAAAATTATGCAGATATTAAAGAAATTTTCAAGAAGTGAAATAATGCCTCTCTTCTCACTTTGCTTTTTGGTTTTAGAGCATACAGTCACTCTAAAAAATTTGCTAACAGGGTATGGGTTTATTATTATTATTTTAAAATGAATCAATAGTTAATTGTCTTTTTCTTTTTCAGTTTTAACACTGAATATGCTATGGATTTATAGACATAACCCACACACAATCCAAAGCTTCGATGTTTCTTAGAAGAACTTCTTTCTTAGAAGAAACCCCTTCTGTTAATGGATCCTGAGTCCAAAAAGTTTTAGAACCACTCTTGAGAAATCAAACAGAAAGGTAAATAGGTCATGTGTTGGTGGCCAGATCTATCCTGAGGTGCTGTTTGTCATTTCTGTAAAAATATAATATTTGAACTGCAGTGTGGTTATTTTTGGTCTATGATATCTTGTTGACTTAGTTCCTTCAACCCAAATAAAAGAAATCCCAAATATTTGAGAGAAAGGGCTTACGTTCTTCAAAATGATTGGGATAAAAGTTGTTAAAATCCTTGAATTATGTGGACATGGTTTTATTTTCAGAGAAAAAGGTTTCCTATCCAATATTTAATATAAGATGTTCGCTTTCACCATCTGCAAGTAAATATTGACATCAGTCCAAAAGCCACACGAACCCTTAGAACATATCCATGAGCAGACTGGCGCCAGAATGGGACAGGCCGCCATGTTGGCTGCTGTCTGGAGTCAAGACTGAAGTGGTTTATCATCACACAGCAAAGGTGTGCAAAAATTCTCCTTTAAACATGAAAGAAAAAGAGCGTCCCGTGACTTTACAAAGTGTAATATTTTTCTTGTTTTACTCTTTCACTGCGTTTATGATCCCCTGGAAGGCACATTAAGGATGACTAAATGACTGTTTGCACTTGATTTTTCTTTTAATTTTTGCCTCTCCAAATAGCAAAAATCTGTTTATGTGCAAATTTTAAACTTTTGAGGATCATGTCTCAATGCTAATTGCTTTTCCCTTCAAAGATCAATTCTAATTAAGTTTTTTAAAAAAAGTTCACCTCTTAATCTAAACTTTTAAATAGTATTTTCTCATATTGCTATATACCAACTACACCCTAATTGGAAATTTCAGCCCTAAAATGATATCAACTATCTCCAGAAGATTATTGACATAGTAGTAATATGTAATTTGTATTTAGTAAATTACATTTATATTTATATAAATTATTAATATAACATACAATATATAACATGATATAATGTATATTATAATATACATTATTAATATAAATTAAAAGTAATTTATATTTAGTAAAAATGCTTTTGAATACAGATGGCTACTCCCAAGACAATAAGGCAAAAGAATAGTTTTTTTCTTTCCCCTGACATCACAAGGCATCTTGGCATGTAATTTGTATCCTCAAAAATGTATTGTTACTTACAGGGTTTTTTTTTTTTTTGCCATTTTGCCATTTGCTTAAGCAAATATTTACTGACATCTAGGTGTCATTAATTTTGCAAGTTATGGACATACTGGGGAACTAGACAAATATATGTCTATCAGGTGATATGAAAATCTAACCCCGAATGTGTTTGTGATCTGCTATTCATGGGTCCATCTCCAACATTCCCAAGTACAATTTGCCATTGCCAACACAGGGGACACTCATGAATTGTATCCGTGTTTAATAGTATTAATTCTTATTACTGGGTGCAAGAGAGCATCACTTCAAAAATTGTTTTGTGTTTTCAACAATGACACTGTCTTCATAACAATATTGTAATGTAGATGGCTTATGCCCACTGTTTTCGATATCGATGTCTATGGTCCATAAACATATAGTCAAGGTCAACACATGTAAGACACTCAATATTATGATCTTCTATTCTGTTCGTGCCATGAGGGCAGAAATCATAATAAAAAATTATCTAAGTTGGTAAATTATTTTTTCATTATTCCCAAGGCCTATCTATGATCTTTGTAATAGCATATAAAATGGAAACTTCAACCCAGTACTTAAGAAACATCAGTAATCTCTTTAAATTACCTAAAGAAGTATGAAACTGAGAAAACAATGTCAGTTTGTTATGCCATTAGGAGCAGTTTTAACAATCTGTCCACGCGAAGTAATTTCCTGGCACTGTCAGCTAAATGCTCAATTATTACTCTCATTCATGGGCAGATATATTATTGGGATCAGCATTTATAAGCAGTGAGCGATGTAAAAAATACAGAATGTAAGGAAGTCAATCTATGATGCTTTTAGGACAGACGATGAGTCATATTGAACTTGAAATGAATAATGATTACGATCTAGGCTTGTACTGCCTGAGGTACGAGCCACCAGCCTCCTGTGAGTCTGGACACTTAAAAGAGGGCGTGTCCTGTCACCTATGGCAAGTGTGACATACACATCAGGTTTCAAGGACTTTGTGGGAATAAAATCAGGCAATATATTTTCATTCATCATTTTATATCGACTGTATGCTGAAATGTTACTTCTTGAATGTACTCGTCTAAAAAGTGTATATTACAGTTAAGAAAGCCTTTTTTCCCCATTTTTCACGTGGCTACTAGAAAATTTAAGATTACCTACATGCCCCTTGTTCTATTTCTATGGGGCAGCACTGAGATCCACAACTGATGAATGCAATGTGTCGGTTAAAAAAAATATATATATCCACAGGCCCACAGAAAAGGATTGTTTGTGAAGCATGTCAGTAACATACCTGGCAGTAATTTTTAAAAATCCCTTTAGTGTTTTTCAGAGTCCATAGTCTCTCATGGTTCACATCCCCTTCCAGTCTGAGGGGTTTGAAGTGGCGGGGGGGTGGGAGGTTGGGGTACCAGGTGGTGGGTATTATAGAGGGCACGGCTTGCATGGAGCACTGGGTGTGGTGAAAAAATAATGAATACTGTTTTTCTGAAAATAAATAAATTGGAAAAAAAAAGAGAAAATATTGTAATAGTTTTTCTCAGATTTAATGAGAACCTGAGAACTGGAGTTTAAAAAGGTACTATAGAAAACCACCCTAAAGGGAATGATGATATATATGCTAATTACATGTATGTACTCTCGGGTAATAAACATACCTAGTATTTTTAAAAGCTTGATTAAAATCATTAATACTACAATAACTAATATTGCTATTATTTAAGTCTTCCTAGATTGATTTTACCAATTTAACAATTTAAATGTTTTGCTTTCAAGATTATTTTTAACTTTTTAATTAAACAACTTGATAACATTGATAACAAAAAAAAATCCCTTTAGTGTGCTTGCCAGCTAACTCAGTGTTTTATCTATTCAATTTGATTGATTTCCAAATTTTTTGGGAATGGAATGTTATAACTATTTACTGAAACAACATATATTTTTCAACATTTTATTTTGCCATTCAGAATGATCACGTTTTTGATCAATATTAGGAATGTGCCCTTGAAGGGCACTTGCTTAAAAATAGGGGAAAAGATTCAAAGCATTTAAATAACTTAAGACCACATGGAGACACACCGTCAGATAAAAGTTGTATATAAAAGCTGCAGAGTGTAGGCAACATCCGAAAATACTATCCTTTATGCAACACACACACACACATACACAAATAAATAAAGTTCCCTCAGATGGAAACGTGTGGTGACCTGGAACACTGCTTTATCTCTGTACTGGTAACAATAAATTTCTTGCTGGAATTGGTCCATTCCTCTCACTACCTAGCCCTGCTTTGAGCTCAACTCCAGGACCACTTTGCTGGCTGTGCTGGTTGAGTGAAGGCATTAACCATCTAATTCAGGACAGTGAAACAGAGAAGATGACTACGGGTCAGGCTTTGGTGATGACTAGGTGATTGGGGGAAGATTCAAAATCTGTCATAAAATGGGAGAAGGAACAGACAGCTCTCCCTCACTCTCCCCCCGGCCCCCAGTCCATCTGTCCCCGCTTCCCCCCATGCTCCGCTGTTGTCTGTCTCTCCCGCTCTCTCCCTCTTTCTCCCTCCCTACCCTCTACTCCCTGCAGCCCCCAGCCCTGCTTCTTGACTCTGCCGGAAGTTAGCAGCTCTCAGATTCTAGGAAATCTACATTGTCCTCCCAGATTGCTTTTTTGGCTCCAATCAAACCCCTTTGCAGTTCCAGCAACTGTAAAGTGGTCCAAATTGTTGTTTGTTTTGTTTTGTGCCTTTCCTGCTCTTAGTTCCCTTTTTAAGTCGCAATTTCAACTCGAAATCTAAATCTAAATCTAAATCTAAATCTATCATGAATCCGGCGCTCTTAAGATGATGCTCCGTCAAAGCCATTAGACTCAGTAATACCCTGTTCCCCCGCGCGTCCCTGAGCCCAGCCTGTAACACAGGCTCAGGTGGTGCAGACATAGCTTTGGGAAGTGGCTCGGACGACGGATACAATGAAGCAGTTTGTGTGACTCTCATCCTCCAGGTGGATGGCATTGTGCTTCTGCGACCAGGCAACACTCACAGTGTAACAGTGACTGGCTTTAGTAAGAATACAGAAGATTGATGACGTGACATTTGGGTATGGAACATCTGGTAGAAGCTCGACCTTTTAGAATCCCTTCAATTAAATGATGGTCCTGATTAATTCTCCTTGTTTTGATTCTTTCTACACGAAAATCTATGGAGCTATATCTTTCTATCCCAGCCGTTTCTGGACACTCCCTGTCACTTTTCGGATTAGAAAGATCTTATCTGGGCCAGAAAGACAAAAGAGAAACATTAGGTTACTGGCAATGGGTTCTGTTATTATCAAAATAATTTTAAATAATTAAACAAATTTTGTTTAAATTTTATTAATATATAAAACATATGTGTGTTTGTGACATAAATACTATTTATATGTATAAGTATAAATAAATGAAGCATATATAGGACATATATGTGTGCTATGTAGAAACAGAAAGGAAAAACACTGCCAACTTCACAGAGACTAGGTGACAACAGAAAGAAGATCCTAACTCAAATTCTCTGATTCTAGAGCCTAAGCTTTGTGGGCCAATGTTACTTTTGTATTCTTAGCCCCAGCCACAAGAGCAAAGCAAATAAAGAAAAAGGTAAGGGAGATTTCATAAAGTTCATGAAATTTAGTTTGTTTGTAACCAAATCATTGAAAAATTGACAGAGTTTCACCAAAGCTGTAGGGAATTTTGGAATGGTCTGTATATATAGGCAATATGGCAAACAGAATATAGGCCATATGGCAAACAGAAAGGTCAACATTCACTCTCCAGGGGATGAAGTGATGGGGTCCTATCTCTGAGAATGATCACTGCTGGATAACTGTCACCAAGTAGGAAAGTAGGGTTTGGTGGTCAGGCTGTATGCTTTATCCGGAATCTGCCTTTGGGAGTCCTGACAGGGGGCAAGGGAAGGGAGGCCTGAGAGGAGATGACCCTTCCCCTCTCTAAGGACAGCTACCCAGCAAGCCTGCTCATCCAGAGGAGATGGCCAGAACTCGACCACTCGAACAGCAACACAGACACATTCCGAGAAGCTGTCATATGGGAGTGGACAAGAAGCACCTTCCCCGGGTCCAATGAGGCAGTATCACTGGGGAAATCTCTAGTGACAAAAGGAGCAGCAGGTGTCCGTCATTCCTAGGGCAGCTCAGGTATGGCAGGACCTAAGCCAGACTCAAGGACAATGATGGCTCTCCTCTGGCTACGAGGCATTTGAGAGCAGACGTGTTCCAGAATCCTGACTCCTGTCCATTCCTGCGAGCTAAGCCTCAGTGAGTGGAGGGGGTCCAGTACCTTCACCCGGTGTGATCGGTGGGGAACCACGTGGGGCTGGGGTCCAAGTCTTACAATGGCAGCTGTACGTCATGGCAAACTTGCAGAAGGCATTGCCACATCATGGTTTATGGCTGGCAAAGCACAAGCCCTAATTCTGGCTATATCAGTGTGGATCCAGATTTATTGCTTAAACCTTGAGCCAAATCCATGGTCATGGAAGTCTGCAAGAGGCCAAGTCTCTCTTTGGGGTGCCAGACAGCAGGGGAGAGTCTTAGACAGGTTCACCTTGACCTCTGCTAGTGTCCCCACGTAGGAGCTCCATTCTGGGAATCAAAAGGAGAGATGCTTGGGAATGGAGCTGTTGATTTGTGATTAAGCTTTTTCTCCTGAGGGCCGCTCTAGATGGAATTTTCCGTCTGAGTAAAAGGTGGACTTTATTCAGTAGAATTGATCAAAAATTTCCATCTCGATGGTCTTTCAAATGAGTGGAATCCTGGGCATTTTTGAAGTTCTATAAAGATTCTTATATTATGCTTTATTCCAGATCTCTATGGCTTGATCTCTCTGTTTCCAGTTTCAAGGGTTAAACACATGTTAGATCTTTACTCACTACTCTACTCTATGCAAGCACATGCCTTCTTGGGATGGAAACTGATTTGGATGTACTGTTTGAAAGTTGACTTGTTGTTTATATTTTTGTTAAATAGCTCAGAGGAAAAAAAAAAAAGAAACATATGACTATCTACCCCAAGTATATAAGTAGTATTTTCAGCTGAAATCTCTTTTTGTCATCAACACCACAGTTACACTTAGATAAAAGGTATAAAAATATTTTCAAAATCAGCAAATTATGTTAATGTTAAACAATTAAAAAATGCCCTGAATTTTTTAATAAAGAATGCTTCCTTATGAATTTGGTAATTATTTCTTACCTTCAAGATCCACATCCTGTGTTTGAACTCATCTAACCATGGGTAGACTGAGTTCAACTACATGGTTAAATTCAGTGAGAGACCATGCTGTCAAATTTTTCACAGTTACTTAAATTACTACCTTATGGTTTGCTATCTTTAACTGTTTCTCTGATTCTTAAAAAGTTCCATTTAAAATATATTAAGAAAAATATATTTTAAAAACAGCAAGTGTTGGCGAGGTTGTGGAGAAACCTCTTACACTGTTGGTGGGAATGCCAACTGGTACAGACATTCTGGGAAACAGTACGGAGATTCCTCAAGACATTAAAAATAGAGCTACCCTGTGACCCAGCAACTGCACAACTGGGTATTTACCCCAAAGATACAGATGTAGTGAAAAGAAGGGGCACATGCATCCCAATGTTCATAGCAGCAACGTGCACAACAGCCGAACTGTGGAAGGAGCCAAGATGCCCTTCAACACATGAAAGGATAAAGAAATGGCGTCCATATATACAGTGGAATATTACTCAGCCATCAGAAAGGATCAATATCAGGCACCTGGGTGGCTCAGTTGTTAAGCAACTGCCTTTGGCTCTGGTCATGATCATGGAGTCCCGGGATCAAGTCCCACATCAGGCTTCCTGCTCAGCAGGGTGTCTGCTTCTCCCACCGACCTCTCTCCTCTCATGCTCTTTCTCTCTCAAATAAATAAATAAGATCTTTAAAAAAAAAAGGAGAAAGGATCAATACCTACCATTTGCATCAACATGGGTGGAAACTGGAGGGGGTTATGCTGAGTGAAATAAGTCAAGCAGAGAAAGACCATTATCATACGGGTTTACTCCTATGTGGAACATAAGGAACAGAGCAGGAGACCACAGGGGAAGGGAGGGAAAGCTGAATGGGAAGAAATCAGAGGTGGGGGGACAAACCATGAGAGACCCTGGACTCCAGGAAACAACTGAGGGTTACAGAAAAGAGGGGGATGGAGGGATGGGGTAACCCGGTGATGGGTATTAAGGATGGCATGCGTTGGGATGGACACTGGGTGTTATACGCAACTAATGAACCACTGAGCACTACGACAAGGACTTATGATGTACTATATGGTGGCTAACTGAACGTAATAAAAATATATTAAAAAATAAAATGCATGCATATTCTATAATGCACACATAATAGATATGACAGAGGGAAACAAACTGTATGAGCCTCTTCACTAGAGAACAAAGGGAGGGTTGAGGGAAGGAGGAGGGTAGGCTATGGGCTAGATGGGGGTTGGGTACTAAGGAAGGCATTAGTGATGAACAGTGGGGGCTCTATGTAAGTGACGAATCTCCAAATTCTATTCCTGAAACTAGTATTACACTCTATGGTAACCAACTACTATTTAAATAAAGATTTGGAAAAAAAAAAAGAATTGCGAATTATAAAATTAAGTGGAAAATCCAGAGATTTTCTACATGTAACAATGTAAAATATAGGAAATTTACTTTAAAAGCAAAATAAAATTTACTAAAATCAATACTAATGAAATGTAATATTTCTGATTGACTGAACTTACAAAATGTGATTTTTATTTTTTTATTTTATTTTATATTTTTGGTAAGTGCTGTCACAATCAGTCACAGTCAGAACAATGACTAACTTTGTCTCAAAAGTCAGCTTTGGATAATGTAGCATTGCTCTCTTGAGCTTGGGAGATAAGGGAGCTGAAAAATAAATTAACTTTTTACTTGCCTAATCTGTAATAATAATATTTTGGTGATTATATTAGGATGCCAGTTTCCAAAAAAAATGCTACACTGAAGCAAGATCGTTTGTTACTGTGGAGTACTGGGGGGGGGTTTATGCATCCAGTCCAGAGATGTACGTATTTCTTAATGTCACATGCAGTATTCATGTGGCTTGATTAAACCTCTGAGTCACCTTTACAATGAAACAGGTCTAAGGGCTTAAGTCATAATGGAAATGATGTACTCAAGGCATGCGACGTGAAGACACGCACACACCAATGCAGTGGGACAAGACGGTGACAGGTACTGGGAAGTAGGAGACCCCAAACTTTACAACAGGTGTCTGCCGGGAAGTAGCCCAGGACATGGACTATGGAACATGGTGGAATTCAATTGCTGTGATGCGATTTCAAGACCACGCACAGCAATGAGGTGATTTTTTGTTTCTTTGTGTGGTTTAAGCACGCTCTGTTGTTATCTATCTAGATATAATATTATTTCAGTCTTTGTTCCCTTTTTCAAAATTTTCTATATTTGTTTTTGTTGTTAACTTCAAATCAAAACTCTAAAATGCATCACATCAAATCTTAAGACAACTGTATCCTTCATTCTCTCACATTATTTCAAAAAGAGAAAGGCTTTGATCTGAATCCTTTGTATGTAAAGAAAGGCTGACTCAGAGCTGCCTTCTGTTAAAAAATTAAAACAAAACAACAGTGTTCTTGGTTGATAGAGTTTATAGGATGATCTATCTGTGTCTTTTGTTTAATAAGAGTATTCAGATATAAAATGAATCCATCAAGTACCCACTGATGTGTGGAGTGCGGAAGGAAACAACAAGGAGAAAATAGAGGCTGTACGGTACAAGAAAAGAATCTTTATGTCTGTCAAAGAAAGGATGCGTGAAAAGAGTTGTTTTTGATTCTATACACATGTTTTTTTTTCCCCAATTTATTTATTTTCAGAAAAACAGTATTCATTATTTTTTCACCACACCCAGTGCTCCATGCAAGCTGTGCCCTCTATAATACCCACCACCTGGTACCCCAACCTCCCACCCAAAACAAATACTACATAGATAGAAGGGACCAGAGAAAATATTTAGAAGCCAGGATTCAAAAACAGACCTTTTAAGGAGGCAGATACCCAGGTTTTAATATATTTGAAAAAATCTACGCATTATAAATTCTTATTTTTTTTATCATACTTCCACTCTGCCCAACTAGGTGGATTTATTTCAATAAGCATATCAAAGAAAAGGAAAAAATAAAGATATTCTATGTAAAATGACTTTAACACAAAATATATAAAAACACGGTTGGATCCACGAAACATGAAGTTACGAATGTTTGGAAGCAGGAGTGTCATGAGAGAACTTGTGCCACAAAATACTAAGATCCCACGAGCCTTTAATAATTACATTAACTGAACCCCCTCCCCCCAGCAACCCACAGTTTGTTTCGTGAGATGTGGATCTGGCAAAAGCACGTCAGATGCTAGATCACCAAGCTGAGAACCCAAAACCATCTGTAGGAACTTGGCAGATGATTACACCGCATTACAGATCAAGGGGAAGGAACTCACCCCACTTCTGTGATCCCCGTCCTCACCGCACGTTATGCACCGGAAAGTCCAGCTGGATTAGACACGATGGAGTGTGCAAAGGGCTGGGGGTGGTATGAAGAGGAACAGAGGACCAGCTGGAGAGGAAGGGGTTAAGTGCTAGGGACCACCCCACGGATATAAGTTATGGATTTAGTGGGCTTAAAAGCTAGAGGCAAAAGTTATAAAAGGAAACATTTCAGATTTGACTGCTTAAGACATGAACGTTTCTGGACATTGAAAACACAGCCATGAAGCCCAAAGGCAAACAACAGAAAGCAAGCATACATGGGCAAGCACGAGATCCCATACACAAGAGGGCACAACCACCCGGCTTCCAGAAAAAGGGGCAAAGAACATGAGCAGACCTGCCCCAACAAGAATACCTAAATGCCTTAACAAGATTTGAGAAAAGCCAACCCTCATTACTAGTTAAATAAATTAAAAAGGTAAGATTCTAAAGATTATCTTCTTCCTTTTAACAAATAGTAAAAGGATTAAAATGGTTTGAGGTTTTGTAATAGGATGAAGTGGGCTCTTGGACTTTGATTTTCCCCATGAAAATGAAGGAAATCTGACAACTGGCTTAAAAATACAAGTAGGTATCAAGGACCTTGAAAACGTCCATGACCCTTGGCCTCGTAATTATCACTTGGGAAATCTGTTCAGTGTTACGCAGGAATTTTATTTTTAGAAATCCATCTTAAAATATGAACCTTTGATGGAAAGTATTTAGAAATAGTCTTCAACACATATATTCCGAAATCAGGGAAAGGTAGAGGGAGGTGGGGAGGAATACGTACGCTCTTTGGATTTTAGTGACCTGAAGAGAGTTGAGAGCAGGTGCAGGTGTGCGGCGGATGACGGGAAACATCGAGATGGCTAGCAAGATATTTGCCCTCCAATACAGAGATGCAGGTTTCAGCAGCCGACTAGCTGTGCCCTCTGGTAAATGGTCTTTTCCCTTTCTTACTCCTTCCTTCCTTCCTTCCTTCCTTCCTTCCTTCCTTCCTTCCCTAAATGAACATTTCAGAGGTCGCGGCCAGGAAGGCACAAAGGATATATAAAAATCAATAAAGCACAGTAACTACTTCTAGAACTTTATATTCTACCAGAATTACATTCACCTCCCACTCACATCTTGCTCTTTCCCCATAGCATTGCTTTTGCACACGTGCTAACGTGCTGAACCACGCCAGCCCCGATGCCTGTACACACCTGAGTCCCACTCTGCATCACAGGAGCCCACGGGGGCAAGTGGGGGTGTGATTGTCTTTAAAATGTTTTTTTTTTCCCATTAAGAAATAATATGTAGTAACACCTTGCAATAAAAATATTCACAATCTATTTAAAATGTTTGTCAAGGATGATGTTTCACGATGTGTTTCAGATACATTTCTTTTTAAAGATTTTATTATTTTTCAGTAATCTCCACACCCAATGTGGGGCTCACACTCCAAACCCTGAGATCTGTGTTCTACTGACTGAGTAAGCCCAGCGCCCCTCCAACGTACATGTCTATCGTACAAAGTGAGAGGTCCTATACAATGACCTGACCTATCATTTATCATAAAAGTCAGACTCAGCGGTTTCCTTGTGACCTACCCCGGGGATCGTGAGATAATGACGGGCCTTCGTCCTGAGAAGTACCTGGATACAAGGACAGGACTTCCGTGGTGGGACTCTGGCTGTAGAACTGGTTTTCTGGTTGGTCTTGCTTACGGAGCAAACTCGAGTTCTGTTTGGCCTATGACACTGCCGTTAGCAGGGTGACGTCGCTCAGCTGATGGCTTATGACTTGAGCCTGACAACATGTCGGGAAGGTGCGTCTGGCAGTTTGTATTGGTGGGTTGGTTTTCCTGGGTTGCTTACTTAACCCCACAACAAGTCTCTCCGCAGATCATTTCTGAGATCGTTTCCTAAATTTACCTATGCTTTTTGTTCATTTGGACTTGGATCTCTTCCTTCTGCCAGAGGTGGCCCTTTCTGCAAATTGCTGGCCTGGTATAGGGTCGGTTTATGTGGTCAACATGCTTGACACAGATAGCTTTCGTAGGGACTGTATTTGCAGTGTGAATGAAGTGACCCAAGATGGGCGTTTGTGAGTTCTGACCTTGTGCTACACATGTAGGCTAACCGTGCGAATGTCAATATTTTGTTTTATTGAAATCTCCGTATTGCAAAAGTACTGTTCATCGCTAAAGCACCCGAGCTCAGTGTAAGGCGTAGCTTTCTCCTTGGGACAAAGGAGCGCTGTGGTTTCCCTGGGTCCCCCAGCCTGGCCAACAGGACATTAACTGCAGTGGTCCAACAGGGATTCCATTGTCAAATACATACTCCCAAATTTTATTGTGTGTTTTGTTAACTGAACCCTATGATAAATGAAGAACTACACAATCCTAGTATTAATTTTCAGTTTGTCTCCCCCAAAGATTCATAAAAACTGTTTAGTTTATCTTGAGAAAATGTTCCAAAATGTGTTTCAAGAAGGATTCATTTCACGAGCTGCCCCATTTCTGTGTTGAAATAAACTGGGAAATCACCCTAGTGCTAGTCTTCCACCCGTCGGGCGCCATGCGCATTAGTGTGTCAGGAGTAATCAAGGGACTTGATGCTGTTTGGTCAAACCACGATTTCCCAGTTTACTCTCCCACACGGCTTTTTGAGCAAAATACCCTGTAATGGTACAGGGAGTAGGCGACCTTTGATTCACAGAAATGCTGACTTTGGGCTCTGTCCTGTTCCTTGCTGACTTCTCTTGTTGTTCCTGCTTCCTGTGCACACTCTAACCAGCAAGTGTGTCATTCCTGTCTCATCTGATACGCATTTCCCTCCATAGTAAGGTGTTTATTGGGGCGCCTGGGTGGCTCAGTTGTTAAGCATCTGCCTTCAGCTCAGGTCATGATCCCAGGGTTCTGGGATCGAGCCCCACATCAAGCTCCCTGTTCTGCGGGGAACCTGCTTCTCCCTCTCCCACTCCCTCTGCTGTGTTCTCTCTTTCACTCTCTCTGTCTCTCTCTCTGTCAAATAAATAAATAAATACATAAATAAATAAAATCTTTAAAAAAAAGGTCTTTATCATAAATGAAAAAAAAATTTCAACTGTTGTTTTATTTGTGAAATATGCAAAGTTCAGGATATAAATGCAAGTTCTTCATTAATTATATTTTCAAAAGCGTTACTTTCCTAGTGTTTCTCCTTACATGCACAGCAGTGGTTATTGACGAACAAGAGAAAGTGTCTCTTTCTTTGCATAGTGGCCCTAGAGCATACTGTCTTTTGCAATGATTTAAACACTGTTTGCAAAACGTTTTATTCCTCTTTCTCTATCTGAAGATATTGATGTCTTCTGAGCCCTTCTCTCTTGCCTTTATTTGGGAATACCAGTTGCTACCATGTTTATCTCAAAGACATCATCTCTAGTTAGGTGTTTGTCCTTCTCTAGTCCCTACCCAGGAATTCATTTCTCAATAGTTTCTGACCACGTTATCCTCCCCCAAAGACACCTGTGACAGAATGTGACTGTATGACACTTTGTCTGTTCGCTCTCGCAGTCCGGGAAGCCTCTAGGGGCAAAGACTCCTTTTATCCTTCCAAACAGTGTAAAAACAAGGAAGCGTTCAGTGGTTGTTAATTCATGACTGATCTGTCTGCAACATTTTAGTTTTTGTACTTCTATTTAGTACCATTTTTTATTAGTTTCAGAGGTAGAATTTAGTGATGCATCCATTGCAGAGAACACCCAGTGCTCATTCCATCACCTGCCCTCCTGAATGTCCATCCCCCAGTTACCCCAGCCCCACACCCCCTTCCCCTCCAGCAACGCTGTTGGTTTCCTAGAGTTAAAGGTCTTTTCTGGTTGCCTCCCTCTCTATTTTCATCTTCCTTTACTTTTCCTTCCCTTGACACTATCGGTTAGTACATGGCACTTGTATTTTGCACATTTTAAGAAATCCTTCCAGAGACCTAGTGACAAATGCTCAGAATCCAGCCTTGTACCGTGTGTGTGTGTGTGTGTGTTTCATACTTTGCTGCTCACTATGTGCAGACATGTTTTTTCCCACATGGCGTTTCACTTAACTGTCACACTGTGACAGGAGGGTTGTTTCTTTCTTTCTTTCTTTTTTTTTAAAGAATTTTATTTATTTGACAGAGACACAGTGAGAGAGGGAACACAAACGGGGCAGAGGGAAAGGGAGAAGAGGCTTCCCATGGAGCAGAGAGCCTGATGCAGGGCTCGATCCCAGGACCCTGGGATCATGACCTGAGCCGAAGGCAGACGCTTAACTGACTGAGCCACCCAGGAACCCGAACAGAAGGGTTTTTTGACAAAGGCTCTTTAATCAACCTTCTCCCTGGCCATAAGCTCTTCATCATATTCTGAGTTAGGAGATCATTTTCTTTGTTCATTTGCGCTGCTACTTGTTCTTGTCTGGTGAACCTTTACTTCTTTATTACTTACAGTCCATAAATAATAGAACTAAAGTTTGTACTCAGGCAGTCTGTCTGCAGAGTTCCTGCCCTGAGTCACCATACCACCTTGGCTTTGTAGCCTACATTTCTCATCATGCAATTGCCAAGTCTGAGGATGTGACACTCTTTTTTTGTGCAGAATAATGGGTTGGTTTATAATCTCAAAAGCCAAAATATGATAATCTGTAATAGTTTACAGGAATAATATTTTATTAGTTAAAATCATTTTTACGAATTTGTTAATAGAAAATCATACTTTTTTTTAAAAAAACTTATTTAATTTTATTTTTTTCAGTGTTCCAAAATTCATTGTTTATGCACTGCACCCAGTGCTCCATGCAATACGTGCCCTCCCTAATACTTTGTTTTAATTTGCAATTTCTATATCTTACCAAGTGAAAGAGGTTTTATACATTTGCATTCTAATAGTATTTTCCTTTCCTAAAAAACTTTTATTTAAATTCTAACACAGTTCACATACAGTGTAATAGTAGTTTCAGGGGAACGATATAGTGACTCAACACTTCCATCCATCACCCAGTGCTCTCCTTCAGGTGCCTGTTTCCCTCCTCCCTCACCCACCTCCCCTCTGGTGAGCATCAGTCCCTGCGTTCTCATAGTTAAGGGTCTGTTTCTTGGAGGGCACCTGGGTGGATCAGTGGGTTAAAGCCTCTGCCTTCGGCTCAGGTCATGATCTCAGGGTCCTGGGATGGAGCCCCGCATCGGGCTCTCTGCTCAGTGGGGAGCCTGCTTCCTCCTATCTCTCTCTGCCTGCCTCTCTGCCTACTTGTGATCTCTGTATGTCAAATAAATAAATAAAATCTTTTTTAAAAAAAGAGTCTGTTTCTTGGTTTGTCTCTCTCTCTTCTTTCCCCTTTGCTCACTAATTTTGTTTTTTGAATTCCAAGTATCTGTCGGATGAATGGATAAAGGAGGGGTAGTGTATATATACAATGGGATATTACTAGCCATAAAAAGAATGAACTCTTGCCATTGCAAGACATGGTTGGGCCCAGAGAGTATAATGCTCCGTGAAATAAGCCATTCAGAGGAACACAAATACCGTACGATTTAGTTCTGGGAGTATTTTCAATGTTAAGAGTTGTTTGTTTATACCCTTTCCGGATATGTTGTTTGGAGCTTCAGTTGTTTTGTCCAGAAATTAGGATAGGTTAAATTTACCTGTGCTAACCCATACGAATACATTTCCTAGTGTGTCAACGTGTTTTGATTTTAATTTTGTTGTTTAGGCTAGTTTTCAAATTTGTAGAATAAATTTCTAAATGTGTTCTAGCTGTAAATTTTATTTTATTTTTTAAATTTTAAAATCCATTTCAGTGTTTAAACACGCCAGTCTTTGTTTATGTGATGCCAACCCAGGAGGCCGCGTTACTTTCCTGGTGCCGGTTTATTTTCAGCTTTTCCACGTTCCGCTCTGGAATCCACCGGGTATATTTTGGTATATAGTCTAATTTCTGCATCTAAATGTTTTTAGTCCAACAAGACCTATTCAAAGACTATTTATTTTTTTCTTCCTTCCCCAGTGGGACTCTGAAATCTGTCTTGCAGGGTGAGCGGGTGTTCTCTTCTCCATCGCACGCTTGGAAATGCCGAAGTTCTTCCGTCTGCACATCCAAGTCCCAGGAGCCGGAGGGGCCCCCGTCCCATGTCACACCTCAGGGCAGTGGCGAAGGCTAATATTTATTTGCTTAAAAAGGGGTGAGTGCTATTCTCTGGTCTGCCTGCTTTAAGTTGGCTTCCTGGTCAATGTTATACTTACCCGCAGACCCGCGTCTGTTGGCTTTTGTTAGATTGAATATAAATGTATGATTCTGAAACTCTTAGCAATAATTAGATGTATTGGAAGCATAAAATCACTACAGGAACACAAGGTGAGAAAACCCCTCTGGAGTGAGGGTCCAGGAAGAGGCTGGAAGTAACTGCAGGAGGCAAGGCGGCCCCTCTCCTCTGTGCTGCACTCCCTGGACCTGCGGGGGCCCCTCCAGGCACTGTCATCCCCCCCGTCGGGGAGGAGGGTGACCCTCTGCGTGGTAAGTTGAAGAAAGAGGGATCTGGATATGCCGTCTTCCTCTCTCCTCTTCTCTCTCTGGGATCAACGGTCTCCAGGGAGTTTCTTTTTGGCTCTTGGCTTTTGTGCACTTAGCATGAGAGCTCAGCCCCTGGGAGGGGAGCCCTGAGCGGCCAGAATCTGGTTCTAGGGTTCATTGTTAGGTCACCTCTGTGCTCCACTCCTCCGCTGAGCCTTCCGACTCAGCAGTGATAAAGCTGATGTTTTGCTCTCCATTTACCAAACTTCTGCACCTGCTTTTCTTTTCTTTTATTTCATTTTATTTTCTCCTTCCTCCCCTCTCTTCCTTCCCTTTTCCCCTTCCTTCCCTCCTCTCTTCCTTCTTCCTCCCTCTCTCCTTCCTTCCTTCCTTCCTTCCTTCTTCCCCCCTTCCTTTATAAGTAGGCTCCATGCCCAGTGCAGGGCTTGAACTCACGAACTGGGGATTCAATGTTGTGTGCTACTGCCTGCTCCAGCCAGGCACACTTGCATCTGTCTTTTAATTGGTTCCTACTATGGATGGTTATAGAAGTGCCACTGATTTTTGATTCTTTCCCAACCCCAGCAGTAACCCAAGATGAAGAATAAACGTAATCCAAGGAATGAAAATATCCACTCCTTGTATGTGTGAAGACTCACTCAATCTGGGTCACTGGACATCAGTAAAGACACTTTCTGGTTTCTCGTTTCTTGAGACCTCATATGGTCACATCCAAGAGTGCTCAGGAAGCTACTGCTACAGATAAATGCATATAAATTCTCTGTAGGCAGATGGACACGCAGACACAGGGATCTATCTTCTGACCTTGGAGATACACATGTCATCTGCCTTCCCCTATTTGTCTTCAATTTTCACAGACCATGTTGAAAAAATGATTAATCTTACAAGAAAGAAGATTTGGTTTTCCCTTAACATTTGAAGACTCCAAAATTCAAAGGCAGTTGTAGTAACCTGTGTGGTATGTATTGCCGTGGGTGTCAGGGGAACAGGTTAGGGTCACTGTCACCATTAGTGATGGAGCGCTGACCCACATGGCACTGGCTCACGGTGGACCTGTAGGGATTCACCCAATGCTACCTGACAGAAAGGTTCACAGAAATTGCCAAATGGCCCTGGTTGTGTTTGCAATAGTCTTAAAATAATACATAGAGAGTCGATCTTAAAGTAGAGGTCTTTATGCCTCTCAAGTTCAGCTCTGGTGTTACCTCCCTCAAACCGTAGATTCTGGGATGGTGGGGGTAAAATTCCTCCGGAGTACTTCCATGACCGGCATGGATCACAGCACTTGAAATGCAGTTGGCAATAAATATTGCTTGAAACAAACAAACAAAAAAACACGATTGAGTAATCCACTAACAGCAAACACAAGTCCCAACAAAAGAATGGAGAAAGTAAAACGCGTGCATGGGCAGACCACATCTGTAGGGCTCTGTTGTGGTTTGTTGGTGGTCTTTCCCGATTTTGCGTCCTCTGGACTTTTACATAAATGGGTATGAGCCAGCATTTCTGTTCGTAGAGTAAAGCAGCATCGTGTGGATCCCGACATCTTAATCCAGAAGCGCTGGATGTCTTCCCAGAGGTCCCTCCTCAGCTTCAATTTTGCTCTCTGCTGTTATGCATTGCCACACCTCATTCTGGAGGAGACAGAAAACGCAGGTTTTCAAAAGTCAGGAAATCTCACAAGTAATATTTCCAGAAAAGACCTTAATTCTATCCCATTTCAATTTCCTCACATAACAGAAACAACCAGACTCTGTGTCAGGGTTTTTTTTTCCACAAAGCTGGTCCATGGAAATGAGACGTGAAAATCAAGTCTCTGAACACACACGCCAGAGCCATTGGTCTGGCCCTGTGACCTTCGAGGGACATCCCTGCCTGGTCCACCTTGAAGATGTCTTCTTTCTAAAAATCTCTTCTTTTCTTTAAAGACTCGATGCAGTGACCCTTATCAACGTTAGTGCACGTGGAGGAGATCCGTTTTCCCGGACAGAGGAGGCGGTTCCAAGAAGACAGGTTGCCTTCTTTCAGCAGGCTTGCTTTTCTTTTGAACTCGCCTAGCATCTGCAGTAATTTTATGCTACAAAGTGAATAATGGCTCTGGAAAAGCTTTCTCTCTGGGACAGATGGATGCACGAGGCCTTTCTTTACCTGCCATTCAAGAATGGTTATTTTGATCACACAGAGACGTTCCTAGATGAGTAGAACAATATAAAATTAATGTGTAAAAAAGCTAAAAATATTTTCTTGGCTATCAAATGATGGTGAAACCAGTCATTTCTTTGTGTATTAAGCAACGCGGGGCAAAGTGATCCTAATTCCCTCCATCAGTTACTTTCCTTTTGATGCCACGTAAAGCTCATTTGCTCAGTTTCCACTGAATCTCTGCAAGGAAGATCCATGGACACCCCAAACACAGCACCATGAGAGCCTGATGGACCTCCTGCGGTCGGGGATTACTTTCTGGATTTAGTGTCGGGTGTCTGTGCTGGGAAATTTTTAACTTTTACAAAAGACTAATTGCTCCTTCTACCCTTAAAGATAAAATGTCCCTGATGCAAACGTATTGATCTGAAGGGGCACCTATACCCCAATGTTCATAGCAGCAATGTCCATAAGAGCCAAACTATGGAAAGAGCCTAGATGTCCATGGATAAAGAAGATGTGGTCTATATATATATACAATGAAATCTTAGCATTTGCAGTGAGGTGGCTGGAACTAGAGGGTATTATGTTGAGTGAAATAGGTCAGCCAAGAAAGACAAATAACATATGATTTCACTCATATGTGGAATTTAAGAAACAAAACAGAGGACCATAGGGAAAAGGAGGGAAAAATAAAATAAGACAAAAATCAAAGACAGTGACAAACCGTAAGAGACTCTTAAGTCTAGGAAACAAACAGGGTTGCAGAAGGGGAGGTGGGTGAGGGATGGGCGTGAAGGAGGGCACGGGACGGGATGAGCACTGGGTGTTGTATGCAACTGATGCGTCACTGACCCCTACCTCTGAAACTAATACTTCTCTATATGTTAACTAATTAATTAAAAAAAATAAGATGTATCCAAGAATTTATGTCAGTTTCACACAACTCTGAGGTGCGCCTTATTCAGTGGAAGCAACAAGAACCCTTCTAGCCAAGGCTTAGCCGATAAGAAGATTAGGAAAACGGATTTTAGCTTTCATTTCTTTAATGTGAAGTAAGAAAAACTGATTTCAATATTTAATTCCTTTGATATTTTATCTTTGGATTTAATTTTCTTGAACTTTAACTTGCAAGGAAATTTTATCCTTTGCACTTGAGTTTCTCCCTGGAAATGCTGAAACGGGAGATTTGCATTCACACTGGGTGAATCTTGATGATGTCATTTTATGACAGTGCCCTTTCAACGCTGTGATTGGATTTTACCTCAGAACCTCTAAGGGGCGTATTGACAACTTGCGTGGACAGAACATGGGGTGGGAGAGAGAACAGGAGGGAAAAGCTTCCTGTCTTGTGTACAGAAGGCCTCCAAGTTAAGTTAATTAGTGAAGAGCTCTGACCTGTTTTAGAACCTTCTGGAGGAAAAAGGAACCATTCACAACAGTGGCCCTGGGGGACACCTAAAGCCAGTTTTGGGGAGATGCTTCTCTAAAGGAAGCAGCACTGTTCTCCCACATCATCTACCTCCTCCCCTAGAAGGATGTAGCCCAACTCTGGTTCAAGGGCTAAGGGAACAGAGGTTGCCGATGGGAGTGTGCAGGAATCGCTCCTGGCACACGCCGCTATTTGCATGGGGAGGAGGATGGAATGCCCCCAGCTCCCCTCTGCCTACAACCCTCCCGTCCCCGTGTCCTCAGCTACGCAGGAGGAAAACATGGGTCTCTGTTCGGAAAGGAGGAGAACTTGCTGTTAGAGTAGTGGTGAATACAAAGCTTTTCCTTTCTTCCGTTGTCCCTTTCTTGACCCATCGTGATGGGTCCAGGTCAGTTTCCTTGGCTTTCCTTCTTGCCCACCAGGTGCAGACCCTAGGATGCCTTGAGGCTCTGCCTGCACCAGCCACACTCGAGGGTGGTCCCTAACCCATATGCCATTGCCCCCACCCACGGTGGACAGGCACCCCAAAGAGTTGCAGCCTGCATGCATGTTCAGGATCTAGATGGGGTGGTTAGAGGGCCCCCCTGCACCGAGTGGCCCCCTTCCAAGCGTACCATGCAAGCCTCCCCAGGGACGGCACAGACACTGCCATGCCCTGATCCCAAAACAATCACTGAGTGTGAAGGGACCCGCTGAAGGAAGGAGAAGGGAGCCAGGCTGTGGAGGAATGGGCACCTGAGAACCTGAGAACCCAGTCCAAGGAGGCAGATGTCGGGACCTCACCAGAGCCGAGGCTCCAAGCCCCAGAGCATGCCGCATTGCTCCCTGGACTTCACCTACACAACACAGATCCCTAGACACAGTGATTACGAACTTCAAGACAGCAAGTGCAGAGCATCAGAACCCAAGCGTCGATCCCTTGTCAGCCCCGCCCTGTGTGGCCACACTGGGCAGCACGTGTGAGGCCAGCCGTGCTTGCCCGCCGACTGAAGAGGAGCTGTAACACCACCTGCATAGACGCAGGAGGAGAAGCTAGGTTGCTCTGCTCACTCTTGTCTTTGGAACGACCTGCCGGGAGGAAGCATGGTCCTCACTGGACATGAGGGCATCTCTGCCTGACCCTGGGCTCAGGACCTGGGAGCCCACTCACCCGACAGACAAGCCACGTTCCCTGCCGCCAGCCCCATTAAGGGTGATAGTTCGGCTTCAGTGCCTTATTGGTTTGTGTTTTTAATCTCTCGGTCAGCTCAGGATGGAGCGTGGAGGGAAGCACTGAGCATGCCGCCAGTCGGGCCCCTAAACCCATTAAGAATGGGCGTGGCTCTTGCTAACACTGACCTTGTGTTGAATGCTCCAGGTTGTCTACACAGCCAGACCCAGTAGTGTGCGCCGTTGCTTCTCACCTCTGCATCTCCATTTCCTGCCCCTTCCCGCCTCCCCCCCCCCCCCCGTGTGCTCTTCTGCAGAGATGTGCAGGAATCATGGGCTGGGCCGGCACCCCTCGTTTCTTCCCCTGGGACGAACTATCCCCCCCAATTTTAAACTCAAAAGGAAAGGAAAGGAGAATCAGTAAAGGCACAGATCCATTTAGAAAGTACTTAGAGGCGTTCATTCAGAATCTGGCTTGGACCAACCCGTCCTCCCTCCAAGCCTCTGTTCTGGTCCCACTGGTGGCTTCTTGCTTTCGTATTTGCCACTCTACTGGATTTGCCTTTGCTACCTAACCCATTTCTACTTCCGTCCCAGATCTTGGTTCAGAGATCATTTCCTCTAGGGAGATTTTTCTGATTCCCTCAGAATCCCTCTTCTGCATTTCCCTGTAGTCAGGATACCAGGGCCGTTATCTCAATTATGGGACTGTATCACAGCGGTCCGTGCACATCCCAGTCTTTGCCTGCTACACTCAAAGCTATGCAGGGGCAGGAATAGTTTATCTTATTTACTTTTTTTTTTTTTTTAAAGTGGCTCCATGCCCAGTATGGGGCTCGAACTTATAGTACTGAGATCAAGAGCCACATGGTGTACTGACTGAGCCAGCCAGGCGCCCCTCTTATTACTTTCTAATAGCCCAACCTCTAGCACGTAGCTTGGCATAAAATCTCTGTAAATCATTTTTGTTTTCATTTTTGAACGGAAGACATTTCAACATGTATTTACTTTTGCTCTGGTATTTTTTGAAGGGACTCAGAATAAAACCAATAAAAATGCTTTAAAAACGGGAATCCCTTTAGAAATTTTTTTTGTTTGTTTGTTTCAGAAAAATACTGACTGGGCACTAACTGCCAAAACCTCCTTTAAACCATTTATTTTCATCTACTGTTCTGTCCCCCGAGGACTTCATTTGAGGGTAGTGAGTTGATTCAAAGGGTCAGCCATCATTTCAATGTCCTCTATGACCTTCAACAGGTCATTTCCTGCCTCGGTGGCTTTGCTTGTGAAATCAGAGATAATGACCGCTCTGAGCAATACTGATAAAAAGATCTTTGGTTGAAAAGTTTTATAACCAAATGCTTACAAATCATGATTTCTAGCACATTTTTTTTTTCCTGGGTTTCTAATGATCATGTTAGTAATCAAGAAGACAAAGGGTGGGTTTTCTATCTGACACTTGGGTATTTCCATCTGTCAAATCAAGTTCTCTAAGTTAAATATTCAAGTCAAATTTTTAAAAGATTTTATTTATTTATTTACTTGGCAGGCAGAGATCACAAGTAGGCAGAGAGGCAGGCAGAAAGAGAGGAGGAAGCAGGCTCCCTGCTGAGCAGAGATCCCGATGTGGGACTCGATCCCAGGACCCTGAGATCATGACCTGAGCTGAAGGCAGTGGTTTAACCCCCTGAGCCACCCATGCACCCTATTCAAGTCAATTTTAACTCACATCTCTTGTTT
Organism: Neogale vison; assembly: GCF_020171115.1. Classification (NCBI taxonomy): domain Eukaryota; kingdom Metazoa; phylum Chordata; class Mammalia; order Carnivora; family Mustelidae; genus Neogale; species Neogale vison. The sequence continues at coordinate 144,014,417 of NC_058102.1, forward strand.
CCAAATTATTCAACTATGTCATGGAAAATAATATTTGCTTGATCTTATCATTAGATATGCTGTCAGGCTTATAAAACGGTATGATTTTTCATTTCGGTAAAGCATATTTAAATCATCTTTGTATTCCTTATCCATCTGCTAGGCAGTAATTTGGTTTACTGCTATCAATGCGCATTTTACATTTCTTGACTCTTCACTCAAAATGGCTCTTATCATCCATTCCCCAGGTAAAATACACCTAGATGTAATGTAATATTAAAGAGAAATGTCTAAGGAACACAAATAATCTAGGAAAGTGGAAGAAAATGGGAGGCTGACACTGAAAGTCGGGCTTTGCCTCACATCCTTCGAAGCTAAGTTTAACTTTGACTCATGGTCGTATTATTTCTTTTATCTACACTGTGGTATTCATGGAGTTTTGTTGTTTTCTCCATGTCAGTAAGTCCTGATTCACTAGATCTGATTTCTGACCGTATTTTTATAATCCCCTGTTTCCCGTGCGTATCTCAATGCTGGATATTGCAAATTTTCAAGTTCCAGTGAATAAGAATAGACCAAAACTCAGGTTTGCCTTTAAAGTTTGGGGACTAGTTTTGTTTATCACCAAGTCGAATATGTGTAGAACAATTTCTGTAGACAATGCTGTTACAAGAGACGGAGTGCCTGCATTTCCATTTGGCTTCTGGGTCCCGCTCAGTCTGTAGGAGGCTGGAAGGGGGTGTCTCCTATTTTTCCGTCTGGAGGGCCGATGGGAACTTTGCCCAGTTCAAGGCTCTACCCAGAGCCACCGCTGCAACGGACTGGGATAGGAGGTGCTACAGCAGGGCTGCACCTGGCCCTCCCCATCCCGTGCAGAAACTACGTCGCGCTCAGTATTGAGTCCTCATCCAACCCAGACTCTTTGTTCACTGCGATCCCCGTGCTCCCGCTGCCATGGAGACGGAGTCGCTGTAACGTGGGTGCCTCGCGGTGAAGCTCCCTGGTTTTTCATCCAGTCAGACCACTGCATGGCCTTGTGTCCACAAGAGCATTTCTAAGCTGTGCCGTTTCCTATTGCAGCACATAACTGCCCAACCAAGAACTTTTATTCAACACTATCTCGAGGTCCTGCGTTTAATATGCCTCCATGATTCCAACGTCACTGACACGATGTGGCTTTCCCACCAGACGGCCACAGAGCTCTGTGGTGGTGTCCACGAGACACAGCCTGGTCCTCTGGTCCTGGTCCTAGTGTCTCCTGTGTCTCACACTGATCTGTAGCATCAGCCACTTATCACTGTCCTACTCAAGTGTTGGGAAGCCCCCCACGGAGGACTGGGACCACACGTTTCCACCAGCTGCCGGCCTTCCCAGTGGCCAGTCCAGTGATGACATAAGCACTCTTCTCCACTCAGGAGCCCCTTCATCTTCAGAGCACAGTGACCCTGGTTTTGTTTACCGGCCTTGCTGATGGACATGGATGGACTGGGAAAAGTGACATAATTCCCTTTAATACCAAGTAGGGTCTGTTCGTTCAGGAAAACACAAGGCAGCTGTGCCTATATGTTTCCAGGCCAGCTCGTGTTCTGGTCAAAAGTCTGCCCCCATGTGAGGCGAGTGCAGAGCTGGGAATCAAGTGAGTCAGAGGCCTATTTCCTGGCTTCCTGGCTGGGGACACACACCAGGTGCCAAGGGAAGCCGTGACCTTGAGTGTTCACCTCCACACCTCCTGGGGACTGACACCACAGTGGATAAGGAGATCCAGGCCTGACACCGCAGCCAACTCTTAAACTACCCCCGTTCTGGTCAGGACTGGAAGAAAGGAACCTGAGCCGGCAGGGTCCGCGCGTCCATGGCTCCACCCAATACTGATCATAAGAAGATGGAAAAACTGACATTGTTGAAATCAAGGCTCTGATAACTTTTAAACTCTGCTCAACTTTCTTGCCTATGGCCATTTCAAGAACGATTTCTGTTCATTGGTATGGACCCATCCATGAGAAAGAAATGCTTCTCTTACTCATAGGGCAATATTTTCTTGAGGAAGAATCAACCTCTTAGTGGCTCCTACGATAACACATACTCATTCTGTTGTTACAAAATAAATTGTAAGTTCCAAAAACTTAACTTTTCCAAGTTATAGGCATTGCAGCATTATTCAGATTGTAATAAATAATGGCTGTTAGCCATGTATTTTTTTCTTTCTTTCTTCTTTTTTTTTTTTTTTTTTTTTTGGCCTATTGTCTCATTTGTAGTCCAAATTCTATTTAGGAATTGCTTTGGGATTTTTTTCCCTGAATCTATGGGACAAAGGCTACAAGCCAAGGAAGAAAACGAATTTTTATCAGTAACTAACTGTGTGAAAGGCAATAAATGCTTTCCTTTCCCAAGGCAATAGATGAGTCAGACTCTGTTTCTCCCCACCCCGGGCCAAGTAGGCTATCATTTGAGGTTTTGTTTTGTTTGTCTGCTTGTGTATGTATATGTGCATGAATTTGTATTATTTTCTTTAAAGATCTCAAGATATTGCAATGCTGTGGCTCATAATTTCAGTTAAATTATATGCTTACACAGTGCTTTTTAACTTTTCAAACTGAGTCCGTGGAGTAAGTAATTGATTGTCCTGCCGGCAGGTGCAGTGCTCAGAAGTGACCTGATGATGCCTACTTTGCCAGGGAGCCGGCTGAGGCTCAGGCGTGTCGAACGGCTCGCCGCATCCACCCGAGACTCCGACCCGTGAGGCCTTCCTTCTCTTCAAGCCTCCTGCATTCCCTTCATGGGCTGACTGCCCAAGGGGATGCTTGCTTCAAGGTGTTGGAATTCCCTTTACCTTCTTTATAATCTGGGAGACAAATTCCCAGCCTTCGTTAATGGAGGAGGAAAGAAACAAGAAGGGGCAGAGATATCCACCATCTCTTCCAGAATCGAGGGGACATGACGTGTCATCCCATTTCATTTATTAATTATCTTGTTCTCTGCTGGATGTAATTAGGAATAGTACCAAGACGGAGGGGAATTGATATTTAATGGGTTCCTACAATGTTTTAAGAAGAGTGTTAGATTGATTCTTTATTTGCGTTTTCTCAATCAATTTAATCATCAAGCCAACTTAAAAATATTGCTTGCATCTTCCATAGGAAATCCCAATTTCCTTTTGAGGAAATAATATTCAGAGATGTTGAACCACCAAATCCAAGTTTGTACATCAGCAAATGGCACGCAGGATTTGCTTCTCGCCTCATTTACCCCAAGCTCCTTCTTCCCCCTCCGTGATATGGGGCTGGCCCCCAGGAACCGGTCTCCTCCCCGCCCCTATTTCTAATCCAGAAGCCCTGTTCTTTATGGCAAGGTAAAAGCAACTAAGAAACTGAGAACATTCCCTTTGGGGGAAGAATTTGAAAAGACAAGCTAACTATTTAAATCTCTGAGTTCTTTGGAAATGAGTTTTCAAAAGTATGGGCCTTGAGAGTTCTGTGGATTTTTTTCTGAGAGACTAAGTAGGGATGGGGAGAATGTCATGTTCCCCTTCTTGCAGTTCTGCAGTTTCCTGCTTCTTTATGTCCCTCTGACATAACCTCACCGAGAGCCAGGTCTATTTTGGAAACTTCCCCAATGAGTACAGAGTCGTTGAGGACAGTTTCTGCATCCAGTGGTGAAAGGTCAGATCTGTGGGTTGAAAGTATTGGATAGAATATGAGACTAAAAGAGGGTAAGAAAAAAGAGAAAAAAAAAGGGATGGCAGATAACATAAAAGAGGAGGAGAAAACATAGGATGGACCAACAACTGGCAAACATTTGAGACAAAGAAACTTCAAAGTTATTAAATAAATTTTCTCCCCTCCCCAGCAAAAGACCAGAAACAATAACAACAAAAAGACCACAAGAATTCCCTTTGACAATAAATAACAAGAGCCTGGCCATCTAGGTCTCGCGTTGGGACTGTTTTGTCAATCCCTGCATAAGTTAAAAACAAACAAACAAACAAACAAACAACAGAATATTCATTAGGGAAGTACTAGGATTCCTTTCTAAAAACACATTGATTTATTTAACTTGTTATTGTAGAAAATCGCAAAGACACATAGAGGAAGGAGATCCCCCGGTATCATGGACCCTTCGAGGCTGAGCGGGCTTCAGAACTATCACATACCTCTTGGATCCATGAAACTCTTGCCAATGACATCAACCCAAGGCCAACTTTGCCTCCTCAGAAGCCCCTCCTTTCACTTCCCCATGTCCTGGATTATTATTTTTTTTTAATATATTTTTTTAAATTTATTTTTTATTTATTTTCAGTATAACAGTATTCATTATTTTTGCACCACACCCAGTGCTCCATGCAATCTGTACCCTCAATAATACCCACCACCTGGTACCCCAACCTTCCAACCCCTGCCCCTTCAAAGCAAATCCCAAACATCATAGCAACAGACATCAATGCCTACCCCTAGAGCTCAATTTTTTTTTACAAAATATAACCTCAATACCATTATCACACCGAAAACTTTACATAATATTTCCCAATATCATGAAATATCCACTTGGTGATCAAATTTTCCCAATAGTCTCAAAAGTTTTTACACACTTCCATTTTACGTGCTAAGGCGGAGCTCACTTTCAGTCACAGGTGATGATATAAACCACTTTCCTTTGGTTTCTGTGTCTTTTAAGACGATTTCCACTATGATACCGGAGCAACCTTTCCAAGTTCTTTACCACTTAATAACCTTTGCCCCATGATTCACAGCAAAACTCACGGGAAATAGTTTGGTCAATACATACCAGAGACTGACCACATCCCCACAGATAAGCTTTGCGAAGGAAGGTTTGTTACTGCCAGAAGCCCATGCCAGCTCAGCCTTACACGCTATTTATAAATCAACGTGTGCCATCATGCATAAGACCGGCTTCCTCCCCATTCACAGCTGTATGCTTGCCAATTGTGTTTTGGAGACATTAACCTCCTCTTGAAAGTAAACACTCTTAATCTATTTACACGCATTGCTTGACTTACTATACATGCCAATATCTGTATCATTTCAGACTATAGCCCTTTTGTATCAGCAATATATGGCCATCGTGAGAGGAACAAGGGCCATGCAGGGCTATTATGCCTGAAGTTGAATCATAGGATATGATTCAACAGGAACAAGAAAATAACAGGAACTGTTCTGATGAACTCTTGTTAAAAACACCCCACAATGGCTTTCTCTTTTTTCCCTTTTTAAACGGTTATTCCTAAAATTCTAAAATCCTAAACTCTTCTGATTTTACCAAAGACACCTTTAAATTATAATAATAATGACCATAATTATAAGAGTCCATTAAAATTTGAAATCGCGGCTGAACTGGAAGCAAGTGTGTGGTGAGTCATGCTTCATAAACCGTGGCCTTTGGGGATTTGTAACTGTTGGCTAAATATGCCTGAAATTCAGATAAACAAGATGACTGGCAAATATAAATTTAGGAAATTTACTGAAGCGAGTCATGAGAAAGATAGCAAAGAATTCAAGGGAGCAGACAAATACCATTATTCTTAACTCTACTTGGGATCTGCCCACAAAATATCCATCTGTCACTCCTCAGACTCACTCAGCTCTACAAGCCAGGAGAACAATCTGCTTGTCTGAGAGATGGGCTGTGTTCACACTTTTGAGTAACACTCCTCCCTGCCCGTCCCCGACACCTCCTTCCTCCCCTCCCCCACCCCGTGAACTCCCAGGTAGAAGCTCTTGCGTGGGCTTGGTCCCATGTAAAGGCAGGAAGCACTTTATAGGCATTTGGGCAACAAGGCAGTAATTTTCAGCTGTTACAGAAATGAAATATTAATACAAAACCCATTAAAGCATACGGAGCTGATTCTAGAGCTCATTAAGAGTTGGATTGGGAGGGAGACAAACCATAAGTGACACTTAATCTCACAAAACAAACTAAGGGTTGTTGAGGGGAGGGGGCTTGGGAGAAGGGTGGTGGGGTTATGGACTTGGGGGGTGTGCTTTGGTGAGTGCTGTGGGGTGTGTGGACCTGGCGATTCACGGACCTGTACCCCTGGGGATAAAAATATATGTTTATAAAAAATAAAAAACTAAAAAAAAAGAGGGGACTTTAAAGTTTCCTCCTTGGTAGGTGCTTAGAAATCAATGGCTTGTTTACTTATTCAAACTTTCAACGAGAATGGGATGTCATTCTGCACTTTCATGGACTCAGATTCCCCCAAATGGAAACCTGAATATGTAAATGGAAAAAAAATTTAGAATACACGGAATACACAAATTGGTCAGATTTTTCTAGACACAAATTGATTTGGATGAGGTTTTTTTTTTTTGTTTTTTTTTAAAGATTTTATTTATTTATTTGACAGAGAGAAATCACAAGTAGACAGAGAGGCAGGCAGAGAGAGAGAGAGAAGGAGGGAGGCTCCCTGCTGAGCAGAGAGCCCGATGCGGGACTCGATCCCAGGACCCTGAGATCATGACCTGAGCCGAAGGCAGAGGCTTAACCCACTGAGCCACCCAGGCGCCCTGGATGAGTTGTTTTTACATATTTTTTTGAAGGGATTTTTCAAAGTGAATGGATCCTTTTTTGCTGAGAAATCACAGAAAAGATAATTGTGGCAAATAATATTTGAACAGAAAGTCAAGAATGACATCACATTGAAAGTCAGAATTTTTTTCTTGAATTACCTTAGGTAAAGGATAAATTTGGTGGTGTATTTTTAGTGCACTTTTATACACTGTAAAATTAACTTTCTGTGCCCGATTTTGTACTTTTTGACAAGTGTATAGAGTTGTGTGATCATCCTCATAACCAAGGTGTAAAAAAGCTCCCCATCCCCCGAAAAGCTCCCAGTGGTGACATGCGTGGTCGAGCCCTGTGCCAATCAGTCCCTGCCATTTTTGTTTTTCCAGAATGACTTGTAAATTGAATCAGTCTGTCTGTAGCATTTTGGGTCTGACTTGTTTGCTTTCACATAATGTGTGTGAGACCCACCTGAGCTGATGGAGGTCTCAGTGGTCCACTGTTTCTGCTGCTGGATGTAGTCTTTGTATGGATGAACCTCAGCTCATTGATCTGTTTGCTCACCAGAGGACTTTTTCCCACTCAGTTTGTTGAAAAGACTCTTCCTTGCCCATTGACTTGCCTTGTCAGCCTTGCAGAAAGTCACTTTGTGATAAATGTAAAGTGTGCTTCTAGATTCTTCATTCTGTTACATTGAGCTCTAAGGCCATCTTATTATGGCCTCATACTCTCTGTCTTGCTATGGTCTTATAGTAAGTTTTGAAACTGGGGAGTGTGAATCCTCCACGTATTCTCTTTCTCAAGATTTGGTTATTGTGGATGCTCTGCGTTCTCATGTAAAATTTAGGATCCATTTATTAAATTTATGTCTAAAGCCCAGCTGGGATTTTGATAGAGCTTGCCCTGAGTCAGTAGATCAATTTGGAGATATTTGTCATCTTAACAATATTAAGTCTACCTACCCATCACCATGGTATGTCCTTCTATTGAATAGGTGTTCATAGGTGTTCCTTAATTTCAAAAGTATTTTGTAGTTCTCAGTGTACAAGTCTCTTAATTGCCTTCCTAGATTTATTATAAATATTTCATCATTTTGAGTACTATTGTAAAGATTTTATTTATTTATGTGAGAGAGAGAGCATGAGAGGGGAGAAGGTCAGAGGGAGAAGCAGACTCCCCGTGGAGCTGGGAGCCCCATGCGGGACTCGATCCCGGGACTCCAGGGTCATGACCCGAGCCAAAGGCAGTCACTTAACCAACTGAGCCACCCAGGCACCATTGAGTACTACTGTAAGTAAAAGACTTTTAAAATTAGGTTTTTAAGTTGTTCATTGCTAGCATATGAAAGTACAATTAATTTTTGTATATTGGTCTTATGTCCTTCACCTTGCTGAAATTGTTTGTTAGTTACAATAGCAGTTTTTTTTTCTTTTGCAGATTCCTTAGGATTTTCTATATACAAATCATGAAATTTACAAATAGAGATATTTTACTTCTTCCTCACTGATCTTTACGTCTTGGTTTCTTTTCCCTGGCTAGCTGCCCATGGAGAAACTCGGCGTTGGAAGGCATGGGGCTGGTGTCTTGTTCTTGATCTTAGGAGAAGAGCATTAATCACCCACCATTAAGTATGATGTTAGCTGTGGGTTTTCTGTGGATGCCTGTTAGGTTTGGAAAATCCCGTCTCCTTCCAGTTGGTTGAGTGTTTTTAGCACGAAAGACTGTTGGATTTTGTCAAATGCTTTTCCGTATCTATCTCCAAGTGTAATTGTTAATCTGTCTATACATACTTTCTGTTCTATCGGTTTTTCAAATGTTTTTGAATTCTTGTTTTTCAGTGCATACACAGGAAGGGTTGTTAAGTCTTCTTGGTAAATTAAACTTTCTGTCCTTCGGTAATGCCCTACTTTAGCCCTTTTAAATTTCAGTTTTTTTTGAAGTTCACTTTGCCTAATGTTAAGGTAGTCAGTGTAGCTTTCTTTTGATTAGTGTCTGCATGGTTCATCTCTTTTTTATTTTTTTTCTGTCCTGTCCCCTTTTAACCTCTCTATAGCATTATGTACAGTGGGCTTCTTGTAGAGGCCACATAGTGGAGATTAAAAAAAAAAAAATCCAGCTTGTTGTTCTATCTTTTACTGTTTACCGTTTAATGTTTAGATTATTGAAATTTAATGTAATCAATCGGTTTTGTTGGGCTTCATTGTACCATTTGATCGTTTGTTTTCTGTCACTTCTGTTTTTTGCTTCTCAGATTCTTTTTCGTTGATGCAATGGACTGAATGTCTGGGCCAACCCTTACTTCTAAATTCATATGTTGAAGCCCTGACCCCCCATGTGACTGTGTTTAGAGATGGGGCCCTTATGGAAGTAATTAAGGTTAAATGAAGTAGTAAGGGTGGGGTCCTGGTCCAGTTGGATTAATGCTCCATGAGAAAAGACAGCTCAGAGCTCTCTCGTCGTCTCTCTGTGTGCTCACAGAGAAGAGGTCGTGTGAACGCACAGTGAGGAGGAAGGAGGAAGGCAGGAAGACATCCCTCAGCAGAAATGGAATGTGCTGGCACCTTGATCGTGGACGTCCAGCCTCTGGAACTGTGAGGAAATAGAGGTCTCTTGCTTAAGCCCCCAGCCTGCGGTGTGACGGCAGTCGGGGCAGAGTAACTCACTTGTCTTCCTTTTTTTGGCTCATTTGAATGTTTTTAATATTTCATTTTAGAGTATCTATTTTTTTAGCAATATCTCTTTTTATTACTTCAAGTGGTCAGTCGAGGGATTGAGAAATACATGTCTAGCATCACTTCAAGTGATGCTATTTTACCCACCGGGTGAAAGGTAGAAGGCTTGCCACCCCACAGACTTGCTCAGCAACCTCTTGCGGTGATGGTTCCCACGTGACTCACAGCGATCTCTACACAGAGAACTCTCCCCAGACAAAGTCAGGATGTTTTCTTCCAAAAGTCAGGCACAGTTTGAAGATTTTTGCACTGGAAAAATACTCTGCTACTTTAGGTAGACAGTTACTATTTCTTTCGCTTTCCCTCCATTCCTGATTTGGGAAGATTCCTTCTGGTATCACTTCCTTTCAGCCTAGAGATTTTTAGATTTTTAAAATAGCTCTTCTGCTGGAATTGGATGATCTTAGGTCTGTTTCATCTAAAACTGCATCCTGCAGATAGACAGTCTTATCCCAGACCTTATCTCTCCCATTCATGACCGACTATTTCTTGGACTCTCTGGACCTGCTGCCAAAGGACCCAAACCCCGCACTTGGGGAGTCCTGCTCTCTCTCATCTCAGTTTTAGTGCCATACACATCACTAATTCTTATTGATTTAACACATAAATATTTTTCAAATATACCTGTTCTTTGCCATTCTAAATGACACTGAAAAATAAAAAGTCTGAAGGGTGTCTCTGCTTCCCGTCTGGCCGCTCTCAAATCTGTCAGACACATGGGTACCCGTATTTCTTAGTTTAAAATCCATCCAAGTGTTTTTGCTCCCCAAACCCTTCACTGGCTCCTTCCTGACCATGGGATGAAAGGTGAAGCCCTTATCTTGCTATCAGGTCTTATAAATTCTGAATTCTGCACAAGTCCTCTGTCCCCCGCCCTGTCCTCTTCCAGCACAGCTGCAGCCGGGGGGTCCCACGTTACACGGGGTGGTTTGTCATTGAATTTTCCTTTCTTCGGAACGGTGACCAGTTACACGGCCAAGGTCTCGTTTGTGTGGCTGTTTTCTGTTTCATGCATCTTGCCTGGTACCATGAGAGGAAAGATCAGAAGTGTGGAGGAGGAAACCGTTGAGCGGATCCCCGTGGGATTCCACGAGTCGCAGGAGCCACACGTGGCACTCAGAGGGAGCGAGCATCGGAGATTCCACTGCCTGCTCTTGGTATGACGCAGTTAGCGCTTTTTGATTGTTAAAATGTACTTTCCCCTCTGTTCTGTTTATCCGTTGCTGTCTGACAAACCACCCAGAATTCAGTGGCTCAGCCTGGCATCGTCCACTGGGTATGGGGCTCTGTTCCCTTTGATGTCGGTTGGGCTTGGATTAGTGGCCATCATCGGACAGTAGACTGGTCTGCAGGATGGAGAGAGCTTCTCTCCCACTTCTGAGGCATGTTGACAGAGACGGCAGAAACACTAGGCTTGCCTGAGCCCGCCCCCGAGACCTCTCTCCGCGTGGTCTCTCCAGCAGGGCGGTCCAACTGTTCCTGGAGTAGCCCCAGGCTCTCCGGGAAAGATGGTACCTAGAACACAGTTTCACTTCTGCCACTTGGCCTGAGGGGTGGGGGGGTCGACCCCACTTGCACTGCAAGGTAGGTAAAAGCCTGTGCAGCATCGTTAATTCACACGCAAATTCATCTCAGTCTTGAGGCCAGAGCTTATGACGGTCCCAGTAAGAAGCACCTACTGCTCCATGCAAGCCGTGCCCTCTATAATACCCACCACCTGGTACCCCAACCTCCACTGGGTGTGGTGAAAAAATAATGAATAATGTTTTTCTGAAAATAAATAAATTGGAAAAAAAAATAAAATATCTTGGCACAAAGCCTATCACATGGCAAAAAAAAAAAAAAAAAAAAAAAAAGCAGCACCTACTGCTGTAACATAGCGCTTGGGGCCATCAGAAGGACTGTTCTCTGTTTGGTCATGCACCCCTCTGTAGGGGAGAAAAAACGTCTTTCTACCCTCGCAGATCTTTAGCTGGGCCTGTGGATCAGATGCAAGAATCTGACATAAGGCAGGTGAACGGGAGAAAAGCGCATATATTTTATGTAACCTTTTTAAATGCACGAGAAGAGTCCTTGCAGGGAAACCGAAGGCCCAGCGGAGCTGTGAGACTGAAAAGCTTACACACTTTTACAAACAAAAAGTGATAAATTATGGGGACAGAATGAAACAGAGGAGCCTGGGCTGGGGCAGTGAACTGTGGCTCAGTGACTACGCGGTAGATGCAGGACAAGAATGGAAGCGAGGGGTTATTCAGGGGGTCGCTCGCAGTCCATTGTGCTGTTTACGCTCGGTCTCTGGTGATGAGAATGTGGTTTCCTCCTGGTGCGCTGAGGGCCTTTCCTGTGGCGAGTCTGATGGCCTGCTTCTGGGGACAGAGGGGGAGACCCGCGGGCCCCTCCTGCATGTGCTGATTCTTGAATGCTTTCGGCTCGCAATAATCAGTATGTCCGAGCGGCACATTTTGGGGTGGCATGTTCTGAACCCTTTCAACTTCATAGCTCCTGGTTTTGTGCATTTTAACTACGATTACTTTTTATCACCCACTGATTCAAGAGTGCTTAGGGATACATAAGTAGACAGGCAGATGATAGATGGATAACATTTCACACATCCAATGAATAAGTAAACACGATTCCTGGGTCAGGGTTCCCTCTCTGCAAAGATGATTATTGTGAATAGTCCTTCAGAACAATGCGCCAGCGAAATTGCTCTGTTAATGAGATTGTCTAACATGGAAGGGACATCAGCACAACAATGGTAAAGACACTCACTCAAGGGTTTCCTGTGAACTGAGGCGTCAGTGTCGATGGGCACGTTTATTTATGATGTCAGTAAGTTGGTCTAGTGTGCACACATGTCTGCAGTCCTGGGCTTCTGCTTTCGAGTTTGTTGCTACCGGCAGCAAGTTTTAGATACTACTGCCTAATTAGTTCAAAATCATAATTAAGGGTCTGATGCCTACCACAGGTTTGCGTTGGTGCTGGGAAGCGTTTGCATCCAACGTCTCCTTCTCACGACTCTAACGGTCGTGTCTGGGTGCCGTCTCTAGCTCTCTGGCACTTACTGCCATCAGTTTTTTTTCTAATTCCCGGATTTCCTTATAGAATAATGTTTAGAGAACTTCTGAAAAAAATTGTTTTGAAGATTTTATTCATTTATTTGAGAGAGAAAGAGAGCACCAGCAGGGGGAAGAGAAACAGAAGAAGAACCTCCCCACTGAGCAGGGAGCCCGATGCGGGGCTCCATCCCAGGACCCCAAGATCATGACCTGAGTCGAAGGCAGAGGCTTAACCCACTGAGCCACCCAAGGCTGCCCCAAAACTTCTGAAAAATGTTGAATACTAAGATCAGGAAGGAGTGCATTTATTGAAAGATATCAATGCGTCTGGCTTTGTGCTAACCACTGCATATAATCCAGGACATCATATGAGATGGCTTTCAATATTATCTGCGTTTTTAAAAGGAGATACAGTTGTAAATATTGATTAAGTCCTCCAAGTTTTAAAATACAGAAACGAATAAAACTGTTGACAAGGCACTGCGTGGTCTGGTCCCTGTTTACCTCATTGGCCTTATCTGTATGTCTCCTGTATTTCTGCCATGTAATTTGCAGTAATGCAAAAACAAATGTACGGTGCACAGGAAATGAGCTTTGAAACATTCCAAAGATCAAGAGATGGCAAAGAGGTATTAACTGTGTCATTTTAAATGGGCATATCTAGTTTAGTGAATTATTTGTATATTTGTAAAGATAAGAATTATATAAGGACTTCGGGTCTGTCGCCTGAGACCTTGGTCCCTTTCACTCTAATTTTTCTTTAAAGTCTGAAGTTCGATAACCGTTTGCTCTCTTACCAGAGTTCTGTGTTTTTGTTTGTTTTCAGACCATGTGAATGGCTGCACGGAGTTCCCTGGTGTCCTTGTTCCTGTCCCCATCCCCCATCCCTTAGATGCTGACTCAGGTTCCCACTAGGTTTCTGCTTCTTTCAAATCCCTCTTACTGCTAAAACACACACAAGTACATGAACAACACAAGTGCAAAATAAGAAAAAAGAGTAAGACTGGAATTTGGATTCATGTTATAAAATGCCAGATATCAAATTTATAATACCTAAGCTGTATAATCTATCCCTACCCGCATAGATTAGAAAGAACGTAACTAGTAAAATGCCAGCAAAATGTATGATTTTAAGTCGATTCTACCAACAAATGGCATAATTATTTACCAAATGCATGGAAATAAATCAAATGACAAATGAGATGATTTTTTAGGCTAATTGGAGGACAAGTAAAATAACGCATATGTTATATCCCCAAATTATATGAGAATATTAAAATGAGGTGTATATTCTGTTTCAGATTTATGGATGCCTTATGTACACGTATCCTCGGATTTAAAAAAAAAGATTATTTATTTATTTAATTTATTTATTTGAGAAAGAGAGTAGGGAGGGAGAGAGAGAAAGAGAGAGAGGGAGCCTGTGCACATGAGTGGGGGGAGGGGCAGAGGGAGAGGGAGAAGCAGGCTCCCCTGTGAGCAGGGAGCCCAGTGCAGGGCTCGATCCCAGGACCCTGAGATCATGACCTGAGCTGAAGGCAGAGGCCTAACACACTGAGCCACACAGATGCCTCCATCCTCAAGTCTTTCTAAAATCTCATAGGTTTTAGTCATTGAGTCAGAGATGATACCTTTCATGCTATAACAAAGTTGCTTATATTTTATCTCACTGCTTCTACTCTTGCCTTCCCAAGGTCTGTTTCTACACAGCAGCCAGGATCCTTTCGGAATATGAGCAACATAATTGTCTCTCCTACGCTAAAATCCTGCAATGGCTCCCACTCACCTGGACTGAAAGCCCGCAGTCTTGCAGGGGTCTCCATGAACTGCTCTCTGCTCCATCCCCCACTCCTTTCCTACCTGACCTGATGCTTCCTCTTTACAGCATTTGCATTTGCACTGCCTGCTTTGTCTAGTCTAGAATGCTCTTCCTCTTTTTTTTTTTTTTTTTTCCCCCAATTTATTTATTTTCAGAAAAACAGTATTCATTATTTTTTCACCACACCCAGTGCTCCATGCAAGCTGTGCCCTCTATAATACCCACCACCTGGTACCCCAACCTCCCACCCCCCTGCCACTTCAAACCCCTCAGACTGTTTTTCAGAGTCCATAGTCTCTCATGGTTCACCTCTTCCTCTTAACGTCTCTGTAGCTAAGTCCCTCACGATCTTCATTTCTGTGCTCAAGAATTCAACCCTTGATGAAGTGTAGGGGAGGAAAACTTTTCCTCTACCTTTCTAGATTCGGTCTCTGAGGTCTTGAGAATTAGATGAACTGAAGCTACATTAACAGGAGAAAAAATATACAGATTTTTTTGATGTTAATATTTTTAGGTATATAAGGCTTTACAGAAAAAAGTGAAAGCCCAAATAGGCAGTTAGACTGGGGGCTTATATACCATGTTAATAGACAGTGATAAACTATGGGGAAGTGACACAAAGAAAAGGGGGCTTTGGGCTTTAGGGGTGGTAAGTTGTTGCAGGGTAAATATATGGAAAAGTGGTGTAGATAAGAGTTACTTAGTAAAGTCTGTTTATGCAGATTCATCTTGGTGCCAGTCTCTGTCCTCCATGATTATGGTTGTTCTCCTTCAGGTATGGGAGAGAGGGACACCTGCAAAAGCAGAATTTATATCCGCTTCACACAGGGAATTTATGTTCTGCTTTTAAGAAGAAGTGGGAGGGCAGAATGTTTGTCCTATACCTGCTGCTTCCCAGTTGTCTTCAGCTCAAAATAACTCCTATGCCAAACTGACATATTTTAGAGAGGCATGTTCTGATCCCCTTCAGAGGCCACCCTGACCAGCTTTATAATATTACAATATTCCCAATCTCTGCCTACACTACCTCCCATACCCAGCCACCACTCCTTAGCAATCCAGGTCTCTCAACTTTCTCTCTTTCCTTTTCTAAATAGCACTTTCTATGTTTTATGGCTTATTTTCCATCCTTCCTGCTATAATATAGGTTTTACATTGCCTAAATTTTTCTCTGGTTCTCTGATATATCCCAAGTATTAGAGCAGTGCTTAGCATGTATAGGCAGTCAACAATTTTTTGTTAAATAAAGGAAATAGCTTTGTAAGTAATTATGCTCGCTGATGCCCGAGAGTTAAACATGGTCCACCTAAGAGAGAGACAAGTTCCGTTTCACACTGCCGGCGTGTTCCATGTCACCTGTTCTTCAACTTAAAATATGTGACGTTCTTGACGTATATTGTGAAATCGTCAGCATTTCTGAGTTTTCAGCAGATCTCCTTTCTTCCACAATGAAATTAAGTTGTTGGGAAAGCTGAGTAGTTCTGTCTGGAAGTAAAGCCTACTTAAGTACCCACGCCTGGTGTGTTGGTTCACGTGGGAAAAGTGATGTTTCAGAAAATACCCTCAAACTTCGTCATTCCTTGTCTCCAAAATTCAAAATCAAAGCAAATTCTTTCTTGTCCCTATAATATTTTGGGATAACTGAACACAGGTCTCAACAGTGCTTCAGTAACTATGCCCGACAACACTGGAAGAGGGTCAGCATGGACCACCTGGTTCAGAATTGTGGATTGCGATTCATAATGCTCTCATTTGTATCTGCAAAGCTGACAGTCCTGCCCTGGGGTGGAAAGTGTGCGGCAAGATTATCTGTCCTTTCCACAGTGAGAATCCCTGGAGATCCCCTGTGTTTCTTAGAAAGGCCTGTGTGCGTGAAGGTTGAGCCTCTCTGTCTCATAGCTTGAGTGACAGTTTTGGCTCAAACGAACTGGTCTACCTAGTTTGACTCCCTTTATCCTTAGTAGTTTCAAAATATTTTTATTTACATCCTTTGACTCTTCTAAAAGTATGGGTATAGAAGAGTTATGATCTTTATGTAGCTCATATGTATATGAAAATGTCAAATCAGAAAATTTGTTTCATATTTAATTTGTAAATGCTCATTTTTTAATGGGAATTTATCAGTAAGCAGAAATGACAGGTAAATATTAAAGTAGTCCTATAGTTATTATGATACTCATATTTAAAGGAATCAAGGAGCCAGTGAATCATAGCTTGGCCTTTTGGTTAAGATCAGATGTAACAAGTCAATGACAAGTGTGTGTGTGTGTGTGTGTGTGTCTCAATCATGTACCACGTTACTTCTCATACCAATAAGCAGGGTAATTTTCCACCAACTGCAGTAACTCTTTTTTCCTTTCCATCTGGTATCTATTAATTTTACCAGATGGAATAATTTATTTCAGGTTGGGCTAACCAACCTGATGTGGGTTAAGTCCTCCAGAAAATAGATTTAGTCCAAGATAAGAAAGGAAAATTAATTCTTTTTCATGACAAGATAAACCCACGTGGTAGACTAGGCTGGGATGAGAAGGAAAAAAAAACCATGGAGTGTTCCAGAGAGGAACTGACCCTCAACATTCACTCTCCATGTGACCTAATCACTGTCAGTCACATCCCAGTAATAACCAATATTAGCCCAGCTTTGAGACATGTCCTCAGAGAGGCGTGAATTATTGGGAAAGGAGAAAGTTTATGTAAAGCATCAATCCAGGCTGCTTCTGAGGCAATGGAAAAGATGAAATACATTTTAATTCCCTAAAATAGTAAAGTGACTGCTTGCCTCATTTTTCTTCCCTTTGTTTTTCAAGCCTGAGCTCCATCAGAATACCTGCCTTCTGCCCAAATTTCCGCCCACCCCTAGCGATGGGGAAAATCAGGGAGATTGGAAGGTGTGTGATGATATGTCCAGTCCGAGTTTTAAATATCATAAATCTTTCCCCTGTAGTTCGCATTTTCCACTCCAACTCTAAAACATAACCAGGTCATGAAATTTCCAATTTTCCCCTAAAGAAAACTTCAAAAAATTTTAAAAAAATTCTTTGGTTAGGGGAATAACTGAAGATTATACATTGCTTGACCTACTTGGGCTACTTTAAAATAAAAAGCACACTTTCCTGGAAGTTGCACAATATTCAGAGATAATGAATATTCACTATTTTAATAAATATATCACATAAGTATTGATTCTCCAACTATTCCTTCAAATACTACTTTTATGACTCCTTGTCTTGATTCTTGGCACCATCCATGCCATTAAATGTGTGGTTTCAAAATAAACTTCCATAGTGTAAATACTGAACTCAACGGACCTATATTTTTCCTTGAACTTAAAGACATTATAAAATTCAGAAGTTTTTTTTAATAGTAATAGGGATAAAAAAGAACACCAAGCTTTTCTCCCCATTGTTTTTACAGTCCAAGTCACAGAGACATCACTCAAACTTTGGAACAATGAAGACAATGTGTTGGCTGTAATCTGGGGGCCCTGGGCTGTGTGGATCTGGCAGGGACAGCAGCATGGCCTCTAACCCAGCTGCTGAGTTCACTTCCTTTGGGTTCCTCTCCAAATCGTGGCAAAGACGTCCCCAGCACCTTGATGCTACATGAACCCCAGCACCCATTCTCCCAGGAGATGCAGTGTCCCTAGTAAACTTAAGTATATCGAATTTCTAAAATCATGCTCTCGCTCCTGGACCGTGAAAGGGAAAAACTTATCATCAGTCTGGATCATGCCCGTCCTGTGTGAGTACACTTGGATCCGCTTGGTCAGGGGTGGGGTGGGGTGGGGAGGGCTGTTAATTTTCAAAAGAAACAAAGAGGGAAGGGATGCTGGGCAAAATAAAACATTTGATGACATTTTAGGGGCAAGATAGTTTTGTAAAATCCTCTTTTTTGGCTCTCATTTGCCTGGAGAGTTCGCTGACTCTCCAATCACTTTTTAAGTAGTGAGTGGCCTCAGCAAGAAAAATGTACTTCTTTCTATGGCTTATTCTTAAGCCCTGCAAATATTTCAGAATATAATGGTTGGTGGGACATTTTAAAAGGAAAGGAAGTTAATTATATTAACCATTTATTTGGTTTATGCTTACATTTCTCTACATGATGCTTCTACCTCCTGTATTCACTTTCACCAAACTTCTATGAGTCAATCCATATATCTATACATGTATGTGTACACGTAAGTATATATATTTCATATGTGCATATGTGTGTAGAGATAGGTTAATCCATGTGGTGATTCATTTCTTTCTTTTTTTTTCTTTATCCATTTGTCTATTTTTTAAAAATTTATTATTATTATTTTTAAATTTTTTATTTCTTTTCAGTGTAACAGCATTCATTGTTTTTGCACCACACCCAGTGCTCCATGCAATCCGTGCCCTCGATAATACCCACCACCTGGTACCCCAGCCTCCCATCCTCCACCCCTTCAAAACCCTCAGATTGTTTTTCAGAGTCCATAGTCTCATGGTTCACCTCCCCTTCCAATTTCCCTCAACTCCCTTCTCCTCTCCATCTCCCCTTGTCCTCCATGCTATTTGTTATGCTCCACAAATAAGTGAAACCATATGATAATTGACTCTCTGTTTGACTTATTTCACTCAGCATAATCTCTTCCAGTCCCATCCATGTTGCTACAAAAATTGGGTATTCATCCTTTTTGATGGAGGCATAATACTCCATAGTGTATATGGACCACATCTTCCTTATCTATTCGTTCATTGAAGGGCATCTTGGTTCTTTCCATAGTTTGGCGACCATGGCCATTGCTGCTATAAACATTGGGGTGCAGATGGCTCTTCTTTTCACTACATCTGTATCTTTGGGGTAAATACCCAGTAGTGCAATGGCAGGGTCATAGGGAAGCTCTATTTTTAATTTCTTGAGTAATCTCCACACTGTTTTCCAAAGTGGCTGCACCATCTTGCATTCCCACCAACAGTGTAAGAGTTCCCTTTCTCACATCCTCTCCAACACATGTTGTTTCCTGTCTTGCTAATTTTGGCCATTCTAACTGGGATAGGCTGAATCTCCCTGATGGCTAATGATGATGAACATTTTTTCATGTGTCTGATAGCCATTTGTATGTCTTCATTGGAGAAGTGTCTGTTCATGTCTTCTGCCCATTTTTTTTTTTATATGATTGTCTGTTTTGTGTGTGTTGAGTTTGAGGAGTTCATTATAGATCCTGGATATCAACCTTTTGTCTGTACTGTTATTTGCAAATATCTTCTCCCATTCCGTGGGTTGCCTCTTTGTTTTGTTGACTGTTTCCTTTGCTGTGCAGAAGCTTTTGATCTTGATGAAGTCCCAAAAGTTCATTTTCTTTTTTTTTTCAATTTATTTATTTTCGGAAAAATATTATTCATTATTTTTTCACCACACCCAGTGCTCCATGCAAGCTGTGCCCTCTATAATACCCACCACCTGGTACCCCAACCTCCCACCCCCCCCACCACTTCAAACCCCTCAGATTGTTTTTCAGAGTCCATAGTCTCTCATGGTTCACTTCCCCTTCCAATTTACCCAAATTCCCTACTCCTCTCTAACGCCCCTTGTCCTCCATGCTATTGGTTATGCTCCACAAATAAGTGAAACCATATAATTGACTCTCTCAAAAGTTCCCAAAAGTTCATTTTCAATTTTGTTTCCTTTGCCTTTGGAGACATATCTTGAAAGAAGTTGCTGTGGCTGATATCAAAGAGGTTACTGCCTGTGTTCTCCTCTAGGATTCTGATGGATTCCTGTCTCACATTGAGGTCTTTTATCCATTTTGAGTTTATCTTTGTGTACAGTGTAAGAGAATGGTCGAGTTTCATTCTTCTACATATAGCTGTCCAGTTTTCCCAGCGCCATTTATTGAAGAGACTGTCTTTTTTCCACTGTATATTTTTTCCTGTTTTATCAAAGATTATTTGCCCATAGAGTTGAGGGTCCATATCTGGGCTCTCTACTCTGTCCCACTGGTCTATAAGATACCTGGGAATAAACCTAACCAAAAAGGTAAAGGAACTGTACTTGAGGAACTACAGAACACTCATGAAAGAAATTGAAGAAGACACATAAAGATGGAAGACCATTCCATGCTCTTGGATCGGAAGAATAAACATTGTTAAAATGTCTATACTGCCTAGAACAATCTATACTTTTAATGCCATTCCAATCAAAATTCCATCGGTATTTTTCAAAGAGCTGGAGCAAATAATCCCAAAATTTGTATGGAATAAGAAGAGACCCCGAATCGCTAAGGAAATGTTGAAAAACAAAAATAAAACTGGGACATCACGTTACCTGATTTCAAGCTTTACTACAAAGCTGTAATCACCAAGACAGCATGGTACAGGCATAAAAATAGACACATAGGCCAGTGGAACAGAATAGAGGGCTCAGATATGGACCCTCAACTCTATGGGCAAATAATCTTTTTTTTTTTAAAAGATTTTATTAATTTATTTGACAGAGAGAGAGAGATCACAAGTAGGCAGAGAGGCAGGCAGAGAGAGGAGGAAGCAGGATCCCCACGGAGCAGAGAGCCTGATGTGGGGCTTGATCCCAGGACCCTGAGATCATGACCTGAGTCGAAGGTAGAGGCTTTAACCCACTGAGCCACCCTGGTGCCCCTAGTGACTCATTTCTTTAATGCTGCCATCACATCACATTTGTCATTTGTTAAGATTTGTGCCCAGGACTTACAACTAATTGCCCTTGCAAAAAGGCCAAGAGCATGCAATGGGAAAAAAGACTATCTCTTTTTTTTCTCCAAGATTTTATTTATTTATTAGAGAGAGAGCATGAGAGGGAGAAGTGGACTCTGCACTGAGCAGGGAGCCTGACCCAGGGCTTGATCCCAGAAGCCCGAGATCATGACCTGAGCCGAAGGCAGACGCTTAACCAACAGAGCCACCCAGGTGCCCCCAAAAGACAATCTTTTCAATAAATGGTGTTGGGAAAACTGGACAGCCACATGCAAAAGAGTGAAACTGGACCACTTTCTTATGCCATACAGAAAAACAAATTCAAACTTGAGTAAAAAACCTAAATGTGAGACCTGAAACCATAAAAATCCCAGAAAGGAGCACAGGCAGTCATTTCTCTGACAGGGACCATAGCAATATTTTTCTAGATAGGTCTCCTGAGGCTAGGGAAAAATAAACAATGGGAACTACAGCAAAATTAAAACAACAACAACTTCTGCACAGCAAAAAAAATAATCAACAAAACTACAAGACAACCTACTGAATGGGAGAAGATATTTGCAAATAACATATCTGATAAAGATTAGTATCCAAAATATAAAGAACTGGGGAGGGGCGCCTGGGTGGCTCAGTGGGTTAAGCCTCTGCATCGGGCTCTCTGCTCAGCAGGGAGCCTGCTTCCTCCTCTCTCTGCCTGCCTCTCTGCCTGCTTGTGATCTCTCTCTGTCTAATAAATAAATAAAATCTTAAAAAAAAAAAAAGAACTGGGAATGCAGACTAGTTCACTGTAGAAAACAGTATGGGGATTCCTCAATAAGTTAAAAACGGAACAACTTTATGATCCAACAATCTCACTACTGTGTATTTACATAAAGAACACAAAAACATGAATTTCAAGGGATACGCGTACCCCATATTTAGAGCAGGATTATTTACAATACTAGGATATGGAAGCAGCTCACGTGTCCGCCCACTGATGACTGGATGAAGAAAAGGTGGTGTGTCTGTGCAGTGGGATATCACTCAGCCACGAAAAGAGCGAAATCTTGCCATTCGCAACGACGTGGTTGGAGCCGGAGAGTCTGACGCTGAGTGAAGTCAGTCAGTCAGAGAGAGACAAATGCCATGTGATTTCACTTACATGTGGAATTTAGGAAACAAAACAAATGATCAGGAGGAAAAAAAAAAACACACAGAGAGAGAGAAGCAAACCAAGAAACAGTCTCTTAACTACAGAGAACACTCTGATGGTCACCAGAGGGGAGGTGGGGGGGGGATAGGAAAACAGGTGTTGGGGTGAAGGAGGGCACTTGTCCTGATGAGCGGCAGGGACGTATGGCAGTGATGAATCATTATCTTGCACCCCTGAAGCTAACATAACGCTGTATGTTAATTACACAGAAATTAACATAAAAAACTTAAAAAAACGTTTAAAAACCATAATTGCCCTTGCTAGCAAGTAGGTTGTTTTCCTTGTCTAAATTACATTCTAGCAGTTTGCACACAACTATAGAAACGTCTTTCAAAATAGAAGCAAGAACTCAAACTCATTCCTGATCACTCTCCAGTCCCCTCCCATCCCGCCATTTATGCCAAGACGGATTTGTATGATCTACCCGGGCTCACCAATAGGCCTTGAGTGTCCATGCGCAGAGCTTTCGAGTTCTCACATTACTGCTACCGCCTTCCGCTCTCGTTCTTTGGTTGTGTGAACCGACAGAGGCTCCTAAGACAACAGGCAGTTGGCCTTTGGCCTTTCTGTCTACACAAGTGCTGAACCGCTCGATTCACTTGGAGAGCACAGCAAGACAAGTACCTTCTACTGAAGTCTGAAGAAATAAGCCCAAAGTGGTTCAAATAACCGAACATCTTTCCAGAGCAATGCCTGACCCTTGCAACACCAGACCCCAAAGGAAGAGACAGATAGCGTTCCAAGACTGACCTGTCAACATCTTCTCTGTGTGCACAGGAAAACACAGACATTTCTGGTGCAGAACGTCCAGTGGACATTCTAAGAATGCAAAGGTGTCTTGAGTTCGTTGTCATGACTTTGAAAATCATTGGCATTTTCATACTTGACAAAGGCTATAAACATGACAAGGATTCCCAAGCTGCTCATTCTCTCTGGAGAACGCAGCAACAGAAAACCAGCCAGTGATGCCCGTGGGATGACTGAGCGGCTCCTGGGGTCCACAGGGTTGGTGGCTGGGTGACAGTGGGTAGGACACCTGCATTCTGCCCTCCGTGGCCAGGTAAGAAAAGACAACTTGCAAAGAAAGGGCCCAACTGAAAGAAGTGACCGTCTGAAAGGGAGTGATGACTTTTGTCCTCTTTAAGAGTGTGTGAGGGTTTTCACAGCTCCATCCGTTTCCTGTTTAATATGCAGTTTGGACATTTTGAGGAAGAAATCTGATTTCAGAATTGTCTACATATGTTTAACGACAACCACCATGCTGTTTGAAAGCACGTCACTCTGAGTGACATATGTCTTGTGTGCTACTTACCGTCCGCCCAGAGATTTCTTTTTTCTGAAACAATTTTCTTTCAGCAGAACATGTGATCCTGTTTCCAAGTAACTAACAAAGTTATACACTACAGGAACTATATGCTATAGAAGCTGATGACATCACAGTGTTTGGCCCTGCTCATTTATGCAAAATTAATCAGACTGACTGATTTTTTTTCTATCCTTTTTATAGGGTAAAAACCCAACATAATGAGAAGTATTTCTTCCAAGGTTTCCCCTTTCTGCAGGAGCTCCAAATAAGCTTTAAGATCATTATCTTTGGATTCATATGTAAAGACACACACATATGGTGTGTCCTTATTCTATCCAAATCCTGTGTAACTTTCAGAGTAAAACTCCCACCACTCTTTAAGCAAGAAGAAGACCAGAAATAACTTGATGCCATTTATTATTTGCTCAGTATCAGTTCTTTTTTTTTTTAAATAAAGATTGTTGTTTATTTACTTGACAGAGAGAGATCACAAGTAGGCAGAGAGGCAGGCAGAGAGAGAGGAAGGGAAGCAGGCTCCCTGCTGAGCAGAGAGCCTGATGCGGGGCTCGATCCCAGGACCCTGAGATCATGACCTGAGCCGAAGGCAGAGGCTTAACCGACTGAATCACCCAGGTGCCCCCAATATCAGTTCTTAATACCAGACACAGTGCTTACCAGACTGAGGGAAGCTTCCATGAAATTCCACCGTGACGCACACGTGCTTGGGGCATGAGGTTGAAGGAGAAGCACAAACAGGTCTTTGGCCATCCCCACTGTTGAGATAGGATTCACTCCACTGAGAGTCAGGATAGGATTCACTCTACTGAGAGTCAGGGAAACTCAAAACTAAAGAGAAGAAAACTCATGGTTTTGGACACCCAGCCCTGAATGGGAATCAGAGGTCAAATCCCTGCTACGGGTTATTAGCCAAGTAGGCTACCCATCACCTCGTTCCTGTATATTTATATGTTTTCTGCCTCCATCTATCAGTCCACAGGCATCTCAAGCTACTCTGCAGAAAGCACTGAGCTCATCCATACAGGAGATGTTGGGAGAGGAGGAAGAAATCCTGTTCTCATGGGATTTATGAGCTAGCTCCGAAGATACAGGTACAACCCCCGTGCTGTGTCAGCATTTATAAACGTCCTTACCAGCATCTCCTGCTGCAAAGTACGCACACGGAATACTTCCAGGATAGTTAGTTGCCAGCCAGTGGGATTGTAAATACCAAATTAATGATGTAGATCCTTAGTTATATTATTTCAGAGGGGTGATACCTAAATTAATTAATGTAAGAAGCCAGACAAGATATCGGTTTCATGGGACAGACGTGTGGGATGGATGGAAAGGTGAATCCCTCTCCAATGGTCTGCTGCCACCCCCCGCCCCCCACCATCTCTATTGATACCATTTGCCATGGGTATTTATATTTCTAGAGTCATCTGTTAGGCATGATTCTGGAATGGTTTGTTGCAGGAAATAATAATGGTTGGTTTTTGTTCTAGGCAATTGGTCAGATGAATATAGAGGACTGTGTTTTTCTGTATGACCCTATGCAACCCGATTATCTAAGGAAAGAAGGCTGAGTAAAGACAGATGGGCTGTGGAATCCTAGCTCTTAAACCTTTGCAAGGAAAGGAAATGTGACACAAGATGAAATACGGGTACATAGCCCTCCGTACTTGGTTCCTGACACACAACTCCTAAAACGCTTGTGATTTCCTGGCTTTTGGGAGAAGACAGGAGCATCTAACCCAGAGCTCCAGAAGTTTCTTTTGTTCTGATGAGGCAATACTTTGTGGCCCCTTGGTTGGGGACTTGTCACCAGAAAGCCCAAACCATGATTAGAAGCTTGAAATTTCAGTCTTACACTCATTCTCTGGAGAAGAGGGAAGGGGTTAGAGATTGAGTCAATAATCGGTTGTACCTACATAATGAAGCCTGCACAGGAATTCCCAAGCCACGGCGTTTGGAGAGCTCCAGGATTTTAGACACTTCCTCGTGTGGGAGGGGTCATGCGCACCAGCACCGTGGAGACAGAGGTTCCGGCAGTGGGACCCGTCCAGAGCTCACCCCATGTACCTCCTCATCTGGCTCTTCATCCGTATCCGTCATCATATCCTTTGTAATAAACCAGTAAATGCAAGTAAATGGGCTCCTTGAGTTTCGTGAGCATTTAGAACAAATTGTTGAGCCTCAGGAGGGGGTGTGTTGCCAACTCAGATAGAAGTGTGGGGGTCCTGGGGACCCTCTACCTGAGAATGGCAGTCTGAAACGGAGGCAATGTTGTGGGGCAGGGCCCTTAGCCTGCGTACTGCATGCTAACGCTGGGCACTTCGTGGCAGATTTGACTGAAATTATAAGACAGTCAGCTGGTGCCTACCGAGCACTGGAAAGCTGCTTGGTGTGGAAAATCCACACATTTGGGTCAGAAGTAGAGAAAGTGAATTTGGCAATGTTCAGTAAATACAGAACTCAAGAACTCAGAGGTCCCCCAGTGGCCTCACCGGGCTCTCTAGGTCTGCGGGAACTCACCCTCACCACACCCCTCTCAGCACTGTCCTCTCCCGGCTTCTTCTGCACCCCCCTCCTCCACCCAGGACTCTGCCCTTCTTACCACCCTTCAAAAACAGGCCAGCCTCAGGACCTTTGCATTGCAGCTGCCTCTGCCTGGACTCCTGTTTGCCAGGTATCCTTAGGGCTCACTCCTTACTTCCCTCAGGCTTGGCTGAGACATGACCTCCTTAGAGAACGCTCACTCTGCCTTCCTCTCAAGAATGGCAGATGGCTCCGCGGACTTTCCCTTTCAACTGCAGCTACTGAAAACTGACTGTTCTAGCCGTACTATCTGCATGTTTAGGCCTCCTTCGTCTGCCCCCTTCCTACATGCACGAAGCCTTTGTCGTCAGACTTTCGATGTTCCCTCTGCTCCTTCTGCAGCACCTTGCACGTCGCCTGGCACATGTCATGGGCTCTCAAAAGTATCTGTTGAATGAGTGAATCCCGGGCAAGTGGGAATCACAGAACAGATCCACTGTGTGCTTTGTATTTTCTCGAAGCATTTTTAAATACTTAGAACCAGGCCAGGCAAACAATGCTCTTGCCATTCGCTTTTCTCTTGAGGGAGCCTCTTAATTGAAATCTGTGATAAATGCAGCACATCCAACCCTTTGAGGACGTCACCTGGTTTATTCTGTGTGTATGTTATTCTGGGTGAGGCTGCCGTGAACTCAGCCGTGTATCTGAAAGGACATTAAGTGATACTCTGTAACACAGCACATGTTGCTATTATTGTTAAATCCATGGAGATGACTTTTAAACTGGATTGATTTACTCTTTATATGAAAAATCACTGTTGGTTTTTAAATACTCACCCTCTCTTCTCCTGTTCTGGTTTTGCTCCGAATTTCTAAGCCCGTCTGCATGTTTTGCTGTTTGGGGTCCTGGCTTCCTGTGGTCTTGACCCTCAGAGGTTATCCTTCCATTGAAAACTCACTTGATGGGGAGGTCTGTGAAATATTTCTCAGTGTATTCTGAAGAGTGACAGCTGGCTTTGATTCTCAATGCCTGCTCTTTTGTTTTCCTACGTTTTTTGGGAACTGTAAAGAAATCTAGCACATCTAGATGTGTTATTACTTACATTAAAAGAACATAAAATGTCTTTATGGAATGCCAGGAAATCCTAAAATTAAAATTAGATTATTATATTCATGTTTTTGTTCATTTGCCCAACAGATACTCGCTGTGCCTCTGACGTGAGTCATGCACTATGGTAAGTGTTGGTGCTTTGAGATGGAGGGAGGCAGTCCCTATTATAGAGCAGACCATTGTCTGAGTGTGGTGGTAGTCTGTCCTCATTTTCGTCTTTACTGGAAAGCTGCAGGCGGAATGGACTCAGAGACAAACCAGTCATTAAGTCTGACTTCTTTGCTCCTCTTGAGAACCCCTCCACGAAGTCACTCTGTCTCATTGCCTCCATGTAACTTGACATTTTTGTCTCCTGCCTCTGCTCATTATTGGTTCATTTTCCTGAAAAGCCCCCCGGAACCTTCCTTCCAACCATCCGTGATGGTTGAGAAACATCCGATGTCGTTCATGTAGTCCTGGTCCGAGAAGGTTGTGCTGCGCACCGCAGGGGTGACCATTACTTGGGGCACTACAGTGCGACCCCGGGCCCCAAGTCGTGGTTGAAAACTGGCGACTTCTGGAAGACTGTCACATAAAAAACTTCAGAGGAGGGGACCCCCCTAAACACAGTTTATTTCTCAAGCCCTTAGTGGTAATCTCTCTTTGTGAATCAAATAATTATTTCCTCATTGAAAGCTTGAGATAAATAGAGGGTATTGTGTTCCTAATAGTTATTCTTAAAGACACTGTCTGTCAACACCCACCTCACATCTTATGCACAACGCTGTTTTCTCCTTTCTTCAAAGCGTTAGAGAAAGTCTCTCCTCAGTTTCCACAAGGCGAAGAGATCGCTGAGATTGCTGTGAAGTGCAATCGTCACAAACAAAACTGGAAGAGCGCAGAAGTGGTTTCCCTGCTAAGGCAAATCCACATGGGATAAAGAAGAGATTAAAGCTTTCAAAAAGAATATTCGCGGCTTCTTATTTTCAAAAACGGAGCTGAATAAGAAACCTACCCTCTAGGTGAATATACAGCGGGACTCCTAGTACCAAGGCAGGTGAGCAGGCAGATGTTGGAGGATGGGCTGGGAACACTCCGGAGACGCCCTGGGCTTCCCCGTGCCACTCCCTCCCGCGCAGACGGGACACCCATGCCTCTGTCTCAGCGACGACCAGGAAGCCACGACAGGTTGATGGAAGCAGCCCTTCCTTCCCCAGTGTGAATTACGGAGCCGATTAACATTTAACAAAGGGAAAACCAAGTACAAGGACTCAAGCAATCGCAGGGAAAGATGCTCCTTCGCGATAACGGAGCTGGGAATGCAACGGTCAAGATCACCGAAGAAAAAGATCGCTCAGGAAAGTTGCTTCAGACTCGTTGGAGCGACAGCTCAGCGACTGTACTAATGCTGAGCAGTGCCGTGCCAGCGCTCGCTCAGAGAGACGCGGCCGTCCTGCCTTTTCTGAGTGATGAGACCCTTCCCCTTCTGTCGTCAAGATACTAGTGCGTGTGTTCCAGATGGGCTAATACCCATCAGGCCATCACAGCGCATTAGCCAAGCGATGATTACAACCTTCACGCAAGGCTATACATTGGAGCATACATTATTCAGCTCAAATGAGTTTTAATCCTCATGCATCCTGCCTGTGATCTGATAAAACTTTAATGGCACGTTAGAGTAGATGCTTTAGATTTATTCCTGCAAGTATCAAAGCCAGCCGTGGTTGAACGAGTCTGTCCATTAACTTCTGGGGACTTGAAAGCCTTCCGTTACTTATATGATGGTTCCGGTATTCTCGTGTGTTTGTCAGAGGAAAGCAGTTTCCATTGGAACTCGTTACGTGTGTTTGCTCGCCGTTGGCTTTAACAATGGTTTTACTTACAGCCGCACAGGGTACAGACAGACAAACGTGAGGCCGTTGGACTGTAATTCACGTGAACGATTCTCATGGAGGGCTCCTGCGCGTGCCTACTAGCTCACTCTGTTAGGTGAATATGAAACAAGTTCAAAGGCTTTAGAATCAGAAATTGTCTTCCAAGCATCAGTTCAAACCTATTTCATGATGCCATGATTTTTCTTACAAACGTCCTTCCCTAAAACAAATGTTTTAAGAGCTTTCCGAAACCTTTATTATAATCATGAAAGATAATTAAGATAATAAAGCCACCTTCTAAATCCTACCTGTCACAGAATGAGTCTAATTCTCTAATCGAGAGGATCTCTCTCCCTGGGATCTGCCCCGTGCTTGCCGTAGGGGGCACCATGGTGGCCAGCATGGTCTGAAGCTGGGAGAAGCCATTGCTCATCTGGCCATTAGGTGCTGGTTTTTATATGGGGTCGTTTCTGGGGTCGCATATGTCAGTAGGCTTTCAGTGATATGCAACATCCTGGCTGGGAGGCAGTGTGCAGAGATACAGAAGAGCAATGTATGTTGCATTTTAGACTTTACTCTCCTGCCCTCACACCTAGCCAAGGTGGCTTTGGAAACATTATTTCACCAGGTAAAATTAGAAGCACTTGGAAACATGCTTGCCATACGCATATGCTTGGAATGAACTTGTCAGATCTAAAAAAAATTAGAGACAGAATCAATTAAGCGGATGCTTATTTCCCATAATTAACCCATCATTAAAAAAACAAGTAAGGCAGATATTTTTGGCCTGGATTAGCCATATGTTTACCATGGTTTCCCATTTCTCTTTGTACTCATATATTCTTAATATCCTTGCTTCTAAAATATAATGTACTATATCTAAAAAATAAGTACTATTTTTTTTTTTTTTTGCTCTGGACATGAAACCTAGAAAGAAATCATATAATATACATCTCTGTACTTCTGCAAAACTCCCATCTCCTTCTTCGATGTTCACTATTTCCTATCTTATCATATTGTTATTTTTGTGTGCATATTTTTATCGTGTTTCTTGACAGAAGGGTCAATGTTGGATTCAGTTGGGATCCTTCTGCCACAAAGCCTATAGTCAATAAAACTATTTGCTAAGCTCTGAGTAAATTATTGAATATAAAATTCAAATTGTAAGCTGAATTGTGACATTCTTCCATTGTCTCGCTGTTGTTCCGGCATAAAGAATGCAAAGTACGGCAGGTCCTGAGACCTCGGCTCGGGGACCCTCCGTTTTGAGGATATTTCCCCCTGGAAAGTACAGGATCTGCTCCATCCATGTGGGTCACCAAGAGGCAAAATCTAAGTCACTGGAGACAAACTTAATGTGTGGTGACTATACACGTCCTGATCTTGATATTTTTGTGAAATTAATTCAAGTGAACTACAAGCCTTTCAGCAAAACCCAAAGGAAAGAGAGGAATTCGATTTCTAAAGGAAAATAATATAAACAAAAACAGTTTAGACACAATTATCAATATATATTCAGCTATCTCTTTAGAAATCAAACTTGAGGGGCGCCTGGGTGGCTCAGTGGGTTAAGCCTCTGCCTTCGGCTCAGGTCATGATCTCAGGGTCCTGGGATCGAGTCCCGCATTGGGCTCTCTGCTCAGCAGGGAGCCTGCTTCCTCCTCTCTCTCTGCCTGTCTCTCTGCCTACTTGTGATCTCTGTCTGTCAAATAAATAAATAAATTCTTAAAAAAAAATAAAAATCAAACTTGGAAAACAAAACCCTCTTCCTTTTTTTTTTTTTAAGTTCAGATATTTTAGGGGAGAAAAAGTTCCATAATTTAGCTGAAAATTCACATGATGCTTTGCGATGCCTTCATCTCATCATTAAAATATTCAAGGGAGCCAATGTAACTTAAGCTTTTTCTTCTTTTTCAAAGGGACAGTCATTTTTGCTAAAGGTCAATGAAAACCTCTGTACCTGTTTTCTCTGCCAGCCCCTAGTATGGCCTCAAGGCAAAATTAGCAATGCCTAGCTGTGCTAGGAATGGGGGCGTGGTGGAGAATAGAGGGGTGTTGAAGGACCAGAAGGATTTCATACTTAGCAAGAGCATGTTTCCTCACAGTCCTGTCCATAAGTGCTTGGGGGCTGTTCTCACCAACTAGGTCCTTCCTACAGCCGGGAGATGGGTTTTACTATCTTCTGTTTTCAGATGGGGACACAAGTGTGAGAGCCGTGACTCACCCCAGGGCACAGGACTCCTTCCCTGGGACCCAACCTCCTGATCCCAGCCTCAGCTCGTCTCCCCAAGGCACTGGGCATCTTCAGGCTCTCAGCTGCTTGTCCTCTGTGGAAAGATGTGGCAAAATAATTTACATGGAACTAAATGACTGTCAGCCGTGCTGTCTTCCCTGGTCTAATTTTACCCCAAGGAATAAACTTCTGATGATCACGTTTGTGTCAGGACTTTGCCTGGAATTGGTGATTTCATACTCTACTAGCAGTGACCCAATTTTAACTGTTCATTGGCTGTGAGGATCTGTAGGCAGAAAATAGTAAAGAAGCTAAAGATCTGAAAATTAAAAAAAAAAAAAAAAAAGAAAAGAAAAAGAAAACAGCCTCTCCCCACCAAACCTTTCCAGGCTGAGTCGCTATTTCCTGCTCTTGAGTCGCAACTCTCCTTACCAATTCTCCCCCCACAGGTCTTTTCCTAGGTGAGGTCTTCACTGTCTGCTGGTTGGGTGATTTTACTGCCCAGAGCCATGCGATCCCCTTGTGATAAGTTAAGATATTAAATTCCATGACTTTTCACTTTACCCCTCTTTCTTTCCCAATGCCATCACTTTTTGTTTGGGTTTTTGCAAAACAACCTAGAACTGTCCAATGAGCAATATGCTAATTCTGCTTGTGATAAATCCATTTAATAAATTTGATAAAATAAAATATCAGCTGTTAAAATATTTCATAGTTACTAGGGCTTAGGGTGAGTGTCTACATTTATAAATGATCTTCAACAAGGAAAGTGGACTTGGAAAGATAAAGGATTGGAATTTCATGGTTACTAGAATTTACATATATAACTAGATCAAGTAACCTAACCAGAAAGAAAGTTCCAGGCATCCCATTTTGGGGAGGGGGGTGTTAAATATGATTCAGACTTTCTATGGATTTCTTCTCCTTTATTTACTGAGGGGAGGGGGAAGGGAATACCAGAATTTGAAAGTATAACCAATCAATGGTTTAACTCTCCTTTTTATCTTTTAGTTCTAGAGTATGAGAAATAATAAAAAGAAATCAGACTTGTGACTTTCACATGACACAGACAATGAGCTCAAGGAAGAGGAGACAAATTAAACAGAGCTGGTCTTCATCTCTGGTGGTTCAGCAGGAAATATTTACAAACGGTGATGACAACTCAGTTTGGTTTCCCTGTCCAAGTGAATGCGTGGTTCCAGGAGCCTCCTGCTCCCACGTGGGCTCTGCTAGAAGTCCATGTGACACAGCAAAGAAGCATCTTCGTTCCTTCTGTACCTTCAGGTCACCTCGTCTGTAAACACTGGACATCTGTCTCCCATCAAAGTGGTTCTGATTCTATGGTACTTAACAGTGGAAATGATGTTGGAGATGAACTGTGCTGTATGTAAGCTCTTAAATATTATTTTTTCAAGTTGATCCAAGATCAGTATTACAATGATGTTGAGATGAATGGAGAATCTAAAAATGTGGTTGTTTTTTGGTATTGAGGAGGGGTTTTGATTTGAAGGGTCTTGTTTGGTTTTGCCCATTAGGTCTATTCGCCTGACAAACATGACATCTCCATTTCCATCATTCACACTGTACGAGAGGAACTGACTTCAGCTACCTTAGCCTTGCTGAAGGAAAATGTGCATCAGACATTTAGAGAATCCGAGAAACTCCTCTGAGCACTGCTAACCTCAGGTGTTACAGAACTCCAGACTGGGTTAGATTTATTAATTCCAATGGTTTCTTGGGCCTGTAGTTAACTTCTCATCAGCCTGGTATTTTCCTCATGCACTAAACACAAAGGATGATTACACAGTCTTACAGGCAACAGTATCCATTAAAATTGGTTCTAAATAAGGATTCAGAAGAAGGTTTAATTATTTCCACGTACATGGGTGATCCAAGCTATTGAAACTATAAAACTATAGAAGCTGCAGGTGATATGTGTTTTCCTTTTTTTTTAAAAATTATTTACTTATTTATTTTTTTGTTTTTTGATATGTGTCTTCCTATCTCCGTGACATTTTAACGTTTTTATTTGTTTATTTTTATTAAAGGGGTAGTTTCTTTGAGTCCTAAAGAGACTTAGGGTAATTCTTGACATATGGAAGGGTAGATACATTTTTCTTCAAATAACTCTGGGTTCCTTTTACTCTTTTAGAATAATTTTGAAATCCATTTAAGAATTTTGATTAGAACTTCAAAAACAATGTATCTGTCTTCTCTTTTAACCTTCATTATATATATAAAATATATACACAAAAAATAATATATTTAATATATATTAAATATACATACAAATATGTATATTCATATATTTTTCATCTATCTATCTATCTATCTATCTATCTGACAGTTTGTGTGTCTTAAAGTCCTAACCCACAATGTGATGGTCTTTGGAGATGGAGCCTTTGGGAGGTAATTGGATTTGGATGAGGATGGGGTTGGAGCCCCATGGTGGTATTGGCGGCCTTAAAAGGGGATGAAGGGACCACAGCTGTCTGCCTCTCTCTCTCCATCACATGAGGACATGGCAAGTTGGTATGTCTCTGCAAACCAGAAGAGGTCCTTCTCCAGGAACTCAATCAGCTGGCCCTTTGATCTTGGGCTTCCCAGCCTCCAGAACTGTGAGAAATGATTGCTACTGAAGATAGCTAGCTCCTGATTCTGGTAGAACTGTTTCAACTAAGACCTTGGGCAGATTATTTCTAAAAACTTACTTATAGGTACTTTAGAGTTTTGGGGTAGCTATTATGAAATACTTGTTTATATTATTAGATTATTATTACATTACAATTGATTTTCTTTTTTGGTTTGTAGTAATATTGAGTTCTGATCTTGTAGCACAAAGCTTCTTGAATAATCCTTTTTGCTTTAATTTCTCTATTCTCTTAAAAGTTCAATGAGGATGATCCTCTAAGTCAATGGCAATAATGGTTTTATTTCTTCCTGGATTAGCTATTTCATGGAATGACGCTCTGTTTGTACTCACATTAATGCGGGCCATTCCTTAAATTGGTCCCAGAGTGTATTTGTTTCCTGAGGGGACTGTAACAAAGTATCACAAAGTGGGTAGATTAAAACAAATTTATTCTCTCACAGTTCCAGAGGTCAGAAGTCTGAAATCAAGGTGCTGGCAGAGTCCTTCTAGTCCCCAAATGTTGCAGGGAAGAATGGTTCCCTGCCTCTTTGGTTTCCGGTAGTTGTTGGTAATCTTAGTTTAGGGTCCTATAACTCCAATCTCCGTCTCTGGCTTCACAGGGCTTTACTCCCCGTGCCTGTCCATGTTGAGAGTTCCTCCTTCCTATAAGGACACTGGGATCAGGGACTGCTCTAGTCCAGTGTGACCTCATGCTAACTTCATCCCCCCTGCAAAGACCTTGTTTCCAAATAAGGTCACGTTCACAGGTTCCAGGAGAGCATAAAATTTTTTGAGGTGGGGATACTGTTCAACCCAGTAGAGTCCACTCTCTTGTACCCCAAAAGTCATGTACAAAATACATTCATCCCATCCCAACATCCTCCAAAGTCTTAAGCCATCCCAGCATTAACGTTAAATCCAAACCTCATTTAAATATTATCTATTGGAAAAGTTCCATATCTCATTATCCAAATTTCTAAACGAAGTATGGGTAAGACTCCTGGTCTAATTCATTCTGGGCCAAAATTTCTTTCCATCCATAGAACAGTGAAACCAGAAAACAAGTTACTTGCTTCCAAAGTACAATGGTTGGACAGACATAGGATAGACATTTCCATTCCAGATGGGATAAATGGAAGGAATAAGGGTTGGAGGGGGAGGGTACTGGCCTAGAGAAAGTCCTCAGCCCTTCCAGGCAAGTTGCAGTAAATTATAAACCTGAGAATCATCCTCTGTGGTCTGATGCTCTGTCCTTAAGCCTCTCCAGGAGGACAGCTCTGCCTTCTCTGGCCTCTGGGTCCATAGCTTTGCCCTGGGAAGTCATTCCACAGATGTCAAAGAGACCAGGACCTTTAAATGTGAGCATCCTACACAGTTCTTTCCTGAACAACCTGCCTGAGAAGGTCGATGGGATTGACTGAGTCACACTTGTAGTCTCTTTAACAAATGGTTTTCCAGTCACACCCTTGGCCCTGTTTCTAGAGCACACTATCTGGAAAAACAGACTTTTCTAAACCATCAAGTGCTGGTTCCTTTCTGCTTAATGGTCCACTGCTCAATTTCTCCCTTTTTTGTAGCATTTTACTACAAAGAGCAAGGAGAAACGAGGTCACATCGAGTTTCGCTTGGAAATCTCAGCTAAATATCCAGGTTCATTGAGGACAAGTGGCACGTTCCGCCCAGTGGCAAAGAACAATGTCGCCAGGTTTCTGCTGCTTTGTGACAAGGTAGCCTTTTTTCCTTGGTCCGAGAACATGCTCCCCATTTTTATCAGAGACCCCGGTTTGGGTTCAGGTTCCCTGTTGTTTCTCCCTTGTGCTGAGTTGTTTCCTTTGTTGTAAATTTTTTTAAGTTCATCTTCAGTTGACTTTGTTGTTCAATGCGCCCTGTGTTGTTGAACATTTGTACAATTTTTATATCTGTTTCATGCTTTATTTTATTACAGTTCCTATTGTTTGCTGATTGTATGCAATAATACAATTGATTTCTGATCTTTTTGAATTAAATTTGAGGTTTGAGTTGTTGTTTTGTGGATTTCCTAGGCTACTTTGTGTAAACAACCATGTCATTTTCTCCGTGATGATTTGAATCTCTGCCTGTACAAGTCACTGGCATCCCACTGTCTTTGTCACCTTTTATCTGAGATTGTCTTTATTTTACCTTTGTGTTTGAAGAACGTGTTTGTTGGATGTAGAATGGTAGGTTGGCAGTTTATTACGTTGTGCCACTGTCTTCTGACCTCAGAATTTCTGACAAATCAGAAAATATTTGGATCAGTTTTTTTTTTTTTTTTTGCATATGGGTAATGTATCTTCATTCTCTGGCTTTTAAAACATTTTTTCTTTGGTTTTCAGTATTTTGAGGATGATGTGCTTACTCATTTTATGCACACCCACTCTTGGGATTCACTGAATATGTTGATTCTGTAAATGAGATCTTTGAGTAAACTGAGAATTTTTCAGTCATTCTTTTCCGTAATTTTTTTATGTCCCATTTTCTCTCTCCTCTGCTTGTAGGACCTCAGTTACACGTGTGTTGGGAATTCAGATGTTGTTCACTTTGATTTTGAAACATCTTTCTTTGTTTTCCTGATGGAAAAGTCTATTGATTCATTTTCCAAGTTTACTGACTCCCTCTCTTGTCAACTCCATCCTTCTGTGAAGCCCAAACCATGTTAATTTGTTTCATAGACCGAGTTGTTCCTTCTTGAAATTGGGGCTTTTCTAGTTTCTAGTTTTCTTCTTATAGTTTTATTTATTGAGAGCATATTTTCTTTCATGCCACTGAGAATAGTTAAGTAAAATAAAATACTGTCTGCTTATTCCAATATATGTTCCTTTGGGAATTGGATTCCATAGATCGTCTTTTCTCTTGAGAATGGGGTAGGTTGTCCTTTTTTCACCTGTTGGGTTAATTTATATTGTTTCCTGAATAGTCTACAGGAGTAGAGACTCTGAATTCTGTTTTATTGCTAAATAGAGTGCTGGTTTTCTAAATTTCAGTTATGTTGGACTCATAAACATTGCCTTTTTGGTATAGCTCAAAATTCATTTCAAAATGCAGTGTGTTTGCCCAGTGTGAGCATGGCTCAAAATCAGCCAGTGAGTTGGCCAATTTTCTTACATAGGATTTGATACTTCACCTCTATGGCTCTGTTCTTTTTGGATATCTTCCTCACTTTGTAGTGGCAATGATGATTCTGAACTCTGTCCTGTGGCTCTGGAGGCCAGAGAATTATGATTTTCCACCAGTGTTTTACCCTGTCAGAGCTGGGTCCAGACTGACTCTCAGGCTTAAGTCATTAAAAAAACAAGAAAATCACCCCGGGCCATTCTTTCTTCCGAATTGATTCTCTGCTATAATCTTCCTGCTTTTGTTCACTCTGTGCTACCTCCAGGCAGTTTTTAAAAAATTTATCCAAGTTTATAGCTCTTATTTGTGGGAAAATTGGTCTGGCCTGAGCTTCCTTGGCCATGCCTGAAGTGGGACACTTAAAAAGTGATTTTGCATTTTCTTTGGCTGGAGCCACCAATTATTTCATCGAACCAAAATATATTTTCTCTTAATTTACCAGCTTGGGGTTTCCACAACACTTTGATAATATTACTTTGGACTCTATAGTTGTGTGAGGGTCAAACAAGGATTTAATTTCTAACAAAAAGTACTCCCCCCAACCAAATCAGAGTCCCGTACACATGTCTAGTTCCCTTGTAGTATGTCTGTCTCTGTTGGGGGCATGTTTCTATTTCTGGAATTCTTATGATGAACAGCATTCCTTCAAGAGTCTCAACATTGGATAATCTACTTGAAGTTCTTAATCTTGTATACGTCTAAGACAATGAACTATGTTCTCTCTGCATGTGGGTGTTAAAGCACTGAATGCTACACACACTAGCAAATTATCATCCACCTAGGAGATTTTCAGAACCTTTAAGGAACTGAAATAAATAGAAAAGTATGGAAATAGTTACATAAGAGACTCCTTGATCAACGAGTAGGAAAGATGGCCTCTGCTTGATGAAACTACTTGGAACTTGATACAATGACTTATTTTCTGACTACCAGAGCAAAAACATTTCTAGATCCTTTAGAGAAACAAGTCTCAATCACACAGAGTTTACAGATCTTGCTAAAAATAATGGGACATGTACAATGGCAGAATCACTACCCTATTCACAAGTGACTCTCTGAGATGAAAGAAGGAATGATCCAGAATGGCTATCGAATGTGTATCATTACTATGTAGCTCGTGAAAAAGCGATAATAGTTTCTGCTGCATATTTTGGTTTTGTGTAAAGAGGATGGAAATATAATTTTTATGTAATAATGAAAAACTTCTGAAAACATCAGTTGATGTAAAATTGTTTGCAAAATCAAAATCCTTACCAGAAAACATTGTAACGTTAAAAAGAAAGTTCTTCGGAAACAATGACTCACGAAGGAGTGTCAAGTGCCATCTGCTAACACGGTGAATCGTGCCCAGAAAATCTCAGTGGTTTGGAACATTATTTTTATTACTGGTTTAGTGATATTTTTGAAAATCCAAATATGTAATTAAAATGGCTAAAAGCAATACATTAAAATAATAAGTAGTTTAGGTCTTTTCTGTATACAGGCTATATTTTGATAAAAAAATTCCTATCTTGTCTATTATTTTCCTTAAAACTCTAGGCAACACCAGTACTCATTTGCAATTCATGTTTTCCTAATAATATTACGTGCTGCATCGAGTTGCAGTCTGTGGCATTAAGAACAAAGATTTTTGCCTCTGGCTGTTATCTAAAAAGGCAAATAGAAAAATATTATCGATATCTACATATATAGAAAGAGAAATGCAAGGAAAATTCCTCAAACTGTTTTAATCTTCATGGAAAATCAGATAATCAAGAAACGTGTTTATAGTTGCCATTGTTTTCAAAACCAAAGTCCAGCGAGAAAGAGAAGAAACAGACTGCCTCTGAAGCCGGGTTCTATCACTCACTAGTTGTGTAACTGGGGGCATCTTATTTGAGATCTCCGTTTTGTAATTCGTAAAATGCAAGTCCTTTCTATCAACTTCTTCAAAAGATTGTTGGAGGTAGCAAATTATGCAATTTATGTGAAAATGCTAGGCACAGTATGAGGATATGGTCTTGGAGGCTCCAGAAATGAAAGAGTGGGTTTTGGATTTTTTTTTTACCCTTTTCCCTATATTTACAGTTTGTAAATTTTAAATACATTATATTTTCCAAAGCAAACCATGGAATTTTATAATACATTTGATTCCACTTAAAATATTTCTTAACCACAGTGTAGCTTGGTGTAATCTTTTAAGATCAATCATATTAAAAAAACTAACAGAATACAAATTTGAAATCTCACAGTGAAATGCACTAACAAGGAATTCAAAGAGAAAGAAATCTATTGTGAGAAATGTCTAATTTTTTTTTAAAGATTTTATTTATTTACTTGAGAGAGAAAATGAGAGAGAAAGAACATGAGCTGGGAGTCAGAGAGGGAGAAGCAGGCTCCCTGCTGAGCAGGGAGGCCCAAGGGGGACGTGATCCAGAGACTCCAGGATCATGACCTGAGCTGAAGGCAATTGCTTAACCAACTGAGCCCCCAGGTGCCCACGAAATGCCCAATCTAAGTCATTTTGGTGCAAGTGATACCCAGAAGTAGAGAGAATAGGCCAATCTTATGTGCCTAGTGAATTAATATCCAGGGGATAAAGTGTGTGTTTATATTTAAACCCAAACTAGCCTCCTCTGCTTGTGATCAAGAGCGTGATGGCATTAACTGCCAAAAACATACCTTTCCCAACGCGAAGAATGGAGCTTCCTTTTGTAGTGTGTTTCCGGAAGAATGTGCCTGGCACTGAGTCAAATCAAGGCCTTCACATTTTAAGGCACTTGGTTTCCTCGGATTCTGATAAATTCAAAACAAGGAAATTGTTTACCAGTCTGGAGAGATAGGGCCACGGGACGTTGGTGAGGCTGATGGAGGAAGAACTTCTGAAGATCCTCTAGTCTGGAAGCAACGAGCACCTTGGCGGCAGTGATCAGAGTAGCCTTGATTTTTCAGGGCTCAGGAAATTAACCAAAGACGACAATCTGGGGAATGTTTATTAAAAAAACAAGCCCAACAAACAAAAAAACTGCTTAATCTTGGGAATGACAGCAAGTTTTGTGGATTTTTAACGTAACCTTTCCCATTTCCCCTTCTGCTCCCTTGACTGTGTGGTAGTCTTGGAAACAACACACAATCTTGGGGAAAACCAGCAGCCTGGCAGCGACCGAAGGCACAAACCCAATTCCCAGAGTCATGATTTCAACCGTCTGTGGTTCCCAGAAGACCCCATCATCAGCCTGGTTTTTATCTGACCGGACTCCACATTCTCTCAGAACAACACGCGTTTTTCAGGACATTTGTTGGAATGGATCAGGCACCATTTTCATTTTTTCCAGTGGCCCTAGGTGTGGGTGCACACCAGCAGCAGGAGGCAAACCAAACCGGTTAGAAGGGAAAGCTGTTGGAGCAGGTATCTTGGGGGGATTTCTAAAGCTGTGGCGTACGCCCGGGACTCTGGAAGCTGCACTCGTGCATGGAGTCCTGCTCATGCCCACAGCTACGCACACACTCAGAGAAGACCCAAGCCATGGAAGCTCTCACCTCCAGCTGACCCTGAGACCCTGCTCCAGTGGGAAGTGAGGCTGGGGCAGGATTTTCAAATACCTGGCTGAGTCTTGAGGGCATACCTGAACCCCAGCATGGAGCCCGTCAGCAGAGACCGAGCAATTATTGCTTCCAAGCATTTAAGGAAATTTCTCTCGACTCCTTCGCTGACCACGACGCGAACTAAACAATACAGACGCTCTAGAACGGATCCTGGAAATTCATGAACAAGGAATGACAAACACTGCGTGTATGTACGGATCTGATTTCCGGGGTTGATCTGACATTCCGGGAAATTCCCATTTTCACAATAATCACTCTACGTCCAAAGGAATAGGAAGGTCTGAGCTAGACAAAGGGATAAACCAAAGGACGCCATTCCTGAGAAAGCCCAGATATTCACGTACGTGCATGAATGATGCCCTCCACCCCCAAATCCACACCCATCAAGAACTTTAGCATGTGAGCTTACTTGAAAATGGAGTCTTCACAGATAGAACTACCTGAGTCACCAGGAGGTGGTACTGGGTTTGGGTGGAATCTACGGGTATTGGCAGGACTCTGTTGAACACCAGCAGAATACGCATTATCCTCAAGAGGGGTTGAACATTCTCGAGGATAGATCATAGGCTAACTTGTTGAAAGTTAAAAGCACTGAAATCATGAGCTATCAACTCTGATCACAGGGCAATGAAATTAGAAATCAGCAACAGAAAAAAAAAACACTTAGGAAATTCACAAATATTGTAGAATGTCTAAAAAAGGCAAACCCACAGAGATAGATGTTTCCGGGGCCTGGAGATTGGGGGGAGGGAGGGGCATTTCTGCTAGTGGGTATGGGATTTCTGTTCTCTGATGTGAGAATAATTGGGACACACTTGGTGGTGATGAATGTACAAATTTGTGAATCTGTGTACTAAAAAGCACTGACGTGTACACTTCAAAAATGGAAATTTCATGGTATATTTTAATCTCGTTTTTAAAAATGTATGAGAAAAAAGCATAGCTATGAGACAGAGAACAGACCTTATGACACACGCATACTATGTATATATATATTTTTTATATGTATATTTAACAGGCCCACTTATGGCTAGAAATGGACTAGACACAGGAACTGTTTTCACAGGAGCAGAGCAAGCTCATTTCCTGCATATCAAGCAACCTTGATTTTGTAACAAAACCCACAACAGCCTTCATTCTATAATTGTTTGTTTAAAATATACCGATTCAGTGAAACGAGTGAGTCTTTAATGCCCACTCATTTATGTGGCAGTCATAAAATCTCACCCAAAGACTTCCCGGGCTTAATCATAACAGGATTTGACATATTTGAGCAATTCTTTACCTACCGCTCACAGCACCTCATTTCGTCCTCGTGACAGATCTTTCCGTCAGACTCAGCACTTTTGTTCTCATTTTGTGTATGAAGAAACCAAAGAACAAAAGCCTGTAAGGGTCCTGTTCAAGAGATCTTTTTTTTTTTTTTTTAAAGATTTTATTTATTTATTTGACAGAGAGAGATCACAAGTAAGCAGAGAAGTAGGCAGAGAGAGAGAGAGAGGAAAGCAGGCTCTCCGCCCAGTGGAGAGCCCGATGTGGGACTCGATCCCAGGACCCTGGGATCATGACCTGAGCCGAAGGCAGCGGCTTAACCCACTGAGCCACCCAGGCGCCCCCTGTTCAAGAGATCTTAATAAGCCATTGGTGAAGGCGCCCGCCGTGGGCTGAGCCTCGCTCTTTCATTACTTCCCAAACACACAGAAGGGAGAGCTCAAGCTAAGGAACGTGTCCATTAATTTAAAGGCTCGGTGAGAACATTTCTCCGACGGGCTTACACAAATCATGCCGACACGTAGTTTCACTGTTGCGAATGAACTGTTTGATTTCAGCTCCTTGGTTTTCGAATGCCATCCTTCCTGGAACGGCTTGAAGAATCTTTGCTATCTTTCAGCTTACATTAGGGCACAGCCTGTGTACAGCCTGTTACATTAGGGCACAGAATCGCTGTGTTACTTTCTAAACAAACATTCCGATGCTGGCGAGTTCGCAGATTAAAATCTGTCGGCGTGCAGAGGGCCCGTCTCTGTGGATGATATCAAGACACACGGAGAGGTCATTATGCATAAAAATAGGTCACGTCCTCATACAGATTCCTTTGCAGAGGCATTCAAAAATCAACAAGGAGGCTCCAGCAAAACCCAGCCCCGGGGAGGGGACCCTCTGCCCTGCAGGGACAGGTACGCGTACTGAGTGTGGAGATCTGTGAAAGGCCCGGTTTACACTCGGCTTCCAGGAGTTTCTAGAATTGGTGCTTCTGCCATGCCACCTGGGTTTCCTTGGCAGAGGCCCCAGAATCTCTGAATGGACCCAGCGTGTTGGAGGGCTCCTGGGGCTGGGCTGACTGACATCACCCAGGGAGCCAGGCCGCGGCAAGGGCCGGGACCAGCTCCACCCTGAGTCCAAGGTGGGGACTCCCTGGAGATCGGGCCCCATGACTCACCACTGCGTTCTGCGGCTGAAAGGCTGTCCAGGGCTTCTCCTCTCACAGTTACTTTGCCCTGACATTCTGGACGGATTTTGATTTGCGCTAAAACGAAACGCAAATGAGAAAAAAAGGAGACAAGTCCCTCGTTCTTTCTCCAGAAAGTCAGGCTCGTTGGAGGGTCCTGGGTGAGCTTCCCGAAGCTGGTCCGGACGCTCGTGTTTACAGGGAACATGGAACTCCAGGAAACTTGGGCAGGACTGATCAATCTGAAGGAGGAGGAAATAAAAGTCAGGAGAGTTGGGATAGTGTGTGGGGGCGTTGCGGTTTTTTATTACTTATTTATTTACTTATTGAAAGATCCTATTTATTTATTTGACAGAGAGAGACACAGTGAGAGAGGGAAGACAAGCAGGGGGAGTGGGAGAGGGAGCAGCAGACTCACCGAGCAGGGAGCCCGATGCAGGAGTCGATCCCAAGACCCTGGGATTGTGACCTGAGCCGAAGGCAGACACGTCACTGACTGAGCCGCCCAGGGGCCAAAGTGGGGCCGTTTTAACATAACTGTAGTAAAAACATGCTTATTTGTGCCGTTTTAAAATAGGAAGATGTTTTAAATGATGCTGAATGAGTCCATCCAAGATTTTCCTGAAAAAGACTACTTCCGGTTAAATTTTCTTTCTTTCTTTTTTTTCTAAGACTTTATTTTTTTAGAGCAGTTGTAGGTTCGCAACAAAACTGAGGGGAAAGTACAGAGGTTTCCCATATGCCTCCTGTCCTATCCCCAGCCCAGCCTCCCCCACTATCAACCCCTCCACATGACAGTGCATTTGTTACCGAGGATGAAGCACACTGACATGTCACATCACCCTGACTCTGTCGTGGACAGGAGGGTCCCTCTTGGTGCTGTGCATTCTAGGGGTTTGGACAGAGGCACAATGATGTGTATCTACCATCATGGCTTCATGTGGGGGTAGTTTCATTGCCCTAAAATCCTCTGCGCTCTGCCTGCTCATGCTTTCCTCCCCCAAGCCCTGGAAACCACTTATGCTTTCACTGCCTCCTTGGTTTTGCCTTTTCCCGATGTCAGATACGTGTTGTCTCTTCAGGCTGGCTGCCTTCTCGGGTTGTCCTTCAGAAGTTTTTGATTAGTAAAACTCAGGCATGACCCATTAAGGAAATACCGCCATGAAACTATAGCTAGAAGCTTACCATAATTAAGCAATTTATTCATGTAAAAACTACATTTTTTTTCCTGGATAACACAGTCTTCTAAGATACAGTGGTGGTTACCGAAAACTCTACTCATGAACCTGCTGCATCTCCGTGAATGCATACATGTGTCTGGGCTTGGATTCCTGGGGAGACACGGAAACTGAGCTGAGGGGGAGAAAGGCACTCAGGCGCTGGATCTCCCACAGCCCTGCTCTCTCCACACCGACTCTATTCTCAGAGGGCCACTCACTTCAATTCGCTTCCTGTGCTGGACTTCCAAGGCCTTGAGGAATGCGGGCAAACGAGGGGGACACAAGAGATAATTGAAGACATGTGGGCCAGAGACAGAGAAGAGGGATGGAGCTGTCCAGCTGCCAACAGGTCCCTTGGGGGGAGCACAGTCCACCCTGGAGGAAGGAGCACTGGAGACGGCTTTTGGGACGGAATGGTTGTAGGTCGGACCATTCTGAGTCTGTGAGTCACAAGCTCAGAGCTGAAAGAAAACGTGGGGCGTGTAGTCTCGTTGGCTGTCACCGCAGCCAACGTCCTCTGTGGCTGACACACGCCTGGGAGAGGAGCCCAGGGAGGCGACACGCAGGACAGGAGCCCAGGCCGTGCCTCTGGGAGCGGAGCTGCCTGTCCCGTGGAGATGCCGCACGGAACGGTTCTTCCACGTGCACGCCGGAGGCCAGTTCTCTCTGAGAAATGAGAGGCCAGAAGAGGAGAGCTACAGCCCGGAGCAGCCCGGGAGCCACAGCGGGGGCCGGGCACTGCTCG
This sequence comes from Neogale vison, assembly GCF_020171115.1. Classification (NCBI taxonomy): domain Eukaryota; kingdom Metazoa; phylum Chordata; class Mammalia; order Carnivora; family Mustelidae; genus Neogale; species Neogale vison. The sequence goes on from NC_058102.1 coordinate 144,059,218, forward strand.
CCCGTCCTCGGCAGGGTCCGCGCGCCCGCACGCCGGCCGCAGAGCAGCGGAGTCCCGCTACCGCGATTGATCCACGCCGAAGTTACCGGGAATTTTGTAAGAGCCACCAGATGCCGGGTGAGAAGTGACGTTTGGTGTCAGTCTGGCAAACACCTCTGGTTAATTCACTGAGAAGGAGGTATCGCCCAAAGGCTCTCTTGGCTGCTTCTTTTTGCAAAACTCTGTGTTCCCTGAGGAGTGACAGAAACAAAATCTGGTTGTTGTTCGTGGAGGAGAGCCTTCTAGTTGCCCTAACAGGACTCGGGTAGGTGGAGTCGATCCATCTCCTTCGCCATGTGGTGTGGCAGGATGGCTCCTAGACTGGTCTGAAGCGACCGCCTGGGAGGAGCTGCCCCCGACTTTCCTTTCTGTTAACGGGTCCAGCCCAGCCGTGTGCGCCCTCATTCTCGGTGGTCATCCAAGGTCAGAGGGGCTGGACGGAGTGGTGGGCGGGGAGGGAAGGGAAGTGTGAGGAGGAGAGGAAGACGAAGTGGAGTCAGCGGCGGAGGGCACAGAGGATGGGGCCCATCAGGGAATCTGCAGGATGCAAGGCACAAAGTTTCCCTTTATTCCTGGCTCCTCTTACAGCTTCATAACACACATCCCGGGCAGGCTGCATCCGTCCCCTGCCCTCTGGTACCTCTCTTCATTCTCCATCCCTTCCCACTGATTTGTGGTCAGTGACACTCATCTGCCTCCTGTGGTGCCCAGGGGCCTGTGCCCTCCAGCTCCTGTAGAATCCCCCACGGAGGCAGGGACAGGTGATGGGAAGGTGGGGAGTGGGAGACGTCCTGTATTTATTCCCTCCCATTATCCCATGGCACCAAGTTCTAGAGGTGCGGTTCCCGCTGAGAGTCCCTGGTGTGGCTCTAGAATGTCTCGGTAAAAGGCACGGGGACAGCTGGTGGCCGGCCACAGTCTGAAAGGGTATAAACGGGCCTCGTTCTGTGAGGTGCAGCCCCCACTGAGCTCTCTTCAACAAAACCCTTTGCGAGTGCTGCCTACTTCCGGAATTTATCTGGATTTCTACTATCTGTTGAGCTTGAGAACCAACACTGCCTGACTATGGCCCACAGAGTACAAAAATCAAAGTTATTGTCCAAGTGGAAGTAAATATTCTGCTGCTTTTGCTCAGAAACAAAACTTTTTTTTGGGGGGTGGTGTCTTAAAACTTATTCTTCCCAAATGATGTGATAGAAAAGTTGGCAGACTATGAGTTAATATGTAGAAAAAGATACACCAAATAAGGACATTTTCATTTTTGATCAAGTTTTCTGTAAGGTCTGCTGCATAGAGGGGAAACCAAGTGCAGAGCTCGTGAAGCTTTCTCAGTTAATATGTACACAGTATCAACATTTTCAGACGATTTTGCAAAATTGAATTGGCCAGGGGTGAAAAGGATGCTGAAATCCACATATGTTCCTTAATTCCTTCTTTTTCACAGCAGTGAGACATTATTAGCACTGGGTGTTTATATAGGGCTTTGCTCATTTCACGGCCTTTCACCTAATTATCTCATTCGATCCTCACCCTGCCCCACGAGTGACTGAGCATCAACCGTGGCAAATACGACTGGCAGGTCCGTCCTACAAGAGACTGAAGGGGCCTCCCGCGGTCGCCTCCACACTCTGGGGGGGATGGACAGATTCAATGTCAGGGGAGCATTTTGTGAAAAAGAACAAATGTCCCTCTTTGGAAAATGACAAATTCCTGCTTAGAAGTATCAAAAACCGGAACCCAGTATATTTCTGAATCATATATAACATATCTGGATTCATTTTTAAAGCAATTATCCCAGATTTTTACAGAAAAAAGAGGTTTGCCTTCACACAGATTTCCCACTTGGTTTCTTTCCAGTCTCTTTGGTGCTGTAAGTATGGCTCTTGATACGTCTATTTTAATTTGGTTATGGCTACAGCAGGGCTGTATTTCTCTCATTGCTTATGTGTTTCCTCCAAACCAGCACATGTTTCTGAATTCAGTGGCTGTAGCTGAGAGCATGTTTGGGAAAGGACTTCGCCTTCAGTGTCTTTTGCTGACCGTAAATAAATTTCTTGTAGAACTGAAGACTTCATCATATCAGACCTAGCTCTGAGAAAATGCTGAAATTCATAAAAAATAACAACAACAACAACAAAAATCCCTTGAATGTGTCAACTTCTAAAACAAATTGGAACTTCAGATAACTTCAAAATGAGGAAAGGCTTTTGCCAGCTGTAGAGTTAAAATGCAGGTGGTTGTCACAGTTTAGGCTCTCTCTCTCTCTCTCTCTCTATATATATATATATATACACACACACACACATAACCTCAAAACCTGACAAGTGCAAAATAATTTGCAGAAGTGTGTGTATGTGTGTATACTTTTTATATACCCTATCTCATACACACACACACACACACACAGTACTCTAATTGCACATATATAAAACTACACATATATGTACTACACATATATAAAACTACATGTATATGTATATAAATACATGCACAAAGTATAACACATATTAGAAAGTATAAATTCTATGAAAATATATGCACAAAGTATATAGAGTATATAAAAGTGTATTAAAGCACATAAAGTACTCTGAAAACTATAAAGAACTGATGAAGGAATTTGAATTACAGAAACAAATGGAAAGCTATCCCATGCCCATGGATGGGCAGAACAAGTATTGTGAACATGTCCATACGACCCAAAGCGATCTACACATTCAATGCAGTCCCTATCAAAACACCAACAGCATTTCTCAGAACTAGAACAAACCGTCCTAAAATGTGTGTGGAACCCCAAAGACCTTGAATACCCAAAGCAATGTTGAGAAAGAAAAACAGAACTGGAAGTATCACAGTTCTGGACTTCAAGTATATTACTAAGCTGTAGCGACCAAGACAGCATGGTACTGGCACAAACACAGACACACAGACCAATGGAACGGAATGGAGAACCCAGAAATGAACCCACCGTTATATGGTCAACCTTCAACAAAGCAGGAAAGAGTATCCAATGGGAAAAAGACAGTCTCTTCAACAAATCATGCTGGGAACACTGGACACCCACATGCAGAAGAATGAAATGGGGTCCCTATCTTACACCATATTCCAAAACGAACTCAAAATGAATTAAGCATCTAAATGTGAGACCTGAAACCACAAAGATCCTAGAAGATAGAACAAGCAGAAATTCTCTGACATTGGCTATAACAACATCTTTCTAGAGATGTCTCCTGGGGCAAGGGAAGCAAAAGCAAAAATAAATGATCAGGACTACATCAAAACAAAAAGCTCCTGCACAGCAAAGGAAACAAGCAACAAAACTGAAATACAACTTACTAAATGGGAGAAGACATTTGTAAATGATGTCTTACTATCCAAAATGTATATATAACTTATACAACTCAACACGCCAAAAATGGATAACACAGTTAGAAATAGGCAGAAGACTTAAACATTTCTTCAAAGAAGACGTACACATGACCAACAGACATATGAAAAGAGGCTCAACATCACTGATCATCAGGGAAATGGAAATCAAAGCCACAGTGAGGTATCACCCCCCACCTGTCAGAATGGCTAAAATCAACAGCACAGGAAATAACCAGTGTTGGTGATGATGTGGAGAAATGGGAACCTTCTTACCTTGTTGGTGGGAATGCAAATTGGTGCAGCCACTGTGGAAATGAGTATGGATGTTCCTCAAAAATTTAAAAATAGAACTACCCTATGATCTGTAATTCCACTACTAGGTATTTACCCAAAGAACATCAAGAACACTATTACAAAGGGACACATGCACTCCCATGTTTATTACAGCATTATTTACAATAGTGAAACTATGGAAGCAGCTTGAGTGTCCAGGGACAGATGCATGGATAAAGAAGATGTGGTGTATATGTATACAATGAAGTGCTGTTCAGCCATAAAAAGAATAAAGTCTTGCCATTTGCAACAGCATAGATGGATCTAGAGGGTATTATGCTAAGTGAAATAAGTCCATCAGAGAAAGACAAATACTGTATGATTTCACTCATATGTAGAATTTAAGAAACAGAACAAAAAAATAAAGGAAAAGAAGGACAAACAGAAAAACAAGCTCTTAACTGTAGAGAACACACTGCTGGTCACCAGAGGGAAGGCAAGTGGGGGCATGGAGGAAATAGGTGAAGGGAATAGAGTACACTTCTCTCAATGAGCTCAGAGTAATGTATGGAGTTGTTGAATCACTATATTGTACACCTGAAACGATTATAACATTGTATGTAACTATACTGGAATTACAATTGAAGAAAGAGATGAAAAAACCCTGAAAGTATACAGATTATATAAAAACATGTAAGAGTATATAAAGTACATATTTACTATAAAAGTATATATGTAACATAGTAATATTACTAACATTAAATGTGCTAACATATCAATATTAATAACAATATATAGGCATTAACTGACATATTAAAATATATTCTATTTTAATACATGCTTTTAAAATATCCTAATATATTTTTTAAAAAATGAAAGAGATCGAGTTTTCTTTCTGTGTTCCTACATGTGATGTCTACATTTTGCTGGTTCATTTCATTAGCTGTGGCTAAGATATCCCCTAATTCTAAGCCAACATTCCCCAGAGTGTACGTGTGAGGGTCCCCATTCTAATGCTGTCTGAAGAGTGAACTCAGGAGTTTGTAATTTCACAAAACACAATGTCCACAAGAGATGCTTGCGGACAGCAGGTCGAGGATCACTGGACACTTACCGAAGGTGGACGGTAGGGGGCAGAGCTGTCCACATTTCTCTGATTTGGGTGGCTCTGCTTTTTTTCCATGGAGTGGGGGAAAACTATTTGACTTCAGACACTTGCTACATTCTGGAACTTTCAGATGAAGATTTCTTATCTGTTCTCTTACTTTCCTGCCTCCAAAGAAATAACTTTTATCCTTACAAAAGTAATACAAATTTATTGAACAAAATTTGGAAAATACCCATATAGCAATAGTAAACAAAACCAAAATGAATCGCTCAAATTCCCACTGTTGAGGAACAAATATTCTGATAATATTTTGCCTTATTTGCTTGTATATCTTTTTGTGTGTATATGCATATATATACAAAGTATCATATTATGATACATGTCTACAATAAATGTAATATTATATATAAAATTATATTGCATATACCATATTCATTCATACATGTATAATTAAAAATGCAGATCACTCAAATATTCTTATATTTTGTTTATATATTTGTATAATATAATTTTTATATTTATATATTTGCCTATTTATGTATTTGTATAATATTCCTCAAAAATTATTATAATTTGTGTCTTTTTCTGAGTTTTGGTAGTGAACAGATGAGGTTCATGGCAAAGCACATTGGGCTGAAGCACTTTGCAAAAGGTGTTAAATATGGTATGCGCATGGGCTATGTGATGGAAACAGAAGGGGTCTCTCCTCTTCAGCCTATCTGGGTCACAGAGACCCTGGCAAGAATTCATTACAGACTCACACTGTACTGTATTTGTTGCGAAGAGTCTTAACTAGTTCAGGAATGGCAAAGTCTCAGCATATCTCATGGTCTATAAGCTCTCATTTGATATGCATGCAAATGTGCCATAGGGATTTCCATCTTGAGATGAAAATTTGTCTAGCTTTCTTCAGACACGTGTCCCGCAGTATTTACTTAGAATAGTTTTCAATCATTTTAGTTCTCTGTCCTGTAACTTGGAAAGCTTGACTAATAAAATCTTTCTGGCTGTCAAGAACTAACAGTCTGAAATTAAATGAGTTCAGTTTCCTCTTTCTCTTCCTAAATACCTGGGAGCAGCTACAACAATCTAATTTGTGGAAAAAATGGTAAACAATACAGACTACCAACTTTCTAGCCTCTGGGTAAAATGACACTCCTGGAAAATGACTGGCTACCAAGTGCTGGTTTTCTCTGTAACTTTCATGTCCACTAAAAAAACCCTTTATTTTGAGCACTGCTAAATTAGAATACAGATCCTGGAGAATGTGAGGAGGGAAATGCATCAGTCCCAGCGCTACAGCCCAAAGTACCAGCCTTATGCTCCTTGCCCGGTCATGGCTTATAAAGCCTTCCCATAATTATTGAGTCAATTAATTAAATCAAAATCAACTTAATTGAATTAACATCAGGTTATGCTAAGTAATGGTAGATCCTCTGGTGGACTAAAAGAAGGAAAAAAGACTTGCTTTGCATTTAATGAGTGCTACTGGAAATCAGATATCCATGTGGAAGAAGTAGATAATACTAAAAAAATTATTCTAATATGGAACTAATTATGAAAAGCAAAACTTAAAAGATGTAGAAGAAAATACGGAAAAGTGTCCTTTTGTCCATAAGAAAGAAAAGAATTATTTAAACCAAATCATGGTTCCTGAAGGCAATCCATCAATCGATCAAATATGGAATATGTTAAATAATTGACCAACTGTTCATAGTAAAAATAACAAGCCACAGATAGAAAGAATAGATAGATTGATAGTGTGTATAATTTATAAAGTATTAGTAATCAAACTATTTAAAGTTGTCTGACAAATCTCCAAGAAAATGACCCAAAAAGGGGAACAAAAGTGAAGGAGAAGAAGCAATTCAGCGAAGATGAATTTTTCATGGTCAATAAAGAGACGCCGTCGCGTTAAAATGGTGTGCGGCGGGGAGGAAGGGGCATGAGATGAACCGGATGCCCATTAGCTGAACATGTTTTGCATAGATACAAACAAGAATATGTTTGTTGGATTTTCGTATTCTTCGAATTGTTTGTTGAAATATTCTTTGTCTCTCTTTCCAACAATTCAGACAGAGCCAGGAACAGGATCCAGTGCTATGTATGTAAGTTACAATGTGTCTGCCAATGGAGGGAGTTACATTAAGTATAATTTTGTTTACAAATTCTCAAAGCAATGTGTTTTTAAAAACGCAAGAACTGATTTAAAGTGAACTAAATTTATTTAAAAGAAAATGGCCGCTCTTGCTAAACGGCCTAAGTTACGTGAAATGTTCGGTGTCTTCAGTGGAGACAGGAGCAATCCAAACAGAAACAAAGTTGCCTTCTCAGTGTAAAAGATACTCTTAGAATAGTGGAGAGCTCATGGTGTACTAAGATCTGATGAAAGGTGATTCCTATAACAAAAAATATGAGCCAGAACGAATGTGCCAAATGATATTGTCTTAGTTTGGGAGGTTAGCACACTGGTTGATATAAGGTCTATAAGGGATCGTAATGGAGGGAAGAAGGTAAGTGGTCCAGACCACAGAGTGCGGAAGAAATAAAGAAAAAACCCAGTCACCCTAATCATGACACCATCCGCCAAAAATATGGATATCTGATCTTATTCCCATTTAACAACTTTTGATATCTCCCAATTTCCTACATTTTTGGTTTCATAGGTAGCAAATTTGGTAGCATTGAAAAACTATCACTGTGCTTCCAAATGCGTTGGCAAAGATCATTCCTAAGAATCTGTCCCTGGCCTCATCTCAGGACACTTCGCCCTCTCTCCAGGTGTCCACTGAGTAGACTGGGCAAAGATGTCATCAGCGGTTCTAAGATGTAGTTTAAATTTAAAATAAGTCCAATGAACTCATTGGTAAATCTTAATACCTTAACATTCGGAGAGAAGATTCAGATCCTGAATCCCACAGATGACTCAGTGTCATACCAGCCTAAAGCCTCAGGGTGGGGTGGGGGAAGCATTCTACAGCCCGAACGATAGGTGGGACTTCCTAATCTTTTAATTATTGGTTATGAAACAAATTGGTTGCAAAAACAGCACGGCTTTTATGAGTTTATGATGCCATCGTGTCCGTGAGCTCCGACAATAGGCAGCTTCACAGGATTTCTGGTGCTGTCCGTGAAATTGTTGACACTGTTTTTCAAGATTACTTTGTAAAATATATTTATTTCCTTGTTTACATAACCGTGACCACATGGGAAGGATTATTTGATACCTTTTAGCAACAGGTGGTGTCCCATTTCGATGTTTTTGTATTGTACGCAAGTAATACTAAGAGGAAACATCTTACCAATCCAGCTCTCCGTGAGATGACATTGAGTGAGGTGCTACCTGGATAATTTATCAAATGTGGAAATGAGATCTATGAAGCCTGTTTGAAAACCTATTCACATGCATTAAACAAAGTGTGAGACAGTTAATTTCCCCACTATCTAGCTGCAAATCTTGTTTTCTTTTTCCTTATTTACTTTTTTATTAATGAGATACCCTTACCCTTCACTTTTAGGTGCACATTTTTACCTAGTCCCTAACAGGACATTAGTAAATGAACACTGATGAGAGCCATACCTTTACTTCTCTCCTGCAGCCTCTTTCGGCGGGACCATAGTGAGCCTCTGTTGTGTCACCAAGACAGAGCTCCAAGCTTGGAGTCACACTTGCATGGGAGGCCACCAGCCCCTTGGGCCCAGCGGATTATTTTGTTTCCTAATCTACATCATTATGGAAACAGAAGGCTAGACAGGGGAAGTTAGAGAATAGACCTTAGCTGTATGGAGTCAGAGAAGCCGGCAGCCGGTAGGAAAAGGACAGGCAGAAGGACGCGGCTAGAACTACAAAGAGCGTAGAGAGTGGAAAGGGGGGCGTTTGCAGAAGGATGAAACCAGACAGTTGTGATGCTTAACTGAGTGCTAGTCACGCCCAGGTTCTGCTCACGGGGAACACCTTCACGCTCACAACTAGCCCGCCGCCCTCCCGGTGAATGAACACCTCTTTTTTTGTCCGCTTCTACACATTTCACTACAAGTGTGTGTACCACCGTTTCAGTACTAACCCAACCTTTACTTTTTGTACTCCAGACTTCTTCTCAGTTAACTGGTGGTTTGAACCCTGGGTGGTAATGTAGGTTTGGAAGGTTTTGGGGGCAGTGGGCAACACGATGCAGCAATGACTCACCAACAACACTGAGCGTGAAACCTGGACAGACAGTTTTCACTGACATTGCATTACATCCTCACTCTGGAATAAGGCCAGGGCTCACATCACAGAAGTTAGTCATTTGCCCCAGAGCAGTATGAGGAAAAGGTGCGGAGATTTCCCATATACCCCCGACTCTACCCGTGCACAACCTCCCCCACTATCCACACGCCCACCGAGAGTTTGTTACGGTTGACTAATGAGCCTGCATTGATGCGTCATCACAGCCTAAGCCTATGGCTAACATCAGGGCTCCCTCATAGTTTTGTGCTTTCCATGGGTTTGGACAAATGCAACCATTTTAGTACCATTCAAGGTATTTTCCCTGCCCTAAAAACTCTGTCCTCCATTTATTCCTCCCTCCCTCCCCCTAGTCCCTGGCCAACACTAATCTTTTGACTGTCTGCATCGTTTTGTCTTTTCTAGAATTGGGAATCACACAGTGTGCAGCCTTTGAGATTGGTTTGTTTCACTTAGTAGTAATAATTTATGTTTCTCTATGTCTTTTCATGGCTTGGTGGCTCATTTCTTTTTAGTGCTGAATAGTATTCCGTTGTCCGTTTACTTATCCATCTGTCCACTGAAGGGGTTCTCGGCTGCTTCCAGGTTTTGGCCATTATCAGTAAAGCTGCTGGAAACATCCGTGTGTGGGTTGTGGTGTGGACACAGATTTTTCAACTTCTTTGAGTAAATAAGGAATGACAAACATCCTGGAAAATCAGAGCAAAAGAAGGAAATTAAAAAAAAAAAAAACCCATAAATGGAAATGGAGCTCTTGGATGGTGCGGCATGTTAGGAGAACTGGAAAGTATGACAGAATGGTGATCCAGAGAGCTGGTCACCCATGAAATGAGTGTTTTCTGAGCAGATTAATCTTTCTCTGTCTATTGGGTCAGGGTCTGGATTAGTCACACACTTCAGGTGACCGACTGGCCAAAATGTCGTTAAGATGAATCGAAGGGTGCATATCTTGCAAAGCAAATACAAATATTAAAACAAATATCTCTCCATAGGAAATAGGTGTATTTCCTTTCCATCCACTGACTACCTTCTGCACTCTGTCCTCACCCACAGCATTATGTGTGGCATGGAAACAGGCACTGTGTCGGCTATATGCGTCTTTTCAGGCCAGGGGGCTGTGTGCTCTGATACAGGTTTCTGATATGTCATGCTTTCCAGCATCAAAGCCACATTTCTCCTAAAGTCATTTAACATTTCAATCCTCGAATACTCCACGATGTCAAAAAATCTGAATCCTTTTACTTCGCGTTGTACAAGTAAGAAAAAGAAAACATCCACTTACATAAAATCCCCACAGATGTCACTTACAATCGAGCGGTGGATAGCCTGGCAGCCGTCACGACGCTCAGGTTTTTTATGATTCAGAAAACATCACAGTCGCGTTAAACAAATAGTCCTTTTTATTAAATGTCACTCAATCCCAAGGCTGGTTATTCATTCGTGTTCCATTCATGGACTCAAACGCTGTCCTTACAATCAAAAGACACCTTGAGTTGCAACTTACAAATCCTGTCTGTTAGTCTTACTCTGGAAATAAAGGAACGAAGCATCCCTACCCCTCACCCCACTAAGAAAAAGAAAAAAGAAAGAAAAGGAAGCAATGTCCCATTTAGGACAAAGATATGCACCTCTGTCCTGAGTTTAAGTAAAGCATGTACTTCTGAAGCCTAAAATTAGTGGCCAAGGAGACTTAGGAGTCCCACATCGCTGCTTCATTTCAGGGAATCCACGCATTTTCTGCATGAAGAAGAGACACAGCACACACATTCCGTGGTGGGGTCGGTGTGAGCTCTCATGGCAGTTTTGCATGGAAACGCATAAACGGAAAGGCAGTTACAAGCCCTATGGTTCGAAAAGACGGAACACAGGGCAAACGATGGTTACAGCGTGCGGTATCCCGCGCTAAGAGCACCTGCTCTGCACAGACGCATGGACTTCTCCCCAAAGCACGAGCTGCTCCCCGGTGACCTGGCCAGGCTCTGCCCCACGGCCACCGGCCAGCACACAGTCCTCCGGCAGTCCCTTGAGACCAGGCTGTGCTGTTTCCGTTTCGTCGTGGACCCTTTAAGCATGGACATGAAGCTCCCCGACCCACTTTTGCCACACACGGGCACACAGTATTGTAATGATCAGTTTTCTTGTCACCGTCACTACACGGCCGCCCCCAGAAGGTTGACCCTGGGTTTGGCATCCTGCCCGGCTCCAGAAATATTCGTCACCTGAGTGACTGGACTCGCAGTGGGTTGGCATGCACTGACGTCTGTGGTTGTTTTCAGCACTAAGGATGCTGACACTACGTTGTATCTACAGATCGGCTACCCTGTGAGCTATGACACGTATTAATTGGGGTCTCCATTCTTAATTATGCATTTGTGTTCTTGTTGGTGTTTCTAAAATAAGTAAAAGTCTCGCTCCAAGGAAATCCCCGTTCTTTAGAAGCAATGGCAGGTGAACACGTGTGCGTTTCCACTTCAAGCAAGAGGTGTCTACTGGTAAGATTAAGTTGTGTATGTGTGAGTATGAAATCTGGGAAAAATGGCTTGGTCCAGAGCCCGAACTATAGTTTGAAAGTGTTCAATGGAGATGAATGCGATTGCTGTCACATTTGAAGCATATATATATTTTAACTTTTTTTTTTTCTGTTCCATTTTCACGCTTTCATGGTGTTTGGCAACATGGGGCAGTTGTATAGGTGTATGCTGAATTTTGAATCACAAAACTATGGTAAGTCACCTAAAACACCTATGACTTTTACCTTCTGGAACAGGGAAATCATAATAATTTCTACATTAGATTCTCCTCTCAGACTTCCAACAATTATTTTTAATCTACTGCTTAATTTCCAATATTATTATTCATTTCACTACTGTATGGCTTCTTATGGATATCAAATGTTTCAAAATTGTCATTAGTTGTCCTAATCCAATTTCAGTCATTTTGATAAAATCCAATGTAGTGCTTAAAACCCTTCATTCAAAATTGCTAGAAAAATTTTATTCAGTGGAGCAGGGTATTTTATTTATATGACTTGAATCTCCAGGTGTGCAGTTGGGAAATTTAAATGAACATAGTTGTGGTGTAATTTCTTCCAGTCAAAGATACCAACAGAGAGGTAAAAAGAGATGGGTCAGTGGCTACAAATCACAGAGAAATTCCGAGATTTTTCTTCCTAATAAAAATAAAAATTCAGCTAATGCCTATTTCCTTTTTTTTAAAAGTCTGGCAGAATATTTCATGGTGGCGATAGGTATCTGGTTTACAGTTTCTGTATTTGAAATTATGCAGTGCCTCCATCAAATTTGTGGTAAGGGATCCAAATCTGTAAAGTCCTTTATAACTGTGAAACGATAGATGAGCGGTTCGGGGTTCTCCCTGGGCCTGATTTCTGGCTGACCAAGGGATTCGCTGACCGTGTCCTTCTCCAGGCTCTGAGAGGTGGCAGGAGGCCGGCTGTCATTCACCCCCTGACAGTTGCTTCCACCATCTGCCCACTCGCCGCTTGGCTTTCAGAACAGCTGCCTGGGTCAGTTATTTTGCCTAAGATTCATCAGAATTGGAAAGTATGAAAAATGGATGGAAAATTTTCACCCTACCAAGTCTTCAGTGGTCACGATTCCACCTGTTACAAAGCCCCAGGAAACCCCCGTCGGTGGTACGATATCCCATGGACTGTGTGATGGTTATTTGTGTGTTTCCCAGCTGTTTTCTTTTCCAACGTTCATCCTGTTTTCAGGCAATTCTTCGCCGTTGCTGCACCGGATTTAAAACACGTCTGCAAATTCTCTGACCATCTTCCCATCAGGAGATGGAAGCTAACCCTTCTGCTTGAGTACGGTCTGGCTTTAGGGATGAAAAGAAGGTGCTGAAGGGATGCCCGCACCTAGAAGGCCATCACGCCTTCGCACCCACTGCTCCCTGCTCCAATCTCTCTCCGTCTTCTGGGTGCTTGCTCTTGAGGATGTCCCACCGTATTCCAAGGAAGCCCCCACCATTTGGAGAGGCGAAGTGTAATACTGACTTTGCATGTAGTAATAATATTAATACAACGTGATTAATCCTGACGGTAAAATGTAAGCGGGGTAAAGATGTTTCCTTCCAAAGTACCACAGTGAAAATCCCATGTTTCTCTCATCTTATAAAAAATGAGGGCTGCTTCTGGGGTCTATTTATATGGCACAGCTATCAGAGGGTGGTGTTTCCATCAGGCTGGGTTCCTGAACGAGAAAGAAACAAACACGGGCAAATCCTTGACTCACTAATCCTTACTTATGAGATTTTTAAAGGCACTATGTAGAAATGTATAAAATAAAATTTGTGTTCAGTTCAGAATAAAACATAAATCTAGAGCCTTTCTTCTTGTTGGTAACATCTGGCCACACCTTTCTTATTCTCTCTGAGACAACAACCTTGTATGTTTGTGGAAAAAAATGCAGAGCACTTAAAGCCATTGAAGAAATTGATTTTTCTTCATGAGCAAATTTTTCTTTTTATATTTTCTTTTCATTTTTAAGTCCATACAGAAGATGAATTACATGTTAGACAGGTTTTCCATCTTTTGGTGCATCTACGTCGAGGATAGAAAAAATGAAGAATTGGAATGTCTTTCCATTGCCAGGAATGGAATTCATTAACATTTAAAATTCACTAATTCTATTGATCGGTTGCTGGAGGACTTGGTTTAAATTGCTTACTTCTACTTCCCGAGGTGTAGGCAAGTGGGAGGCAACCAAGGCAGGAAGGAAGGCATGTGATACTCTTTATGTTTAGGGTGGAAGGAAGAATGGGCAGGGCCTGCATTGCTTCTTTATCCCAATTTCTTCTTTTTTCTTTGTTCTTCCTTTTTTTTTTTTTTTCATCTTTGCTAAGAAACTAGTTATCGTAAATCTCCCTCACCTCGTTCGCATGAAACATATATGATCATCGACAGGCTGTATATTTGCCCTCAACCGCTTACCCGCTAGGAGGACCCAGACAAGCTCTGGCATTGCTTCTGATATCTATAGGACTGACTTTTTAACTCCATTAAGACAGATGACAAAAGAACTATTTTTGGTGCCTCTGTGAAGGAAACGCGCTGGAGCCTGTTATTTTTCAGTCATCCTGCTGTTCGAAGAGAAAAGTACCAACAAAGCCACGGAGTATCAAACAGCACTAAATTCTCCTGCCTCGGCAGGTTTGTTCTTTCCTCTATCCACCTGCCCCAAAGTGCGACACGTTCAGGTGAATAAGACCTGCCGGCTGTCTCTCCCAACACAACAAAGGGACCAAAGGTGTATTGCTCCTTTTGTCACACCCCAGATTACGTATCTTTAAAACATTTTTTTGTCTCCCAGTGTTAAACAGGGGTGCCATTTTCATATCTCCTGGTGGGAGCTAATTTGAAATGCTCTCCCTTCCATTCTCAGTCTCTGCTCCCACAAACACACACCCATGCATGTTCAACTTAAAGTTTGTCTAAATCCACGAAGCAAGTGGAGAAAAACCCCCATGATGCCAGGCTGGTAAGATGTCTCACACTCTCTCTGTGGACTGGTAATTCAACAGTGTGCATTTGATAACAGTGGGCACACTATTTGGTAATAGTGTCAGCTATTAATGAGGAATAGTCAGGAAAGAGAACTTTTTGGCACAGGAACCCAGTGGGAAAAAATAAAGTTGGTGACCACTGTCGATGAGAATGGAGTGGATGTACATGAAATCTCTAGCCTGATTCCACAGGATGAATGGGAGAGACACCATGGAAATACACTTCAGATAATTTGGAGAGTCATTGGAGACCGGAAGTTGAGGTAACAGCATAGTTTAAAGTTTGGATGATGAACAGAACGTACTGCCTCAAAAAAAAAAAAAAAAAAAGACTGCTGGAAACAGATTAGAAAGATCCAATACAGGTGAAGAAAACTGGGATCCGTTAGAACAGGGAAGAGACACTTGGTCACAGGGAATAATAACAGTGCTCAAAACATCTGAGAAGTGTCATGGAAAAGATGGTGAGATTTAGTAGGCTTTCTTTGTGTTTGTGCGGTGGAATGCTTTTAGAAGAATCATGAACATTGAAGTTTATGGGTCAATAAATTTTTTAAAAGTACCTGTTGGAGAAGAACAAGGAATTCGGAAAACTTGGTTAGTAGTCAACACTGTGGTGGTCAGCCAAAGTGAAGGGAAAGGTCAGTGGACCGTCTTTTGTGGGGCAACAAGCACGGCTCACCCCTCATTCCTGCTGTGTCTCTGTCCTGTGGCTCAGCCCCACATCTGGTATCTGATGATATCCTGTTACTTCTACGCAGTTTTGTAGAAACTAACACTTAGCACGTGCTGCACACCAGGTGAAATACTTGGACTATCTTGGTGAGAAACACAAAGCTGTTTCCTGTTCCTGTGGGTCTTACACTCCCTGGCCAAGTGGAGTAAGGAGATTGACAAAGAACATTAGTTTGCAGAGTTATGAGTGTTATGGAGACAATGGAAAGAGCAGGGACTGAATTAGGTGGATAAGGTTAGTTTTTCTATTTTTTCCAATTTATCAAGGTACGATTCAAAGTGAAAGCATACATTTGAGGTGTATCATACCTCAACTATCAAATGTGTGTGTGTGTGTGTGTGTGTGCGCGTGTTTGTGTGGTTGACAGCACGTAAGCTCTACTCTCTTAGAAAACTTCAGGCACACCCTACAGTCTTGTAAACAATAGTCACCATGCTGTGACTTCATCATCTCATAACTGGATGTCTGTCCTCTTCGCCAGCATATCCTCATTTCCACATCCGCCCCCATCCCCTGGCAACCACCATTCTACTCTGTTTCTATGAGCTCAGCTCCCTTAGATTCCACAGGTAAGTGAGATCAGGCTGTATTTGTTTCTCTGTGTCTAGCTTATTTCACTTAGCATAATGTCCTCCAGGTTCATCGTGTCACAAATGGAAAGAGTTCCTTCTCTGCGTGGCTGAATGTATTTCCTTGTATATATATGCTTACTCTTCTTTTATTCATTTATCCAATGCTGGACACTCAGGTTGATTTCATGTCTTCGCCATTGGGAGTAATACTATGATGAACATGTGGTGTAGATATCCCTTCATGGGACTGATTTTGTTTCTTTGGGTATATACTCAGAAGGGTGATTCCTAGATGGTATGGTAGTTCTATTTTTAGTAGCTGGGCTATAGATACATTTTGGAAGTCCAGCCAACATGACTTTTTAGTCAAAAATGGGGTGTGGCCAGGAAAAGGGTAGTGAGGGAGAGAGGGGAAGGGAAGCCAGAGTGATTTTAGGTTTTTGTCTTGAGTGACTGAGTGATACTGACAGCGATGAGGAGAAATGAGGAAGGAACTGATTGTGCAGATGGTGGGGAGAGTGTGGAAGGAGGAAAGAAAGACCATGTAGAGAGGGTGCTATGTAGGGAGATGCTTATGAGATCTCCAAGTGGACACACCTACATCTACATCTGTATCCATATCATCTGTAACCATACCTATACCATATGTACACTTGTATTTCATATGTTTGATATTTAGGACATTAAGTTTTCAAGTACATATTTGTTGTCTTCAGGGTATAGAAGGGAAGGGTCAAGAACACCAAAAAAGGATAGACTATCTCAGAGAAAAGAGGTCCATAAACTCTTGTGTATTCAAGAATTTAGCTTCAATGGATACATTCATTTCCCTTTTCATCACCAGCATCACCATTTTCTCCCTTGTCTCTGCCTATAGACATCATCTCATTGAAAATCCAGAACAAAATACACCTTTCTTAGGCCTTCTCTTTCCCTCTAGCTACCGCTCACACCTCTGCTTCTTGCTAGGGTGATCCACTTCCTTCTCCTTTTTCTTTCCTTCACACACTCTGACCAGTCACCCCAGCATGACTCCTGCTGCTTCAGTAATATCCTGGACCTCCATTTTGCCAGACCCAAGAGCCAACGATCCATTTTCATCTTACTTAACTCCCTTAACAGTACAAGAGGCTTCCCATCCTTACTTTCTGCTCCTTCTCTGTCCCCTCTCTGGGATCCTCCTATCCATCTAACAGCTCCCATTCCGGGCTTAATCCGGGGCCTTCTCTTCTTTGGTACACATTTATATATGTCAAAGATATCTCAATAAAGCTGTTTTAAATATATCTGTAATAATTTGTTACATAGCAATAGAAAACTAATAAAAGGGCCAGTAGAGGGATGTCTGGGTGGCTCAGTCTTTAAGCATCTGCCTTCAGCTCAGGTCACAATCTCAGGGTCCTGGGATCAGGTCCCACATTGGGCTCTCTGCTCAGCAGAAGCTTGCTTCTCCCTCTCCCACTCCTCCTGCTTACGTTCCCTCTCTTACTGTGTCTCACTTTATCAAATAAATAAATGAAATCTAAAAAAAAAGAGGGTCCAGTAGACTGTTGATGTTAGTGGATTAGAAGAATTGTCAAAAAGTTACAGAAGTATTTGAGAAATCAAATCCTTGCAATTCACATGCTGGAGGTCATATGGCTATCTGGAGGTGAACGTAAAAGAGAGAAGTTGAGGAAAGTTGCCGGGAAAAATTTAGAAGACAGAGCATAGGAAGAACCCTCGTACCAAGAATGAGAATGTAGTATCAGATGTTGGCTCTTCTCCAATGCCTGCCTGTGCCATCCCCAACCCAGGGATGCTCTCTGCTCTCTGGTCCCTGTAATCCCTCACGGTCTTCGCATGGCAACATTTTGTTTTCCTGTCCCTCCTAAAATGCTCAGGTTAACTTACTAAGTGTAACAGATTGTGTATGTTTCTGCTTTACCAAACATCTTGGATGTGGGATCGTGTATTGTTGACTTTGGGTCATACATAGAGTAACTATGGCAAATTCTCCTAATTCTAAGCCAATGTTTATTAAAATTATAACACATTAATACAATGATCAGTTCTTAATGTTGTGTGTGTATGTTATTTTTTTCCTCCTTAAATTTGACCTATTTGTATTAGTTAAGTAATTTTTGTTACTTTAAGATTTGTTTTGTCAATTTTCTCAAGGCCCATGGGGCTCTGTAACAAGCTGAGATGTAGTTTCTGTGTCTGTATTCTTTTTTTTTTTTAAAGATTTTTATTTATTTATTTGACACACAGAGAGAGATCACAAGTAGTCAGAGAGGCAGGCAGAGAGGGAGGGGAAACAGGCTCCTTGCTGAGCAGAGAGCCCGATGCGGGGCTTGATCCCAGGACCCTGAGATCATGACCTGAGCCGAAGGCAGAGGCTTAACCCTCTGAGCCATCCAGGCGCCCCTCTGTGTCTGTATTCTGATTGTTACCCTCACTAGCACATCCTTGATATCAGATCATTACATGAAGCACCTTAATTTGGAGAAACAGTGGTCTGGCCAGACTGGCTCACCCTCCACTTTCATAAAATTGAACATGTTACACACTGTTGGCAAAAGATGGGGGCACATTTTGCATGTTTGTTTTTCAGAGCACACCAAGCATATATTTTTGTGGCTTTAAAAAAA
This sequence comes from Neogale vison, assembly GCF_020171115.1. Classification (NCBI taxonomy): domain Eukaryota; kingdom Metazoa; phylum Chordata; class Mammalia; order Carnivora; family Mustelidae; genus Neogale; species Neogale vison. The sequence goes on from NC_058102.1 coordinate 144,077,699, forward strand.
TATTAAGTGAAATTTGATTACAGAAATTTAAATGATCCTAAAGGCAAAGCACTTAAACTTTAGATAAGTTTGAGTTTTCATTACATTACCATCATAACTTCTATAACTGCTTTGGCAACAATTGGTAGAAAATTCTAGAAATAGACTATATAAAAAATGAAAGCAAATTCATTTTTGTCATATAGTGAATTTATAATCCAAAGTTCCTATCTATAATTTTCTGTGCTGTTAGTACATTGATCTCAACAGGATTATTGTCTGTGAAATGATAACAAGGTATAAAACAGAATTTCCCACTGAGACAAAGAAATCTCATTGAATACCTCTGAAAGGTGATATCTACCCTGAAGTTTATTGTAAATATATATAACCATTGGATTTCTTTTCTCCCTTTCTCTGTAAGCCCTGCTTTTCATGGGATCATGTGTCTGAAGCCTTTAGGCATCCTGTCTGTATCACCAGCACAGAGGTTCAAGTGTATTAAAATTCAAGCCCTACCATAGTGTTGTGCACACAGCAGGAACTTAATAAATAGATGTACACATATCTCATTCTATATTTATACAGACCCTTCTCTGTCCCTTTTGTATGCCAATCGGGTGACTTTAGTCCTTTAAATATAGAAACTCTGATTTACCCCCCAAAACCCCTGTGTTTGCTCTTTAAGTTACTCTACCCTTAGTATTGACAGTTAGATGTGTTTAAAACATATTTCAGATCAGTTTTAGGTTCACAACGTAGTTGAGAGGTGGGTACACATGTGTCCCAGATACTCCCTGCTCCCACACGGTGCACAATTTCCCTCAGGAGCAAGGTCCCCTGGCAGAATGGTTGACTCATTGTTATTACCCAGTGCCCACTGTTTGTGTTAGTGCCTTTCTTGGCATTCTGCGTTCTCTGGGTTTGCAGAAATATATAATGACATATAATGACATTATAATATCATTCAGGATATTTTCACTGCCCTAAAAATCTTTTGTGTTCTGCCTGTATATTCTCCCCACTCCCAAAGTCTGGAAACCCACGGTCTACGCAGTGTTGCCTTTTCTAGAATGCCATATAGTTGGGATCATACGGTATGCAGTTTTCTACATTGGCTTCTCCCTCTTAGTAATATGCATTTAAGTTTCCTCTGTGTCTCTTCATGGCTCGATGACTCATTTCTTTTTAGTACTGATTTACATCCCATCATCTGGATGGATTGCAGTTTATTTATCCATTCATCTACTGAGGGACATCTTGGTTGCTTCTAAGTCTTGGCTACTATGAATGAAGCTGCGGGAGCCTCCGTGTGCAGGCTGTTGTATGGACATAGGTTTTCAATGTCTTTGGATCAACCAATACTTTTCAGACCTGTCCTGTTCCCCTTCCTTTCTGGGGTGAGTTTTCACTTTTTTCAACTTATGGAAGTATACCAGGTGCTTCCAATGCATTTCGTTTTCTTTCTTATGGCCAAGTTTCACGACATTTCCTGCCAGCGGAGAATTCTAATAGGTCAAGCACTCTCACTGGACCAGAGCCTACCAGCATGATTTCCAGAGAGTTCTGTAGACGAACAACTCCAGTTTGTTGCAATTCCAGCTTCAGAACTTGACTTGGACCATGCTACATCAGCCTGGGAGGCTTACAGTGCTGAAGAAGTGGATTCTTATAGGAGCATAGTGTATCTACTCTGCATTCTTTTATACTCTGTACAGTTATTGTTTGTGTGATTATACATTAATGACTTACAACTGGCCTTGGTCAAGTGCTCTCTAACTAACTACGCACATGTTCTACAAGTCTGCATGAAGAACTAACTGCTCAGATTTGATATGTATTTTATATGACATTTGGATTGGAAAGGAGAGAGTTGATCTTCTAGAAGATCTGATGTGTTATTTGCTCACTCAAACGTTGTCATTATGCATAACTCTACAATTCCTGGTGATGACTTTTGGGTCTGGAAGCTTGAAATTCTTCTGTTGTAGATAAATACTTCTTATTTTATCTGTTGTGCATGCTGACTTTGCTGACTTTCCGTCTCTATCCTTTAGGTAAGGACACCCCTTTTTGGGTTACCCAAGTGCTACCTGTACCTGGGCCTTTTAGTGGGTCTGAGGTAATTGGTAAAGTGTCAATCCAGTGGTTAAGCTACCTAATTTTTACATATTCTTCTAATTCGAAGTGAACCTGTCATAATTTTGTGTAATGCACTATTTTCTCCATTTGAACATAGCAGTCTGCCTACCAGAAGAAAACAAGTCAAAGGTTTATATGTGAAAAGGTTGCTTTTTCCACATTTGTTCTTGTTTATTTATTTTTGTTTTTTAAAAAGTTGGTTATCTAGAAGACCTGATTTCTAAATACAGGCTTTCACATGGCCCTGTAGGCTGTTAATATTCAAACTTGGATATGTTATTATTCCAATGTATTCTAGAAAGATCTGCTGTGTTAACTTATGGGGCTATTGTGAAAATTGATACAGAATAAATTATATCTGTACATGGAAGCAAATTCAGATGATCGTTGTCCAAACCATATCATTGAATGGATATAAAATTAGTTGAGGCCCAACTAATAAGAACAAATTGTTAAGACTATATACCTAATTAGAGCCCCTGTAAAGGATAAAATATATATATATTTCTAAGATTTTTATTTATTTATTTATTTGACACAGAGAGAGAGAGATCACAAGTAGGCAGAGAGGCAGGCAGAGAGAGAGGGGGAAGCCGGCTCCCTGCTAAGCAGAGAGCCCAACGTAGGGCTTGATCCCAGGACCCTGAGACCATGACCTGAGCTGAAGGCAGAGGCTTAACCCACTGAGCCACCCAGGCGCCCATGGATAAAATATATTTTTTGAAAGCAATATGAAAAACAAACAAAACCCCAGAAACTGTAATGTGATATAAAATGGAAGACAACATGCTTATAGATATTTCTTGGAAGAATTTTTTTCCCCAGACAGTACATGGGACAATTAAAGATGATAAGTAAAATATCAGGCGTTATTTGTGGGGGCAAGACACCCAAATGCCATGAATCTTTTTCAACAGACTAGAGGAAAAGTTTCAGAATGCTGCTTATCCCATCACCCAATGGTTACTTTCGTAACCTCCCCATAATATAATAGCATCTACTGAGGTTGAAATAGTGGTAAAGAACTTCTGGATATACTTGGACATTCTTACCCTTGTATTTATCTTCATTCCCTCCTGAGAGGGAAAATATGAAATTGATAGATTGCTTAATGTGCTTGACCTTATTCAGCGGTGTTTTGCATTTATATTGGAGAGTTTGAGAAGGATTAGAGATCGATGCATAGGAAACAGGACATTCATTCATATTTTAGGTCTTCCCTTGCCTACATGTTGATGAAGCTTCCGCAGCAGGCCCTGTTCTAGATGCTGCTGATGCGTGGGTGGACGGGAGAGGCAGAGGCAGCGTGGGAGGGGGCGGAACACAGCTGCTGTCTTTGCGAAGCCGCCAGGAGGCCAGTGGCTGGGGCAGAGACATGTAAAGGGGTGCGGTTGAGAGGAGGTCAGGAGGAAGGAAAGGAGCAGATGGGTCTCCGGCTTAGGCTGTTGTAGGACTTGGCTTTTACTCTGGTGGAAATGGGAGGCCTTTGCAGGGCTTTGAGCGAAGACTCCTATGTTAAAAGCATGACTGTGTGTTGAGAATAGAATCCAGGGGCAAGGAGAGAAGTAAGTGATTCATTATGAGGGCTATTTGTGACGCACAGGTGAGGATTGTGTGTGCCTTGGAAGCAAGGGGTATGGGGAGACAAGGCTGGCCTGTGGACATCCTGGAGCGAGGCCTGGCATGCATTTGGATTGGATGTTGGATATAGAAAGTCCTGAGCAACACGGAGAAGGGATCACCCATTTATAGATATGGAATGTTTTGAAAAGACTTTTATTCATTTATTTGAAGGAGAGAGCAGAGCGAAGGAGAGAGAGCAAGAGTGAGCGCACAATCAGAGGGAGAGGGAGAAGCAGCCAGAGGGAGAAGGGGAAGCAGGGGGCTCGAGGTGGGGCTCGATCCCAGGACCCTGAGATCATGACCTGAGCTGAACACAGACACTTAACTGACTGAGTCACCCAGGCGTCCCCAGATATGGAAAATTTTGTGCGAGGAGACATTTTGGGGCCAGAGCAAGGCCCCTAGAGTGGGTATAGAATCAGGGGTTCTGTTTGGGTCATAGCTCTTACACGCAGACAGTCTGATATACAAATTAGGAGTCCAGCTGAGATGCCTGGCTTAAGCACAGATGTGGTTACACAGGCGTGTAGATAATACCTAAAGCCAAGCATTTAGCAGAGGTCAGGAGGGGAGTAGTTTCGGTACGTGGTGTCGAGCACAGCTCCAAGGACTGAACCCCACTTTGCCCCCACATTCAGCAGGTACAGACGGAAGTAAAGGATGAAAAGAGGAGCCAGTGGGGCCCTGTGAAAATGAGCTCTGTGTGCTATTTTGAAACCAAAATGAAGTGGCTTCCAGGAGGGACAAGTGCTAAGTGCTATGTCAGTTCATGTAAAATGAGAATTAAAAAATGACCACAGGATTTTGTAACCTTGGGGGAGGGGGGAGACTCATCTGAGAGAATGGGAAGAGAGGGTTTGGAGATAGTAAATATATATACTTCTTTAAAGGGGATTTTCTGAAGGAGGGGAGCAGGAAGTGGAATGACAGGAGGCCAAGTGGGATCAGAAGAGGTTCGTTGGTTCGTTTGTAGTTTGCTTGTGTATGGACTGGAGTGGTCCAGCAGGAAGAAAGCAGAAAGAGAAGACTTTAAAAACCCATTGTACCTAATTGGTTTCCTAACTGGTTTCTTACAAGTTCACTTTGACTTCACAGGATAGAAACAGTCCCAGAGCCCGATGTCTTGTTACATGAGATCACATCTCTACAGGCAGTTGGGTCACTCTGAGGTTGGTGTGGGGGAAAGGCTCAAACAGGATACTTTCGGGATTTAGTGCCCATTTGTAAGAATAGCACAGAGAGTTCCGTGTTTGGGAGAAGAAGAACAGAATGGTGTGGATGTCGATACAGGTCTGGGGGAAATTATTAACTTCCCATTCAAAGAAGACGGCCTGCCAGAAGGAAGGGGTAGGCAGAAAAAATTAGCACAGGTGACTCTCGAAATATGTGGGGGTTAGGGACACCAACCCCCTCCCCTGTCCAGCTGAAAATCCCTGAATAATGTTTCACTCACCCAAAACTCAACTACCAATAATTACTGCTGACCAGAAGCCTTACCAATATTAGAAACAGCCCATTAACACATAGTTTGTATGTTGTATTTGCCACATATTAGGTTTTTTATAATAAAGTAAGCTAGAGAAAGAAAATGTTAGTAAGAAAATCATAAGGAAGAGAAAGTCTTTTTTTTTTTTTTTTTACACTATGTACTATATTTATCGGGAAAAAACAAAACTGGGTTAGGTGGACCTGTGGGGTTCAAGCTTCTGTGTTTAAGGGTCCACTGTAGTTACTCAGCGGAGAGAAACACATACATAGCATGATATTGGGCTCCGTTGTAAGCAACGTGTACTGGCTCGAAAAAATTATTATTTGATGACACTAAAAGAATGACAGATTAAGGATGATCTTAAAGGATATGTGGGAATTAAATTCTGGTATTTCACAACAGGAACTCAAGGCTCATTTCTAAACTTGACAGAATCATGGCACATGAAAATATGATTTAAAAACAGGTTAATGTCCTAGAAAGCGGAACTGGGAGTGGGGTTTCCAGGGCAAGAGGTAACAGGAGTTGAGGGTGGCTCCACATAGTGGGAATTTTGCTTTTTTATTTTTTATTATGTTATATTAGTCACCATACAGTACCTCGTTAGTTTCTGATGTAGGGTTCCATGATTCATTGTTTTAAAATTTGGCTTAAAAATAGGAAAAGAGAGAAGCAGAGATGTAGAGTAAATAAATAGAGGATAAAGTCCTTTCACATAATCCTCCAGCCTTCCATTTTAGGGGCTCATAGAGGTACTATATTAAGAAATAGCCAGTGCACCCTCAGTAAAGGATGTTAGGTATTATTCATTCAATTGCAGATACTTAGTTCTGTTTAAAAATTAGGGGTTAAACATCTAACACATTAATTACATCTATGATCCTTAGAGAAGGCTTTCTGGAATGGAAGTGGCAAATGTATTTGGTTTTCGTGTTTTACAAAACACAAAACATAGCTTACAAGTGTGTTTGGTACACTGGTGGGTTCTGTGTGCTTCCGTCTTATTTAAGATTGCTTCCTATTAATATTCATGAGTGAAATTAATGAGCGGGTTTTTGTTTGTTTTGTTTTTTAGTAAAGCTGTTTGAAGTTTTCAGATCAGTGTTTCACCTGATTTAGGAAAACCATTCAGGTAGTTAAAGACTTCCATGTTGACAGCTTATGTGTACATTTAAGGAGACTGGGACCCTTAACACTGGGCAGATATGCATCAACTTCCTTTTCTTTCCTCCTTGGGTTCCCCAGTGAGGCTTACCAGGAAGGGTTCCCTGAGCCGTGGTGGCTGCTAGACTCTCACATTACCCCCAAGCTCACAGCAATGTCCTGGCAGTCTGGAGACTGCTCATTCTCGGAATTTAGCTCAGACTTCTCCTCCTGGGGTGGGGGACCTTCCACTCTTTGCAGGTCGTGGCCGGCCACGAAAGGACAGGAAGCCCCTTGTAGCGACTGCCCCCAGCCACGCAATTTGGGATTTGCTGTTTCAGCTGGTGGTTCTGTTTCCAAACTGTTTATTAATATGAATTATGAACTTTCATGGAATTTCTTCTATCAAACTACAAAAACATTTGTCCCCCCCCTCAAAAAAAATTAAAATTTAAAACAATTTTTGTTTTTTTCTCTGACCTCCAAAACTTAGGTCGAGGTGTGTTTGGGGTGAGTTGGGAGGTGAAGGAAGGGAATAGGTTTCACAAGAACAATGACCTTCAGGGAAGTGTATTACTCTTTGTGACTACATTTTTTTTTTTTTTTAAACTGACACAGTGACGCCGACATGCATTCCTAATGTCTAAATTTATGGAGTGTTACTGGATACCTATAGGGTCACCGAGGGAGAAATTAAATCTTGAATTTTATTTACTTACAAACTACCTTCTTTATTAAGGGTTTTTTTTTTTTTTTAAACGCAATGTATTTAACACTAGAAATGTGTTCCTGAGCTGGACAGTAAAGGAAAATGTATGTGCAGGTTTTTAAATAATACTGTCGACTTGCACTTTTCTACTTATTTACATTTTCAAGTTGGAGGTTAAACAGAGTAACAAGTTATATGCAAAACGTGTGTCCGGGACAGTTACCTTTAGGTCATTTATAATTAGCATATATTTGAAATCTTCAGAGAGTATGTTCTCTCTGATTCAGGGCCTGGATCATTATTATTATTATTTTTAATCACCAGCTTAAAAAAGGCTAAAAGAGAAAGGAATAACAATCCTAAGCTTAACGCTGCAGATATGTTAGGAATTTGGTTGTTAATCTAATAAAACCCTTGAATTGTGGAGGTCAATTCTCCTATTGCTTTTCATATAAAATGGTGTCACAACAAGCGGGTGGTACGGCCTTCAAAATGCATTCACCAGGCATTCCCATCAGAGTGGAAACATTCGTGTTCTCGAGGCCGTTAAGGAAAAGGAAGCTGTCAGTTTCCATGTGTTCGAGGATGAACCTGCCTGCGGTCACTGTGTAACCCGTAAACGCCGGGACGGCAAGGGTCCGGCTTCACGTCGCCGTGATGATGGGAGCGAGGGAAGGAGATTCACGCTGGAAAATGCAAATAAAGAATTTCTTACTGCTTTCTAACATGACACAGGCTCATTTTTTTTTTTTCTTCTTTAAATAAGTTTTCTGCACATGGAGGAGAAAACCACGGATTGGGGAGAAGCAGTTACAATGCCTGCTGGCTTGCTACAGTTAAACGTTGAGAGGATAAGGCTTCTGGACAACTGTGACACATATATCGGAGAGAGAAAGCAGATGAGGATGTTGTTTATGTAAGTGATTTAGCAAAAGCGGAAGAAAAAAAGGGGAGAAAGAAATGACTGCCTATTTTGGAGTCAATAGAAAGACTGTTAAATGCCCTATAACCCATAATTCTTACATCTTTCCTTATCATAATAAAATTTTAAAAAGCTCATACCCAGACGGAGAACTCGGAAGAGCCATAAGACCATCTGAGGTTAGCACAGCAAAAAATAGCAAAATATCCAAAATATTTTTGTAAGTGCTCAGTTCACCAGTTAATCAAATTAACCTGACCTTGAAGGACTGAGCAAAGCTCTGCCCCAGAGGACTGGGAGCCTCCTCTCCCGCCCAGACACCAGGGTGTGCTGTGTGCTAACTGGCCAGGGAGTGTCTTTTTTCTTTTTTCTTTTTTTCCTCTTTTCTCCTCCTCCTCCTCCTCCTTCTTCTTCCTCTTCTTTTCTTTTTCGTGGGGGACTAGAGGGAGAGGGAGAGAGAGAATCTGAAGCAGGCCCCACACTCTGTGAGAAGCCCGAAGTAGGACTCAATCCCAGGACCCTCAGATCGTGACCTGAACCAAAATCAGGAGTCGGATGCTTACCTCACGGAGCCACCTAGGCGACCCGGCCAGGGAACTTCTGACGACCCTTCTAGGAGAGAAGCATTGTCTTCTTCTTTGCACTGGCCACAGTAATTTATCTCTTTCTTATGCCAGAGATCATAACCTATATGTTTTGGTTATGTTATGACTCCAGATTTTTTAAAAAAAATTTATTTTAATTTCAGTACAGTTAACATACATTGTTATATTCTTTCTCAGTGTGCAGTAGAGTGACTCAACAATTCAGTATATTACTCAGTGTTCGTCAAGTTAACTGTACTCTTAATCCTCATTCCCTATTAAACCAACCCCCCACCCACCGACCAGCAGCGCATTCTCTATAGTTAAGAGTCTGTTTCTTGGTTTGCCCCTTTTCTCCTTTGCTCATTTGTTTTGCTCCTTGAGTTCCACATACAAATGAAATCATACGGTGTATGTCTTTCTCTGGCTGGCTGATCTCACGTAGCATTATACTCTGGAGCTCCATCCGTGTTGTTGCAAGAGGCAAGATTTCATTCTTCTTATGGTTGAGTAATATTTCATTGTGTATATGTGTATATATACGCCTTCTTTATTCATTTATCAGTTGATGGACACTTTGGCTGATTCCATAATTTGGCTGTTGTAAGTAATGCTGCAATGAGCGTAGGGGTTCATGTTTCCCTTTGAATTCGTGTTTTTGTATTCTTTGGGTAAATACCCAGTGATGTGATTTCTGAATAATAGGGTAGTTCTATTTTTAACTTTTTGAGGAACCTCCATACTGTTTTCCCCTTTTATTAAAATGATCATATGGTTCTTATTCTTTCTTTTATTAGTGTGATTTATCACATGGATTGGTTGAAGCATCCTTGCATCCCAGGAATAAATCTCACTTGATTGTGGTGAATGACTTTTTAAAACGCACTGCTGGATTCAGTTTGCTGACTTAAGAATTTTGAACATGATTGGATTCAAAGTTATTTGTTCACATCGCCTCCTTGGTCCCCACCACAGCTTCTGTGAGAGACAGAGGACTTCTTTGCAAGTTCTGAGCACCCGCTCTGGGCCAGATGGACTCTCAAAATTTTTGTTGTTGTCGCTTTTTGCTTTATTTTCTTAACTTTCATTGTCTCCTCTGACCCACAAAATGAACTTGCAGTATGAAGAATGCAAGGCTTGGCCATCATGTTTCAGGCACACGGTATGAAGCTGTAATACCGCACTGATGTCTGGGGAGTCTCACTTTCCAGCCTTGGAGGCGGTGGGGGCAGGTCTGACCTTTCAGGGCAGGTGTCAGGGACTTTGGTGGAGAAGAGCCACTACAGTTTCCTGTGAGTGAACACGGACCACCTCGTCACCTGCTTGGTTCCTGTGAGTGAACACGGACCACCTTGTCACCTGCTTGGGGCTTCTTCCTAGCCAGAGCTTCTATCTTCTCATAAGCACTGGCTTGATGGCATTTCTTCCTCTTGCTCATTTCCTCATTTCTCTTCTCTCCAACCCTCAGTGTCCCCCTGTGACTGGAAGCACCTGGAGAATGGGGAGACGGCGATGAAATCTGGGTGCTGCCACTTCTCTCTCATTTTTTCCCTTTGGCTACTGTCTCCATGATCAGATCTGGCAATTCCCATAACTGTCCTGTTGGCACCTGGGACACTGCTTTGCAGCCCTCAGCACAGATGTGATTTGTACCGATTTGTCTTTATGCTGATGGATGTCTCATTCACACTGGACAGTGGCTCCCGGAGGCCCCGGCTACTGTCTGTCTTGCTGTGATACTTTACCAAGTACAACCGTGCAGGGACCACGGGCTTGTTGAACGTGATAAACAAGAATCATCTGAAAATGAAGGTTGTAAGCAGAGCTACGCCTGTTTTCACAATATTTTCTATTTTATTTTATTCAATTCTTTCCCTAATTTTCCTAGTTAGCATTTCCAGAAATCTGTTCCATGATGAAGATGATTGCAGACATCCCTGACTTTTCCTAATTCCCCGGGGGTCCTTCCGGTGACACACAATGAAGCATGATACTGGACATTAGCTTGAGATAATGCTTTTACCAAGTTTCATTGATTTATTTTGTTCTTGGGAGTTGAAGCTGGATGATATCAATGACTCTTTGGCAACTACAAAGTGGCCATATGGGTTTTTTCTTCAACATATTAATATTGGATCTAAATACTGTAGTCTGAAATATCAAATCAATAACTTATTTCTGGAATGAGCCATAGCTGGCTGGTGTGTTATTCTTCTAATGCACGTTTATGTAGGCTTTGTTTCGATGCTCTCGTGTTCAGCTGGTCCATTTGGTCTATAGTTTTCTTTTGCTCGTGTAAGAGCACTTTCCAATCTCAGTTTTGGTAATCAGTTAATTTGGTTTCACAAGAAAAATAATTATGTAGCACTATTGAGGAGTTTCTAAAACCAGGGGGAATTTCCCTTTTCCTACAAATTTGAGAACAAGTTGCCCATTAAGCTGTCTGTGGTGGTTATATTTATTTATTTAATTTAAAGCTTTTATCTCTCTCTCTCTATCTATTTATTTAACAGAGCGAGAGTGAGAGAGAGAGAGAGCGAGCGCATAATTGGGGGGACTGGCACAGAGAGCTGGGGAAGCAGGCTCCCTGCTGTAACATGGGACTCCATCCTAGGACCCTGAGATCATGACCTGAGCTGGAGGCAGACACTTAACAGACTGAACCACCCAGGCAACCTGTGATGGTTCTATTTAAAAAGACAACTCTTCACCTTCTCTCAGGGTACTGGTCTGTTGACATGTCTCAAATCAATTGTAGCAACTGCTTTTTCCAGGAAGACCTAGGAAACCATTTACCTCATTGAGCTTTTTAAATTCATTGCACAGACTTGCATGGTGCATTCCGTTACTGCGCCTTATAGCTTTTAGTTTACCTGGTTCTGTTTCTTTTTCACTGTTATGTTTAATGTATAGCTCCTCTCTGCCCAATCTCTTAATGGCATACCAGCCTGCTAGCTCTGCCCTGCAGGTTGGAGCAGGAGGATGTAATCACCCCAGAGCAGAGAAGAGGGTGATGTACTCTAGAAAGATGGTTGCTGGAGACTTCTTGGAGCAGATACCTCAAAGGAGGAGAGAAAGGAAGGTGGCTCAGGCAAGGGACACACTGTGCCAAGCTCTGGAAGTGGGAAACAGAATGCCTGGGGTATAATGAGCCACTGGGAGAGGAGATGTTTCCATGAGGCTGAGAAGGTAGCCAGAAAAACTCCCCAGGGCCAACTTTGTTCATGATAAGGGGTTTGCATGTCTTTCTTTCCTTCTAGGTATAGGTAGAAGCCATTGATAGGAGGATCTTGGCTAGTTGCTCTTCTGGAAATGGTTCTGAACCAAGGAGAGGAGATAGAAGGCTCTTGCAATCACTCAGGTAGGGGATGCTGACAAGCTGGGCTAGGGTTCTTGTAGTGGGGATGGGAGAAAGTGCTCATTGTAGAAATATTTTAAAGATAAATCTTCAGCTTGATGTTATGTGTGAGAATTAAGAAATACCCAAGATGCCCTTCAATGGACGAATGGATAAGGAAGATGTGGTCCATATACACTATGGAGTATTAGGCCTCCATCAGAAAGGACGAATACCCAAATTTGTAGCAACATGGATGGGACTGGAAGAGATTATGCTGAGTGAAATAAGTCAAGCAGAGAGAGTCAATTATCATATGGTTCCACTTATTTGTGGAGCATAACAAATAGCATGGAGGACATGGGGAGTTAGAGAGGAGAAGGGGATTGGGGTAAATTGGAAGGGGAGGTGAACCATGAGAGACTATGGACTCTGAAAAACAATCTGAGGGTTTTGAAGGGGTTGTTGGTGGAAGGTTGGGGTACCAGGTGGTGGGTATTATAGAGGGCACAGATTGCATGGAGCACTGGCTGTGGTGCAAAAATAATGAATACTGTTATGCTGAAAATAAATAAAAAATAAACTAAAAAAAAAAAGAAATACCCATGACATTTACTAAGATTCTCAAAGATGCAGCTATTTCAAAGTGGTAGTAAATCTTGGAGGCTCATCGGAACTGCTATAACAAAGTAGGGTCCAAAACTGGCCTTTCTAGTGCTTTTGAAAAGGCAATGCTCCAGGTCCATCCTTTAAGGTTTCTTTTGAGACTGTCTTATAATTATCTTCTATTACTATCTTCCAGTTGCCACTCCTGTGATCCCATGGCGCTTTGTACTGTCATCTGCAGAAGACACCTTGCTTTTCTTCTGCTTTTCATAAGCGTATGGAGTACATGTCTATTACAGATCATTTAAAATAGGGGAAATGTTTACCAGACAATATTTTCTAGAGAAAAGAAAGGCTCCAGGTAATTACTCCAGGTAATTTAAAGAATGTCCCTAAAGATCCAATGCTAATTTTCATTTTAATTTTGATCTAATTTATATAACTATAAAGACGAGATGTGGCACTCAGATTTTGTGTACACTAGACAAGAAGACATTCAAGAACAAATTTTGGAGAAAAACAGAGCTCTTAACTTAGTGTTTTTCCAAGTAAGGACTTTAAAAACACAATGATAGCATTTTCTTACACAGTTACTTAAAAAAAAGGGATAATGTTGTAATACCTACAAAGGAGGAAGGGTATCATTTCTGAAAATGGTTTTGTCTTTTGAGTTCAAGAAACGTAAATTTATTAAGAAACTCACGATGGTGTTCTCATTTTGCCCATTTCTCTCTTGATCTGTGAGTACAGCATCATAAGGCTGAACTAGACCAGGGGCAGAGATGTGGGTGCCAGAGGGATGGGAGTTGGGGGGGATAAAAAGGGATGGATCCTTTCCTCCCTACTTGGAGCTGCCATTTAGCTAATCTTAAAGATGGTAACTATTTACTTTTTAATTCTTTTTATTGTTATTTTACTTACAGAGTATAACAAGACCAAATTTTATTATAAAGGATGGTAAACAGAGATCTGGGTCTACTGATTTTTTATCTCTACAAATAATACCAAGATACCAGTAAATGTCCTGTGTCTTGGAAGAAGAAGAAAAGGCTCCCATGGGAACCTGAGAAAAGAGAGCTGGTGACGTGACGGAGAGGTATGTTAAAGCAGTGTCTATAGAAGAAAACAAAAGTAGGTCCTTCGTCCTGGGCAAAAGCCAAGTGTGTGGTTTCAAGGGGAGTGAGCCCAGTGGAGAGAGGTCACTGTGCACCAATATGGTCCATGACTTGGAACATCTGGACATGAAGCATATTCGAGAGATGGTGAGGGATCATGTGGTTCTCCATCTTGTCCTGTGTTTCATCTTCGCAACATACTATAGACTGAAAGTCCATGTCCCACCCAAATTTGTATCTTGAAACCTAACCCCCAGTGTGATGGTGTGAGGAGGTGAGGTCTTTGGGAGGTCATGCGGCTGGAGCCTTCAAGATGGGATTAGTGCTCTTATAAGAGAGTCCCCAGAGAGTCTCCTCTGCTGTCCTATCCTGTGGAGACATCCGAGAAGACACCATCTGTGAACCAGGAGACACTGAATCTGCTGGAGACTGGATCTCGGACGTCTGATCTCCAGACTGTGAGGAATGAACTTCTGTTGCTTATAAGCCACCCAGTCCATGGTGTTCTGTTAGAGCAGCCCAAATGAACTCTTTAAGAGAGTTATAATTATTCTCTAATCAATAAATAAATTTGGACTTTCCAACCAAGCTGAAGAGTATCTGTCAGAGATGCATCCCAAAGCTTCACATTGTTTCTAACATCAAGAGCACAGCAACACTGCCATCGAGCTAGCCCCCTGTTTCTACTGTCCCCTGACATTGAGAAGCCACCACCAGGCTCAGAACTGAGGCTGAACCCCTCCTGCTTCCGACTCCTCATTTCCAATAACTGAATCTCTTTAGGAAAACAAACTTCCAGGGAGCTACTGATGCACAATGACCTCCAAAGCAGGCCATTTAAAAATGGTGTGGGGCTTTGAGACAGATCCTAACTGATAAACTCTACAGCCTAATCAGAGTTCCAGAATGCACAATCCTTGTGATGTGTGGGACGTCAAAATGCCGGTCATGCTACTTGGTCCAGAGAATAACCTTATTAGCCAGTAAGGGTTTAAGCTGCACTAATAGTTCCCAAATGCCAGGCCTGACCGTCAGTGCCCATTTATGCATTTACTCCCCTCGCCCCACCCCTAGTAATAACAAGGATGTTATGTGTTACTGGGATTATCTGCAGCTCACATATAGGAAAGCTGAGGCTCAGAGAAATTACTGATATCCAGGATTTCAATTGGAAAGTTGAAGAGTTCGAAGTCTTTTCAGTACATCTGGTTTCATCGAAACTGTGTACCACCCATTGTGGCAATTTCAAGAGTTTGCCCCATTGGACAAGGAATCTGTAGATGCCCTTATCAATCTTTCCTACCATCTTCCCAGCCACACTTACACTCAGCTTCACCCCCTGGGCAGCCACATCCTACAGAGTGACCTGGAGACAGCATTAGGTCTCAAAACTATGCATGTTTCTGCTGTTTCCTCCTACCCATTTCCCCCAAAGCCCTGTGCTGTACTCCTATTCCATAAATTACTATCATGCAGACCAACATCACATTCAGCAGGCGCTTAGCTTTGATCACAGACGTGCTGACACGATCAAATCTCTCAACGTCCAGCTGCTTTCCTGCCAACAAAAGTATATTTGTTTCCGGGAAGTACAATCCCAGCCATCTCTTGGTCTACCAGCACGTATGAAGTGAAAACGGAGTAACGTCCAGTCACTTTAAGAAAAGGGGTTAATCTCTTTATTTTTCCAGGTGAGCGACTTGTGATCCAGGTTTGTGTTAAAGTTTCTGAAATGTACTCTCTTGTTTATCAGAAGTTAAGAGTCACTTGTTCCCTTGTGGTTACTAGAGCTTCGGGGAACTTTCTGCCAAAAGCAGTGGTTAACACTGCACGCTAAAAAGAGCGAAACTAAGATCAATTACACAGTCTCAAAGTGAATATTCCGCTACTTTTATAAGATGAAGTTTGGGTAGTAATGTTGCCCCATCACATGGGGAGAGAGAGAGAGAGAGTAAGAACTGACTCATCATCCAATTTACAAATAAAAGGGCACCATCTGGACTCTGTCTAATGGTAAGAACCACTGCCTGGACAACTTTACTGTACGAGTAAGTGAGACTGATGGGGCTTCTTCAGATTATTTTACTGTGATCTTTATGATGGCTACTACCTCTCCAATGACTATGTTAACGTAATTAAACATGGAGGCCATTAGGCTGGGGCAGCTCTAATGTGTTGGTGGACTGTGGAAGCGAACCAAAACCCAAGCTAGAGTCAATGCACTTGAATACAAGGCAGTCAAACTCGAGAACAGCCAAACACCAACAGCCAACAAGCTGTTACAAACAGGGCGGCTGTTTAAGTTACCGCCAAGCAAATAATTGCTTTGCCTTGGTTCAGCATCTTCTGTATAAAAACCTTGCCTCTAGATTCTGTCTGGGGAGTGCTCCTAATTGCCTTTGGTTTGGAGCTGGCCTCTTTAAATGGACGCAGGCCCAAACTCCTGTAAAAAAAAAAAAATTAATATTCCTCAGTTTACATCTTAACACTATTCATCCACCACTTTCCGGAACAGTGATGCTACACTCTTTGAACGGCAGCCCACTGAAGAGGAGTAGAGGTTTCCATGTTGCAAAAGTTCACTTTTCTTCACTTTGCCTAGAAGTAGACATCAGTGAAACACAAGGAAATATCACGTCCAACGACATTTTGGGAGAGAGAATGTTAACATGATTTTAACGAAATAAGGACAAGGAAGAATTTCACCATTACACATGCATGTCTTAGGTGCCGTTAATGAATATTGATATAATGCGTGCTGAAAATATGTAAGATTGTACCATACATTGTACTTGGTTAATCCAAGTTACAACAATTAACCTGGAAATGATAACTGCACATTAGTTAAAGTTAAAAAAAGGGAGGGAACTGCCACGTGAAACCCCACCTCAAGATTTACTGACACAAACATGACCACAGTGCACTTTCCGCCGCTGCCAGTACTCCTCCGTGCTCTCTGACCAGAAAGCACTGAATTCTTCCCCAGTTGGTGGGTAGCCAGACTTTCCAGTAGAACAGTTCCCTGAAACCCCCTACAAATTCCAGAAATGTGCTCATTTTAGTTCAGAAATAAGATATTGTAATAAGCATTAATAACTCCATGATTAAGTTCCAAATGAGCACGCTTAGTCCTGTGTAGAAGGGACATCACTGGAATTAGGTTAGTTGCTGACAATCACAGAAGAAGGGTAAATTTGGGGTATATTTAGGGCATATGCCACCATATTTTTTTTAATGATTTTTGAAATGCCATTCATGGAAGGAAGAAATTAGGTACACCACCATGAGCTCTTAACGGCACTTGGGGGGAGAATGTGTAGTTAAGGACCAGATATACCACGTCAGAAATGAAACTTGTGCATTACACCACTTCTGTAAGTTGAGCACCTCTATTGATTATTTCATGAAGTCACAATTGGGAAATTAGTTATTACTATAAGAGCAAAAGCCGGCTGATTGCTTTAAGAATTCAGGTCTTCTCAGATAGAGGAGGAAAGTAGATGGCAGCCTCGTCCCAGTTCTGCAGTATAAGCCAGAACCCTAGAGACTGTTCTCTGGCCCTAGGTGTTGTCTGCTTGTCAAAGCGATCTGGAGAAGTTTGACAGGAAGTGCAGGCAGCAATCAAAAAACAAGACGAAACCAATATTGTGTCACTTTCAGAGTGAGCCCGTGGAAGGCACAGGATGAGAAGCGTAGGGGAGAGAGAACACTGGAAGCCGTTTGCTTACGGATCAGCAGCTGATGCTTACCTTCCAGTCCCTGGGAATGTCGGACAGCCTAGTGCCCAAGCACTAGGAGAAAGAAGAGAAAAGGGCTGATGGGTTGTTCATCAGAGGAGTCTCAATTATCACAGTCAAAAGGTTCTTTGTCCTCCTCTTGCCCAACTTTCTGAGAGATTGTTACAATAGATAGTTTTCTTTGGGGAAAATTGATGTGATGGAGAGCAGAGTGTACATGTTTCCAGCACAGCTGTGCTCATGAGAAAAAATCCATCCAAGTACGAGCAGAAGACAGTTCCCAGACACCACTTGAGTGTCACTTGTCAGAACAGGAGCCGTCATGAGCAGTGTAGGGGCAGGGGTGTAGAGGGAGGGCAAGAAAACATATGCATTTTTTAAGCTAAGAACCCAGAAGAAGGAGGGGGAGAGGATTTTAACAGCTGCTGTTAAATTTTACTCGTAAGTGTGAAACATGGGGGAGGGTGAGAGATGTCTGCAGGATAATTTTGGAAATTTTGGATGTGTGAATGACTATGTCACCCCCTGATTCACCACTTGAGGAAGATCGACAGTAAACAGATTATTTTTCAAGGATGTTGGTTTTTGAATATGGTTTCTTTTGAATGTGATCACGGGCTGGAGAGATCTGGCTTTGCTGGGTTACACGTGTGGTTCCTGAGGAGGGGTCCGTAGAGGAACATTTCCATGCATGGGGATGGTCCCCGACGAGACTCATCACCACCGCCCCCCAGGTCAGCTGAACATTTTTGGCATCTCTCTTTTGTTCATGGCGGCCCTCACTTCCCAGCAAAAGAACAGCTCTCCAGCTTCTTTGTATTCTCTTACTACTACTGTAGCTGACAGGCGAGGAGAGAGTTAATGATGGTTTAACACTCAATACGCATGAAAATTGGTTCTGAGTTTGGCTACAGCCCACGTTAACAGCTTTTAGCAAAGATGTCTGCTTTTCTAGGATATTGTGTCATATCCATCCCCCCAACATAAGCCAATTCAACAAAATCAATTAACATGAAAACACTGATTAATTATGACATAGGGAATTCGGTGAGTTAAATGTTAAGCAGGCGTGCCAAGCCCCTCTCCCCATCCCGAGGGTTCCAGCCGCGCAATGACCACCGCTATGTGGATAATGTCTGATGGGGGGTGGGATGCATGGATGCGAGCAGTGGTCAGAGGCCCGGTCACTGCCCCCCTCCCGGGACCTTCCCCGTGCGGCTCTGCTAACTTGGCGATGGCCAGGGGAGTGAGGACTCTCATTTCATTCACTCACTGTTGCTACGTTTAAGTTTAGCTTGAGATTCTCTGTCCTATTATTTCCTCTGTTTTTTGCTTGTTTTGTTTTCCTTTATTCATCAAAGTTTTTTTTTTTTTTTTTTTCCTCTCTTCGTTCAGGGGTTCCCTTCCCAATGGAACACTTTGTTCTCTGATATGTTCCTATATTTTCTGTCTCACTAGCTGTAACATGTTGTGGATTTATGGGATTTTGCCCTTTTTTGCCTTCTTTTCATGATCCTGTAGGTATGAGTCTAGAAAAAGTTTTAAAAAAAGGAATATCACCTTGCCAAATGTTATTGTACATTTCCGGAGTTCTTGAACTTGGCAGATTGTGCCATACAAAGTGTGGCGGCCAGGACTTGAAAACGCCCAGGTTTACTCCTGCCTTTGTGTGTTAATAGGCATGTTAGGCTCCGTGAGCCGCTGCCTTCTCACCTGCAGAATGGGAACTCGCTCCTTGACCTCAGGCCTCTAGCGATTTGCTGCTGCGTACTCCTGGAGTCAGTGCAAGGCCACTGATCAGTCAGCGGCTGCTCCGTAGCCTGGATCACTGGGGGCCACTGGGGACAACTGCCCCAACACTGGAGGAGCAGTGGGAGGCGACCCAGACCCTGGAAGGGGGAGAAGGACTCAGCTTCCAGGACACATTTTCTGTGCAAAACCAGAACTCTATAAAAATGAGGAAAAGAAGAAAGACTAAAATGGGTAGATGAATAAATAAGTGGTAGTCCCTTTTCCACATGAAGATAAATAGAATTTCTTTAATTACAAAAACTTATGACTGGGGGACCCTGGGGTAGCTCAGGCAGTTAAGCGTCAGCCTTCAGCTCAGGTCATGATTTGAGGGTCCTGGGATGAGCTCGGCATGGGGTTCCCTGCTCGGCAGGGAGCCGGCTTCTCCCTCTGCCCTCCCCCTCCATGCTTGTGCTCTCTCTCTCTCTCTGGCAAATACATAAATAAAATCTTTAAAAAAGGAATACAAAGGAAAAATTCATGACTGTAAGAAAAGTGATGGAAATTTTTTAAAAAATTAATTTATTTATTTTCAGAAAAACAGTATTCATTATTTTTTCACCACACCCAGTGCTCCATGCAATCCGTGCCCTCTATAATACCCACCACCTGGTACCCCAACCTCCCACCCCCCCGCCACTGAAAAACAATCTGAGGGGTTTGAAGTGATGGAAGTTTTTATTAAAAATACAGAAGCAAAAAGACCTGTTGGATCTTCATAGCATCATTGAGGAGCCAGAGACAAGACTTTCTGCCCTTAAGAGGCGATTTTGGTTGCGAAGGCATAGTCTCCTCCAAAGCATATCCTATTTATCTTCGACCTGCACGCTCACTTGCCGAAGTATTCATTCTTATAGAATAATGGCGCAAAAGTAATTTTTATAAACGAACAGTTATGAAGTCGTCAGGAATAGCTATTTCTTTCGAGGCATCAATGCATTAATTTTATAATGGCGTGTTTGGAGAGAGTTAGAGAGACTGACAAACGGAGAAGGAGGAAGAGAGAGAGAGAGAGGGACGCCTGGGTGGCGCAGTTGGTTGGACGACTGACTTCAGCTCAGGGCGTGATCCTGGAGTCCCGGGATAGAGTCCCACATCAGGCTCCCAGCTCCATAGGGGAGTCTGCTTCGCTCTCTGACCTTCTTGCTCGTGCTCTCTCTCACTGTCTCTCTCTCTCAAATAAATAAAATAAAATCTTTAAAAAAAAAAAAAAAAAAAAAAAGAGAGAGAGAGAGAGAGAAGTTTCGAGTTTCTCGTTAAACCAGAAATCAGAACAAAGGCTGGAAGATGGACAGCGCACTGTGGTGCTGACATTGGTAGGCGCTCCAGTCATTCATGGGGGTGGTTTCGGCTCTTACATTAGCATAACTGGCAGCTGACATGTCGTATATTTCAAAGTCACTGCAGGCACAGAGGTTTTTAACTTCAGCGAAGGCATGGCTTTTAGCAAATCTCTCGCACATGATCAATGATTGTTTTAAAATTACAAGCTGGAGATAATCACCCTGTATGATCCATTAGAGTTTGGGCCTTTTTTTCCTAAATGCTTTTAGAAACAGGAAGGGCATCATACTAATTCTCCTCGGGATTTCATTAGTTTCATGTCACTCGTTCCATTAGTTATGTGCTATTTCACATTGCTGTCAGTGACACAATGCTAATTTCTTGACACACACTTTTTTATGGTCCTCATGAATTGCGCTCATTATGGAAAATGGGCTGAATTTTTTATTGGTTTATCCTGAATGAATGATTATATTGAAATAATTCACGTGTAATTGTTGCCAAGAAGATACTTCTGCAAAAGCATGTGTATTTCTAAAGAAATATTTTGTTGGGAATAAAACTTCAGCCTATTTGATGGACAATGAATACAGATAATGTAGTCATAGTCACCGTATACTCTGGAAATCACCTCCCCCCACTATTGTCTTAGAAAATATTTTTAAAATAATCAATCTAATTCAATAAAATCCTTACTTTTTAAAAATGCTGATATCAACAACATTTAAAAAGGTAGAATATGGGCTCCAAAATATTTAACATGAAAAATTGGCCTGTAGGCAATGTAGATGGACTATAGCAACAGTGTGTTTAGAAGCATATACAATTGTTACCAGTGCATTCAATCCTTCAGTAGTCACTATCCTGGAACAATATTCTAGACACAGAGTCACCAGACCACTCCACATTTCCATTCCTAGGTGCATAGCCGAGATTTGAAAAACTGTGTCAACACAAACCTTCTATGTGCACGTTCAGTGGAACATTATTCACAACAACCAAACAGTAAAGACAACTCTAAGAGCAATCAATGCATGAATGGCAGAACAGAATATGCAGAATCCGTTCGGTGGAAAATTATGCAGCCCCAAAAAGGGAGGGAGTAAGGATACCAGGATAATCATGGAGGAGTCTTGAAAACACTATGCTAAGGCAGACATGAATAGATGCATATCGTATGGTCCCATCAACATGTAATATTGTAGCACATCCATAGAGATAGGAAGTCAATCACTGATTGCCAGTCACTGTAGAGGAGGTGAGCCGGGAGTTATTGACCACCAAGGGGTATGTAGTTTCTTTTTCAGGAGATGGAAGTATTCTGGAATTAGATAGTGGTGATGATCACACAACTTTGTGGATATATTTAAATGCACTCGGCATGGTATGCTAAAAAGGCGAATTTTACAGTTTTTATGAAGTTTACATAAAAATGAATGAATGAATAAGTAAAAATAACTGAAAATTGATTGATATGAAATAGTGTTAGAATTGCACCAATATCTTGGTCTTGTACTCCCCCACCCCCCACTTTAGGTTAAAGCAAAAGGTAGATTGGGATACGAATGGGCTTTTTCATTTACTTACTTTTGTCTGACTTAGTGCTTCTGGGTTTGGATCTGGAAGATGGAGATAATGCAAAGACAGAAAGAAGTAAAAGTAAAGCAGAACTGGATATTTTGCCCAATGAAGTGACAGAGATTTTGCCTTTTAGTGTTTGAAAAACACCATAGCACCCTATTTCTATTTTCCTTTGCTAGACTTCACATCTTTCTGATAATTAACAGGCAACGATGCACATAATACTGTCTCCATTTGAAAAAAAAAAAAAAAGGCCAAATAGCCTGATGTAAAGTCATCTTCGTGGGGTGGGTGGGTAAATAAATACATTTTCAAAGTAGAATTCACTAGAGTGTCATTATGAGTTTCAAACTGAACTTAAAAGCTCTTGGGGTTTGAATTTGGTTTATGCTTGGCAAAAGACAACTTGCTTCTTCAAAGAAAAACATCTAGAAAGGGCTTTTGAGCTTTTGTATACATCAAATAGCTCTCATTTAGAGGACTTAATTGTAAACAAATAAAAATAAGATTTTAATTTAGTTTGACCACCCATGCAAATTTGAGGATTCAAAAGCTGGGTGGAACAGAGGGAAATAGAATAGGAAACTAGTACGTGGAAATTTACATGGAAATTTTTTGAAACCTGTGAGGGGATATAAAAGACAATTTTCTTTAAAAGATAAACCTCACTATTATCAATATAGTTACAATTTTTTAAGAGATAAGGGCTAATTGAAAGATATGTATAATTTGAGAGCTACTCATTGAATGCTCGAGTTTGATAACACTGACTTGGAGCAGAATTAGAGAAACATGAATCCACACAATGGTCAAATTTTCAAGCAAGAGAAATAGAAACGATACAACAGTTTCTTTTTCCTAAATTCTCCTAATGATTCTGGTAGGATAATACAAATTTTTTTGCCTGAATACATTTTGCCTGAATACATTCCCATACAAGTGGGAATGAGAATTTCATGAACAATACACTGAGCTTTAGTTTTTTTTTTTTTTTAAGATTTTATTTATTTATTTGACAGAGAGAGATCACAAGTAGGCAGAGAAGCAGGCAGAGAGAGAGAGAGGAGGAAGCAGGCTCCCTGCTGAGCAGAGAGCCCAATGCGGGGCTCGATCCCAGGACCCTGAGATCATGATCTGAGCCGAAGGCAGAGGTTTAACCCGCTGAGCCACCCAGGCTCCCTTGAACTTTAGTTTTTAATATTAGACTACACTGAAAGAACATACCTGTTAGGTAAATCAAATGTATTATTCAGTTATATCCATAATATATGTATTATTCAATTATATCCAATTGAATATCCTATATTCAATTATACCCACTTTGACTTCTTTTTTTTAAGTCTGAAGGAAGAAGGGAAAAAAATGTGTTCTTTCATTTAATGAATCAGCACATTATCTGGATTCTGCAGTTATCAGAATCAGGGGATCCTGATGCTTTTTGAACTACCAAATATCTGACATAATCAGTGTCTTGGATAAAAGAAGTGGCCAGCCAATACATAATACATAAAAAAGGGCATTTGCCCCAGATCGTAATGTTATTTATTATCAGTCCAGTCTGTTACGCGGAGAACGCGTGTGGAAAAGCATCACAAATGGCAAGGGTTGCAAACACGGGCCGCTCGCAGCGGGAGTCTGAGTCGCCCGTCATTTGGATAATTTGTGGGTGCAGGCAAGATGCCAGCACCTCTTACTGTGCGAAATGAATAGCAATTCAATATATTTTTGTTGACTATTAGTAAAAGCAAACAAGG
Source organism: Neogale vison (assembly GCF_020171115.1). Classification (NCBI taxonomy): domain Eukaryota; kingdom Metazoa; phylum Chordata; class Mammalia; order Carnivora; family Mustelidae; genus Neogale; species Neogale vison. Next base: position 144,101,495 of record NC_058102.1, read on the forward strand.
TAAAAAATCACTAACGTGCCACCTCTCTGTAATCTGCAGGCGTGCGTTTAGCCTGTTATGTTTCCCGGGAATCTGCAGTGCAGTGAGGCAGACGGTGATGGCTCAGCCAGTGGTTGGAACCAGAGTACGTGTGAGATGCATTTTGCTCTCCCCTCTACGTACCTGTGTGGGGCAACGGAATCATACATCTACAGAGGGATGGAAGCGTTCAGGGGTTTCTCTCGACTTTAAGGGACAGGAATTGTTTTAGAATTGTTGTTGCTTGGTTTTTGATTCCACCAGCTTCGTAGGGAAAGGAACTGCATTGAATGAGGATGGGAGCAAGTGACCATAAGGTGCCTTTGCATCCACCACCACAAGTGACCAGGTTTTGGGGGGACGCGGGAAGATTCCTGGGGTCTGGGATGATCCATAACTAACTTAACTGTTAGAACAAATGTAAAGTCTGTCTTTTGATGCTACATGGATGAGTGTTTTTATAAGGAAAGGGAATGCTGTGACTTTTAAATTGAATTTAAATGACAATATAAGTAGGTATTTTACGGAGTGGCCGTAAATCCCAAATTGAGTTCCCAAGAAAAGAGTTTGTATGTGCGTGCATGTGCGTGTGTGTGTGTGTGAAATTTCCTTAATAATAAATCAAACAGGTAAAAAGAATTTTAAGCCAGATGGAAATTATGGGTGATTTGGGAATTGAACAGCTTATGACCTTAATATGTCACTGTTAATGAACCAAAAAAGTTTTTTATTTATTTTAGTTAAGTGGTTTGTGTTTATTCTTTTCAAACGTTATCATGTAGCTAACCGCACCATTAATCATGTAATTTTAAGTGGGCATAAATGTAGTACCTCTGAGAATGAAAAATAAAGAGAAAACACCCTCACCCCACCCCCAAATCCAATGGCAACGATGACTTTTAGAAAGAAAGCTGTTACAAATGACACGCTGAAATTCACCACACAGGACAATTTAGAGAGCTGAATTAAACCAGCTTAGCTGGACTGCAGTGAAGGGGTCACCTTCTTTGACAAGCCTCGCTATCATTAAATGAGGCAATGTACTCAGCGTGTTGCAAGCTTAGCCCTCAGAATGCTGGTGACAGGGGACATGGCAAGAAAATGCATTCCATGAGTATATGAAATTTAAATTTAAGTCCTTAAATACAGCCAGGTAACAGCTCTAATACTCCAACTACTCAATTGTTAGAGGTTAGGCCAATTAAAACTCCTTTTGGTCTGTTTCATATTTTGCTTCCTTTCCTTTTCTTTTCTGTCTTACACGATCATCGGTGATGAGGATACTATATTACATAAATCTGGTAAGTGCTTCCATCAATTAAAAAAATGGTACCTCAAACCTAAATTATGGCTTTATCGCTCCTAGTACTGTTCCTGCAGATACCAATTCAATAAGGGGTAAAAATGATGGGTTTGGACTTCCTGCTGAACATAAAATTTGAGGGTTATTTGATGTGTTCTTTGCAATTGTTTCATTCAAGGGGGGGAAGTACTTGAAAATACCAAATCTTAATTACATGTGATTATGCCAAATTACATTACCCTGACAATGGTAATAGGAGTGACTTTTTGCTAAGATGTCTTTTTGGTGGGACTAAATGGACCATTCCAGTTCTAACTGCAGACCAATTAAATATGCCAGGGATTTGGCACCTGAAATTTCAGACAGAAGAAGAGACAAAATATATATGTTTTTCTTTTGACAGACTAAATTCTGAAGAGGAGTGTGTGTGCACGCGTGTTAAACAGGAGGTAAATGTCCACCGAGCAGAAGAGAGAGATGTATTTGTCGCTCGGCATCATCCACTGGAAATTAAGGGGGGGGGATGCAAATGAAAGTCGCATCAGTGATTTTAAATGACCTGTTAGCTGCATGAAAGAAAGGGAAAAGAACACATAGGTGAAATTAATGACAAGGCTCGTTCAACCCAGTAGATTGAGCATACAACATTCCAGCAAGTGGTAAGGTAAAATGATGTGGATGCCTCGATTTTTAATGTTTGCGCTAGGTCTTCCCTACTGTCTCGGTTGGGGTTGAGCACGGACCTAGAGCTCCCAGCCACACGTGGCTAGTGGCCACCGTATCCGGCATGCAGGGGTGCTGGGGCGAGTCTAAGTCTGCTTGTGCCGTCGACGCTGTGTGATCCTGACGTCCCCCGATAAGCCACGCTAACCTCTGATCTTCTCCTCTCTCATGCTCTCTCTCTCAGATAAATAAAGAAAATCTTAAAAAACAAACAAACAAACAAACATGGGGTTATATTCGCAGCTTCCAACTGTTGAAGGCTGATTCTGACTAAGGGCGGTAGTAACCGTCGAACCTGGCATGGTCTCCACACCTGAATTGTGATTATCCTAGTTCTCACCGATGACGTGCTGCTAAATGTCTTTACTTGTGTGTTTGGAACGGGTGTGATAAGGCCCTGTGGTTGTGTTAGCGATGAAGCCAATTAAGTCTTCGAAAAATGGCAGACGTTGTTGTTAACCTGAACGTCATCTCCCATTCTCTTTTGAGAACACAACACTGATTTGGCTTAAGAATCCCTGTGACGTGGGAAGGGACCGTATCACCTTCTTAGGGATTAATCCTTGTCTGAGGTGCGGCTTCCCGACCAAGAGACCTTGCTGCAGAGCTCTGTCTGGGCAGGTCCTTACTGGGACGTGCTCTCCTGATGGGCACCCTGGGACGGAAGGCAGCAGGAGTGAGCCCCACAGGCGCCACAGAGGTCTTGGCGACGTTCACGGAGAGCTTGGAAGCCTGGGAGGCCCTTCTGCCGCTGTCCTGAGCGCAGGCGATGAGTCTGAGCCCTGCCCTTATCAGACAGGCATTGAGTGGGAGCCGCCCCCGGGATGGGACAACACTTGGGCAACATGCTCGTTGCCGTGGAAGGAGCTCTCCAGGTTCTCAGCCAGCAACATTCCCAGATGCTGGAGAGCAGAGCCCCGGTCCCTCGCCAGTCCATGCGGGGGCCGCCGGGAGAGCATGGCGCAGGCCGGGCGGCTCATCAGTCACAGACAATTGTTTCTCACAGTTCTGGAGGCTCAAGTCTGATGTCACGGTGCAAGCAGGTTGGGTGTCTGGCGATGGCCTGACTTCCGGCTCACAGATGACCTCTTCTTGCTGTGTCTCACGTGGCAGGAGCAGTGGGGAAGCTCTCAGAGGGTCTCTTTTTAAGGCCACTAATTCTGTCATGGCCTCCCAAAGCCCCTACTGCCTAATAGCATCACCTTGCGGGGTAGGTTTCAAAATACGAATTTTGGGCAGGGGACACAAACATTCTGCTCATAGTATTCTGGGGGTATCTGGACAAGGACCACAGCACATCTAAGATGAATTGTATACTCCAGTCCTTCCCGAACCATCTCCAGTCCCTTCTAGAAAAACAAGAGATCACATAGGGCATTGGGGTGAACAGGCGAGGCTGCCGTGGAAGGAGGTCTTAGCTCTCTGGTTCTGAAGATGGAAGCTGTCGGCATCTTGGCAACCCCTTTGTGGCACCTGCTGGTAACCTGGTGCAATGGTGGGAAATTCCCATCAAACAAGATCTCATTCTTCTCATAGAGGAATGGGCATGATGTCCAGGTCTGACCCACAGGATGCAGAGTCCCCTGGGGAAATGCCTGGCACACTGTACCATCCTTTCGTAAAGCAATGTGCTGAGAGAGAGAGACAAAGAGCAGAAGGTAAACAAATTAGGGTAGGTTCTATTGATAGTAGATGCTGAAGCTTTAAAAATACCCAATTATACTCTGTTTTCAGAACTGCAAAGTCTGCAAGGGAGTTAAACATGGAGATTGCCCAACAGCGGGTACAGCAATGATTTTTACCTTATTTTTTTTCTCACTTTTATTTAAGTTGAACAATATCCTTCTAGCAATATGCCTACGAGATTGAGGAACATTTTAACCCCATTTTAAGATGAGAAGAATGAGTGAGAGGGAACTACCTTGACCCGTCTTGCAGATGAGGAGATGGCCAGAACGGGCTGGGAAATCAGCATCAGGGCCTGAGTCATGGGACTGGGCCCGGCAGCTCTATGTTTAGGGGACAAGCTCTGGGCTCCACACATCTATAGTCATTGGAAACACGCTCCACTCCAGAGCATCGTACTGGGTCTTGGGAATCTCAAGCCTGCTTCCCCAGCTGTAGGGACACATTATTCCCATTACATTATGTCCCAGGAGTGGGCAATTTGGAGAAATAAGGCAAAAGGCTGAAAACCTTCATTTTTGTTTGTTTTGCCTTGTTTTAAGGTAAATCTATGCTCTGCTCATTGGCAGTGATGTCGGCCTGCTGTTTAACTCCTACTTGGTTCAGCAGAGATGGATTTTCTTCCTCAGGTTTATTACTTTAATAGTTATTCACTTGAGTAACTGTGTTTCGGAAGCAATTTGGATCATGTCATTGGACACAGTTAAAGTAAGACAGGCTGACTGGGGCCTTTTCGTTTCTTACTATGGTAATTGCTATTTCTACAAATGTCAAAGAGTGCCATGTTTTCACAGAGCTGTGAACAACATTGTCAATTCAAGGGCAGCAAAATGTGAAAACCATTTCAATGCTTTGTGGATATGATTTAGGAATAAACAGCAGGATTCCATGGTTCATACTCAGTACTCTCTCTTATAAATCTAATGCTTATAAGCTACGGATATCCATTAATACAAAGGATCTAGAAAATGGCTAGGATAGCATCTTGATAACTTTGTACAGAAAATAATCACGATTTTCTTCAATTCTTCATCAGGACTGCTGCACCACATGCAATCAAGAGAATGTCCTAAATTCAAGTCACATTTCTATCAGCTTCTGTGTTCAAGAGGTTCCCCCCTCCCCGCCATGGGCTAATGTAATAAAGAAGATTGTGAGTGGCAGTTATGTCCACAAGAAAATTATAATACAGGTGAAAAACCGAGAATCAGTGGCTATTGGTGAAGTCACAAAATGGTCCTGGGAAAGTGTATTTGATTTTTCCGTGAAGCTTTCACTGCTAGGGGACAGGTGCGGGTCTTGGGCTTGGTCATGAGCTGTGCTGGTCCCATCGACCCCCTCACCTCTGCGTCTTCCGGGCAGGCCCGACACTGTGCAGTCCTATGGACCAGGCTCGCAAGGCAGGTGAGAGTCGTGCCCAATTTTGAGTGTGCAACCACGAGGAGCTAGAAAAGCACTGAACAGTGAGAGCTGTTTACCCCCAAGTCTTAGTCTTTCTTGTACGTTCTTTGTGCCTCTTCTGGCTTTTGTTGGCTTGTTTTTTATTTCTGATAACTCAAGTGCAAACAAAATGATACAGAACCTGCATTGTCATTTTCACCGTTCTTAACACCCATGCCAGGTTCTGCAGCTTGGGCTGGTTCAGGTGGTGGATCTCTTTGCAGTAAAAACGAAAAAGGAACTTAGCTCTCTTAGGAGAATCCACAAACCCTGCTGCATTTCTGGCTATGGCGGAGAAGGGCAAAAGATCAAGAGAAGTCATAGTGTCTTCTATCACTTAAACCCTTCACTGTCCCACTGTGTTGTTTCAATCATAAGGTAGAGTGGAAAGTTCACGCTTTTTCTGTAAAATCCAGTTGGGTAGATGTGTGTGTGTGTGTGTGTGTGTGTGTGTGATCCTGATCATGTCCAAAACCCTTTTCCCTCACGGGTTTGTTTTCCCTTTCTTATTACATTTTAAAATTAAAGCATTAACTATTTGCCTAAAAATTATATTGCATTTTTTGGGCAATGTGTTTTTCTTATGGTTTTATCATCTTTTTAAGTTAAAATGTTTGGATAATTAAAGTTACATATATCTTATTTATGGTATGCATATTTATGTCCAGCTTAGAAAGCTTCCCTACCCCATGTTTATACATAGATGTCTTTTTTCTTTTCTTTTCTTCTCTTTTTTTCTTCCCTTTCCATTCTTTTCTTTTCCCTTTTCTTTTTCTTCCTTCCTTCCTTCATTTTAAAGATTTTATTAATTTATTTGAGAGAGAGTGGGTGAGACAGCGAGCACAAGCAGGGGCAGGAGGAGAGGGACAAGTCCTCCCGGCTGAGCAGGAAGTCTGATGTTGGACTTGCTCCCAGGACCCTGGGATCATGACCTGAGCTGAAGGCACATGCTTAACCAACTGAGCTACCCAGGCACCCCTAGATAGATGTTTTCTTCTAAAACCTTGTCAGTTTATTTTAAAAGTTTAATATTTATATCTCTGTGAATTTATTTTCATATAAGAAGTGAATTAAAATCTAATGTTATTTTTTTTAAAGAATTGGTGAAACAGTTTCCCTAATGCATTTATTGAATGCAGGATTCAATACGGATTAAATATGCACTCAAATTATTCCAAACGCTTGAACTAAGAAAAACAAAAATATAATGCAAAATAAAGCCACAGTGAGGGAGGGGTGATAAAATATATAATTGTGGGGATTTTAAGCATTTGCACTCAGTGAGTATTATCATTATTATTATATCTTATTAATTATTGTCATAAAGTTAATTTTGAGCAAGGAGCTGATAAATAGGAAGAGGGTAGAGAGGTCAATACAAAAGGGGCAAGAACTCAACCTTAAGCACTTCATAGCAATTTAGGATTAAAACCTGTAAGTAAAAAAAAGCCCTTAAATTTATTAGAGTAAAAATATACAGGATCCTGACAGTTTTGTGGTAGAAAAGGATGAAAAAGGTATATTTTAAAAGACTAAAAATGTAAAATTTAAATGGTTTTATAAATTTAAAACAAGCAGCAGATAAGAAGATATATTTGATATTTCTGTATTAGAAAAAAGTTTATTATTCATAGTATATAAGGAACACCTATTGTGTTGATTTCCTTCTGCTTCTATGACAATGCACCCAAAATTCAGTGGCTTAAAAGAATATACCTTAGTATCTTATAGTTCTGAAAGCAAGATTTTCAAAAAGGGTATCACTGGGCTAAAATGAAGACTAGAGTAACAGTACTTAACATTGGACAAACTACATGTTAAAACAAACACTGTAATAAGAGACAAACGAGAGTACAATATAGTAATGAAGAGGATGATCCAGTAAGAAGATGTAACAATTATATATATTTATGCACCCAACATGGGAGCACCCAGATACATAAAACAATTAGTAACAAACAAAAAGGATCTAATCCATAGTAATACAATAATTGTAGGGGACTTTAGAACCTCACTACATCAATGGACAGATCATCTAAACAGAAAATCAACAAAGAAACAAAGGCTTTTAATGACACATCAGACTAGATGGACTTAACAGACACATTCAAACATTCCATCCTAAAACAGCAGAAGTCATATTCTTTTCAAGTGCCCATGAAACATTCTCCAGAATAGATCATATATTAGGCCACAAAGAGGCCTCCAGAAATTCAAGAGGACTGAAGTCATATCATGTGCCTTTTCTGACCTCAATGCTATGAAACTAGAAATCAACCACATGGAAAAATCTGGAAAAAGCACAAATACATGGAACTTAAAAAACATGTTACTAAACAATGAATGGGTCAACCCCTTGTAAAAATTTAAAAAAAAGCCATGGAAACAAATGAAAATGAAAACATCATGGTCCAAAACATCATTGGGAAGCAGCAAAACAGTTCTAACAGAGAACTAGCAAGACAGTCCTACCTCAAGAAGCAAGAAAAAATTCAAATAAACAACCTAACCTTATTAAAGGAGCTAGAAAAAAACAACACATGAAGCTTAGAGCCAACAGAAGGAAGGAAATAATAAAGATTAGAACAGAAATAAATGGCATAGAAAATTTTAAAAAAGCAATAAAACAGATCAATGAAACCAGGGTTTGGTTCTTTGAAAAAATTAATAAAACTGATAAACCTTTGGCCAGACTTATCAAAAAGAAAAGAGAAAAGACCTAAATAAATAAAATTTTAAATGAAAGAGGTGAAATAGCAACCAACACAACAGAAATACAAACCTGTATAAGAGAATATTATGAAAAACTATATGCCAATAAACTGGACAACCTAGAAGAAATGGACAAATTCCTAGGAACATATAAACTGCCAACACTGAAACAGGAAGAAGTAGAAAATTTGAAAAGACCTATAACAAGCAAAAAAATTATATCCATAATAAAAAAATCTCCCAACAAGAAAAAGTCTAGGACCAGATGGTTTCACAGGTGAATGCTCCTAACAATTTAAAGAAGAGTTAATATCTATTGTTCTCAAACTATTCCAAAAAAATACAAGAGGAAGGAAAATTTCCAAATTCATTCTATGAGGCCAGCATTACTCTGATACCAAAACCAGATGAAAACACTAATTAAAAAGAGAACTACAAGCCAATATTTCTGATGAACATAGATACAAAAAATCCTCAACACATTACTAGCAATCTAAATCCAACAATATAGTAAAAGAATCATTCAATATGGTCATTCATTCCTCAGTTGCAAGGGTATTTCAAAATTCACAAATCAATCAATGTTATACATCACAATAAAAGAAAGGATAAAAACAATATGATCATTTCAATAAATGCAGAAAAAGCATTTGAGAATACAATATCACTTCATGATAAAAACCCTCAACAAAGTAAGTTTAGAAGGAATATACCTCAGCATAATAAAGGCCATATATGATAAATCCACAGTGAACATCCCACTCAATGGTGAAAAACTGACAGCTTTTCCTCTAAGGTCAGGAACAAGACAGGAATGTCACTTCTCACCACTTTTATTCAACACAGTACTAGAAATCCTAGCCACAACCATCAGACAAGAGAAAGGAATAATTGGCATCCAACTGGTAAGGAGGAAGTAAAACTTGCATTATCTGCAGATAACATTATTCTATCTATAAAAAACCATATAGACACCATAAAAAACTGTTAGATCTAATAAATGAATTTAGTAAAGTCCCAGGATACAAACTTAATGTATAGAATTCCATTGCATTTCTATACCCTAATAATGAAGCAACAGAAAGAGAAATTAAGAAACCAATCCCATCGGGGCACCTGGGTGGCTCAGTGGGTTAAAGCCTCTGCCTTGGGCTCAGGTCATGGTCCCAGGGTCCTGGGATCAAGCCCAGCATCGGGCTCTCTTCTCAGTGGGGAGCCTGCTTCCTTCTCTCTCTGCCTGCCTGTCTGCCTACTTGTGATTTCTGTCTGTCAAGTAGATGAATGAAATCTTTAAAAAAAAAAATAGAAACCAATCCCATTTATAATTGCACCAAAAATAATAAGGTACCTAGGAATAAACCTAGCCAAAAGGGTGAAAGACCTGTACTCTGAAAACTGTACTAAACATTGCTGAAAGAAATTGAAGATGACACAAAGAAATGGAAAGAATTGGAAGAACAAATATGGTTAAAATGTCCATACTCCTTAAAGCAAGCTGAACTAGCACATTTAATGCAATCCTTATCAAAATACCAACAGCATTTTTCACAGACCTAGAACAAATATTCCTAAAATCTGTATGGAACCACAAAAGACCCTGAATAGCCAAAGAAATCTTGAAAAAGCAAAGCAAATCTGAAGGCATCACAACTCCAGACTTCAAGTTACATTACAAAGCTGTAGTGATCAAGACATACAGTTTGGTACTGGCACAGTAAGAGACACACAGATCAATGGAACAGACCACAACACTATGGCCAGATAATCTTTGACAAAGCAGGAAAGAATATCCAATAGAAAAAAGACAGTCTCTTCCACACATGGTGTTGGAAAAACTGGATGGCCACACATGCAGAATAATGAACCTGGACTACTTTCTTATACCATACACAAAAATAAACTCACAATGGTTAAAGACCTAAATGTGAGACCTGAAATCATAAAAATCTTAGAAAAGAACACAGGCAGTAACTTCTTTGACATTGGCTGTAGCAACTTATTTCTAGATATGTCTCCTAAGGAAAGGGAAACAAAAACAAAAATAAAAAAAATGGGACTACATCAAGGTAAAAAGCTTCTGCACAGTGAAGGAAGCAATCAACAAGACTAAAAGACAACCCATGGAATTGGAGAAGATATTTGCAAATGACATCCCTGATAAACGTTTAGTTTATCATGTATTTTAGTATCTAAAATACATGAAGAACATATACAACTCAACACCAAAACCCCAAATAATCCAATTAAAATATGTGCAGATGACATGAATAGATGTTTCTCCAAAGAAGACATACACATGACCAACAGACACATGAAACGATGCTCAACATCACTTAGCATCAGAAGAATGCAAATCAAAACTGCAATGAGATATCTGTCACCTCATACCTGTCAGAATGGCTAAAATCAACAACACAAGAATCAACAGGTATTGGTAAGGATGAGGAGAAAGAGGAACCCTCATGCACTGCTGGTAGGAATGCAAACTAGTGCAGCCACTCTGGAGACCAGTATGGAGGTTCCTCAAAAAGTTAAAAATACAACTACCTTATGATCCAGCAATTGCACTACTGGGTATTTACCCCAAAGATACAGATGTAGTGAAAAGAAGGGGCACACTCACCCCAATGTTCATAGCAGCAATGTCCACAATAGCCAAACTGTGGAAGGAGCTGAGATGCCCTTCAACAGATGAATGGTTAAAGAAGATGTGGTCCATATATACAATGGAATATTCCTCAGGCATCAGAAAGGATCAATACCCAACATTTGCAGGGACATGGCTGGAACTGGAGGGAATTATGCTGAGTGAAATAGTTAAACAAAGAAAGACAATTATCGTATGGTTCACTCATATGTGGAGCATAAGGAACAGCACATTAGAACATTAAGGGAAGGGAGGAAAAACTGAAGGGGGTGGAAATCAGAGGGGGTGACGAATCATGAGAGACTATGGACTCTGGGAATCAAACTGAGGGTTTCAGAGGGAAGGCGGCTGGGGGACAGGGTCGCCCAGTGATGGGTATTAAGGAGAGCACATGTTGTAATGAGTACTGGATGTTATACGCAAATAATGAATCTTGGAACACTACATCAAAAACTAATATGTATTATACAGCGACTAACATAACATAACAAACAAAAAGACTTAACTAGTCCTTATTATGCTGACACCAGTTTACTAAAATAAAATAGTTCTGACCTCAAAAAAAAAAGTTAAAAATAGAACTACTTTATAATCCAGTAATGGCACTACTGGGTATTTATCCAAAGGATACAAAAACACTAATTCTAAGTAATATATGCACCCTGATGTTTACAGCAGCGTTATCTACAATACCCAACATATGGAAATAATCCCCATGATCGTCAACTGAAGAATGGATAAGGAAGAGGTGGTAAATATAATGGAATATTACTCAGCCATAAAAAAGAATGAAATCTTTCCATTTGCAGTACCTGGATGGAACTGGAGTGTATTATGCTAAGTAAAATAAGTTAGTCAGAGAAAGACAAATACCCTTTGATTTCAATCATATGTGGAATAAGAAACAAAACAAACATGCAAAGGAGAAAGAGACAGAGAGAGAGGCAAACCAAGAAATAGATGTTTAACTCTAGAGAATGCACTATCAGAGGAGTGGTGGGGGGATGGGTTAAATAGGGCATGGGGATTAAGGGGTGCATTTGTTGTGATGAGAACTGGGTGTCATATGGAAGTGTTGAATCACTATATTGTACACCTGAAACTCATATTACAGTTTATGTTAACTAACTGGAATTTTAATGAAAACTTAAAAAAAATGTTGAGGACCAAATGAAAACTTGTAGATTAATATAATCCCACTTTAAAAAATTTGTGCATGTGTATATGTTGCATACATATAAATATATAAGTATGTTTATGTTCATATGTGGATGTGTCCCTGGGGGGTCACATAGGTTCATATGTGGATGGTCCTACTAGGGGTAAACTGAAGAGCTTCATGTTAAGACCAGGAGAGACACAAACACTGGGGGCGAGGGAGGAAAGAGAAAGAGAAAAAGGAGATTAAAAAAAAAGCAGACCATCATGTTGACTCTTCTGAGGCAAATAGCCCAAGGTTCAAGTAATGGCTCCAGCTCCAGAAGACATGAGTTGGAAACCTGCATCCACCACTTCTCAGTTGTATGACCTTAGGAGGACTGGTTAGTGGCTGTGGTCCTCCAGGTGCTCCTGCAGAGAACAAGGAGAATGACGTCCATTTCTCCGATCATTACAAGGATAGACTGTGCCATGCTGTGTACAATGGGCATGGTGAGCACTCAGATCAGGCTGGCCCACGAGAGCGGAAGATGGTGACCCCTACCATCCGAGGAGGGTGGTGACTAACTGAACACAGCAGATGCTGAGTTTTTGCCTCTAGCACAAACACACAGAGAAGAGTGATTTGGAATATAACGATAATGACTTGGGTTTTCTCTAGCCATTCAAAGTATGCTGTTTTACTCCGGTAACTGACATGGGTAGACAGGCAAAGGTAGTCAGTATTGCCGTGGTTGTTGGTGTTGTTATTGTTCAAAACATACACTTCATTACTTCATTTTTATAATGGCTTCGTTGAGATCTCATTCACATAGCAATCTACCTACTTGCAACTTATAATTCATTTTCCTAAATTCACAAAACTGCGAACTATCAGCAGCACTGTTATGAGCTGAATTGCATCCCCCCAAATTCCTATGCCGAAGCCACCACTCTCACTACCTCAGATGGTGAGACAGGGTCTTTAAGAGGTGATGACAAAGAAACGAGATGGTTAGGTGGGCCCATATCCAATGTGACTGGCTGTCCTTACAGGAGGAGGAGATCAGGACACAGACAGACACAGAATGACCAGTGAAGATGCTCAAAGAACATGGCCGTCTGTGCACCAAGGAGAAGGGCTTCAGAAGAAACCAATCAGCCAACACCTCGACCTCAGACTTCAGCCTCTGGAACTATGGAGAAAATACATTCCGGCTGTTTAAGCCCCTCTGTCTGTGGTACTATATCATGGCAGTCTTAGCCAACTAACATAATTACTTCCTAATTCCAGAGCATTCCATCACCTCAAAAAGACACTACATACCATTAGCAGTCGCTATCCATTCCCTACCCCTCCCAGCCCCAGGCAAGCACTAATCTACTTCCTGTCCGCATGGACACTTCCTATCAATACACTCACACAGTACGTGGTCTGTCTTGCCCGGCTTCTTTCACTTAACACTGTATTTTTAAGGGTCATCCATGCTGTAGCTGGTCAATAAGTATTTTTATTGTCAAATAATATTTCACTGTATGAATATACAGAACATTTTTTTTTAAGATTTTATTTATTTGACAGAGAGAAATCACAAGTAGGCAGAGAGGCAGGCAGAGAGGGAGAGGGGAGAAAGCAGGTTCCCTGCGGAGCAGAGAGCCCGACGCGGGGCTCGATCCCAGAACCCTAGGATCATGACCCGAGCCGAAGGCAGAGGCATTAACCCACTGAGCCACCCAGGCGCCCCTACAGAACATTTTTTAAATTCATTCATCAATTGATATGTGAGCTCTTTGTACATTTTTGCTTTTACAGGTAATGCTGTTTTGAATCTTTCTGTACATATTCATGTGTAGACATCTTTTCAGTTTTCTTGGGTATGTACCACGGGGTAGAATTGCCAGGTCATATGATAACTCTAAGCTTAAATGGTTTTTTGAAGAGCTGCAGAACGGCTTTCCAAGGTGGCAGCAACATTTTACATTCCCACCAGCAATGGATGAGGGGTTCTACATTTCAACGTTTCCACATCTCTGCTAACAGTTGCTCCTGGCTTTTTAATTACAGGCACACCATGTGTCATCGCCTTCGACTTTGTTTTGCTTTGCAGATTGTTGTGGTAACTCTGTGTTGAGCAAGTCTGTCAGTACTATTTTTCCAACAGCTTTTGCTCACTTTGGGTCTCTGGGTCACATTTTGGTGGTTCTCACAATATTTCAAACTTTTTCATTATTATTGTGTTTGTTTTGGTGACCCGTGACCAGGGATGAGGACTCACTGAAACCTTAGATGATGGTTAGCATTTAATAGCTATGAAGGATTTTTAAACTAAGGTATAGGAGTTCTGCCATTGGCACATGTAATAGATTACATTACAGTGTGAACATAACTTTTCTGTGAACTTCTAACCAAAAATTTCATTTTTCTTGCTTTATTGTGACATTTGCTTTATTGTGGTAGTTTGGGACAAATCCCAATATACCTAGGAGGCATGCCTGTGTAACCATTTACTGGGTAAAAGTAGTATCTCATTGTGTTTTTGATTTTCATTTCCCCAACGGATTGTGATGCTAAATATTTTTTTCAGATTTTTAAAAATTTTTTATTAAATTAATTTATTTATTTTCAGCATAACAGTATTCATTATTTTTTCACCACACCCAGTGCTCCATGCAATCCGTGCCCTCTATAATACCCACCACCTGGTACCCCAACCTCCCCCCACCCCCGGCCACTTCAAACCCCTCAGACTGTTTTTCAGAGTCCATAGTCTCTCATGGTTCACCTCCCCTTCCAATTTTCCCCAACTCCCTTCTCCTCTCTAACTCCCCATGTCCTCCATGCTATTTGTTATGCTCCACAAATAAGTGAAACCATATGATAATTGACTCTCTCTGCTTGACTTGTTTCACTCAGCATAATCTCTTCCAGTCCCGTCCATGTTGCTACAAAAGTTGGGTATTCGTCCTTTCTGATGGAGGCATAATACTCCATAGTGTATATGGACAACATTTTCCTTATCCATTCGTCCGTTGAAGGGCATCCATAGTTTTGCCATTTGTATATTTACCTTGAGAAATGTGTATTTGAATCCTTTGTTCATTTTTAAAAAAATTGAGTTGTCTTTTTATTATTGAGTTGTAAGAATTTATACAGTCTAGATCCAGGCCCCTTATGGGATTTATCAGCGTTTTATTCCATTCTATGAGTTGCTTTTTCACCTTCTTAATAGTGTTTTTTGACACACATACATTCCTAATTTTTATGAAGTCAAATAATCTATTTTTCTTTGGTTGTTATGCTGTTGGTGTCATAAAAAAAAAGAATGTGTGTAACAACTTATTTAGCTCTGAAATAACTCAAAATTTAAAAAATAATAAAATCATGAAAAACCTATTTTCCTCCCAATGTAAGCACATAGCACAAGACACTATTCAATGATTGACATCCTGAAGTTTTCAATAATTAAGTTAAATATTTCTTAATGGTAGACTTCATTGTTATATTATTTAATATTTGTTATAATCAATTCAATATTGCATTATATTAAATAATAAATTTGTCGGTTTATATTAAAAAAAAAAGAAACCCAAGACTAAGCAAAGGTCAAAACAATTTACTTCTGTTTTAAAATTTTCTTTTAAAAGTTTTCATAATTCTAGCTCTTATATTTAGGTGTTTGGTCT
Source organism: Neogale vison (assembly GCF_020171115.1). NCBI lineage: Eukaryota > Metazoa > Chordata > Mammalia > Carnivora > Mustelidae > Neogale > Neogale vison. Next base: position 144,116,845 of record NC_058102.1, read on the forward strand.
ACTTTGAGTTAATTTTTTAATATGGTGTGAGGCAGAGATCTTGCTTCATTATTCTACATGTGGATGTCCATTTCATTCACCGTTTGGTGACAAGACCGTTGCTTTCCCATTGAATCATCTTGGTACCCTGGTTGAAATGACTTAACCGTTAATGCCAGTTTTATTCATGGAATCTTGAACGCATTCCTCTGGTGCACGTGGCTATCTTTGTGCCAGGATCACCCAGTCTTGATTCCTGTATTTTGTTTGACGTCAAAGTGAGCCCTCCAACTTTGTTCTTCTTTTCCAACGACGTTTTGGCTATTTTGGTCCCTTGTGTTTTCTTTACTTCATCTTAATTCAGCATTTTGTTTGGATTGTTGTAACTTACACCCAAAGGAAAATGTGTTCTGCAGCTGGAGGAAAGTATCTCACGGAGCTCAGACTGAAACAATCTGCATTTATGCCTAGTATCTCTGTATACTTACTAGGTATTCCTTTCTTTTACTCCTCAAAGAGTCCTGATTATGCATGCTGAAGTGTCTGGTCATCCTCGTTTTCGATCACATGAGTTGCAGAACTCTTTCCATACCCGGCTAGGGAATTGAGTCTGTCTGAGAACTAGGTACAATCCATAAGCCATTCCAATGCCGTGGAGCTACTTGAAATCATCCTTCGCTTCAACTTTTACAGATAAGCTTATCAATCACTTTTAATGTCAAGTTCTCTCTCACAGGATATCCTCTAAGTAAGGTTTTTTTTTTTTTTTAATCAATCCCTTTCACTGACTTTCTCCTTTAGGAGAAAGGGACAAAAAGCATGGAGAAAATGTGCTTTCAATACCTCCTTTTATCTCTCTAATATTACTACGTTTGAAAATACTTTAGAGTATTCTTTCTTATTTAAATATTTTTCTTACTACTGGAAAAAGAATTTACATAAAATATTTAAATTTAGTAAATAGGCTTTTGTAAATCATGTCCAGTGATACTCAATAACAAATAATACTCAGGGAAATGTTAGCGTTGAATTAGTCTAGTGTGGTGCAGCAGCCTTGATAATAAAGGCAAATTTGGGAAAGGATTTAATGTATAATCAAGCATTTAAAGTGAGTAAGGAATGAAAAGCCCCCGAGGCAAAGTATAAGAATATTGGTTTGGAACTCCACGGCAGGCCTGAGATCAGGAATTTAGCACCTACAGGATTTATATCTGGGTTGTTTGGTTTTACTTTTCTCTTTGAAGATTGTATTTTACATGGGCCTGGAATAGTACACGAATACACTCAGTCTTCTAATCCCATAACTGTGAAAAGTTGATGTAAAATGTGAAATAAAAATTAGAAAAATATTTGAAATTAGTATTAAACATTTTAATTGTAGATGGATTTTTGGTGTCCTCTCTGTCTTGGGACATTTACTTAGAAAGAGAGTGGCTCTTCGATATGAGCAAACATAGCTAAATAAGAAAACGTTAAAGCACTTTACTAGGCCTGTGGAAATGTTCTGTAGTGTAGTGTACTAAAATCAGGTCAATGATATCAAGTTGGTTTTATTGTGGGGGAAGATAATTTATGCAATGAAGAGTATCAATGCTGATTCAACACAATATATATTCAGTAATTCACTACATTACCTCAAGACTCCAAAAGTTACTTATTGCAAAAGTTTTCCTTTGCATAAGGTGGTAAGTGTTTTAATATGAAAGCAAAAAAAAAAAAAAAAAAAGAAGAAGAAGAAGAAGAAAAACAGAAAGGAAAAAGATGCATTGTTATTTTATGCTTTCTCTCTCTGTATCTGCTCTGCAGGGAGTGTTTTGGTTCTGTGTTTCAAACAATTCACCAGTGAATTCTCAGCAAGGTCAAGAATGAAAGGAACAATTGCGCCCGGTGTTAGAGAAGCTAAAAGAAGCCACAAGATCACAATATTGGACTGCAGGAGACTCTTAACTTTGCTTTTGAAGAATGTGTCAGTGGATATATGAATGGAATATGTATTAAGTTCTATCATTTTTCCAGTTAAAGGTCACTTCAAAGCAGATGATTTCTCCTCCTACCTCTCCCTCTTCCTCTCTTCCGCTCTCACATACAGACATACTCACACACTCCCTTATACAGGCACACACCCCCGCACAGACACACGTGCTCACCTAGGCATTCACACCCATAGGCACACACTGACACAGGAACACACACACTCACACAGACACACACGGTTATACATAGGAACACACAAGGACACGCTTCCTCTATAAGGTGACACATGCGGATGGGTAATAATACCGACTTCCCAGAATTTGTATCATATCCTGACTATTTTAAAGAAATGGAGTGTGGCCTTTTTATTTTCATGTCCCTTATGACTTTAGGAAGAAATGGTAAAGACTGACAAGGATCAAAAGAATGCTTTGCAACTAACTTGGTCTGGATTACCAAGGAGATTTTATGAGGTTATTTAAACAGCAGAGGAAAAACTAATGCATTGGGGTGGACGTAATGTCTTGCTCATAAAGAATTAAACATTCACTATATTATTCTACATGTTTTGAGAAGTGTGGCATTCCACTTGAATAAAATCTACATCACCCTAAAATATATCCTTAATGAATTATTAGTGTATGACTCTATATTTAAAATAAATGCTTTTCGGTCAAAATAGAAAAAACTCAACTAAGAAAGGAATCTTCTACTCAAGTCACAAAATTTGCAACTGTTGTAGGGAAGTCAGTGAACTAAGACGCAGCAGTTTTGGAGGGGTAGTTCTTAAGCACGTGCACATGGGTTTTTGGTAAAGTTACACCCTTCTCAGCTCTGCCCTACAATGGAAAATACACACCAAGAACTTTGGGAACTAATAAGAGCCATTTCATTTTATTCTGACACTTGAGTCTACTATTTAATTGTTACATATAATCCTATTCACAGCAACTGGAAACAATAAGAACTTTCTTGTCCACTTTTGCAATTGCCTCATGAATCAAAGAGCACCAATAGGCTGCAAAAGTCCTAATAATAAAAATGCACCATAAATTTCTTTAAGCAATTGTCATATTTCATGCCTTATTACTAAATGGAATTTTAAAAAATGGAACCCTGATTTTTTGTTGAATAAAAGGTCTCTTATTCAAATATATTGTAATGTGACCAAGGGAAGTTATGGTTCCATATAAGGACTTGCATCATTCATGACAATGAAGGCAGAAACTCAAATCTACATGTTGGTCGTTCTGCCCTCCTTTCTCCCCATCTCCCTCATCCCACCATACTTCAGCAAACAATGCTATCACAAATGATTAAATGTCTGCTTCCCACTGGACTCCTTGTCTGAACCACTGTGTACAAGAAGTGGGTCAAGATCATGTTTCCGACCTGTGGTGCTCTAGACATAGCTCTTTGTCCTGATTACAAGTGATATGACATGGAGTTTGTTGGTTTTCTTTTTCAGCAACCCTTTGGTAACCCTTATTTACCACAACCAACAGGGGAGGGGAGTTAACCCATGCATGAAAGAAAGCAGAACTCTTTTTTGAACGTATCTTTCTTATGGAAAATTATAGCATGGACACTGTGTCATGTGGTAGATAATGTTCTAAATAATGTCCTGTGGCAACTGTAGTCGGAGGTTTCTAAAGTAATACACTGGCAGTTGTATGTTGAATAAATTCCCCTGATAAATAGAATACTTGCTACAGCTTGTAAACTTCTGCAATAGGTGTTTAATAAATGCTTACCGGTTTCCTGAATTCTGAGAATTTTTGCATGTCTCTTACACACAACAAAATCAGTAAGTAGAAGAGACAAGGCTATACAAATGTTCCGATCCAAGATCAAGATCTGAACACAGAACAATTGATTTATGAAATTCCAGACTGCAGTAGATGCCTTGAAAGAATTCCAGACGAAGATTCATACCGATATCGATGCAGTAGGAATCACAGCGTGTGCCAACACCCAACTTCATACTGACCGCAGGAGGACTCTCATACATGTTACAGTGTCTGGTGGTGGGCAGTGGTGTCCCACTGTCGTGGATGTGAGTGTGTGTGTGTGTGTTTATGTGAGAGAGAGAGAGAGAGAGACACCCACCCTTAATGACCATATGGAGTCATCCTTTTTCTGATCCATTCTTCTAGGGATGCCTGAGTAGCTCAGTCAGTTAAGGGGTTGCCTTTGGCTTGGGTCCTGAGATTGAGCCCCACGCTGGGCTCCCTACTCAGTGGGGGGTCTGCTTCTCTCTCTCCTTCTGTTGCTCCCCATGCTTGCGCTGTCTCAGTTGCACACTCTCTCTCAAATAAATAAATAAAATCCTAAAAAAAAAAAAAAAAAGAAAATCCATTCTTCTACCAGCATGCTTGAAGCGAGACTCAAATTTTCCATGAGGATAATTTTTACTGTATTCCATTGGCAATTTTAAAGAAAATTTTAAAGAAATTTTAAAAGAAAATATAATTTATTGATATAAAATGCCAATTAAATGGCTTCAAAAGAATTGATAATTCTTGTAAAACTGGTTGAGTCATTGTGCCAACATCTCTATATAATATATATGTGTGTGTGTATATATATATATATATATACATATATATGTGTATATATATACATATGTGTGTGTATATATATGTGTATATATATACACATACACACATACATATATAATTATATTTAATTCCTACAATTGCTCTATAATATAAACAAAATTATCCTTATTAAATACATAAGGAAATTAGGAGGTTATGAGTTCTATCACCTATTATTGCAAAAAAAATCATCAGGTTGTATGAAGGTGCACAATCTTCTGCAAATTGAATATTTTTAGAATAAGCAATGAATACATATGTGACAATATATAAGAAATATATGAAGTATTAACATCATGTGTCAGAAGTGTAATATAACCCAAAGGACATGTTTATTCCTATTAACCTCTTTGTCTGTTTTTAGTGATACCATGAAATGCAGGATCAAGGCAGAATCCCAGGAACTGCGAACACACCAGGGTCCCATATCTTTGTCCTTAACAGATATTTAATGCCAGGGAGTTAACTCTGTGGACACACTAGAAGACCTTCTGTAGAACGAGAATGCACAGACACTGTATGAAACTAAGTCACATCCATTTTTGAAGCAGATGCTGTGTGTTTCTTTCTGCAGCCGATTCTCTGACTCTCCAGTAGAAACACTGCTGGTCTACCTAGCGCCCGGAACGGCCAGGTGATAACCACTCCCTCAGGCCAGCAGAGCACCTGTTGGTTTTATATCCCGCACTGCTCTATAAGGGGCACCATTTCTTGTTCCCCACTTAGGGGAACGCTAGAGCTCTGGGCCTCCTTAAATACATCATCAAGATTTTATATTAAAATAATTGTTACACTGAAAGAGAACCTGAAAACCGCTAGAATTCTTACTATAGTAGAACACTTCTCAAAAGAAGTGTCCATGCACGAGCTCCTCAATTATTAAAATAATGTGTGTTTAGTATAAAGTGCTAGAAAGTATGAGGAAGAGGAAAACATTCTGTAATTCTACCACCCATTAATCAGGTGAACTTTAAAACTAGGATTGTTCTTGGGCTACCCGAGGGCTCAGTTGCTTAAGCATCTGTCTTCAGCTCAGGTCATGATCCTGGGGTTTTGCTTCTCCCTCTCCCACTCCCCCTGCTTGTGCTCTCTGTCTCTCTCTTTCAGATAAATAAATAAAATCTTGGCTCAGTGGGTTAAGCCGCTGCCTTCGGCTCAGGTCATGGTCTCAGGGTCCTGGGATCGAGTCCCACATCGGGCTCTCTGCTCAGCGGGGAGCCTGCTTCCCTCTCTCTCTCTCTGCCTGCCTCTCCGACTACTTGTGATTTCTCTCTGTCAAATAAATAAATACAATCTTTAAAAAAAAATCTTAAAAAAAATAAAACTAAGATTCTCTACTACATTTTAAGTATCCGCTAATACATTATTACATGGTCTTCTAAATTCTCACTTTTCTGACTTTATTATCATTTCTATGACAAGTTTTCTACCATTAGACACTTACATTATTGTTTATTATATACTCACATGATGTGGTGATAAACTTCTTTCGATATGAATCAAAATAAGTATAAAATAAATACAGTTATCCTTATTTCTTCTCATTGCTTTCAAGTATATATTCCTAATGGTATTTCTGGGTCAAAAGTTCTGCATATTTATTGCTTTAATATATACTGATAACTGCTATCCATCAAGGTCATGTTAATTTGTAGCCTGGCCATCAGAGCGGATGTCCATTTTCCTGCAGTCTTACAGATGTGAAGTATGAGCACAGCATGTTGGTTTGCCAGAGAAAATCATGTTTTACCGCTGTTTTGATTCGCAACGTTTATTGCTTAAACAGAATGTTTTATGTGTTTACTTGTCATTTGCTTTTTCTTATATGTCCATGCTTTGGCCATTTTTCTATTATAGTGTTGACATTTTTCACATGACTTTTATGGGAGGTAAATAGAGGAAGAAAGCTAACGCATTGCATTGGGAGCATTTTAGACTTGTTTTGTATTAACCTTTGCACACACTGTGAGCATTAACTCAGTGAAAAAATTATATGTACCAGTGGTCAGGAAATGTGGTTGGTAGAGCCCATTTGTGAATAACTGGGATAAAAATTTAAAGATTAAAAAAAAAATTTTTCTTTTTGAAAAAAATCCTTGTCCTTGAAAAATACTTGAAAAAAATGAATGCGTGACCCATTTTAAACCATCTGGTCCAGAGTATTTTTTTAAAGGAAAGAGCCACTTAATAATAAGAGAGTGATAATGTTAGTAACAGTTAACATTTGCTGGGAGTGTATTTGTAAGGCACTGTGCCAAGCACTTCATATTCTCAAAACACTTCATGAAATAGATACTCTGTCCACATTTTATAGTCAAAGAAACTAACTCATAATGTAACATGCACAAGATTACTAAACCAGTGTATATATCCCACCACGGTTTTACTCTGGCCTAGACGGTGAAAAAAATGTGCATAAAATTACCTTCCGTTGTCATGGAAGAAGGAGATTTCCTAAAATAAAATCCTGGAATTAATGTGTTCAGTTAAACCCTATGAAATGAGTAGGTAGGTCAATAGTCACTAAATATTGATCATATAAGTTTATGTGGTTCACACAAATTTATTTGAAATGGTTAGAAAATACAGGAAAAAGTGCATTCGAACAAACTGTAAAAGAAAATTAGTTTTGGGGATGTCATTACTTTATAGAGGGTAAAGGTGTCATCGACAGAGGGCACACAAACTTTCAGCACTTAAAAAAATGTCCTTTTACAAAGATTATACATCTTGTGAATGTCTTCTTGAATATTCAGCGACTATAAAGTTTTTTTTTTTTTCATCATACTGGTTGAATTTTTTGACCCCTTTGTCTCCTGCTCTTTCTCCATACCCAACTGTATTCTCTCTCCCCGTCTCCTGTTGTCCCGCTTACTCTCCATCTTCTTCTCTGCTGCTCTGCCTTTCTCTGTGTCTAGGGATGTTGGGTATGGAACTAGCAGGTAGTATGCTTGATGCTACCTACATTCTCTTTTATGTGGTGGTGAATGGGACAGTCTTTTCAGGAGTTTATTTATGAGGTGGTGGAGAAGAAAAGAGGTGACTTGTTTCCAGTAGATAGAAAACCATTTTGCAGTGACACTTAAGATAATCCTGGAGATGGTGGGGGACCCTTCTTCCACTGGAGGTGACTTGGAAAACTGGGATGTTTGATGGGAAGGAGCCCCAGGAGAGCACTGTTTTCTTATTGAACTTAAAAGACAGAAACTGAAATTCTAGGCTGCTAACATCAGAATTCATGAGGCTGAGGACTGGAGGTATGTAGTTTCACTTAACAGCACCATGTTTATAAGGAAAATGAAGTTCTCAGTTAAAAATCTTCCCACAAAGAAAACTTTACATTCAGATAGTTTCACTGGTAAATTTTATCAACCTTTTCAAAAAGAAATATACATGCTCTACTCAAGTTTTTTAAGATATTAGAGGAATACAGAATGGTTTCCATTCATCCTATGGGATTAGTACCAGTCTGATATCAAACTCTGATAGACTTTTTTAAAAAAAAAATTGACTAAAATCTCTCATGAACATGAAGAGCAAGATCTGAACAAAACATCGGCAAATAAAATCCAACAAAAACATAAAAGTAAAGTGCATTTTACATTCCTGATGTAAAAGCCACAATTCACAAAATCACCGTCTTGTTAGAACAGAAGAGTAGATCCATATGATGATCTAAAAAGATACAGAAAAATCATTTGCCAAAACTCAAAAGAAAAAAAAAACCCCAAAATAAAACACCACCATGACGAACACTGAAGGATAGAAGGGAAGCTTCTTGACTGATAAAGGCACCTACTAAACTGCTCACCCAACATCTTATGTAAAATCAGAAACAAGGCGAGGATGTGAGCTCTCACCACTGCTCTTTGGCATCGTACCGGAGGGCGAAAGTCTCGATACAGTGGAAACATCACGGCAATTGAAGACAAAGGGGATAAGATTGTCTTCATTCTCCGCGGTCATTATCACTTATATATAAAATCCTTAGAAAACTATAAAACATTTACTGGACTAATAAATGAAAATAGTATGGTGGCAGAGTGACTGGCCAAGAACAAAAGCAGTTGGATTTCGACAGTGCAGGAGCAGAGACTTGGGGGAAAATGTAGATATGGAGGGATTTTAAAAAATGCCATTTAGAGTAGCATAAAAACCATAAAGTATTTGGGGCAAGTCTAACAAGAGGTATACAAGACCTCTACGCTAGAAATGACAAGACTTTGAAGAGATATGAGAGAGGAGGACCCACATAACATGAAAGTTATACCATGTTCAGGGATTGGAAGATTCACTGTCATTAATGTGTCTAGTTTGCTGCTTCTGTACAAACCTGGGGGTGGAGAGATGAATAGTTCCCTGGACTCAAGGGCCACAATGGGAGATGGTTCTGACCCTGATGCCCCCTCTCTAAGAGGGCTTTATGGCAGGGCTCCTGGTGGTCAGATACAGAGGCAGCTGGGACCCTCTGCATGGCTCTTAGGATGTCTGACTCTTCCCTGTAATGTTCCCCTTACGCATGGCTGCTGATGGAAATGTCAGTGTGGTCCTCTGAAGAAGCGCTGGAGGAATCATCACTGTACATGTTTGCTTGGCTCACAGCGCCTCATATCATGGAGTCAAGTCTCTCCTTTTCCATTTCTGGAAGTTGTCATGCTCACATCTGATTTCAAAATATATTCGAAGATAAGGCAAATGACTTCAGCAAGGACAGTCCATAATTCCCTAGTGCTGAAATTAATAATGATGGTACGTGCATTAGAAATACCCGTGATGTTCTTTTTTTAAAAAATAATTTTATTTTCTTTTTCAGTGTTCCAAGATTCATTGTTTATGCACCAAGCCCAGTGCTCCATGCAATAATGTTCTTTAAAGCTGCAGATTTCTGGACCCCGTATCTGACCAGCCAGTCAGATAGGCCCTGGCCGCTCCCACAGGCCCACATTTTAAAAGCCCTCCTGCTGATGGGATGCACACTACAGTCAGAGAAAAAGTCACTTCCCTGGCGAGGCAAGTGGAAAAAATGGCAGAGAGCTAGAGCCTTAACCCCAGGAATTATTCAGGCAAGCGTAATTACCAGAATGTTTATCTAATAACAGACAACGTAGAGATTTCAAGGGGGAGGCCAGGCAAAGCTGATGTGTGTTTATAGAAGAGAAATTTATTCAGAGTAGGTCCTGCGTGGCGCCAGGATAAACGGGGAAGTCCATTTAACCCTTTGGAGGAAGGAAGCATTTAGACCTGAATGAGGTGCTACGGCTTCCTGGGGTCTAGGGCCGAGCTCTGGTCTCAGGGGAGATGTGACTGACCAGGTGCCTAAGAGGGCGAGGTAGCAAGTGACCACGGAACTGCGATCTGGGGACAGCGCTGCGAGCAGGCGCGGCTTCCGAGGTTCTGGGGCGCGGGGCTCCCCCTGATGTGCGGAACGTTTGACCCCGAGACCTTTCTTCCGACATCAGGGAAATCACCACCTCCGGATCTTCATCTTCCACGAAACCCTCGGACCATTTCCCCCCGATTCTTTCCTCTGGCTCGTGTGCCAGTCACCCGCCACGGTGGTGCCGTCTCACGCTCACGCGGGTGTGACGGGCGAGCACCTGTCCCCGCGGTCGCGCAGTGGGGCGCTTCTCCGGCCCCCACCTTCACGGCCCAGAGCGCTGGTCCCAGAGCAGGGGCCCCCTACTCGGAACGAACCTTACCTTCTCCGTCGCCGCTTCCCGCGATCCCCGAGGCCGAGAGACACCTGCTGGGCAGGGTGTTCCCAGGCCAAACGCCCCAGCTTCTCAGCGGGTGGCGCCGGCTGTTCATGACACAATGTTACCCCCTGAGCTAGGATTGGGAAGTGTCTGGCAACTTCACAGAGTGTTTTCCAATCACCACTCAAAGTGTATGGGGAAGCGCTGGGGGGCTCAGGTCCCGATCCCAGGATCCTGGGATGGGTGGGGGGTGGGGGTGGGGGAGTCTGCTCCTCTCTCTGCCCTTCCCCCACCTTCTGTTCACTCTCTGTCTCTCAAATAAATGAATAAAATCTTTAAAAAATATATACAATAAGATGGGTGACAAATCCTGGCATTTCAAAAGTACGTTCAGTGGTTGCCATCTTTAATTCTGATGGTTAGACAAACAACCGAATCCTGACAGGATGGTTTTTAATCACTTCCTTTGGGAGAGCTATGTGCTCTGGGCGTGGGGGGCAGGGGCGACAGAGGGTGCATTCCTGCAGATTCGAAGCCTTTTCTCTTTTGTGCTGTTTATGGCACTCAGTAAAGATTTGAAAAACAGAGCCTGTCTTCTGGAGATGGCTTTACATTCTTCAGGTCTATCAAAAGCTTAAAGAAATATTATGCAAAAGAAAGAGTAAAGTGTAAAGTTCTAATTAAGTTAAAGTGTCAGTTTTGCTACAAAGGGTTTTGGCACTGTGGGGTGTTCCACCGGAAAGAGGCAGTGAGCTGCGAATTTCATTCCAAGCTGTGGTGCTAGTTCCATCAGAGACCAAATTAAGACCCTGTGTAAACCATTTCCTGGATCTGGACTTCTAGGCCACTGGTCAAAAAACTAATCATGTACTGTATTGGAAAAGGGACCCCATTTAAGGAGCCTGCCATCCCTAAAATGCTTACTTTAATGAATCAATTGAGTATATGGTGTTGCCCTAGTTTGTACTGGGGAGAAATCTTCCTTGAAAATACAAATCCTAATTATAGCTTGATACTTTCCCACGTCTGGCTGTATAGTGATTTTACTAAATGGACTGAACCACAAGTCACTTTGGTTTTCCTAGCATGAGGAGACACACTCAAAGATAAACATTCCACAAAGGAGACATTCTGTGTCACCCCTGCCGATGGTTTATGCCACGGATGGCTTAGGAGACCAATGTGTGGATGGGAAAAACAAAGGTGTTTGGCTAGGATTGGCAATTGACCAGGGAGCCCAGGGAGCCCATGTCTGGACCCTGTGTCTCTCTTGTGGGCTGTGGAGGCTCTCTGGAGTGTTGGGCAGCTCTGTGTGTAGACCCATTAAATTTGACTAGGAACAAAAGGGGTTTTGCCTGGTTCTCTATTTAACATTAAACAGCAGAGTTCACATTTTCTACCCAATATGCACCTTCATTATTTACCACAGACTTCCATACGAATTTCAGATCCTCTGAGGACATGCATGAACTCTCCGGGGAGGACAAAGTATGGTGAGGTTGATGTGTCTGACTTGATAACAAACCCAGTAAATTTTCCTGTTTTTCAGATTTCATGTTCTGGGCGTCTCCATCACACGCCCAACGCTGACACACAAGATAAACATCAGACTTTTCAGGAAAGGAGCAGTTCGTTAAAAACTACAAAAATAAAAAGAACTCAGACTGTCTCATTTCTGTTTTTCTGGTTTCCTTTCTTTTTCTGTGTTGGAGGCCTGTTCTTTACAACTCACTGAGCTGTTGAGTTTAAGGGAGGGCAGGATTTCATTTGAAGTGAAGCTGGGCTGAATGGCCCCTTTGGAAACTTCCCAAGTACAGAGGAAAGGATGCTCGGCATTCCAGGCCGATGACAGAACGAAATGTGACCGGTGTCAAATGCTCTCTGCTTTCCCGGGGCAAGCCCATCCAGGAAGTGGCCATTAAATACAAAATGGACTTCTGGCCTGAAATATAATCCCAACGTTTCCCTACCTGCTTTCCTGCCAGGATTGTTTGAATGACGCTATCAGTGGGTGGATGTGATTGTTCAACTCTTCTACCTTGACTCTTGGTGGCAAAATAAATCATGCAACATAATTCATACCCTGTCACCAAAGATGGTTTTCTATTATTCGAGAGCAGAAGAGTTACTCTGAGACCAAGGAAAAGACAGAAACACATTTTCTCCCTTTTCTTCCAAGGTGTATGATCAATCGCTTTTAAATATATGACATGTCTTTCCAATTTGGATGAATACTGTTTTTCATTCTGTGTGTCCTGTGTAGTATATGTAGACATAGGTTCGTAGGTTTTACATAAAAGTCACATCTGGATGTAAATATGTCATGCCCAGATTTTACATACATTTTTACTTTATATATGTTAGATTTTAATATATGTATATCTGAGTATAAGTATTCATATGGTTATGTTTATTTTACATCTAAGCATAAATATTTATATTAAGTATAAATATTTTTATATTAAGTATATTATATTAAATATTTATATTAAAATGTGCATATGGAGGGAATCCCTTATTGCCTTTATATATGACCACATAAAGATGTATGCGTTCATACATTTCGCAAATATTTTTTGAGCACCTGCTTTGTCAAGCAGTATTCTAGATTTGGGGGATATTCCGACAAAAGTTAAACCAAAATTCTGCCCTCATGAGTCTAACATGTTGTTAGTTTTATCATTCTTGACTAACTGTTGCTACTTGGCGTAAAGCAGGTGCATCTGTGCCCTTATTGGTATCAAAAGTATTATTATTCAAGCAGAGAAAGTCAATTATCATATGGTTTCACTCACTTGTGGAGCTTAAGGAATAACATAGAAGGCATTAGGAGAAGGAAAGGAAAAGTGAATTGGGAGAAATCAGAGGGGGAGATGAGCCATGAGAGACTGTGGACTTTGAGAAACAAACTGAGGGTATTGGAGGGGAGGAGAGTGAGGGTTTGGGTAAGCCTGGTGGTGGGTATTAAGGAGGTTACGGATTGCATGAAACACTGAGTGTGGTGCATAAACAATGAATCTTGGAACCAGGAAAAAAAGAATACAAAATTTAAAAAAAGGAACAGTGAGAAAAATATTATTATAGGAGATAATATATAACTGGCATTTTTTTGAGCTCTAGCTTCATTTGTATCAATTATTAAGTGCAAGACAGTTTTGCCTTGATCAATTCCATTTTGTTATATTTTAGAAGTATGATCTTTATTAGGAAGCATCCTACAGCATTTGTAATTCTTATTTTAGATTTTAATAAGCTTTTACACTATTAAAAATACAAAGGCACACAAATTTCAAATAACAGTATAATTATTTCCCTTCTACATTAATTTATTGATAGATAAATAGCACAGACAATTTTGTGTTCTGTATTCCAGTTCAAGGTCCAAAGTCACATTTCTTCTTTGAGCATAATCTTCTCTGTTCATAGCCATCACTCTGTGTTGTTTATTTGATTATGAAACCCGTATAAGACAGGTTGTAGGGGTGCCTGGGTGACTCAGTGGGTTAAGCCTCTGCCTCTAGCTCAGGTCATGATCTCGGGGTTCTGGGATTGAACCCTGCGTCCGGCTCTCTGCTTCCCCTTCTCTCTGCCTGCCTCTCTGCCTACTTATGATCTCTGTCTGTCAAATAAATAAATAAAATATTTTAAAAAAAGATAGTTTGTAAAAATATATAAACTACAACAAGAACGTTAAAACGGATGATAAAACAAAAGTGGAGATACATACCGGGTGTACCTCCGTGACTAAAATGCATTCCTGATCGTGGATATTATGCCTTTTAACCACAGCTGCAGATTAAAATGTTTAGGGATGTCAAAAATTCAGATTCCCAGACCCTTAGATCCCCCCGTAGAGTCTGATTTGATTGGTCAGGCAGAAGACCCTCGACCACCTACTTGTCTCTTAGTTTCTGGGCAAATCATGCCACTGAATTCAAAATGTCCACAAGGTTGAGATACGTAAGAAGCTGTGGTCGTAGAACGAAGTAGATGTTTCCTGCGGGATGCTCATGGGAGGACGTACTGGGACATAAGGAACTGTATCCTCACCATAGACACATTTCTGTGAAGGGCGCAGTGAGCAGAGCCATTGAGCTCTTCTGTGTACTGATTCTGAAGGTGGCATCATATTTCTTCCATTGCTGTTAAAATTTTCTCAGCTTCTCTGTTATTAAAATTAGAAAGAGAGAGAAAACGTGGAACAGGTGCAAGCCTGCGGAAATGTACGGCCCTGGAATTTATAGCGACATCATTTCTGGCACGTTTCTAGTGGACCTAGATTGGATACAGACCAATTCTCACCGTCTTGACTCTGCTATATTAAGCGAAAGGACTCCCATCATTAAATTAATGGGGGAAACAACCTATAAAAGTAATTAGGCAGGAAAGAAAGGTAAAATCAAGCCCAATAAACGGTCAGAGAAGGGTTTATTTTTAGCAAAACGTGGACGTTTTACAATAATGACGATAATGTTTCGGAAGTCCCATTAATCTTTGTAAAGGGCTGATAACAGTGGGAATTGAAAACAGTGTAATGCTGAAGGCAATCTATGTGTTTTTAACCAGAGTCTAGAATTAGATTTTATGAATCTAAACAATAAATTTTTATGTCTATTTGTCATTGCTTAAAAACACAAATTGAACAAAAATCAAAATGACTGCACTGATGCTTCAGCAAAGCTTGATTTTAAGTAACCTACTTCCCCCCACCTCCACAAACCTCCCCTCTTCCTTTCTCAGCCTTTTGTTTCAGGAACCTGCCATCATCCTGGAAATGGCCAAGCAGGCTCACAACATAGACACAGTTTCTGTGGAAACAGGCTAGATCCTGCTTTTCCCTATACCCCCTCCCTCCAGCCCCCAACACACCCAGTCCCTTCCTCAGGGCAGGCTTGCAGGTTTTCAAGGTCAGAGCCAGAGCCTGCCATCGCCACCTTTGCCTGGAAAAGCCAAGAGCTAATTGTTCCTCTTTATCCCAAACTCTGCCTTTGCGTTATATTTTGGCTCTGAAGCACCGAGGTCAGTCTTCCACGACATACTCCTACCTCTTTTGAGGTGACAGAGAAAAGGATTCCTGTCAAAACCAATTAAAAAGCTGAGATTATTTAGAAGCATTAAGTGCTCAACATTAAGACCACAAAACCCAGCTTGTAAAAGTTTAATAGTGTGACCTTCAAAAGGGCATGTTCTAAAATACAGAAATCACCACCCATTCTCACTGACGACTAGGGGATCCGCTAGTGGTGGTGTTTGCCTGAAGGCCCATCATGGATCATCTCGATCACCACTGTCTCCATGCTGCCCAATCTAAAATCAGGATCACCCCACCGCTCCCCATCCCCAGCGTCCAGTGTTTCACGAGAATGGGGTTAGAAGCCCAGATTGGAAAGGTTGCCAGACCTTAATGTCAGATGTTTCCCCCCCAAAACATTTGCTGTAAAAGATACCACCGAGTGATTCAACGGGTATGTCCACATTTGTAAAAGTAATGATATCTCAAAAGCTGTGCTAGAAATTATTTTTATTTCAGCAAAAATCTGGAGTAAAAGCCCATTTATTGAGCCACCCTCAAACTTTTGAAGACCATGGCCAACCACTGGAAGTCCATGTACCTGGAGCTTTTAGTCTCTTGAGAGAAATGGTGAGTTAAGCTCTTGGTACTGCTTCTCAGACTCACAATATCAGGACCGAAATTTTGGGAAAAAAACAGTCAAGTGTACTCTGTTTTGTAAGGTGAAGATCTAAGTTGGGAGGATATTTTCTGGAAATTGAAAAGTGGAAAACAAACAACAATGTTCATTAAGTTTGCCATTTCATTATTATTATTTTTAAAATTGTACTCTGAGTAAAATAGAATAGTTTTGGGTGTGACAGTGTGGACAGATAGTGAAATATGCTTGAATCCAGTTCTGTGGGAGGGGTTTGGGAGAAGTGAGAGATCCAGACTACTTATTGGCAGCCGGATAAGGAACCATGGATGTAAAACTAGGCCAAAGTCCAGTGTGGGACTCTGATCACAGCAGTAGCAAACATACATGCAATGACGAAAGCCAAATCCAAAGGTGAGCATGGCAGAAGTGAAGGCAAATGGCAAAAACCCCGAATCAATTCAGACTACTGATTCACTAACAGAAAAAGAAGTACTGGAAAAAACAGCAGGAAAAATGGTAAAGCCACTAAAAATGAAGTCTTGTCTTTTCTTTTCAAGAAAATGAAAGGGAACACGAGGTACTTGGTGCCCCAGTGAAGTGATATGTCAATCTCAGAAGAAAAGACAATGTCCCTATTGTCAGTCACCTTCGTCCTGGTCTTCCCTTGGTGTGTCTGTACTCTGGCTCATCTGAGATTACAATTAAAGTGTCTGCTCTAGCTGTGGCCTCATCTGAGGCTGGCTGGGAGTTGGTGGGAGGGGGAGAATCTGCTTCCAAGCTTGGCAGTGGTCACATTCTGTTCCACACAAGTGCCAGCATGAGGGTCTCTGCTTCTTGTTGCCTGCAGGACAGTGGCTGCTCTAGTCTCCTTTCTAAATAGCTCTCTCCATAAGCCAGCCCCCAGTATACAGCTTTTTTCTTAAAAGTGTTCAAGGGGAAGAGTCCTCTGGCAAGATGGAAGCCACAGTCCTTTGAAACACAATCATGTACATGTAATAGGGCATCCCTTCCCTGTGCTGCATTGTCTTTGCTTATAAAGGCAAATCAGAGGACACATCTACAGTTGAGCTAGGGGACCAGACGCAAAGGATTCACAACGATGGTGAGATTCACAAAGACGAATAGTCTGGAATCATAGGGCAAACTTAGACTCTGTCCAATGCATATACAGAGACAAAAGTTTTAATAAAATGTTAATAAATGTAAACAGCAGAGTATGGAAAGGATTATAGACTGTAACTTGTGGAGTTTATCTTAAGAATGCAAGATTGGTCTAACATTAAAAAATAGCCAATATTAGTTTTCTTTATTGATAAAATAAAATAGAAAAATCATATGAAATCTCAATAAATGCATCAACATAATTCAACTTTCATTAGTTTTAAAATACCTGTGCTCAATAAGAATAGAAAAGGCATCTAGGAAAAATGTATACTTTATATCATTGCTAATGGTGACAAAATACCATTGCTAATGGTGTTCTTCTATGGAAGAACAGAGGAAAGGGAAAGATTATTTACGCCCAGAACTTCTGTTTATCGTTGTACTAGAAATCTTAGTTCACTACAACAAAGCAAACAAAAGAAATAAGAATCATAAGATGGGGGAAAGTATAATTTTCATTCATGTATGGTATGATCATATATATACAAAAAGCTAAGAAAAATATTACAAAGCCACTAGAAATAAATAAGCTAATTTAGTAAGATAATTAGAAAAAATCAATATAAAAACAAAGTATTTTTGTTTTAGCAATGAGTTATCAGAAATAAAAAAATCCATTCGTGATACAAGCAACAATCAAAATATTTAAAAATTAGTTTAATAATAACAGATATACAAGATGTGTTCAGGAAAGCATTTCTGAAAGAAACTAAGGAGGACCAAATAAGTGATATACCATGTTCATTGACTATAAGGTTCAATAACCTTAAGATGTTTAATTTCCTCTGAATTTGTCTATGAGTTCAATGCAACCCAAACCAGACTCTTAGCAGGAATTTCTGTAAAAATTGACACACTGTTTTGATATTTATGTGGAATTGCAAAAACCCTACACAAGATAAAATATTTTTGAATCAGAGAACTCATGGCACATGATTACCAGATACAACAATACTTAAGACAACATAGGAAAAATAGGCAAACAGATTGATGGAACAAAATAGGTCTTCCAGAAGATGACCCAGACTTCATCATACTTCAGTTCTGTTGGGTAGCTTGAGGTTGTCTCCAACTGTGACTCTGGACTCCGTCCTGTGACTTGCTTTAGCTAATGGGAAGTTAGAATGAGATGCTAACAGAAGAAGTGTACGTACCGGTGATGCTCACCCTGGCATTCTTGCCATAACCATGAGAACACGCTCAAGCTGGTTTGAGAGAGGATGAGGGACATAGGGCCCAGATACTCCCATTGCCCTGTCCCAGAGGCAGTCCACAGCTGGACACATGAGTGAGCCAATGAAGACAACAACTCAGCTGAGACCAGTGGAAATTGCAAACCCACGAAGCCATGACTTCCGCAAAAGCTTATTACAGTTTTCAAGTGGTTTGTTACTACAATATCATTTTGCAGGTGTCACTGATGTACTTATAAATTATCTACCTCAAAATTTCACCTCAGAGCAATCCTTGTTCATTTTAACAAGTTATTAGTGTTACTGAGGGGTGTGTGCATGTGTGTGTGTATGTACTGGGTTGGAAAGTTTGTTGATTCATATTGTGGGTTTTGATTTTTCCTCACTTTGGTAATTCAATTAACTTTTCAAGTCATGAAGCTAGTGTGGCTGCAAGATCCTGGATATCAGATGTCACTTGCTGCGGGTATTCTGTATAAATATTTGGATCTTAGTAAAGTTTCCTAGATGTTAATGTGATTTGTTTTTCCTACCAAGTTCCAGAATCCTTATCAAATTGTCTCCAACTTATGCAATGAAAATATTCATCCTACAGAAGAGTGTCCATAAGATAGCATTTAACATCTGCATTCATCATGGTTGTGACTTTTTGTTTTGAAACGTGGGACTGGTACAGCTGTTGCCTCCTGAGATTCTGTTAAAAAAAATTCATTGAGAATTTATTTTCAATTTTCATGTTTTAATTAATGTCCAGCACATTGTTATCATACTTAAAAAATAGTCTTTATTTCATTCATTTTAACATCAATTGACTTAGCTAGTATCTTTCAGGAGTAATCTTTGCCCCTTGGAAAAGGCTCTTAATGGGAGAATGAAGAATAGTACCAAATATCAGATGATAATGAATTAATTTCTACTTAGATTTCTGCATTTAGTAACTATTCTTTTTGATTTTTTAATTGAAAAATATGTGTATTTTTATATTTCTCCTTTAGCATTTTTTTAAAGACTGCTAGTGACATTCCAAAAGAACATTTTTTCACCAGATATTTTAATTTTAGAAACTGTGATAGGAATTTTGGGAAACCACATGACCTCTCTCAGCAGCAATTGACTATATTAGAATCCTAAATGATACTACATGATGGGAAAGAATCCCAAAAGTAACCTCAAGGAATGTATAACATTCAGGAATTATCTTATTCTTGAGATCATTTCATGATCTGAGCTTTGTTAAAAAATAAAGCTACAGAGTAAAACCACAATTTCTTCAGTGGGTTAAGTTGTACATCAATTTAAACTTTTTTTCCCACTCTGTTGAGATAGAATTAACTCACATCAAACTACACATATTTAAGTTGCACAATTTGAAGAATTTTGACATATGTATGCTCTGTGAAGCTATTACCATAATCGAGACACTAACCCCTTCCATCTCCTCCAGAAGTTACTTCATGTCCCTGAGCCGTCTCTCCCTCCCTCCAATCCTGTCCTGGCAGTCAACAGCCGATTCTCCACCATTATGGATTAGACTGCATTTTCTGAAATCTCATAAAATGGAATCATACAGGAGGGATCGTGTTCTGTGTCTTCTTTCACTCAGCAAGATTATTTTGAGATCTATCCATGTTGTTGTATGTATCAAAAGGTTGCATGTTATTACTGAGTGTAATTGAATAAATATACTGTATTCTGCTTAACTATAAGTCTATTAATGGACATTTGTGGTGCTTTCGGTGTTTGGTTACTATAAATAAAGTTGTTATGAACACTGATGTAATTAGTTTTTTTTTAATATACATTTCCTTCTCTCTTGGGTCAATACCCAGTAGGGGAAGGGCTGCTTCTTATGATAAGTGTATGTTTACCTTGTTTAAGAAGATGTCCAAGTGTCCAAGTCCAAGTGTCCAAGTGTGTCCAATCTCACAGTGTATGAGAGTCCAGTCCTTCTAGAAGGTGGGTGGTGGTATCTGATTGTGGTTTAAACTCGCATTTCCCTGCTGACTGTTGATATTGTCTTTTTGATTTTTTTGATTTGTATTTTTGGAGGAAAATTTGTGTATTGGGGGATTAAAAATTCTTTATTTAAATTAAATTTAGTTAACATATACTGGATTATTAGTTTCAGGGATAGAATTTAGTGATTCATCAGTTGCACAGAACACCAGTGTTCATCACATCACGTGCCGTCCTTCATCCCCCAATTATCCCTTCACACCATTCACCTTCCCTCCCGCAGCCCTCAGTTTGTTCGCTAGAGGTCAGCGTCTCTTATGGTTTGTCTCCCTCTCTATTTTATTCTTATTTTATTTTTTCTTCCCTTTCCCTTTGTTCATCTGCTTTGTTTCTTAACTTCCACATATGAGTGAAACCATAGATAACTGTCTTTCTCTGATTGACTTATTTCACTTAGCATAATACCCTCTAGTTCTATCCACACTGTTGCAAATGTCAAGATTACAGTCTTTTTGATGATTAATAGTCCATTATAATATATGTATATATGCATATATATGTACACACACAACACACACACACACTCCACATCTTCTTTATCCATTCATCTGTCAATGGACATCTGGGCTTTTTCCATAGTCTGGCTATTGTGGACATTGCTCTTATAAACAGTGGGGTGCATGTGGCCCTTCAAACCATTACATTTGTATCCTTTGGATAAATACCTAGTAGTGCAGTTGCTGAGTTGTAGAGAAGCACTGTCTTTAACTTTTGGAGGAACCTCCAAACTGCTCTCCAGAGTGGCTGCTCCTGTTTCCATTCCCACCAACAGTGTAGGAGGTTCCCCTTTCTCCACATCCTCACCAACACCTAATGTTTCTTGTGTTGTTGAGTTTAGTCATTCTGACAGGTGTGAGGTGGTATCTCATTGTGATTTTCATTTGTATTTCTCTGATGATGAATGATATTGAGCATTTTTTCATGTATCTGTTGGCCATTGGGGGGATTATTTAATATTATTTGTGAAGGGATATTCAATATTTTGTCCATTTTATTGGATCATTTATTTTCATATTCCTTTCCTGTTTCCTATTTTCCTATCCATTTTATTTCCTATTTATTTTCCATTCTTATTTTCCTATTACTGAATTGTAAGAATTCTTCATATAATCTGGAGACTGGTCCTGTATTTGATGTTTGTATTGCAAATATTTTCTCACGCTGTTCATTCTCTTTTTGACTATGTGATTTTCTTAATTCTTAGAAGAAAAAATAGTTTCAATTTTAATAAAGTTCAAGTTATTATTTTTCTCTTAAGATTCAGGAGTGTGTGTGTTGTGTGTATGTGTGTATATCCAAAATCATAAGATTTTTATTCTTTTTTACATATTCTCCCAGATATTTTAGTTTGAGATTTTTAGTTAACATATGAGATGCATTCAAAGTTTTTAAATGTGTGATTATGAGTAAAGGATCTATGTCTAATGTTCTGGTATCAATTGTCAGAATGACTTTCGGCTTCTCATTGAATTGTCTTGGTATCTTTGTCAAAAATAAATTTATCATGTACATGTAGGTTAACTTCTAAGTAGGTGATTCTGAAATGGGGGGGGCAATTCTGTAGGGCTCTTGGACATCCCCTGTTCGATGTATTCTTATTTTATGGTTTCTTGTTCTGTTTTTCTTTAATCTTGGATAAATGGTTAAAGTTATAGATGAACATTACGAGGGGGCACATGGGTAATCCATGGATTTAATGATGTTTGTCTTGATTTTACGAGAACGTGCTTTCCCTGAGTCTTTAAATCTCCAAATCCGTGTCTTCTAGCTCCTGAAGAAAGGCTCTCTCTTGCTGCATTTTCTTTGAACAGTGTTATTCTAGCTGTTTTCCAGGTGCTGCTGCTTCTCTGAGCTGTTCGATGGCTTGGAATGTCTTGTTTAGGCTGTTGATCTGCTTGTCTGTCTTGAGTGGCAGTCTTTTGTGGTACACTGTGCGGGGCTGGAGTGGGGCCCATCGGGATTCTTGCCAGTTTTCATGCCCTGCTCTTCAACTTTCTCCGCCTCAAGCGTCCTTTAACTTTGAGGGGCTGTTTTCAGTAGCAGCTTTTCGTTTCCTGGTTGTGATTTTATGCTCGGGAGTGGCTCCTCCTTATGCAGTTTAGAACTGATGATTGGTTTATTTCCTAAAACCGGACATCTGTAAGCCATGGCAGCTTTACGCTCTTCGCTGGGTACATCGCTTGGAACTACTTGGTAATTCATTGTTTTTGCTGGAAACAGTCCGTCCAAAATGGGCGCCAAGAGACATGCCATATTTGTGCATTTGATGGCACATACTCGTGCAAGATAGAGCCAGGTTAATGTTGAATCTTGTACCTGACATTAACATGGAACCTGGGAGGACACGCAGCTTGTTAAAAGGCATCCACCATCTGAGCACCAAGGGACACATTTGGAATCAGAAAAAAATTGGTAGTTCATAATATCCCACCCTTTTTTGTCTCTTCAGCTTTCCCCAAATTTAGCTAGTGCTTGTATGTGTCTATGAGGATGGTCAAGTCGGCATTACGATGGCGGGTTCCAGAGTCAAACACAGAATAGCATTTGGCAGCATAAAACCATAATTTGTATCATTAAGAAGCCAGTTTTGGTAACTGTGCTCCAGCGTGTCCTCCGTTTGTTGCTGGGAACTCACGCTGGACAACTGTTGAAACACACCAATTAAAATTGCACATAGCTCCCTTTGTCAAGAATCTCTGAAAGCCATAAAAACAACATATGTCAGCTTTTAATAAATTTCAATAATTTTTAAATACTCCCTTTATTTCCATAAAATATTTACTAGTTTGGCATTTGTTTCTTTACTCAAATTATCCATGAAATATTCAATAAAACAATGCTTATGATCTGAATATTGCTGGATCTCCGTAATTCTGAAAGGGTTCCGTGGGTCTCGACAGAAGGTCTTATCAAAGGAATGGCAAGATAATTGTTTGATTTGCACATGGGTAGTAACAGTTGGAGAAATGGGGTTGACATAGAGAAACCCATTAAAATATCTGGGGCGGTGGGATGTAGAAACGAGTGAGTCATAACAGCAGAAGAGAGATCTCATTAACCCTAGAAGACAAGATGGAGACTTTTTTTTTTAATCTTCCCTATACTCTAAACCAAAAGCTGCTTGTTTTTAAGCCCATCAGGAAGCTCTTGCCTCCCTTACTTGGCTGATAATAAGCCCCAGTCTATCCCAAATCATCGTACTTACCTGGCTTTTAGAGCAAATAGAGAAAATAGTGAAGTTAATGCCCCTTAACAGGTTTTTCATCTGTACCGGTTTCATTCTGAGCATGACAAATCCATCCAATACACTCAATCTTTGCACAAAAATGATTTAAAATGGGTGATTAGTTGGGCGCAGTAATTGAACTTTCCCCTCGGCTACGAGAAAATCATGTCTCCAGTGATAAAGACTCTTTAAAACAACTGAGTTTCAACACAAAGAGTGACCTCAGAGGGCGAGGGGTTAATTTCTCATTTAATTTCTCCGTTTTCTGTTATTCGTACCTACCTTTCAGAGTCTCCCAATCCAGTGTCTTTAATTTCGTTTCCCTTAATGTCTACCCTCTACTACTTTCTCGCTGGAAGATGGGCTTGTCCTTTTGGTCTTAATGGACACATTATTCTTCTTCCAAGTAGGTTAACTTGGACACATAAATTTTTTGCAGTTAGTGGGCTGTGTACATTTGATTCTAAAATAGGTAGTAGGGGAGTTCTTTACTTTTAAAAGTGTGGGTTCCTGACTCTACGCTTTGATCTTTATAAAGCCATATGGTTTTTCTGACCTTGGATAATGTAAGAGATATTGGGCAATTGAAGACGTGCAAAGGCTGTTGAAAATCTGTTGAGAAATAACAGAACACTAGGAGAGGATGGAGACCATTGCCCTGACCACCTAAGGTATCTGCATCTCCATTCTTCTGGATGCACCTGGCAAGAGATCAGAATTGCTATTAACAAAACTAAATACCAAGCACAGTGCTTATAAGGAAGGCTAAACCCCTCTTCCCACCACTGGAGTTTTCCCCTGGCTGATCCGTGGACCACCCGTGGGTGGTGGGGGGGAGGGTGAGGGTCCAGAGTGGTTGAGGGAATCCCACCCTAAAATTTTCTTTGGATGGATGAAGAGAATTCAGTTCAATAGACTGGGATTTATTGAATTAAAATGGCGAGGTACTCAATTTCAAGGAGCCTTGGAAACCCAATCAAAACTTTTCTAGAGTTTTTATTTAATTTTAAATTTTATTTTAGTCATAGCTACTGTAATTTTTAGTGCAGGAAACTGCAAAATAAATTTTTAAAAATTGTGAGGAACTAGCATTACCCAAGTATCAAGTATAAAAAAATCAGCTGGTTTAGCTCATGTGTGTCGTTTGGTCAAAGCTGCTGAAGGGTGTCCAACTGAGAGCATTTAACGCTTCATTTTTTATTCTATGAACGGATAACAATTCTGTCTTTTCTGCCCAATGGAATTAGATAGAAAATATTTATATGACTAACTTTTAGTATATTCTATGTACTTCGTCCTGTCCATATTTATGCCCAAATACTACTCCAAGAGTTAGGTGGTTTAAAATAAGCCATAATATATTCTTCTGAACAAATTTATATAAATGTTGTATGAATTTGAGAGTGACTTTACTTGTAGGAATATATTATAAGAAATTCCTTCATTTCTAAAATATATAATAAGCTTATAAGATAGAGAAAAAGGTTACTATAAATGCGCTTTCCTATTCATTTAAAATGGTTTCTTAAAGCTTCCAAGACAGGTGGAAAGGTCACCCAACATTCCCCACCCATGTTAGTGTGTTCATTGAGTGACACATTTTTCATTGCACAGCAAGTGAAATCTTAAAAAAACTGTAGTTCTATGGGTCACTGGTCTCGAGTCAAAAATAGATGCCACCCCATTTTATGTAAGTTTGCTGCATAACCATTCACCAAAAATGTATCCTTCATCTTTCCTCTATGCCTCCATGAGTTTGGAGAATGACTATATGGTTCACATGAATTTTGAGAGTCACCTGGATATCATGACTGGCTTAGAACACAACAAATTGTGTTATTTCTGTTGCATGATAACCCACATCTTCATGCTTTGCTAAATATGGGAGATAAGGGGTTGAAGCATTTTGCGATCAGAAGATGGCTATGTAGCATGGAGGACATGGGGAGATAGAGAGGAGAAGGAAGTTGGGGGAAATTGGAAGGGGAGGTGAACCATGAGAGACTATGGACTCTGAAAAACAATCTGAGGGATTTGAAGTGGCGGGGGAGGGGTAGGTTGGGATACCAGGTGGTGGGTATTATAGAGGTCACGGATTGCATGGAGCACTGGGTGTGGTGCAAAAATAATGAATACTCTTATGCTGAAAATAAAAAGTAAATTAAAAAAAGAAGATTATGTAATTTACAAAAATGTTTTTAATACTGTTATGGCCTTTCTGTTCTAAATAACTTAGAAACAATTTGGACTTCGAAACATGTGGTCTAGGAGGGCTCAAGGGACGGTGTCCTTTAAAGGATTCAACATAGTCAGCTAAAATCAGTGATCATCTGTGCTAGGGACCCTGCTCTAGGGCTCTCTCTGTGTTTCTAATGAGAACCCCCTTGAGAACACACACACTGACATTGCTATAAATCCATGGTCTCCCACTCTGATTAGAGTGAGGATTACTTTATTGTAACCTTCTTTGGTTCTCAGCTGGAACGGGGCTACTGATGGCTTTTAGCGGGGAATGGCTTAGCAGTAAACGGCTGCCCATGGGCTAATGGGTCTGTGAAAGTGGTTTCAGAAAGTGACAACAGGCGGTGAGTGTAAAGAAGCAGATGCTCCAAGAACTAATGAGATAGGCACGACTATCCCTGCCCCAACTAATCCTACTCACAAGCCCAGAGGCTTATGAACAGTACATGGGGAGATGATGGGGAGAAATGGTGGGATTTTCCATCAGTTTGGAATATGCCAAGGAATGTCATCTGACTTCTACAGTTTCTGTGTCTCATCTCCAGATCGAACTGTATAAACCGCCAAGCCAACCTTCAGAACCCACCTGTTGAAAAGAAAAGCCATATTATGGACACCCTCAAGCAGCTGATTCGTGATCCTGCTGATTCAACAAAAGAAATGAGTTCAATTTTTATCAGATCATAAGATTCCTTTGAGTTCTGATTTCTGTATACATTCTATATCTCTAAATTCTTTAAACTCCAAAGAATGTCCTTATCAATAAATTAAGTTCAGAGGTTATTTCTTAATATTCCAGCTTCTCTGTACAATAAAGTTAATAGATGACCTTCTTCATTTTTCTTTTCTTTCCCCACTGGAAAAATAATGGCCCATGATTTGTCTTGAACTGAAGATCTGTTCTTTTGGCCTTAGGAGGCTGTTTCTGGAAATTCCATTGTAAAAATGAAAAAGGGGTGGAAGACGCAAATTTCTAATAAGTCACTGGTTCCAAACCATGAGTTAGATATTCTCATGAGTAATGTAGGGGTCAAGCACAGGCCACCCCGAGATGGCTCACTTTGACACAAAGATTATGTTGGATTAGAAGCAATCAAAATCTAGCAGATTTGGGAAAACTCTTTACCTCCTGCACGATTGGTTAAAAGAATTTGGTGGAGGACCTCCTCCAGGAAGAGACCTATCAGCGTGGATAGCTACAGAGAGGAAGTGAGTATGGCAGATGGGGAGGAAACTAGGGAAGCCTGTTCCATCAAAGTCCTCTCTTTCACCCATGGTTTCTGAATGGTCCAGCAAACATTTGTTTACCAAATTCTTGTTCTTTTTCATTTTTTCTGTGAATTGCATTCCTTCCCTGTGAAGTCCCAGACCCCCACCCCCTTCTTCTTAGTTCAGAATGACATATATGCCTCATTTTGCCTGACTGCCTTTGGAATTTTCCCATGTCTGTGTGAATTCCCTGTACGAACGAAATTAAATTGGATTTTCTCCTGTGAATCTGTCTCATGTCAATTTGATTCTTAGTCCAGCGAGAAGGACCTTGAGGGATAGGGGGAATTCTTCCTCCCTGGCAATAGTCATCCAATATAATATAAAAGAAAGGGGGGAAAAAAAAACCACAGTGTGACACAATTGTTCATGGTCTATGTTAGGTATAGCATGGAAAAAGTGTTTTTTAATCACCAGCCATAATTTCTGCTGTTCTGACATGTCAGAATGGGACAAATCGGCCAGAAATTTTTAATGAACACTGACATACACAAATCTTTTTCTTTTATCACATATATAAAATATAAGATCTCACTGTAATATGCTAATATTTCTAGAGTATTGTTATGAAAGCAGGCCAAATACATTTTGTTGTCATTAAAATGATAAAACACAAACCTGGTATTCATCATGTTTTAATGTCTCTTTTCTAAAAAATGTGGAGTCAGGATTCGAGCATTGTCTCGAATAGGTTTCGAGCATTGTCTACCACTCTTTAGTACATTATTCCAAGATGTACCTCACTCCCAGAGGCTTTCTGTAAAAAAGAAACGTGAAATCTGTAGATTCTCTTTGTTAGGAGACAGTAGAAGCATCCATTCTATGTTTTTATTAGAGAACAGTGAAAAATGCAGTCTCTTGGTGCCTCATTAAGGGAACTTCAATCAGATGTTATCTTTGTACACGTTTCAAATTAAATAAGGGAATTGTGACTGGTTGGCTCCCATGACTATCAGCGAGATTACTGGTGTTGAATGGGGTCAGGTGTCCCTCCCCAGGCACACAACTTTTACAAGAGTGGTCATCTGGTCTTCTCCTTAGGACTGAGTGAGTTGTGGGCAAACCCCTGTGCCTGTCCCCTTGACTGTGCATGCAGGTTTGGGGTGGGGGCAAGGAGCAGATCTCCTGAGGCGAAGGGAGAAAGCAGCAGGAAGAACACCTAAAAGATACCACCGTTGCCTTGAAGAGGCACCGTTTAACACACTATGGAACTGACACTTTTTCTTTTGGTGTCCTGAAATACCCTTCTCAAAGACACTCCTGTTCAACCGGTGAGGAAGTTCTCAATCTTGCCAAATCGTGAAACAATGGACCAAAAATCCATTTCACATCTTACATTATTAGTTATGGATTTAGTGATGGAATCCTGTTGTAATGAACTCTTGATTGGCAAATTGATAAAGGGCATTCTGATGCCGAGACAGGCCCTTTTAGGTCTCTCCCCCATCTGTGCCAAAGCAACTTCTTATCATCTCGTTTTCTATGGTTTTTTGCTTCTTTCTCATACAGTAGCATTCACTCACCTGTATGATGACTAAACACCAAACACCATTATCGTCTTTAAGCCTTAAGATGGTGAAGGAGCAAAATATCGATACTGGGGATTATTTAAAGAAATATGATTTGTTCAAAGAAAATTATTTGAAAGTTGAAATTCCTTCTAAAATCGACACTTATAGACAACTTGTAATCATCTTTCTAGCTAATTTCATCGAGGTGTAACTGTGTTGGCTCATTACTACCACTTGGCACTTTTAAACTAGGTAGATCTTTTTTTAATTACTATCAATAATTATTATTCACGTGTGCATTCATAGTGAAATTCATTCTGATGAGATTCATTAATTTATGTAGGATGTTCTCAAGTCTTCAGGCAAAAACTTAACAATTATTTCATTTCCTCCTTTTAAAAATGAAATTCATATGCAGTTAACAATGTAATTAGGACACTGTCCAAAACATGTCAGAAATTACTGCAGTCCGTTGGAAGGCAGGAAGTTACCTCTTTTGAAGAATGGGTTAATATGTGGTAAGAAATAAAACACGCATCCAGCTTCAAATTCTACTCAAAACCGCAAAGCCTGGAGCTTCAATATTAAATAATGACTTTATTGCTTTGCCTAAACCATTTTTCCCTTTTTTCCAATATTTTTTTCCGTATTTTATTTTTTAATTCACTGAATCCTAGAAAATAACCCCAGATCTGTAAGCCTAAGGTGGTAATTTTAAAACTAGTTGAAGCGGAAATTTAAATTACGCATTTTCTCTTTCTCTTGTTGTTGTTCTTTGGAAAATAAAGGCAATGAGGGGACATTAGGGATCATTCCATCCAATTTACTATAGAGATGAGCAAATTTACGCCCAGAGAGATGAAGGGAATTACCTAAAATGAAGCAGATCGGCGGCAGAGGGGCTGGCCAGGCCTTCCGGTCTAGAGTAGGGCCTGGATGCCAGCCAGCGCTGAAAGATCCCCCCGGGGCTCCAAGCACCCCGGAATGGACCCCTTCTCAGGAGGAGACCCCCGGACCCAAAAACCAAGCCGAGTCCACTGATCAGATGCAAACAGCACGAGGTTTATTGAGTTGACACAGGTACCTGCGGGCGATCAAGTCTTAGGAAGACTCGCGCGCCAGCCCTTTGTTCAGGGCCTTTTTATGGGGTTTGGGGAAGCGAAAGCATACGTACAGAAGCAGAAACATAGTTACAAGGTTCTTATTGGCTGGTTTGAATGTAAGGCATACTCGGTGTTTGTAGATTGGCTTTGAAGGACCCCGGCGCGCGAAGAGAAAGGTGGGGAGGGGGAGTGAGGAGGGGGAGTTGGACCTTATTACTCAGCAGAGAAACATCCTGCCTACGTGACTAGGCCCACGTACCTAGGCGACCCCCTTGCCTATGTGACTATGCGCATAAGGTATCCTGTTGAAACAGGAGACCAGTATCACCCCCTAAAAGCCAAGTGGTTACAGAAAGGCAAGGGAGTGGTTAAACAATTAACTGGGGGAGGGGTCTAACAGGGGAAGGGCCAGCGATTACAGAAAAGCCAAGAAGCAGTTAGTTAATCAATGGCTGGGGGGGGGGGTCTATATGCAGAGTCTTTCAGCGCTTTCATATTTCCCTGACTTTAGGGTTCTTTATTTAGTCGGGCTTTCCTCTCTCTGTACATGTAAGTTTTAAGACACAAACTTCTCTGTTACTAAAAGGCCTGTTGATAAAATCTGTCTTTTACTTTAAAAACTCTTGAGTTGGAAAATCTAATACTCAGGCATAACTGGTGGGTGTATTTCCCATGGCTCCCGTCTGGTCCCTGACCCATTTCCAGGGATGTTGTATTCTCATCTGCTCTGAAGTTTGAAGATCGCTCAGAGGAACTTAAGGTGTGTCCCTCTCAAGGGCATTTGCAACTCTGAGGATGCAATCTTCTTGAAGTCATACATCCACAGGGATGGAGCGGGAGATGGTCATGTTTGTAATTTAGACCAAGAGTTCCGCCTCCAGTGTTTGCCATTATGCCCCACACATTTTTTCAAATGCTTGTTTATGTCCTCTCTTGTTTCTGAAAGGATCTGTGGCCATCCCACAGCCCATAGTTTCCGTCCATAGTTTAGGCAAGCTTTCTGCAATGTTTAGAGGCTTGAGGGCATCACTGATTTTGAGGCTTCTAGACACTTAGAGTCATTAAGTACGACTAAGAGCTACAGGACTATCTGTAAGGCATGAAGGTGGGGAAAAAAAGATGAATAAATTATGAAAATCACAAGAAAAAAAAAAGAAGAAAACATAGTTGGAGAAAAATAACTCCAAAGACAAAGAGTAATAAGAAAAATGGCTAAGTGTCCAAATAGCCATTAAAAAAAAAAAAGTTTTGTTTATACAAAAATCAATTCAAAGCCATGTCTGATAAGCTTTTGTACTAATAAGTGCCAACATTTTGGCCCTCTTAGTAAATGTTAATGCAATGCAAATGGTATTTCTCTATTTTAAATAAATGTACTCCTCTTGACTATAAATTAAGAGAAACAGGTCCAATTATAAGAGTTTAAAATCCCTCCCTTTTAAACCAACTTCTAAGTTATATAAATATTAAAATCTAGAAAGAAAACATAATACATTATTGGGTCAATATTTTACAACAAACATCTCAAATTAATTATTAACTTCCTACAATCAACTAACTTATTTTGATATACTAAAACATAAAGGGCTCCACATAAATTATTGTTAATTACATCAATTTCATCTCTAATGTTGTATATTTTCCATTGAGCTTTAATTAGAGTTATTTATATGTGTACTATTATAAACATATATATATATATATATATATTTTTTTTTTTTTTCCCAGAACTGCGGTCACGAAGGACAAAAAAGCAATCAGGAGTCAAGAAGTAGAATAAACATAGTGTAATTCAACAGTGTTGGGAACGGCAATCAGACAGAAGTGGTTTGCCATTTATTTTACTTTTCCTTTGGCCAATGTTGTGTCAGAGTCCCGGCCTCTCGTGTCCTCGTGAACTGCCTGTAAGAAACAATACTTCTCCAACTTCTACATGCAGAACTAATGACTGAGGATTCTTGCCCAGATCTTCCGGATTCTGTAGGTCTGGGATGGGACTTTTGAGTCTGGATTTTTAACAATCTCCCAAATAATGCCAACCACGGACTTAGAATTCTAGTTTGGGCAGCAGGGCCAACGGGTGACAGGTCTCAACTGTGGTCTCTCGGCCTCAAGCAAGAGTAATTAGATTGCTTGTTAAAAATAAATGCAGAATGGGGGTACCTGGGGGGGTGCAGTCGGTTGAGTGGCTTTTTTAAACATTTAAACATTTTAAACATTATTTGGTTTCAGCTCAAGTCGTGATCTCAAGGTCGTGAGATTGAGCCTCGCAACCGGCTTCATGCTCAGCATGGAGTCTGCTTGAGATTCTCTCTCTCTCCTCCCTTTCATGGCCCACCCAATAAATGAATAAATCTTTTTAAAAAATAAAATAAATGCAGAATATTCGAGATCAACCCCCAGACCCTGTGGAGCTAAATTCCAAGTGAGAGCCAAGTGCTGAGCAAGCTGTGCACGTGAAAGTCTCCGCACACTGGGGATTGAGAAGCCTTGCTCCCAAGGGGACTCTGCCCAGTCTGCAGCTGTACTTGCGTGTGACCTTGAGTATTAGGCATGGGGGTCAAGGGCAACTGTTCACAAAATAATCAAACGGATACAAAGGTGTCGAAGAAGTCTGGCACAAACAGTTACTGCCCGAGACAAGTCACCAGGTCATTAATTCTCTAAGAGAACTCTGTCGTCTTGCCTCTTCATGTGATGGCACGGACGCTGGCTCCAGGACCCACAGCCCTCACCTCTCAGCGTGCATAGGAACAACTACAACCTTAGGTTAAACCCACCCCCAGAGCTTTGGGGTAAGTAGAATTCATGTTTCTCAGCTCCCATGTGATGCTGAGGCTGTTGGTCTGTGGACCACACTGTGCCCCAGACTACTGCATGGCCTTGATCCCTCATAGCCCCTAGAAGGCTGAGGTCCTGTTGCATTTTTTCAAGTATTCTTTACAAATGGTTTATTTGTAGGTTTATTGAACCTGTGTGTTGAGATGGTCCAGGGGGCTAAAAACCAGCATCAGATAGAGTGCCTGTTTTGGGGGGTTTTGCAGTCCAAGTAGGTAGAACAAGCTAAGATAGAAAACCGTTCCAGAATACTTCAAGGAAGCACACACAGCCAAGGGTTAAAATGAATGAATTATTCCCACTTCAGAATTCAGTATGGACTAAATTAACTTTTATTGGTTTAATGAAAAACATGGCATTAAACATATTCCTGTTTGCGCTGATAGCAAATTGAAAGAACAGTAGTTCAATATTTGCAGATTCTTTGGCCTTTTCGATAGAGGCAATTATATCTCCTATGAATAATGATTGCTCTGTCCTGCCTTTCCAATCCTTATGTTTTGAACTCATTTTACGATTATTTTCTATTTCCATGTGATTTTTAAAAAATTATATAATATATCACATGGTTCTAAAACAGGCTTCCTGCCAGTGCGTGAGCTGAGGGGTGCCCCTTCCAATCCTGGTCACACGGAGTTCTAAGCGAATGACTCCCCTTCCGGTTTTGCTCCAGGGTGCCCTCCATTCAGAATCTGCAAAGCGGGGCTGAAATTCCAAAATGCACGATGCAGATCAAAAATAGTTAAGTGCATGCATTTCTGTTATGCCTTTTCTATTTACATTTAAAGATGCACTGGGGCACCTGGGTGGCTCAGTGGGTTAGAGTCGCTGCCTTCGGCTCAGGTCATGACTCCCAGGCTTCTGGGATCAAGCCCCATATCGGGTTCTTTGCTCGGCAGGGAGCCTGCTTCCTTCTGTCTCTCTGCCTGCCTCTCTGCCTACTTGCGATCTCTGTCTGTCGAATAAATAAATAAAATCTTTAAAAAAAAAAAGATGAGCTGAGGGGGCGCCTGGGTGGCTCAGTGGGTTAAAGCCTCTGCCTTTGGCTCAGGTCATGATCCCGGGGTCCTGGGATCGAGCCCCACATCCAGGTCTCTGCTCAGCAGGGAGCCTGCTTCCCCCACCCTCTGCCTGTCTCTCTGCCTGCTTGTGATCTCTGTCAAATAAATAAATAAAATCTTAAAAAAAAAAAAAAGAAAAAGGTGCACTGAGGAAAGTCTTATGGTCACTGTCCCCAAACCATCTGGCTGCTCCTCTCCACGCTCCAGGGCCAGACCTCCAGTCTCCCTGTTCCAGCCCTTTTCCGGATTTCCAGGCACCTCTTCAAGTCGGTATGAATGTGCAATGCTAGATTTAAAGGAGGCCTTTAAAATAAATGTTTTCATGAAAGACACATTGTCTGGTCCCTTGTTTTTTATTCACCAAGAAGTAGGTATCTTAGAGGTTTTCCCTTATAATACCGAGTCCTTTTTTGTTCTTCCAGACTTCAGAAAAGACCTATTTCATAGGTATAAAGCAGCACTATTTGTTTGCATGGTCGACATTTTTAAGAATTAAGTCTTTATCCATCAGAAACTTAATCTGGTGTGCCTCTGGAGATCCACAACACGTTTGCTTTTGTTTTCTTCAGCTAGCAACTGGTTGTCCTAATACGATTTATTTGAGAGCCCTCGTGGACTATCTCTGTGGTTTTCTGGATCATCTCCAGTTTTTTCTTTATCTGCTTCACCAAGGACTTCCCGGTGCTCTAAAACAAACCCACTTCTGCTCTGGCGATCTTCTCTGTGGTCCATTCATTTTCTGTTTTATTAATTATTTTTTTACTTTTTCTGTTTTGTGTTGTTCTACCTTTCAAGTTTTCTTTGTCTTTGTTTACCTACTTTCTTTTTTTTTCCAATTTATTTATTTTCAGAAAAACAGTATTCATTATTTTTTCACCACACCCAGTGCTCCATGCAAGCCGTGCCCTCTATAATACCCACCACCTGGTACCCCAACCTCCCACCCCCCCGCCACTTCAAACCCCTCAGATTGTTTTTCAGAGTCCATAGTCTCTCATGGTTCACCTCCCCTTCCAATTTACCCAAAAGCACATACCCTTTCTTAAAGGGACTGTTTAGTACACTGATCGCAAGCCTTTCTTTTTTGTTTTTTGTTTTTTTTCCCCCTCTAATATATACATTCACAATTTGAAAAAGAAAACGAAAACCTGTAAGCACGTTTTCAACTGCATCCCCAAGTTCTGAAATGGCGGACCATTTTAAAATTGCGTTCAGTTCAAGATATTTTCCAAATTTCATTGTAATTTCATCTTTGACCCGTGGGTTATTTAGAAAGATAGTGTGTGTTTTCCAGATGTTTGAGGATTTTCTCATTTTCTGATTTCTAGCTTAATTCCACTGTCTTCACGAAGCATGTTTGTATTATTTTAATCCTTGGAAATAGTTGGAAACTTCATTTGTGGCTCAGTATATATTCTATTTTTGTAGACATTGGAAATAATATTTTAGGTATGTCCATTGGGTCTCCTTGGCTAATGTCTTTTAGGTCCTTGTGGGTCGTCATTTTCTGTCTGCTTATTTTATCATTGACCTTGGAGGGTATGTTAATATCTTCTGTGATGTGGATTTGTCTCTGTCCTCTCTTATAAAGTTCCTTAATTGTATTGTGTATTTTGAGGCTGTGCTAGTGCATGAATTTAACATAGCAACTGCTGCCTTTTCTTAGTGAATTGCACCTGCTAACATGAAATGTCCCCTTTATGTCTAGTACCACTCGTTGTCTTGATGTCTGCTTGGTCTGAGACGCATCTAGCTACATGGCCTTTCTTTTTCAGTGTTTCCGTGACCGATCTTTTCCCAGCATTTTACTTTATCCCTTATTTGTTCTCATATGATCATTTGTAGAACCTTTACATAATCACATCGAGAGACTCAGACGTGAGTCTCTGGTAAACAACACAGAATTAGTGTGTGTGAGCATGTAGGTATGTGTGTTTTAATTTAGTCTGACGATTTTTAAACTTTTTCTTAGAGAACTTTTATATTTAAAGTACTAGATAATTTATTTATGTTTAGATTTAACACCTTAGTATTCATTTTTCTATTTTTATGCTCTTTCTCCTTCTTTAGAGTAACTATTTTAGATTATCTCTATTATTCTATACCCCTTAGCTTTTTCATTGAAACATTTTTATGAGTATTTTAAAGATTATCAGAGACCCTCTAGTATGCATTCTTTTCTTTTGAAGTATACGAGAACTACTTTTAATACAATTGAAGGAAATAGCATAAGACATTTATTTTAATGAAGTTTTTAAGCCACTCTTATTTTTTCGATTTATTTGTGTTTGTTTATTTATTTATTATTATGTTCAATTAGCCAGTGTGTAGTACATCATTAGTTTTTGATGTAGTGTTCCGCGATTCATTAGTAGTATAACGCAGTGGTCATCACATCCCGTACCCTCCTCAGGGCCCATTCTTGACTTGTGAACTCTGAGCATACGCGGGCACTCCACCTCATTGAAGACGAGACAAAGAGATTACAAGTCTTACTTCATTTAACTCTCTTCCCAACTCTTAAGCTATTTTTGATTCTCTTTTTGAGTCTAAATTCATTTTATATTCCAGAATATATATATGTATAGATATATACATATATATAACATATAAATACATAAATAAACATATATGTTTTAAATTTTATGGAGTTTGATATTTATTTGTCTTGCCCGAATCTTTACCTTTCCTTCCTCACACCTTCCTGTGACTCTATGGAGACCTTCCTTCTGCCTGAAGGACACTCCTCACTATTTCCTTTCATGCAGATTTAAGGGGGGATGAACTCTATTAGAATTGTCTAAAAAATTATTATTGTTAACCTTCACTTTTGAAAGGTATTTTGGTTGGATATACAGTTCTAGACTAGGAGTGTTTCTCAGTACTTCAAATACTGTTTTCTTGACTCTACTGCTTGTTCTCTGAAGGTAGCCGTTCATTTGAAAGTAGTCGGTATTTTTTCTCTGGTTGCTTGTCAGGTTTCTTGTCCCCTTGGTGTTGATGACATCCTCATGATGTCATAAAGCAGCCCCTGAAAATTGCATATTTATTTGCTTGTTATTCATATACTCTTTTTCTTTCTTTTAAAGAATTTATTTATTTGACAGAGAGAGGGAGGGCTAGCAGGGGGAGTGGGAGAGGGAGAAGCAGACCTCCCACTGAACAGGGAGCCTGATGTGGGGCTTGATCCCAGGACCCTGGGCTCATGATGGAAGCTGAAGGCAGATGCTTAACAATTGAGCCAAACAGGTGCCCCCATCTACTCCTTTAATTGGTCGCTGGATCCCCTTCCTCATTTTCGGAAAATTACTCGACTTTATTTTCTCAAGTCTTGTTTCTGGGCTGTTCTTCCTCTTCTGCATTATATTCTCCACATTTTCTGTAGATCTATCTAGCAGTTTTTTTTTTTAAATTAAATTAATTTATTTTCAGCATAACAGTTTTCTTAATCCTTTTTCCTAAGTCTAACCTACATTTACCCATCTGGTGAGTCCTTAATTTCAGTTGTTATATTTTTCATTTTTAGATGACCACTTGCTGCTTCTTATAAAGTCTAACTTTTTGGTGAAGTTCTTCATCTCGTCTTTCACTTCTCTGAACATATTAAGACAAATTATTTCCAGATCCATGAAGGTTATATCTCTTATCTGTATTCTCTGTTTCTGCTGTTTCTTGTGGTGTGTTTGTGTATTTCCTTCTCAGCTGATTCTTGCGACTTTGGTGTGTTGAAACTCATTGGAAATATGTACGATAATTTTTTTTTTTTAGGTTTTAAAAAATTTATTTTTTAAAAGTTAACATGTGCATAAAAGGAAACTGAAAAACACAAGAAGCAAAGAAAAAAGTCGTCCATAATCACTAGCAGTTTACAGTTTGACTTCTAGGTCCCATGTGTGTATCTACAAAAGTAAGCATTTTAATATAATTAAGATCGTAGTTATGTATCATGCTTTTTTACACACCATGAATATTTACCATTTCAAAGTCCCCAAACTATGAGTATTTTGATAACCAAGAATATACTACACCAACTCCATCTGAAAGAAAAAAGTTAGGTAACCCTAACCCGCCTTTCTCAGCGACAAAGATTTCAGAGAGGACAAAAATGGCAACAGGGGGGCGCCTGGGTGGCTCAGCGGGTTAAAGCCTCTGCCTTCAGCTCAGGTCATGATCTCAGGGTCCTGGGATCAAGCCCCACATCGGGCTCTCTCTGCTCAGCGGGAAGCCTGCTTCCCCTCCTCTCTCTCTGCCTGCCTCTCTGCCTACTTGTGATCTCTGTCTGTCAAATAAATAAATAAAATCTTAAAAAAAAAATTAAAAAAAAATGGCAACAGGCCTCTAGATAAAGATACCGGCAGGGTTACCATTAAAATACTGCATTCCCTAATGTTCAATTAAAACAGACATACGTAAGAGTACACAATGTATAATGCTTCTAAAAGAATTCATTATCCAATCTATACTATTCAAATATTAGCAACGGGGTATGTTTCCATTGAATCACTTAATGTGTTCCTATAGTACAGCCAAAGAGACACTCACACATGAACAGTTATTACAATGGAAGTATGAACACATCCGCGTACAGCTCTCCCTCTATACTTCCTCCTGCCCCTCTGCTGCCAACCTAGTAAGTCCTCACATTTCTGAGACAACGTAACAATTCCATGTCCAAGATGCTTCTTTCTTATCAATAAAAACAAAAAGAAACTTATAAATTGGTTGATTCACTAGCTGTACATTTTATCATACATTGTCACCTCAGGACATCCAAAAAGCTTAGATGTTACAAAATAATAACACTTGTCCACAACAAACACAGGTACTTCATCAAAATGCTCATCCAGACCTATGGTTATAACCTAAAATGGTCTTCTATATGTGGAGAGAACTAGCAAAAAGCCCTTCCCTTCACCCCTCCTCTGCTCCCTCCACCATTTTAATGGCCAAGCATAGGACTACATCTAGCTCTAAGACGGGACTGACAGACACTCCCAGAACAGTCCTTCCTAAAAACTAACAAAAGGGCATTCATAAAGGGAGTATTTGACTACCTCTACTTTTAATATACTTTGGGTTTTAGGACTTGTTTATCCTTTGACACACAGCAACATTAACTAAAATGCACATACAGAACTTTAAAGACTCACGGGCACAGAACCCTTTGCTCCTCACTTCTTTCCCTGCCCCCATCCCCATCCCCTAGTGAACCCAGTGAACAGTCAGCACACTCTCCAAGACATCAAGTTTAACAACTCCATTCCCAAATACAAATATTCCTGTAAATTAACAATAAAGGGTGTACGATAATTTGTTATCTCCTTTGGAGAGGATGGTCCTTACCTTTTTACAGAAGGCTGGTGACTTGACAAAATCCTGAAACACATTTTGCCGTTTGAAGGAGAAGCCTGTCCTAACGTGGGCTTGGTGTTTTTCCAAAGTAACTCTTATTTCTCAGGTGTAATCTTTGGGGTCCAGATCCAAAGCCAGGCATTTTTCAGAAGTGACCGCCACTGTCGCTGCCCTGTTCCACCATTCCATGTTTCTCGGGCACATATTCTCCTTATCAGAAGATGTTTCTAGTGGTAAAATTATCCCAAGTCCCAGCTTACTTTCTGGGGATACCTTATCATCTCAGATCTTGGGATCAAAATTTTTCATAGATCTCTGACGACTTCAGTCTGATTCCTAAGGTGTTTTATCTGGCCTTTACTGTTCTGTTCCTTAGAAAAGTTGCCCTGAATATCTGAGCCTACCATCGTCAGAAGCAGAACTTCCTTTTTCTGCCTATGTGAAATGTCATCTTTACAGATACCTGACGTTGTTGTGTAAACTTAATCCAAATTTTGGATTTTCCTTTCTGTTCGGTATTTCTGTCTGTACATGTGGCTACAACTTGCTGTTTTATTCATGGAGGCTTTATAACATGTCCTGATACCTGTTAGGATGACCTCTTTGTACTGTCCTGTGGTCTCTGAATCAGTCCTCCTCACTTCAGTTTTTTGTTTTCCGTTTGTTTCTCTCTCCATGAGCTTTGGAATAAGGTTAGCTAATTCTCGCTTAAAATCTGCTGCTATTTAAAGGAAGAGGATAATCTTAAATTTCCACATTGAATTAAGACAGAAATCTCTGGGATGCTGGGTCTTTTTATTTGAGAATATTGTTGATCAATTGATATGTTTGTAATTCTTCTGTCCTTTAGTAGTTTTAACAGCTTTTTTTCATAAAGGTATTGCTATTTTAGTTATGCCAGTCTTACATAGTTTATCGTTCTGGTGTTGGAAAAGTGCTATTTTCCCATTGTTATTGGGTGTTGACATAACAAGGGCTATTTATTCAGTATGTTCATTACATGTTATACTGGATTTGTGTTGCAGTGTAATTGTTAGTAAAATTATCTTGGATTTTGATTTAACTAAAGCACTTTTCTTTTTTTTTTTTTTAAAGATTTTTATTTATTTATTTGACAGAGAGAGATCAAAAGTAGGTGGAGAGGCAGGCAGAGAGAGAGAGGGGGAAGCAGGCTCCCTGCTGAGCAGAGAGCCCGATGCGGGGCTCCATCCCAGGACCCTGGGATCATGACCTGAGCCAAAGGCAGAGGCTTTAACCTGCTGAGCCACCCAGGCACCCTAGCATTTTTCTTTCTAAAATAATATTAGATTCACGGGAAGTTGTAAAGATAGTACACTGAAGTCCTGTGCACCTCTGTCCAGTTTTCATCCATAATTGTAATGTAATATCAAAGCCATGAGTTTGTCCTTGGCCCCACGTGTAGCTCTGTGACGTTTTATGATACACGTAGTTTGTGTGACCACCCCTGCAGTCAGAACACAGAATGTTCCATCACCACAAATATCTTCCCCTGTGCTATGCCTTCATAGTCATAGCCTCCTACCCATCTCCACCTTCCTTAACCCTAGCAAACACTAATTTTCTCCCCATCTATATAATTTTTGCCATTTTGAGAATGTTACATAAATGGAAACATAGGATACATGACCTTCCGAGATTGACATTTTTTGCTCAGCACAATGCCTTGAAATCCATAAGAATTGTTATGTGTGTCACAGTGTGTTCCTTTTTATAGTTTGGTAGTATTCCTTGGAACAAATGTAATTTTTGTTTTTAACCATTCAGCTCTTTTAGGACATTTTAGTTGTTTCCAGATTTGGGGGTTATTTCAAACAGAGTTTCTGTGAAGGTCCACATACAGGTTGCTGTGTGGACAAGGTTTTCATTTCTTTGGGACAAATGCCCAGGGGTGGGGTTGATGGGTTGTATGCTAAGTATATATTTAGTTTTGGAAAAAAATTCCAGAGTGACTGAATCAGTTTGAGGGAAGGGTAGAAAAAGTACAACTCTTTACCCTCTCATTTATAATATAATTGTCCCCAGTATTTCCTCTAGCTACAGAGAGTTGAAAATTGTTTTCCACCTGTCAGGTGTCATGATTTCGAAAGCACAACAGGAGAAGGAAAGGCAATTGTATCTTCTCACAGTTTCACTTTCTTCCTCTTTGATGTGCCAAGTTTCCTTCTCTCATCTTCTTTCTGTTTAGAGAACTTATGTTAGTGGAGGTATGCTGGTGACAACTGTCTTCACGGTCTTTGTCCGAGGGCACCAGGACGTCCCCTCCGGGCTGGAAGGCTACTGTCACTGGGTGTGGGACTGCAGGCTGACCCTGCATGTCTTCCATCCCGTGATAAATGTGTCCCTCCCTTCTGGGCTCCGTGGTTTCTAGTGAGAAAAATCTCATTGTTCTGATCGTATTTCCTCTAGAACGAGGCACCGTTTTTCTCTCACTGCCTTCGAGATTTTTCCCTTCGTCTTTAGTTTTCAGAAGTTTAAATAGGATAGAAGTTTAAATAGGCATGGATTTCTTTGGTGCCTCCTGTTTTAGTTTACTGGTCTTTGGCCAAATTTGGGGAGTTTTCAGCCATTATTTCTTTGAGTTCCTTCCCAGGGCTGACTTCTTCCTGGTGTTCTTGTGCTCCAACGAGCGAGGGTCAGATCCTTTGTTGAGTCCCTGAAGATCCCAGGGGCTTTTCAGTCTCTTTTCTCTCAGCCATTCAGACTGGGGAGTTTCTGCTGTTCAGTCTGGAAGCTCACTGGTTCTTTCTTCTGACCTCCCATTCTGTTGCAGAGTCCATCTGCAGAATTCTTTTATTTCCGTGTTTGTATGTTCAGGTTTAAAACCCATTGTATCATGAGGGTGTGGATCTTACTTAAATACTCTGTTAGGAGGCCTTCTTCTATAGCTTTGGGAGGAGGTTGGGTCGGCTTCATTAACTCAGGGGGACGTGGCCAGGGTGAAGGGCACTTCTTGCACTGGCTTTTGGAGGGAGCTACGGCTCCCCGCCACTGACACTTTTTGGGCTGCAACAGGCAGAGGTGGACGGCTCCAGCCCACTGTGAGGCTTCAGTGACATTAAGAGACAGGGGAGACTTTGTGCCATGTGCAGTGGTCCAAGTTCTGACTCCTCGTCCTCTTTGGTTGGAGTGGAACTGTTTGTATCTGTAAGTTTTCTTGTGTGGCTGCCCATTTCCTCGCCTTCTGCTAAGGAGAGTGTGCTTTCCTTGGGGTTGTTTGTCTGTACCCGTTGGTGTCTCCAGATGGCCAACTTCTCCATCACATTTTCCAGGATGCATGAAGGAACTCAAAACCATCTTTTATCGGGTCCTGAGGTCCTTAGGCATTCTGCCTTCTTCCCTCCACTTTTCAGAATCTCCTTGTATTTGTTTCTTACAATGTCC
The DNA here is from genome assembly GCF_020171115.1 of Neogale vison. NCBI lineage: Eukaryota > Metazoa > Chordata > Mammalia > Carnivora > Mustelidae > Neogale > Neogale vison. The sequence goes on from NC_058102.1 coordinate 144,159,121, forward strand.
ACAGTCTTTAGCTGTATCTAATGAGATATAGAGAGAACACGGTGCTTACTCCTTTTTTTTTGAGATCTTTCTTGACTTTTTGGGAATGGAGCTGTATTAACTAAAATTCATTTTCCCCAATATTTAGATTTAAAATGAAATAGCAGTTGGGTGATTATAGCACCAGAAAGATCCCCTAAACCTCAAAGACAGTGGTAAGTAAAGTTGCTTAAGAAATTTTGTAGATTTATGCTTTTTTGTCGCAAAATGCTGATCTTCAGTGAACTTAGTTGTGTTTGCTGCTCTCAGTTTTACTGTTTTCCTTGCACCTGGTCCTTGCAATATTCAGTTCTCATGTTCCAGGGCAGGAGCTAGGAAAAGCAGCAGGAGAGCTGAGGCACTAACCCACAGCAAGCAGATTCACACCAGAAGAGGGAAGGAGAATCTGAGTGAGTGTCTGAGACCTCAGATTTCTTTCCCTGCCAGTGAGGACACATTTTCCTCCCCACATGGATTTAGAGGAAGGCAGTATGTGTACTTTCATTTCAGGGCAAATTTACTGAACGTCTTTGTTGTGACGGGCATTTTGCTTGTTATTTGGAGATGCGGGTACAACAAGAGAGTGGAGCTCCTGATGCTCCCAAGTGAGCTCTGTCACAGCAGGTCATACCTTGCAGAGTGGAGAGTGACTGAGCAGAGCCTGGCCGAGATGGGATGCAAAATGCAGCACGTGACCTCACCCTGAGAAGTCAAGCCCTCTTCCCAATGGGGAGAATCTAGAAAAAGGGAAAAACATGTTCAAAGATGTGGACATGATTTTAGGCAAAAGTTGTTTTGTTTTCTTTTCTCCCCTTCCTCCTCCTGTTCCTCCTCCTCCTCCTCCTCCTCCTTCTCTTCTTCTTCTTCTTCTTCTTCTTCTTCATCTTCAGGTGTGTGTGACTTTGTTCACGTTTTCTTCCAGGAATGATCAAATCAGCCCTGCTTTCAGTGACCTCATGTTGGCAGTGAGCACCTGTTAAGAGGTTAGCAGTCCTATAAATTTCATTCATTCAAATGAATAATTTGACGTCTCTCATTTTGGTCATGGTTATAATTTGTAACCAGATGCAAATGCTGAACATGGCTAATTTCAAGGCCAAAAACAAAATTTCCAATGCCCTGGCGCTTGAGCACTAGTGAAAAATTGAATTATATCAGGAAGTTTTAGAATTTAGTCAAATTCCCCAGCTACCTTATTGTAACCACAATACATGCTAAAAATCTGAAAAGCTGAAGGAGGAAAGCGAAGAACAAATGAATGGAATGAATGAGGGAAGGAATGAATGAAGGAATGCGGAGGTGAAAAAGACAGGCACAGAGCAAGAACAGAGGGAGGCGGGTGCTAGACACTGGGTCACAGTCACTTAGGGTTCACTGGCCCATCGAAGTCTTGATGCACACCCACCGTAAGCTGAGTGCTGAGGGGTGGAGCCAGGCAGAGCTGTGAGCATCTGTAATGTGTGCTGTGGGGCAGGGCCCCACTCTCAGAAGGTCCTGTGCTTGGTTCCATGTTCTGCTGCTGCCATCTTGAAATTCATAGTCATTTTATCTTTGACTTGGGTTTTTTTAAGTGTAGTTTGATGGGACACTGGAGCATGTACCTGAGCTGAGGAAAGAAGTGTAAGTTGCACATCCCAACTGCATGCAGAGTTTGCAAGGCCCCTGAGCACAGAGTCCTGGTACACCTGCAGGAATGGGAGTTTAGCAAGAGTCCAGCGTTGAGGAAGTGGGGGCACTGACAACTCCAGGAGACCTGTTTACCATTCAAACTGGAGCTTAGAACGCACACAGAAATCAATGAAACCTAATAACTGCATGTGGCCAAGGAGCCATGTCATAGCCTTTCTGAGCAGCTATCTTTTCCCTGTATTTGCCAACGATGTCCTTGGACAATGACAGCATGGAAAGAAAGAGAAAGTGGCAACCTACTGCCCGCCCACCTGTCTGACCTTCCTTCCGTGGCAGTCAGTGGAACACAGAGAGTGTTGGTAGACTGTGTGCATGTCACAAATGGAAAGGAAGGCACTGAGTTTGATTTGTGCAGTGATGACCCTCTTCTGGTAAGAGCAAAACCCATACATGTGTCTGAACTATGAATTGTACAATTGCCATGACTCCGAAGACACTGTGAAAGAGCCCATAAGTTAAATGTCTTTTATATTTGTATCTAAAATTGATGTTGCACAAAAGATGAACGGTAAATTCCATGCTAACAATTTAAGTTCCTGTATTTTATTTCTCAGAATGATGTTAAACAACACACGAAAGATACCACGACAAGTTGAGAGACCACATAGGAAAATGATAGGCTAATATTGTAGCCCCTTTAATGGCACAGATTTCCTGCATTTTGAACAATGAGTTCTGAATTTTCCTTTTGCACAAGACCATTCAGATTATGTAGCTGGCCCTGGTTTCAGGTCTACATGGACTGGGAACCTAATGAGGGAACCATTAGATTCCATTGGCCATAGTTGTCAAGTACTCTGAAGGACTTTGCAGCAAAGATTGTAATCTTTTCTCCTTTATTATTGTGCTTCTTTAAACAACGGATCAAGAAAGTAAGAATCATTTTACGTTTAATAATGGATGAGGACTAGGGTTGTTTAGAGCAATGACTGTCTCTCTCTCTCTCTTTCTTTTTTTTTTTTTTAAACCTCTGTTACTGGATAGAAGTCACCTGTATACTCTATCCAAATGGTTTCCACAAGAAGCTATTTAATGATGAATCCATTTACATGTGAGTGCTCATATTTTTACCTAAGGAGCTGCAATCTGGGAGATCATGAACTGGTGAAAAATGGATTGGGTCAGTAGCCTTCAGTGTCTCTTATCTGGGAAAAATCCCTGGGTAGGGGAGCAAAGGGAGGGCCAAACAAATCTGTCTGCCTTGTGATGGTTGGTTCTCTGTACCAGTCTGACCGGGCTAAGGGATGCACAGATCACTGGTATGACATTATTTCTGGGTGTCTGTGGGGACATTTCTGGAAGAGATTAGCAAGAGAGCTGGTGAATTTATAGAAAAGATCTTCTCCAATATGGGTATTAACTTTCTCTTTCTGCTTGAGCTGAGATGTTCATCTCCCATCCCAGGATATCCTGGGGCTCCTGGTTCTCTGGCCTCTGGGTTTGGACCAAACAACACCACCAGCTTTCCTAGGTTGACAGGTTGTGGGGATTCTCAACCTACACAATCACATGAGCCAATTCTCCGTAATAAACCTCTCTTTTCCTTCCTCCTCCTCCTCTCTCTCTTCTCTATCCTATTGGTTCTATTTCTCTACAGAGCTCCGGCCACTCTAACCCTCTTCTTCCAACTCCTGTCACTCTTGGCTGAAGGTGACACTGCTACATGGATGTTCCCTGTGTGTCCTGGCAGCTTGACCTGCCTCTTCTGCACCTGGGGTGGACAGCCTCATCTGGCTTCTGCTGGGCTGCACATGGATGAGGGGCAGACGCTCAGGCATCCCTGAAGACTGAGACGCCAGGAGACAGTAAGACATTCACTAGCCATAGTTCAGGCATCCAGGGCAGGAACAGAGGCCAGTGGACACACCATGACCCCGGACATAGGTGGCCTGGAAATTCAAATTAGAGAATACATTTTCTAACATTTTTGAAAATAAAAGGTCTTGAAAATATTCTAAGCATGAAAGGAATGTGATTTTTAAGGCCAATTCTAGAAAAATATCTAGGAATAGTGAGACGTATTTAAGGAATAAAATTCTGGAAGAATTTTATTTAATATTATTTATTAATATTTAATATGCTTTCAGACGGATGAGAAGAAACTACAGAAGTTGTGGGATATAATGTGATTGAGTCTAAACTACAGGGCTGACTCCGAGTTTGTCTTTTTAATTCTTTATTTCGGTGTTTTTTTCGTGAGTTGTTTTCAGTATTTAAGCAATTATATTCGTTTCAGGGCAAAGAGCTATTACCTGTGCCTTACTTTTACTAATTACAACCCCCTGAGGTTCACCTGAATTCTATTAGCATTTTAAAGTATTTCTCCTGTTTTTTACATAAGCCCCAAAGTTTATTGCAACCTTCTTTCTAAGGCTCGTGGTTGATGGAGTCAGATAATGAGATGTATGTAATCAAGTCATTTGTACGTTGTCACTAGTGACGGCTGGATGCCAGCTTGGGGAACAAGCATTCAGACCACAGATGGGAAAGAATCTGTATAATAACGTAATGGAAAAATAAAGATGGCAGTTAGCTCATTCAAGGGCACTGCTTCCATCCTGCCACTCTGTTCGCTGGTAAAAATTTGGGAAGGGTAGCTATAATCTCATTGACACCTGCAGTGTTTGCAGTAACATAAAGAGTGAGGTATCACAGATTGTGCATTTTAGGACTTAAGTCTGGACAAATCAAACAGAACTGAGGGTAAGCGGACATGAAGCAGCTGCAACAGTTTCAAAGCATGGCTATGACTTATCATGCTTTATTGGTGTGGCAGCATTTTCTAGTGGCCTGTTAAAGGGACATTTAGGGTGTTCTTATAATTCACAAAATCGTGACCATTTCTTCATGCCAATGAATCTAAGTCCCTCCAATCTTCTCAACTTCCAACTGATAGAGAAATTGTTCATTTTTTCCCCAAAACATAATCTATTAAAGACAGTAGATAAATTGATTAAATTATAACACATTTAACTTTGTCTCTCATAGGAGCATTTTCCCCCACAGCCTCCACAACCAGATTTCATCTGTGATCAGTGGGAATGCTATACTGTCTGCTCGTGCCTTGTTTATATTATACTTTAAAAGTTGTCTGTTATTACCACTTTATTATTTTGATGTTCACGTTCTCCACCAACACTGTTTTGGGATCCACACTTAAACTTCTACACTCTGGTGAATGTCCATAGACTCCAGCAAGGATCTTTCATCAAATGAATATGTATTCCATCCATGCTTCCAAGTGAATCAAAAATTCTGATATTACTTCTAACTTATTTTGAATCATATCATTGATTTTTACATAATATTTTAGAATAATATTCCATATCTTTTTTTTTTTGAAACTACCCCAATTCTGCATCCACTTGCTGCCACCAAGGCTGCTAAAAGAAGGAAATTAAAGTAATTAGTTTTTACTCAAATAACAGTGGTCACGGCTAAAACCAGCTGAGAATGAAGGCAGACCCTTCCTTCTTCATGCCTCCTTTCCCCAGCCATCCGTCACTGCATGAGGAATACACGTTCATATTTTTGCTAAGATTTCACTCCAGAATAAAAGTTTTCACTAGGGCTCTACTTGTCACAAGGATAAATTCAGATTTCCTTCCTGACATTCAGGAGCTCAGCAAGCCTTCACAAGGCACACATTCCCACTGTGCCCCGGTGTAGGTGTTCTGTTCCAACGAACGAGTGTAGTCACTCTCCTTCAGCCATGCTTGGCAGCTTGCCTTATGCCGATCCCCAACTTGATCATCTTTTCCCCTAAATATGTCGGTCCTACCCACCTGTCTTAGCTGGACCAGGCTGTTCTAACAGAGGACCACAGACTGGGCAGCTTAGAGACAACAGACATTAATTTCTTTCAGTTCTGGAGGCTGAATCCAAGATCAAGTTGTTAGGTCCCATGGTGTCTGGGTAGGGTCACTTTCTCATAACTGGAGTCCTCTCTCTGTGTCCTCACAGGATGGAAGGGATGAGGGGCTCCTTGGGGTCTCTTAAAAGGACACTAATCCCATCATGGGGGCTCTACCCTCAGGATCTATCTGCATCCCAGAGGCTCCACCTTGTAACCATCACACCGGGAGCTAAGGTTTGAATATAAATTGAGGGGGACACAACCATTCAGTTCATGGAAGTATCCCTTCTGAGTCTTCTCTGTGGGATGTTGCACACAATTTTCACAATGGAAGGGGTTGCCCTGAGACATCTGAACTCCCTGGACTATATTAGAGTTTGGAAAGGTTTTCAGATTATTAGCTTACCCAGCCCTAGCCCCTTGTAGTCCACGTTCAGTGGTGCCTGTATGGAGGTGCTCCCAGCATTGAACCCCATGCTTGTCTTGGGCTCTCTGCCGACATGTCCTCTCAGTTCAGGACATGGAAGCCCCGCAGGCTTCCCTCAGCCCCAGGATGGCCCTCATGGCGGGGCTGGGAGCATAAATACTTTGGTGTCCCTACCCAAGGGGGTGTAGTCGGGGGTGCGTTCCACAGCATTTCCCAGAAATGACCCAAGGAAGTGAGCGCAGTTGGCCACAGTAGTCGTCTACTCAGTGAGGACTTTTGCTTGTCCCTTTCCATTTTTGTCCCCATTCCCTGCTCCCCAGAGAGCACTCACATAAAGTATTGGGACTCAAGTCCTTGTATCATACTTGCTTTTGGTGAAACCCAACTGGAAATGGTCCCCACCCTTGAAGAATCTCACCTTTACAAAGAGCTAACACTTGCAGGTGCCTAACTCTTTGTGTTCTCTCTTTACTATGAACTGTGGGATCTGTATGCCTGTGATCCATGTACATCTGGTCCGTTGGTCTCTTACAAAAAGAGAGAAGGACAGGAAGTAATTTGTCAGAAGACCTCAGTACTGGAAGGCTGGTGATCCCTACGCATTAACCTCATGACCTCAACAAGTCACCTGCCTTTTCATGAGTAGAGCTTCCATATCTCTAAACAAGAGAATGGCCTCCATGTTTCCTTCCCAGAGTTGCTGGATGAGAGTGGAGTCACTCTCAAAACAGAAAATGGAACTGGAATTAAGTGGCCTGCAGGAGTCAGTGGGACCAAGCTAGGTACAGAAGCAAGGATACCCCAAAGACACACATCTGCATTACTTCTTACCAGGTCTTCTTGGTAGGGAAGACATTGTATGAAATGTTTGCTTTGGGTTTCTTTGATTTCAACTTCAATAACAATATACCCTCTGATGAACAAAACTATATGGAAATTCAGCATTTGGAGTAAATTTCCCTCTTACCTAGCCAAACCTCACCATCTCTAGAATACTAATCTGTGATCTGAGGTCACATCAACTAACACGAAACAGATGTGGATTTAGTAAAATTAACTTGCCCGTCCAAAATATCACAAATTTCACATGGCTTCCTCTCAGAAATGGCAGTTTCTAGAAGATTCTGGAGACACTAAAGAACATTCAGCAACAAAAGGCCACTCTCAGACATGAGCACAAACTGCACACGGGTGTCATTTCAGGTCCCTGCGACCACCTTCAGTGCTTTCCTTTATCAGCTCTGTTGTGGTGATGTTCCAGGGAGAGGGAGGGCTGGAGGAGTAGGTGATAAATCACACAAAGTTGTCATTTAGCTATTGGATCTATTACCATTAATATTTCATAGAGCCCATACTTGACTTTTAAGGTTTTTTTGTTTTGTTTTGTTTTGTTTTTTAAATAAAGGAGCTCAGCCTCCTGTTTTCAGCATTGTGTTCCAGAGAGTAGCTCATCCTCCGTCTGGGTTGATCAGGCATGTGCTGGAATTCTGAAGAGCGTAGGACGTGGTTGCAGGGCTTGGAGCCCGAAATCCTCTCCCAAGCCTCCAGAATGCATGAATGCTTTTGACTCCCAGCATACTGGTAATGGATTTGAAACCAAGTCTGTTTCTTGTTTTGTATTTTTTTTTTCTGGGAATTCCAAGGAGGTGGGCTTATGAGAAGAGAACAAAATTAGGCAGCCCTCCTTTAAAAAAAAAAAAATGCCTTCCTCCCCATCTGCCATCTTCAACTTCTCACCGGGGCAAAATTATTTGTATATTTCTGGAAAAATACCTACTAAAGCCAAGATATATTACTGAGTGGACAATTTTCCTTCTTCTTTTTGAAGCAGAAACACCCATCATGGAAAGATGGTTCAGGCTAACTATTAGCTAGATAAAGGTCAGAAGACTTGATATCACATCTTTATAATCTCAGCCTAACACCTGATTAAGGATTGTTAGTTTTCTGGGTTTTTTTTCCCCCTCCCTTTCACCTTCTTATACAGAATTTGCTAAATAAAGTGTTCACATATTTTCAAGAATTAATAGGTTTTATCATTTCAAGGTTCAGGCTGGCTTGTGTGGTATAACAGATCCTATGTTTACCTTTGGCAATGGATATATTTGTTTCATAATAGCAATTTGACTACAAAAATGATTTTACAATGTGTCAATGGGCTTTTGGCCCATGTGCCATCCTTCTGTCCAGCCTTTACCTTGCACTGCAAAAGCTCTATAACTAAGCCACAGTTAGTGAGAATCAGGGTCAGAAAACCAGTGGTCTCTCCTGTGTACAAATATAACACGCTTCTGATTTGTAATTCAAAGAAATGACAGAATTTAAAAGATTGACATTTAAATTAAAATGGTAATCCATAATGTCTCAAACCCCATCCACTACAGATAATTTATCTGCTCCTCAGAAATCAAAACACCATTTATTTAACCCACATCAGAGCTCTCTGCCTGAATTCTAAAATAATGGGGGCTCATTTCTCATTTGCGTTGTGAGGCAGATACTGCTCTCTGCCTCATGGGATCCTGCCCCACTGTCATGGCCTTGCTCCAGGCTCACCTCCTCCTTGAAGACCTCCAGAGTCCCTCCAGGTCATTTAATTGCTATGATTGCTCATCTAGAGAATAGTAATTATTCAAGGATGGCATGTGTATTATTCCTCATTTCCTTTCTCAATGATCACCCACTGGCTGCGTATGGCCCCAGATTTCATTCATGGTGTGGCTTACAAACTATATATATATATATATATTTTTTTTTTTTCCCCACAAAGGTATTTACTAGTAAATACTAAATATTTTTATTGATCAATTTGTTTTACATAGTCATATATCTAAGAGATAACTCTATGTGCAAGAAAAAAAATAATTTTAATGTGGTAGAGGAGGCAAAATTTTAGGGTTTTCTCTCCTTAAGGTTTTCACCTGAGCTTGAGAATTAAGTTGACACAAGACAGATCAGCAGGGGAAAAGCACACGGACTATTTAATGTAAGGTTTAGGTGACACACAGCCCTCGCAAGGAATGAAGACCCAAAGAAAAGGCAAACTTAAATGCTTTTCTACCAGACTGAACAGAGAGGAAATTTTGGAAAAATAACACAACATACAAAGATGCTAAAGGAAATGGGAATTATTTTAACAAGGTCTGTTTGTACAGAGTTCTCTCAGCTTCCACTCCTGGTCCTTGGTGACGAGAATGTTACTTTCCCCCAGGCACTGGAAGACGTTGTCCATGGGGGATCTTTCCTCCTGCTTCCAGGAGAAAAAGAGGAGGGCACAGCACCCTTCCTGGACTGGATATTATTAGGTGCCTTCAGCCAAAGTATGTAATATTTGTGGAAACTCTCTCTTGCCACCCACCTCAGTTTATGTTTGAACCTATTTAATCCTGACGAGCAGATTTAATTTGTTCTTGACTTGAAAGTTCACCCACTTTGTATCCAAGGGCTATATGAAGACACCTCAGTCTAATTCCAAGGGCCATTGCCAAGTGCATCTCACCGCCAGCAGGTTCTGACAAGATTTCTGGAATGAGGACAGATGTCCAGGATGGAGGCTCTGCCTTGATCGGACATCTGACCCCAGTCTGCTGTGGGGCCGGGACACTGAGAAGATCTCTGTAGGGATCTGGCGGCCAAACCCTGTCAGGATGCAGTCCTCCCAGTGGCCACTGTGGAATATACTGGGTACCGGTATATTGCTGTCTGCAAGCCCAAAATGGAACCGCTGCCTGGTGTGGTCCTTTTGACCACCCGTGGGCACCCTGGATGGCCTGTCCTCATTGGATGTGCCTGTGGCTGCCCTGTCAGATTCATCTTGTCTCCAGAACTTTCTTGCTTGACACATAGGATTAACTTAAAAATGTGGGCACGTGGGATGTGCAGAGACTCTTAGTTCTCCAGTTGTGTCTGGTTTCTTTTTCTTTCTTTCATTTTTTTAAAGATTTTATTTATTTATTTGACACAAAGAGAGATCACAGTAGGCAGAGAGGCAGTCAGAGGGAGAGGGGGAAACAGGCTCCCTGCCGAACAGAGAGCCCAATGCGGGGCTCGATCCCAGGATCCTGAGACCATGACCTGAGCCGAAGGCAGAGGCTTAACCCACTGAGCCACCCAGGTGCCCCTGTGTCTGGTTTCTTGAGAAAGCAGACTCTCAGAGCTGGGCTCCCTAAGCCAACGTGAACACAACCGTGCGATCTGCAAAACCAGAGCATCCCACACCTTGTTTCTTAACTCTCCCGCATCCTGGGTCTAAATGCCGGGTACAAAGAGTGAGAGCTGACTTGTGAAACAGGCTCTTGCACTCTATTATAATCTTTCCTGGCTCTCTTACCTGGCATCATGCAGTCAGTAACCCTCTCTGGTGCTAATTTTTCTGGTCCTATTAATGTCTATTTTATGGGATAGCTATGGAGAATAAGGTAAATGATAGGACTCACTGAATCCCAAATTGGCCATCCAGTGAGGCTCCAAATCTGTTTTCTTCCTTAAAAACCAGCAGTACAAAGGAACTAAGTTCATTTTTAAGACTAGCATTGTGACTTGGTTTGTTCTTTATTTTCATTTATGTTTATATTTATTATCTATGTTTTATAGCTTTATTGAAGCATAACTGATACTCCACCTGCTGCACATATTTTAGGTGGGAAATCATCCTCACGATCAAGACAATGAGCATATCTGTCTTCCCCCAGGTTTCCTTGTGTCCCTTCCATATGCCCCCACACCCTCCCCTGCTCCCCTCATGTGCCGATCCTCAGATAGCCGCTAATCTGCTTCCTGTCACTTTGCATCAGCTCGTAGGTCCTGTGTTTATAGAAATGCAATCACACAGCATGTACTTGTTCTCGGGCTCACTTCTTTCACTCAGCATAATCCTTCTGAGATTCATCTCTTCTGTTGTGTGTATCAGTGATTTTCATATCTGAATAGGATTTTATTTTATAGGTATGCGATATATTTGTGTATTAATCTGTTGATGGACATTTGGCGGGGGGTTACAGGTTTGGCTCTCACAAGTAAAGCTACTACGAATGTTTCTGGATTTAAATGTAAGAGCTCAAAACATAAACATTCTAGAAGAAAACATGGGGAGAATTAGTGACTTTTCATTTGGCAAATATTTCTTAATTATAAGTAAAAATCAAGGATTATGAAATAAAACATATCAACGAAGTGTGCTTATCAAAAATAAAACACTTTTGCTCCTCAGATAACATTTAGGAAAATGAAACGGTAAGCCACTCAGTAGACGCAAATAGGTATGAAATAGATTTTCAAGAGAAAATCTGTATCTAGAATATATAAAGAACTCTTACAACTCAATAACCAGAAGACGAAATAACATGGAAAAAAAAAAAAAGATTTAGAAAGACCCTTCACCGAAGATGGTACAGGGATGACTCATGAACACAGGAAAAGATGTTCATCACAGCTCGTCATTACGGACATGCAAGTTGAAACTGCAGTAAGACGCCTCTACATGCCCACTGGAAAGGCTAAATGCAAGAGCGATCGCACCACATGTTCATGAGGATGTGGGCAGCGGGAGCTCTCTGCTGCTGGCGGGCACGCAGAATGGTACAGCTGCCTTGAAAAACGTGTGGCAGCTCCTTCGAAGTTAAACATAAATCTACCATATGATGAGGCCATTCCATTCCTAGGCAGTTACCCAAGAGAGGAGAAAGCATATGTCTCCTCTGAGACCTGTAGCTCTAAGTTAAAAGGAACTACACCGAGTTCATGCTATAGAAATCAACAACTCAAAGCGTGGTTCAGACTTCATAAGACAGACCAGCCCCTCAAAGGGTCATTTAGAATTCTCTAACATGAGAACACATTGAAGCCCTCTTTATTTTCATCTGTGGTAGAAATTAAGGGTTATTAGAAACTGTGCTGTAAAGGGAAGAAGTGGTATAGAAGTAGAGGGAAAAAACCCGGAAGGCACTGTCTAGCACTAAGAAATAAACTGGAGGAAGATAGATGTTAATAAACACACCAGCAAACAAAGTAATTTTGAGACACATATACTAAGCACATAGTGTTATTCCGTTCAGTCATCCTAAAATCTCCAAGGGTAATTTGAAGATACAGCGCAACAGGGAAATACACTATGGCAGGGCAGGGCTGACTTCAAAATGAAGTCTGGGCCGTTAGGTCGTGGTGTGCGACCTTGGGCAAGTCACTGGCCTCCCCAGCATTCAGTGTGATGTCAGGCTGATAATGAGCCCGACAGCGTCTTCTAGCTCCACGATACGGATCTGCTACAGAACTAGTGCTCTGCTTTGTAAAACCTACCCTTTTGGATATCGTGTTTCTAAGGAGCGAAATCTTAAATCTTTTGCCATTGGTGAGGAAGACTGGAATTGTCACGGACACGTGGAATGGCCATTTCAAAGGCGAACTTTTTAAAGGCCATCCTAAATACATCCGTGCTTAAGTAGCAGTCCTCCATGATTCATAGAAGTAGACTCTGATTCGGTCTCTACTTTAAGATCTTTGGATGAGGCGTGTTAATTCAAGGTAACAATGGGGATAATGTATAAAATATACAAACGCAGCAGATCCCTTCAGTTGTTTTCGGTCATTCATGAGCTATATTAAGCCGTGTGATTCACACCCCAATTGGCAGCTCCTAAGTATACTGTTCCAGAAATATGAAATCTTTGTCTAATAATTCCCCCCATGTTTCTGGCAAATAAATAATTGAGGCGTAAGAGAAATGGTTTCTCTCCTCTCCTTTCAAAAGAACAAAGACACAGTATCCATTTCTACTTAAAAAAAAATATTCACTTCATAGATCACTTAGTTTGAAGGAAGCCAATATTAATATTTTCTCTTCATCTTACGGTGCTCATAAAGTAGTTCAGACATTTTCCACACATCTGCAGCTTAGATGGGCCACGTCCTCTAACGATGTACTCCTAACATTCTCACGCATTCAAAATTCTCCAAAGGACTGCCAGGCAACTGTTTGGCCTAAATCGTCTGGCTAATCTGCGGATGGCATCAGCCCAAGTCAAAGGAAAGAGAAGGGAAAATGCCCCTTTGCTGTTGAATAGCAAGCAGCACCAGAATGGGACAAGACCATCCCCTCTGCCATTTTGTCAGACACTCACTTGGGCAATTGGGAATGTAGGCGAACCACAGAAGCATAGTTTCTTCTTCCTTAACAGGAGCTATGGCGGGACAATGGGCACGGTGTGTGAGGGACAAGCTATGAGGCAGGTGGCACTTCGACCTCCCCTCCCTGTCACACTTTCTTCACCCTCTCAAGAGCCATTGCCTAGACACCAGCATGCCTCTCCGACAGAGAAACAGGACAACCAAATTAAGCCCAAAGAAGAACTGATCTGAGTTTCAGTTCTCCTGCCATAAAAAGAGGAAAATAAAGATGCATTAAACACTTGGGCGTGTGTTAAGAAGAAATTTCTTTACGTAGAAGGAATATCTGCTTTAGTGACTCTGGAAAGCCCAGCCGGGCAAGCCTGGTTTCTTCCTACGAGGGGCTCACCTCCGTTTCTCCCCCAGGTACTTCCACCAGCACTGCCTGTCAGCACGTAGCAGTTCCCATTTGGCAGTAATAATCTTTCCAAGTTTGACAAGATTTAAGTAATTTCAAATTGTTTTCGAGGCTCACTTTCAATTTGTGTTTTAAATTGCAGTATACGAAGCATGTAAAACACTCGTTTCAAAGAGAACATGATGCTTGCACTTAGTATTTACACAATATGAAATAAATCATGTCAGAATTAATAAGGTCTAATTCTATTAATGTCAGAAAAGATTAACGTAGGTTCTCTCTTCTAAGCAGACTTGCCTGATTCTCTTTGAATTATTCTTGACAGTGTTAAAATTAGACTAAGCCTACAAAGAAAATAGGCCAGCAAATAAATTGAAGTAATAAATTAAGACACTCTGTAAATAAAGGTATCTGTGCTAAAAGGAGCAGAGTTTGATCGAAAACCCTTCGTAGGTTTGTCATCGACGACATACTTCCTAGTCTCTCTCCTGATGCTTCTGGCTGTCTCCGAACTGGGTTTGTTTTCTTTGTGTGTTTTTTAATAAGATGAAATTTTCATGCTTGGGATGAAAAAGTTGATGATAATTAAAAGAGCCTATACCAAAGCACATGAGCATGATTTAGTAGCATGACAAAAGGGGTTTGGCTGGTCAGGTGGTTTCAGCTGATCGGAGGTAGCTAAAAAGTGCACGTGACCTCACGAGTTTGTGTGGTTATAGAGAATGCGTACAGGGTGTTTACCTGGACTCATCCCTTTTGCTTCCCAAGTTTGCTTCCTCCAACCAATCAGTGTTCACAGCGAGGTGTTCTTGTAAGAAGAGGTCCTTGACTTAATCTTTCACTGAGCTTTTTCTATCCAGCCTTGTAAAAGCATTGCTTTCAAGCAAAAAAAAAAAAAAAAAAAAGACATTGCTTAAAAATATGGCAAAACACTTTCAGTGTGAGTTCTAGCAAATTATTAAGCCTCACTGTTGTCTTGGGGGAATCTGGAACTTGAAATTTGTGTCACGTGTGAGGGAAGGGTAGTCTCATCTCTGCAGAGTACAGACTCTGCAGAAACCAGTCATTTATGGAGTGAGTATTCCTACTGAAAATACATTAAAGTTGAAGGCAAGCATGAGAAACAGACAAATCCAGAATATGGAACAGTTAAGGGAAACAAGGCTGAACTTTGAATTATGTCAACAATCTGAAATCAGGTACGCAAAAAGTGGAAGGAGATCTTTGAACGAAAGCCTTATACCATTCGTGAAAGACAGAAAACATTTCTCCTAACCATAGAACAAAAGTCTTTGGTTTCAGACACTAAGGCCAGTGTAAGTGACATGGCCATCCCTGTACCCCTGAGAGGTAACAAGGGATTGTCAACATTCTCATGACTCTTTGGTGTAGGCTCTTGTAATTGGATTTGGAAGAAGTCCTAGCAGAGTTCAGGAGGCTGCTCTGATTTGCTTGGCCTATTCAGAGACCAATCCCCAAACTGAGGGTAGAGTTTTTTCTTATCACATATGTTCTATTGTTCTATGCAGGAAAAGTAACAACGTGTCCAAGGCATAAACATACTTTGTCCAGATTTTGGGTTCAAACACAGCAGAATAGTAAATTTAGTCCCCTTTTCTCCTGAAACTCAAGAAGGACTACTACAAGCATGGAGATACATATAAAATTTAGATTCCCAACTGCAGAGACCTAATTTTGTTTAAATATGGCTCAACATCAACCAACTGTCCTCTAGAGATAACTGACAAATAGTAGCTACTTGCAAACCACTTATTAGCAGTGTTTGGAATATCACTTTCCTATATTTTATGGGTACTCCTGCTTGAGATATTGCTAATATGGTTGGAAAATGTCTCTAGCCATTAGTACTATGCTTCACCATGAAAGATGCCCCCAAGTCCAACCATGGGTGATTGAGAGCAAGATCCAGATGTGTTTTTAATTTCTAGATCTAATCTAACCATTTGGAAACATCCCATTCACATTCTGATATCCAACATTTTAAAAGTTCTACTCCTTTGACTCACTTTCTATTTTATTCTGTTATTTTTAGAGTCCTAGAATTGTAGCTTCAGAGGTCATCTTAGTGACCATTTCCAATCAGGACGCGGACAACACACAGGTCAAACTAGTTACATACCATCCCACAGACCCAGGTGGTTAAAGGCAGCCCTTTCCTTAGCAGGAATGGGGGGTACTTCTGAGAACAAGGATTTCCTCTGCTTTGTGCTAGACCCGGTTTGGAGAGGGAGCTTACAAGTTAACAGAGAGCTCACTGGTAGGTTTGACCTGGTCACGATGTTCTCTCGAGTTACCCCCTCTTCTTGATAATTGCTTTTTCTCTACTTTCTCTTCACACCACATGGAGCTCTAGAGGTTAATTGATTTGTCTGTATTCCTTAAGGCATGGAGACATTTAATTACTTGGGCATTTCCTCGAATTTGAATATACATTTCTGTATTTTCTTACTGTGTATACTGCTCTACAGTCCTTCCTTTTGTACAGGTAAATGAAGGTGTGAACTAAGAGTCTGATTAAACAAACAAAAAGTTAAAAAAAATAGTTTTCTCTAGAAAAAATGTATTTCAGTCCTCATAAGATTTCATGCTAGGGCCACAGCTCAGGACTCACCTGTGTGCAAGCCAGCCTTCTGACTGGAGAGTTCTTGGCTGTGGAAGTCATATTGCTCGAGGACCAGTCTTTCTTGCCCCTCTTGGTTGAGTCCCTGATGTGGTATCATTCACATTCTGAAGGCTTCTTATTTCTGTACAGCCTGAAAATCATTTTCTTTAGACATCATCCTCAAAATTCATATAATAAAGTTGCATGTTCTAAGAAAACAGATTAGAGGCCTGATCTGACCTGTGTGTTGTCACATATAAGAAGACCTAGCCTAATTTGTTATGCACGCTAAGATGACCTTGTGATCTAAAATCTTATGATTTAAAAATAACAGAAGAAAATAAGAGTGACTCAAAAGAGTAGAGAACTTTTTTTTTCCAATTTATTTATTTTCAGAAAAACAGTATTCATTATTTTTTCACCACACCCAGTGCTCCATGCAAGCCGTGCCCTCTATAATACCCACCACCTGGTACCCCAACCTCCCACCCCCCCGCCACTTCAAACCCCTCAGACTGTTTTTCAGAGTCCATGGAAGGGGAGGTGAACCGTAAGAGTAGAGAACTTTAACAAAATTGAATAACAGTCGGAATAGATGACGTGTTTCTAATATGTTAGATAGAACCTAGAAATTAAAAACATGTTGGAAACAAAAATAATGTTAAAAACTAAAGTGAAACTAGGAAAGAAGAAAATCACATTTTTCTTTTAAAAAAACAGGAATACTCTCTCTGCATGACTGATTTCACTCAGCATAATCTCTTCCAGTCCCATCCATGTTGCTACAAAAGTTGGATATTCGTCCTTTCTGATGGAGGCATAATACTCCATAGTGTATATGGACCACATCTTCCTTATCCATTCATCCGTTGAAGGGCATCATATGGTTTCACTCATTTGTGGAGCATAACCAATAGCATGGAGGACAAGGGGCGTTAGAGAGTAGTAGGGAATTTGGGTAAATTGGAAGGGGAGGTGAACCATGAGAGACTAGGGACTCTGAAAAACAGTCTGAGGGGTTTGAAGTGGCGGGGGGGGTGGGAGGTTGGGGTACCAGGTGGTGGGTATTATAGAGGGCACGGCTTGCATGGAGCACTGGGTGTGGTGAAAAAAATAGTGAATACTGTCTTTCTGAAAATAAATAAATTGGGAGGAAAAAAAATCAATAAAGTTTGTTTAAACCACAAAAAAAATATGAATATGGATTATCTATTAGATGGTATTACTTAGTGTTATCAGATTGTGTGTTAGTTTTGTGTTAACTGTCTTTAGTATAAAGGAGAATGATTTTGTTTTAGAAGATACGTACTAGAATAATTACTGGTGAAATGTATGGATGCCTGAAACTAAATTTCAAATTGTTCAGCAAACAGCAACAACAAAATAAAAACAAAACCTGTTTTGTGTAAAAAAAAAAAAAAAAAAAAAAACAGGAATATCTCAATTTAAGGGAGTCAAATACATGATCAGACAATACCCATGAAAGAATCTGCAGATGGTTAGCAAAGGAATATAATGTTTTAAATTACATGAACCTAGGACTGTAGCTAGGAATGTTGTGGTTAGGATGTTGAAATCAGAAATGATAGGTTTGTTGCCAGCACACACAAGTTGAATAGCTTTTTAAAAAATCCATGGTATTTACTTCATAATATAATATAAAGTTAAAATAAAATGTCTGTTAATTCGAAGCATTTTGTTAGAGAAGAAACCTTGATTTCTGTCATATCAGTTTGGGTAATTTCATCTCTGATTAGCCTAGAAGAAAATATATAAACTAAAAGGGCTTTATTTTTAATTTTAGAAGAGACGCTGGTTTTTCTTTGTTTTGATACAGGAAACAAATCAACACTATCAAGCCTTAAAATATTATTTGAAATTCAGTACTAGGACCAAATACACTGACAGAAATAAATCATAAAAGTGGCCCATTTTCTTTTATTGGCAAATTATACATTCCCTATAAATTCTCAAAAGACAAGTAAATACCAGTTTGTAATAGTTCATAGCTACAAAATGGAAAACTGGTCATAAAAGACCATGAAGCTGCGGTATCTAGCGTTTCCACGGGAACGTGGAGCAGTAGGATGAACAATGGGAACAAAATCAGTTCTGGAAAAGGCTTCCTAACCTGACTGTCTGCGTCACCGTGAAGCGTTGACTTCTGCGTCTGACAAACCTCATATCCATAGAGGGGCCACACAGTGGACGGCCAATCTTTTCCCTCCTGACATGACACAAAATACAAAATATGAAAATTGTTTCAATTTTTATGGGAAAGATTCAATTTTATTTTTAACCTGCTCAATCCTCTCACCAATGTTCAATAACAATTTATCCTTTAAATGGTACTTAATTTAGCCTTAATTTATTGTCTGGCAAATGCCTCTGGGCAAAATTGAATTCAATAAGAACCCATTTTGCCTTCTTAACCTTCATCCTCTCAAAGATGTTACAGCACAAATCACTGTAGCCTTTTTAACCTTATTTTTGGTGTAATTTATCTGATGAAGATGACTAGAAAGTCAAACAAAAAATTAGCATCACTTGTTTTCAAAACCACGTCAGGCTTCTGGCTGCAGGTGGAGGGTGTGGCGGTCTTGTGGACAATTGCCAAATACAGCAATTAGATATGCACACATTTAAAGACGCGGGGAAGCATCCAAAAGCAAAGAGGAGCAAAGAGGAGCAGGGGGAGAGCTGAACCTTGAACAATTAAACAGGAAGAAGGACAGAAAAGTGTGACTTTCCGGTTGCAAGCGCTGTGTTCAGCCTCTGCAGAATGATGGTGGTGGGAGAGATCCCAGGCCCCCTCGGGAAGGAGCCAGGCAGTAGCATTCAGGGCTGGGAGTGAAACTGGAAAAAAGTAAAGGGGAAAACAGGGCATTGTGAGAACCACAGGAGTAAAAGAATCTATAATTAGTTAATAAGCCCCGAGGATGAAGAGCCACTAAATAAAAACAGGAGAGCAAGAATAAGGGAAAATCAAGACGTATGGAAGATGTCATGGGAGCTGAGAATAAGAGAAGAAAACTGATAGTTCACTACAAGAGTGAGGTGACAAAATCGGGACAATTTCTCTGAATTAGTATAAAAACAAAAGAAGAGAAATCGTTTTGAAATATAGGTACATAATAAAACAGGAGCATTAAGCAGTTATGTCCAAAGCCCTGCTTGTAAGTTCCTCTGTGTGTTTGTGTACACTTGGGTGTGTGTGTGTGTGGGTATAGTGATGGAGACAAATGTATTAAGAAAATATAAAGGAAAAATGGCTAATTGGAAAAATTACAAACTGCCCCATTGAAACGGTGTCCTGCACCCAGTGAAATGAACACAGTGATCTAAACAAAGGCATGCTTTTGTGGAATGTGAAAGCACTAGGG
The DNA here is from genome assembly GCF_020171115.1 of Neogale vison. Lineage (NCBI taxonomy): Eukaryota > Metazoa > Chordata > Mammalia > Carnivora > Mustelidae > Neogale > Neogale vison. The sequence goes on from NC_058102.1 coordinate 144,178,636, forward strand.
ATGGAAAGATTCTCAGAGAAGGTAGAAAGAAAAGTGCATTTTCCTACAGAGACACAGAATTCAAAACAAACTCATATCGTTCGAAGTCAATGTACAATGGAAGGGAAATTAAAACTGATTCTTCTCCTGCCTGTAGAACACTGGTGGCCAGTGCCACGTTGCCCTTCACATTGGGAAAGGAAATTATTTTCATCCTAGAAGTTATGTTCATCTGATCTGTCAGGTGAGGAGAGAATCAAGACATCTTCAGACATGCAGGGACTCAAGATCCTTATATCTTCTGTACCCCTTTTTTTCAGATCTGGTTTCATTTTCACTCCAGATATTTCCCTTTTAACCCTTTCATTGATGTTGTCTCTTCTTTTTGAAACAGATTGTCATTTCACTGTCCTATCCCAAACCTTTTCAAGGCTTCTCACTGCACTTAAGATAGAATCACAACAGTTAATGTAGCTAATGGTGTTCTGGCAATGTGGCTGGAACCGAGCATTCTTGTTTTTTTTATTTTTTTAAAGATATATTTATTTATTTGAAAGAGAGAAACATGAGTGAGGGGAGAGAAGGGGCAGAGGAAGAGGGAGAGAAGCAGATTCCCCACTGAATGCGGATCCCAATGTGGGGCTTGATCCCACGACTCTGAGATCATGACCTGAGCTGAATTCAAGAGTCAGGCGCTCAACAGACTGAGCCACCCAGGTGCCTCAGGGAACGTGTTTTTTATATGAATTGAAAACTGGATCATCTTGGGAAGATTAGGGCTAATTTGAACAGCATATTGGCAAGATTCAAAGCAGTCAAATGGTATTTATAAAAATACTTGAACTTTACTTCCTTTTTTGTCATTTCCCCTTTCTCTTTCTCTTCTTCTTTTGGTAGTTTTTTGGCATTTTAAATTTAATCATGATACATCGATCTGGCACTGCCTGTGTGATTTAGATAGCCATGTTCCTCAGAGCTCCTCAGGGAAACAGAACCAATAGGATGTATATATTTGTAAAAAGGTATTTATTTTAAGGACTGTAAGGCTCACATGATTGTGGAGTCTTGGTGAGCCCAAAATCTGCTGGGGGAGCAAGCTGGAGACTCAGGAAAAAGCTATAGTTGAAGTCCTAAGGCAGCCTGCTAGAGCACCAGGCAGAGCCAATGTCTGTACTCAAAGTCCACCAGTTTAAATGAAAATCTCATAGAACAACAGCCTCACAGAACATTGTGGATAATGTTTGACTAGACAGCTGGGTGTTGAGGCCCAGCCAAGTTGACGCGTAGTATCATTCTCATTATTAATACCATCAGCCACTGAAGCATGAGTTGTAGACATCACAGCCCGTCAACCCCAGAAGACTTCCTCATCTACTCCCAAGAGCAAAGCATCACCTTACTCATCCATGGAACTGTTATAAAATTCATAAGATTGATAGAGGCACAGTCCTAGTACATAATACAGGACTGTATTTACACATCGCTAATTGTTCTGGTGAAGCTCTTTCCCAGCATTTTGTTCAAGTCAACAAGCAGAGTCTGGTTCATCGGCTTCCTTTAGCCGTCATGCTTCTCTAGTGTTCTTCTGGAACAACTCCTCAATCTCTGCCTTTTATGACATTTACATTTTTTGAAGCATATTTTCGAATTGTCCCCTGATTAGTGAGTTTCTGATTGCTTCCTCATGACTAGACTCATGTGCCATTTGTTTGTCAGCAGCAATGTTCCCTGAGGTGCACACACTTTGCCCATCATGCTGGAGACCCCTCCCCATCCAACCTGTATGTAGAATGTGAGCTTTAGGCTCTGGGCTCTGGTGGTATCTGCCTGTTTTCTCCAGTGCAGTGACCTTTTTCTCATGGTTGTGAATGAGAAATCTCTGGGAAGATAACTTCAGGTTCTTTGACTATCCCCAGTGAATTTTATCAAATTGTTTTAGCATTCATTGTTTCTCTTGCCTGGATCATTGATTACTACCATCTTTGCTAAGTGTTTTTTTGACTACCTTCCTCATTCCTTCTGCATTTATTAGCAAGCATTCCACTGTGATAAGGCTTTCTCTCCCCACCTCCCCTTCTGAAGTTAATTTAATCATGTACTTTGAAAGCAGCTTTATAAATATTAAGCTATGGCTGAAATAGGACAGACAGTAGATCTATGTCTGGTATATAGCATATCATGAGGACCATAGATGGAAAACTCAACCTGAATTTCATCCTGGCTCTACTGATAATGTACAGGGGATGTTAGTTAGGAAAACCACTCGCATCTCTAAGTTTTGGTATGTGTATCTATCTATCCAATCAGTGTTTTAGACTATTTAATAGTAATACTTTCTTTTAGTTTTAATAGTCTATGGCTCTTAAAAAAATTCAATCGGTCTTTGTGGGGCCTAAAGGATCGCTAAGAGAGGAAACTCCCCCTTCTCAGTCTTAATAACAGCCAGCTTGATTAACTGTAATTAGCTAAGAATTGGCAAAGAATTTCTAACCCTGTTAAACTTATTTTGGTTCTCATTAAACTTTTAAATCCACTTACTTTCCCATTCCCGTGTCTATTTCAAGCTTATTTCCATCAGTGTTTCTCTTTGGCAACCATATTTGGAAAGTGCACAGATTGAGCACCAGTGTGGGAGGAATTACACAGCTAAAAAACATTCCATGAAATGATCACGGGTATTTCAGTTTGCTTCAGGATTAATTATAGTCTTACAATTCCCACATCAAGGCAGTCTGTGGGTTCGACGGTTGGGCCGACAGAGTTGTCATCCCAATAATGCCATTCAAGGGGAGTGATTTACTCAAACAAAATCTGTACCAATTTCAACCTAAACTTTTTAAAAAGCCATATAAGCATTAAGAAAAATGGCCCTAGATATGTTCCTAGCAAATTCTGCCCTATAAATTCTAAAACTGTGAGAAAATGTGGTTGAAAGCTGAAGGCTGACAAAATGTATAACCTTAGGAACTGTAGGAGTGGTAGTTTTAACATCATTACTAATACTTAACAAGAAACTGGAAAGCACAATTGAAAAATCATTCTGAGGATAATATGTGGAGTGTAAAATAGTTAAGAATATATCAAACATTTAAAGTTTCAATTTCATAAACACAAATACATTTGGTTATTCCTCTTGATATTGTTCAGAGAATGAATTACATACACGATAAAACAATTTGTTACTTTCACACCTGTCGTTTTTAAACTATAAATTTTAAATTGAAATGTTTTAAAGGTTTATAACTCCAATGTGATTTTCCTAGAAATAAAATATTTAAAAATTGCATGATAAATGGTCACTTTATCTTTATCTATCATTTGATATTTGTATGCATACATGTACTTAAATATATCTTTATAAAAACATAAGTAATCGACCATTTCTATTGTGTACTTTCTTGGAAAGGGGTGTTAAGTGCTTCACATGAATTATGGCTTTATATAAATTATATCACTTGGTCTTCTTAATAATTCTAAGAGATGTCTACTACCACTGTCCCATTTTGTAGTCAAGGAAATCAAGTCAAAAGTGATTAAGTTGTCCAGAACCAGACTATTAATAAATAACTGGTAGGACCTATTGAGGACACAGACCATATACAGCTAGGTATTGTGTTTTTTATAGTTGACTCTTCAGCAACATAGGGGTTGGAGATACCCACCCCCTACACAGTCAAAAATCCATGTAAGGCTTTTGACTCTGCAGAAACTTAGCTTCTAATAGCCTACTGCTGACCAGAAGCCTTAGTGATAACATAGGTGATTAACACATATTCTGTATATTTTATGCATTATACACTGTATTGTTATAATATAGAAAGCTAGAGAAAAGAGAATGTTACTAAGAAAGTCATAAGAGTATTATAGTATTGTTCTGTGTTTATTGAAAAAAATCTGCATTGTAAGTGAACCCTTCCAGTTCAAACCTGTGTTGTTCAAGGGTCAACTGTGTTCTTAAAATGTATTTAATCAAATGACTTGATATGGATGCATTTCGCTTTTTCTTTTAAGTCATATTTAATACTCACATACGATTTGCATGTTTTTATATTTACATATATATGTATATATTTACACTGACAGAAAGCGCTGTGTACAAATCCACTTCCCATCTGTTTTTCAGCAGTATCCGGAGCCCAGCCCGGCCGTGTGGGCTGTCCTCGTTTACACTCCAATGGACTGTGACTGCATTCTCTGGTGAAACGTGGTTCTCTTGGTCAAGATTAACCTTCAAAGCCTCAAGGCCCAGGACTATAGGACTGGGAAGGCAAACCCTTCCTAGGGGTCCATTAATGTAATTGTGTGGGGTCTGTTCTCACTCCATGGTTCCAAGTTTTTACGATGATGTTGACACAATACTTTGGCTGCGAACTTGAGAGTCCAATGGAATTCTGTGGGATGGAAACCCAAACTCAGAGGAGCTGTCTCCTGGCTCTGAGTCTTCTGTATGGACTCGATCATTCTATTGGCTGTCATAAGATAATAAGGCACTTGTGCTACGGGTGTGAGCCCCCTGTCTCCTCTCTCTGATTAACAAGTAGTGACAACAAGACATTTTGAAAGTCTATGAGTGGTGACTCTAGAAGAAGGATTGTGGCAAGTGAAGGGAAATTCCTATCAATATTGTAAAATAAAGTTTTCCTCTCCATAATGAAGAGTCCCGTGTGCTCGACTTGCCCCAGAGTAGGTGTCTGCTTCTTCACGGACAGTGTAAGAGAAGGGAGCTCAGAACTGATCTCTTCTTTAAATCTCATCAACCCTGGTGAGCAGAATGGAATAAACTTCTGGCCATTATTTTAGAAATTTATATGCATAACTCAATTGGTCCTGTCTTTTGGGTGCTTCCCTCTCCTCTTCCTTGCCCCTTCACTTAATGATTAAAGCACGTCTTTGAAAGCACGTCTTGTGAGAAAGCTTCCATAGCAAGTTAAATATTAGCAGGAAAATCAGAGCTCCTGGATTCTTGAGCTGGTCATGGTAGCACCCGCTTTTTGTTCGTCCAATCTCCCCCACGAGTTATGAAGGTGCAATAAGATTGAGAAGTAGAAACCCAGGAAGGAAGATTTGAGGACAACCAAGGTGGATGACACCCCTCCCCCTCTTATTTAGAGCTTTTGATCACCAGAGGCCTTATTTTATATCACAATTAAAAAGACTTGAAGAGTACCTCATCAAACAAGCATGCAAAAAATGAAAGCAGTGTGGAGCCAACTGGGTGCAGTTAATTTTTAATTACACTCTCTCTGTGCTTTGACTGTATTTATTGCCAAGCAGCTGTAAGGGTAGAACCCACCAGAGGGTAAATCACCAGTTCTCTGGGAACAGGAATATTGTGATAGTACACGGTTCAGAAATAGATGATAAGTGAGACACACAATTCGAAACAGCTTGGTTTTTCCTCCTGAAATGTCACTGTAATACGTTCCCGTCTCAAGAAAGCCAAGGTGCACAGCCACGTGCAGAAGACAAGGCTCTCGAATTCCCCTCCCTCCCACTTCAGGAGAGGTCCTGTTCAAATCAATAGAGGAACACCCGTGCCTGCAAGGAGAAGGAAACAGCCCCAGTTAGAAAAACGATTGATGATTGCCTTTATATTCAGTTCAAGAATCATCTTTTCTTTCATCATTTGGAGACTTAAAAAATAAAAGGGAAATGTGAGCTTTTATGAGAGCTGAGGTAGGGCCAAATCCTTCATGTACTCAAGACGTTACTGCTCTTCCCCCAAACCCACCATCCTGCCCTAGAACAGCACCGTCTGGGACCAAACACACCAGGCCGGCTGCGTGCTTCCGAGGTGAGCCCCCCTGAGGTGCACACCCATCACTTGTGGAAGATGTTAGCATACACACATGTGAGGGTGCTGACTCATACGAGTGAGGACATCAGATTTTTTTCCAGATCTATTGGTCATGGATAAAATGATACACAAAAATAAAAACAAAGAAAACAATAGTTTTCCCTCCAAATCCTCTGAAAATACAGATTCCAGGGTAAATCTTTTGGAAGTGAGTTTTCAAATACAAATGAAAACAATTACAATCAGTTCCCAATAACATGGAACTAAATCAAGAGCGCAAATTCCTCGGGAGATGTGTGGATGTGTTGATAAAGTGTTGATATTACAATGCAACAGCATTATAAGATCCTTGCTGTGTTTGTACAGTGTTATGGCCTATTTATCAGGGGGAAGTCAATTTTTTTTTTCAGTTTCTCAAAGACACATAAAATCTTGATCATCGCTTTTAATATAAAAACTAACCCAGCACATCTCACTTTTAAGATAATCCTGATGGAAGTGCCTACATGGAAGGTAGGATTTTCTCCCAGGTTCACATTGTTTTGTTGTGTTAAGTTTTTTTTTTTCCCATTCTGGGTGGCTTTGCCGTCACAGGGGAATTTTTTTTTTTAAGATTTTATTTATTTATTTGACAGATAGAGATCACAAGTAGGCAGAGAGGCAGGCAGAGGGGGGGGGAGCAGGCTCCCCACTGAGCAGCCCGATGCGGGGCTCGATCCCAGGACCCTGAGATCATGATCTGAGCAGAAGGCAGAGTCTTTAACCCACTGAGCCACCCAGGCGTCCCGGGAATGTTTTATTTTAAGTTATCTTTAGACTTGTTTTTAAGAAAAATGCAGAACATGGGTACCAAGCATTGAAATTGGTGAACAAATGCAACTTCTGCCCCCATGAAGGTGTTAAGTTATTCATTTTTAACTCTGCTGCATGTATACCTAAATCCCCAGATTGTGCATTTATCAGGAGAGCACTTGAGTGTTTCTTTTGTAACCATTAGATCCAGGGACAACTCTGTACATATGTTTCTAATTGATTCACACTTAGCTCATCCAAGTCTGGTTTTGTGGAGGAAATGTGATGTCCAAAAAGCTGCTGGGAGGCACTTTTCTTGGAAAAAGGAAGTCATGTTCTTTTATTTTATAGTTTACAAATGGACTTCTAAAGATTGGCATTTATTTCTAATGTAGGAAATCACAAAGTTCAAGTGTGTTCTAAATTTAGCAGGGCACGCTTTCATTTCTGATTAGGATGATGTCATGGTATGAAACTGTAAGGGCAAAGAAACTCCTACACCGGTGGATCAAGAAGGGAAGGACTGCAATCCCAGGAATCCTTTCTCTTGAAAGTCCCTTCAACGGCGGCCAGATCACTTGTGCACAGACATGGTCAACCCACGATGTCATGCTTAGACTTTGTTCTAATTCTAGAACAAAGTTATATAGCTTCTGGAGATAAAGTTTGCTTAATAATTTAAAAATACATTTTAATTTTTTCTAAAAATTGTATTACTCCATGGAATCCTTCCAACCTTTAATACAGAGCATGTTTAGATTTTGATAGTTCCATTTTAGAAAATAACTCATTCATTCCTTTCAATATTATTGGAGAGCAACCGAGTTGTGGCATAAATTTCAAAGCCTTCAGAGCCCCAGAGCTTCATTCTTCCCACTTTCCCGGCTATGTCTTCTCCTTCTTCATTTTTTGGTAATTTTATTTTTTCAGTGTTCCAAGATTCATTGTTTATGCATCACACCCAGTGCTCCATGCAACCCGTGTGCTCCTTAATGCCCACCACCAGGCTCACCCAAACTCCCACTCCCCTCCCCTCCCAAACCCTCAGTTCATTTCTCAGTCTCTCATGGTTCATCTATGTGTTCTTGTATGAAATATTTCATCTGTGTTTCAGTTTCTTCATATACAAAATAGGGGCCCTAATGCTCACCTTCAATTTGGGCTTAAAAAAAAAAAAGTAAACAAAACCCTCTTGCACCATTGGTAGGAATGGAAACTGATGTAGCCACTCTGGAGTTCAGTCTGGAGGATCCTCAAAAAGCTAAAAACAGAACTACCTTATGATCCAGCAATTACACAAATAGGTATTTACCTAAAGGATACAAAAATACAGATCCAAAAGGACACACGCACTCCCATGTTTATAGCAGCATTATCAACAATAACCAGGCTATGGAGAAAGTCCACATGTCCAACAGCAGATGAATGGCTAAAGAAGATGTGGTATAGGTCTACAATGGAATATTACTCAGCCATCAACAGGAATGACATCTTGCCATTTGCAGTGATGGGGATGGAGCTAGAGTGTATTATGCTAAGGGAAGTCAGTCAGTCAGGGAAAGACAAATACCATATGATCTCACTTGTATGTGGAATTTAAGAAACAAAACAGATGAACCTATGGATGGGGGGGAAAGAAAGAGAAGGAAAGAGGGAAACAAGTCATAAGAGACTCTTTTTTTTTTTTTTTGAAGATTTTATTTATTTATTTGACAGAGATCACAAGTAGGCAGAGAGGCAGGCAGAGAGAGAGTGAGAGAGGGAAGCAGGCTCCCTGCTGAGCAGAGAGCCCGATGTGGGACTCGATCCCAGGACCCTGAGATCATGACCTGAGCCGAAGGCAGTAGCTTAACCCACTGAGCCACCCAGGCGCCCGCCATAAGAGACTCTTAAGGATAGAGAATAAACCAAGTATTGAGGGAGAGAGGCAGGTGGGGGGTGGGCTGGAGGGATGATGGGGAGGAAGGAGGGCACTTGTTGTGGTGAGTCACTGGGTGTTGTATGTAAGTGAAGAATCACTGAATTCTTCTCCAAAAACCAATACTGTACTGTATGTTCACTAACTGAAATTAAAAAAAAAAAAAGAAAAAAAAAAAGAAAAAAAAAAGAAGCAGACGAGGTCATGCCTGAAAAACAGGTAACACTGGTTGGCATTTGTAGTGACTTAGCAAATGCTAATTTCCTTCCTTCTGAACAGGAAATCTCCCTACCATTATTGACAGCCAATCCCTATAATGAGTTCTGCTAGATAACAAAAACCCACTTTTAATCACATTTCAGGGAGTGAAATTCCTATGGCAACTGAGATTTATTATCTTCTTGGAGAATTCAAAGTGTTCGATGGATGGTGAAACTACATTTTAAACCAAGATTTAAACTTATTTAATTAAAATTTTAATCATGCATGATAGACTTTTTGACCTCCCTACAAAGAAGAAAAAAATTGGAGAGCTTCTAGCCAACTCTTTTGTTTCTGTCACTCTCAGCATTTCTTTTATCATTGCTGTGTCTTCCAAGCCTCTTATCTGCTGTGACACCACCTCCCAGGTCTGCGTACCAATCCGCTGGAGCGCTGTTGAGAAGGAACGAGGCAGTGTTCATTATTCCACTACAGATCGCTTCTTGGAAAAAAGGCAAGTCTAAATGATGTGGGATGTGGGTGTGTCCAAAACTTAAAGGAATCTTTAAAGTCCACTTCCAATGTTTAAATTTTTAAATTGTCCTTAATTTACTATTTTATCTGGACATGTTAATAGTCTAGGCAATATTTTATTATGTCAAGTCACAGGAGAATTGGCCAAGTGCTCCAAATCCATAACACCCAGGGAACTTATCCCACATACACGTTGTTGTATCTGTTCCCTCGCGAGCTCTCTGATGGAGCCCATCACTAGAGGTGCTGCTCTGATCTTGCTCAAACGCCCCTTCCCCGGCTGTACCACACAGACCTCTGCACCTTAAGGGTTACTCTCAGCACTATGTCTGTTCCAGCTTTGCAACCCTGTCTGCCTATGACTACGACCCTTTGAGATGACCACACCTTGCTCTTTACAATCAAGGTGACTTCAGAAGAGTCTCTCTCATTCCCTTCTCTCTAGTCTTTGACAGAAGACATATTCTAAGAACTTTCTCTTAGTGAGCTTGGAGAAAGCAGCGTGGCCCAGGAATAAAGAACATGGCTTTGACTGGGCAAATCTCAACTAAAATCTGCCTCTGATTAGCCATGTGACCGTGGATGAGTTCCTTGAATTTTCCGAGCCTCACTTTACTCATCTATAAGAGGAAGAAGTTGGCCTACACCCTGCCAAGGGCGGCCACGAGAATAACATTTTATAAATCGTTGAAGGTTGTTCCTCATTTAAGCTTTCTTCTTGGTTCTTGACTTGTATTTCATGAGCAGCATTCACTAGAAACACTTTCATTTGCAGCTAATAATACTCAGCTTTATAAATGAGTGTAAAAGACCCAGCCAAGAGAGCTGTCTGTGCACACAACCTGGAGAAGACCTTGACGCAGACCTTGCAAACTTAACATTCTGTAAAGAGTACCTTTTCCAGTGTGTTTCTGCTTGTGCTGGGGGGCAAAGCCATAACAGCCAGGTGGTACCTGCATAGCAGAGAATGATCTCCAGCAATATTTATATGAATTTGTTTACTCAAGCAGGAAGGCTGAGAATTATTGAGTACTCAGTGAGCAAATTTACAATCTAGTAACAAGTAATTATATAAACAAGAATATAAAGAGGGAGTCTGGTATTAATTTCCACTCATTATGGCATTGATTATGGTGCATAATATAAAGAATGTTTGTGTTCCCCTAAAGTCCCATGTTGAAGCCCTAATCCCCTAGGAGGTGGGGCCTTCGGGACTTGATGAGGTCAGGACGGTGGCACCTCGGGATGAGATTAGTGTTTTCGGAGTAACGGACAGGAGAGGGAGGATCTCTTTCCACTGTGTGAGGAAGCAGTAAGAAGTGTCTTCCGCAGACCGGGAGGTGGGTCCTTACCAGACATGGAACCTGCCAGCGTTTTGATCTCGGGACGTCCAGCATCCAGAGCTGTGAGCACTAAATGCACATTGTTTAACTACCTGGTGTCGAATGTCCTGTTCTAGCAGCCCGAATGGGCCACGTCAGTACACGTGAGCAGGAGTAGTTCCAACATACTCACCTTTGTGGTCTGCTTTGTGTTTCTATTTGTGTGTTTTCCAATTACGTGTGCACATTTTTATGTGTTCCATATCCTCAGAGACCCTCCTGGGAGATCATATTTGTGTGGAGCCTTATGATTGTGGCTGGATTTTTGCTTTGTGATGGTTTTAGTTCACGTGCAGCCCACTCCCTCACCCTGGGAATTTGGAGGAAGACATGCTAATCAAATTTTCTTGGCAAGCCCACGTGTTGTTTCATGTGCGTCTCTTCCAGTTGCTTCTCTCTCAGCACTTGCTGACCACATCTTCTTGCCCGGTCTGCTGCAACATCAACGAGAGGTCGGACAAGAATTGCAGTGGTGTGTGAGGGTTTTCATGACAACTGCTGTCTTAGTTCTCACAGCTGCTAAGGAAATCACAGGGTTAGAGCAAGACTGTCCAACCTTGCATTACTGACACTTTGGGCTGGAGGATTGTTTGTGGTGGGGGCGGTCCCGTGCGTTGTAAGACCTTCAGCAGCACCTCTGCCATCAAATGCCTACCATAGCCCCCTCCCCATCACGAAAACTGAAAATGTCTTCAGATGCTGTCAAATAGCATGTGTGGGGACAAAGAGCCATCGTTCGTTGGGAGCCATTGGTTTAGAAACAGTACTTTTTAGTATAGAAATTACATTCAGAAAAGATAAGTTCATACATAGTTACTTGAATAGCTCAGTATTAAACGGCATATAAAATAACTTATAATTACTAGTAACTATAATAGGTCATTTACCTTGAACACCTGCCACACACAAGATGCTATGCCACATTCTGCATATATATGACCCAATTTTATCCTTAAAACAATGCCAAATGCCGGTTACAGGTGTATACAGGCCTCAGCAGGGTGTACAGACCCATGGAGGACTTCAAATTCTGTAGCCTTGTCAGATACTTGAGGTATCCACTGGCAAAGCCTTCTAGGTTTTCCTCACTTTATTCATGATCAATTCATCTGTGTTTTTTAAAAATCTTTCTGCCATTGATTCCTATCAGAATGCATAACCAGTAAATGATACTTACCTTAAACTCCTCCTTTGAAATAAATCCTGCCATTTTATTTTATTTTCCTGTGTTCTCATCAGTGTCGGGCAATACAATTAATTGATTTTCTTTTCCGTGTACGTCAACTTGTGTATTTAACTGCATTCTTGCCATTTAAACTGTCACTTTGGGAAGTACAATGACAATGGAGTTTGCCTCTGGCCCATGGGAATCGTTAGTAGAGTGATGTTATTTCTTTACCCAGATTTTCTTCTTCACTGATGAAAATTGATTTTCGGTATGCAGTGCAGGATTTTCGAGACACAGAATTGCACAGTGAATATAGTTACCATTTTATACGTCTCACGACTCATTCTACATTCGCAATCTTCATGTAGTACAGAAGAAGAGAGATTTTTATTTTCATTAAGAAAGCTACATTTATCTAAGCATATTCCTCCAGAATATGGTGGCTTTATCAGAAAATCTGTGAGCAAACGTGTCCAGCGGAGAGGGCAAGAATTCATAACTCACTGTCAAGTCACTGAGGACCGGTCGAGGCTGAAATTAAAACCGTGTCTGAAGACAGATTGACATTCAAGGCCAAGTTTCTACCAACTCCTACAATTGATGATAGAATTTTACCGGACAGGCTCATCTGGACAACTTGAAAAATTATTTCATATCCTGAACTCAAATGATTAATAAGTATTTTATTCCTCTCAATAAATCATGGACTCATTGAAGATAAATGAACAGCCCTCTCCATGTCCAAAGTGCATCAATAAAGAATTCTGTATGTTAAAGAAAAAGTGACTCCCAAGTTATAAATGTTAAACATGCTATTGAATTCGTAATGCAAGCTGCCTTTTTCCATCATGGCCCTGGGCCTCACTGGGCCTCAATAGCCATGTGTAATCGGTGTCTCTTCCCAATGTCCTGCATGTCTCTGGCTTCTCAGTCCCTGCCTAGAAAGACCTAAAATTTGGAAGAAACCACAAAAATTCTCAGCCATGGGTTTCCTCCAGCATTTCAACCTATGTGCAAAAGCCCGTGGTGCGCCTGGCGGGTTTTGGTCTTACATAATCCTAGGACGAGAACAGAGTGCTCTGGACGCATTTCTGTTTTGACTGTGACGTGTGCCAGACAGAGTTGCATCACTGGACCGCAAACGAAGTAACGGCAAACAAAAGATGGCAGAGTGTAACAGCAACCGTAAACAGGAAAGTTGTCCCTCGGAAGAACAGATCTCTAGGAGAGGACATGGAGGTTTCTAAAACCCCACGGTGGTTGTTATGAAGAAGTATAATTTGAAGTGCTCCTTGGTCAAGAATCCTAGAGTGTGCTGAAAAAGTAATATTTAATAGTTTATAATGCAGGTCGTGGTTATTCACATAACCATTTCCCGCATATCAGAGAAAGTGCCAAACATTGGCTGACAAATCGCTGCATACAATGGGCCTAATGTTTCATTACTCACTAGCTCTGCACTGCTCAGGTTAATATTGGATTTTTGTGTGTGTGTGTGTGCTATTCCAGAAAATACAGTAGACAACATAAAAGGTAAAACCAGGTCTTTCTTCAACAAATATATTGAAAGGATAATGGGAAATTAGTTTTACAAAAGTTCTGGATGGTTAAGTATTGTATATAATTATTCAACAAAAAACAGTTTTTAAGACTTTAGGACTATATGTAGTCTTTCCTGTAGCTGTTGCTGGGTTTAGAATAATAAAGAAGTCAGATGAGCTCTCCTTTGCTTTTATTCCACACCGCAAAGACAAGCCCAGACAGAGTCGTAAGGAGGCAGGGTGATCATCACATTCCATGGATTCGATGCCATGAAGGGACTCAGTGGGCTGCGAAATTAGCACAAAGTGTCCCGAACGACAAACTCCAGATACGATATTGTTTCCAGAGGAGCCTCTTGGAAAAGCAAACAAGCGAACTGAAACTTGACCTATGATGAGAAGCTGGGCATGTGAACATTCCAGATAGAAGGAACAGAAAGTTCAGAGGCCTTAAAGCAGAAAATTGCTAAGCGTTTTCAGAAACTGATAGTAAACCAAGGTCTAGATGGAAGTCATTCAGGTCCTCAAAGATTCTATTCCTGATGTACTGGAGGCCACAGGAAAGCAGAAAATTTTCTTTTGGAGAGCTCACATCAGCTGCCAGGTGAGAAGTGAATTGTAAAGAAGCAGACTCCTCACAGACCCATCACTTAGCTGCTACTTCATGTAGCGCAGGAAAGAGACAACAGTGGCTAAATCTAGCCTTAGCAGAGATTCGTACCAGAGTGGATTTATTTGGAATTATAACTGGTATAAGTGACTGAGAAAACCTGACAGTCAAGGCGCCTACTTCATTTTTTTTTTTTTAAATAGTTCTGTTACTTAAATGAGCTACCTTGAATCATCTAACATTTGCCTAGTTTTGGTTTATCTATCCACTTTAAGAAACTTGTTCATACGTTGGTCCAGGTTCGAGCCAGAGTAACAAATACTTACAAGATTACAGGCCAACACTTAAGAATTAGGAGGTGAATCTACTTAGTGCTTATGCCTTAACAGAGCTAAGTTTTTTGTTCAGTTTTAGCAATATCTACAAAACGAAGCAGGAAAGTTAGACATGGTGTTCTTTCCACATCCTGATCACAGAAAGAAAAGACTAATTCTATTGTAGAGGTAGAAAATGTTTTCTTCTGTCTTTCTTTGGCTGATCTAATAATTAAATTGACATAAGACTGATTAATAGGAGAAAAACCAATTTAATTTGGTACATACAGGAGCACCATAAAAGTACACCCATTGGCCAGTTGGGAAGTTGAGGCTTATATATCAATCTGAGCCAAGGAGCAGGGGTAAGTGTCTGTTGCTTCAAAGGGAAGAAAGGCAATCCATGCAAGGTGGGAAGAGTGGATATTGGTAGACAGATGCTCCTTATGGCCTGATCAGAGAGGGGAATTTGAACTCTGCACCCTGCCCAGCTGCCCCCAGATTACCACACCTCGCCCACAGTCTTTGTAGACCTTTCTGGGGATATCTCTCTTCTTGAACCAGGCTCCCTGTCTAAATTCTTACAGGGAGTTAAGGAGGAATAAAAGCTCTTCCGGAGTCTCTTGGGCACGGATGCTTTTAGCTCGAAATAATCCACATACCAAAATGACATGTCTTAGGGAGGCTTATTCTGAACACTTCACTACTCTAAGACATAGGTGATATTCCTTTTAATTAAAATTTTGATTTTGGTCTTAAATAAGGAATATAATTTTGCTGACTAAAGAGAGAGAGAGAGGAATATTGCAAAACATAAACAGCACCTAAGAAGACAAGCTACAACAGACTGTGGCATATCAGGGAATGCAAGAAAGTATGGGTAACCAGGTTATATGGTAAAGAAGGAGGCTAGCAGGATTTAAAGTTTAAGGGTTGGTTGGGCCCAGGGTATGACAATCCATGGTGAGGAGTTTGGATTCACTGGGGAGGGGCAGTATCGGGATGTTTTTAGATGGGAGAGTAAAATAATTGAATCCATATTTCAAAAAGATAATACTGGAAAATAATGGGGAATTGGCACAGGCTGCTAGACTAGTTCTTCACCCAAAATCGAGCTTGAAGAAGCTACCAAATTACGTGGTCTGGATAACACACACACACACACACACATACACAGACACACACGCACACAGTGAAAAACTAGTCCTGAGGGACAACAAGGCCTGGCATAGACTGTTGTGTGTACGGATTGCAGGGAATAAGGTGTTATATTTGCTGGCTACACACAGCATATAACTCACAGGAGAAAATGTCCCGAGTCTGGCACTGGGATGATTCCTGCTGTCCCATTATTAGAGAAATTGGAAAGCAGGAGTCATCCTAGGGTAGGTTGCAGATGAAAACAGGTTGACCAGCTGCTTTTGGATACGCACTCCTGAAGAACACCCCCTCCAAAGGTAAAACACTGAAGGAACATAAACTGAAAATGTTTGCCTGCCAATTACGCATCCCCTTAAAAGTTTAAAAATAAAACACTGGCTAGACGAGTACACCATAACAGAGATAAGTTATCAGCAGTGGCTCTGTGTTCTTTGGCATCAGGGCTTTGGCCACATTCTCTCCATTCCAATGGACCTCACCTGGAGACACACAGACTGGGGCCTGCCTTTGCCCCTCCCTCAAGTACCTCACCAAAAATGGTGGTGAGAGCCCCAGAGAAAATGGGGAGTACAACCACGACAAAGGGGACAGTGGGGGAGCCAACAGACCCCTAGAAACCTGAAAGGTTATGAAAGACGAGGAGTTTAGAAGCTACCAAATTACGTGGTAAGAAAATCCTTACAAAGACAAGGATGGATAGTTTCCATCTGAAAAAGAAATAGGAACTTACCAAATACCAAACGGTGCTATTAAGCACAAGGTATAGGATTTGGAATAGAAGAAGCAAGCCCTGGGGTGGGGAAGATTGATAAAGCTGCGGAATGAAGGATGTGAAGCCATCGAGGAAACCTCCGATCAAGCAGCAGAGAGGGATAAACATTCACAAGCAGGAATGTCAACATCCGGGAAAGGAGTCTGGTGAGAGAGGAAAAACTAAGGGAGAAGAGCAATGGTTACATTCTTCTACTTTCCCATGAAAGTAGAAGCTGCACACTTCGTCTGGGGCTTCTGCACATTATACCTGGAAGCTTGTGGCCTTTGCCAATATCTCCCTGTCTCCCTCTCCTCCCCCTAGCTCCCAATAATTACCCTTCTATTCTGGGCTTCCGCGACTTACTTCTCTCTTTTCTTTCTTTTCCTTCCTTCCTTCCTTCCTTCCTTCCTTCCTTCCTTCCTTCCTTCCATTTGTTTATGACTTGATTAATTTGAGAGAAAGCGAGACCAAGCTGGGGGTGGGGGGAGGGAGCATGCAGACTCTGCATTGTGCTTGGAGCTGCGAAGGGGCTCCGTTTCAGGACCTCAAGACCATGACCTGAGTTGACATCAAGAGTCAAACACTTAACGGACTGAGCCCCCAGGTGCCCCATCCACTCTTTTAGATTCCACGTTCAAGGGAGGTCACAGAGTGTTTGTCTTTCTGTGTTTCATTTATTCCCTCACGTAGAGCCCTCCAGATGGTCCATGCGGTCGTCAACGGCACCGTGTCCTTCTCTTAGGGCTGTGTTAATGCATTTGCTTATGGGTACTGTTTCTCTGTGTGAGAAGAACACACACAACTCAGCTCATCACATTCTACACCTTCAATATATGCAACTTTGTCATTTATCTCTCAGTAAAGCTGGGGAAAAAAAAAAGGAAGAGAGGTAATATTTGAGGAAAATAAGATGATGCCTTTTCAAATAGTGGGTTTTGAATTGACAAGGCATCAAAATCACCTGCCACAGCCACCACCAGAGCCTCGGTTTCTGATTTCAGCAGGTCTGGTGTCGGGGCCAAGCACTTTCATCTCAGCCAAGCTGACTCCTTCTGGAGGGCACTTTGAAAACCACTGTTTCAAGAAGGTGAAAGTTATCTGATTGAAATGGCCTATAGAATACTAAAGAGAACTGAAAAAAAACCTGCATAAGAACACATTAAAAGGAAATTGAAGAATAAATTCTCTGATGATCATTTAAACGCTTCAGAGATAAAGAGGGACCGCCAACAAAGGTAAAAATCAGGCTGACAAAACCAGACCAAGAAAATAATGAAGTACTATTTTAAAACCTGGAAAGAAAAGGCAAAACTTTGAATCTGTAATTTTATAGCAATCCAGATTGTTTTGTAAAATAAGGGCATAATATGTATTATCAGAGCCACATGAGGTCTTTGGAATCTTGCTTCAGAAAGACCATCTTGAAAAACCCTTTGGTATCCAGAAGCTTCTCTCTTTTGTCAGCATCTATGAAGTTGCAGCCCGCTAACTTTTCAGCTTGTGAGCAGAGCAGAATCTCAACCCTCATGCTTCTTGACGCTTGGAGGACAGCTACTTTTTGCACAATACCCCCCCAATTTGGTCATGCCAGACCAGTAAATATTATGTATTATGTAAAACTTCTAATTCATCTGCTTTATAATTAAAAACAGGTCAGAATTGTTCGCTATCCCTGCTTCTGTGATAGAAAGGAAGAGTTAGGAAGATCATCAGTTCCATGACATCCTATCAAAGTTGCACATGGATTTCCATCCCCAACATTCAACGCTTACCGATTTATTATTTAACATCCTAGCCAAAGCAAATGTCGTTAATGCTGAGACTTGAGAAAGCTTCACGGTGGATATACAGCTGGGTGTATTTTTGTTTAAAATATTTAAAGAATTATTATTATTATTTTTTAGAGCAGTTCTAAGTTCACAACAAAATTGAAGGTTGCATTAGGGATTAGGGTTCATTCTTGGTGTTGCACATTGTAGGGGGTTGGACAAAGGTATAATGACAGGGGTTTATTGTAATATCATGCAAAGCATTTCCAGTGCACTAAAAACCTCTGCCTACTCATCACCTGCCTTCCCCCATCCCCTGCTAACCATCGCTCTTTTTACTGCCTGCCGAGTTTTACCTTTTCCAGAACGTTCTGGACTCGGAAACATGCAGTATGTACCCCTTCCAGATCAGCTTCTTTCACTTAGTTGAAATTTTACGTCATGTCTTCTCATGGCTTGGTGGCTCATTTCTTTTTAGTGCTGAATAGTATTCCATCTTCTGAAGGACATCTTTGCTGCTTCTAAGTTTTGGGGATTATGAATAAACCTTCTATAAACATCGGTGTGTGGGTTTTTGTATGGACATAAGTTTTCAACTCTTTGGGATGAATACCAAGGAGCATAATTGCTGGATTATGTGGAAAGAGCACGTGTAGTCTCAACCCACCAACCTGTCTCCCAAAGCAGCTGCAGCTTTTTGCATGCCCACCAGCAAGAAATGAAACTTCCTGTCTCTCCACATCCTCGCCCCAGCTTGGCAGCGATGGGTGTTGTCTGTGTTATGGATTTTGTTCAATCTAATTTTGTTCAATCTAATAACTGGCTTTTCAAGGTTTGAATCAGCCTTGCATATTTCAATAAATCCCACTTGGCTATAGTGTCTAATTCTTTTTATACACTGTTGGATTCAATTTGATAACATTTTGTTGAGGATTTTCACATGTATGATCATGAGAGATTTTGGACTATAGTTCTCTTTCTTTAATATCTTTGATTTTGGTAATGAGTTTGATATTTTCTCTCTGCATCTATCCTCTGATAACGACTCTAGAGAATTGGTTTATTTTTCTCTTAAATATTTGGTAGAATTCACCAGTAAGCCCATCTGCACTTAGCTTCCTGTTTTGGAGGATTTATTAATTATTGATTGAATTTCTTTAATAGATGTTTAATCTATTATATACTGATATTACTATTGATTTAATAGATAAGACTTTTCAGATTGTCTGTTTCTTCTTTGAGTTTTGGAAGTTGGGTCTTTCAAGGAATTGGCCCCTCCCTCCCTTTCTTTCTTTCTTTCTTTCTTTCTTTCTTTCTTTCTCTCTTTCTCTCTTTCCTTCTTTCTCTCTCTCTTTCTTTCTTTCTTTTTAAAGATGTTATTTATTTGAGAGAAACAGAGAGGGAACACAAGCAGGGTGAAGAGCAGAGGGAGAAGCAGGCTCCCCACTGAGCAGGGAGCCCTATGTGGGACTTGATCCCAGGCCCTGGGATCATGACCTGAGCATGAGGCAGTTGCTTAACTGACTGAGCCACCCAAGACCCCCAAGGAATTGGTACATATCAACTAGGTCATCAAATTTGTGGTCAAAGAGTTGTTCATAATATTTCTTTATTATCCTTTTAGCTGTCAGTGGGACCTACAATCCCATCTACAGTGATGTCTCCCTTTTCATTTGTGACATTAGTTATTTGTGTCCTCTCTCTTTTTTTTCTTTTCTTAGTTAGCCTGGTTAGATCTTTATCAGTTTTATTGTGTTTTCAAAGAAGCAGGTTTTGGTTTTATTCATTGTCTTTCAATTTCATTGATATCTGCTCTAATTCATATTATTTCTTCTTCTGCTTACTGTGGATTTAATTAGCTCTGCTTTTTCTGGTTTCCTAAATGTAAATTTAGGTAACTGATTTTATATCTCTCTTTTTTTCTAATATGTGCATTTAATGCTTTAAATCTTCCTCTAGTCATTGCTTTCCACAAATTTTGATAAACTGTGTTTTAATTTCCATTTAGTTCAAAATACTTTTTTTTAAAAAGATTTTATTTATTTATTTGACAGAGAGAGATCACAAGTAGGCAGAGAGGCAGGCAGAGAGAGAGAGGAGGAAGCAGGCTCCCCGCCGAGCAGAGAGCCCGATGCGGGACTCGATCCAAGGACCCTGAGATCATGATCTGAGCCGAAGGCAGCGGCTTAACCCACTGAGCCACCCAGGTGCCCCAAGTTCAAAATACTTTTTATTTTCTTTTGTGATTTCTTTCTTTGACCCATGTGTTACTGAGAAGCGTGTTGTTTAATATCTATGTATTTTGGGTTTTTTCCAGATATATTGCTGTTACTGATTTCTGGTTTAATTGTGTTGTGCTCTAAGAGCGGGCATTGTGTGGGTTCTGCTCTTCTGAATCTGTGAAGGAATGTTCATGGCCCAGACTGTGGTCTCTTTTGGTGAATGTCCCATATGAGCTTGGGAAGAGGTGGATTCTGATATTGTTTGGTAAAGCAGTCCATAGGTATTAATTTTATCTGGTAATTGATGATGCTGATGAACTCCAGGTGGATTTTTTTTTTTTTTGAGGAAAAAATACTATAGATAAGTGTTTTTTTCCTCAAACCCTTCTCTAGGTATCATTTCTATTCCCACCTTACTATGGTGGTACCTAATCACCAACATGTCCATCTTCTTCCCAACATATTAATAATACCTAAAACACAGCCATCAGTGCATTTTGAGTGAGCATAATGTGAGAAAATGTTTGTCAGTGTAGGCTTGTCAAGTAGGTTCTCATCTGAGGGCAAACCATTTCCAGTGGAATTATTAATGAAA
Organism: Neogale vison; assembly: GCF_020171115.1. Taxonomy (NCBI): domain Eukaryota; kingdom Metazoa; phylum Chordata; class Mammalia; order Carnivora; family Mustelidae; genus Neogale; species Neogale vison. The sequence continues at coordinate 144,199,373 of NC_058102.1, forward strand.
TACTGGGAGGAAGGAAACAGAGTGAATGTTTGATAATGACATGTCAGTGGCCAATGACAAGATGTCATTTTTTTATTTGTCATCAGCTGTTATTTAGATTGTAATGTCAACTCTCTATCATTTTACCCAATGACTCCTGATCAGAGGGTGCTCCAACTGGTTCTCCAGGTGGAAATGTTGTGGGTCTCTCACTTCACCACTTTTCCTAGTGATAAGTCTGATGGTGTCATTTTCCACCTGTTGATAACAACAAAGGGAGAACCTACAGGTGGATTAAGATGAAGACACTATTGAGTCTTGGGAGTCCCTATAAGTAAATTTTTTGAAAATAAAAATTTTAGGGGCGCCTGGGTGTCTCAGTGGGTTAAAGCCTCTGCATTCGGCTCAGGTCATGGTGTCAGGGTCCTGGGATGGAGCTCCATGTCAGGCTCTCTGCTCAGCAGGGAGCCTGCTTCCCCCTCTCTTTCTGCCTGCCTCTCTGCCTACTTGTGATCTCTCTCTCTCTGTGTCAAATAAATAAATAAAATCTTTAAAAAAATTTAACTAAATATTTTAAACTAATATGTAACATTATTTGCAATCAATAAAAATATACAAAACTTGTGACAAATTATTTTTATAATATATTGTGATATTAATGGAGAGGAAATATTTGGGAAAGTATATTCTACAATGAACTATTTTCTTTAAAGTTAATGAATGCTTTTAGGCAGTGTAGTTTACAGAATTTTGAACACTATGCTTTTAGGAGCAATGTGAGAATTTATGCTAAATAACAGGCTTTTTGAGCAGGGGTAGTGACATGTCTGTTACTTTTGAAATTCATTCCTGTCAAGATTGTGTTCCTTGAGAGTAGAAATTTAAAAGCAGCCACCTGTTTACCTTTGCCTGCTTATCTTAAAACCTGGTAGGTGTTCAATAAAGCTTTGTTGAAATAAAAAATGATATCTTGTCATTGGCCACTGCCTCATTCTGGGGGAGCCGGCCATGAAAAAAAAGTACAGTTGTTGATTTAAATCAAGATGCTCTTAAGAATTTGTGAACTGGTTCGCCTCTGCCAAGGAAGCACTATTCTATCAAACTAAAAGCATCAGTTGCATACCTACTGTACATTTAGCATCATTAGATGGGCACACCTACTCAGTAATTGTGAGAAGATGGAATTAGCTGATATGAAAGAGCATGTGTTTTTCCCTCTCCACCCCCCCAATACACAAAGTAGAAAAATAGAATTCTCCATCATTTTTATTTTTTTTTATAACAAGGACACGTTCAAATGTATTAGTCAAACTTGGAGTCCCTCCAACACTGAGGCTTACATCTAAATTTAGAACTAATGAGCTCTCTGTATGTACCAGACTGGAAAGCACACATTCTCTCCATTAGCATCAAGGCACTTTTATTCAACATAAATCTACTGCCAAAGAGAATATTAATGTTCCTGAGTGTTACTGGCTCACAAAACTCACTCTCTTCTTAACGTGCTCAGGAAAAACACAAATATATCTATCACAGAAGGACAGCAAGTGCATAGAGACAATGGAATGCAGAGAATCATAGAGATCTCCATCACATGGGCTTTTAAGGTCTTCTAGCCCAACACTCTTTGACTGCTAGAATTCCATTCAAAATAACGTTCCTGGGTGATTACCAAGCCTCTGAATACCTCTCCTGCTAAGGTTCTCTGATCCCTACTCCCCTTTTGCTTGCTCTGATGGATGGCTTTCCTGGCATAAAATCAAAATCCTTTTTGCAACTGCCTCACAATTAGTTTCAGATATGCTCCTTTGGACTCACAGATTGATAATTCTTTCATACGACTTCTTAAAAATGCTTGGCGACAACTACCATATCGTCTCCCTTTCCAGCTTCCCATCCCCCTGCTTCCCGGCCCTCTGTTCTCCAGGCTAAAAACTTCAGTTCCTTTACCCTTCTTCATATGCTCCCATTTTTAAGCTGCTTCATCTTCCTGGCCACATTCCTGTGATAGTCCAAATAACACGACTTTCCTAACAAGGGCATCATGACTTTTAAAAGATGTTAACTGTGGCAGAAATGTGATAAGTGGCTTCTGGGGAAGGTACTCAGTCCCCAACAAATGGTTACGGCTGAAATAAATTACTATTAAAATAGTATGTTTGACTTAGGAGAGGAGAGAGTAAACCCAGGACTCTCTTGCTTATAGAATGAAAGGACGTAATGGCTTCTTTGATGGGATGAGGCTGGGGAGATGAGAAACTGGAGGACAGCCTTAAATCTATCTTGGTAGGTTGAGAGCATCACTTTTCACCAGAATATAAAGAGTAGAGTAAATTTACCTGTAGGAAGAAACGCGTAGTGCATTAAATATATCTGCTTAAAGACATTTAATAAAATTGTTGGACAGCAGGGCACCTGGGTGGCTCAATGGGTTAAAGCCTCTGCCTTTGGCTCAGGTCATGATCCCAGGGTTCTGGGATCGAGCCCCGAATCGGGCTGTGTGCTCAGCGGGAGCCTGCTTCCTCCTCTCTCTCTGCCTGCCTCTCTGCCTACTTGCAATCTCTATCTGTCAAGTAAATTTTTAAAAAATTGTTGGACAGATAAGTTTATAGAGCAATTACAATATCTATATGCTGGTTATGTACTCCCTTTTAGATGATGGTGATTTCCAAATTTGGAGCAGAGTTCCTTCATCCATGGGTTCCCTAAAACCAACTTATTCTTTTGAAGCAAAAATCCTTATTTTATACTCTGGGATCTCTGAATTAGGAGAGGTGAAAAGAATCTCTGGCAAACTGATTTGCACAAAATCATAAAGTAATACAGGTTTTTAAAACTTGCAGTGTTAATTTTCATGTTTCTGAGATGAAGATATTGTGTCACCTGAAATTCTGTGCTTTCATGCAATTTTCTTCAGGTGGCCAGATACCCTGAGAATTCAGGGTCCAGAACTCCAAGTTGTCGGAGTGCTCTGCTAGTTTTAACCATTGGCCCATTGTTAATTTTACCTATATGTGTACAGTTTATTAAAATTGCTCTTATAATTTAATCAGGTCTGCTTTAAATTTCTATTCCCCCACCCATGCCATCTAATTTTTACTTGTGCTCTCTTAGAGGTGAATATTTGGACTTTCTCTTATAGCTTATAATCATTTTAGCATGAGTACTTTTGGCCTACAGAATTTCATACCTTTCACTGCCTTAAAAACTTTGTTGATTTCTTCTTATCAAAGTAATGTTTGTTTCAAAACCTCAAAATGAATATGTGTGGAAAAACTCTGTCTTATTTTGCATGTACGCGTTTGAAAACCATGCGCCTATAGGTCAGGTTAGTAGCTACTCCCCAAAGTATGAGATACTACTGTCCTTTATTATCCAATGTTTTCATCTTAACTGCATTTCAAGTCTCATCGTGTCTAGCTGCATTCTTCCTACATTTTTGAACATCACATTTCTCAATTTATTCCCTGCTCTCTAGTCTCCAGACCTAATGTTTTTACATTTGCATAAATTCTTATCTCTGTTTCAGAGACCTTTCTCTGCCTATGCAAAAAACCCACAGCAAACACTGTATCAATGGTGAAAGATGAGAAGCTTTTCCTCCAACGTCAGGAACAAGACGAGGAAACAAACTTTTCCTTCTTCTTTTTAACATAGTTCTGGCCAGAACAAGAAAAGGAAATTAAAGGTGTCCAAATTGGAGGGAAGAAGTAAAACTATCTCTTTTTACACATGGCATGATCCTATCTGTACAAAACACTGAAGAGTCCTCAAACACCATTAGGAACGGATAAGTGAATTCAAAAGTACGGGATTCAAGCTCAACATGCAGTTCAGCTGCATTTCTAAACACTGACCATAAACAACCCAAAAGAGAAATTATGAAACAATTCAAATCATAACAGCATCAAAAAGGAGAAGATACTTAGAAATTAGCCAAGGAGCTGGAAGACTACAATGCAAATGACAGAAGACCACTGAGACACATTAGGGAAGAGAGAGAGAAGGAAAAACACATCCATCACAGACTGGAAGACTCTGTATTGTCAAGATGTCGATACTACCTAAGGCAATCTGCCCGTTCAATGCAATCCCTGTCAGAATCTCATGACATTTTTTGAAGATATAGAAAGGCCCATTCTAAAATTCATAGGGAATCATGAGGGATCCCAAGCAGGCAAAACAATCTTAAAAAAGAAGAACAGGGGTGCCTGGGTAGCTCAATCAAGAGTGCCTGAGTGTAGATTTCGTCTCGGGTCCTGAACTCAGGTTGTGAGATGGGGAGCTGAGAAGGACTCTTGCCCTTGGCAGAGCATCTACTTGGAATTCTTTCCCTCTGCTCCTCCCCTTGCTCATGCCCCCCCTTTTCTCTCTCTAAAATGGATAAATAAATCTTAAAATAAAAGAAAAAAAGAACAGAGCTAGAGAACTCATACTTTCTGACTTCAAAAATTATTTCAGTAATTTGATTTTTGATTACTATAGAAATCAAGATAGCGTGGTCCTGGCATAAAGGCAGATACACAAGGCAATCTGACCGAACAGGGATCCAAGAAATAAATCCTCATCTGTGGTCAGGTGGTTTTTGACAAATAAAAATAATTGAAGTTGGATTCTAACCTCACACCAAATACAAAAGTTAACTTAAAATGCATCAAAAATGATTAAAAAATATGTATCTAAGACCTAAACATAATAGCTAAAACCATAAAACTCTTAGAAGAAAATATAGGGCAAAAGTTTCCCAACACTGGATTTGGTTGCTTCTTGTTTTCATCAATTGTGAAAGGGAAATGCTGAACTAGGGCTAAAGTGTCAGGACACTGGATCTGGCCGACACCACGAAAAAAACCAGACAAATTGAACACCATGAAAATTTAAAAAATTTTTTGCTTTAAAAGACAAAATCAACAGAGTAACAAGGTAACCCGAAGAATGGGAAAAAATTCTTGCAATTCATATATCTGATAAGGGATTAATATTCCCTCTCTACGTATTTCATTTTGCTTATCTATCCCTCTATAGATGGACACTGGGTTTCTGCCACGTTTTGGCTATATATTAATCGACTCAATCTTTTATTTAATCGTCCTTATGGTCACCATAATTTAAAAATAGCTACCAAATTAAACTAGAAGCAGTCTTTGACAAAATGGTGGAGTGGGTAAAGTGTCTGTTTTTTTCACTTCACTTCCTAATACACTATCTATGCCCAGACACCCTGAATCTCAGGAGGGAAGGAGCACATCATCCTTGCTCCACCGAGAGGCCCCTCCAAACTATGTCTTGTTAGCAGTCTTTTCTTGGTTTCCTTGCTTTGCCATTACCACAGAGTAAGGGTTACAAAATACCTTTCCTGTGTCTAATTTCTGTAATGTATAGTCATTTTACTCATGATAATAAAATATTAATACAAAAACTGATAACATTTTTATTAATCACATTATATGCTTATCTTATTTATTTATTTTATTTTTTAAAAAAGATTTTATTTATTTATTTGACAGACAGAGATCACAAGCAGGCAGAGAGAGAGAGGGGAGGAAGCAGGCTCCCTGCTGAGCAGAGAGCCCAAGGCAGGGCTTGATCCCAGGACCCTGGGATCAAGACCTGAGCCGAAGGCAGAGGCTTTAACCCACTGAACCACCCAGGTGCCCCACTTATCTTACTTAATTCTGACAATAACTAGACAAGATGGATACAGTGTTCCATCATTTTATGGGTGAGGACCCTGATGCTGGAAAGAGTATGTAATTTACCCAACGTCACCTCTTCTCAGTCTGGCTCACTCCAAAGTCCTTGGTCATAAGCTCTGAAATAAGACTAAGGAGAAGGGTAGGGGGAAGCCTGTGTGGATCAGTTGGTGAAGCATCTGCCTTTGGCTTGGATCACGATCTTGGGGTCCTGGGATCGAGCCCCATGTCAGGCTCCCTGCTCAGCGGGGAGCCTGCTTCTCCCTCTCCCTCTGCTACTCCCCAAGCTGTGCTCTCTCTCTCTGTATTTCAAATAAGTAAGTAAATAAATAAGTAAATGAAATCTTAAAAAAAAAGATTAAGGAGAAGGGAGGGCCTTCTAGGAACAGCTTTCCACCCCAAAAGGCCCATTTTATTTTGAGAATTCTATAATTTCGGCAAGCCTGTGAAAGCAAGTACTGTGGATGGTCATCCACTCTATTTCTGTGAACTAATCACCTGAGGTACTTTCAAAAGAAGAAGGGGTGGTTGTGAAGTGAGTTTAAATGGAGAGAAAAAACCCAGTGCATCATTCTGCAGGTCTGAAAATGATGATGATCTTCAGAAGTAGATTACATTACCAGTCTGTTGTGAGTTAGCGTGCACGCCCAGAGTGATGTGTTTACTAATAGGAATATGTTGTATAACATAGGCAATGATTATAATCACACTCTTTAGAATGTCCTCTTACTTACAAAAATAAATGATTTGCAAAGTGATAATGACTTTTAATCTTTCCTCGAATTTTTTGAGGCCACTGCATTCCTGTTCTACAATTAGTGAAAAATCTTATGAAATTATGCATAACTCAATACTTTTAAAATCATTGTTTGCCTAGACTTTGAAATGTTCAGTGCTGTCATTTCAAAAAATGGCTTTGTGTTTAAATATGAAAATTTGCAAGCAATTAGTTCTTTTAGTGGACTAATTGCTGTTGCTATTTAAAACTAAAATTAAACAGTGCAGCTATTTCAATTGGAACAGAAGACTTACTCTCTAACATAAATAAATTCGCAGGACATTTCCTAGGGAGATTCAAGCTATTTTCCCCTATGCACACATTACCTTGGTCTGCTTGTACAAAGGACTGTTGGGCTGATGATTAATAATCTGAGATTTCTCTAAAAACGCTTTGGCGCAATTGATCTGGAAGACACAGTGGTGTCGATTGGGTCATTGATTTTTAAACTTCACGTTCCTTTCCGCACTATGCAGTTATTAATCAGTTGCAACGGCTCTGTGGGAGATATGCTAATTAATAAACCCTTCCGATTAACTCCTTGATATATCCTTGACCCAATTATCATTACTGCAACATTTTTAAAGCCCTTCATCATATTGTACAAGTAATCCATAGAGTTCGATAGCCACCAAGAAACATGCAACACCATTATTTTTCAGACACAAGGGGAATGACCTCCATTTGGATAATATCAAATTTGGTCTCGGGAGGTTAATAAAATGAACAGGGGAAAGTCATTTCAGTCTGTGTGTTTACAGAGGCAAAGAAAGAGCACCCGACCTGAGGGGACCCCGGCTTGGGCATCAGGAGATATGGGTTCTTTTAATAAGGCTCTGCGTACTCATGTGAACTCGAGCAAGCAGTTCATCTCTCTGGGAGACTCACTCCTGAGTGGGAAAAATGGGGGCAGTGCATGATATGATTTCTAACTCACCAGCAAACTTTGACCCAATCCTGGAACATCTTGTGTTCCCACACCCCTAGAAAACCCCTGTGGTAACAGAGCTGGGGTCATCATTACCATTGTTCAGTGTTTTGATTCTTTGATGGTGTAAGATGTAAAGGAACTGCCAAATTTGAATTTGGCAACACAAATATTAGATAGTCCATGGAGTTTTCCAGAGCGTTAGAGTCTCCACAGCCAGAAACACAGACAAACAAGCCACAGCACAGCTTAGTAAGGATACGGCTGCACCTGTTACCCCATCCCCCCAGGACAGGACTTCTGACCTTCTACGGTCACTTCCTCCACTGCATCCAGAAACCACAGGTTCTCCACTGCAGAAAGCAGATCAGCCTCTAAGACCCTGGAGGTCTACACTGCAGCCCTCTCACTGAGGCTTAGTAGCAGTCTACACAGCACTCTTATGACTACAGGTACCTCTACCCCAGCAGGATCTGCTGTTTGGTACAGCTCAAGCAGGAGGGTCGGTGTAACTCATGTTAAACCTGCTTCAAAGTTATCACAGTTCTAGGCCCTTCTCAAAAACAACAATCTTCCCCAGCACCTGATAATGGGTTGGAATAGTATTTCTGGGTTCAGACTACCCTGGTTCCCAAACCAAAGAGCCATATACTGAGAACAGTGTCCTTCCTTCTTTGTGTCAGGAGATACAAGGCTCAAGTGTATTCTTTACTTTCAAGACGATGTTCTGCCTGAAGCTAATGTAACGGTGTGTGTCAACTATGCTCAGATTAAAAAAAATTTTAAAAATTCCATTTAACTCAATTTAATTAAAAAAAAAAAGTGATGTCACAGAATGTTGCTGCACATTGGACTCCTGAACTCTTTACCAACACCTGATACCCCTTCATCTTGGATGGAATTTACTTCCCAGTGTAGGGTAACAGAGTCTATCACTCCAAAACATGCCATTTTGGCAGAATGATTATTTTAAGCTGAACAGATCTGAGAAGAAACAGAAGAAAAGCTCTCTGTCCTCCCCTGTAAGTTAGTAAGGTGTCCCCGTGTCCCCTTCTCTACCAGGAAGGACAGACATTAACTGCTGGAGACATCTTTAGGTCCTGATCAGCCCAGAGATGGCACAGAGAAGTCTACACAGCAAACCTCACTAAACCAGGTCCCCAGACACTGGTTTCCCTGTAATTTGCTGCTCTAGGAACTCCACCTTCTTTCGCTTTGTCTTGTCGCTGCTCTACGACTGTGTTGTCACGTTCTAACCCCCCACGGGACTACTCATCTGTGAGTGCGTCCTTGTGTATGCACAGTGCACGTGTTGGTAATCTCTTTGCTTTTCCCCTGTTAGTCTTCTGTCAGGCTAACTGGCGGCTGCTCCAGTCAGAGAACCTGGGAGGGCAGAGGGAGCAAGACGTCCTAACTTGTCTACCTCATTATTTGTCTTTGTGGTAACTGCTCACGCGCTCTGTACGGTCTTTCTCTTGTCAGGTCAAGCAATACCCTCCTGGCTGTCCATCTGCCTCTCACTTGTGCCTCCCTTGTCTGTCACCTGGGCCACAGATCCCCTTGTTGCCTACTGGCATCAGCCATTTCAGACTCCTGACACCCCCACAGGTGCTGGGGAGCTCACGTTCTGCTCTCGAGCTGGCCCACAGGACGGCGGACGCTGCGGTGGTCCACAAAGGTCCACACACACAAGCCCCCCTGGAGCTTTCTTGCTTCCGGGGCTGAAACGTCCTAGGGCCCTCCCAGGACACAGAGCAGCTGGCAAGTTCTCTGGCTTTGGGTAAGAAATCCTTTCTAATGTGCTACCGCCCGGCCTTGTCTTAGTCCTTGCTCCTTACTCGGCCAAGGCCGTGCTGCCACCAGCGCCTCGGTACCCAGATGCCAACACTTCCTGCTTCCCCAGCCTCCCTAGGTAACTGACAAAAGCTGTACATCGTTAAGGTGTAAAATGTATGCTTCATATACACATAGGTCGTGAAATGTTCACTACGATCAAGCTAATTAATACATTCGTCGCCTCACATAGGATTTTCTTTTTGTGGTGAGAACATTTCAGATCTGTCCTCTTAGCAAATTTCAAGGGCACAACACAATACTGTTCCCTACAGTCATTGTGCCGTACGTTCGATTGCCAGAGCTTATCCGTTTGAAAACTGAAGCCTCATGCCCTTTGACCAACATCTCCCATTCTTAGCCACCGCCATATACACACACACAAGAGAATATCATGACCTTAAAATAGAAGGAAATCCTGCCATTTGCGACAACAATAAGGCGGCGCGGAAGGACAAATACCGTCTTATGTCACTTGTATGCGGAATCTAAAAACGGCCCTCATGGAAGCTATTGTTTCTTTTAAACTTTAAGCGGACAGACGTGGCAGAGAGCTATTTACTCCTGTCATGTACACTGTCCATATTTTTTTTTTTTACACTGTCCATATTAAATGGCACTACGAGGCTGAGCGGAAGCTGAGCAGAGACACACTGTTTTAATAATACACATTTGTTATCACTATTATCTTTCTTACTACTACTTTAGGGTCCTTTCAGTGTTTCTCTTCCTTTTTCCTTTTTACGCCGTATCCCAACAGACGAGACCTGGGTTCTCTCTCTGACCCGTTTCCGAACGAGTATCCCACATCAAACAAGGGCTGTTCTGGCTTAGAATTTCTGCCTGAGTCGACATAGTGTGGTGAGGACGGATGCCAAGGAAAGTTTCCTCCTTTCTGCCAGAAAGCAGAGATGTGACCTCTGTTCGTTCCCAGACTGGCAGGGGGACAGAGACAATCTTTGTTTTTCCTTCCTCTCTGGAGTTCATTGGTTTTAGACAGGCCTCGTTAGCCCCTATTCAGGTCCCAAGAGCCATTGCTGCGAAAGTGAATACAGAAGAAACGTGCATTATTGCTATTGTCTGGGGAGTGACAACCAACCTGAAAACGGCTCTTTGATTAGAGAACATGGAGAGAGAAGACGGGCAGACTCTGGAGAAAGGGAGGACAGCTGGTCAAGAAGGACAGCGTCGGCAAGGGCCGTGCTGAAGGACACTCCACGTGGCCGGCACAGATTTGAAAGGAAAAATCTTTTATCCAGGAAGATGGTCTTTTTCTTTCCTGTTCCTTCTGTCTTATACCAGCAAGAATGGCAAATGCCTTGCATCCATGATAGGGGTCTGGCTTTTAGCCCCTCTCCACTCCGCAAGCTCCTTTGTGTGGATAGTGACCAGGTGGTCGGCTTACTGGATAAGTGGCCCTGGGGCCATTAGACCCAGGTGTCAAAACGGAGCCTCCCCGCCCCTGCTCTTCTCCAGCTGCTTTCAGCCACTCATTTGGCCTTGGGGGCTTGATTTACAGGAAAATACATTCACTGATGCTTGACCAAGAAAACCCATGGAACCAAAGCTCGGAGAGGGTGGGGGCATTTCCTTGGAGGTCATCAGCCACTCTAAGGGCCACTCCAAGGGCCACTCCAGGGGTTTCCGAGTCTCCTCTGAACCCTTCCAAAAGTCTAAGAAGCAGCTGAGGATCCTTTGAAAAGCAAAATAGAATTTTCAAGGCAAATGCAAAGATAGCAAACGCTCATTCACGGTATTTTCTGAAGACGCATCAGAAGGGTCTGGCGTCTCTGCAGCTCTCCAGGTCAGGGTTTCTCAGGATGGGCGAGGTACCGGAAGTGGAAATGAAGGGCCAAGAAACATACAATTCAGATCACATTTTCTGCAGAAAAACGCAGCACCTGTGCCGGGCATTGAACACAGGTGTCCTGCTGCTGCATTGCCCTGTCGCTGGGCTGGGACTGGGCAGCCCTGGCTTGGCCACTCAGAGGGGCCTCCCCTCCAACACGGTGTCCTCCCCTGATGCCTTTACACATGTGGACACGCAGCCTTCCTCACGCTCAGGCCCTTCTTGGATTGCAGAAACCTTAGCCTCATGACCTCACGGGGCTGGACACAAAACCTTCCGCCTGCAAAACTGGGGAATGGTCTTTCTATGTTAAGACTGCTTTTAAAATTATTTTTCAAAAAATATTTATATATTTATGTATAATATATAAATACATATCATATAAATACATATTATATATTTATTTTAGAGTTCTATATATTTATATATGAATATATATAAGTTCATACAAATAGTTATATAAATATATAAGTATTTATATATTATTTATTTGATTTTACTTATATACTTATTCTCGAGGAGGAGCGGGAGGGACAGAGGGAGAGGGAGGGAGAAACTCTCCAGCACAGAGAGTAATGTGGGGTTCAATCTAACGGCGGGCCCTGAGATCATGACCTGAGCCGACACTGAGTCAGTCAATCGACTGTGCCCCCCAGGTGCCCTATTTTCTGACTGTTTTCAATGGCCACTCTGCAAATGCATATGAAATCAGTCTCAAAATACCATAAGCCAGTCCTATGTTTCTTGTAAAGATACAGAGCCTGAGAAGAGGTAGAACCGAGAAGGTGTTCTTGGCATGGTGAAGTATCTTTGTACAGAAAATTTTTCCTGATAATAAAATTGCTGACAAATGCTTATACTCATTTATAAACCATGTTTTTCAGAAACTGAAATTCATTTCCTTTTCTTTTTCCCTCCAAAGGACTCTGGCAAAGTTAATAGGAAAAAAAAAAAGAAAAAGAAAAACCACCTTGTAAGACAAAATCGATTATTCATTATTAATAAGACCTGAAAGCCAACGACCCACGTGTTAATATTTTAGTAAACTGCAAAGGTTTCCACATGCGCATTTATGAACTGTAGGTGCTTTGATTTTTGGCAAATGTTACCCAAGCTTTGAGAACAGAAAAGAAAACAGAAAGAGATAAAGAAAACATAAAAATACAAAGAACATAAAGACTTTTCGGGGGAAAAGCATGGTGTTTCTGAACGTCGTCTTCTTTTGCAGTAAACCTGACACCTCTGTGATCGCTGCACTTTGAAACATTACTAGAATGATCTTATGTCCAGAAAATTTTATAATGTGAAGGATCAGATCAGTTGATTATCCGTCTACTTAAGGACAAGGATAAGGACTCACAGATATCAGAATGGTAGCATTCAAGGCATTAAGAAATGAATTCTTCTCTCTTATTACTATAGAAACAAGAAGCTCTTTGTTTATTAACGTCATAAACTTAGTCATGTACGCAGAATGAGAGTCACACCAGAGACCTAAATATAGCCAGATATTGAATTACAGTTGGCGAGCTCTGAGCAGGATTTCACGTCACTCACGGGAAGGTAGATATGGTTCAATTCAATTGTAGGTCATTCATTTTAATTAGATTGTCATGGGAAATTAAAGGATAGTTTCTGCATTAGCGCATATGCTGCTCCAAGACTTCAAATGAAATTAGAATTCTTCTGGCATGTGGGGGAAATGTTTCCTGACTTAAAAGGTCAAAATTAGTGTCATATGGACTTTAGAGCAATTGGTATCCAATAGCGTTAAGCATTATGATGATCACTGAGGATCAATGACAGGCAGACGGAAAAACGGCTAAACGTTGCTCCATTTTTATTTCATGTCATTTATGTTAGAACCTGTTTCCTTTCAATTTCCTAGAGCCTTTGTCCCTGGAATTAACTCTGGATGAGTGATTTCCTAGGTTTTCCTGTTTTCACGACAAATTCTAAAATATCTTTCATTTTTAATTTGAAAAAAAAAAAGTATTTCTCTCCTAACCTGTCCTTGTGACTGTTAACAGATAAACTGAGGCATATTAACACAATATTTCCTTTAAGCTGATTGGCATGAAAGTCGATTCTGGTCTGAGGGTGCCAAATCGGATGTCGTTGGCTGCGCATAGCCAGCAGAGAATCGGGGAGAGATGGGCAGAAAATGTGCAGCAGAGCAAGGGAGCTATTGATGGGCTGTAGCCGAAAGCGTCGTGGGTGGCCTGTGACAGGGTCCTGGGGACATACCTCAGCCACCACAGCTTGAGATCACCCCGAAGGGTCTCCTCGTTCCGTCTCACAGAGCTTACCGCCTCCGTCGCAGAGCCGACTAGTAAAGAAAAGCGTTGACCGTTCGACAATCCCACCAGCAGGATAAAATACTAGAAGCACATTACTAATAATAAAAATGGTAAATATAAAAAATATAAAACCCAGGACCTCTACAATGTGCCGGGGATTATCTCATTCAGAGGGAGTCCCCATTTTCATCCTGGCTCATTTAAACCATTTGATCAATGATATATCTTATGTACGTACTTGCTCAAAATTGCCTTCGGGCAGTTGCGCCTGATGGCTAAATTACTGTGACTTCATCTGGCATCTATACACATTCCTTGCTCAAAATGTGGGATGGATTCCTGATGAGGCCTGCACCCTTCCATCCCATAAGCTACTCATTTAACTTTTCTTTTTAAATCCTCATGCCTTTATTTTAGAAATGAACTTGAGGCTGCATTTCAACAATTCCACTTTCTCAGCCTGCAACGTGGCTCCTTTTTTGGCTGTGGCAAGGGCTCAGCCTAGAGCCTCAGTTGAAAGTCTTGCTAGAAATGAACGGAGTCATAATTTTATTACTTAAAAATGAGTGGAGTGATTCTTAGCCAATGACTTCCTACAAGCATAACTAATCTAATGTTTCACTTCCCATGCAATAACGGTTAAAATGCTAATTGTTAAGGCCTTATTAAGACTTAATTGTTATTTGCCTCAGCTGGGCTCATTAATCATTAGCCATCTGACTTCCCCTTTTTAAATAAAGAATCTGTACTTTGTGGGACTGAGGAGGACCTCATGCCAGGGTCTGCCCACCTTCCCTGGTTTTCTCTCTGTCTTACGGTCTCAGATCTCAGGGTGCAAAGGAGGATGGGAGGCGTCATGGGTGGGGAAAGCAAAGACCATGATGTTAGCACACCGTGTGCCAACACACGTAGACCTTTCAATATTGTGCCTCGCGCCCCTGGGTCGAAGAAGTGAGTGTGCCCAGCACAGCCCCTCCTACAAAGCGGCTGACCTAGCACAGCCCTTCTCCCCACTTCTTCCCGGGAACACAGAAGGAGGTGCGGTGAACAGCTCACTGCATTTATGAGCACCCCTGCTCCGGACCCCTGCAGCCGCACTGGGAACCTGCCCAGCTCACCACGACTCATGTGTAGCAATGTGTTTCCTCAGCCTGGACTCTGTAGTCCGAGGGGCTTCCAGTCACCGTATGGAGCTTTTCACTGATGGACACTTTTCAGGGGAATAAAGGGATGACAATTTCTTTTCGTATAAACTCTCCCGATTCTGTGTCATTATTTCTTATCAGAGCCTCTGCACCTCATCTCTCTCTCTTTGCAGTGTTCACACCCAACAGATATTTGCGGACATTTATTATATCTTTCCCTGGTCGTCACTTAGGAGAGTCATTCATACCGCATTCATTTAAAATGTCTTCATAAATCAGCACAAGCAGCTCCTTCGTCATCCTCATTGCTTTTCCCTAAACTCCTGTCAGGTCTTTGCGTGTCTTGCACACACAATTAGGAATCCAAAGGCCAAATAAATACCCTAATAGATGGGCGCACCAGATTCACCGGGCAGCTCCTTTGATGTTTGTTTTTTCTTCCTTGTTCAAGGTGACGGTCTTGTGGTTGCAGTTTTGAATTTCATGAACTCCCTGAGAAGAATCTACCATCCTGTCACATCTGAGACTTTTGATTCCCACAATCACACGGTTGGTTACACAGGCAAGAGCTTTTATTCCCAGTTTAGGGATGAAGATGCTGAAACATAAGCCAAGTCTCGGGCATTATGTTGGAGACAATTTGCATTGTACTTGAGTTCATTTCAGCATATAAAAGTATATACAGTAATACTTTCTTAGTAAGTGGAATCACTTGAAAATATCTAAGTAAATTTAATAGAACCAGAAGATTATGAAAATGACAAGTTTTTATATTACTTCTTGGAGCCAGTAGTATTTCTGATAAAAATAGTTTGAAGCCACATAGAAGCCAGAATAGTTCTGAACCCAAGAGTCTGGCACAACTTAAGGAAACACATTTCTTACCATTTCTTGACATAGGTTATTCCTTTTCCGTTGATGCATGACTTATACCTTCAAGTTCTTGGCCTCCTCCTGCTGTGGACTGAATGTTTGTGTCCCCCTGCCCCAATTCATGTGTTGAAACTTAAGCCCCAAGGTTAAGGTGTTAGGAAGAGGGACTATGGGAGGTGATGAGGATATGAGTCCTCATGAACGGGGTTAGTGTTCCTATAAAAGAGACTCCAGAGAACCGCCAGCCTCTTGTACCATGGGAGAACTCAGAGAGAAGACAGCTGTCCGCACCTCTAAAGAGGGCCATCACCACAACCCAAACACGCTAGCACCCTGATCTCAGACTTCCTTTACAACAGCCCAAAGAACTCCCACACCATCCCTGACCCCAGACACTCGCACACACATGCATACACGTATGTGCATGCACACACACACACACATGCATGCCTGCAGCCCAAGATACATCACACTTGCTTTACATAGAGCAACCCCAGCTCGGGACGTGTTAGGAAGAATGGGGGGACAGAGAAACCAACACCTCACAAAGGGAGAGAAGACGAGGGTTTGAATCTTTGTTCTTCTGCCCACTGTGTCAACATTATTTTCTTTTTCTGGACAATATTTAATAACATGGTTATGGCATAAGGTTAAGTAGAAGGAAATTCGAAGATAAACTTTCAAATCCCTGAATACCTTGAGAAAAATTTTATTAAAATTATAAGATTTTGAAAATAACCTGAGAGGTATCACTCTATAATTCTGGGAACAATATGTCAAGACATTGTTGTGTGGACCAACTGGAATGCCCACACTTTTCTGGTGGAGTGTCATTGGTACAGCCACCCTGGGAAATTATTTCAAAATATCTGAAATTTGCACATATGCATGTTTTAAACCCCATCGATCCCATTCCTATTAATATACCTGACAGGTATGTATTCTGTTCATCAAAAGACATACAGGGAAGTTTAGATCAATCCTATTTCTAATAACCCAATGCTAGAAATAACTCAATAACCATTCTACTGTGCCAACATTCATTATTAAACATGTTAGTTTGACTGAGACATTAGTATCCAGCGATCTTGATTCAACTGCAAATCCCAAACTGCAGAGAGCCCATTGGTCCAATTGCAGGGTCATAGGGAAGCTCTATTTTTAATTTCTTAAGGTATCTACATATTGTTCTCCAAAGAAGCTGCACCAAATTGCATTTCCACCAACAGTGCAAGAGGGTTCCCCTTTCTCCACATCCCCTCCAACACACGTTGTTTCCTGTCTTGCTAATTTTGGCCATTCTAACTGGCATAGTGTGATATCTCAATGTGGTTTTAATTTGAATCTCCCTGAGGGCTAGTGATGATGAACATTTTTTTATGTGTCTGATAGCCATTTGTATGTCTTCATTGGAGAAGTGTCTGTTCATGTCTTCTGCCCATTTTTTAACATGATTATCTGTTTTGTGTGTGTTGAGTTTGAGAAGTTCTTTTTAGATCCTGGATATCAGCCTTTTGTCTGTACTGTCATTTGCAAATATCTTCTCCCATTCTGTGGGTTGCCGCTTTGTTTTATTGACTATTTCCTTTGCTGTGCAGAAGCTTTTGATTTTGATGAAGTCCCAAAAGTTCATTTTCGCTTTTGTTTCCTTTGCCTTTGGAGACGTATCTTGAAAGAAGTTGCTGTGGCTGATATCAAAGAGGTTACTGCCTATGTTCTGCTCTAGGATTCTGATGGATTCCTGTCTCACATTGAGGCCTTTTATCCATTTTGAGTTTATCTTTGTGTACGGTGTAAGAGAATGGTTGAGTTTCATTCTTCTACATATAGCTGTCCAATTTTCCTAGCACCATTTATTGAAGAGACTGTCTTTTTTACACTGTATATTTTTTCCTGCTTTGTCAAAAATTATTTGACCATAGAGTTGAGGGTCCACATCAGGGCTCTCTACTCTGTTCCACTGGTCTATGTGTCTGTTTTTTTTTTGCCAGTACCATGCTGTCTTGGTGATCACAGCTTTGTAGTAAAGCTTGAAATCAGGTAACGGGATGCCCCCAGTTTTGTTTTTCTTTTTCAACATTTCCTTAGCAATTCGGGGTCTCTTCTGATTCCATACAAATTTTAGGATTATTTGCTCCAGCTCTTTGAAAAATACTGGCGGAATTTTGATCGGAATGGCATTAAAAGTATAGCTTGCCCTGGGCAGTATAAACATTTTAACAATGTTTATTCTTCTGATAAAAGAGCATGGAATGGTCTTCCATCTTTTCCACTACTGGGTATTTACCCCAAAGATACAGAAGTAGTGAAAAGAAGGGCCATCTGTACCCCAATGTTTATAGCAGCAAACAGTTTGGCCACGGTCGCCGAACTGTGGGAAGAACCAAGATGCCCTTCAACGGACAAATGGATAAGGAAGACGTGGTCCATATACACTATGGAGTATCATGCCTCCATCAGAAAGGATGAATACCCAACTTTTGTAGCAACATGGACGGGACTGGAAGAGATTATGCTGAGTGAAGTAAGTCAAGTAGAGAGAGTCCATTATCATATGGCTTCACTTATTTGTGGAGCATAAATAGCATGGTGGACATGGGGAGTTAGAGAGAAGGGAGTTGAGGGAAATTGGAAGGGGAGGTGAACCATGAGAGACTATGGACTCTGAAAAACAATCTGAGGGTTTTGAAGGGGCGGGGGGTGGGAGGTTGGGGAAGCCAGGTGGCGGGTATTATGGAGAGCACATATTGCATGGAGCACTGGGTGTGGTGCATAAACAATGAATTCTGTTATGCTGGGAAAAAAAAAAAAGAGCCCACTGGTCCAGTCACAAGGACAGGCAAGTCAGGGACCCAGTGGGACTTTTCCATGCTGTTGTGAGCAATAAGACACTGCTGTTGATGATACCCAAACATCCTTCCTTTTCTTACTCTGGAAAAAAGCTGCATTTGCATGCATCAAAGCAGAGCATTTGTGTTTCCCAAACTTTAAGGCTGAGTAATCTTGAGTAGTCTTCAGCTAAGGATAAATGCCATTCTCCTGGACATTCTACTAGCCTTTTGGATTTAGGTTAGACAGGTCCTGACTGGTTAAAAAGAGGCAGTAAGAAAGACAAGAAAAAGGTAAAAAAGAAAAGAAAAGAAAGCTCTGTGTTTATTTACCCTGACTAATATCAGTGGCTACAGATCTTCTAACAATGCAAAAAATACCTCCTGCAATGAGAAAAAATATTTTCTCTCTATATGGGAGGAATAAAATCACAATCTATCTGATATTTTCCTTCAAAAGTAACAGAAGCACATTTTTAATTTCTCTAGGATAAACCATTTTCAAACTAACATCTAAATGCTAAATTTATCCACTGAAATTTTGGCCAATTATAGTTACTCTATACAAATAGCTTTACATCTTCAAAATGAGGACCTAAAACTCCCTCCAGCTGAAACACTAGTTTTTCTGAACAGTCTCAAATTTTAAATTGTTAACCCATAGTTACAGCGGTGATGAAAATTCCACATTGATATTCTGACAAATTAGCATATGTAAATATAGTCCATTTTATTCTCTCTTCAAGTAAATACTAATACATAAACAAATAAAAATCCCTTTCATTTAAAATGTATATGTGTGCATGTGTGTGTTTACACAGAGGAAAAGGTGGCAGATGAAATTTTAAAATATATAGTATTTACACTGCAAGGGCATAGAACGTTATTAAAACATCAACCCAGGCAAGGATATACTAGCTAACATAAAATAAATTAAAAATACTAACAGCTAATTGTTATTAAGCACCAGACATAATGCTAAAGCTGTACTATGGTCATGCCTGGCCATCTGTGGCAATGGCAGAGTGGAAATGTGGTTAGTTGGAACTGAAAAGTGCTAGAATTGTAAAATACACATGGGTTTGGAAAACACAGTATGAAGAAAAAGTAAAATATATCAGTAATCTTTATTTTCATTACATATTGAATGATAATACATATTGAGTTAAAGAAGCCAAATAAACTTCACTTCATCTGGCATTTTTTTTTTTTCCTCCTGGTTTTAGCGTGGGTCCTAGGAAGTTTGAACATCTGTGTGTGGCCGCCATCTTGTTTCTACAAGATGGTACCACTCTTGCTTCCTTCACTGTCTCAGATGAGAAGCTCATGGGATGGGTTATGGAGGCACCTGTCCTGAAAGCTGTGCTCAGCCCTCTACCTCTGGCCCCTGTGGCTCCCGGGCTCCCCACATGAAGTAAAGCCACAGTACTGTAATCAATGCCGTGATTCTTTTAATCATGTAATTGTTGTATAGCAGTGTATTTCTTGTACTAGAATAATTGTGTCTGATTGCTGAAATCAGAATCAGACAACATAGACTCTAGTCATGCTTTGCATGAGATACCTGTGTCATTTCATAACATCTTGAGTACAGCTCACACTGGCAGTGTGGTTATAAATTGAACTCCCTCCACCAATACATCATCCTTAAAAGCAGCTCCTACTCTCTCCCAGATTAACCTCTTTCTGGGACGACTGGTGACAGGACCTCACTTCGCTTCAGAGGAACCCTTGTGTTAGCAAGTGGGCTCTGGCTCACTGGGCCCAAGTAGACTGTTCCTCTTAGATCTGCCTTGTCTGAGGTTGGCACTTCACAGCTGAAGGATTGCTGCCTGCTGAGTGCTCCCTATCAAGGCCCTTCCAGGGAAGGCCTTGGCTGTAAGTTTCTTTGAGGGACACTCAAGCGTGATTTGAGCTCCAGAGCATGGGTCAGATTGGCCAAGGTCGCTTTGAGGTTGTCCTGCAATTCAATTTTCCTCTCTTCTCAAATCTTCATGGATTTCCTCACACGTTACTCCTAAGAATCCTTCCTGATAAAATCCTATAAACAAATTTCAGTCTTCACTTTCTGTGGAAACAAATCTAAAACAGACAAAAT
This sequence comes from Neogale vison, assembly GCF_020171115.1. Taxonomy (NCBI): domain Eukaryota; kingdom Metazoa; phylum Chordata; class Mammalia; order Carnivora; family Mustelidae; genus Neogale; species Neogale vison. Next base: position 144,219,677 of record NC_058102.1, read on the forward strand.
CAGAGTCACCTAGGAGTAGGAGATTGCTCAGATACATTGTTGAAAGACTTAAATATTGTCCTACTTGGGACACTGACCTCCCAGTACAGGTTGATTCTTCAAGGTCACCCTGAGATAAGATTGGCCTTCCCTACAGTCACACTGTTAACAGAATCCAAGTAAAAGCTGGGTGGTGCAGTTGCTTGGGAATGCTGTTCTTCCTTCAAAGATGGTGGGAAGAAGGGAGGATTTATCCACCTCTGTAGACACCACATGCCAGTTTCCTCCATGTGGATGACATCTTCTCACAATATTCCAGAAACTTCAAGAATCTGGATATTCTCCTCAGTTGCCCTCTTCTGAGAATCGCTGTTCAATCAGGTGCTTGGGGCTAGTTTTCCATGAATAGAACCTGGCCATTTCTTTTGCATACATTTAGCATCTTATGTGGGGAATTTTAAGCTCATACAATGAGGTAATGCCTGTTGCTCCAGCTTAAAGCATTGATTGCCATGTTTCCTCATCTTATGAATCAGAAACTGATTCCCTTCCTGACTTCTGAGGGTCAGAAGTGCAGCCCCTCACATCCTGTCTGGGAGTGCCATCTCTGTCATTTCTGATTGCCCTCAACTGAGCTCCGGGGTGGAAAGACGCTCATCCCATGAGATCCTTATCAGCAGTAAGTTATTTTGGTGAATCATCTGATTTGTCCTGTCTCATTTTCAGAATGCAATTTATACTCAGGCAGTAACATCCAGGCTTCCCAACACATTTTCAAGAGGAGAAAGGGAAAGAGCTTTCCCACCAGAGCTGTTTAATACTGACAGAGAAAGACCAATTTCACAACAGAGAAGCTGTCCTCTGTCCCTGAGACCCTGCCCAAGCAGCATCAGTGTGTGTGGTTTTCTGCAGCCCTCTGAGCTCACCAATGCCTAACCAGTGAACTTACTTGGGTTGTGTCCTGCCTCAACTGAAGACTAATGGGACATTCAAAAGCCCTTTCTTTTTCCTAATTAAAGAAAGCTAGAGATCACTGGTCCAAGCATCTGATAAGCATCTGATAATAAAGAGAAAATCACCAGAGTGGTTTCCACTTGTGTTTAGACACATGCTTACAAAAGAAGTACATGTTAGTTCCACTAATCTTCCACAGTCTTCAGGGTCTGGATTTTTTTTTTTTTAAAGATTTTTATTTATTTCTTTGTCATTTGTCAGAGAGAGAGAGAGAGAGAGCGAGTGGAAGCAGGCATTGTGGCAGGCAGAGGCAGAGAGAGAAGCAGGCTCCCCGCTGAGTGAGGGACCCGATGTAGGACTCGATCCCAGGACCCTAGGATCATGACCTGAGCCGAAGGCAGCAGCTTAACCGACTGAGCCACCCAGGTGTCCCTGGATTATTTTTTTGAAGACACACTCTGTCTCCTAGGAAGTTGGTCCCCTAAGGAGTACTTAAGGCTAGGTCTAGAGTGGAAAAAAGATGGAGGACTGGACTACTTCAGGCAGTGCAGATGGGTTCCAGCAAAACCCATCCATTCTCTGTGAACTTCTCTGATCCTTGCCCCGTGAGCTTTCACACTGTGGCTCAGGCAATTGCTCTCAGAGTGTGGTCTCAAGGTTTCTTAGACATAGCCATATATGCTCACCATCTTCTCCAGCCATTAAAGTATTTCCAATGTTTGGAAGGTCTTTGAGTCCAATTGGTCACGGCTGCTGCTGTCAGCTATGGGACATTCCTCATAATAGCACCGCCCGTCATCCTTTTGCATAGGTTCTAGATTCCTAGAAACCTGGAATCATTCTAACCTGTTCTTTTTCCCTTGTTTAGCACATGAATAAAAGCTCTCTTGATTTATTTCTCCTATACATCTCTCGGATCCATCAACTTTTCTCGATTTCTGCTGCTGCTACCTGATTTTGAGCCTTCAGCTCTGGTTTCCCTGTTCCTAATCCATGACCCTTCCCAAAACTTCCCTCACTTCTAATCAGAACATCAGTCCCAAAGATGTTCAAGATACTTTTCCACTGTTTACAACCTTTCATGTTTCTTCATTGCTTTCAGAGAAAAATAAAGTAAAATTTCTCACTTCTGTCCCCTATTTGCTCTTTAGCCACACCTGGTGTCTCTACTCCCCGCCCCTCACTCCTGCAGTGCTGGCCTTCTTAGTGCACTCCTGGGCACACCGTGCTCACTTCCACTGTGGGGCCATTCTTGTCTCAGCAGGTACTGTCCTAAAACCCTTAGCTAGTTTTTCCCCACCCGTCCTTCAGACTTTAGGATATGTATACATCCATGGAAGCATTTCCTGTCCTGGTGAGTTTTATTCAACACCATACAATTTTACATAATAATTATTCTTTCCTTTTACAATATCTGTCACACCTTGTAGCTCTACAGCATGGACAGAAACTGTAGGAATAATGTCAGTCTTCTCCACTAGACTGTTCTTCATGAGAGAAGGTAACAACTCTGTCCTTGTAAAGTAAGTGTAACTAATGAACCCGATTCTTCTCCAAAATTCTACAATTCTGCCTTAAACAAATGTCTTAATACCAGTGATGTCTATGGGATATGTTCTGAAAGGCAAACTGAGAAGAGGAATTATTGATCACAAGCGTTACCAATATACTAATTTCTTTCATGTGTCCAGAACCTGAATGTAGCAGAAATTAAAATGTTTGCGTCATATTTCTTAGACATCATTTTACATTCAACTTGCAGATCTCAAATCTATTTTAACTAACACTTTGTTCCATTTTCTTTTTTTTTTCAGCATAACAGTATTCATTATTTTTTTCACCACACCCAGTGCTCCATGCAATCCATGCCCTCTATAATACCCACCAGCTGGTACCCCAACCTCTCACCCCCCGCCACTTCAAACCCCTCAGATTGTTTTTCAGAGTCCGTAGTCTCTCATGATTCACTTCCCCTTCCAATTCCCCAACTCCCTTCTCTATAACTCTCCATGTCCTCCATGCTATTTGTTATGCTCCACAAATAAGTGAAGCCATATGATAATGGACTCTCTCTGCTTGACTTACTTCACTCAGCATAATCTCCTCCAGTCCCGTCCATGTTGCTACAAAAGTTGGGTATTCATCCTTTCTGATGGAGGCATAATACTCCATAGTGTATATGAACCACATTTCCCTTATCCATTCGTCTGTTGAAGGGCATCTTGGTTCTTTCCACAGTTTGGTGACCGTGGCCATTGCTGCTATAAACATTGGGGTACAGATGGTCCTTCTTTTCATGACATCTGTATCTTTGGGGTAAATACCCAGGGGTGCAATTGCAGGGTCATAGGGAAGCTCTATTTTTAATTTCTTGAGGAATCTCCACACTGTTCTCCAAAGAGGCTGCACCAACTTGCATTCCCACCAACAGTGGAAGAGGGTTCCACTTTCTCCACATCCCCTCCAAAACATGTTGTTTCCTGTCTTGTTAATTTTGGCCATTCTAACTGGTGTAAGGTGATATCTCAATGTGGTTTTAATTTGAATCTCCCTGAGGGCTAGTGATGATGAGCATTTTTTCATGTGTCTGATAGCCATTTGTATGTCTTCATTGGAGAAGTGTCTGTTCATATCTTCTGCACATTTTTTGATATGATTGTCTGTTTTGTGTGTGTTGAGTTTGAGGAGTTCATTATAGATCCTGGATATCAACCTTTTGTCTGTACTGTCATTTGCAAATATCTTCTCCCATTCCATGGGTTGCTTCTTTGTTTTTTTTGACTGTTTCCTTTGCTGTGCAGAAGCTTTTGATTTTGATGAAGTCCCAAAAGTTCATTTTCGCTTTTGTTTCCTTTGCCTTTGGAGACATATCTTGAAAGAAGTTTCTGTGGCTGATATCAAAGAGATTACTGCCTATGTTCTCCTCTAGGATTCTGATGGATTCCTGTCTCACGTTGAGGTCTTTTATCCATTTTGAGTTTATCTTTGTGTATGGTGTAAGAGAATGGTTGAGTTTCATTCTTCTACATATAGCTGTCCAGTTTTCCCAGCACCATTTATTGAAGAGACTGTCTTTTTTCCACTGTGTATTTTTTCCTTTGTTGAAGATTAATTGACCATAGAGTTGAGGGTCCATATCTGGGCTCTCTACTCTGTTCCACTGGTCTATGTGTCTGTTTTTTTTTTTTGTTTTGTTTTGTTTTGTTTTTTTTTGCCAGTACCATGCTGTCTTGGTGATCACAGTTTTGTAATAAAGCTTGAAATCAGGTAACGTGATACCCCCAGTTTTATTTTTGCTTTTCAACATTTTCTTAGCAATTTGGGGTCTCTTCTTGTTCAACATAGTATTAGAAGTCCTAGCAACAGCAATCAGAAAACAAAGAGAAATAAAAGGTATCCAAATTGGCAATGAAGAAGTTAAACTCTCTCTCTTCTCAGATGACATGATTCTTTATATGGAAAACCCAAAAGACTCCACCCCCAAACTACTATAACTCAGCAATTCAGCAACGTGGCAGGATACAAAGTCAATGTACAGAAATCAGTGGCTTTCTTATACACTAACAGTGAAAATACAGAAAGGGAAATTAGAGAATCAATTCCATTTACTATAGCATCAAGGACCATAACATACCTGGGAATAAACCTAACCAAAGAGGTAAAGGATCTGTACTCGAGGAACTACAGAACACTCGTGAAAGAAATTGAAGAAGACACCAAAAGATGGAAGACCATTCCATGCTCTTGGATCAGAAGAATAAACATTGTTAAAATGTCTATACTGCCTAGAGCAATCTATACTTTTAATGCCATTCCAATCAAAATTCCACCGGTATTCTTCAAAGAGCTGGAGCAAATAATCCAAAAATTTGTTCCATTTTCTTAATCAAATTCACATTTTTGAGAATTAAATTTGTTACTGTTGTGCTTTCTATAGATTTCTAGTGGTCTTCTCATGAGACTGTAGGTGACAAAACGTAAGTTTTATACCGTCTGTGCTAACTACACCTTGTCCCTGTGTCTTTCCCCCAGGATATCCAGCTGACAGATTCCTTGCCTTTCAAGTCCTGGCTCAAATCTCACCTTCTCAGTAAGACTGTTCTCTTCAACACTGTCACTACCAAAGAATATTAATCTTCTTATCATGCTTTACCATTTTTCCTTTAACTTCTAACATACTACATAATTTACTTACTTCCATATTTATTATTTATCATCTGTCTCCCTCAGCTAGATTTGTATTTTATTTTGTGATCTATCTAGGCATTGCAACAGTGCATAACTGGTGCTTAATAAATATTGATCAAATGAATGATAAATGATTCTTTTTCAAAGATAAGTCTACAATTAATATATGAAATAAAACTATTTTAAAAAATGCATTCTCAATTCCTAATTTATTCAGGACTTTCCCTGAAACTCATATCACAGCTGGTTTCCTCAACTAGTAGCTTCTCTCTCATTAGGCTTGAAGGTTAGAGCCCAAACTAACAGATGCTTCACTTTTACACAATTATATCTAAAATCACAGACATTTGCTTTTTAAACACTTGACTCAAAGAACAAGAGCAAACACAACAAAAAAACCTCCAGGATAAACCATAATGGTTTTTACATGTCCTCTTAGAGAGCATCTGACAGAGCCTATGTTAGCCAGCAGGAGCTGCCATAACAGAATATCATAGATGGATGTCCTAAAACAACGGAATGTTATACCTTACAGTTCTGGCAGCTGGCCATCCGAGATCAAGGTATCTGCACTAAAGCTAACTTAGGGCCTCACCCTCATGACTTCATCACCTCCCACGGGTTCACCTGCTAACACCATCCCATTGCGGGTTAGGGCTTCAACAGGTGAATTTTGAGGCGACAGCAACATTCATCCATGACATAGTCTAATAATGCTTCTGGTAACTTCATTAGCTTGTTCTGAGTTTTCTATCTTACTTTATAAATATTTAAGCAATATATAATAATAGTGAGGTTAATTAGAGAGTCAGAGTAATTAAGATAAAGTCTGAAATCTGTATCTGAAATTGCTGATTTTGTGGTTTTGCTTTCCAGTAGGAAAATTGGACACAAATCTTGGGTCATCGGGTTAACTTAGTTGTCTATCCTGTACTCCCAATTTGTGCTTACAGCCGCACCTCAAATCCGCCAATGAACACTCTCATTGTCCTCCTCAATGCTCATGCACGGCCATGAAAAAAATCATTCTCCTGCTTTAACCTCTATAGGATCTCCATCTGCAAGCCCTCCACTTCATGATGGGGACCAGAGAATGAAACAAGCTTCCACAGGTCATCCAGGTAAGTTAGCAGATAGCATTGTGGCTGGCACATGGTGGAGTCTAAGTCTGTATCTGAATGAATTAAATCATCATTTTCACCATGCCCGTGCAAACTCTCCCTCAACATTTTAGCTAGAGAAGTTTGAGAAACTTGATTCTGGTCATAAAAGAGAACAGAAGTCTGCTGGATTTGCTGACATAGAGATAAGGCTGGCAAAACTCACTTCTCTCTGTCGTGAACAAAGTAGTGATGCCTAACATGATGGAGAAGCGATGAGATGAAGGAAGCTACCGGTATAGCCAAGATGCTGGGTCCCCTGTTGTGGCCATCACACCCTCTCATTGACTTCCTAGGAGCTGCTCACAGGAACAAAGCACTCCGAACAGAGACAGTCTTTATTCAGATCTCAAACACTATAAGAAACAAGCTGGTCCAATTGAAAACCTCCTTAGTAAACAACATTACACAGAAATACATAAAAAATAATTCCCAAAGTACTCTGAGATCATTGTTACCAAAAAGATATAATCAGATATAAGGGGGAGTATGGAAGTCGTAATGGACAGAACAGGAATCCAGTTTTCACATCTATGTTGTATCAAAGAGGTTTGTCACTTGTTAGCAAAGCAAGACAGGTTTACCACACAGTTAGTACCCATGTTAATCATTAATTACCAGCAGCGACCAACTGTACCTAAAAACCTTCCCTGCTTGCCTAAGTGATCCTGTCCATCCTGATCCTTTTAGGGCCCTCAGCTTTTTTTTTGGAACAGATATTTGAAGAAGCAGTAACCCTTAGAGAAGTCTGGAAGCGCTGGGCTACGTTCTGAGTTACGGTCCACGTGTCATGGCTGCAAGTTCGTTAAGAGGACTGGGATTCATATGAAGTTGTTTTATTAGAGAAATTATGGGTTTTTCTTTCGATAACTTGAACGTTTGAGTCCTCCATCAAAGCAACTTTCCAAAACTAAGATTGAAAACTGGAATCAAAGTCAGAATGACAAGTTGACACCATTTTATACTCTAATTCCAAACAGGAAGTAAGCCGTTAAAATAGTGATGGATGAGAGCAGATCCATTCTTTTTGGCTTAGGGGTAAATATAGGTTTCAAATGTCTGAACTATACATTGCCTATGATCTGGCTTCCCTAAGACTGATGCTATGGTCTACATAAGGATATACAAGCATGTAAGTGAACTATACAGGGAGATTTTCAATGTTAGCCCAAACCACTTTGATTGTTGAGTATACTGACAGCTAAGTTGGAAAGGGAAAAAATTTCTTCTCCCTTAGGAACCATTTTCCTTTGGTAATAATTAAAGCCAGCATCTTTAAATCTAAATGACTTACAAGTACATACATGGCGGGGAGGCAATCTGGATAAAAGAAAATGAACACTGACTTTGAAGGATCTGGGAGTAAACTGCTACCATTTCTATTGATTCTTTGGTGTTTAACCTCTCTGAACCTATCTGCTTTTCCAGAAGGCAGGAAAGCTCAGTGGAATAGAATTTAAGACAGACATTCCTGCTCCTCCACTTAGGAGCTCTGTGTCAGTGACAATTCCAATTAATCTTCTTGCTCATCTGTGAAATGGGGATAATAATACTGACTCTGTAATGCACAAAGACCACTTACTGTACGTAATAAATAGAGAGAGCCCAGGAGAGTGGTTGAAATGAGAACACGATGCCATTATAGTGTGTCAGTCTAGTATTATGTATTATACTATATTTAAGTGTATTTGATTCTCACAACTGTAATGGAGTATAGCCATACTGTATTATCATTACCGTATTCTAAAGCAGGATAGGATGTCACCATTCAATTGAACTGTAAGGTGTGACGTGGGAATGTAAGTGACTCTTTAGTTCCCCCATCACACGTTTATGTTTACCGTGTGTGGGAAGACTAGATAGTGTGCACTAAGAAATTTCAGAAACATCTTTCAGAACCGGTCCCTGTCTTCAAGGTGAGTCATGTTCTGTCAACAGCAGGAGCAAAGAGACCTGGATAAATGGTGTAGCTCAGCCCTGAAGGAGACGATCAGAGAATATGTTGATGAGGTGAGATGTGGTGGATGGAATTCCCACCACCCAGTAGATGAGAAGGTGGCAACGTAAGGAAATGCCATGTAACCGTCTGTGGGTCAGAGGATTTGGTATAGAAGGAGTAAGTAGCTTGACTGTGACCGATGGTCCTAGAAGAGAATAGGGGACAAAACTAGAAAATTTAGGCTGAGATAAGAGTGTTGAAGCTCATAAATCTTGTCATTAAAAATTCATATTCTGTGAGGTTTTCCTGGTTTAATCATAAAGGACTTTAAGAGCAAACATCACTGCAGTACTGGTGTGTAATAGAAAGAACACAGACTCCCGAGTCAGGCAGATTTGATTGAAAACCCAGTGCTACTTCCTTTTAGTTGTGTGGTTTTAGACAAATAATTCTAATCTTAGCGCCCCCCCCCCAAAACAGGAGCACATGTACTACACAGAATTATAATGAGGATTGAGTGGGTCGGTAGGTATCAGTCAACATTAGTTCCAATTTATTCCATCTAGCAGGACTGTACATCTTACCCCTGTAGTGCGGATCTGATGTCTGGACTGAGACATAAACAATAACTTTTTAAATGAAGAATTTAGAAACTTTGATTTGGGTTTAAAATGTTCCATATTTATCAGCACCAGAGCTAGAAAATGTGTAATGGACTGATTACATGCCCAAAGTGTCCCTTACTGTATTTCTGCAGGGCTGAATTAATTAGTATTTCAGCACTGGTGTTCCACAGTAGACCAAAATCTCTTAAAAATATCATTGAGCCACACAACTCTGCCTGGGTAATTAGTCAAAAGTGGGGGTGGCTGGGGATACAAGGCCACTGAATGTCCAGGGACCTCACTAAGGGGTCACCTTCTGAAAGAGTTTTGTGTGAAAACAGTTGTCCTCGTGTTTCATAGTTTGATAACAACACCAGCTGGCATTCACTTCAGCTGAGCAAATGATGAACCTTTAACCCACTGAGATAATGAAGTGATGGAAGAAAACCAGCCCATCAATGCCAGTTTCTTGCCGATTCCCCAGTTGGGTGAATTTACTAATAAAAGCTTTAAAAATGAGGAATCTTTTCTTTTTTAATATATCCATGTGTATATATTTTCTTAAATTACATAAAACATCTAACAGTGAAAACAGACAATGAACCAGGCTTGTTAAAATCTTATTGCACACTTCAAACCCCTCAGATTGTTTTTCAGAGTCCATAGTCTCTCGTGATTCACCTCCCCTTCCAATTTATCCCAACTCCCTTCTCCTCTCTAACACCCCTTGTCCTCCATGATATTTGTTATGCTCCACAAATAAGTGAAGTGGCGGGGGTTTGGGAGGTTGGAGTACCAGGTGGTGGGTATTATAGAGGGCACAGATTGAATGGAGCACTGGGTGTGGTGAAAAAATAATGAATACTGTTTTTCTGAAAATAAATTTAATAAAAAAAATCTTATTGCACAAAGTTTAAGTGGTGGAGACAAATGCTTGACTACGGGAGAAGAACTGTATACACTTGGTGCTCTGGAGAAGGGCTCAGGAAGAGCATAGGGCTCTGTGATGCCAGTCAGCTCTTTGAAGTATGAAATCAATTTCTGCAAGAGCAATTTGGCATCATATACACTGGCTATCATTAGTGTTCACCAGAAATAAAGTTAAAACAAAGACAACAAGGACATCACTTGGGTGGGGCAGGGTCTGCAAGCCCCCAGAGTTTCATCTCCTTTCAGAAACTTGCTCTGCTAGCTGGCATGCACTAAGATTCACTCAGGCAATGATTCCTGAAGTGACAGGAGTGGAACCAAAACTGTAAACAATGCAGTAAGTTTAAGTGTTACTCCCGTAAATCTTTCCGGGGGGGTTTCCAAAAAATGTTACTTAAATCCTTAGGCCAAAAGCTATCTACTCTTTATTTAAATTTGTCAACTTAGCAGAAGAATAAAATGTTGGCATTCTAGCTGTTGCGAGAAGAGAGAGACAGAGTGCGAAACCAAGGAGGGAAAGGGTGGAGACTGGCAGGCTGTGGTAGAAACACACACCCACGATGTTGTTCATCTCTCCCACGGCCATGAGAAGAGTCTCATATGACTAGCTTGCTGATTCCAGGAAGGGACTGAGAACTTGGTGTGGGGCTGAAACACCCCAGTGGAATCCTGGGTTGATCAGATGACTCATACCTAAGAGACAGAGGCATGGCAGAACCGGTCAAGATCAGCAGCTCCAGCCAGCCAAACCCTGCCTGTCTTCTGAGTATCAGCTCCCGTGGAGATATGTGATAGTATGTGACTGTTGTAAACAATGAAAGCCAGGGATGGCTTGTTAAATGGTATTTTATGACAATAGCTAAATGACTCATAGGTAAATATCCAATACTATGAGATACTATAGTATCCAAATACTATGAGACTAATCAAAACTTTGGGTGCATCTCTAAGTTTCATGAGATAAGTGCACAAATACAATGCACTTAATTAATAGGAAAATTTTGAGGAATATATATGAATAATTGAGAAATAAACATCATATATCTATAAAACATCCAATATAATATATAAAAGTAGCAAAATATTTCAAAATAACAAGGTAATTTGATTTTCATGTCTTAGAAAAGCATATACTTATAAAAGACATAAATTATGAAAATATTAAATGTGTCCAAATCAAATAAAGATAATTAAAAACAGAGCCCTTTGATCAGTATCACTTTGTTACTTTAAAAAAATCTGGCTTAAGGAATCTCCATGCTGTTTTCCAAAGTGGCTGCACCAAACTTGCATTCCCACCAACAGTGTAAGAGGGTTCCCCTTTCTCCACATCCTCTCCAACACACGTTGTTTACTGTCTTGCTAATTTTGGCCATTCTAACTGGTGTAAGGTGGTATCTCAATGTGGTTTTGAATTTAAAAAAAAAATTTTTTTTTTAATTTAACAGATAGAGATCACAAGTAGGCGGAGAGGCAGGCAGAGAGAGAGGGGGAAGCAGGCTCCCTGCTCAGCAAAGAGCCCGATGCAGGGCTCGATCCCAGGACTTCGGGACCATGACCTGAGCTGAAGGCAGAGGCTTAACCCACTGAGCCACCCAGGCGCCCCCTCAATGTGGTTTTGATTTGAATCTCCCTGATGGCTAGTGATGATGAACATTTTTCATGTGTCTGTTAGCCATTTGTATATCTTCATTGGAAGAGTGTCTGTTCATGTCTTCTGCCCATTTTTTGACATGACTGTTTCGTGTGTGTTGAGTTTGAGGAGTTCTTTATAGATCCTGGATATCAGCCCTTTGTCTGTATTGTCATTTGTGAATATCTTCTCCCATTCTGTGGGTTGTCTCTTCGTTTTGTTGACTGTTTCCTTTGCTGTGCAGAAGCTTTTGATCTTGATGAAGCATAAACAATGAATACTGGAACACTGAAATGAAATAAAAAAAATTAAAAAAATAAAGATCATTTAAAAAGCTGGCTTACTTGGGGTGCCTGGGTGGCTCATTGGGTTAAAGCCTCTGCCTTCAGCTCAGGTTATGATCTCAGGGTCCTGGGATCAAGCCCTGCATCGGGCTCTCTGCTCAGCAGGGAGCCTGCTTCCTCCTCTTTCTGTCTGCCTCTCTGCCTACTTGTGATCTCTGTCTGTCAAATAAATAAAATAAAATCTTTAAAAAAAATCTGGCTTACAAAAAAAGCACAAAAATGTCAATTTTTTTTTCATTTGGATTAAACCTTTTTATTTATTATGAGATACATATATGGTATCCTTGAACATAATTTGTTAAAACTTCCATTCCTGGAGATATTCAATAATTTATATAGATGCATGATGATTTTACATTTCATGATATACTGAAAAAAGTTCTTATAGCACAGATGTTTTATTATTAAAATCTGTATTGTGGTTCATAAGTTTTCTGAGTAAAGTACATCACAATCAATGACCCAGTTAGGTAGTCCCATATACCTTCTAGTTCTGACAGTGTTAAATCTATTCAACTACTTCAGATGCCTTTTTTTTTTTTGGATTAACCATGAAAAATGAATTTTACTCTTCCATGGAGAAGGCATCCACCCACTTATTGCTCCAAGTCAGAAAGGATGGGCAGGAAGGGGCTTTGAGACACTGAGTTAACTCTAACAAAATGTTTATCTTTATTTGCTTCCATTATCAATTTGGATTATCTAATGATAACACATAAAAGAAAAATGTCATCGATTTTCAAACATTGGCCCAAGGAGGTCTTATTTTTAAGACAAAACTGTCATCTGTACAAACTGGTGTAAAAACCCCAAAGAAATATTAAATAAGTTATTCCAGCAGGCATTGTAGAAATGATTAGTGACATGTACATTTTAAAGATCCTTGCTTCTTTACTAAAACAAAAGTTGCTTAACTGAGAGATGAGAGTTTTTGCATATCCATCAATAAATATCATTTTTACTTGCTCATTCCCTCTTGGAATCTGAATGCTTGTTTCAGAGTACCTGGGAAACCCTTGACACTTTCCAGATGGCAAGATTCATGAAAATGCACGCTTATCTAGGGGCTACCATGGGCAAACCCACGTTCTTTTATGTCTGCATTATAGCCTTACCTCTTTTGTTCATGTGTGGAATCTCATTTTGGCTCTAGGAAATGTCCTTTACTCTGTTTTGTGCAGCCTTACAGACCCTTCAACATGTATTGTCAATGGCCTTCCGATTCTTCTCCAAGGAATCTGAATCTCTTGGAAGGATAGGAAGGGAGTGAGAGCTGACAGATTCATAGCAGTGCCCCACTAAGGGTGCCCACCAGTTCTGGCTGACCTGGTTCTGGTTTTTCCAGTTATTCATGTTTGTCTTCAATTTGATGAGCTATGTAAGCTGACATCAGTCTGCCTCTGGAAACTTCAGTACAATGTCTGCTCCGTTTCTCATTAAACGCCAGCCATCTCAGTCTTCTATTCCTTCCCCTCAGGGCCTTTGCACTTGCTGCTCCTTTCTGGGAGCAATGCCTGCTTTTTAGCTGTCATTGCCTCCTTCCCATCCTTTGCACCATACTTCAAACATTACTTCTCAGAAAGGCTTCTTCTCATTGACCATCTATAGCAAATGCTCACCCGGACACCATCTCTGTCATTCTCTGTGACTGGCTCAGCACATTATGGCCCTCAGACTAAATCAAGGCCACCACCTGATTTTTTTTTTTTTAAATAAGCTTCTTTTTTTTTTTTTTTTTTTAAAGCAGCTATTCCCATCGCTATGGCTGCTTTCATCCTAAAATGACAAAATTGAACAATTGTTAACAGTGACAGTGTATCTTATAATGCTTAACATATTTTCCATCTGGCCTTCTAAAGAAAAAAAAAAGTGGCTGACCCCTGCTTTATAATGTTATTCTGTTTATTTTCTTACACAACTTATCACCATTTGCATTATCCTGTTCATACTTTAGCTGATAAGTATCTATTCCTACCCAGCACTGAGGAGTTATGGAATTAGGTTACTTGCCTGCTTTTAATCAGTTATGCATCCCTAATGCCTAATCCAGTGCCTGCTGAGAGTGGAACTCAACAAGCATTTGTGGAATCGGTGGATAAATCAATGAATACGTCTCATCCTCATGTGCTCAATGAGTAGTAGCAACAGCATCTCTAGGATTCAATATGCACCACCGTGAAATGTCCTCACTTTCCTTGCTAAGGGAGACCTGTTTTTGCTATGTCTGCCTTCTTTTGCAGCCATATTCTATGCATCAGGACAAAATTCACCCCCGGTACAGTTACTGGAGCAGGAGTGGGCATCCAGCCCAACAGTAGCCAGTAAGCAGAGCAGCCAGAATTCCAGGACTACAGGCATAAAGATGAACTAGATCACAGGACCCATGAGGCATATTGTTTTGAGAATTCGAAATTGTAAATGTGGCTCAGGAATTGTATTTGTCTCTTTGAGAGGTGCCTGAATGAGAATGAATTCTGTGGTCTTGATGCATTCTTGCATTAAACCCACTTTTTATTTAAGCTAGTTTGAGTGTGTATCTGTTACAACCATCCAAAGCAAAAAATTGAAACACATCTAAGTTATACTGAGCGAGATTACACATAAATAAATTAATAAACTGGCTGAATAACCAAATCAATAGCACTCTCATGGAAAAACAGAATATGTGCCTTAAGAATGAATAGTGACTTCAGTCCTTCTCATTGTCAAAGAATACTTCTTTTTTTATATATATATATTTTATTTATTTGACAGAGAGAGAGAGATCACAAGTAGGCAGAGAAAGACAGGGAAGCAGGCTCTCCGCTGAGCAGGGAGCCCGATGTGGGGCTCGATTCCAGGACCCTGAGACCATGACCTGAGCCAAAGGCAGCGGCCTAACCCACTGAGCCACCCAGGCGCCCCAAGAATACTTCTTTTTTCTTTCTTTCTTTTTTAATTAACATATAATGTATTACTTAGCCCAGGCGTACAGGTCTGTGAATCATCAATCTTACACAATTCACAGCAGTCCCCATAGAAAATACACTCCCTAATGCCCATTACTCACCACCCTATCCTTCCCCCTGGCCCCCCAGAAACCCTCAGTTTGTGTCCTGAGATTAAGAGTCTTTTGTGGTTTGTCTCTCTTGAAGCAATTAGTACTAACCAACTAGTTAAAGGTGCAATGCCCTGTCATTAAAGTGACTAATGGTAGGAAAATCCAAACATGTTTATAGTAGCGTTTTTGTTTTATCATTACAGAAATAAAATGACCTAACCATCTCATTTCTTTTAAATAAAGAAGTACAAAGAAGTGTGGTCTCATTACTTTTTTTTTTTTTTCTTTCTGGGAGTTGCCTTTCCTGCAGTTAATGTCAAAGATTAAATGAATATGGCAGTAAAATAAAATTCACTTAATAAAAATGTATTAATTAAGCACCTAATTTGTGTTCCATTTTCTTCTTGTCCCTAGAGATTTATCAATTAATAAAACTGTCAAAAATATATGTGATCATGGCTGTGAAATTGGGTCATGTACAACTTATAGAAACATTAAAAGACATTTAGATATTTTGGGGAAAATATAAATTGCAAGACATTTAAAATCAGCAATAGTCTGAGCAAGATCACCATGAATGCTAGATAGTCTAGAAAACAATTAGTATAAGAAAACTTGTCATGTAACATTCAAACTTTCACTAAAAATAAACCAGAACAGAATTTTGTTCTATTTCTCACTCTCTATTACTGTAAGAATATGTTCTGAATATTTTATATATTATCCTACAAGAGAGAACAGTATTTTGTTCCTATTGCATTAAAAATGTTTTCTGGTTTTTGTTTTGTCATCAAATTTGCTTTTATTTCAGATATTTACCTCATATCAAAAATCTCCTGTTTTTTTTTTCTAGTTCTTTTAGTCTTTTCCCTATTTCTTGTATAATCCTGTTGGTTATTTTCCCAATTTTCTTTGTTTTCTTATGTTTATGTATTCTTGAAATCTGCTTTGATCTACTTTTTTTTCATCTTTCATGTAATCTTTCCTTTTTCCCCCCGAAATTAATTAACTTTATATTGTCTAAACACACTGTCCTTAGGCTTGTTACACTGAAACAGAACTCATGTATTTTGTTCAGAAACAGTCCTTCAAAGAAAAGTAATTTTTATGTGCTAAATTATAATCATTTATGACAGTAAAAACATGATAACAAAGTATTTCTAAATCTATAACACAATTTTTATGGGGATCCAGCAGCTTAAAAACTAGACCATGAATCAAGTTCAAATAGTAGTCATCATATAGCAGAACTCCATTTTGTGGTCTACATGTGAAATTCATCTAACTTTAACCTGTGACCTTCCACTGTGGTCAACAACCCTGATTTAGATTGATCTGATGTACATGTACATCGAGTCAGTGAAAAGGGGTATCCAAATGGACTAACAGCACAAACACACTCTTTGAAGGTGTGCAGGAGACCAGGGGCACAGGCAGAGCATGGGTAGTGGGTCAGGGAAGGCTTCCTGATGGACATGACTCAGGAACTAAGTCCTAACTTTGGAGTTAGCACAATGGAGAAGAGTAAACACTAAGTGGGAGAAAACAGGGATGTGAGACTATGGTAGATTCCATGAAATGAAGTCAGTTCAGTGAGGCTGAAGAATGTGGTCTCCATCTGGGAGTGAAAAGAATTCTAGGACCCAGATTATGAAAATCCCCCTGCGCCACAGAAAGTGTCCTTTCCTGCAGAAGGAAAGGATCCAATGAAGAGTTGTCAACAATGAAGAGTTGTGTATTAAAAGAATAGTGGATCAATAGCAGACCTGAGGAAGGAGAGGAGATGCCCCTCAACAGATGAATGGATGAAGATGTGGTTCTTTGTATACAATGGGATATTCCTCAGCCATCAGAAAGGATGAATATTTACCATTTACATGGAGGTGCAGGGAACTGGAGGGGATTATGCTAAATGAAATAAGTCAAGCAGGGAAAGACAATTATCATAGGGTTTCACTCATATGTGGAACACAAGCAATAGAGCAGAGGACCACAGGGAAAGGGAGGGAAAACTGAATGGGAAGAGATCAGAGAGGGAGACACACCATGAGAGACTCTAGAATCTGGGAAGGAAACTGAGGGTTACATAAGGGGGAATGGGGGGATTGGGTAATTGGGTGGTGGGTATTAAGGAGGGCACGTGTTGGGATGGGCACTGAGTGTTACATGCAACTAATGAATTGTTGAACACTACAACAGAGACTTACGGTGTACCATATCTACTGGCTAACTGAACATTATAAAATAATACGAAATAAAATGTATCCAAAAAATCAATTATTACCAATATATTAGTATTCAACATATGGATGGATATCTGAGAACGTTTTTCTCCCTAGCCTGCTGTATTTTTTGTAATGAGCCTATCTATGCTTATTACAGAAATTACAGAAATGCAATTTATCAATAAAAGCATTTGATAGACGACTATTCAATAATTAAAAAAAAAAAAGAGAGAGTGCTAGAGAAAGGCTTTAGTTTCTAGTCAGAAGGCTGATAGGTTGGTACCAAGATAGGAGCCAAGGAGGAGCTGGGAGGCTCTGAGCGGAGCAGGGTGCAGGCTTGGAGTCGCAGGTGGGAAGGAGGCTGTCTGCAGGAGGCTGGCAAGTGTTGGGTTGTGCAGTGAGAATGCCAAGGCTCCAGGATGGTCCCCAGGTATCTGCATTTCTCCCTGCTTACTCACTTTCTTTTGCTGTTTATTTCACGATTCCTAAAGTGTTTATTATCTCAAGTACACACATCGTACTTGTTTGATTAATTATCACAACAAGGACCGCTTTGGACCTTTTGCCAATCTTCTCCTTGCACTTGTTAATGAAGATCTACTGCTTATGTTTTTATTTTGTTTTAGAACTATAAAAATGCTCTCGATGTATTCTCATCGCCAAACCGGAACATATTGGCAATCTACTTGAGATATATGCCTTGGGAATTAAGTTCAGTGGGGAAAAAAGAAGAACTATAGGAACTGGATAGCATTTGGGTAGGCACTGGGAAATACAACAAGGAGGAAACCACGTTTAAACAACGTATCTCCATCATTTTAATGCATGTTCAAGGTTTTCTCTTGTAAGTTAGTCCCATCTACTGTGTGAGGCTAGTTTGGCCGGGCCCTCCTACTAAATATCAGGTTAAACTCGGCCTGACTTTCTTGAGATACAGGCATGTGCTTTCCTGCTTCTATGTGGTGAAGGTTGTGGTCTGGGAAGTGAGGCTGATTAAATGCCTGAATGTTCTTGGCTGTATACATGTGAGGTTGTTTGCCAATGGTTTGGTTTTCCTGCTGTGCAAGTCTCTCTCTAGATAGACATAATGTATGTATTTCCCATAAGGCTACGTTTATCACTAAGTTAATTTACTTTTAGAAACCAGATTGTCTATAAGTTTCTCATTTTATTCCAAATGTCCATCTACTTTATTTGCTACATTGCCTTGAGGAGCTCTTTTTCTGTATCTGTAACCAACTGCATCTAAATGACTTCCGGCACTCACCACGTTTAAAAAAAATACTTAAAACACATATGAATATATCTATAGCATTAAAAAGTCCCATTAATTTGCTCTTCCACTGATTTAATTAATGGTGGAAATAACATGTATGGTTCTCTAGTACCTCTTACACTTAGTGGATTTCCCTTGGGAAAAAATAGCAGTATGGCTAACATGAATTTATTACTTTTTATTACACTTCATATTGTCAATGCCTTTTTTTTTTTAAAGATTTATTTATTTGACAGAGAGAGATCACAAGTAGGCATAGAGGCAGACAGAGAGAGAGGAGGAGGCAGGCTCCATGCCGAGCAGAGAGAGAGCCCGATACAGGACTCGATCCCAGGACCCCGAGACCATGACCTGAGCCGAAGGCAGAGGCTTAACCCAGTGAGCCACCCAGCGCCCGTCAATGTCTTAAATGATAATTTAGATGTGTCTCAAAATACACAGAATGTGAAATATTTTTAAAAAATAAATTTTCTTCTATCATGCTATGGAGTGAACAGAATTATTTTCTACTACAGTTTTGAAAGGAATCTTTATTGTAGGCCCTGAAATAGGAAATATAGTTCATGATCCTATTGTCTAATAAAGATCACAGTTGGCTGACTGTATAACATCTTGGTTATTAGTTCTTGGCAAATTTCTCTCTAGGGTACTATTTTAAGGTTGTAAATGTCTACATCTTGAGTACTGTAGCATCAAACAGAGATTTTACATGAAGTTTTTCTGGAATCAATAAAACATCAATGCTTAAAACTGACTTGGAGAACCATAAGATTTTAGAAGATCTCTACTACCTCAAGATTTTATTGATGTTGCTAGCAGTCAAAGCACTTAATGATGACCTGTTTATGAGATATTATGGTAGGTAATACATAAATTTATAGAAACTGGTGACTTATATTCTTAGCCATATTCTTTCTATGGATCTAGACCCAAATCTGGACTCATTCTCTCATGAAAATTTACACATGTTTCTCTTGTCTGTGTGACAAAGCTCAATTTCCAATTCTGAACTCACTAATATACTACTTAAAACTTGTGGGGTGCCCAAGTGGCTCAGTTGGTTGAGTGTCTGACTCCTGATTTCGACTGAGGTTGTGATTCCAGGGTGGTGAGATTGGGCCCCGCACTGGACTCTGCGCTCCGAGTGGAGTCTGCTGGGGCCTCTCTTCCTCCCTCTCCCTTTACCTCTCTCCCTGCTCATGCTCTCTCGCTCAAATCAATACATATTTTAAAAAAGCAAAAACTTAACTTGTGGCACCAAGATCCCAAGTGATCATTCCCAACTAGAACACTTACCTTCTTCGGAAAGAGACAGTTTATTTGGGGGAAATAGTATATACACACATAAAAAATTATTAGATATAAAATGCAAATTTAGGTACAAGAAAACCATACTCAACTGTTTCTGGGGGTATGGTCTGCATATCCCCCATGGTCTGTGAAAGATCTGAAACACAGTGTGACGTCTCATTTTATTTCAGTGGCTGTGCTTTTACTAGGTATGTATACTATGTCTAGGAAGGACAGTTCAGAAACATCAAAATTTAAGATATCTTTATGTTTCTGACCCCCTCAGTCTCTATTCCAATTCCATGAGTAACAGATCTTTGTGGATTTCAGATCTGAGCGGGTTTTTGTTGTTGTTGTTGCCATACTCGAATCTTTATCACTTCACTCCTTGGTGTCACCGAGTCCCTCAGCCTTGCTTTCAGTTCAGGCTCTCTCATTCAGCTCCACGCTGCCTTTATGTTCTCAAATTTCAGGACATTTCATGCTTCAGAAATGTTCAATGGATTCCCGTTGAAATAATGATAAAGACAAATGATTCGTTTGGTGTTTATGTCGGTCCATCATTTGCAACCAGCATCTTGTAATTCTCCTGCACTGGATTCTACTCTTTCCTTTGGGACCCCGTGCTTTGGCTCACCTTATTCCCTCACCCTCAAAACGCCATCTTCTCTTTTTGTTTATTGAAATCTGATTTGATCATCACACTCAGTTTAGATGTCATCGTCCGTGAATGTCTTCAGAATCTCTCCTCTGGCATTCTCCTGTTCTGTGTTTATCAACCTTACAAGAATATTTTCCTCCCTGTGTTGTATTTTGCTGATACATGGTTACCTCCTCAACTAAATTATATTTTTAGGTAAGGACCACACATTGTTCTCAATTCATATTTCCCATAGTTCTTACTGAATATTGGATGAATGTATGAATAAATGAATGAATAAAAGATTGCATTGCTATTGACAATAATGAAGGACATACAAATGTCTGAGAAAACCCTGAGCCTGTTTAGAATCTTGAAAATTGTATGCTGCAGTCATTTGGAAAATAGTCAAGTTATAGATTAGATTGATAATAAATCCTGGACTACATTCATAATATTAAAGTTGTGGTAAAAGCAGATTTATGAAGTACTGTGAGATATCTTAACTCTCATAAGTATGTAAATTCCTAATTTCTATAATTGGAAAGTGGTTTCACTGTAGAATTGATAGAGATGAATAGACATAATTCCAAAATATTTCTTTATATTTTTCTTGCAGATCTCAATAGATGTTAAAGTGGTTTTGCTCAGCAAGATAAGGTGTTTCATAAAGGCGAAATAAGTACTTTCTTCTACAGTACATTTTATTTGAGTTAGGGTTGGGATATCCCATTCTTTTAAAATCAATGAACATTTATTGACTATCTGCTAAGGCTAAAGCACTGTGCCAGGCAGAGCAATCTGGTGGCAAACAAGACGGAGTTCCTGCTCTATCCTGGCCTTGGGGAATATAGATGCAGTAGCAGACTCCTCATGTCCAGTAAATGCTGTAATAAGGGCTAGTGTTCAGGAAGTTAGGACAGGATTTCTGGAGGAAGCGAATTCTAAGAGAGCTAAGTGATTAGGAGTTAATCGTATTAATGAACAAATAATCCTCCAGAGAAGAAATCATTTTTATGGGGGCCTGAGCTTGAGACAGAAAGCAAATTACTATGGACAAACAGAAGGTCTTCAGTCCCATATACACAGATGGGAATGAGTAAAACAGAAATTCTGAGCCAGCTTGCTCAGAATTTGAACACTTCAGAATTTTAGACACCATCCTGAAGACACAGGCCAGTGGCACATACATAAATTCACTGGAAGGGTACTGTGGCTGTGAATGGCAGGGGGGACTGTGGAAAGATTAGAAGCAGGTGCCATTATGGGGGAACAGAACCTGGTTGGTGTATGATGTTGATCTGAAATGGTGACAGTGGTGGGGCAGGTAGAAAACAGGTAATAGCGCTGAGAGACAGTGAAGAGTTCAGCTTCAAGCAGATACAGCTACTGATTTTCATATTAAGTGTAGAGGGGTGAAAAAATAATGAATACTGTTTTTCTGAAAATAAATAAATTGGAAAAAAAAAGTGTAGAGGGAAGAAAGTGGCTCAAATTAGTGTCACCAGGACTTACAGGAGAATTTGAGTGAGGAAGGGAAACTTTCACTGTTTTAGTCCACTAATGTCTGGGGTTACTTGTTATTGCAGCATGGCAAGGACCTTTTAACTAACCTTTCTAACTGATACAATGAAGAATAATATATACATGTATCTCTCCCCTCACAGCCCTTCACCAATAATTGTCATTAAGTAGCTACAGGATGCATTTCTGAAAACCAACATCAATAATATTGCTACTGAATTTCTAAGTAAGGCTACACAGGGAGGGGAAAGACTTGGGCAGGAAAACACCAAAAAGTGATTGTACCCATTCTTCAGGTGGAACAAAGTGAGATCCTGGAGGGATAGTGGGTAATGGAAAGTATGTGCAGAATCTTTCTGATTTCTGCAGATAGGTCATCAATAAAGGTGCTTCTTATGGTGAATAAACCACACCCTTCCCCCCAAAAAATAACCCAGCTGGATTTCTAGTTACATATGTATAAGGTGTGTGTATATATATATATATATATATATATATATATGAATGTATGTACAGGTCAGTACATAAATGAGGTATAGGTATGCACATATTTGTATTATGGAAGGTATATTCTTACATTGCAACACTGTTATTAGGTGGCTGTGGTTGCCTCAAGGCAGGTGGGAGGGCAGACATGGGCTGTGTAGCCCTCATGGGCAGGTCTGAGAACTGAGACACTGGCCAGACTTCTGCCCAGCAGCAAAGCCAGCGCTGGCTTTGGAATTTTAGCTTGAGTGAACTCAATAGGATGAAGCAAAGGCTTTCTTTTCTAACGGTCGTGACTAGGGTGTGCATTTACACCGACGTTTTCTCTGCACGCATCTCCTCAATCCAACAGGGCCAGTGAAACTGCTGCTGCATTCCACCCTCTCAGCAAGTGGATTGTCTCTCTCCCGCCCCTTTCTCTATCCCAGGCTTGCTCTTACTGTGCACGATGATATTGCGACCACCACCAACCTGAAGTTACAGTTGACCCTGCGACTGTTGCAAGCAGGATTGTCAGGGATAGTATGCCATTTCCTGGGAAGAGGAGGTGAAGTTTCCTTCAGGGGAGTCCCCATGTCCCCATGTCCTCAGAATCCATGAGCCAAAAGTATTTGCAAAGATGCTTCAACATTTCAGGGCTGGTTTCTTGATTCATATTCAACTCAGGTGCTTAGAAGCAGGGACCCATACTGATGCCAAAGGACAAAAATCCCCTGAAGGGAGGGGGCATCCCTGACCATGATGCCCAATAAGGTGTAACCCTAGACTTTCTTTTTCATGCTAATATTCTTTCTTGTTGTTGGCCTTGTGCTGGGCGTGTTTACGGAAGATGTACTTTGTTTAACCGCATACTAAAAATGGAAAACTCTGTACATAAGAGAAAAGAGAAGAAAAGAAACCTGTGAGAGAGGGCTGAGGTGCAGATGCTGATGAGACAGGGCACAGTCTGGACAGCCACCCACCAGGCTCACAGCTCTGTGGGTGCTGATGAGGTTGGTGGTGGGGGCCAACCAAGACACTGGGGTCGGGGACTTGATGAGTCCCACAAGACATATTTTTTTCAAATTGTAAGTAAAACTGATTTTATTAATAAGGATATTTCCACATGTCCAGAGCAAATAAGTAACAAATTCCAAGGGAAAAAAAACCACATACAATGAAATGAAAAGTATCCCAGGATGACAAAAAATATATATATAAATATGTACACCCATAATCGCTGCTGCCCCAGAGAACCCATTTTCCTTCTGATCTTTCTTAGATACCTCTTCTGCTTCTTGATAGGATTCGGATCCTCATGAAGATGAGGGGTACTTCCTGCCAAAGCACGGATGTCACTGAAGCACATGAAAGACCATAACGTGGTAATAATAAGAAGAATAAGGATAAGAAGAAGAATAAGAAAAAGCACTGAGGTGAATGTGAATTTGAAGTTGGTTTGTCTTCCATATAAACTATGATGTACCTTAATCCATGTGAGATGATGACAAAGCTAGTGTTTGTGTGTGTGTGTGTGTGTGTGTGTTTTAAGGAAAATAAAGTCAATAAAGTTCCTTTTAATTTAAACGAAGATGTCTTACGGATCCAGTGACAGTCTACGGAGGGAACACACTGCTCTCCCGGTCCACTTCGAGAGTGGACGTAGGTTGGCTGCACAATGCCCTCTCTTGATAAAGGCAATGAATCCCAGCCAGGATTTTCCTTGTACTTTACTTCTGTGAAACATACTGTAGGAATCAGCTATTTTTGACTTTCATTTGCAAATAAAATATGACATTTTAACATTGCCAATAATGAATCTTTCTAAAAGCTATAATGTAACCTGAAGGGTCAAAATTCCTGTCAAATTCAGTGAAATTAAACTGGAAAAAAAAGTCATATTTGAAAGGAAAGGAATGAAGAAATGCAACCGTGTAACAGTAAAACGACACCAGACTTGATTGTTTTGGGGGCATTAGGTGCATTGATTGTCTCCCCGTCCTAGATCTGTAACTCTGTTCTGGGTCCTCTCACTAGTCAGAGAATGGATCCTCATTGTGACTATTTCGTGGGAATCTGATTTTACTTTGAGGCTTGGACCCATTTTTCTTCTGGCTTGCTTCCAGCTTTCACTGGTGGTCAAATATGTCAAGGTTGGACATAGAGTCGGTAAAGCAGCCTCTCCCAGCTCTTGGCAGTTTGATAAAATGAGTTCAATTTTCCTACTGGTTTCTCTCTAGAGACAGGCAGCACCAACTCTGTTTTCAGCTAGCACGGGGATAATTGGTATCCAAAGACTGGTCTAGTCATGGTGACGCTAAAAAAAAAAATTAGAATAAACAATGATAGAACACCTATTTACTGTGGGGATATGAAATATTAAAACAGAAATCTGGGTCATTTAACATATCGTTCCCTGTTAGACGATGAAAAAAAACAACCTGAAAAATTCTACTCATACAACTGACAGTAATATATGTTAAAGGTTTTCATGGGTTTTTCCTAATATGGCACAATTTCAAAGCAAAGAAGAGAAAAACCCCATATGGTGCCGAAGATGGAGGGGTGAATTCCTAAGTTATCATTTAAAAGATAAGCCATGTGAGGCCCCTGGGAGCCTTATCCCCTTCAACTACATATATGTGAGTGGTTATTATAGTGTGGTTTTGTCCAGGGAACTTAGCAACGAGATAAAATAACAGCTGTATATTTTGTAGTGAAGTTTGCTTAGGAAGGCAGTTGCCATGGGAACCCCTGGCAATAGCGATCTGATTTTGTGTTGTATGAAAGTGATGAGTTTACTTTGTCTAGATTAGGTTCCTTGCACTGGCAACTTCTGGAGGGGAAAAAAAAAAAAGAGAGAGAGAGAGAGAGAAAATAGTCTTTTCTAGACATTTGCATATTAAAAAACGATCCACGTCATTTTCGAATAGACATGGCACAGACGTTCCTGACAAGCTTCTTCATCAATGAATCACGTACTTATGCCAAAAAATATATATTGTGTAAATTTACTGTATTTCCAAAGAGCTCTGGCGGCTTTGTGCTGTGGCCCCGCCTTATTCAAATGAGTCACATTCAATGACAAGTCCTCAGAAAATTGCCTAAAATAGTTGCAGCTGGGAGATGTAAGGAAAAAAAAAATCCTATGAATGAGCAGAAACGAAGTGGATTATACTCCATGGGGATGTCTCTCAATGAAAAATCTGGTAAACAGGCTCTTGGGGGGGGGCACGGAACACAGATGCTGACTGATAAGAATTCGCTTATTTTAAAAGGGAGACACCAGTGTATGCGCTGGGGTTCGAATGAATGCGGCATCGGCTGAACTGTTTGCTCTCTGCAGGTGGCTGGGCGTCAGTGAGCTGAAATGTCCGGATCAAAAGATGAAACGCATCTCACCTCGGAGACAGACCGCAACACCCATTCCTTTCATTCAGATGTAGGGACTCAAGATGGCCAGGAGCCGCAGGTGCCTACAAGACAGGAAATTTGTCACAGGGTCCCGGAACGTCTGCCAAGGCCACGGCCGCTGCGTGTCACCAAGGAGGGAACAAGAGGCACCTTCACACACCCTTCCAAACACACCCCTTCCCCCCTCTCACTAAGACCTTCCACAGCAGGTCTTAGTGAGAAAACACGTTTTGCAGATGTCTTGACAGAGGTGAATGGGATCTGACCTAGCGAGGGATTTTTGACCATGTCCCGAGTTTAGGAAAAGATCTCCTCTCCACCAAGACTGAGAATCTTTTTGTTAAAGGGAAACTCAGAAAGGTTATGGAAAGGAGAGAGATGAAGACGATGTGGATTTTTTTTTAAGATTTATTTATTTATTTGACAGACAGAGATCACAAGTAGGCAGAGAGGCAGGCAGAGAGAGAGGAGGAAGCAGGCTCCCCACTGAGCAGAGAGCCTGATGCGGGGCTTGATCCCAGGACCCTGGGATCATGACCTGTGCCGAAGGCAGAGGCTTTAACCCACTGAGCCATGCAGGCACCCCTGGATTTTTTAAAGTAAAGTCACTGCAAGGTCTAGGACACTGTAGTTTACTGATCTTAATTATTTTTAGCAAAATCTACCTTCTAGGATGTTTCTTTTTTGAAAAACAACAGAGTATGACTAGTCTTGCTGTCTGAGTTTGGTTTTTCCTTTGAGACTGGAAGAGGGATCCACACATTTATCTCCCCTTTATCCCTCCTTACGTGTTTCCCTGACTTGACTTAGTCAAAAATTTGGGAGAAGATTATGGGAAGTTCTTCAAATTCTTCACTAGAAGGGGATTCCTTACGTTTTTCAGGGCTTGCATGGATAATTGAAGGTCATTTTATATAAAACTGCATCCATTTAATCAGGGGTATTAGCAATTATTGTGGGAAACAAAGGCAAAAGAAAAATTATTAAACTTCCTACTATTTACAGCCGACTGACAAGTCCTGGAAACAGGCAGCGTGACCTTCCTCTAGGGACTCAACAGCCTCGATGTTAATACTTTCCTAAGGGCAAAAGTTCATCTTAGCCCAACCACCAGGATCCTGTAAGTCTACTTAAACATATAAAAATTCCTTTGGAAACTTCCTTTATCTAAACCCCAAGATACATGTTGGCAATCATCCCCCAAGGATATGGCTCGCCAATACACATCTGAAGGGTCTCATGGCTAAGGTTTTATTAGACAGCAGTAAATGACCTTTCCCAAGAATAGCTAGCCCCTCAGTATCATGGAAACCTTGTTTCCAAAGTACCTGGGGGCTTACACTGCCCCTAACCTTCTCCCAATTTGAAAGTATGTAATGGGTCACTCCTCAGGACCCCAGTGCTGTGTTTTCTGCCCACAGGTCCTGTCCTCATGCTTTAATAAAACAACCTTTTTGCACCAAAGACATCTCAAGAATTCTTTCTTGGCCCTCACCTTCAAACACTAACGTCTTTCCTACATCAGCAATGACAACAGGTCATATTTCTTTCACATGCATGTGTGTCTAACACTGTGATTTCTAAGTACTGTGTCCCATGTGACACAGCCAGCGACACAGCAAAGAGCCAGGACTATTACAGTCTCCACTATGGACGAGGAGACGGAGGTAAAGAGGCCTCATCACTTGCTTAAGATGGATTTATTTTGGAGCCTGGACTTGAGTCAGGCTGTAGGACTCCTGAGCCCACAACTATGCTGGAAGGTGCCCTCACCTCCCATGGCTCAGAGGATCTTCTAGACCGTCCTCCACACCTAAATGATCACCTCCTCCTGCTTCTGCAGAGATACAGCCAGAGAGTTCTGGAGCAGCTCACTCTCCAAACCATAGTTTTCCATACACTTCTTATTACTTAATTGTACTATTAATCTGGAAACTCCTCAGCTGTTTGGAAGCATCTTGAAAGTCCCAATATATTCAAGATACCACAACTTAATTTGACTATTACCAGCTGCACGTGATGGGATGAGCCCTGGGCGCTCAATGCAACTGATGAATCACTAAGCTCTACCTCTGAAACTAAAAATGGGGAAATGTTAACTAAATGGGATTCAAATAAAAAGTCTAAAAAATTAAATAAACTTTTCCCCATTTGAAGTCCTTAAGATATATTTGAAATACACAAAATTAGGGATACATAAAGATGGAATAAAGTACTGTAAGAATCTAATTATGGAAATTAAAGTTTAACCAGAGTCTTCTTAATTTCAAATAATCTGTCTATGGATGTAGTAACAAGCTATTAAAAAGGAATAATTGATTCATCTTGGAACAGAAATCACTCAAGCTATACAATGAAGGATGCTCTGCTGATGCTTTGCAAGCCCAGAATTTTGCCAGGAGTTTAGTAATAGAAATTCCTTCCATGGTGAATCTTTCAAAAGCAGCTCCAGCTCTGAAGATAAAGCTCAAAATGCATGGCTTAAGGTCAGAAAGGATCAGGTTAGATGATTCTGTAATTTTATGATTTTGGAGACCTACATGTTTATTTCAATATCTGAAAGTACTATAATCTGACTTTTTTTTTTCCATTTCCTCTTATTTAACAGCTTTTTTTATCAAGTCCTGGAAAATAATTTGACATTTCCAGAAATTCAATACTGCTTCTTAATACAGTATTAAAACAAAAAATTAACTGATACCAATATAATGAAATATCTACTCCCATTTGAAATTAAACAAATTAAAATTATATAAATGATAATAAATGTAGAGTATTGGTTTTAGCAACAATAGCTAACATGATTTTAAGGAAAGTTTTCTTTTCTTAATTTGTTGTGGGTGCCCTCCCACCCCCCAACTTCATGGAATGTAAAAAAAGTAAAAGGAAATGCTGCTGTTTCAGTAGGATTTCAGATCCCAAGAAGACAAAGTCAACAGGAGCCAGTGCTGAGAATGGCATCCACCTTCAAGGGCACACGTGCCTAGGAAACCCAGAAACACCATTCGCGGAAATGACAGAGCTGTACTAACACAGGTGTTGCACCCTGCCTAGCTATGACAGGCTTCAACCCCGGACATGCTATGCCTGTGGTCCAGGAAGAACCCACTTTCTCATATGGTGGAGGAGAGGTGTTCCTATAGATGGTGGAGACGTATCGTCTCGTTGAAAGCAAGGGCGTGTGCGTCAAAAGCATCACTCACAACTGAGCGAGTCATCCTTGTCCAAAGCTCTTTTAGAAATCATGCCAGACTAGCTTCACGAGGGGGTGTCGGCAGCACTCGGAATGAATTACAGACGCAGTTAGGAGGACGTATGCTGAGACTTTAGGAAACCCAGAGCTCTAGCACTGCTTACCAAATCCAGACCAGTTTTGACATTTATTATTTCCCAAGTCGCCCCCACCCCACCCCTAACATGACTACCTTTCTTCCATTTGATCGAAATGTGCTTTCTGTTGAGACGGGGAGGAATGGAAAGACGGAGCTGACTGACTTGTATGGTATGAACTTCTGGGTCATCAAATCCAATATTTATTGAATTTCTTGCAGAATTTTGAGGTCGTACTACATGTATACTTGAATTTGAAATTAATTTTAGCTCTGAAGAAATGTGAACTTGGAGATGTTATGCTCCCATATCTACATTTGATACAAATAAAAATTTGAATATGCTATTAAAAGGTCTTTTAATTAATCAGACATGTTTTCATTATTATTTTTTAATTTTTTTCCAATGTATTTATTTTCAGAAAAACAGTATTCATTATTTTTTTCACCACACCCAGTGCTCCATGCAAGCCGTGCCCTCTATAATACCCACCACCTGGTACCCCCGACCTCCCACCCCCCCCCCCGCCACTTCAAACCCCTCAGATTGTTTTTCAGAGTCCATAGTCTCTCATGGTTCGCCTCCCCTTCCCATTTACCCAAAAGCACATACCCTCCCCAATGTCCATAACCCCACCCCCCTTCTCCCAACCCCCCTCCCCCCAGCAACCCACAGTTTGTTTCGTGAGATTAAGAGTCACTTATGGTTTGTCTCCCTCCCTATCCCATCTTGTTTCATGTTTTCATTATTATTATTGTTCTCTTCCATTATAATTACAGTGAATGACTATTGGGTTATTTGCTTGCTCTCCTCCCCCTGGCCTCTTACTGAAAACTGATCCTTCCACAAACCCACGAGGTCACATGGGTGACTCTCAGCACCCATAGTGCTCTTGTGCTTAGGCTACAATCACCTTACCGGGATCCAGGTGACTTAGATCAGGCTACGCATAAGTTCATGTCCAAGGAAACCGAGTTGGAACTAAGAGACTTAATCTAATTGCTTTACTGTAGGCAGGATCCTTACCACTTTGAAGCTTTTGGCAACCCTGATCTCTATCATGTGAATGAGTGAAACAGAAGAAGACAGCGGCAAAGATGGACTCATAAAGCAGACCCACAGAGGATGTCTTTTGCCAAGACCTTTCATTCCAGATGGGTCTTTGAAATAACTCAAAGCATCTGCTGCTTCTCCAAGTGCTTCGTTCTGAAAATAAATAAATGCATCTAAAAAATGTGTAAGCGTAACACAAAAAGGTTTTGTGACAAAGAATTATCATAGACTCATGAGTGCAAAATACCATTAGAATAATCAGTAAATAAGGCCACATTGCAAATTATCCTCAGAAAAACTCATGTATGTCATAATGAACAGCCCAATGACAAGGGATCAGGAAAGCAAATTTATAGGCGACAAAAACATCAAAACTGAAAGTGAATCAAAATGTGATGTAAGTTTACGAAGAGGATGGGAGAAGCTGGAAGAGGCTCACGGGGTTCGTGCAGGAAATATTTCCCTCTATTTGCTCAAAACACCAATAGCTCTAGAAAATTGAGTAACATATTTTTGATGGGCTAAGCAACATCTTTATCAAATAATTTTCCCTATCTAAAAATAACTGTGATTAGCATTTGGTGGAAGGAGAGAGAGAATGTGTGCATTTGTCATACATATCCCTACGCGATGGGAAATTGCTCACTTTTGGCATCTGATACACCATTGAAGCCACCACATTACCCCCCTATTATCTGTGACAGACTATAGCACACCTCTCTTGCTCACCACAGTTTAAGTGCATTCATAGTCCTCTTTGTTTCTCACTTCCACGGTGCATGTGAACTTTGCATGTTGAAGTGTTCACACAAGATGTTCTTAAGGAACAAAAACAAGATATTCTATCAAGACCCATGTTACAGAACTTCCAACAGAGTAGTCAATTTTTAAGTTATTATCCAACATGTAACAAATGTCTACGAAATGTAAGTCTAATCTTGCCTCCCCTTTATTAGACAACTCACATCCGGGGCATCCCGGGGTGTGTTATGAAATACAAAATAAAAAAAATCAAGGTATCTAATAGCACTGTTACTTTGGGTTAGTTACCTTGGAATAGAATAACTCACCTTGCTTTTTATATTTTTAAAGATTTTTTGTTTATTTATTTGACAGAGAGAGACACAGCAAGAGAGGGAACGCAAGCAGGGGGAGTGGGAGAGGGAGAAGCTGGCGTCCCACGGAGCAGGCAGCCTGAGGCGGGGCTTGATCTCAGGGACCCTGGGATCATGACCCAAGCCGAAGGCAGATGCTTAATGACGCCCCTCACCTTGCTTTTTAAATTAAACTTTTGATAAACACAAGTTTCCATTGTTTTCAAAATTTTTTTTAATTTGTCCAATAAAAGATCATTATTTTATCTTTAATTTCTTGTCTGGATAATTTTTAACCCAGAAATAATTTTTTTAAAAGATTTATTTATTTATTTATTTGACAGAGATCCCAAGTAGGCAGAGAGGCAGGCAGAGAGAGAGGAGGAGGCAGGCTCCCTGCTGAACAGAGAGCCCGATGTGGGGCTCGATCCCAGGACCCTGGGATCATGACCTGAGCTGAAGGCAGAGGCTTTAACCCACTGAGCCACCCAGGCACCGCTAGAAATAATTTTTAATGTAAAGATATTTGTAAGACTAGAACAAAGAATGTCTTTTTGTTTCCTGAGCCATTAGGAAATAAGTTGCCGACGTGATGTCCCATCACATGTAAACATTTTCTTACAAGCAAGAACATTCTATTACATAACCAAAATGTAAATGTTGAGATCAGGAAAGTAACGTTACACACTATCACCATCTAATCTAGAGACTCGTTAAAATTTTCCCAGTTGTTCCAATAATACCCAATTCTGATGATACTAAGTTTTCTTGCTTCTTCAGTCTCCTCCGATCTGAATTAGGTCTTTAGACTTTTCTTGTCTTTTCTGACCTTGAAGCTTTTGAAGGTTACAGGACAGTGATTTCCACAAATCTCTTTGAATCACGAAGATTCTCTGGCGGAAACCTGAAAGAAATGGTAGCGTTCTTGCTCACTGCTTCCCTTTTTCTCTTTCCTGCTCCTCAAATGAAAAATTATAGAATAATTTTAGGTAAAAATATTTCAGTTTTATCTCAGTTGTTTACTAAATTATGATTCTAACTCACAGATAGACATATCATAAAAATATGAATTCATAAAAAGACAATCTGGAAGTAAAGACTCTTAAGGAAATAAGAAAATCCTAAAAACATTCAAAACAGGAACACGCAGCGGATTTCTCTGATGACCAAAAATCTCGGACCTTGGCATAACTTTACTGTCAAAACTGACTGGAAACTGAAAGGAACGAGACATGATCAGCTTCAATTATAACCAAAGATAAATGAAAAAATTTCTATTCTCATCCCTTTGCAAAACTGTCACGAGACTCAGAACGGCCTAAACTGGGCTTAGAAGAAAAATCTGTTTTTAATTTCATTAGTTTCAATTTCTATAACTGGCTGGATTCATTGTGCACACCTTTTGTAAAAGTTATAGAAATGTGTTAATAATGTTACCGACTCCATGTGCTTCCCTATGCAGTTGGGCAGCTTTATAAGATAGTCATCGGATAAATGAATTACATTTTAAGTACCTGGAAATAATAAGTTAATGTGGGATTTCTACATTTTAAAAAATTCTTCGAAAAGACAAGATAGTTATTTTATTATCATTATTATTTTTATGAACATATAATGCATTATTTGTTTCAGGGGTACAGGTCTGTGATTCATGAGTCTTACACAACTCACAATGCTCATCATAGCACATGCCCTCCCCAATGTCCATGCCCCAGCCACCTTATCCCTCCCCGACCCTCCCCTCCAGCAGCCCTCACTTTGTTTCCTGAGACCAAGAGTCTGTAATGGTTTGTCTCCTTCTCTGGTTTCGTCCACAAGGATAATTATAAAAATACCTGATGTATGAGATTTGCTTTAGCGGACCAAATCACTCATACCCACTAGAATGGTTATTGTGGAAAACAAAACAGGAAATAACAAGCGTTATCAAGAATGTGGAGGAAGTAAAATCCTTGCCCTGTTGGCAAGCATATAAAATGATGCAGCAACTGTGGAAAACAGTAGAGTGGTTCTCAAAAAATTAAAAATAGATTTACTACAGGATCCAGCCATTTCCTCAAACTGTTTTCCAAGCGGCTGCACCATTTTGTATTCCCAGCAGAGACCAAGGGGAGCGTTGCTGTCTCCACAGGCTTGTTGGCCAGCATTTGGTCTTGTGAGTGGTTGTGGGAGTCTTTCCTCACTGTTGTTCTAGTTTGCAGTTCCCTGATGGCGCAGGAGGTGGGGCGTCTTTCCAGGTGCTTGTTCCCATCTGTACGTCTTCTTTGGTGAGGTATCTCCTCAGGTCTTCTGCCCATTTTTAACCATTTTGTTTTCTTACTGTTGAGTTTTGAGAGTTTGTTTTATATATCGGATAGTGGTCCTTTAACAATTTTTTTTTTTTTTTGCAAACATTGCCCCCCAGTTTGTGGTTTATCTTCTTACTAGTTTTTTGTTTTTGTTTTGTTTTGGTAACCAAATTTAACATATTATGTAAAAGCAATGCTTCTTGGGAGGAAGAAGGTCAAAAGCACTAAAATTACGCCAGTATTACAGTACTGTTGGTATCTTCTAAGTATGTGCTTTTATTTCTCCTATTAATGTGAGTTACAAATTGAAGTGCATTTCTTTTAAGACTTTATTTATTTGAGACAGAGAGAAAGAGAATAAGCACAAGTGGTAGGAGAGGCACAGAGAGACAGAAAGAAGTGACTCCCGCTGAGCAGCGAGCCCAACACACGACTCAGTCCCAGGACCTTGGGATGGTGACCTGAGCCAAAGGCAGATGCTTAACCAACTGAGTCACCTAGTCACCCCTAAAGTGCATTTCTGAATTGTTTTTAATTGTTTTTATTTTGTGTGATTAGACTAACCTTGTAAGCAAAGGTCACGGGGGCTCATTCTGCTCGCATTAATAGCATCATGCTGGTTGACGTTCACTCTTCCTAGGCTCTTGACTATGCCGCGGGGCTCCCCTGCCCCTGCTCACCTTCCATTGAGCTGAACAACAAGGGGACCAAATGAGAATCTCATTGCTTTTATTTTAAATTGGGAGACTAGATCAGCTAAGTGGTCATTTGTGTCATGTATGAATGTCATGGATTAAAGAAAAATTTCAGTTTAATATGTTTTACTTTACTTTCAATGCACTGAACACAAGAAAGAGAACACTCATTCTCCAGTCTCCATGCAGAGTTAGGAATTCCTCCCAAAACCCATGGGTTTATCTAAATACAGCAATAATAATGAGCTGGTCATCTCACTAGTCAATTCAGCAAAACTACTTTCTTTCCATTTTCTCCTTCCCTACTATGACTGGAAAACTACCTATACTCTTTCAGTTCCTTGAATTAACTTAACATTACCTTCCCCCAAGAGGTTCACAAACCTGCATTTACTGTTTATTTATTTTTAATTTGTTCTGTTCTGTTAGGATAGCCATGACTATTTGCATGTTTTGTGTCTTGCCAGCAAGCCCAGCAGTGAACTGGATCATCTCCTTTTTCCAGCCCATGAGTTCAGTCAGTCTATGGAATGCAGAATTTCCCTGTAAAGGAGGACTTTTGATCACTTTGTGTTAGATTTGTGATTGTAGACGTAGTAACTGGCAACCACAGAAAAAGAAAATATGAGTTGAATCTATCTCCCCATGGCAGGGGTCGGGGAGGGGGCAGTGCCTACGATTTTGTGGGAGTAGCTAAAGGGAGTGAGCCAGCAGGCTGGTCTGTACTTAAGTGTCAGGCGTGTGCATTGTTTGAAAACGTTATGCTTACATTGATAAGAAACATAATTAAGATAAGGCCTCCTGAAATAGAGATATTTTCCTGTTCTCCCCTAGACTCATGATGTAACTCCTGGAACCCCTGTTGTATGTAGTTGAGGCTAATTAGATCTGTGGCCTCCAGGAGCAGCTCCCGCTGCCAGCCACAGAGCCTGGTTTAAGGGGGAGGACTTGATAGGAGATAGTTATCGAAGACCCCAACTCCCCAGCTCCCTGCAGTTTCCAGAAGCAAGAGGTGCTCTCCTACTGTCCCTGAATTGTGATTAAGGACTAATTCATACATTTTTGCAAGAAATTTTCCTACTTGGTAGCATGGTGAATATATATAAGCAAAGAAAATAATGGTATAAAATTCCTTGCCGAATTTAAATTGCCACACAGCAAAGAAAGATTTGGTCTTTTGCTCAATAAAAAAGGAATCTGTAGAATTGAGATCCTGGTAGATACTGAGAAGTGGTTCTGATAGATATAATACCTTATAAGGGAAATAAATAGAATGAGAAAAAAATATCCTGAGGTTCCCAATGGCCTATTAAGAGTTGATCAAAGGAAATAAATGACTATATATTTAAAAGTAAATTTCTACCTGCATAATGAAAATAGTAAATATCATATCTCACAGGAGAAACTTAAAAAAAAGACAAATATTGAATCAGAATTCTTACCATCTCTAGGATCTTAATGGCTGGCAATTAGTACTACATATATAAAAACTGATCATAGTATAACAAACATGGAATTTGTCCAAAAAGAGAATGAAACATAAAGAGGGCATACAAATGGAAACATTTTCAACAATAAACAGAAATGTTACCTAAGTCCTTAAGAGGTTTATGTCATCAAAAAGATATGAATATTTTTAAATTTAAAATGGGGAAAAAGTAATAACCTCAATATTTTCCCGACAAATAGTATTTTCTTGAAATATATATAGTATTCTGGTAACTAATGGGAGATACAAAGAAATACCTGCGACTATAACATTTGAAAAGCACATGAGTTTATGTAGTAGAAAATAAAATGAAATGAGCCAAAGGAAATTATTTTGAATTAAAAAGTACAATTATATTAAAATATATTGAGTTAAAATTCAAAGCAGAATACTGGAGGCATTCCCCCATTTTTACAGTGATCAGCTAGGTGCAGATAACAATGAGTTTGAAGACAATCACACAGTTATTGATTGAAATATATATTCATATACATATACATACCTCAGAATCACATGCTATTATATTGTGATTATCATGTGTTCCCAAATATGTGATTGCATGAAGGAGCAGTGAAGGGGGGGGCACAACATTCTTTTTTTTTTTAAGATTTTATTTATGTATTTGCAGAGAGACAGAAATCACAAGTAGGCAGAGAGAGAGAGGGGGAAGCAGGCTTCCTGCTGAGCAGCGAGTCCAATGCGGGGCTCGATCCCAGAACCCCGAGATCATGACCTGAGCTGAAGGCAGAGGCTTAACCCACTGAGCCACCCAGGCATTCTTGCTGCTCTTGCTGCAGTTAGGGGGGGACACTGCTGAGCTGTGGTTAAGATGGTGAGGCAGAAGGGAACTGCCTCCCACACAGTATCTATTCTCTGCCTCCACAGAACCTCACATTTATTCTGGGTAGGATATACACATCCGGAAGATTAAACGTCTGTCTCTTTTCCATCCAGTCATGGCATGGGGCCACATTTTGGCCAACGAGGTGCAAGCAGAAATATGTGGGCATTTCAGGAAGGCTCTGTAAAGGGAGGGCTATCAGCCTTCTCCTTCCTCCTTCTTGCTGCCTGGAATATTTACGTGATGAGTGAAGGCTGGCAGCCATACTGGACCATGAAGATGAGAGCCAGACTAGAAGGACTACAGCATGGAAAGCACAGAGGCTTCGAGGTTTTGGGGAAGCAGCCACAACAGCTCCAAACAGCCAACCGATGGGCTTCCTTTCCCATGAGAGATGTAAACATCCTCCCTCCTCTGGGGTCCATGTGAATCAGCAGGAGAGAGGTGTGAGAACTTTCCAGTGCAAGCACACACCCCAAGGGCTCATGTCACCTGTTCTCTTAGTCCTTCTGGGTACAATATGACCTTGAGCATTCTACCTCTGCTGACCCAGTGTTACCAGTTTGCTGACATTGCCCGTACAGGTGGCTGTTCAGAAGTAGTCCAGGTGCAGCCTGCTCCAGAGACTTGTGGAGTGACCAGAGTCCCAGCCCACCTGGAACAGAGGTGAACAGGGAATGAATGACTCAGAGCACTGTACAACTAGCCGGCTCACCATAGGACTCCAGAGAGGAGGCTGCCCGCACGGAGAAGACGCCCAAGAGATTTCCGCAATGGAGAATCAGTAAAGAAGATGGAATATTATTCAGCTGTGGGAAAGAAGAGAGTCCTACCATTTGTGAAGACATGGATGAGCCTGGGGGCATTAGGCTGCGCGAGACGGGTCAGAAAGGGAAAGACCAAGACGGCTTGGTGTCACTTAACTGTGGGATCTCAAGGAAAACCAAAAAGTCATTCATAGAAACTGAAAGTAGAAAAGTGGTCACTAGGGGCTCAGGGGTGGGGAAATAGGGAGACGCTGGTCCAAGGGGTCCAGGCTTTCAGCTCTAAGGTGAGTAAAGTCTGCGGATCTAAAGTGCACTACAGGACTTCAGCTGATGACAGGGGATTGTAAAACCGAAACTTACCAAACGAGTAGAACTTAACTGTTCTGAGAGGGAGAGAGGGAAGAGGAATAAACATAGGAGGTGATAGACATGCTAATTAATTGTGTAATAATTCAATAATGTAATTCAGTAAGTCTGAAAAACACACAAAAAATACAAACAACTAAAAAAAAAAAAAAAAACCCACACAATGGTCCTAACTATGTGTTCCGTGACTACGAGAGGCAATTCTACTGGTGGTGGCAGCGGTGGGAGCAGGGCCACGTGGGGGGCAAGCCAACCGTGTCATTCAGGTATGTGGACGTATCTCCAATGATTTACAGCCCTGGAAGTCCGAGCACCAAGATTTCATCCTTTGACTCTCACCCTGCACCCAAAATACAGTATAGAGACGCAGCAAAAATTAACCACGTACACACATTTTTCAGCAAATATTTTCTTAATGCTTGTTCTACATAAGAGAAGTGATGGAAGTAATCGAAGAGCAATCAGATTATTAACGAAAAAAAAAAGAAAGAAGCGGGGCTCGAAGGAATCCTATCCTCGGTTCAAAGGCACATTTTCTCAATGTGATTGGGCAGATAATTGCCCCATTTCTGTACTCCGCTTTGTGAGCACAGATATTTCCTTAAATTGGCATGTTTGTTATTCATATACCAGTGAAATGAATGTCGCCCTCGCAAACATGCTACTGCTTCCTCCTAGAGTAAAATTCTGTGTGCTGCCATTGCCTCGGAACGACAGGTCTGAAATATCTACGCCATCTGGAGCGAATGGTTCGACTTCCAGCTGTATTCACTTAGCTCGTCATCTTGTCTAAGGAAAAGCTGAGTGTCTAAGCAAGAGCTTCTTTTGGACAGAGCAAGAGCAAAAGGAGGTTTCATCTGTCTTTGTACGGGCACAGAAAGCCTAGTCTTTGAGTGAAAGGCATTTCCCCCATGTCCAATGTCATCATTTCCCGCTTTCTTCCCCAGTGGGATGGCTTGAATTTACGGACCAGCTATGGCCATCCCGCTCAGAAAGGATCACATTGCTATGGGGCTTTCAGCATCCTGAAATGCTTTGATCATTCAGAATCTGTGGTATGAGGCTAACTGGAAGGCCATGCTGCTCGGATGAGTAGGAAAGAAATCACACTGGAATGGCAAACTGCCAAGAAGAAAACACTGATTTTCATTCTCATGATTTTTTTTTCTCCAATATTTGGAAACAGACTTGATTTTCCTGATGTTGGACAGTGAAGCGGTAGAGTGTTGCCAATGGGAGCCTCGTGCCTGTGCCCAGTCCCAGTCCTGCCTCTTACCAGCTCTGCACTTGAAAGGCCCCTCCTCTCGAGTTAGACCTCCCTGCCTCTTCTGTAAGATGGGGATATGATTACCATCTCTCTCATTAGCAGGATGAAGCTAATTCCAATACGGTCTTTACCGTTCATGCAAGGTAACAAATTTGTTACTTACAGAAAGTATTCAAATAATACCTTGAAACAGAGGGATTATGTTCTACATTCTGGACATAAATACATATTAAGTGCTCCTACAATAGGATTCACTTTTCCCCTCTATTTCATGCATGTTTGCATTTCTTCACCAATTCCTTAAATATAAATTTAATATTGAGAAAATTGTGTCTTAAAATTGTTACTTGATTTCCAATTTGCCAAATTTGCCCTGTTGTTACTTGACATTTCTTTCATGGTACTACTACGTTTTACATTATTTGACGGCACGCAGTGGAATGTATTTTGAATGCAGAACTAAATGCTGCGTTATTATTATTACTGTTCCATGTTTCCACACTATGCTTTGATAAGACCCTCACGGTCTGGGTTTACAGAGATGGCTCCCGTTTGTTGTGGACCTTTTGGCAATTACGTATCTTATTTACCAGTGTCCATTTGTACACAGGTGGTTGACTGAAGCAGAAATTAGCTGATGGCATTGCTGCTTGGGGATGTGTGCAGAAATTTTATGACCACCTCCTAGGGCAGACACCAAGGTTGTGTGCCAGAGGAAGTCTGACGGAGGCTGTATGGAAATCTAGAGCAAGCTTTTCAAGACCCTGAGACTTATAAAAAATTAGGTGGAATTCACAAATCACATTCTTTGTGACACGGTGTACAAAAAAGGAAAAGATGAAATTTTTTCCCCAATTTATTTATTTTCAGAAAAACAGTATTCATTATTTTTTCACCACACCCAGTGCTCCATGCAATCCGTGCCCTCTATAATACCCACCACCTGGTACCCCAACCTCCCACACCCCCGCCACTTCAAACCCCTCAGATTGTTTTTCAGAGTCCATAGTCTCTCATGGTTCACCTCCCCTTCCAATTTATCCCAACTCCCTTCTCCTCTCTAACACCCCTTGTCCTCCATGCTATTTATATGCTCCACAAATAAGTGAAAAGATGAAATTTTTAAGGAATTTGGAGCCCTTAATCACATTTTTAGGAAAAAAATTAAGATGAATTTAAATTCTGTTTGACTCACACAATGACCAGATATTGATTACGCATTGGCTGGCTGTTCGGTGCTGGGCTAGCTATTAAGGGGGGACAGGATAGTGGGAGGTCGTACATTGCTTCCAGTGGGTCTCAGTTTAGTGGGAGCATATCCAGGGTCACCTAAAAACTAAGAATGAAAGTATTCCAATAAAGCAAACATAAATGAAATACTCTGGCCAGTCAAGTCGGTGATGTCTCCATGGGGGCAAGAGCTCACGGTTTGGTCCAAGCTCCGCATCGGTCCTCATGGCTTCCCATTTGTGTAGTGTTCATGCAGCATTCTTCTAAGACAGCACCTGTATTTTATTCAAGAGCAAGAAATACTTCATGTTCAATAATTAACTCAAAGTAAACTGTTTTGAGCAAGATACGAAGAGTAGACTATAATTGTACATTTTCCTTGTAAAATGGCATTTGACCATTTCCTGTCATGTATGCCTCAAGGATTACTACTAACACCAGATTTTTTACGGGTGTGTACCGAGTAAAATCCGGGAGCCAGTCTATGGATTTTGTCTCTAGGACGTCTGGTGAGTAGGTGCTAGAGTAGCTTCATGAAAATTCTGTAAGATCAATATAATTCCTCTGGTGCTGTGCTATTTGGAACCAGAAACAAAACTGGGGAGAAGCCATGAGGCATATGTCTGCTTTCCAGGGATTGGATGATGTGAGAGGGTTCATCAGCATGGTCAGACACAGTACTTGAAGTACTTGTTGTGGACAATGCTGGAAATGTAGAGAAACCTCAAGGGGAAGCCAGAGGAGAAGGCGGATGGCAGACAAAGGGAGTGGGACAAAACAATGCTTCCATAGGAAGATCCTGGTGGGCAGTTCCATTGCAAAAATAATTGATCAGATGATGCAAAAAAAATCCATTTTATTTTGTTTATTGAGGACTAAACAAGGGTGAAATGTAAAATTTTTAAGAAAGTGCATTGGTTGATGTAAAAATTCATCCAAACTATGGTATTATTTGTAAATAGTCTAATGGACTTTTTCATGAAAAAGTGTGAAGAGTAGATAGCCACCTTTCTGCTAATTTGGCTTTATACTTGTTTTAAGGCAGATGGATAAATATACCTCTTTGAGGATCCTTCATATGACTCTTATCTAATGTACAGACTGGAGACCGAGGATATTTTTAACCAACTACTTTGGTTCTCTGATAAGAAAAATACTCAATAGTGATTCATAATTCCTACAGAGTTTGAAAATGAACCCTATTTTAATAGAGGATTTATTAATTTGTAAGAAATAGAATGAGCCTTGGAATTGGAGAGGATATATATTAAAACTGAATATTAGATATTATGTCCAAATATCACATAATTTTAGGTATTGTGACATTTAATTGACTATGAAAAGCCTGCCATAGGTTTGATTTTCTCAATGAATCAACCACACTGACTAGTTAAATTATTTCATTAGTTTCTTGTCAAAACATGATAGTGACTTTATCCATGTTGTATAGATTTTTAAAACCAGTAAAGATGTTTTAAGATACGATGATTACAGGAATTTACATTCAGAAAGTATAGTGTATAACTTTAATATTTAGTCAAGAGTCAAAAAGAGGTTGAAGCAATTAAAGACAGAATTTGCCACTGAAAACATGAATGGATGTTGGGTTGCATTCTTCAGTGACAATTTTTATTTGAAGTCCCCCTGGTTTCATCTATGACTAGAACCAGCAGGCTATTCCAGGGAAGCCAAGAAGAACATGCAGATAACAGTATCTCTTTAGACTAACAGGGAAATTTAGAAGCTTAAAATTGTTTTCTAACAGAAGAGTTATTTTTAAACCACACTGAGAAAATTAAGAACTTGGTCAGAATTTACATCATTCCTACTCAAAAAGCAAGTCCCACTTTGATTTCAATGTCTGCTAGATGTAGCCTCAGAAACATCCACATTGATTTTAACTACAGATATGTAAACAGATAAAGTAGAAACATGCATATGCATTGCCCAAATTAGTAGTGTTGTGATCACACCGGAAGCTAATTCTAAAAAATATGAAAGAACTAAAAAAACAGAAAGCTAAAAAATGTCAACGTTTAAACCCCTGGGAGAGTGGTGCTGTTTTGGATTTGCTTAAAGTTCCTGACTATCCAATGATACACTATGACAACCATACTAACAGCTGTGAAATTTGTACTTGCTACAGTAGCTCTTCTAAAGATGGAGAAAGAAGTGTCCGTGCCTTACATGAATATATAGACTTTTTGAAAAATATGAAGATTAAAAGTTAAGAAGTTTTTTTTCCCAATTTATTTATTTTCAGAAAAACAGTATTCATTATTTTTTTACCACACCCAGTGCTCCATGCAATCCGTGCCCTCTATAATACCCACCACCTGGTACCCCAACCTCCCACCCCCCCGCCACTTCAAACCCCTCAGATTGTTTTTCAGAGTCCATAGTTAAAGAAGTTTTTAAAAATATATGTTCCTAGTGAGCTTGCTAACGTCAAACAATGTGTGCTATTTGCAAACATATATAGAAGCACTGTTATCACGGCTAGAGTCTAGGAAAAATTATCGCTCATTTGCAATTAAGCATGATTTAAAATGCAATCTCTCTGTTTATTCCATTTGCTGTTTTATTTGAAAAGTAAATAGTGAGTGCTGAACATGTGATTTTCTCATTGATTCCAAATATCTTAGTTGGGCTGCTAATAGAAAAGTGGTAAAAATATTTTTTCATTATCTATACCATTGACACAATACATTTTGTAAATCTGATTAGCATAAGCATTTTGTTGGTTAGCATATGAGTTTACCAAATTTACATATCAGTAGTATATGAATTTAGATGT
The DNA here is from genome assembly GCF_020171115.1 of Neogale vison. Classification (NCBI taxonomy): domain Eukaryota; kingdom Metazoa; phylum Chordata; class Mammalia; order Carnivora; family Mustelidae; genus Neogale; species Neogale vison. The sequence continues at coordinate 144,262,500 of NC_058102.1, forward strand.
TTTGTATGCCTATCCGTATTATGAAGGGATTCAATATATTTTAAAGAGTTACACTCAAACTGCAAATTCTAATCCACGATTACATGTAGAGTTCTTGTTTGTTTCTCACTTAGCTTCCCGATTACAAAATTAACATAAAACCCAAAGGATAAATGCTTCTTAACTACATTTCATTCTGAAAATACATCATGCAAACATCTTGAGAAACCAGAGAAAAGATAAGAACCGCAAGATATGTAAACATCTTTTTGGATCCAGTTCAGTGTTTAGATTGAATTTAAACCTGTGACTTCAATTAAGCAGAGGAGTTTGTCCTGAAGTATGGGAAGTTGAATGGAATAACTGGATTGAAACACACTTCCTTTTTCATTACTGATAATCACATTCTGCCATTATGATCGAAATAAATATGAGAGTACCAGGGTTCTCAGGCAGCATACAAGGCAGGATTGTATCTGTGACTTATAGGTGTAAGAGTAAGTGCGAATAAAACCTGGAAGAAAAGAAGTAGATAACATATTTACATTTAAGTAATGCCTTCTAAATTCTATAAAGTAGCTCATCTGAAAAGAAAAACCTCTGAGACATGTTTTCAGTCCTTTGAAATAGGAAAACCAACCTTGAGAATTTGGTAAGTATTTTGCATTAAGACAAATGACTAGTAAGTGATAATATCACCGTTCTCGTGCCGATGGGAAGCGCTTGTGGCTTTGGCTGTACTGAGAACCTGTGCCTCCACGTCTGCTGAGTTGTGGAATGATGACCTTTTTGGGGTCTGCCCATCTAGGAGGGCCCTACTTTTCAGTGACTGATAAACTTAACTAAAATGATGTCAATGTATGATTCAGGCATTGTTAAGAATCATCAATTAATGCTAAAATGAGTGGCTGAATGTTTGAGGAGTGTGAGATTTTTATAGTCTCAAAATATCTAATGACAGAAGAACACAGAGCAACAGAAAATACATAGTAACTTTTCCATGGGGAAAGCTGGTCTGCATTATTTAACCCAATAATCAAAATCAACACCACAGTCATGGGGTTGACAGCATTTGCCTTCCCTTCCAAACAGATGAACTAAGAAAAACTCATTATCATTACTGTGCTATTTCTGCCAAAAGTATGTAACCTGAATCTAATCATGAGAAGACATCAGACAAACCCAAACAGTAGACGTGTTACAAAATATGTCTAATAATCTTGTAAAATATTAACATATTAAAATATACAAAGACACAGGAAGTGTTCTAAATTAAGTGAAACTAGAGACATGACAACCGAGTGAAACCAATAATCTTAGGCTTTGCCTCTAAGTGACCCTACAGAGACAATTGGTAAAATCTGGACCAGGTCAGTATATTAGAGAGTGGTATTGTATCAGTGCTAATTTCCCGAGTTTGATGATTATACTGTGGTTTTGTGAAAGAATGCTTTGTTTTTAGGCAATATATAGGACTTATTTAGGGAAGAAGGATCATCATGTATGCAATTTCTTCTTAAACATTTCAGAAGTATCACATGCATACACATGAGGAGAGAGAAGGGGGAAATGGATAAAGCAAACGTAGTCACATGCTAACATTTGAGAATTCCGAGGGAAAGGGGTTTGGAAATTCTTTGCACTATTTGGAAACTTTTCTGTAAGTTTGAAATTATGCCAAACTAAAAACTAAATTTAAGTACATATCTATCGGAGTGTTTAAACTGTCATTGATTATAAGAAATTATAATCATGAATGTTTACAATTTGATAAGAAACAATCATTCTTAAAAATCATGCAGGTAAAGTTCAAGTAAAATATTTGACTTATAAAAATCAAATTTAGGGGTGCCTGGGTGGCTCAGTCAGGTAAGCATCTGACTCTTGATTTTGGTTTGGTCATGATCTCAGGGTCATGGGCTCAAGCCCCACATTGGGCTCTGCGCTTAGTGAGGAGTCTGCTTAACATTCTCTCTCCCTCTCTCTCTCCTTCTCTGCCTGTTCCCTGACTTGTGTGTGCTGTCTCAAATAAACAAATAAATCTCAAGAAAGTCAGATTCATATACCTGACATACCAGTTCCGTTGTAATCACTACCGATCTTCACTTCCTAAAACCTTGCTAACTTCTTCCTCTGCAGATAGCGATCCTTTCTTCTCATGAAATCATGGGGGAGGGAGATATACTCAAGAGGCCACTCAAGATGATGTATTACTAATAATAACACATTTTATTGACTTTCACTAAAAATAGGAATGTGTTAAACATTTCATATGTCCTGTTTCATTTGAGCTCCAAGTGTCTCTAAGAGTAGGTAATACTGCTCTCCCCATTGTATGGACAGCAACTGAGCCTTTGAGATTTTGAATAATTTTCAAAGGTCAGCTAGTTAGTAAACTGTTACGTGGCACTACTACGCTCACTGCTGCTGCAAACACCTTCAGGGAGAGCGTCATCCTGACTCTTTCTCCCTTGGGCTACATTTCTACTTTCTGAAGTTTCGACTGTATCTTCTGATACAGTGATTTCTTAAATTAGCAGTATTAATTATTCTTTAAATTTTCAAACTCAGACTTTATTTCAAAATACAACAAATACTTTTTTGAAAAAGATTTTATTTATTTATTTGACAGAGAGAGAGAGAGAGAGCTCACAAGCAGGTAGAGAGAGAGGGGGAAGCAAGCTCCCCACCAAGCAAAGAGCCTGATGCGGGACTCGATCCCAGGGCCCTGGGATCATGACTGAGCTGAAGGCAGAGGCTTCACCGACAAAGCTACCCAGGTGCTCCATAATATGACAAGTCCTTTAAAGCTTATAGTCTTTTACATTTATTTAACTGTAGCTAACTTTAAATTGCAAAATTTGTGTGGTTCTTACCCTTCCGTGCTCTAGGTTCTTTCCAACTCTATCAAGCTTTCCATATTCCTGTCCTCCTCCTCTCCAAAAAGCCTGTGTTTGTTTATAAAATTTGAGACAAGAGCAATACAGAATTGATCAAAGTTTATTCATTCATTATCCTCCTCCCCCACCAATTTTAAATCAACTTTAAAAAAAAATCACACTTTATTTTTATTTTTATTTTTTATTACGTTCAGTTAGCCATCATAGTGGTGAGCACTGGGTGTTACATACAACTAATGAATCATTGAACACTACATCGAAAAACTAATAATGTTTTATATTGGCCAAATGTTGGCTAGATCAGCTTTTTGAGGTAAAATTTTTAAAAAATATAAAATATACCCACTTCAAAGTTATGGTTTAAGAAATTTATTTTTCTTTTTAAAAAGACTTTATTTTCTAGAATCATTTTAGGCTTATAGAAAAAATGTACAGAAAGTACACTGAGTTCCCATACAATCTCCCCAACCCTTGACGAAATGTCTCTTACTATTAAGATCTTGCACTGGTGCATTTGTTAAAATGGATGAACCAATTGGCTGGAGTATGTAAATAATTAGGGTTTCCTTTTTTGTGTTGTATAGTTATAGGGGTTGACAAGTATCATATATCCACCTTTACAATGTCATACAGAATGGAGTTATTCTCCTAAAATTCTCCTGTGCTCTGCCTGTTCATCCATCCTTCCCCCCACCCCCGACAACCACTCGTGTTTATACTCTCTCTATAGTTTTGCCTTGCCAGAATGGTTTACTGTTGGACTCATACAATATATGGAACTTCTCCTGGATTCTTTGACTAACAATCCGGGTTTCAGGGTTTTTTGTGTCTTCTCATAGCTTGATGACTCATTTACTTCACTGTTGAATAATATTCCATGCACGGATGTGCCACTCTGTTTATCCAACCACATACTCAAGAATATCCTACTTGCTTCCAATTTTTTTGGTAATTACAAATAAAGCTATTATAAATGAAGTTGTTTTCAATTCCATTGATTACTGCTATGATGTTTTTCTTCTGCTTCTTTTGTATTTAGTTTTCTCTTCTGTTTCTTTTTTATTATGGTAACTTCTTAGATCATTGAATTGTAAATCTTCTTTTCTAATACATGCAGTTAATGCCATAAATTTCCCTCTAAGTAGTGCTTTTGTTATATCCTACCAATGTTCATAACCATATTTTTTATCACACTTAATTCAAAACATTTGTAAGTTCTTTTAGAATTTCTTCTTTGAACCATGTATTATTTACAAGTATGTATTTCAATCCCTAAATATTGAGAGGGGGTTGTAGCTATCTTTTTATTATTAACATTGAGTTTAATTCCATTTTAGTCTGAGAGAATTTTCATGTGATCAATATTCTTTTAATCTTTTAAGGTCTGTTTTACAGTATCTGGTCTGCATTAGTACATGTTCCATGAGAGCTTTAGAAGAATATGCAATCTGTTCTTGTTGGATGAAGGTCTATAAGTGCTCATTAGATGTAGTTTTTGAGTTCAACTCTGTCCTTACTGATTTTCTGCCTGTTGGAGTGGTCAGCTACTGATGGAAAGGTGTTGATGTCTCCACGTATGAGAATTCCATCTACTTCTCCTTGCAATTCAATCAGTATTTGCCTCATGTGTTGTGACATCTGTCAAGTACACTTCACTTACGTATTAATGATGGTTGTGTCTTCTCAGAGAACTGATCTTTTGTTCATTATGTAATGTCCTTCTTTATCCTGATAAGTTTCCATGTTCTGCTTTGTCTGGATATCAGTTTATTTTTCTGTTCCTTCCTTCCTTCCATCCTTCCTTTCATCCTTCATTCACATATTTATTGAAATAGTGGCATTCTGGGCACAGAACCTATGGCAAACGTTCCTTCAGTGGACCTTTGACATGGCCACACAGGGAAGAGGGATTAAAACAAAGAGGAGCTGGGTTTCGGGTATTAGAAAGTGACACATGAGTTGACAGATTGGTAATGACAGAAATTACGATCACATGTCCTTGACCACACAGTTTAAATAGAAACTTTTATGGTTGTGCTATAAACACTCAAGTACACTCCCTGCCCCCTGCCCTCAAAATAAAAAGGTGAAAGCAGACCTACGGCTGACCTGTGGGCATACCTCTGTCAGAAACAAAGGAAGTATGAGAAAAAGTGCTAACTTACACTTTCATGTAAACTCCATATCATAATTCACTTTATTTTCCAACCCAAAAAAGAAAACACATAAAAATAATGTTGTTCAGACTGTTTCAGTCATTGATAGTATGTATATACTAAATATGAAAAAAAAAAAACCCTTTTTATAAGAAATTGGGAACCATTTTAAAATGAAGAAAATGGTCCAGGAACCAATGTCAGAATTGGTATTATTTCATGCAGAATTTTTTATTATTGATATACAATGTCACATTAGTTTCAGGTGTCCAATATAGTGATTTGACTATTCTATACGCTACTCAATGCTCATCACGATAAGTGTAGTCACCATATGTCACAATATAATGTTATTATAATATTTATGACTATATTCCCTATGCTGTACTTTTCATCCCTGTGACTTATTTATTTTAAAACTGGAAGTTTGTACCTCTTAATCCCCTTTACCTGTTTCAGTTTTAAGTGCAATAACTACATTTGCCATTAATGTATCATTTATAAAAATTTGGAAGGGCATGTGATGTAATTCATAAGACTAATGAATCACTGACCTCTATCTCTGAAACCATTAATACATTATATGTTAATTAATTGAATTTAAATTAAGAAAAAGAGAAACAAATAAGAGTACGTGGCTGCCTCAGTTGGGAAATCATGCGACTCTTGATCTTGGGGTCGTGAGTTTGGGCCCCCACATTAGATGATGCATTCACTTACAGATAAATAAACTTTAAAAATTTGGAACCATTTGAATAATTACTGATGAACAAGTAGTTAATTAGATAAAGTACACACTTCAAGTAAGATTAGTCTAAATTGGTGGTGTGAGTGATTCCCTTCTAAAGAAAATGGAATCATCCTCAATTTGTAAGTGTTAAGAGTTAATACTTGAAACCAAAAGGATTGATAGGTTATTGAAAATTTAAATAAATGACCTTTAGAAGGACATGTTTTCTTATAGCTTGCATTTAATGATTGCAGTGAACCAATGAAAATGCAGCTTGCATAGTAATAAAGTAATGTATTTAATGAGAGAAATAAATTATATTCTTTGATCATCTTGATACCATTCACTAAAAAATAGTACACTTCTGTTCTAAGACGCTTAAAAGCATTTATACAAATTTGAAACAGGGTTTCTTCATATACTTAGTTTTCGAGGAGGGGCCATTCACTTTACCTATGTAAATTTGACTCTAAATTATGAAGAGCTTAACCTGATTAAAGTAAGTCTTACCTCAGAAACATCTGGAATTTAAGAAGGCGAGATTCTACACATTGTCATCGTAGGATAATTATTTGTATTACTGAGGAATTTGTGCACTTCAATTTTATGAGAGGATTTAATTATTTTCAGCTGTAGAAAAGCTTCTAAGAAGCTCTTTATTAAAAAAACATTAATACATGAACTGAAATGTTCACTCTAAAAATTCAAAGTACAAAACTTTTAAATTCATGTAATAATGCTGACACCCAAAGAAAAATATAACATTATACATATTAAAAGTATAATAAAAATTGCATGATGAGATAAATCTATTCATAAAATTATAGTGCTCACTTACAACTGCCTCTTTAGGAAGTAAATTTATGTCACAATATAAGTCCCTTGGCCCTGGACCATTCCTCTGAAATTCCACCAGCAAAAATACATATATTTAGCTTTGGTAGGTTTTAAAAAAATCTTTTGTTCCAAAAAGGTCTTAAATTGTACAAAAATGCAAAAGATAGCATAATGAAACAGTCTCTTTGTTCTTTGCTAGCTCTGGTCATCTTAGCAGGCATTGCCTGAGTACTGTAGGATACAGAGAGAGAATTCCCTGATAGAATTTCCAGTCTTCAAGGGTTACTTAATAAAATTATTCTGACAAGAATTAATACATATTCATTATTAATAATCATGACAAAATCAAAGGTAGAAGAAAATCACATCCCAACTAATCAGTGCTGGAGGGCTGATAGTGAGTGGTATCAATTGGAGACAGCACCAGGTGTAATACTTACACACTCATATCTTTGACTGTTCTGAACCAGGCTGGGGACAAGACACAAGGGTCAAAACAGCGAATATTCATATGTGGCAAGCCTGCTTCAACTTTGGTTCTTCCGTTGGAGAGCCTGCAACCGCAGGGGCATGGCATGTGCTAGGAGTGGGCCCTATCCCCAGGAGGAAGTTCTTGCTGCTACCAGGGGAAGAGGGTGGTGTGGGCAAGCAAAAATCAAGGTGTGCCTCACAAGGGTAGGTCATGCATGAAGAGCAACTTGTGATAAGTATTGGACAAGTCTGTCTTTGTCAGGTTATGCATGGAATGACTTTATGTCATATAAAGCAGAGTACAAACTTCAACCATTTATCTTTTCATGTAACAGGTATTCATTGTGTGTCTACACATACTACAGTGCTGAACAAGATAGATGTTCTTCCTTGCTCCTGAAGGTCCATATCCCAGATGGGGTTCATGTAAGAGACAAGTGAAATAAATGAAAATCCCGTGTTGTAGTTGCTAATGAGTAAATAAATCAGGAGCTATATGGTTTCATGTGAGAGTACAGAAAGGACCACCACATTGAACAAATTCATGGGACACTAGGACAGAGGATATCATGTTTTCTCATCTTATATTCAAATAGTACTTTCTACAGTGGCTCAGTGTGATCGCCACGTATGTGCCTTCTCAAGAAATGATATCTCAACTGGGACCCAGAGATAAATGCAGTTGGTCAGCAAAAGGTTGTGAGAAGAAGGTTGGTCAGGAGAGAAAGGTGGTGAGAAAAGAGGGGTTGGGATTATGCCTGAGGAAATACCAGAAGCTTCAGTTATAGAGATGTAGAGAGAAAGATGAAATGACAGGAGATGGGACAGAAACAGATGTCAGAGCACACGGATTTTCTAGAACATAGTAAGAGATTGGGCTTTATTCTAAAAGTGAGGGGAAACCATCGGAGGCATCTCAGCAGCAACTCAGATGTTTTTAAAGTCTAGGGTATGAATTTAGGTTCTGGAATGATCTAGGAGATCAGCAATTTTCACCTAAGGTGAGAAGAGAAGCTAGAAGGAAGGACTAGAGGTCTCAGGACTTCCAGGTTGTTTAGATGAAGGAGATAGAGACGCGGCAAGGGTCAAAGATAAAGCCCAAGTTTCTCACTGCACAAACTGTGTGGATGGTGGTACCACTTGCTCTCTGTAGGGGGAGCAAGACGGAGGGGTATGCTTTTGCATGCACAGAATTTGAGGCTCTCATAAGTTGGGTACAGACTGGTATCTAGCACTTAGAATTGTTAGTGTGACTTTCAAGACAGTGCTCTGCATTTGCCCTATCTGGGAAGTTTTTCTGAGAATAATCAAGGGTGTCTATGCAGCCAGATGCACCTCAAAAGTGGAAGAAAATGAGGGAGGCCTGGGTGGCTCGGTGGGTTAAAGCCTCTGCCTTCGGCTCAGGTCATGATCCCAGTGTCCTGGGATCGAGCCCCCCATCAGGCTCTCTGCTCAGCAGGGAGCCTGCTTCCTCCTCTCTGTCTCTCTCTGCCTGCTTGTGATCTCTATCTGTCAAATGAATAAAATCTTAAACAACAACAACAACAACAAACAAACAAAAGTGGAAGAAAATGAGATTGAAAAAGGTAAGTTGATACAAGAACGGCTTGTCAAGCACTGGGTCATATTTTGTTAATATTTAAGATGAACTTCCCCCTTCTAAGTTCAACTTTGTTCTGTATTTCCAGATTTCCTCACCACCTGCATAGTAGTGAAAGCTTCCAGTGAGTGATATTCAAAAGAGATCCAGAAGGCAGAAGAAAAAGACCATATTTTATGTTGTCAGCTCTAAACGAGATCATGGGTATTTCTAGAAAGGACCCAAGGTTTGGCCAGTGGCTTCAGGGTGCTACTGAGGATGACACACTCTGGGATGAAGCAACGGTGGTCCTTTGCTGTAGCTTCTCTGTGATTCCTGCATTTCTGGATTTCCTTTTGGTTTTGTTTGTTTGTGTTTGTGTTTGTTTTTGTTTTTAATGATCAAGCTTGCATTTAGTAAGAGCTCATTGGTTGCAGGAAAATATGCAAGATTGAGGCAAAAGGAATTAATTACTCATATCTGCTTTTAATATTTAGGTGTTGGTGAGCCAGTGGAAGAATCTGTTTGCAAGAGGGAGAACCGCAAGTTGATAGAAAGTCCCTTTTGTAGCAACATGGACGGGACTGGAAGAGATTATGCTGAGTGAAATCAGTCAAGCAGAGAGAGTCAATTATCATATGGTTTCACTCATTTGTGGAGCATAACCAATAGCATGGAGGACAAGGGGCGTTAGAGAGTAGTAGGGAATTTGGGTAAATTGGAAGGGGAGGTGAACCATGAGAGACTATGGACTCTGAAAAACAGTCTGAGGGGTTTGAAGTGGCGGGGGGGGTGGGAGGTTGGGGGTACCAGGTGGTGGGTATTATAGAGGGCACAGCTTGCATGGAGCACTGGGTGTGGTGAAAAAATAATGAATACTGTTTTTCTGAAAATAAATAAATTGGGAAAAAAAAAAAAAAAAAAAAGAAAGTCCCGGGACTGAGATGATTTTTGGTTAATTGCAACTGTAAAGGAAGTCTCATGCGATGCAAGACACATTTTTATCTGTGGAGCTCTCTGGTTTTCAAGAGCATGAGGAAACAACATAGACGACTGACTGATAAAATTGGTAAGAACGTGATTTGGGGCAAGCATGTTAATACATCAATATGACAGTATGAGAATGGGGATTTTAAAAGATGTTGTATTTAAATATTGGGCAGAAACCAGCAAAATTAAGTTTTACAAGTATATGATTTCTTTTTTTCTCCCAAGTATATATTTCTTTTCAGAGAATTTATTTTGTTACATAGTCTTCCCAATCCCAATCTGAACTCTCGGTAAATGCTCATTCTTGTCATTGTTTTATCAGTGATCTTTAGGAGAAATATTCACTGGTTTAACAGGATCCTTGTCCCATTACCCAGTGTCTCGAGATGCCGGGGCATGCTTTCTCATATACTTCTTTTGTGTCCTCAGACAAGGGAGGATACTACAGCCTTCGTCTCAGTACTAAAATGCAGCTTAAGTGACACACCATCAATAATTTGCATAACGTTCATCCCACTTTTTGGAACCTCTTCTAAGGGAGTACGTTAAAATGTAGGAGACAAAAACATATGCATGACTGTGTTTTCCAAAACAAGCTATATAAAAAAATGAAATACTATAAACAACCAAAATTACATAGCAGATCCTCTGAAAGACACATTGTGCTCTTCTATGAAATGGTGGCTATGAAGAAATGCAGCACTGTGCAAATGTTTATGCGATAATAGTAATAGCTTTTAGAGAATACAGATTTATATTTTTTCTTTAATTACATTCTATAAAATTTAAATTCTTAGGAAAAATACTGGAAGGAAATACCTAAAGTTATTAACCCAGTATTAGAATAGAATTGTGATGATTTCAAATTTTATTTTATCTAATATTATATATATATGTGCTTTTGCTTCTATCTGTTTATATTGTATTATTTTATTACATACATTGTATGGTACAGCTTGAACAACACTATCCCATGGAGCTTTGTAGGCAGAAAACCCCCTTCACCACACATTTTCTTTCTGTGCCCTGTCTTTATGCCATTATTCAATCTCATGTATGCTTTTATGTACCTGCCAATTTTCACAATGAAATTTTAATTTCTCTTGAGGGCAAAATTTAGGTTTTATTTCCTAAGGCCATCCTTCTGCAGTGCTTTGCACAAAATGCGCCCTCCATAAATACTTGTTAAACCAATAAATTATGTGTCAAAACCATCCATTGGTGTAAATTTTTTGATTGAAAAACAACTATCCTCCTTAACGAAACATGCAGCATGTACTACATTTAAATTACCAGCCAGTTTCAATTTCAGGTCAGTCTGTTTAAAATGAAAAAAAAATTAAATCAATAAATCAATAAAGTAGAAAATGTGACCAGTCCATGGTAGTATAATATAGTGGTCATTTGTCCTGTGCAGAACCAATCAGACATTTTTAACAGATCCTTAAGGAATTTTTTATTTTAAAACCTTGAGGGAAATTTTTCATCTAGAGACTAAGGAGGAAGAAAAATTATAAATACTTATGTGGTCACATGTTGAGCTACAAATTCATCTTGAGTTCCTTACATGTGACTTAGCAGAGTGTTCTGACAATGTAGCCCAGACACATTTTTTAAAAAATAAGCATATATCTACAAAATGAAAACAAATCTGTGTAGTTGTCTATGTAACAAAGATATATCATAGATTATTCAATGACCAAATGAAATATTGGATGGATATCCACAGCATGTACCAGTCTGCATAAGTGGAAAAGTTCTGCAGGAACGTGTATATTTACTTATGTCTTCATAAATGTTCATACAGCCTTCGCTTTCCCTTCCCCTGGGACACACAATCTGAATTATACAAGTAGCATAAGAGCCCAATAAGCAAAACCACATTCTTCAGATCTGACTGTCATTAATCATTAGTGATCTTGGGTCAATAAGTATCTGACTTCGATAATAGGAAAGATAATATGTTTCTCCCAAAGACAACAGGATGTCTGAAACAAAATAGCCTCCATTACAAATACAGAGATGGCAAGACAGAATAGAGCAGATGATGGGCAAACTGTGAAAGAGATCCACACGGCAAGTTTTGTTAATAATGTACCATGTGAAAACAAATGTATATACACTTTCAAAAAACAGAATCAAAAGATTTTAGTAAATACACCAAAGAGGAGATACTTAACTGGAATTTTCCCTTGATTTACGTCTTTGGGCTTAGTACATATTTTATGAGTTAATTCTTTAGGAACTGACTGAGTAAACATCACCTTAAGATTAATATTTTAATTTGTATTACAATTGAAAAGTTAATTTTGTAGAATGGAGTCCTTTTGGGCTATGACACATGGAACAAATGCGCTGCATTCATCTAGGAGACTTTTAGCTGATGTCAATGATGGAGGTTAAAGCTCAAATAGGGACAATAAGCATCCTTAACTTCATGGGGCATAGAATATCAGTGTTTCGGAACCAATAACCTGAAACTAAATGATGTTATGGTTATATGACTCACTATATATAACCCTGGCCTGTTTTAATTTTAGTGGACATAATTTTTCTTGTGTTTAAAATAAGGCAGCAGAATTGATAAGGTTCAAAACATATGGCTTGCCATATGGTAAATCATATTTTATAATAAAAAATTATGTGACTAATATTGTGGGTTTTACATAAAATAGGTCTCCTTGGCAACAAAAACTTCTATTTGGGAAATTCAAAATATACCTAAGACACTTAAGGAAGAAATGGCATATAATGGGTGCTAATATGAAGATTGAGCTCTTTAGAATTGCCAAGGTCAAAAACACACCCGTTACAGTAAACATGCGTGCTGGATGTAGTTAAATAAGGGTGCAAAGATTTACGAAGACATAAGAAACGTTTCCGTGGGCTGAAACTGGGGCACTGCCCATTCACACTCAGACTGCAGGGGGAGATGGAATGAAGCAACTTCCTCTGGCTGATCCTAGAGCTCAGTCTTCCTCAGTCTCTGTCTCTGTCCCTCTCCCTGAAAGGTTTGCCCCGGTGTGGAATGGCCAGCTCCTTTCTGTGACTCTTCGTCCTGAAGGTGGGTCCGTTATAGGCAGGGCTTCAGTCCAAACGCACTCTATGCCCTGGTTCTCCACCACGATTTCAAATCCCTCTCCATCTCAGGGCCACTCCACTACTGGGTCCTCTCCTGTGCAGAGCAGCCTGGTGGGTTAGTGTGGTCCTAATGGCTTGCTCCCTTATTGGACTATAGTTTCAGAGCAGACCTACCACAGACTACTGGCGGGAGACCAACAGCTGGCTTCCACCCAGTCCCTGGTCCAGTGAAGTAGGGCAGAGATATTTTGCTCTCTCAGTCCACACCCTGCTTTTAGTATCCCACAGAATTTGCAGAGTACCCAATTCCAAAATAATCACACCTCTGTTCATTAAGCAGTTACGTCCAAAAAACTTAATACATGTTTATATCCTAACAACTTAGGGGCCATTGGAAAAAATAATACACAGAAGTTGAAAGAAAAATATTATTTTATCTTATAGTTACTATTAGTGGAAAATGTGCACCTGTTGGGCATTGTGCAATTTCTTAATCCTCATTTCTTGATTCACATTTTCATTACATATGCTTCTTATCACACCAACCATCCAAACTCCTGCTTTGCAAAGAGGTGACATTACCAAAAGGATTATAATGTGATTGAATGTTGAAACTATTAATTATGCAAGCTGATATTGTAGCAGTGTTTGGCAGATGCCAAGTGTCTTGGTTTTCTTCAAGGTTGGAAATATCTTGTGGTGCCCCATGAATTTAGTTGGTCTCCAGGGGCACTTTTATGCAGTTTCTGAGCCGTGTTAAGATAAAGATGGCAACTGGCATGATACACAATAACTTACGTATGAGTAAATCAGCACGATTTTTCTCAGAAGGGATTAATGGGCATAGCAGGAATGCAGAACATAAGAATAGTTCAGTTGAGTTAATTACTAGGAACATATAACAGTTGCAATAAGAGTGGTACGAAAAAATAATCACTGAAAAGAATTCTATGGGTGAGTTCAGTGTGAAGGATGGACACGACGTATGTTGAGATGAGAAAAGCAGGTATGTCAAGAGCTTAAGGATGCCAGAGCAGTGGCAAGACATGAAGGGTGCCCACTCAACATGGCTTTGAATAAGACTGCTCTGTCCGGGGTGTAAATATTGGGTCAATGTTGGAGAGATGCCAATGGGAATCTTCTCCTGTAGCCTAGTACAAGATGTTGAGAACTTAGAATTAATTAGCCAGTATCTGGGGAAATAAGGAAAGGAGACAGAGCTGAGGAGAACCTCTCCCTTTTCTCCTTAAGGCTCTGCTCCATCCATCAACACTTCCCCTTTCTCTACTGTAACTTAGTCATTGCCTCTCTAATTGCTTCTTCTCCGTCAGCAGGAGCATGGGCCCGCTGAAATCTGACTGCTGGTTACTCCTACAAATGATGCATGCTCTTGCTTAACACTCTCCACATTACACAACCCAATGGGCGATTCTCAGTCATTACCCTACCAAATGCCCAAAACCATCCCTCTGCTTCCTGTCTCCTCTCTGGACACCGTTTATTCATCTCCTTTGTGGATTTCTCTTCCTCTGTTAGCTCTTTAAATATGCATTTTCTTTACAGCTCTGTGCCAGCCTTCTTCTCCCTCTGTAAATGGAGCCCATCATCAAACTGGGTTCTCCCTTTACTTAGTAGCCCTTCCTCCAGTCAGGCTCTGACGTCACACTTACACTCAGTCACACTGAGCCATTGCCATGTTTCAACTGACCACATTCTTTCATGCCTCTGTGCCCTCACACAGTGTGGTCCCTTTCTCTGGGACTAGCCACTTAATCTGTACAGACCAATGCAAAATGAAAACACTGAGCTTCTTGCCCAAAAACTACAATGAATTTCAAGATGGTGACATCAGAGCACTAAACCGAAGCAAAGATCCTTTCTGAGTGAGGCCGAGTGCCTACTGAGGTCACACACGACCTCATCTTCTCCTCAACCTTCAACACTCATCTCAAGCACTTTCTCTCCCAGGAAACCTCCCTGACCACATGTCTCACCCATCTAAACCCACTATCTCTGTCTCCCACTCCTCAGTATACCTAAAACCTGGTTCTCATCACTGTAGATGCAGCTGTCCTGACTGAATGGGATATTCTTGGTAGCAGAGAGGATGTGCCTTTTTATCTTCAGCACTTTGGGCCATGCTTAGTTAAATTCAGTCCCCAGTGAGTGCAGGTAATATGGAGGGGGCAGAGAGTAGAAAGTAAAATGTACAAGGACATAGATTTGGAAGACAAGAAAAAGAGAACACAAATCCTAAGATATGATTCCATGTGAACTACATGACAGTTCGGGTAGGCAGAATGGGGAGGAAAATTACAAGTTGATAATACAGCACAGAACTGATTGAAAATTCAAAAGTCTGACTTCTACTTAAATGGCCCTTGTTGAATTTGTTTCGAAGTTTACATACAAAGTTCCAAATGAGAAACAGGAGCATAACCTTACATTTTGGTTAATCTTACTGAAAACAAAGCTAAAAACGCAGCTTCTTGGATGTGTGCCTATTAAGCACCTGCTCTTTGTCCTGTTCTGAGGAGGGGATGGTGTGCACTACGGAAGAAGAGGTAGTGTGTTAGGGAGTCATGAAATCTTCTAGCATGTATTTTCACCATTCACCCATCTGCTGCCCAGTGGACCTTTCCAGGTCAGACATCTTGCAGGGGTGGGTGTAATGACCAGCGT
Organism: Neogale vison; assembly: GCF_020171115.1. Classification (NCBI taxonomy): domain Eukaryota; kingdom Metazoa; phylum Chordata; class Mammalia; order Carnivora; family Mustelidae; genus Neogale; species Neogale vison. The sequence goes on from NC_058102.1 coordinate 144,277,905, forward strand.
GCCACCCCATGCTTCACCCCATGGTCCTACCACAGACCACTGCATGCATTTCTCGGGCACATGATGGTATGGCTGAAGTAGCAGAGTGGTACCATCAGGGCCAGGATCATCTAAACACCACGGTCAGAACATCATGATGATTTCCTTGACATTCAGTCTTAATTTCATAAAACACATGTCTCACGAAACCTGTATTTAAAAATATCTTGCATTTGATCATCTTGCTATCAAACTGGCTGCAAGTGAGCCTCTACATTTTTTAATAAAGGAGCATACTGTTGGCAGCAGTACTAGAGCAAGAGTCCAGAACTCTATGCCAGCATCATCAAATTTCTCAGAGGTGTAGTTTTATGCAACAAATCTGTCTGCAGAACCTGGAAGGGGTGGGGGACAACCACAGGCAAATCAGTTGAAAATCATTAATGTGAGAACAGTAATAAATTGTGTGTGTTGTTTGGTGCTGTACGTGATCGTAAGATTTTTTTTAATGTAGAAAATACTCAAAAATAAAGGATAACAAGAGAAACACATGATTGTTAAAAGAGCATCCTGGCTTTCTCTGGTTGGTCCGAAGCTAAGGGGCAGAAATGGGGTAGAAGGTCACTGTTGTCAGGATCCTGAAGGTTCTGGAATGAACCCTGCAGAGGCTGTGGGTCAGAGTCCCACTGCCATGTATGATCTGGGATTGTCCACGTGCATATTCAGTCTCCTGATGATAATTAACTCTCAAGAAGACCCCATGAGTAGTTATATTTAACACTGAAGACTCATAGGGTTTAGGACATGATGGGAGAAACAGTGAAGGGCCCATTATTATTTTTAGTGCCTGACAAGAACTGCTTAGAGTACTTATTTTTATGTATTTGAAATTGAAAATAAAAAGTATAGGGTGCCTGGGTGGCTCAGTGGGTTAAAGCCTCTGCTTTTGGCTCAGGTCATGATCCTGGGGTCCTGGGGTTGAGCCCCGCATCGGGCTCTCTGCCGAGCGGGAAGCCTGCTTCCGCCTCTCTCTCTGCCTGTCTCTCTGCCTACTTGTGATCTCTGTCAAGTAAATAAATAAAAATCTTAAAAAAAAAGAAAATAAAAAATATATTACTCACATCATCTTGAGGTGGAGAAATCAACTCACAAGGACACAGATAGAAAATGGCAGAGTTAAGGTTTAAGTAATGATCTTTTTTGGTGGAAGTGGGTTTGCATGATTTCTAATGCTTTATATGTATAAGGTTCTATTGCAACATTACTGGAGTAAGTGTATTATAATGTTTTAATAATGAGTCACAAATACCCACCTTGAGGTTTCCTCTACAACAGAAGAGATTTCCACCCCGGGACCATGTTTACAGTTGCATCCAGACATACAAAGAAGTCACCAAGGCACCATATCCCTAAGTGTCAGGTTCGTTCTGATGCTGATGGTTCTTCTGTGGCTGAAAAGTGCCAGACCACAACCAACTACCCTCGGAGAAATGACCAGCTTTCCCCATCCATGAATGGGAAGGAGATGGAGACACAGATACAGAGGGAGGGGGCTTTCCTACTGTGTTTTTCTTCCTCCTCAGAAGCACTAAGAAACTTTATTTTTTCCTAAGGAAAGGGAGGAATAGATATTGGAGAAGCAATGTCAGTGTCCAATATAATAAAAAAGAGGAAGACAACCTTCTCCTATTAGTACTTATATTATGAAAGAGTAGAGAGGATACTATCAATGAAGGGACACTGTCATCTCAAAGAATTTCTAAAGTGTCCGTTTTTATGATTTCTTCAAGGTTTGAGACATAGGATCCTAAATTTTAATGCTTTAATGTTTTAAGATATTAATATTATTCTGATTAATCAACTAAATTCATGTCCAGTGCTGCCCCACCAAAAAAAAAAAAAAGAGAGAGAGAGAGAAAGAAAGAGGAAAAGAATGTAAAATTTAAAATCACTATAATCTCTGTGTGCAGACAAAATCTCCAAAAAATATTTTTGGTATGCTTCCTTTCAATCTGGTATATGTGCATATTATATTATTATTTAAAGTGCCAATTCTCAGCTATATTTATGGCTCCCAACTCTCAGGTTATAATTCACTAACATTGTAATTCATTGTAATATGCAATTCACTGTAATTTGTTTTTCCTATTTTCCACATTATTTCCAGTGCTTTCAAATGAATGTTTATTTTGGTTATTCTAATTCAGTGATACCAGAATTTAAAGCTATAGGGTTTTTTAGCATAGCTATGACCACAGTGAGCATATTTTTATAGAGTTCTGATTGTTGATGTTTTGCAGTTCTCATGCCCCATTATACAATAATTAACTGGAATAATGATTTATAATACTAAAATGCTAGAATTCATTTTTTGATTATGTTGACTTTTATTATTATTTTATTGCATTGTGTTCTAGAAAAACATGACATGCAAAATTTCTGCTTTGGGGAAAACTGATCATTTGTTATACAAAATATGAGTTATCCCTTGTATGTGAAATCATTTTTTGTGACGTTTCCATGGAGTAAAGAGATGAAGTTCTACTCCTTGAGGATGTGTCCAATATGTGTCTCACAGGCTGGGGTATTGGAAGCAGACTCTGAGGTGGGGTACTGCATGTACACTTATATTAGGGGTTGATGCCTAGGGGAGGTAGGGGAGGAAGCAGAAATGGGCTGAGTATAGAGTTAGAGTGTATGCAAGTCCAAAAGGAGGGAAGCTCTGTAGCCAGCACTAGCCCTGAGAGTTATTCAGAATTGAGGGAAAAGGCCAGACTTTATTTACCCACCATAAGTCACTGGAATTAGTTGCCCCCGGGAAGGTAGGTTGTCCCTGGAGCAAGAGCTCTGCCGATGAGGCGAAGCCTGAAGGAGCTGACCAGTAGATGCTGACTAGGGACAGTCGGGGCAAAAAGTCTACCTTAGAAGAACACTGGATATTCTTTTTGTTGACCACCGATACAGTAGAATATGCTCATGAATTCTATCATTCAGACTTTTATATTCTGGACTCCGTATTTACTGTATCTACTGGATTTATCAAAAACTCAGGAAAATGTGTTGAAGCAATTATATTTTTTATCCACATCACCTGACACTTCTTTTAAAATGATGTTAAAGCTTTTCATCTCAAATAATTTCAGCTAACAAAAAGGTTGAAATACAAAAAATTCCCACGCACCCTTCACTCGGTTTCTAAAATACAACATTCACGAGCAGAAAGTTGACACTAATAAAATGAAATGCTATCCACTGATCTAAAGCGCTTATTTGGATTTTGTCAACTGTCCAACCCTATTGCTCTTTTTCTTGCTGTTGTTCCAGGAAAGAATCCCAGATCGCCATGCATGTTGACTGTCAGGTGCCTCTAGGTTTCTCCAGTCTGGGAGCACTTAGCAGTCTATTTGTCCTTCCGGACCCTGAAATTTGGAAATTTGAAGTCCGCTGGCCAGTTAGGTTCCCACTTGTCCCTTGGGTTAGGTTTGTGGAGGTTTTGGTTAAATTCAGGTTAGACACTGTTTTATTTTTTTTCCAATTTATTTATTTTCAGAAAAACAGTATTCATTATTTTTTCACCACACCCAGTGCTCCATGCAAGCCGTGCCCTCTATAATACCCACCACCTGGTACCCCAACCTCCCACCCCCTCCGCCACTTCAAACCCCTCAGATTGTTTTTCAGAGTCCATGGTCTCTCATGGTTCACCACCCCTTCCAGTTTACCCAAAAGCACATACCCTCCCCAATGTCCATAACCCTACCCCCCCTTCTCCCAACCCCCCTCTCCCCAGCAACCCACAGTTTGTTTCATGAGATTAAGAGTCACTTATGGTTTGTCTCCCTCCCTATCCCATCTTGTTTCATGGATTCTTCTCCTACCCACTTAAGCCCCCATGTTGCACCACCACTCCCTCATATCAGGGAGATCATATGATAGTTGTCTTTCTCCGCTTGACTTATTTCGCTAAGCATGATACGCTCTAGTTCCATCCATGTTGTGGCAAATGGCAAGATTTCGTTTCTTTTGATGGCTGCATAGTATTCCATTGTGTATATATACCACATCTTCTTTATCCATTCATCTGTTGATGGACATCTAGGTTCTTTCCATAGTTTGGCTATTGTGGACATTGCTGCTATAAACATTCGGGTGCACGTGCCCCTTTGGATCACTACGTTTGTATCTTTAGGGTAAATACCCAGTAGTGCAATTGCTGGGTCATAGGGCAGTTCTATTTTCAACATTTTGAGGAACCTCCATGCTGTTTTCCAGAGTGGTTGCACCAGCTTGCATTCCCACCAACAGTGTAGGAGGGTTCCCCTTTCTCCGCATCCTCGCCAGCATCTGTCATTTCCTGACTTGTTGATTTTAGCCATTCTGACTGGTGTTGAGGTGATATCTCATTGTGGTTTTGATTTGTATTTCCCTGATGCCGAGTGATATGGAGCACTTTTTCATGTGTCTGTTGGCCATCTGGATGTCTTCTTGGCAGAAACGTCTGTTCATGTCCTCTGCCCATTTCTTGATTGGATTATTTGTTCTTTGGGTGTTGAGTTTGTTAAGTTCTTTATAGATTTTGGACACTAGTCCTTTATCTGATATGTCGTTTGCAAATATCTTCTCCCATTCTGTCAGTTGTCTTTTGATTTTGTTAACTGTTTCCTTTGCTGTGCAAAAGCTTTTGATTTTGATGAAATCCCAACAGTTCATTTTTGCCTTTGCTTCCCTTGCTTTTGGCGATGTTCCTAGGAAGATGTTGCTGCGGCTGAGGTCGAAGAGATTGCTGCCTGTGTTCTCCTCAAGGATTTTGATGGATTCCTTTCTCACATTGAGGTCCTTAATCCATTTTGAGTTTATTTTTGTGTGTGGTGTAAGGAAATGGTCCAATTTCATTTTTCTGCATGTGGCTGTCCAATTTTCCCAACACCATTTATTAAAGAGGCTGTCTTTTTTCCATTGGACATTCTTTCCTACTTTGTCAAAGATTAGTTGACCATAGAGTTGAGGGTCTATTTCTGGGCTCTCTATTCTGTTCCATTGATCTATGTGTCTGTTTTTGTGCCAGTACCATGCTGTCTTGATGATGACAGCTTTGTAATAGAGCTTGAAGTCCGGAATTGTGATGCCACCAACTTTGACTTTCTTTTTCAACATCCCTTTGGCTATTCGAGGTCTTTTCTGGTTCCATATAAATTTTAAAATTATTTGTTCCATTTCTTTGAAAAAGATGGATGGTACTTTGATAGGAATTGCATTAAATGTGTAGATTGCTTTAGGTAGCATAGACATTTTCACAATATTTATTCTTCCAATCCAGGAGCATGGAACATTTTTCCATTTCTTTGTGTCTTCCTCAATTTCTTTCACGAGTACTTTATAGTTTTCTGAGTATAGATTTTTAGCCTCTTTGGTTAGGTTTATTCCTAGGTATCTTATGGTTTGGGGTGCAATTGTAAATGGGATTGACTCCTTAATTTCTCTTTCTTCTGTCTTGTTGTTGGTGTAGAGAAGTGCAACTGATTTCTGTGCATTGGTCTTATATCCTGACACTTTACTGAATTCCTGTACAAGTTCTAGCAGTTTTGGAGTGGAGTCTTTTGGGTTTTCCACATAGAGTATCATATCATCTGCGAAGAGTGATAATTTGACTTCTTCTTTGCCGATTTGGATGCCTTTAATTTCCTTTTGTTGTCTGATTGCTGAGGCTAGGACTTCTAGTACTATGTTGAATAGCAGTGGTGATAATGGACATCCCTGCCGTGTTCCTGACCTTAGTGGAAAAGCTTTCAGTTTTACTCCATTGAGAATGATATTTGCGGTGGGTTTTTCATAGATGGCTTTGATGATATTGAGGTATGTGCCCTCTATCCCTACACTTTGAAGAGTTTTGATCAGGAAGGGATGCTGTACTTTGTCAGATGTTTTTTCAGCATCTATTGAGAGTATCATATGGTTCTTGTTCTTTCTTTTATTGATGTGTTGTATCACATTGATTGATTTGCGGATGTTGAACCAACCTTGCAGCCCTGGGATAAATCCCACTTGGTCGTGGTGAATAATCCTTTTAATGTACTGTTGAATCCTATTGGCTAGTATTTTGGTGAGAATTTTCGCATCTGTGTTCATCAAGGATATTGGTCTATAGCTCTCTTTTTTGATGGGATCCTTGTCTGGTTTTGGGATCAAGGTGATGTTGGCCTCATAAAATGAGTTTGGAAGTTTTCCTTCCATTTCTATTTTTTGGAACAGTTTCAGGAGAATAGGAATTAGTTCTTCTTTAAATCTTTGGTAGAATTCCCCCGGGAAGCCATCTGGCCCTGGGCTTTTGTTTGTTTGGAGATTTTTAATGACTGTTTCAATCTCCTTACTGGTTATGGGTCTGTTCAGGCTTTCTATTTCTTCCTGGTTCAATTTTGGTAGTTTATATGTTTCTAGGAATGCATCCATTTCTTCCAGATTGTCAAATTTGTTGGTGTAGAGTTGCTCATAGTATGTTCTTATAATAGTTTGTATTTCTTTGGTGTTAGTTGTGATCTCTCCTCTTTCATTCATGATTTTATTTATTTGGGTCCTTTCTCTTTTCTTTTTGATAAGTCTGGCCAGGGGTTTATCAATTTTATTAATTCTTTCAAAGAACCAGCTCCTAGTTTCGTTGATTTGTTCTATTGTTTTTTTGGTTTCTATTTCATTGATTTCTGCTCTGATCTTTATGACTTCTCTTCTCCTGCTGGGCTTAGGGTTTCTTTCTTGTTCTTTCTCCAGCTCCTTTAGGTGTAGGGTTAGGTTGTGTACCTGAGACCTTTCTTGTTTCTTGAGAAAAGCTTGTACTGCTATATATTTTCCTCTCAGGACTGCCTTTGTTGTGTCCCACAGATTTTGAACCGTTGTATTTTCATTATCATTTGTTTCCATGATTTTTTTCAATTCTTCTTTAATTTCCCGGTTGACCCATTCATTCTTTAGAAGGATGCTGTTTAGTCTCCATGTATTTGTGTTCTTTCCAAACTTCCTCTTGTGGTTGAGTTCTAGCTTCAGAGCATTGTGGTCTGAAAATATGCAGGGAATGATCCCAATCTTTTGATACCGGTTGAGTCCTGATTTAGGACCGAGGATGTGATCTATTCTGGAGAATGTTCCATGTGCACTAGAGAAGAATGTGTATTCTGTTGCTTTGGGATGAAATGTTCTGAATATATCTGTGATGTCCATCTCATCCAGTGTATCATTTAAGGCCTTTATTTCCCTGTTGATCTTTTGCTTGGATGATCTATCCATTTCAGTGAGGGGAGTGTTAAAGTCCCCTACTATTATTGTATTATTGTTGATGTGTTTCTTTGATTTTGTTATTAATTGGTTTATATAGTTGGCTGCTCCCACGTTGGGGGCATAGATATTTAAAATTGTTAGATCTTCTTGTTGGACAGACCCTTTGAGTATGATATAGTGTCCTTCCTCATCTCTTATTATAGTCTTTGGCTTAAAATCTAATTGATCTCATATAAGAATTGCCACTCCTGCTTTTTTCTGATGTCCATTAGCATGGCAAATTCTTTTCCACCCCCTCACTTTAAATCTGGAGGTGTCTTCAGGCTTAAAATGAGTTTCTTAGAGGCAACATATAGATGGGTTTTGTTTTTTTATCCATTCTGATACCCTGTGTCTTTTGATTGGGGCATTTAGCCCATTAACATTCAGGGTAACTATTGAGAGATATGATTTTAGTGCCATTTTATTGCCTATAAGGTGACTGTTACTGTATATTGTCTCTGTTCCTTTCTGATGTACCACTTGTAGGCTCTCTCTTTGCTTAGAGGACCCCTTTCAGTATTTCCTGTAGAGCTGGTTTGGTGTTTGCAAATTCTTTCAGTTTTTGTTTGTCCTGGAAGCTTTTAATCTCTCCTTCTATTTTCAATGATAGCCTAGCTGGATATAGTATTCTTGGCTGCATGTTTTTCTCGTTTAGTGCTCTGAAAATATCATGCCAGCTCTTTCTGGCCTGCCAGGTCTCTGTGGATAAGTCAGCTGCCAATCTAATACTTTTACCATTGTATGTTACAGACTTCTTTTCCCGGGCTGCTTTCAGGATTTGCTCTTTGTCACTAAGGCTTGTAAATTTTACTATTAAGTGACGGGGTGTGGGCCTATTCTTATTGATTTTGAGGGGCATTCTCTGAACCTCCTGAATTTTGATGCTCGTTCCCTTTGCCATATTGGGGAAATCTCCCCAATAATTCTCTCCAGTATACCTTCTGCTCCCCTCTCTCTTTCTTCTTCTTCTGGAATCCCAATTATTCTAATATTGTTTCGTCTTATGGTAGACACTGTTTTATAAGGATGTCACCGCGATGCTGCCCTTCCCAGTGCATTCAGTCGGAAGTGATACGGCGGCGGTACATTTCATTACTGATGTTAAGCTTTGTCTATCTGGATAAAGTAAAATTTTAATCCCTCTCTTTGTCATTACTAAGTCCCTTGTTTGGTGGTATTTTAGAGTAAAAAAAATACTCTGTTTCTCTTTATACTTTTGCCCACAAATTGTAGCAACTGTGGTAATTCTTGCCTGAAACAAACCTGATGGCAGTGATTGTAAATGATGACTACCTGTTGCCGTCATCTTTCCTTCTGTGTTTATATGTCAGAATTATAGTATAAGGAAAAGTTTTCCCTTCTCCTGTTTGTTTATTTTCTATATCAGGAGAGACTTATAAAACATCTATTTGTTTATTTTATGAGCTATAATTCATTACTGTCCATTAGTTGTAGTTCAAATTGCTCCCCATTCCCTGGCATTTTATAAATATTTTGGTCTACAATTTTCTAACATGCTCTTAAGCACAACAACTTATGCTTTTTTAAGTTTTCCCAGTTTTATTTACCCAATGAAGTTCTATTAATAACAGTGAAATAAGTTTCTGCATGTATTTATATGACAGAGTTTAACAAAAGCCATTCTTCTGTACCTACTGATTTTCAAAATGTTATGAAAAGTTCAGTGAATCATTGCCATGTATATAGCTTCTGTGGTCTTGACTTACTATTCATTCCTTCTTCATCTGTAAAATATAATATAAAGCCTTCTCAAAAAAAAAAGGCATCAAAACAGGAGACTAGTACAAATAATACTAATCCATTCAGGTGAGTTTTAAGCAGAATTGTAAAATCAACAACATAAAAATAAATCTAGGAAAAATTAAAACCTACTCATAAAAAAATCCTGCTTTCATGTAAATTGTAGCAAATTGTAATGTTTGTCAAGAGAAAATAGTCCTCATTTTTTTTTTTTTAAGTTTTCTGCCTCCAACCTGACTGTGTCTGGCAGCAGCCATCTAACCCCTGTGTTCTTCCTATTTTCACTTGCTTCTAGTTAATTCAGTTCTTCGTTTTCCGATGCTAATGTGATTTCTCCATAGTTGTTGTGTTCCTCTGGTCATTTTAATAAGAGGAAATTTGCACACCCACGCCTGTGTTACCATCTGACTTTGAGCTCCTTATGTTTGTTTCTAACAAATTACTATCTGTTAATACACAGACAATTTATGGTGGTGATGAGAACGAGCTTGGAAAGGATATGGTTTGAGGTTTATAAAGTAAACTCAGCTAATGTTGGTCCTGACTAATAAATCAACATCTAATATTCAGCTATCAAACACTAATTAATTCTTCCTTCCTCCCTCATATTAATTTCATGTCATTCCAAGTCTTTAGGGGAAAGCTGCTTGCAGCTTTCAGCAGGAACACTCATGCCTTGCCAGAGATTTTTATTAATTGCAGTAAAGGCAGTGATTTTGGACAACCAAATTTAGAAAAGAAAGATGAGTTTGGAAGACAGTTCCCCCCCTTTGGCAAGTATGATATTTCAGGATCTCAATAAATCTTTTTGAATCTAATAGAACTGGAAGTAATTTTTCACATCTTTTCTAATACTCAGATATTCTGGTAATCCAATTACAAGGACCCTTATAGTCCAATGTTCATATTAACACTAATTTCGAAATACCAAATAAGTTCAACAAATCAGTTCACTAACCTTAGTCCTAAGAGGATATTTCACTCTAATGACAAAGACATATTTATACATAATTTATATTAGTGCATGGTTAAAATAGCCTTTAAATATTTAAAATTCTGGTAGCCAGCTGAATCTTCTGTATGCAATTATAAATACCTTTCTGGGATATTTTTAATTTTTCTGAGTGTACGGATTTGAAAGACCACTCATAAATCATGTAATGGAATCTTTCTAAACAATATGATATAGTGAGGAATTAAATAGCAAGTCAGAGTACTATATAGCTTGGATGGCTCATAATTACTATGTAAACTTAAACACTTTGGTCGTTCATCATATTTTGTTATGTGTGAAATGTGAGACAGATACTCTCCTGCTTTCTTCCATGTATGTTATGGAAATAGAAATAGTGTAAGGGAGGGAAGACCCGAGTGGTAAACTGCTCAGGTGCCTACAGGGGCCGGCAGTAACGCAATCTCCCTGACTCCCATGACCTAAACCACACCCAAGTCAAGGTCAGGATTTGGAGAGGGGACGGCACTAAATGACAGGACCCCTTCTGCAGAGGGGAAGAGCTTTCCTTGGGCCAGAAACAGGACAGCGCCGGGTTCTCTTTCCAAACTAATGCTAGCTCCTGAGTGGCCAGGTTTTTCCTTTCTTTTCAAGCAATTTAGAATTTGGGGAGTGCATAAAAGTTTTTAGATGTGTTATGACATGCTTGGAGAGGAGCCCTTCCTGGTCTGTTACGATCTGAGAACTCTGGAGCTGGCGGGCCCTGCTGCTGAAAGGGGGAATGAACCCAAGGCCTGCAGTCGGCCACAGCCTTGGGCCTGGGGGCTTTGGTGTTAGATATCCAACCTGCCTGAAGCTGCTTGGGTTATTTGGTTCAAACTTAGGACCGAAGCTGGACAAAAGGACTTGGAACGATGCTGTATAAACCATGTGCTGAAAGCAGTACACTCGGTTGGGGAAACTCTATTATCTTTAATTAATTAATTAATTAATTAGACATAGATCACAAGTAGGCAGAGAGGGAGGAGGAAGCAGGCTCTCTGCTGAGCAGAGAGCCCCATGTGGGACTCGATCCCAGGAACCTGAGACGAAGGCAGACGCTTTAACCCACTGAGCCACCCAGGTGCCCTTTATTTATTTTTTTATATTTATTTATATTATTTTCACATCGCCAAGGGAGCATCTAGCATACATAAAAGGTAAAGCAGCTTCCAAACGTTAAAAATACGAACAGGGAAAAGCACATCCACTCAGCAAATTGAGCTCAAGGTGTGAAGTTCAAAGGAAGATAAACTCCTATAAAAGCTGTCGGTCTGGGGCCACCATACCTCTTAAATGACAAGGTGCTGAAGGTGACTGCAAGCATACACTTGGCTACACAGTGTTCATTTAAAAAGTAGATGCTCAAATAAATCAATTCTGTTAGGAGCCTTGAGAAAGGCAGGGAAGACAGCAGAGATCAAACTTCCCTTCAGGTTTCAGTTTGGATTGCTGGACATGACAATATGTGAAACGGCTTTACCTTTAGTTTCTATTTTATTAGCAAAATAGGGTTAAGAGTTCCCCGGACGTTATGTGGAACTATACAGATTAGGTACACTTGTCCTGACCTCTAAATACCCACAGGATCTTCTACTTGCTCAGCAACATTATATTCCCACAGTTTCTACAGCTACACAACGAGATTGCAAAAGCTGCCCTCCTTGTTGCTTAGAAGAGTTCTCTCCAAAACTCAATTTATTAAGAAAGTGTTAATATTTCTAGTACTTGGAGATTGTATTAAAAACAGAGACTCCTGGAGGGAAATTTAGCTCAAAGAGTCTCATTTGAATGACTTTGAACTGTCTCCGAGAAGTGACATGTAAGACATGTTAGAATTTCTAGCACCTTTTTGGGTTTTTTATAGCACAGAACACTAAACGTCCTGTGACAGAGGTATTTCCATTCTTGTTATATCTTCCACAAGGGTGTAAGGGACTTAGGGTCAGGACCCTTGTTTCGTTTTTGTTTTATCCCCTACAACAGCATCTCACCATATGTATTCCTTGATGTTAACAGGGTTTAAGAGGAATGAAAAAAATCCATTCATGGAAGAATAGGGGAACTGTGTTAAGGAAATTAAAACAAATTTTAAAAGTGCACGTCCTATAAGTCTTCAAAAGCTGGATAACTCAAATATATTTCATTGAAAAAAAAAAAGCGTTGAAGAAAACACTGAACTACTTTGCCATTGCCGCAATAAAGACACAGAATATTTTCTTGATCCCATAGGACCCTTCGGACCCTGAGCTATCATTTCCCTCCTCTGCCCCAGGAACAGGTCATCATTGCTTTGCTTTCAGTGAATACAAAACTTCTGCTTAGTTTAGAATGTTACACTACTGGAATTATAACATAACCTCTTTTGTATCTCTCTGTCTTCCTTTGCCCATTAAAGGAATGAGCATGTTATTAATAAAAATAAGACATTTTGATATACATATTATTAATAAAAATAAGACTTTTACGTTTATTGCCCAGTACTGTTTTACTGAGCGAAAGCACCACAGCTGGTTGATCCATTCTTCTGTGGGTAGACATTTGGGTTGGTTTTGGTTTAAGCTATGAAGTATAAAGTTACTTCGTACAAGTCTTCATGGACATGTTCTCATCTCTCTTCGGTAAATCTGGCAAATATCACAAGATAGCACTGCTGGGTCACTCCTTCATTTATGTTTAACATGTGAAAAACTTTCAAATTGTTTTCCATTTCTACCAGCAACTAATCTGATTTCCTGTTTCACATCCTCATTAGTACTTAAAGGTAATTGTATTTTTTAAAAATTTTATTTATTCATTTGACAGACAGAGATCACAGGTATGCAGGCAGGCAGGCAGAGAGAGAGAGAGAGGAGGAAGCAGGCTCCCCACCGAGCAGCAAGTCCAATGCGGGCTCCATCCCAGGACCCTGAGATCATGACCCGAGCCGAAGGCAGAGGCTTAACCCTCTGAGCCACCCAGGCACCCCAGTAATCGTCTTTTTAATTCCAGCCATTCTATTGTGTGTGAATATTTTATTTCATAACTTCTATTTTTCAGTTCTAAAACTGCTGCCTGAAGTGAAAATAAAAATTTTATGGTTCTTCTTGTTAATACTTTTATTTCCTATTCATTGACAATGTTTCTATTAATTAATTAATTTATTAATTTATTATGAATACATATAATGTCTGCTTTAAAATTCTTGTCTGTTAGTTGAGATATCTGGTTCATCTCGGAACAGTCTCTATTGATTTTTTTCTTCTGAAATGTGTTCTATTTTTGGGATTATTCGTATTGTCTGTTAACCTTGGATTATGTCTCAGGTATTATAAATTTCAGCTGAAGGAGGTTCTCAGTTCTATTACATTTCTCCAATGAATATTGTTTCATATATGTTAGCAGATAATTTGTTTGACTCTGTTTGAGCCGCAAACTCTACTCCTTAAGATTCAGCTCAGGTCTGAGTCAGATCATTTGTCTTCAGCTGAAATGATGATTTCGTCCACATGACACATGGGTTTCAGAGCTCAGTCAGAGATGTATGTGGAAAGATTTGGGTGCTCTTCTCTCGCTCTTTCTCTTATGGGATTCTCTCCATCTTTTTAGCATGCATCACCCAGATGTCCCTAGATAGGTAGACTGTGGGAGTCTTCCATGTCTGCTGTCCCACTGCCACGGCGTAGGTTACAGAATCTTTATAGCCACCAGTCTCCAGTCCTTTCAGAAAGCAGGCACTCCTCACGAAGAGCCGCCTGCCGCGGTCCGCTCTTCAGTGCCTGCAGCTGGTTATTTTACCTACCGTGTCCAAGATTCCCAGTGGCTTTTTGCAGGGGGTTATGTGATAGAGACTTCATTTTTCAAACTTAAAAATAACATTCATCCATGTTGTAACTTATATTTTCACTTTTGTGGCATCATTAACGAACAGAATTCCTTAGTTTAAATGGAGATGAATGTATCATTTTTTTTAAGTTTATGGTTATTGCTTCTTGTGCTCTGTTTACCTGATCCAGATACTTGAGATTTCCTTCCGTATTTTCTTCTAGAATATTTGTTTTAACTTTCTCATTTAGAACTGTGATTAATCAGAAGTGATTTTTATAGATGGTATGAATAATTGATCAGAATTATTTTGCCAGTGAAAACACTCTGATAGCTTGATTTAAAAATATATATATATATAGTTAGGTAGTTATAGTTCGACATAACTATGTAACTACATAGAAAAAAATTCTAAAGAAATGCTAACTATAAACCCATAATTTGTAAATTTCACTTATGATCAGCACTAACTCAAATGTCTCCACATTAAATACAAGAATCAAAAATCAGCTTGTCACCGATGAATCAGCCTTCAAGTGGAAGTACCAACTATGCTGGACAGTTAAAATGACATCAACAAAAATGTTTCAATCAAATTAAATTTTCTCAGGCAACTACATTAAGTTTCTGAAGTCAAGCATGTAATTAGAATCCATTTCTCTCATATATATTTTACACATTAAGTATGCTTGAAATAGTTTCTATGTTGTGAATTAAAATAGAGGAGTAAGCTTTAGTCTCTTTATGAATGAAGCTCTGAACATATAAGAATTTACCAGCCAATCTAGACACTTTTATTCCCCATATCTTAAATAAAATCATATTATGTGTACAAGTTTACAACATATTTTTAAAGTACCCTATATTCTGTAGTGTCTACTTAATTATCTTTTTATACATCCCTTTCTGGGTACAACAAAAAAACACAGAGAAAAGAGTGAAAATAAACAGCTAAGAAATAAAACTAATGGTCAGAATGTTAAAAAGAGTAATGACAGATGTTATATTAACAAACAAAACCATGACTTTTATAAGTATTATTTAAACTTAGTGTTTATTAACATTGCTATAAAAAGCTTAGCTTTGTAAAATACTGTTTTTCCACAGAACTTAACATGTACATGAAATGCACAGTGGCTTCCTCGGCCTTACCTATATTTAATTTTAAGCTTTCTAAAAGTAGGTTTCCTCTTTTATTCATCCCTTTTCCCCAATGGTAACATTTTTCCTAAGTATGCCTAATGCCGTTGATTGTATGGTAAAAAGAAACTGTTTCACAGGTTATGAAGATTAAAAATGCTCTTTTTTTTTTTCAGTGCCACAAGACAGATCTTAAAACACATGAACCACACGAGTGATCACGTCCACAAGGGTGTTAGTTTTTCAACAATTTAGAAACTCAAAATAATAATACACAAACGAATGAACTAATGTCATCTACACGCCCTTACTTTACTTGCCTTTTAAAATGTGTTTGCTATGAGGTTACACGGCTTCTGTCCTCTAGCCTGACCCCTAGCACATGCGGTACTTCGTGATAAAACGATCCAGGCGCTTCCTGCGTCCGTTCCACCTGCGAGACGGTGTCAGCCCCGCGCTGCGACGAGGGGGAGCAGCACACGTCCAGCTCGGAGCGCGGGGGCACCGCGGCCGCACCGGAGCGCGGGTCGGCTCAGCCAGCAGCACCTAAGCGGGATGAAAGACGCGAGAAAACCAGGGATGCGCGCGAGCACCATTGAGGAGCGGACGTAAGGGAGACTCGGAGTCTCCAACGCAGTGCCCGGGCCCCGCTCGTGGATCGCGGACCTGCCCCGCTCTTCTCCCCCTTCCTCGCACGTCCCTACTTCTCCACCTGCGATGGGTGACGTCTGTGCGCACCTGGGATCGGCAGGTGCTGGTCACGCGTCACCCTGGGGGCAGCTGGAGGGGGTTTCTGGAGGGGGACATCTGAGTCGGGGGCCTGCTGTCCATCGGGACGCCCTCCGTACCCCCGCAAGGCCTCCTCCGACCTCTGATGGTCCACGCACTACCCAGAGGCCAAGCTCCCCCTCTCCTCCTCGGCCTGCTGTCACCGCGGAGCCCGCCGACCCACTGACTTCCCCCGGAACCTGCAGGACCGCTCCCCTGGGGCCCAGAACCTGCCGTGCCGCGGACCTTTGCTGCTGGACCCGCGTTCATTTCGTGTAACATGGAGGTGGTGTGGGTGTAGCGGCGGGTTTCTTGCCGCCACGGGAGGGAGGCTGCAGGAAGGCCTGGCCTCGCAGGAGCCCCGCACCATCATCGAGCTGTTAAAGGCCCTGGGGTCCCCCGCGAGCAGCTCTGTCACCTGGCCTGGCCTGTCACGGGGTCTGCTGCAGTGGGGGAGGGGGTGGGTGTGAGGGGCTTCCCCCACCGGCACTGACATGTCTGGAGCACCTGGCCTGGAGAGGCAGGCTGCGCTCGGCCTCCAGATTCTGCAGATGTACTTTCTGTCCCCCCGGTGGCCACAGTCACCCAGTGTGCCTCCCACATCCCCAGCCTGCCCTCCAGTCCCAGGCGAAAAACCATTCAGGGCAGCCACTGCTGGCGGAGCAGCAAGAACCCCTTCCTTGCTTGGGTGTCACTGTCCTCAGTTGCCCAGATCATGTGGGACAGGTCATTGCCTTGTGCCTGAGCCACAAACGGAGGTCTGACAACCCCAGGCTTCCCATCACATCAGTGGCACCAAGTGAAGACCGTTAGATAGATGTATATATTTTTTAAAGAACATTTGAAAAAAATATGATGTGCCTTTGTCATGGGAACAAGCCAGAGTGCAGAGGCAGAAGGACCATCAGCTGAGTCAGGAGAATGTGGCGACAAAGTCTCTTTGTCCTTCTGCAAACATTTTTCCTACTCTCTTACTTTGAGGACACCACAAAGAAGAGTGTGGATCTCAGTGTGGAGGGTATGACCCGCAGAGCCTCTGCCCAGGAGCTCCAGGCCCACTCTCTGGCTAGCCTAGTCCTCTGCTGCTGGAGGAAGAGGACAGGAGAGCAAGAGGGATGAAGATGAGCTTCATCAGTGGTTGTCTGAAGACTCAGGAGCATTTACCAGTTCAACTTCCCTTCTTTACCTTCTTCAGACTCTGATTCCACTGCCTCTGTCTTAGATGGTTGACCTGTGATGCAGACGTCAAGAAGACATGACAATCCATCATGTATATGCATTTACCCACAGGGCATCAAAGCATGTGAAGAAAGAACGGATAGAACTGTAAAGAGAAAGGTGAATCCACTATTAGAGTAGGAAATTTCAACACAGCTTTATCAGTAACTGACAGTAAAACAGGCACAAATGAGGAGGATATAGTTGAACAGCACCATCAGTTGACTGACCTCACTTCAACAACAGCGGATTACCATCTTAAAAAAAAAAATTAAAACAAAAACAAACAAAACAAACAAACAACAGTGGATTACCCATTTTTTTAAATTCACTTGAAACATTCACAAAGATCATATTCTATGGCATAAAGGATATCTTAAATATGAAAGAATAGAAATCATACAGAATAGGCATGCATAACACAATGGGATTAAACTAGAAATTAATATCAGAAAGGTGGCTGGAAACCCTAAGATAGGGAGATTCAGCAATCCACTTTTAAATAATACATGGGTCGAAGAAGTCCCAGAGAAATTAAGAAAATTTAAAAATAAAATCAATTTTTTATTTGAATTAAATCTTGAATTTGAATATAAAACATCCAGAATTATGGGATTCAGGAAAAGCAATACGTAGAAGGAAACACACAGCGTTGAATGTGTCCATCAGAGAAAAGATAGATCTAAAATCAGTGACCTACGCTTCGACTTTATGAAACCAGAGAAAGAAGAGGAATGCAAATCTGAAGAGTGCAGAAGAAAAGAAAAATCAGAACACAAATGAATGAAAACAGGAAAATATAGGAAGTCAATAAAATTATAAATGTCAGTAAAATGTTTTTATTGATGAAAATACCAATAAAATGGTAATCTTCTAACCAGGCTAAATAAGAAAGAGAAAATATAGAAGTTACTAATATCAACAGTGAAGTGGAGCTATCACTAATGATTTCATGGACATTGAAAGAATGATACAGGACTATTATGAACAACTCTATGACATAAAATTTGATAAATGAGATGTATCAATTCCTTGAAAGACACAAGCTAACAAATTTCCCACAGAGAGTTACAGGTAATCTATTAAAGAAATTGAGTCAATAATAACTTTCCCGAAAGAAAGCACCATATATAGATAGTTTCACTGATGAATTCCACCAAATATTTTAAAAATGATGCTTCATCAAAGTAGGTAGGCAGATGTCAGATAAAGCATCTGAAAAAATATTTGTGTCTTTAAGATACAGATGTAGTGATCTGAAGGGGCACATGCACCCGAATGTTTATAGCAGCAATGTCCACGATAGCCGAACTGTGGAAAGAACCTAGATGTCCATCAACAGATGAATGGATAAAGAAGATGTGGGATATATGCAATGGAATACTATGCAGTCATCAATGTCTGTTAATTGCTTTACCTAATTTGAAGGAACACTATTTAGTGCATGCAAGTATAGGGTTTCATATTTTTCTTTTCTTTTCTTTTCTTTTTAAACTTTCGTATGCTCTCTTCCCTGCCCCAGATTCAGGTCAGTTGAAAGCTTGAACTTTCTTTCTTCCTCTATCTCTTTTTTTTTTTTTAATTAAAGATTTTATTTAATTATTTAACAAGTAGAGGGAGAGAACATAAGCATGGGAACAGTAAAGGAGAAGGAGAAGCAGTCTCCCCACTAAGCAGGGAGCCTGAGGTAGGTCTCGATCCCCAAATTCCAAGATCATGACCTGAGCTGAAGGCAGACACTTAACCATCTGAGCCACCAAGGTGCCCTGGGTGTCACAATTTCTTGATGAATTCAATTTTTTGGTCATTATTTGATAGCCCTCTTTAACTTGAGTAACTTAAATTTTGGCCTGAAGTATATTTTACAGGAAAATAATATAGTTAGACCAACTTTCTTTTGCTTAGTATTTGCCTTATAGTTGATATATCATTTTTTAAATTACTTTTCAATCTTCTCTGTCCTGAAGTTTTAGTTTTGTCTCTTGTAAATGATATATAGATTGATTTTTTGGTTTATTTATCCATTCTAACAACCCTGTCTTTTAATTGCAGAGCTAAGTCCCGTTGATGTGTATTGTGCTTATAAATATATCTAAAGGGTTTTGTTGAAAATGAAGTTTTTGATTGATCGTTTCATTGTTGTTGATGAGAGGATACAGTTCACTTTCTTGATCTATTTCAGGCATTCCTCATTTAACTTGGTCTTGTTTCATTCCCTCTTTTTCTATTATCACCTTCTTTTTGTCTTTGGGGCTTAATGTTTCCGTGCAAAATGACTAGTTTTACTTTAACTACGTTTATTGGTCGGAGTTTGCTGGGATCCTGAACTCGAGCATTGACACTTACCAGCATCTGCAGAAATTTCCCAGCCGTTCTCTGCCTGCTGTCCCTCCTCCAGGCATTTTCGGCTCTGCTGCATGACCTCCACGGCAAACCTCAGACGGCTTCCTCTAGGGTCGGTCCCTTTTCACTCCTCTTCCCTGTGTTCAACCTCTGTTTCGTCTGCCATCTTGAAGAAATTTTTCGAATACATGATGTATTTCTCTAGTTCCTTCTTCATCTAGATGAACTGATGTTAAATCTGATTTTAAAAACAAATTTCAGTCATCTTATTTTTCAGGCCTAGGTTTCAATTTGGTTATTTTTTAAGCGCTTCATCATTTGAATATACATTTGCCCATTAATTTTTCTTTTAATAACTTTTTAGCTTGTCTTCTTGTCTAGCAATTTTAACTTCAATCTTACCTTTCTTATGAGTTTTTATGTGAGAATATTCTAAGGAGTGAATCAAAGTGCTATTCCTTCAAAAGGGATTGCATTGTCTTCTATGTATATCATAAACCTGGGGCCACAGTAAATTAAATTTTCTTTTAGAGGAAAGTTCAGCCCTTAATTTCATGCATGGCTTGGGTTTCTTATTCCAACCTGGTCCGCAGCCCTTTCCTGTTTTACTCTGTGGGGCTGGTTCTTCTTCAGCGTGCTACCCGTCAGAGCTGCAGAATTCTGGGCTCCTTTTAGACTCTATGTATTGGTCATGACCTTCTTTATCTTCAGTTTTTAAATCAAAACTCATGTTTGCCTGGTTTAATCAGACAAGGTAGAGTAAAAACCAGTGTCCTGTTTTCCTTTTGGATCTCATTTGTACATTGGTTTTCAGTTTTTCAGAATGCTTCACTTTCTGGACAGCTGACTAAGGCAGTGTGTGTATGTGTGTGTGTGTGAGAGAGAGAGTATGTGTGTGAGTGTTTGAATTTTCTTCCAGCATTCTGAGTGGTGTTTCAGAAGAAAGGTTTTTGTTTAGGGCACCTGAAAGCCATCCTTTCTCCCCTTCCTTCTGTTGCCATGTACTTTCCTGAACTCTCCACCCAGACTGGCCTGTCCTTCTAGACACGGGCAGCTCTTCAGGTGGTTTCTTCTGCTGCTCATGATCGCAAACTTCTCCCAGCACTCCTGGGCAAGACCAGTTAACATATACAGTGCACTAGTCAAGTTACTGTCATCACGTAAGGAGAAGGCCACTGGGATTCAAATCCACAGGATCAATCATGAGCCTTCGGCATGGTCTTTTGGTAGCCACGGAACTGTGCCCACCTTTTCTTCTACAAAACCGGGTGTGAGGATCTCGTGAGATGCTGTGTGTGAGACTGCTTCCTTATATGCAGTTTTGTCTGCAAGTACAAGCTATGTTGGTTTTTCACCTGAAGAACTTGTAGGTCCTAAAACTATATGAGCCAAAGCCATAAGTTACAGTGATAATTATAAGGAGTTATGTAAATTTATAAGATTATTTTTTTAAAAGATCACTGGGGTTTTAGTGCTTCTCTGAGTCAGTCTTTAGAACTTATATGCTTTATTCTGTCTGCCCATACATGTGCAGAGAATATGTTTTACATCATAAATGCATCATCTGTCTTCGTGAGTGTTTGCAAAAGGCAGCAAAGGAAATCTCCTTTGTTATGAAGCTTCCTCATCACCAGCACTGAAATGGAATCATAAACCATAGTTAACTTCATTTCCAGAATTTTTATAATAGTAGGACAGCTGTTCAGCATAACTTGTCCTGTTGCTTTTCAATTTATGGTACATAAGATAAAATAAATTTGGAAGTAAAAGCCAAGAAGCTTGGATGAACTTTATGAGATTTAATTTGGCCATGTCAGGGGCTTATTTTTCACTGGAACATTTTCAGTCTCGTGGACACTGGTTTTGAGACAGTTATCAGTTTCCTAACTTGTTTAACATGCAATTTTAAAATAAAGCTGGAAGATAATAATCATATGAAAAGCTGGTTTAGAAATCCTCATTGGTAGCGTGTTTACCAATGAGTGGGAAAGGGTGGGTTCTGTTTTTACAAACCCGCTACTTATGTTTCCCATTTTGATACTCAAGTGTAACTTTTCAAATCAAAAATCCTACTGTAAGAAATGAAATATTCAAATGTACCAACATTAATATTTTGCAGAAAATTCGTATCTCCATGATCACTGTTGCATGTTAAAACATGAGAAAGCCCTGAGCCCAGAGTTTTGAAGCTGGAGAGATAAAGTCATTTGTTCAGGTGTGTAAATGGAAATTAACCTAACAATGGGATTGATTCTATTAATTTAGTGTTTCAGCTTGACAAATTATAATTATAAATACATCATTTCCATTTCTTGTATCTATAAATAATGACCAGAAGTGAAAAAGGATGTAGCTAGTAAAGATCAGATTAGACCACTAATTCTTCCTGAAGCCATTTTCAGAAAACAGAACTTAGATTATTCATAGTGCTTAAAATGCCAAGGAACAGCCAAAGCTTGGTCTCAGCTGGCCTCCAACACCTGGTTTTTAACCACATCATTTTTTTTCTTCTTTTTTGGTAGGATGATAAGCATTTGAAATTCAGAAAGCATCTTCCATGCATTTTAAGTGTGAGTGGATCTCAGAATACCAATGATACAAATGTGGTGAGAAATTACATTAACTTTAGGGTTTTATGACTTTATCTCCCTTTCAGAAAGAATCATACCTTTAATTACTATTTGTTCAAAACACTATGAACATTACAGCAGTAGAACAAGAAGGCCGACTGATAGGAAAAGTATCTCAATCTATGTCCCATTTCCAGGGGACAGAAGATCTCTCAGATTTGAGCTGAGAAAACTTCTGTTAAACAGGAGTCGGTAGCCACATGCGCCCAACTACTCCGGAACTTGAACCACGTCTGCTCCATATTTTAGAATGTGCCCATTTCCTCTCATCTTACTTTTCATTTCAGAGGCCCTGGCAACAAAGCACAGTGAGAAGGACTACTTGGTAACCATTCTGATTTATCCATAAGCAGGACATTTGCAAAATCCCTTAAGAGCTCATTCTCACAGATTTGTAGCTCAATTAAGAGGATTCAATTAGTCTAGATACACTGGCTAAGGAGAATATGAAGCTCAAATCTCCAAAGATTCTAGGATCTCATGCAGTTTGTTGTGACAAAAAGCTTCATTTCCTTGCACTGATCCATTTTCTTCAAAACGTTTGGCAAGGAAACTGCATCTCTGGAAAATGATGTAACTACAGTTGAATTCTGCAGCCCCCAATTTTCTCCATACCCTGTCTTCAGAAACATGGGAGTAGGGTCAGGACACATCATCCATCTCCTCACTATTTGATGCCCAGCAGACCGGAAGCTCCTTTCCACTCGTGTGTAGCCAGACGTCGAAGTGAGAGATGCTCAGGTGCCCGTCACCCACTGTTGTTCCCCCACCTCAGAGAGTCTTGGCTGGATAAAAATGATGGGAACTCAGGAGCGTTTGAGGTCCTGTTTGGTCCCAGACACAGTGCTAACTTTTGGTTTGCTCTGCCTACGATGAATCTCAATACTACCTTATGAGGAAACTCCCAAGAAGAAGAAGAAGAAGAAGAAAAAAAAGACCGAGTTTCTTTTTCTTTCTTTCTTTTTTTTTAAAGAATGAAAGTGGGAGGAAAGAGGGAGAGCAAAGGCAAAGAGGGAGGAAAAGGAAAACTCATTCACGAGCTTGTGCCTGTTATGTGGCACATTAACACTTTGTCCGAGGCCTCGTGGCTGTAGAATTGGTGGAGTGCGTATACATACGTGGTTTGTGTCATACCAAAACGTGTGTTTAGTGCTCATTTGTATGACACAAACCATGTGTTGCCTAGGGCTCTGTGGGAGAGCCTTATGAGAGTCCCTCACCTTTGGGACACAGTATGATCTATTTCTTTGCCTCCCTTGCACTTAGAGGTGATTGTACACTGAGTTCTTGCCAGTGGAATGTTCTCACTCCATGGTCTGTCCGCTGAAACTGTTCTTATGGAATCCTCACCTTCTTTCCTTATTGGAAGTCTGGGTGAAGGACTCCGGTCACAAGGGAAAGCAACACCACACAGCAGAAGGGGTCGGGGTCTCTGAAGCGCTACGTAGAAGGTTGTCTTAGAGACATGCATGGAGAGCTGTGTGAGCAGGAAGTAAACCGCTGGTGAAGGTCTGGGCACTGGGCGCCATTTAGTAGAGCACCTACCTCACCCTGAATGCAGACCTGAGTAGATGCAACAGCATTGCGCATCCCAGCCTCCTCTGCTCTTGTTTCTACCCCCATTTTTTCTATTCGAAAATAAAGGTTCATCAGGTCAACTAGACCTTGCCAGTGTGTTAGCCTCTCACAGTTAGCAATGCCTCTGTCCCTGAAGGCCAGGTCCTCAAAGTGTCACACCAGGAGGCTTATCAAGAAAAAGTGTCTGGGAAACATCTTAGTCCTCAGATAGGCAGTTGCCGGTTTATATGCTGGATGGCTTGGTCCTATGCACAGTCCATTCCATGCTCGGTCCTATGCACAGTCCATTCCATACTCGGTCCTATGCACAGTCCATTCCATGCTCGGTCCTATGCACAGTCCATTCCATGCTCGGTCCTATGCACAGTCCATTCCATGCTCGGTCCTATGCATAGTCCATTCCATGCTCTGCCAACACCGTCAAAGACAAGGAATAAGAAAAATATGGTGACTGGTCTGTTGATTCTTAAAGTTGTATTATGCAACCTGGATGCAAGCACAGTGCATGGTCATTTGCTGTTCAACATAAAGCTCTAAGAGAGAATAAACTGTCCCCCTGCCTTCTCAAATACAGACAAATCTTTCTAATCTCTATGGGAAATCTAACGAAATCGGCATCTCCAAAGAGTGTGCCAACGAGAGCTTTACCTCCTCATCGATCCGTGATCACCAGCCTCCAGTGGAGTCCCCGAGCCCACAAGGTGTAATACTCACAGCAGGTGACATCTCCGTGCCGCTGTTCCGGTAATTAGTGCAGTTACTATGGAGAATTCTGCTGGCTGCGTGCTGCACTAAGGGTATGAGTTTATCTTTACAATATCCCTGGTAGGCGGACAGGTGATGACTTTTATTAACACCATTTCAGGGATGAAGGAGCCGGGGAAAAATGCAAAGGCATCTCCCAGCATAATGTAGCAAATCTAATGCAGAATTAAGTTCAGAACTCTGAGTATTTCAATTGTTAGTGTATGTGGAGGCTGTGATTCCCAGCTGTACAGGTGCTGGGACAGGTCACCAAGGGCAAAAAAGAGGGAAACGGTGCTAATGGCCTTGGTGGTAGATTTAAAGGACTCTATGAGCTTTTATTTTTGGGTACAGGTGTGTCCTAACAGAGCTGTGGGTAGGAGCAGAAGGATCAGCTTGAAATACATTTCCCATACAGGACACTTCAGCATTGATCTAGGACGCGTGTAGGAATGTTTGCCGACACTTACGGCGTATCACTGTGACTTTATTTCTGTTCTTCGGACATTGGAAAGACTTAGCATAGAAATTCAGAATCATTCAAGGAGAGAAATTCCTGCCCAAATCAGAACTAACATTAAATGTCCCCCATTTCAAAGACTTGCTACACGTGTAAGGTGAAAACCACCCTTTTTAGTCTGACCTGCCAGGCCCTCAGTGATCCATGCCCAAACCCTCCTGTCCGATATACGCTCCTGCCACGTACAAACATTCGGAACTATACATCAGTCGCCCTGCTTCTTATCCTATTAGCTCCCCGAAACTCCTCTGTCTTCATACATCTAATTACGGTTATTCCATCCACTGGGGAAAATCTTTATCTTCATGTGAATCTACATGTCAGAATCCCTTTTCATCCTTGGAAGACCTTCTCTGAAATATTGCAGATTCTCTAGAATCACAAAATTACCTTTGTGGGCCATTCGCTTCCTCTCTTGCTTCCCATATGATTTATCCATAACTCGTGAACCCTTAGAACATAAAAATGTCATGTTCCGTTTTTTTTTTCCAGAAGAACTGACATTGTATTTTCTATGCAACGAATATTCAATTAACTGCTTCTTGTTTAAACAGTTTTTAATGTAGTTTCTTGTTTCTTCAGTTTTTGGTATTTGTTGTTGTTGTTTTTGTTTTGTTTTGTTTTTTTTTACAGAGAGGAGGTAGACCTCAGATTTGGAATTAGACATGAATTCTTTATAGGACTCAGGAGAGTAACAGGGTCCAGAAATTATTGTGTACATTTGGTGGCATTAGTCATTTTGGATCAAGGATTTTTGTTTGTTTGATTTGACTTTGGCTTATTTATTTTATTTGATTCTCCCCTTCTTATATGCATGATAGGATTTCAAGTTTTCCAAAGAAGGTGTTAGCACATTCGGTAGTATTATCTCTAGGTCTTTAAAAGACTATTTAAAATTAAATCCACATGCCAATAATGTGTGAAATGAACCTGCAGAGGCCATTTTAGAAAGGTTAAAAGATACATTTATGTTTCTACAAGGAGAGTCACACTAAAAAAATAGAGAAAAATAAAAAGTGATGCCTAAGTTGAATTTTCCTAGGGGGAGAAAATAGAACCAGGGTCATTAGTACTGGAGAAAATGATCATAATAAGTTACTGGGGTTGAAACACTATCCCTCCAAAAAACTTATTGTAAAAATACAGGCGATTTCAAACGCTTTGTCCAGCTTATTACGGAAGCAAGATAACACCACACTGGATGATACCACACCTTTAGACTTTTGGGACATTCTGTCCTTAGAGATTTATATTAAAATTACTTAATCTCTATCCCATTTTGTATGGAAAATTCAATATTCATATTCAAGTTTATATGTCCAAGGTCTCTTGGGTTGAGACGAGATTATTCTAGTGAAGACTCCACTACTTGTCATGTATATTTACAACTCCCTTTCTTTGTTATTTGCATAGATTTTAGAAGTTCAGTGTAATCAGTCCATATTCAAAGACACAAGCATCTATTGGAGAAAAAAGAGTTTACAGAAATAAAGTTTGCTGTTGTTGGTGTTGCATTCAATAGATTTTAACTGTAGTTAATAATAGCAACAAAATTAGAATAGGAGAAAAATTTCTAGTGGGATTGGGGGACTTTAAAAAGCCAATCCTTAAGGTGTAGGGGTACCAGGCCACATAATAAATCTTCACTTCAGAGTGTTGCCATCAACATGATTTTGCTGCCAAAAAATCTGTACCTATTATTTATTTTTCGGTGTAAATTCCATATCCTGGGAGGAACAAGAATGGCTCAAATTAGAACAAGTCCTATAACTAGAAAGTCTATTCCTGTTTTATAATTAGGCCAAGGAGGAGCAGAAGGAGCTACTCACATCCTGCTTCTTTCTCAGAGAAAGGGAGCTACTGTTTCTGAGGAGCCTCTACCAGAGGGGTTGAATGTGAAGATCCCGTGGTTTGCCTCCTCACTTGGCAGAGGAAAATGCTGACTCCCCGAGGGCTGAGTGGCGTGTGGACAGTGATGTGCTGGAGGCTGAGATCCAAGTGGAAGGAGGCCCCCTCACTCCCATTCCCTTACTATGTCTATCCCGTGTGGAGATGCACTCGGGGCCTGTACAGAAGGTGAACTTTTAGAAAAGAAGCTGCAAATAAAATTTACTCAGGTCTTAGAAATAGAATCTCATTCAGTTTCAGGACTCAGGAACAGTAGGTAGGACTTCCTTTTGCATTGTTCAACAGGCTGAATGCTTGGGTCTCCCCCCAATTTTTCTCAGGGTGATGGTCTTAGGGGTTGGGGCCTATTGGAGGTGGTTAAGTCATAAGGGTATAGTGTCCTTATAAATAAGAGCCCAAAGAGTTTCCTTTCTCCTCCCACCATGCGAGGACACAGAGAAAAGATGGCATCCGTGAACCAGAAAGCAGTCCCTCACCAGACACAGAACCTGCCAGCACCTTGACCCTGGACTTCCAGCCTCCAGATTTGTGAGAAGTCCATGTCTGTTGTGTGTTCCTACCTCATCTATAGTTATGTTTGTTATAGCAGCCTGAACGGACTAAGACACACTGGTAAGAGACTTGCTGTGGGAATGAAGCTGATGATGGTCACATCTTGGTGTCTCACTTGTAATCAGAAGAAGGCCAATGATGAAAGGCACGTGTCATTTTTAAATAGGAGGGCCTTTTACAGTTCAAGGATAACTCAACATCTAGCAGGTGTCATATCTGTAGCAGATATAAGAGTTAAAACGTCATGATCTGACACATATATCTGAATAGAGCATGTGGTAGCAGAGTTTCCTTTCTCCTACAAGACTAAACACCAGGATTCAGAGCTGTAATTTGAGGTTAGGAAGAAACAGTAGAACATACTGGCCTAACAGATGATGTTATCACGTAACAAATCTATGCTCTCCACTAAAACATAATCCTGAAAGAAGCCACTGGTTGAGTTTAACAGCAAACTGGATTTGACAGAAGAAAAGTCAATGCACTTACATGTGGATCAATTTATGTTGTGAAACTTGAAGAAAAATGAGAAGAATAATTTTTAGTAAGTAGTGGCAAAGTTGCATGAGAAACAGGCAAACTCACAATGAGATAACAGTATTAACATAGAAAGTAGAGAATCGCTCGATAACATGAACAATAAATGTGACTTTGTGAATATCTGTAGGATTCCATACCCTGTTTCTGTAGTTAACTTCAAGGGTTTAGTGAGAAGGATTTTAAGTAGCTCACTTTCCACCCATTCTGACCTCAGAAGGGCACAACTCCTGGCAGAAGGAACTCTTCACCAGTCTTCTGGCTTCACAAGCCACATCCTGCAAGAAAGGTCTGAATTATGTATTTTGTTTTTCGGTCATCAAGCAGCCTGAGTCTTAGCCACCGCTGATGCTAGAAAAGTGAAGTGATGATGCACAGAAATTCTCCTGTGACATAAGCAGGAAAGCATTGAGGGAAGTGACCATAGACATCCCTGGACAAGACAAGACCATTACCTTGACTCGGGGACTAGTAGCTGTGAACTTGGCATTGTTACTTTCCCATCTTGCTGCTCTGTCCTGATGACAGACTTAACACTTGAGGGCAGTTCGCATGCTTCTCCCTGGTGGGCTCTGCCAAATGATCCCACAGGGGACCAGTTCTGAGACATACTAAGGACAGGCACTTCTGGGACAGGTTCTTGTGTGAATTAATGACAAAATAGAAAAAAAAGAGAAGAAGAAGGAGAAGAAGAAGAAGGAGGAGAAGAAGAAGAAGAAGAAGAAGAAGAAGGAGGAGGAGAAGAAGAAGAAGACGAAGAAGGAGAAGAAGAAGGAGGAGGAGAAGAGGAGGAGGAGGAAGAAGAGGAAGAAGAGGAAGAAGAGGAAGAAGAGGAAGAAAGGAAGGAGGAGGAGGAGGGGGAGGAGAAGAAGAAAGGAACTTTTCTGGTGGCTTGTTTTCATTTATGCCATCTCATATTTTTTATGAGTACATCAATATACCAGAGTTAGAAATACAAACAAAAATTTATGAATTCTAGGGGATGAATCCTGGAGGTAATAATGTTTGCCTTCAGATTTCTCTTGCACACAGGAGCCCTCCAAGCAAGAATATCATTGCACTTGGGCACCTGGGTGGCTCAGTCAGTTAAGTGTCTGCCTTCAGCTCAGTCATGATCCCAGGGTCCTAGGATTGAGCCCCGCATCGGGGCTGCTGCTTCTCCCTCTCCCTCTGCCTGCTGCTATGCCGACTTGTGATCTCTCTTTCTCTCTCACTGTCAAATAAATAAATAAAAATAAAATAAAAAAAAGAATTCATTGCACTCATGGGGAGTCATTTCGTTGAATGGCTGTGCGGGCGTGGCCCTAATGAGAAGCTCTTCAGACTTCATTCAGCTTTGGATTAGAATCCACTGATCGTGCGTGGGCTCAATCTTTCTACTACCGGAACTGCTACTGGAACCCAAGCTGCACGCTGAGTTAATTAACAGAAAGACCAGAGCTTTGAGCCTGTTTTGAAGAGTTCTAGCTCTCTCCATTTTATTTTCATCGATAAATATTATTTTTGTATCCTGGCCCAAAGTTTATTTGCATACGAATTATTTGCGTACTGAGATCTTTCTGGTGAATAAAAGACTGGGAACCCTGGGAATCAGTTACTTCCCATTAATCCGTGGTTAAGCTATGTCCTTTTAAAAAACTGACAGAATCGGGGCGCCTGGGTGGCTCAGTGGGTTAAGCCGCTGCCTTCGGCTCAGGTCATGATCTCAGGGTCCTGGGATCGAGTCCCGCATCGGGCTCTCTGCTCAGCGGGGAGCCTGCTTCCTCCTCTCTCTCTGCCTCTCTGCCTACTTGTGATCTCTCTCTGTCAAATAAATAAATAAAATCTTTAAAAAAAAAAAAAAAACTGACAGAATCCCTCTTTTCTTTATTCTTAAGTCCCATATAGCTTTCTGTTGCTTAACTACTCAATTTTTGCCTCTCAATAAACACAAAGAACACTTGCTATTTTTTGCTGTAAGTTAGTGCTATTTATATGTTAGAAATTCCGGACCCTTTCATAAGTCACTCGAGGCCCAGTGGCAAGAATGAATTACCCTCAACTGTCTGTCTCTCTCCTGACAGGTCTGCCTGCAAAGCAGCTTGCCTGGAGCGGAATTCATTGTTATTTTGCTGAGAGTTAGCTAGCAAGAGACACTTTTTCACAAATTTTTAACAGAAGGCATAAAATGAAATTCAACAGAAACTGATTTTTCCTTTTTTAAAAAATTCCTGACTTTGACCAAATTTAGAGACTGACATATTTTGAATTGCATAGTGTACGTACTGTTGTATTTCTTTGAAGTTTAATCTTACAATCGTTGCTCTAGGGAAATCGTTGCTCTAGGGAGAAATATATTAAGGTTTATTGGCAAACACATTTCCCCTGATTTCCTTTTATCCTAAAATAAAAAGATAAATTAAGACATAGCACACATGTTTGCATTTAGTATTTGGTATAACTTTGACCTTGCATATCCAAATAATGATTGGTACCCTGTAGCAACCAACCGATTATCACACATGTCTGGATATTGTGCAATTTTAAATTAGTAGAATGACTAAGCTGGAGTTAAAACAGCAAAAAATGTTTATTTTCTAGACTAATGACTTAACCTTAGAATATATAAAGTGAATGTTGGTATATGTTATCCAGAGTCAATGTCATAAAACTAATATTAGGAAGTCCATGTTCTTTCATTCATCCTAGAAATAAATCTATGTCCTGATTATGCAACTTGTGATACAGTGTTCATTTCTGACAATCGATCTGGCATTTCTTCACGGTGTCTCTGTTCCTTGAGTAAGCCACAGGCAAGCACACACATAGTTGAGATGCTCAGAGTTGCCCACGTGCCCTGGGGAATGTCAAAGATAAACATTTTTCTGAATGTTAGCATTCAAAATCCTCCTTTTTACATTGAACGTTCATGTTTCAGGAGAGAGAACATCCAATCCTGGTAAAATTTGAATCCATAGAACTGCAATTCTTGCCTATATTTGAAATTTTAAAATCAGCTCTTATCATAATGCTTTTCCCAGTTAATAATGATAATAATGGAATAATAATAACTAATATTTATCTCCTTGGAATATGCCATACATCCTTTTCAGCACTCTTTTTCCTTACTTAATTCTCACAACAACCAAGTGAAGTTAGCAGGTCAATTTTACAGGCAGAAAAATGCATAAAGATTTTTAGAGGTTGCATTAATTATCTTCACAAAGTAAGTCCATGGCGAATTTCCAATTTGAAGGAAGACATTTCTTTTTTTTTTTTTCAATTTATTTATTTTCAGAAAAACAGTATTCATTATTTTTTTCACCACACCCAGTGCTCCATGCAAGCTGTGCCCTCTATAATACCCACCACCTGGTACCCCAACCTCCCACCCCCCGCCACTTCAAACCCCTCAGATTGTTTTTCAGAGTCCATAGTCTCTCATGGTTCATCTCCCCTTCCAATTTACCCAAAAGCACATACCCTCCCCAATGTCCATAACCCTACCCCCCTTCTCCCAACCCCCCTCCCCCCAGCAACCCACAGTTTGTTTCATGAGATTAAGAGTCACTTATGGTTTGTCTCCCTCCCTATCCCATCTTGTTTCATGGATTCTTCTCCTACCCACTTAAGCCCCCATGTTGCATCACCACTCCCTCATATCAGGGAGATCATATGATAGTTGTCTTTCTCCGCTTGACTTATTTCGCTAAGCATGATACGCTCTAGTTCCATCCATGTTGTGGCAAATGGCAAGATTTCGTTTCTTTTGATGGCTGCATAGTATTCCATTGTGTATATATACCACATCTTCTTGATCCATTCATCTGTTGATGGACATCTAGGTTCTTTCCATAGTTTGGCTATTGTGGACATTGCTGCTATAAACATTCGGGTGCACGTGCCCCTTTGGATCACTGCATTTGTATCTTTAGGGTAAATACCCAGTAGTGCAATTGCTGGGTCATAGGGCAGTTCTATTTTCAACATTTTGAGGAACCTCCATGCTGTTTGAAGGAAGACATTTCTAATCCAGTGCCTGAAGTCTTTCACACCAAATGCTTTTGTTAAAGATCAGTTTCATAATAATGAAAAATAATTTAATAAAAGTATTTCTCTTTAAGTTCTCCTTTTCAGTACTTAGGGTAATACGTTTCTTAATAATTGTAGCCTAGACGTCTGATCTCCTTCTAGAGCCACATTTAACCTTTGTACTAAACCGAGTCTCTCGATTTCCTTACTGTATTATTTTCTCCAATGCATTTATTTCTCTCACTCTCCCTCATTGCAACATAATTCAACCTACAAAACTATCTTGCTGGATCACTGAGGGGGGGGATAAAAAAGCTTGCTAAGGGTTCTCCCTGGCATTACTGGGCAACATCTTTCCTTAATCCATTCTCTCCAGCCACAGATGTCTTTTTTTTTTTTTAAGATTTTATTCATTTATTTGAGAGAGAGAGAGCGAGAGAGCAGGGGTGCAGGGGAGCAGCAGGCGGAAGAAGAAGCAGACCTCCACCGAGCAGAGAGCCCCATGTGGGACTGGATCCCGGGACTCCAGGATCATGACCTGAGCCAAAGGCAGTTGCTTCAGAGACCGAGCCACTCAGGCGTCCCCACAGATGTCTTTTTAAAACACAAATTGGATGTCAGATACCTACCTTTTAAGTTTATTGGTGCTCCATGGACCTTGGGATAGCACTGTAATATTCAACATGACTTGAGTGGTCTTGTGTAGTCAGTCTTCTTCATGAGTCACCCCAAGTTCTTCTTCTTCCAGCCCCAAAGCGAAGCTGGCTTCTCAGTCCCCCACATGCATGTTGCCCTGACAGACCTCCCACATGTACATATGCTCCTCCTTCTGCGTAAACCACTCTCCCTTGTCCTCCTGCACGGCTAACCTATCCTCACCCTCCAGATATCCGCTGAGTTGTGATTTTCCCCAGAAAACTTGCCCTGACCTCCCTGAATATTTCCAAACCCTTATGACAATTTGGCATAGCCCCATGTTACTCTTATTAGCATTCTCACAGATTTGTAAAATCTTCTCCTGTGCTGTGTGTTCCATAGGACATTAGATCTGACTCTAGATCTGATTCACGTCATATACGTTACAGGCACTTGGTAAGTATTTCTTTTCTTTTCTTTTTTTTTTTTTAAGATTTTATTTATTTATTTGACAGAGAGACAGATCACAAGTACGCAGAGAGGCAGGCAGAGAGAGAGAGGGAGGAGGAAGCAGGCTCCCCGCTGAGCAGAGAGCCGGAGGTAGGGCTCGATCCCAGGACCCTGGGATCATGATCTGAGCCGAAGGCAGAGGCTTTAACCCACTGAGCCACCCAGGCGCCCCAGGTAAGTATTTCTTGAATGAGTGAATACCACTCATCAGCAATGGGATTTAGAATTTCTAAGTCCTAAGAGTTAAATGCATGTCGATTATTGAGAAGTTAGGTCCTTTTAAATTTTTAATTAAGATGAAGAGACACATACAGAGATCAGTCCATACATCTCCTTCTGTAATTTCATCACCCAAGCTTCTTATGTTATATGATTGTTGCCATATAGTCAAAGCATTTTGTAAGTTTTCAGTTTTCTTTATTTAATCTCTACACCCAGTATGGGGTTCAGTCTTATGA
The DNA here is from genome assembly GCF_020171115.1 of Neogale vison. NCBI lineage: Eukaryota > Metazoa > Chordata > Mammalia > Carnivora > Mustelidae > Neogale > Neogale vison. Next base: position 144,311,301 of record NC_058102.1, read on the forward strand.
CCCTAAGACCAAGAGTCACAGGCTGTTCCAACTGAGCCAGCCAGGTGCCCCAAAGCGTTTAATATTTTGAAAAACTGCTTCATTTACTTATGGATTATTTATAAGTATGTTTCTTAAATTCCAAGCATGCAGAGTGCTTTTATTTACCTCTTTATTATGAATATTTAGCTTAAGTTCACTGTGATTGGTAAACATACATCCTGTGAAATATAAATCCTTTGAAATTTGTTGAAACTTGGTTTATGTACTTACAAATGTTCCATCTTTTTAAAAAGATTTTATTTAATAGGAGAGAGATACAGAGAGAGAGTAGGCAGAGAGGTAGGCAGAGAGAGAGAGGAGGAAGCTGGCTCCCCACTGAGCAGAGAGCCTGATACGGGGCTGGATCCCAGCACCCTGGGATCATGACCTGAGCTGAAGGTAAAGGCTTTAACCCACTGAGCCATCCAGGTGCCCCACAAATGTTCCATTTTTAAGGTATGTGCCTTATGTCTTATCTTTTGTAGGATCTGGGTATAGAATTTTATAAATATCCACCAAATTAATGGATCATTCATATTGTCAAATTTTTCTATGATTCTTCAGTTGAAACTTATCTGATTGTGAATTTTTCTTGTGTAATTTTGCCATTGATTTTAACATATGTTTAGTTTTTCTAATTTTTCTTCAAATTGAAAATATAATTCAATTCATATCTAAGTGCATTGATTTTTTTAATTAATCTAATCTGCTATTAAACTCTTCTAACAACTTACTTCACAATTGTATTTTCTTCTAGAAGTTATGTTTGTTTCTTTTTATAACTTTTGTACTTGACTGAGATTTTATATTTTTTTACTCGTTATGGGTATATTTTCCTTACATTCCTTAACATCAGTATTATATTGCTTTCAGATCTCGTCATGCTCATTTCTACATTTCAATCATCCCTATTGATTTCCTCTTTTCTTAGCATGGGTACATTTTCCAGTTTCTATGTAAATCTGATAACTTTTTATTCCAAATTTTGTGAATAATTATTATAGAGTCCATGGATTTTGGTATTTATTTATTTGATTTCTCTGAAGAACATTAGTTTTATTTTTGGCAGTCTTAAGAGAGTTGCATTTTTAAATTTTGTTCAGAACTTACAATTATTATATGGAAGGGAATTGGTCCAATACAACTACTCTGCCATTGTTGTAAGTGGAACTCTGCTTTATGTATTTTAAGATAATATTATTAGGTGCATACAAATTTAGGATTGTTAAACCTCTCATGATTATAAAATATGTTAGGTGTTATTTAGAATTTTCTTTAGTGAAAATACGCTTCTGAGAGATGTCTCTCCATTTTTGATAGTCTGAGAATATCTTTATTCCACCCTTTTTCATGAAAGATTTGACTTTCATTTTCTCTTATGTTTCCTGAAGGGATAACTTTACAGTGTTCTTGTCATAGTTTTAAAAAGTTAGCTCTATCTTTTCTTACTGGGTGCATTTAAGATTCTTTTGTTTTCCCCTGTTTGTTTGCTTTTGTTTGTTTGTTTGTTTTGATTCTTGTTTTCCTTCATGTTATTCAGTTTCACTACAATGAGTGTGACAGAGATTTTTTTTTTCTTTGTACATATCCTGCTTGGATTGGATTTCTTTAACATCGGATTTCTTTCCTGGTAATAGAATGTTATGATCTTTTCAAGTATCATCTTTTCCCATTCTCTTACTTTTATCTTTCTGGACTTTATGTAAAAGTTAACTTTCTCACTCTGCCTTCTTTGTCTCATAAAATTCCTCTCAAATTTTTATCTCTTTATCTCATTTTGTCCCATTGTATTTAACTTCCTCAGATTCATCTTTCTTTACCCTCCTAATTTTTCTTTCTAGTCTTCTGCATAATCTTGTTCATTATGCTTTCTTTTTTAAATACATTAAAAATTTTCAGTTCTTAACATTCAGTTTGGTCCTTTTTCAATTCTCTTTGGTCATCTTGTGAGTTTGAACAGAAATGGATTGCTATTTCAAATCACACATGCAAAAAGTAATATAGACTTCATGTCAAAAGCTATAAAACTCAAGGTAGCAAATTGATGTCTACCTATCACACCTGAAGTGCAGAAATATTTCTTATACAAGAAACAGAAAGTATTGACTGAATAAAAAATCACATTCTGGATTATAATAAAATTAAGAACTTTTATCTTTAAAAAAGTTTTTATTTAGCTAAAACTGGGAGGATAGATTTGACATGTTGATATTTGATACACAGTACACACAACTGAGAAAACATTAGCCTCAAGAATATATAAATACCTGGGATGCCTAGTTGGCTCAGTTGGTTAATTGTCTGCCTTTGGCTCAGGAGATGATCTCAGCATCCTGGGATCCAGCCCTTCTCCCTCCACCTACCACTCCCCTTGCTTGTGTTCTCTCTCTTTCTGACAAATACATAAATAAATAAAATCTTTATATATATATATATATATATATACACACACACATATGTATATTTCACATTAATACAAAAGAACAAAATATAATAGGAATGCGGTCCAAAAATATGTGGTGACATTTCACTGAATAAATAAATAAGTAAATAAATAAATAAAATATATCATAAAATAAAATAAAACAAATTAGAGACAGGCAATATAAATATAAAGAACTTTAAACATCGGGGTGATGAGAAACATACAAATCAAGGTCACAATGAAATCTCCCTTAATTGACATTATCTTAACCTGAAAATGACAAGTATTAAAGAAAATATGGAGAAATAGAATATCTTATATGGTACTATTGAATTTAGTATGTTTCAAAAATTGTTATTTCTATTCAAGTAGAATATTTCTTTTCCACATGAAACATCAGTTCTGTTCCTTGTAATATATTCAAGAGAGACCATTGCACATGTACAGAGAAGTTTGCAAGCATATTCATAGTTGCCAAGACAGACTTTCTAAAAATCCTTTAATTACATAGCGGATTAAAAAGTCTTCTTTTAAAAAAGTAAACAACTACTAAAATAATCTTGATTTATCCATACTATAGAATTTTAAACAACTATTAAAAAGGATTATATACCTGTATATTACATATGTTACATAGATACATAGATATCTATGTACATGCATATATCAATATAGACATAGCCATAAGCTAACCTTCTAAATGTAGATATTTTCCATTACAGATAGATTATTAGGAATAACAAAGCAGATTGGATTAAAAATATATACATATACATAATAAAATTGTTTATTATATACATGGTACATATGTAAAATATATGTAAGACTGTATGTAAAACTGTTAATTATGGTTCTGTTTTAACAAACCCTAATCTTCTTTAATTAATGCCTAGTAATAAATGGTTGCAGATTCATTGAAGTGTGTTTGAATTTTCAAATCTCATTTTCTTCAAACATCTTTTAAATCAGTTAGATCTTTCAGAATTTAGCTAACTAGAAAATGTCACATCTACACTTCTCATATGTTTCATTTCTTTCTTTCTTTTAAAATTTAGGACTTAATTTTTGATTGATGCTAAGCATTTACACTTCCTAGTTTTTGAAATTTTAGAGTATGGATATTTTTGAGTTAAAAATTACTCAGCAAGAATCAATGTTGGAAGTTGGCAGCAGAGTGAGAGGATCCTAGGCCCTGCTTGTCCCGTTAATACAACTAGATAATTATCAAACAAATCATCCTCAACACCTTAGAAATTGACCTGAAGACTGACAGAATGAACTCCACAACTAAAGGTAGAGAAGAGGCCCCATCGAAGAAGACAGGGAGTGCAGAGACATGCTTTAGGGGAGAAATGGGTCCCAGCTGCTGCACAGGCAAGGGAGCTGTGGTTGCAGAGAGGGCTAGAGAAAGACCGGCACATGGGAGAGCACACAAGGACAATGAATATCCTTGGCAATTGGCTTGGAAAAGGAGGGGGGTCAAGTTCTGTGACTTCTCGCAACCGGTGGGGCTTAAAGCCTGGAGTTCTAAAGGTCAGCAGGCTTGGCTTAGACAGAGCCTGGAGGGCATGGCGGCTGTTCTTGGAGAAAAGGCAGGCAAACAACCCCTGGGCATACAGTGTAGAAACGGCAATCTGATGAATGCCTGAGAAACTTAGTGGGGAGGTTATTTGTTCATCTTAAACATGTTCCAGACAGGCAACATTCATTTTGAGACCTCTCCAGGAACAAAGGAACTGGCTAATGCCATTTCCTTCCCTACCCCTCAACATAATGCACAGGGCCACCTGTGGGAATCAGTGCAGAGCAGACGCTGGCTGCCTAACTTGCTTACACCAAGATCTGCCAACCCACCTCCAGTGGAACTGCCCAGTCTCACTTGCCTCAGTCCCAGTGTGGTGGCCCCCCTCCCCAGAAGACCAGCCCAAACCCCTGTTCATACCTCATCTCCCAACTTGGGAGTTTGGGGAAAATTGGTTCTGGTGGCAGTGGCAACAATCTCATTTCACAAGCAGATCAGAACACACCTATGTAAAACACATCTAGGCCAGGATCAAAACACTGCCCATAACAGGCAAGGAGAGCTTCTGCAGATGATTGGCCTGAAGGATAAAGAAGCCAGGACAGAAGAGCAGAGCATACACAGCACACATTGAAATATTCTTGGAAGTGTCAGGCCCTGGGAAACAGTGGACACTACATGGCAGGGCAATACAGGACCTCATATTCATAAAGCCATTATTCTTAAGAACAGATTTATCTGACTTTCCTAACACAAACAGGCACAGAGACTTAGACAAAATGAGAAGACTGACCTAATCTGAAACCAACAGAAGGAAGGAAATAATAAAGATTAAAACAGAAGTAAATGATACATAAACTAAAATGTAACAATACAACAATTCAATGAAACCTGGGGCTGGTTCTTTGGAAAAACAAAAAAACCCAATAAAAAAGACCAACCTTTAGCTAAACTTATTTAAAAAAAGAGAGAGAAAGGACTCAAATAAGTAAAATCACAAATGCAAAAGGAGAAATAACAACCAACACTACAGAAACACAAATAATTTGAAGAATTGAAAAACTATATTCCATAACAATAGACAACCTAGAAGAAATAGATTACTTCCTAGAAACATAAACTACCAAAATTGAAACAGGAAGAAATAGGAAATTTGAACACACTGTTAACTAACAAAGAAATTGAATCAGTGTTCAAAAAACAACAAACAAAAGTCTAGGACCAGATGATTTCACAGATGAATTCTTCCAGACATTTAAAGCAGTTAATACCTGTTCTTATCAAACTATTCCAAAAATACAGAAGGAAGGGAGACTTCCAAATTCATTTTATGAGGCCAGCATTACACAGCATGATACCAAAACCACATAAAGACACCACTAAAGAGAACAATAGGCCAATATCCCTGATGAACATAGATGCAAAAGTCCTCAACAAAATATAGCAAACCTAATCCAACAATACCTTTAAAAAAATCATTCACCACGGTCAAGTGAGATTTATTCCTGTGTTACAAGAGTGGTTTGATATTAACAAATCAATCAACGTTGTACATCACATCAATAAGAGAAAGGATAAGAACCATATGATCATTTTAATGGATGCAGAAATACCATTTAATGAAGTACAACATCAATTCGTGATAGAAACCTCAACAAAGTAAGTTTAGAGGGAACATACCTCAACATAATAAAGGTCATGTATAAAAACTCCACAGTTAACACCATCCTTAATGAGGGAAAAGTGAGAGCTTTGCCCCTAAAGTCAGGAACAAGACAAGGATGTCCACTCTCACGTCCTTTCTTCAACATAACACTGGAAGTCCTAGTCACAGAGTCAGACAACAGAATGAAATAAAAGCATCTAGATTGGTAAGGAAGAAGTAAAACATTCATTGTTTGCAGATGACATGATACTATTTATAGAAACCCAAAAGACTCCACCAAAAACTGTTAGAACTGATAAAGATTCAGTAGTCACAGGATAAAAATTCAGTGTGCAGAAATCTGTTGAATAATGAAGATGCAGAAAGAGAAGTTAAAGAAAAAAAAACTTTTATAATTGGAACCAAAATAAGAAAGTACCTAGGAATAATCCTAACCAAAGAGTTGAAAGGTCTGTTCCCTGAAATTATAAAACACTGATGAAAGAAATTGAAGATGATGCAAGGAAACAGAAAGACATTCCAAGCTCATGGATTGGAAGAACAAATATTGTTAAAATATCTATACTACCCAATGCAAATTACACTATTAGTGCAATCTCTATCAAAATACCAACATTTTCCACAGAATTGTAACAAACAGACCTAGAATTTGTATGGAACCACAAAAGTCCATGAATAGCCAAAGCCATCTTGAAAAAGAGAAACAAAGCTGGAAGTATCGCATTTCTGGACTTCAGATTATATTACAAAGCTGTAGTAAGCAAAACAATACGGTGCTGGCACAAAAATAGATATAATTATTAAAGATTAATTAATTAAATTAATTAAATTAAAGATTAATAGAACAGAACAGAAAACCCAGAAATAAACCTATATTTGTTCAGTTAATCTTTGAAAAATCAGGAATGAATATACAATAGGAAAAAAACCCCAATCTTTTCAACAAATGTTATTAGGAAAACTGGAGTGCCACATGCAAAGGATGAAACCAGACCACTTTCTTTCACTCTACACAAAAATAAATAAATATGGATTAAACCCTAAATGTGAGACCCGAACAATAAAAATCCTAGAAGAAATCATAGGCAGTCACTTCTTTGAATTGGCCATTGCAAGTTTTTTCTAGAAAGGTCTCCTGATGCAAGAGAAATAAAAGCAAAAATTAACTATTGAGACTATATCAAAATTAAAAGTTTCTGCACAGTGAAGAATCAGCAAAACAAAAAGGCAACTATGGAAAGGGAGAAGATATTTGCAAATGACATATCTGATAAAGGGATAGTAATCAAAATATATAAAGAATTGATACGACTCAACATACAAAAACCAAATAACCCAGTTAAAATTGGGCAGAAGACAACAACCATTTCTCCAAAGAAGACATACACATGGCCAAAAGACACAAGAAAAGCTGCTCAACACCACTGATCATCATGAAAATGGCAAATCAGAACTGCGATGAGATATCACATCACACTTCTCGGAATGGCTAAGATAAAAAACACAACAAACAATAGGTGTTGATGAGGATGTGGAGAGAGGGAAACTCTTGTAATGCTGAATTTATATATATAACTCAGCCATAAGAAAGAATGAAATCATGACATTTGGAACACCATGAATGGAGCTAGAGAGTATTCTGAGTGAAATAAGTGAGTCAAAGAAAGACAAATACATATAATCTCGCTCATATGTGGAATTAAGAAACAAAACAAACAAGGAAAGGGAAAGAGACCTGAAGAAACAGACTTAACTATAGAGAACACGCTGAGGATTACTAAGGGGAGGTGGGGGGTGGATGGTTTAAATAGGTGATGGGGATTAAGGAGTGGGCTTGTGATGAGTAGCAGATGATCAATGGAACTGTGGAAAGTGAAACTAATAAAACACTCTATGGTTAAAAATATTACTAAGTAAGCATTTTTATAATCTCAGACTTTTGGTCATAGTTGTACCTCTAGCAAATTTGGCTACGAGAAGTTTCAAGCAACACTACTGCTTAAGAATTATCTTGGAGGGGCTCAGTCGGTTAAGTGTCTGCCTTCAGTTCTGGTCATGATCCCAGCATCTTGGGATCGAGCCCCTGAGATTCATCTCCCCGCTGAGCTGGAGTCCACTTCTCCCTCTGCCCCTCCCCGCCCTGCCCAGGCTCGCTCGCTCTCACGCTCGATCTTTGTCTGAAATAAAATCTTAAAAAAAAAAAGAAAGAAAGAAAGAAAAAAACTATCTTGGATTTATTAACAATATACCCATAAACTAAAAATTCATCATTTTGTACATTTAATTTCTGTTGCTTTTCCCTGGGTCTCTTTTTTAAAGTATAATTTTGGTTTTATGTTATCTTCATATTAAAATTCTAGCTTTTTTAAAAGATGTGTTCTTAGACACAACAAATTAATTGGAAGTCTGTCTACAGGAATAGGAAAAATGAACATACATATTTTCTTAATACAGAGCATAATTTCGAATTCTAAATATTAGGGGAAAATTTGTCCAGAATAGTTTACTATTTAAACTTTATTGGTTTGGAAGCACTAATTTCTCTTGAGCTGCTTTTTCTCAATAATTTCCTCAGAGTAAAAGCTATCCCCCAATTTTTGGATAGGGAACTTATTACAAGTATTATGTCCAAAACAAATGTTTTGATGAGAAAATGTGAAGAATCAGAAACACATGGGCTGAGTTTCCACACAAATAAATAAAAATGAAATTCAAGGAAAATTGATTTTCTAAAGCTTGTTTTACTTACCAAATACAGATTATTTGAACATCACTTAAAATACTGGACCCTGTTGAGCGCCACTTAGGAATTATATATTTATAAAATACATATATTTATATAAATATACTTGTGTAATATACATATATTTATATAAAATGCATATAAATGTGTAACTCGTAAGTGGTTGCCAGCTGGGTCCAGTATTTTAAGTGATTTTCAAATATATATATATATAAAATAATGACTAAGGAATGTAATTGGTTCTCAGATTGTTACTATCATAGATCTGTTCCTTCCTTTTAAAAATAATCTAATTAATTCAGTGCAAATTATTTGATTACCCAATATTACATACTTAAATTAATTTAAAGGAATTAAACAATAGACTGCAAATTATAATATTTTGATGTTTATTATTTTTTAAATAATCAAGGTATTCATAAATTTAAATGATAGAAAATACTTGAATTCCACATCTCTGTGAGGTCATTTTACCAGTATTTTTTAATTCGAAAATTTTGCTTTTTGACAAACCTGATAATTAAGGCATAATAATTCACTTTATCTATGATTGTATATATATAATTCAATGTTATGATTTGATTTTAGCATGGAGATTAAACATTATCTAAAAGACAATGCCAGTTTTAGACATCTTATTGTTATGATAATCCTGATGATTGGTAAAAAGAAAAAATGCTATCTTATTTTGACATAAAGCTTGCTTATTTATTCTCCTTTGTTTCAAAATTTTTCTTACAGATAAGTAAGCAAGATAACATAAATCTAAAATATCTGAGATAGAAGGAACTAAGCATATTTAGGGAAAGCTGTGAACTAAGATGGGGCAGCAAACATCATTTCTCAGTTTGAAAATGTGTTCCGTGAGGCACTTGCATGTGGGTCTTATAGGTACAAACACACATGCCTGCACACACACACACACACACACACACACGCACATCCTTGTTTTCTGAGAAAAGAAATCCTGGGAAATACTCCAAACTCCTTCTCTTAGAGGCAAACTTAAAGGCTCCGAAAACTTCTAAAGTAAAAATAAAAAGCCAGAAAACACAAACCTGGTATCAACTTTCATCTACAGCTTTCTGGAAAGTATAAAATCAGAGATCTATCTATCTATCTATCTATCTATCTATTTATTTTAGTAATACCTAAGGTTAAACCCTGAAAGTCGTTTTTTGTCCCCTCACTGTGATGATGGAGCCAGAGAATCCTGTAGGTATTAATTAACAGGCTCTACACTTTGCTGAAGTTAGCATATAAGAGAGATCTGATTGGTTAAATGATTTTCGGTGTCAGTAACATAAAAAGGAACCTGTAGGAAAGTGGGCTTTTATAAAATAGGAGCTATGTCACTGTGGTTTGTGGTCCTAACCACTGAGGTTGGAACTTGTTGAAACACTGAGCTTTTGAATTACTTAGAGTTGAGTAAGTACGACAAGGTAAAAATATAGAGTTGGGTATTACAGTCGACTGTTTTACAGATAACATAGTCAATTTAACTTCCAGAATAATTCTCCTGTTTTTTGCCTTAGTGCAAAGACAGTAAGTCCATGCTCGTTCATAATGTGCAAAAATGAATAAAACTCCAAGAAATAAACCAAAATCCATCTTAAGTTTTGTCATGTAGATGGGTATTCTGATACATCAGTGAAGGTAGATCCATATGCATGAGTGTCAGATAAGTCACTGACCAATTCTTTACATTCAAGTGTAAAGATCTACATATATAGGGGCGCCTGGAAGGCTCAGTGTGTTAAACCTCTGCCTTCAGTTCAGGTCATGATCTCAGGGTTCTGGGATCGAGCTCCGCATCAGGCTCTCTGCTCAGCCGGGAGCCTGCTTCCCCCCAGCCTGCCCGCCTGCCTCTCTGCCTACTTGTGATCTCTCTGTTCAATTAAAAAAAAAAAAAGATATACATATATATGTGTATGTTGCAGGCACAGAGACATGTGTGGATATTACCCCTCTGGACAGCATCCTATTTATGTGTGTGCTACTGTATACATCTATGCATGTGCCTATATAAATAAATATGCACATAACACTCTTCTTTGTTTTTAATTAGCTGCACCCATGGCACTGCCAAGCATTCATCTCTACATCCATAGGCAAATGACTCTCCCCAACTCCAAAATTACTTTTTACTACTTCTACACTCTTTTCCAACTATCTCACAACAAAAATACAAACTCAACAGATGATCTTTAATTTTACAGAAAAAGAAAACATAAAGTCCACAGCCAGGAATGCTCCCTGCTTTCTGTGAAGTCTACAGAATGTCTGCTTCGGTATCTACCCTTCCCTCGTGCCCATTTGCATGTAGAACAGTCCTCTCTCCCTCAATCTGTTTTCCTCCCTTCTGAACTTGTTAGTCACCTGCTTTCTGTTAATAAGCATACTCAAAGAAGTACTATTTCTTAAAAGAGTTAAATCCCCCTTAACTCACAGCATCCTCCAATAGATTCTTCTCTTTCTCTCATCTCCAAAGTCAAATTCCTTGAAAGCTTTGTCTGTTCTGTTTCCACTTCCCCACTCTCCCGTCACCTTCCATACACTCTAATCTGGTCTCTGTATTGAGAATTGTTTTTTTCATAAGACAGAGGGAGTGATGCTTTTTTCAGCCAGCTCTTAACAGCAATATTAAAACATTGTCTCGTTTTATGGTGTCATTTAAACAGTTCTCATGCTCGGCTTCTGTAATTTCACACTCTCCTGATTGGCATCCTGTTGCAGGTCCTTGTTTATATTCCTTTCTGGCTCCTTGCCATTCTCCTGACTAAGACATGATTAAGTTCTCTAAGACTTTCCAAGTCCTCTCTTGCCTCCCTACATTCTCTCCCATACATTTCTTTCCAGCCTCTGGTTTCAATTACCCTCAGCATGTGAATGCTCCTTGCCCTGACTCCTTTTCTGAGGGCCATATCATAGATCAAAATGCTGACTTCACATCTCCACTTGGATGTCTCAAAGGCTACTCAAAAGCAACACTATCAAAATAGAATACATGAGACTCTGTGCCACACCATTTCTCCCACTGCTGCCCACACCAGTCACGCTGCCCTTTTTGTCCAGACACCCTGGCTGGCTCCCCCTGCCTTCAACACTTAAAGCAACACAACCAGAAAGGCTGGTTGACCCTGATCCTTAAAGAATTTACAGGTTTATTTAAAAAAATAAAACAAAAACTACGAATGATGTCTTTCTTCCTCTAAGTGTGTAAGATTAGAAAGCACATTGAAAAACAGAAGCTATAACTCTGTAGAGAAATGTTATCAACTGTCCTCTTGTTTGGCAGCTTGCTTGCCAAGAAAAAATATTTCAGGTTTCTTTTTTGTATTTCCTAATGGGTCTTTCAAATCTATCTTCCATTAAGGGGAAGTGTATGGTATATGTGAAATATATTAATTATGAATATGGTTTCAGTTTCCACTAGTTTCCTTTTCTACTTAGCCCCTGAGCCATTCTCTTGAGCAGAATTATGAGTGAAATGTATGCACAAGGCAACTTTCCCATCACAGTAGCCATTTCTCTGAAAAATGTCAAATCTTGCTTATAGAATGTACTAAATTTCTGTTATGGCCAATGTAAATCTTGTCTATACAAATAGATATAAAGACTCTTGTAGAAATCATTCTTTTAAAATACATTTGTTTTATATTTATATCAGGTTTTATCATTTTAATGCAAATCCCTATAAAAATACTAACATTTTTCACAGAACTAGAACAAACAACCCTGAAGTTTGTATAGAACCACAAAGACCTTGAATAGCCCAAGCAATCTTGAAAAACAAAAACAAAACTGGAGGTATCACAATTCCAGATTTCAAGTTATATTACAAAGTGATAGTAATTAAAACTGTATGGCACTAGCATAAAAATAAACATGTAGATCAATAGAACAGAACAGAAAACCCAGAAATAAACCCACCATTATTTGGTCAACTAATCTTTGGTGAAGCTGTTATGAATATACAATGGGAAAAGGATAGTCTCTCTTCAACAAATGGTGTTAGGAAAACTAGACAGCCATATGCAAAAGGATGAAACCAGACCACTTTCTTTCACTTGTACACAAAAATAAATAAAACTGGATTAAAGACCCAAGTGTGAGGCCCAAAACCGTGAAAATCCTAGAAGAAAGCACAGGCAATAACTTCTTTGACATTGGCCATTGCAACTTTTTTCTAGATAGGTTTCCTGACACAGGGAAACAAAAGCAAAAATAAGCTATTGGGATTACATCAAAATAAAGAGTTTCTGCATAGTGAAGTAAAGAATCAGCAGAGCTAAAAGGCAACCTATGGAATGGGAGAAGATATTTGCAAATGACATATTGGATAAAGGGTTAGTAACCAAAATATATAAAGAGTTGATACAACTCAACATACAAAAACCAAATAATCCAATTAAAATTGGGCAGAAGACAGGAACAGCCATTTCTCCAAAAAAGACATGTAGATGGCCGACAGATACATGAAAACATGCTCAGCATCACTCATCGTCAGGGAAATGCAAATCAAAACTCTAATGAGGTATCACTTCACACTTGTGAGGATGGCTAAAATCACAAATAAAAAAGAAAAGTGTTAGGAAGGATGTGGAGAAAGGGGAACCTTGTGCACTGTTGGTGGGAATGCAAACTGGTGCAGCCACACTGGAAAACAATATGGAGGTTCCTCAGAAAGATAAAAATAGAGCTACCCTATGATCCAGCAATTGTAATACTAGGTATTTACATAAAGAATACAAAAATAAGTATTTGAAAGGATAAACGCATCTTGATATTTACAGCATTATCTGCAATAGCCAAATTATAGAAGCAGCCCAGGTGTCCATCAACTGATGAATGATAGAGAAGATGTGGTCATACACATGCATATAAGGGAATATTACTCAGTCCTAAAAGAACGAAATCCTGCCATTTGCAATGACATGGCTGGAGCCAGAGCGTATGATGTTAATTGAAATAAGTCAGAGAAAAACAAATGCCTTGTGACTTCACTTGTATGTGGAATTTAAGAAACAAAACAAATGAGCAAAGGGAAAAAAAAGAGAGAGAGAGGTAAACCGAGAAACGGACTTTTTTTTTTTTAAGAGTTTATTTATTTATTTGACAGAGCAAGAGAGCACAAGCCAGGGAAGTGGCAAAAGGAGAAGCAGGCTCCCCGCTGAGCAGGGAGCCAGATGCGGGGCTCGATTCCAGGATCCAGGATCCCATGACCTGAGCTGAAGGCAGCTGCTTAACTGACTCAGCCACACAAGTACCCCAAGAAACAGGCTCTTAACTCTGAAAACAAACGGATGGTTACCAGAGGGGAGGGGCATGGGGGATGGGAGAGAGGTGATGGGGAATAAGGAGGCACTCACGGTGAGCAGTGGGTGTTCCATGGAACTGTTGAATCAATATATTGTACACTGGAAACTAATATTACACTGTATGTATGTTAACTAATTTAAATAAATAAATTAATTAAATACGTTAGTTAACTAATTTAAATAAAAACGTAAAAGAGGAACGATGTCAAATCAATCACCTAGAAGTTCCTACCCCCAAAAAAATGGAAAATGGAGACTAAAATCATTGCAAAGCAAGCAGAAGGAATTATATAATCAAGATAAAGGCAGAAATCAATCAAATTGGAGAAAAGAAACAATAGATAAAATTAACAAAACAAAAAACTATTTCTTTTAAAAAATAAAATTAATAAACCTCTATCAAGATTGACTAAAACTATAAACAGGGAAGACATACATCACCCATATCAGGAATACGATGCAATCCTTCTGATCCAGGAGCCGTGAATGAGCAATAAAGGAAAAGTACAGGAAGGTTTCTGTTCATAAACTCAACAATGTGGAAGAAATGAAACAATTCTTCAAAAGACAAAATAACCAGAACTTAACCGAGGTGAAATGGACACTGTGACTTGGCCTATAATTGAATTTATAATGTATGAATTTTGAAGAAAGAAATCTCCAAACACATGTGTCTTCACTGGAGAATTCTACCTGACATTTGAAGAAGAATTAGGACCAATTTTACACAGTTTTTTTTTTCTAGAAAATGGAAGAGGAAAGATTAATTCTTTACCTACTTTATGAAGTAGGTATTCCTGATATAATCCCTAATACTAAATAAGACAAAGAGTTAAAATAAGAATGGTGCTTGGGGCACCTGGGTGGCTCGGTCGGTTAAGTGTCTGCCTTTGGGTCAGATCCTGATCCCAGGGTCTTGGGATGGAGCCCTGCATTGGGCTCCCTGTTCAGTGAGGAGTCTGCTTCTCCCTCTGCTGTTCCCCCTGCTTGTGCTCTCTCTCTCTCTCTGTGGCAAATAAATTAATAAAATCTTAAAAAAAGAAAAGAGAAGAAAAAAAATGACCCTGTCATGAACTTAGACTGAAAAATCCTCAACAAAATATTTGGAAGTAGAATACAGCAGGGTGCAGACAGAGTTATATACCACGATCCAGTAGGATTTACTGCAGTAGGCAAAGCCTGCTCAACATCCAACACAATCCATGTCAACGGGCCGAAGAACAAAATTATCTGATCCTATTAATTGCTGTAGAAAAACACTTAGCAAGATCCTACACCCATTTGCCATTCAGGATGGATCTCTTGGCAAATTAGGAATACAGCTTGATAAAGAGCATTTTTTTTTTTTAAGAAAGCTTACAGATGGAAAGGAAGAAATAAAACTTCCTATTTACAAATGACGTGGTTGTCTATATAGAAAACCCCAAGGAATGTAAAAAAAAAAAAAAATCCTAGAATAAGTAAGTTTAACAAATTTCCAAGATACAAGGTTAACACAGAAAATCAATTACATTTCTGTACATTAACAATGAATGAGCATTAAAATTAAATTAAAAACATCATATCATTTATTATCACTTCAAAGGAAATGAAATACTTTAAAAAAGGCTCTGCCTACCAGACATTCAAAGTGATATGATTTTGATAAAATAAAATGTGATTCTGATAAAATAAATCAAATCCTGGACAAATGAGGGGCATATAATGTTCATGAATTAGGAAAGTTAACATAGTAAAATGTCTATTTTCCCCAAATTGAACTATAGAAACTACTAAATCCTGGCAAGTTTTTGGTAGACATAGACAAGTTTATTCTAAAATTTGTATGTAAGGGGCACCTGGGTAGCTCAGCGGGTTAAGCTTCTGCCTTCGGCTCAGGTCATGATCTCACGGTCCTGGGATCGAGCCCCGAGTCGGGCTTCCTGCTCAGCAGGGAACCTGCTTCCTCCTCTCTCTCTGCCTACTTGTGATCTCCATCAAATAAGTAAATAAAATCTTTAAAAAATAAAATAAAATAAAATAAAATTTGTATGTAAAAGCACAGATCCTAGAAAAAAAAATCTTGACAGACAAGAATATTGTTACAGAAATCACTTTAACCTATATTAAGGTTTGTTAATGTATAACTACAATTGTCGAAATGGTGTGTTAATGGCAGAGGGATATGCATAGTGGGACGGGATATAGAAACTAGAAATATCTCCCACAAAAATATGCTTGAGTCATACTTGACAAACTTGCAAAAGCTGTCAGTATTAGAAAAATTGAGCATTCAAAAACCAAAAAGAAATACCACTGACATAAACCTCATATCTGAAAAGAAAAACAAAACCAAAACCCCTCAAAATTTACTAGGTCTTAAATGTAAAGTTACAAAACTTTAAAAAATATATATAGTAGAATATTTGGGGGGGTCAAGGCTTAGCCAACAAGTACTTATAATTGACATCAAAAGCATGATTCTCAAAGGAAAAATGGATCAATTGGTCTTTATCAAAATTTAAAAAAAATTTTGTTGTGTGAAAGCCCTTCTGAAGAAGATCAAAGATAAGCTACAGTCTGGGAAGAAGGATTTGTAAGCTGCATTTCTGAAAGACTGATAACTGGGATAGATAAAGAACTTTCAAAATTCAACAGTAAAGGAACAGCTCAACTCAAAAAAGGGCAAAAGATACAAAGAGACATTTGGCTGATAAAAATACATGGATGGCAAATAAACGCGTGACAGGATTTTCGACATCACTAGCCATTAGGAATGTGCCAGTTAAGACCACAGTGAGGGATCGCTATTTACCTATTAGAACAGGTAAAATGAAAAAATAAATAAATAGCGACAATATCAAGTGTTGGTGAGGAATTACCGAAAGCGGGTGACTCACACCTTGCCGGTAGTGTGTAAAGGGGCATGACCTGCTCTGAAGTTGTCTGGCTGTGTTGTATAAATGTAACCATGCAATGAACAAAAATCCCAATGAATGCACTCAAGCATACATCCCAGAGAAATTAAAACGTATTTTCACAGATAAATGTACAGAGCAATTTTATTTGTAAGAGCCAAATAACTGAAAATGGTTCAGACGTATTTCATCAAATGGATTGATAGGTAAACTACAACTTTGAATTCGTCTTACTCAGCCGTGCCTAATAAAAATTTGTTGATACATGCTCGATGAATCTCCAGGGAAATACAGTGCGTAAGTGAAAAAAAGTAAGTCGATTCTAAAGTATTACATAATACATTATTCCATTTATATAACTTTTTGAAATGACAGGATTTTGGAAATGAAGAGATTAACAGTTGCCAAAGACTTAGGAAGGAGGCAGGGAGGGAGGATAGGTCTAGTTAGCAAAGGGCAAAAATGACTAATCCCTGTGTTCAGTTCTTGGTTGTGGTGGTGGATCCGCAAATATACACATGGGGTAAAATTGTAAAGAATCAAACACACACACACACTCACAAGTACAAGCACAACTTAGGTAATCTGAATGAGATGAATGGGTTGAATGAATGTCAGTAAGTTTGTTGTAATATTGAACTATAGTTTTGCAAAATATTAACCATGGGTAGTATTTCTTACAACTGCATGTGAACCTACAATCATCCCAATAAAACATTTCAATGGAAAAACACAAACAACTCAACAGACTAAAGCAAAACTTTTTTCAGGGGGCCTGTCTGAATGGGACTCAATTGTTCTGAGCCCAAAGAATATGCAGTCGGTAGAAACAGATGTGTACCCAACATCTGCCTATAAACACAAAACTCAACCTTGGAAGTTTGTTCAAACACTATTCAGGCTCCCTTCCTGCCTGCATTGGTTTACTTCGCACATTGTTCTAATTAGAGAGCCGTTTCCTCCACACAGCTGTCCTCAATTTAACAAACCTCAGTGACGTGCACAGAGACAAAACAGCCCTTTTCATCTTCGGTGAAGACATCTCTCCCCGAAGCCTAAGAGTTAAATTTCTGGACAGTTTTTATGAGGATAATGCAAACTACAAAACACTTCTAACAAAAAGATAACACGCCGCACTAGAAAAAAAAAATTATTCTATAGACTAAATAGTGAGCCACGCCTTACGGATCCTTCCCATAAATTTCTAAACTTAACAAGTACAAATTGAGCAAAAACATGTTGAACTGAACTTTGAACCCTGTGAATTAACTTTAGAAAATATAAAGACTCGAGTTTTATTCTTGCTTTCATTTCTGTCTTTATGGCAACTTCTCTGTTATAAACATGCTTGTGGGTTGTTCATGATGATAAATGTAGGACGGTGTATGTTCAGTTTAGAAACCAAGAGAGACACAAGGTAAAATACAGAGAAGGAAATGACCTTGAGCATAGTTCTACTACACAAAAGTAACCTTTGTAGAATTCTATTTTAATTCTTCCAGGCATTTATTTTATTCGCCTATGTGTAGATTTCACTGACTCATAACTACACACAGGTCTGAAGACCATCCTTGATGAATTTTTGCAGGCATGTGTGCTCTGGAACCATGTCCCTGATCCCAATAAAGAACACTTCTAGGCTGTCAACCTCCAATCTGGGGTAACCACTGTTCCGACCTCCACGCAATGCTTGTTTGGGGATGTCATGCAAGTGGGGTGTAGGCTTTTGTGCGTGGTTACATTATCTCAGCGTAAGGTTAGTTAGGTTCATGCCCTTACAAGTAAGAGCAGTTCGTTCTTTTCCCCGACTGTGGTAATATCCCCTGCGCCCCCGTTCATATACAAGAGTTTATTTATTCCCCTCCTGGGAGGGATATTCAGGATGAGTCCAGGGCAGGGCTGTTGTGAACAATGCTGCTTTAATATTATGTCTTTTGGCAGACATTGGGCACATATCTGGGAGTGGAATTACTGAATCAGAGGGTATGCATATGTTCAGTTTTAGTTGACACTGCC
Source organism: Neogale vison (assembly GCF_020171115.1). Lineage (NCBI taxonomy): Eukaryota > Metazoa > Chordata > Mammalia > Carnivora > Mustelidae > Neogale > Neogale vison. Next base: position 144,329,912 of record NC_058102.1, read on the forward strand.
AATTTTTTGAAAGTTCCAATGGCTTTCCATCCTTGTGGACACCGTGTGTCCTTCTAATTTTAGTCAGTCTGGTGGTAACATAATTGTGAGCCCAAACAGGAACATATTGAATCTGGAGACTTGTATCTTGTGCATTACATCATACTAATTCATGTGGATTTACTCCTTATCCTTAAGAAATCCCAAGTCTTGACCTTTGGGTATTATGATCTCTGCAACCTTGATTAGCTACAAAAACAAAAGCAAAAATGTCTTCTAGAAAACGGTCACAAAAATGTATAAAGTAATCACATATTGTGGGAGTTTAAAGTCACTTAATATAAGAAACACTGAGTTTATGTGTTATGAGGTGGTATGTGTTTGGGTGTATATTTAAAGTAATCTGAATATCCTGTAAAAAAGGCAAATTTTATTTTAAAAAATTGCCATGATTTGGTTGTCCTTAATATATATGAAACAAGAGTTTTTGAAAGAACGACACTTTAACGGTATTGTCCTTTACGTTAGAACATGGTGATTCTATAATGATAGTAAGGTTATACAAATATAAATTTGTTGTAGAACACATTTTAATCTTTTTAATTTTTTTGCTGTGTAACTCTATTTTTCTGTGACCATCTATATTGTATTCTACCATGAAAGTAATAAAAAATAACTTAGAATATTCATTTAGAACCTGATCTTCATTTAGAACCATTTAGAAACTAAAATCTGATTACTAACACACCATATTAAGAACTCTATTTATATCCTTACTATTATATTATATTACTATTATGCATGCAACATTGTGTCGCTATTATTTTCTTTCTCTTCTTTTTATCTTTGCTTTTCTCTAGCTTAGAGATTTCTCCTCTTTTTTCTCTCTGTGGTTTTGTTTTTGTACACATAGAACCCATTTTCTCTACTGCTAAATAACTCCTACATGTTGAAGAGGATACAAAAGGGGTTATATAGAAATCAGCTCCAACCTACAAGCACAGACTTCTTCGGATTTTTCTCTTGGGAAAGGTGTAGATATAAACATACATTTTTATTAACTTGCACATTTCAGAGCTGTCGGACTCAATCATATAATCTAAGCAGGAGAGGAAGTGAATGATAAATCCGGACGTTTACTAGCTCATGCTAGGGTTCTCCTCATAGTAAAAGGTGCTGGTAATTACCTTTGAAGCCATCGGTGGCCTGGGCCCCTCTAGCTCGGTGTGTGTATTTCATCAATGAACTGTCTGTTCCCATCACTGGGAAGCCCAGAATTAGTTACAGTTGTCTCCTTTCCTTTTGATATTCACCTTGATTCAGAGATGAGGCCAAACCTACATTTTCGCTGATTGGAGATACTGCAGAAAACACCACTTGGTTTTATTCCCGAAGATTGTGATGTTCGTCACCTCTCCCATCTGGTTAAATTGCATGTTTTCTCTGCCAACCCAGGCTCTTCCCTACTTCTCTTGTGGATGACGCCTCTCCCTGACCCCCATCATGCTCTCCCCAATAAAGACAAACTGCAGGAAAAAGAAAATAAACTATAGTTCTTGAAAGTTGGAAATGCATTCAAACCTTTGGCATCCTGGAGATTCTGTAAATGATTTTTTAGGAATGCAACTGTTTGATATCAATCAGATTCATCAAATACAGTATCTTTGTATAAATAAAAAGAAACATTTTGGTCAGTCACCCAGATATTTTGTCTACCGGGTAACCCACGATAAAGCTTAACATAATATTTTAAGGTGTGGAAACCATACTTTATGTGTTCCCACATACGCAACTTCCAAGAAAACTGGAACAAGAAAAACAAGCCGAATGAGATCGGTTTGTCTCAGGCACATGATGCTATAGTGTCACAAGCTTTGTAGGCTCTGGGACACTTGGCTGAGAGTGTATTTTCATAGCTGTCGGATGAATATTCATCATAGATCTAGCTCAGAAGGCCCACTACTGAGCGCTATCTTCTCCCTTGGGTTACTCCCATTTCTGCTCGGGCACGGGAACACCGCGAGGCCTCACTGCCGGCAGCCAAGGAGCACGTCCTAGACCAGTGGCTGGAAGGGCACTTGTCCCCGATGGGGTGCGGGGCTTGTTTGGAGAAAGTGCTAAAAGACTCTCTGTGGTCCAGACAATCTGCAACGTCATTGTGGAGGCAGGAGAGGAGGACCTAGAATCAGAGAAGCTTTCCCCTGGATCCCACGGTGGCTGGTGGGGACAATCTGAAAGGCTATCCTTTCGGAAAGGGAGAACTGACAAAACTGATACGGAGGCAGATTCTATGGATCTTCGAATACTGAACAAGTTTCTAGGACAGGGACTCTCATTCAGGAAACCGGAAAGTTTCAAATGGAAAACAAGTTGAGGGCTGAGTATGTGAAGGACTCAGAAGCCTCTTCCCCAGAGGGCAAACAGGTGCTAGGTAAGACAGCATTGTATCTGAAAAGGATAGGACAACTTACCTACCTTTTTTGAAGTAAGGATGAGTCCTAAGTGCTTGGGTTTGAGACTGTAAACCCATTTAAGAAGAATTCATATTAGACTGCATATCCTTGGAGAAAGTACAGAATTCTGGAAAAAGAGATGGCCAACTTGAAGACAAAGGCAGAAGAATGAAGGAGGTTGGCGTTAAGAAATAATTAGATTGAAACAGATAGAGAGAGCATTGGTGGTTGCCTGGGCTCCACGCTTTAGAGGACAGGAGTGTTATAGGTTATCTGAGTTTTCTATCTCGTAAAAACTAGAGTGTTTTACTTCACACGTACTTTTGTATTCTACAGTACCTTTAATCTGAAGAAAAATAAATACGTATGGATTATAATACTGGTAATTTGAGGGGTGGTGCCAATCTATGGAAGCTAGTTCTTCTTTTCATGGGTTCATCACACAATTTAAAGATTAACAAACCGGTCTGTAGAGGAGGTCACATGATTCTGCCGGTTGGAGATATGGTCCGAGAAACAGGCAGAGATGGGTGAACCACCACACTTGGTCAGCAAATAGAAGTTGGGATCCTGCAGAACCCTCCCTCCTCTCTTCCCAGGAGACACATCTGAAAAGTTCCAAGTGTGTTGGTTTGTTTCTTAAGGTGTTCTCATATCTGACCTCCCTTCCCACCATCTCCAGCAAGATCGGGTTTGTCACAGCCTTTTCCCCGGGGGGGGGGTTTTGTTGCCTTCACCTGTACCCGTTCCTCTCCTTGGACCCATCATACATATCATTATCAGATTTGTGTCCTGAAAATACTGCTGACCCATAGATTGCTGAATCGCCATTACCTTTCTGTCTGGAATTTTTTTTTTATTATGTTATGTTAATCATCATACAGTACATCATGAGTTTTTGATGTAGTGTTCCAAGATTCATTGTTTATGTATAACACCCTGTACTCCATGCAATCCACACCTTCCTTAATACCCACCACCAGGCTCACCCATTCCTCCACCTCCCTCCCCTTTAAACCCTCAGTTTACTTCTCAGAGTCCACAGTCTGTCTGGAAATTTTTAATCCATTTTAGTGATCTAGATCATCGTACCTCATTTTGTAAATATTTGATATTTTGGCTTGATATCTCAATTATCTACTGACCAGGAGAGACACTTGGATTTTCTTGGATTTTTACCCAAGAACCATCTTTACCCAAACATTTCCAGGTACTGACTCTGGTCTCCCTCAGCCTTCGGAGCAGAGAGGAGTCAGCATGGGCAGAGGAAACCACTTAGCCAGAAGACTGATGGGATCGCATAGAACCCGAGCAGCTCAGGGAGAACACGAGGTGGGTGGGCTTCTATCTTTGGCCAAATCACAAGGCTGGTTAGTAGAAGACTAGTCAGTGAGACAAGAGAATGTGAGCGTACAGTTGTCTGTTATATGTGAGCCCTACAGAGCTGACCAGCGTCTGTGGAGAGGGAGCTCTCTGGCGCCATCCCACAGGTTCTCACAGATGCTCATCTGCATCAACATACGCATTCATAGTCACACAGAACTAAAGGTTCTCTTTCTTTCTATCCTCTTTTGAAAACATCTGGGTCTCCAACCATGACCTCCGTCAGAGCAGACAATAACGACCTCTGTAGAGTCTCTCCAGTCTACCTCGCTCTGTACGTAAAGTAGAACGTCACCTCAGCAGAGCTATCCTGTTGGAGATGGTGGTCCCCCAGGTCAAGATGCCCAGTGTGGTACCGGTCCAGACTTCCCCTGATGAAAATTCCAGTACCAGGTGGTTTCTGTAAGGGTTGCGTAAGCATTATTACATCTGTCTCAAAACAATGTACAGGGGGCACCTGGGTGGCTCAGTGGACTAAAGCCTCTGCCTTCAGCTCAGGTCATGATCTCAGGGTCCTGGGATCAAGAAGCCCTCATCAGGCTGTCTGCTCAGCGGGGAGCCTGCTTCCCTCAGCCCCCAACCCCCACCCCGCCTGGCTCTCTGCCTACTTATGATCTCTGTCAAATAAATAAATAAAATCTTTTTTTTTTAAGCATGTACAGAACCACTTCTGACTTATTGTATCATAGTCCATGTGCTCTAAGCAGCAGTTGGTGTAAAACTCCCCCATCAGTGGTTTTTTAAAATATTGTGATAATTTTGGCTCTGTTGCTTTTTCCAGTGAAGTCTTCATTTCCTCAGATTTTTAAGTTGATGTTTCTAAAATGTTTGAACTTGAGCACAGTAATGGGTTGCAATGTTTGGATGAAGAGCGGTGTACATTTTTAAAAACAGAATTTGGTCTTTCATTCAAATTTGGTCTTACTACAGCATGTAACCACTTTCTTGAATGGTCAACGGGGTGTTGATTCTAATCTGCATTTCATGGTTGTTGCCATGAGTGTGACAAGCCCAAATGAAGAACTGATCACAGTGTGAAGATGTTTACTCTCACAGGAATGTCTTCAGTGTCTAAGTGTGAGCTGTAAATGTTTTAAATTAAGCATTTAAATGTTATAAATGTTTTAAATGTTATAACTAATTTTGTGATTCTAGTACATGCTTTATCAGCGTGCAAGACCAGCGAAGTGTTTTTAGAATAAGTTTATCTCTATTTTCAGTGAAATGGTAAAGAATTATTGCTGGTAGAAAGGAACATGGATATTTTAGCATCACATGGAGGTTGAAAAAATAGTGTAAGTTACTCACCTTTTAAAGAAGATAGATGGGAAACAAACTCATGAAAAGATGCTTAGCATCACATGTCATTAAGAAAGTACAAAATAAAACAAGAATGTGATACCACTACCCCGAGGTGAGAATGGCAGAAAACCAGATCACGACAGCACCAAACACTGGTGAGGAAGGGGGAAGAGGCACTCCCACTCACTCCCGGGGGCGGGCGGGGAGCAAAATGGGGCAGCGACTTTGGAAGACGGTCTGACTGTTTCTTGTGAAACTGTGAACTTACTCGGAGGCATGTCCTTCACTAGGTGAATGTTAAAAACAAACAAAACCAAAAAGAGACTGTGGTCCATCCAGACAATGGAGTATTACTCAGCACTAATAAGAAATGCACTCCCAAACCATGAAGAGACACAGAGGAATCGTAAACGCCTATCAGCAGGAGGAAGCAGCCGGTCTGAAAAGCCCATACATGTATGATCCGGCGGTATGGCATTCTGGAAAAGGCAAAACCATGGAACGGTAAAGAGATCAGTGGTTGCCAGGTGTGGGATGATGAGTGGAGTAGATGAGTTCTCAGAGCACAGAGGATCTTAGCGCAATGAAGCTATTCTGTGTGATACTACAATGGTGGGTGTGTGTCATCACACGCTTGTGGAAACCCATGGAAAACACAACACCGAGAGTGGTCCCTAATGACAATTATGGATTTTGAGTGTTAGCGGTGTTTCACTGCAGATTCGTGGGTGTAACAAATGTGCCATGTGCTGGGGATGTTGACAGAGGCTGGGTGTGGATGGGGGAGAGGGCTACCTGCGAAATCCCTGTACCTTTCCTCCAATGCTGCTGTGAACCTAAAAGTGCCCTAAAATTAAGGCTTATTTTAAAATTAGCACAAGTACATAAAAATATCCTTCCTAGAGTTAAATAACAGTACACGAAATGGTGTTTTTTTTTTAATCCACTGATCGTGAACCTTCCCTGCTGTCCAATATTCCTTACAGAGTTGTTAAGAAATTAAATGGGTACACTACTTCAGAGTATTTGTGAAGGTAATTTTCTTCCCTTATTAACAGTTTTATCCAGCTTGCATTGCATCCCATACCTAAAAGTGCTTCCAGTTTGTTCTGTTTTCAGAAGACTCCGCGAGTCTGAATAGCGCAGGCAGCAGAGTCCCAACAGTCCGTTTTCCTCCAATGACATCCAGTCTTCATGCTGCCTAGTGATCGCGGCTTCTTAGGGCACCTGCTGCCGGTTAAACACACATGCAAATTAAGTTTCACCAGAATGATTTCCTTTCTTTGCACCATCATCATCATAATTAATACGTAGTTACATTATTACATTATTGTGTAACGTCATCTGTGATCTCGTGGACTGATACGGTACGTTCTGCTCTGGGGCCTTTGGAAGTTGCATAGAGCAAGGCCAGCCTTGCAAGATGCGGGCTGCAGAGGGCTTCGGCGTCCCGGGAAGCAAAGGCTGGAGAGTCCCTCATGCTGCTCTCTTTTGCCGAGTCCTGAGTGCACAGAACCGCGAGGTACCGTAACACTTCTTCCCCTCTGGGGCAACAAAATGTTAACACAGCGTCGGAATGAGCAGAGCCTCTTTGTTGCTGGCTAAAGATGAATTTCCAAGTTTTGCCATACTTGGCATGCACTGTTGTGTAGCTTTGCAGCATTGTGCCATTTTCAGCGTCCTGGTGTCATTCAATTTCATCTCTGTTGTTTAGAAATGACCTGAGGGGCCCCTGGTGGCCCAGAAGGTGCAGCATTTGACTCTTGATTTCAGCTCAGTTCATGATCTCGGGGTCCCTGTGGAGCTCTACACTGGAGTTGGCTTGTCCCTCTCCCTTAGCCCCTTGGCCCTCCCCCTGCTCGAACAAACAAACGAGTAAATAAGTAAAATCTTAAAAAAAAAAAAAAAAAGAAAGAAAGAAAGAAAGAAAAATGCCCAGAGTTCTCATCCTCAAAGGATATTAGAAGATTGACTTAGCACCAAATACAGAGCTTCAAGAACCTCTGACCCCTCCCAGGCAGGGGATGATGCTGAATTTTAAATTCCCCATCACCTTCCCGTGTACCTGCCTCACAGGCCTTTTCTGGGGTAGAAGCATTGACCAGCCCTGGACCGCACCAGTGTCTGGCCCACTTCTCACTCTGACTGGTGGGAGCAGAGGAGGAGATCTCTCAGGAACATGCTCTGGCCTGATTTTGTACAATGCTAGCCTTACAACTCCCTGCCCCTATAGAAAGCCTTCTGTCTGTGCAGCTGCAAGTCACAGGAGGTCATCCCGACAAGGTCTAGACTTGATTCCCTGGTTGTCCAGCAGGAGTTAGGAGAGGTGGGCTGTATTTTTTAATAGTGTCACTTTTTGAGATACGAAAGACGTATCTAATCGATAAGTATTATTCTTTTCACTGTACACTTTTTGATATATAATATACCTGATATGACACTCTTCAGTCTGCTTTTCCATTCCAGATCGAACGCATCAAAATACCCCTTTCAGTTAGCCCACATTTCAAAATCGGCTTAATACATACTTTTACAAGCCCATGGATAACATCCTCAAATGATGGTTTGCAACATTTTTATACCGAAAAGGTTTCCAGACATATTTATTTATTATAGTTTATTAATTCTGAAATATGCCATATATTTCAAACATACCAAAATGGAAAGTACACATAATGAAGGTATGGTTTAAGGCATACCTCACCGCAAAGCCTTAGAAACAATCTCACCAAGGTTAGTGAAGGCCCCAATGGCATCTCTAAACACCATCTCAATGAATCCTAAAGTCTGTGTGTATCATTACTTTGCTTCATATTAAAGGTTTACTCCACGCATATCCCCACATAATGTATAATTAGCCTTGACTATATTTTAAATATAAAAAAAATGAAATCCTGCAGTATTTTTCCTTTTGTAACTTGCTTTCTTAAAATCTCACATTGCGTTGGGGGAAGTCACTCTCATGGATGTGTGTGCTTAGTTCATTCATAGATAATGGTCCACTGCAGAACGATAATGTAATTTGTTTATTTTTCCTGTCAGTGCATGTTTAGGTGTTTTCAATTTTTTTCTGGTTACACAAAGCCTGAATGCCTTTTAGCCCATATGTGCAAGTTATTCTTACGATATAGAACAGAACCATAAACCTCATTTCTTTAAGCACAGCTCTAGATTCAACAGGAAATCCAAAATCATTTCCTAAAGTAGCTCTGCAAATTTATACTCCCGCCAGTGAGCAAGACTTGATATTGTCAGATTTTTTTAAATTCCCAAACTAGTGGTTGTAATATTATATTTCACTGGGATTGCATCTGCATTTCACTGGTGATTGATGAGCCTGAGCTTCTTTGCAAGATGTCCATTGGTTTTGTATATATGTATTTTTTCTGTAAAATTCCTTTCGGTCTCTTACAAGCTTTCTATTAAGTTATTTCCACTTTTTCCCGTATTTTTTCTAAAGATTTAAAAACTTATTTTTCATGGTCATGTCTTTTAGTACATTAAAATTGATTTTTGGGGGCACGGTGTAAAATAGAGATCTAATGTTTTCCAAATTCAGAGAAGTGTGCTATTGAACAGCTCAGGTTTTTTCCCAGGGATCTGCAAACCACCTGGCCCAGCTCTCCCTGTGGCCTGGTCTATTCCTGGACTCTTTATTCTTTTCATGGTGTGTCTTTCTATTCAAGAATCTTAATCTTGACAGCTTTCTATCAAATCTTGGTGCTTCATAAACAGAGAACTTCCACCCCCACCTCAATCGATTTCTTCGGAAATGAGCTGAGTAATATTTTTGGCCCTTCATTTTTTCATATAAGTTGATAGAATGTACCCTTCGTGAAGCAATGTCTAGGATTATGGTGAAATTACATCGACTCTAGAGAACTATTTGGAGATTGTGCAAATTTTGGGGGGATTCTAATTATGTAAAATCATGACAGAGCTCTATGTATTAGATGTTTTCAGGGACTTTTTTTGGCATTAGAAACAATTTCATAACTTTCTCCATAATTATTTCACATATCTTTTAAAATGATTCACTTTTAGATATCTTCTATATGTAGATCTTTCTTAACAATGTATCATTAAACATTTCATCCTGTTTTGTTTTTTGCTGACATCTTCCATTGTTTATTTCCACATCTGAAAGCATCACCAGTGCATCTAATTAATTCCAATTACATATTTATGTTTTGGGCTAAAGCGATCATGTCATTCCTAAATAATGGCATGTGTGTGTTTTCTTTTTTAATTCTTTTTAAATTTTTTCCCTAATTGTACTGCAGTGGCTAAGATATCAAGACAAAGGTGAAGAGAAAAGCAGACAGCCTTGTCTTGTGCACAGATTACCTGAGAGTAAAGGGAATAGTTGCATTCACTATGAAACATGAAAATTATTACCCTTTCAGGTTTTTATGGTTTTTTTGCATATAATGTTTATTGGATAAAAGAAGCTGTTATCTCTTCTCAGTTCACTCACATTTTTATCATGAACAATTGTTCAGTATCATCACCTGCTTTTTCTGCATTAATAAATGATCATTTGGCTTATTTTTGTCCATATGTTGACATAGTAAATTACCTTAATTATTTTCCTTACACTGAAAAGTTTGCTGGGATGAGAGTACATTTTTTTGATGCACTTGTGAGATGGGACACCGGTTTTGGTACTTCCATTGTGATAGTCTGGTTGTGATAGTAAGGCATCATTTGTCTCATAAATAAGACTATTTCTCCTTTTTATTTTTGCTAGAAATATTTCTGTAAGAGGAGTTTTGTTTTCTGTATGTTTGGTAGATTTTACAAAACTCACTGAGATTGTTTTCTTGGTGGAAATATTGTGAATTGCTGAGTTAATTTCTTTAATGATGCAGGATTATCAATACTTTCATTTCTTCCTGAGATAGTGTTTTGTCAGCAGGATTTTAAATATCAAATACTGGATTAAGGATTTTTAAAATTGGTGTGTTTGCTGACTTATATTTTTTATTAATTCCTAACTGGGTTGATTTCAATGTTTTGCATGGTGCAAACTTTTCACATTTATTTTAGGTGTGTCTTTTGTAAAGAGCATATGGCTAGATATTTTTAATCGAGCCTGACAATCTTTGTTTTTAACCAGATGATTCAGTTCTTTCCCGTTTATGGTGTTTACTGTATATTTAGACTCACTCCCAACATCTCATTTCTGCTGCTTCTGTGCTTTACTTTTCTTGAGGCAGCGTTGTTTGCATTAACTGAGGAACTGGCACGTCCCCATTTTTATTCTACCCTTTAAAAAGTTATAAACTCATTTTCTATTTGTTAAGGTTGCCCCAGAAATTTTAACATGCACATTTCACTTAACGAAATTGAGATGTAAGCACCGTTCCTACTACACTCTCAGATAAATCAAGAATCCTAAGTACTTTAACTGGGTCAGCTTTTGCAACTCCCGTAGAGTTGGATATAGTTTGGTCTTATTCTGGTGCCACAAATCAGACATTACTTTCCTGCTTCACACACACATTCTTCTCTTCTCTCCACACCTCCTGAGTCCACATTGTCCATCTGGAATCACTGCTTTTTTCTGAAAGACATTCTTCAAATGTTATTTATCAATGCAAATTTGTTGGTGATAAACTCTCAGTTTTTCTCTGATAGAAAATGTATTTATTTTGCCTTCATTCTCGAGTTTACTGAACAGGAAACTTCAGTTCGACAGTGATTTTTTTTTTTTTTTTCAGCATTTTGAAGAGACCATTCCGCTGAATTCTGGCATTGGCTGTTTCTGTTTGTTTACTTGCCATTCCTCTGTGGGGAGCCTATCTTTTATGTTATTCTGCAACGTTAAATACCTCACTGGCTTTGCCGCTGTACAGCTTGCCTACGAGATTTGCAGATGGGGTGTTCAGTGGGCTCGCTGGATTTGTATTTCTGAAAGAACTTCCGCTGCTGCGTCTGAATCTCGCCTTTCCTCTTGATTCTGGTTCTCCTTACAAGGTCCCAAGGTCCTTTGGTACCTGCTGGGTCTTCTCAGTCTATAATCCATGTTTCTGCCCATTTCCTTTTTTATAACTGCTCCTTTTCCCTCTTTAGGTATAACTTCATAAAATTCTTTCCCCATCCCTGATATATTTACCAGCACACTAAATTTGTTAAGATTTACGCATTTACTGGGTTTTAAAGTCAATTACTATATTCTGTTTTTAATCTCAGTGATTTTTTTTTTAATTTGTAAAATTTATGGAGTTTTTTTTTTTTTTTCCAAGCCTGCTGCATCGTTTTAGTGGCCTCTGAAACTTCGCTGAATTTTTTACGTTCATATTTTCATGCCTTCTAAACTTATTTCCTTTATGCATTTATGTCAGGAAATTAAAATAATTTTCGCATCTTTGCATGGAGCTTCGGGGTCCTTTTCTCAAGAGAAAATCTGTGGTCGTTTCTTCCAGGCCTATCCCATACACAGTTCCGAGCGGGGTCTATCTTACCAAAATAGTACATTTTCCCTCTCCGCCGGCTGCGGGATGTGACTGCTAGCTCCTCACACTTGAGGGGACCGGTTTTCCTCCTTGCGGTCACCCAGGGCCGAGACCCAGACAACAAGCTTCTTTCTCGATTTTTGTCTTGCTTACCTACAAATGTGTCCCTCTTCGGGTGTCCCCGATATAACTGCCCTGCGGGGCGGGGCGAGACGGGGGCAGAGCTCCTGCTCCCAGGTGCTCTGTGCTTCCTCTTTCTTGGTCACCGCATCTGCGAGCGCGTCTTCCAATAGTAGCGCCTGGCCCCAGCCCTCCTGCCTCTTGGAATGCACGGTCACTTATTGCTGTGGGGGGCCCCGAAGGTCGTCTGTACTTCTTGCCAATGGCCAACTCTGTGATGCATTACAAGAGATTTTAAAAAATATAATCTAGCACATTCTCTGTCTCCCACGTCCCTCTCACTCCCTGGCTTCTTCCCCTTTCTCTCTGTTGCGGGTACATACACATCACACAGATCTGTAAACTGAGTTTCTGGGGATGCTGCCTTGGAATGTTTCTGTGAACCTTCCATCAAGAGAAGTTCCGTACTCTTCAGTGAAATCCAGTAGCGTTTTTATTTTAATTTTTTAAAAGATTTTATTTATTTGACACAGAGAGTGCACGAGAGAGCGCAAGCAGGGGACGCAGCAGATGGAGAGAGAGAGACGCAGGCTCCCCGCTGAGCAAGGAGCCGGAGGTGGGACTTGATTCCAGGACCCTGGGATCATGACCGGGGCTGAAGGCAGACGCTTAACCATCTGAACCACCCAGGCGCCCCTCCAGTAGCATTTTTAATAAGTTATCCTAAATATGATTTTTGCAGGCTGTAGTTCTTGTTTTAAATGATGTACGCATTATATACATCTGGATTTCATATTTCTTTCTTTACCCATTTTTCGAAAGAAAAGCTTTTCCAGGCATACCATGGAAATGACAGCAGCAATTGCCTGTGTTAAAACTATTACCATAATACTCCAAGATCTTTGCAATCATTATCAGATCAGATTATTATTTTCGGTTAAATTTAGATCAAAAAATCTAGAAAATCTGTTCTTACTTATAGACCTTTCACATGGTTTTTATAATTACCAAAACATTGCAAACATGCCAAAAATGCAGGAAATGTTATCCGATATGCTTATGGATCCTCCTCCAAGATTAACAAGTCAGCAGCTTGCTCTGTGTCCCTCTCGCTCAGTCACACATACTGTCTCTTTCCTTCTATCCTTCTGTGTTTTTATGTATTAGTATCTTTCTTCAGAAAAAAACTGAAAAGATACAGCTAAAACGTCACATGACCCTTTCCCTCCCCATCTGCCCCAGAATTAACCGCTCTTGGAAGTTCTACTTACGAAACCTTCCCTAGCTCTGTGTCTGTGCGTCTAGCACACAACTACACATCCGTAACACAGCAGTGGGTTTTTGGTGGTTTTTTTTTTTTTAATGTATCTGCATTTTTTATCCTGTTTATATCTTTCTGTGACTTTGTTTTCTCCTCCATACTTTGTAATTGGGAGATTTCGCTCTGCAAATGCAGATCCAGTTCATTCCCTGTAGCTGCTGTATGAAATGCCGCTGTGTGAAGAAACCGTCTTATTATGCATTCACCTTCTAAGTGACAGTTCAGTTGTTTCTACTTTTCTTCTCTTTCAAACCCTGCTACACATGGTCTGTGCAGGGAAACTAGTGAACATGGGGGCGTCTATTCTCCAGGGTCCACGATTAACCTGGAGAACGGCTGGATTAGAATATATGCATTTCGGCTTTACCAGTATTACAAAATTGCTATCGGAAGCTGTTGAACCAATCCTCTCTCTCTCAGACAATGTGCAATCTTATTTCCTCCATTTGTTCTCAGTTGTTGTGATCAGACGTTCATCTGTACTGGTAGTTGGGGTACTTAATTGTGTTCTATCATGGACTTCTCTATATTTCTCTGACGGCTACTGAAACCAATCCCCTTTTAGAAGCTTATTAGCAATTCCATTTCCTTTCTGTGACTCTTTTTGTTTATTTTCCTACTTTTTAAAATAGTTTCTTTTTCTATGTATTTGTAAGAGTTCAATATATCCTGTATAATGATCTTTTCTTTTTTATGTGGACTGTAGACCTCCTTTCTAATGTGTACATTATGTTATTCAGTTGGTGATTTTATTTTTCATGGATATGGTTTGGATTTTAATAAACTCAAACTTAATCTTTTGTTTTCCTCCATATTGGTTGCTTTCTAAGATTTACCTGAAGGAAAAATTCTCCTTCCTCAAGTGGAACAAAGACATTTTCCTGCTTTTGCTTCAAAAGCACTGCAGTTTTTATGTTTGCATTGAGACCTTCAGGTTATCGGGACTTTGCGTCTCTAGGTCGTGAGGTAGGGATCTGCTCTAACATCATCTGTGATGAAGAACCAGCTCTGCCGGGACAGGCTGTGAATGGTCCCTCTTCACCTTCCAGAACACGTTCCTATATCTCAGGCTTTATTGTGTGTGGAATCCCAGTGTTCTGACAAGTCCTCTTCAGGGTTTGCTTTTCTATTCCAGTGGCCCATTTTTCCATCCCTCCACAAGATTCCTTTTCCATAGTATTTTACTAGGTAACACTATATTGTGATAGTAGTCTCCCACTGGTGGTCTTTACAGTGTCCTCAGCTGTGCATTTCTATTTGTTCGTCAGAGAAGCAGTGTCTGGAAGACTTCAGACCTTTGTCCTCACACTGACTGGTCTTGGCCAAGTTGCTTAATCAATCCATTTCTCCAAATGCAGATGACATTATTACTTCCTAGGGATTTTTGTAGGCTCAAAGGAGTTACCATATTTAAAGTACCTAGCAAAGTGCCTGGCACTTAGTAAGTGCTATCAAATGTTAGGTTTTTAAAATCATTTTTCTCTGTATTTTCACAGGCATATTAATACTATTTCACATGTATGTTTGTACATGTTTATCATAGAACCTGTTAGGATTCTGATAGAATGAATATTGAAATTATAGCTACCTTGAGAGAGAGTATTTTTACAGAATTGTTGTCTCCAGACATGTATGGAATTTACTCTTTATTCACTTAGATCTTGTTTTATACCTCTCAGTATTTTTTGTTCAACATAAAATCTTTCAGTTATATGTATTTCTATGTACAGCTTTTGTGCTATTAGATTAGAGCTTTCAAAAATCACTTTTTCCAATTGTGTTAGTGTTTGCAAATGCTATTAATTAATGCACATTGATTTTATCCTCTGCCAGAATGGATACAATTCCTTTATTAGTTCTAATAGGATTCTGTAGCTTATTTTTAACTTTTCAAGTAGAAAATAATATGTTTGGTAAAATAGTAAGATTTTCCTATTCTTTTCCAATCTTCATAACTGTTACTTAATTTGTGGATGTTATTGCATTATCTAGACCTTCTGGAAAATGTTAAAAAGAAGCTCTGGTAATGGACTTGTTTATGACTTGTCTTGTTCTCAATTTTTAATAGAAACAATTCTAAGATTTCAGCATTAAGTAGTGTGGTTTGCTCAGACGTTGGGAATGCACCATCCATGAGTTAAGGAAAACGGTCTCTTCCAAACCTCCATCCCTTAACTCCTTAGAACACCTGCCAGAAGAGTGCATAGGTGTTAAATTTTATCAAAGGTTTGTCTTAATCATAAAATCTTTCTTTATCCAAGATTTTTTTTTTACCATATTTTAGTCTTCCAAATCTGTTAATGAGCTTGCTGATGTGAAAGGTGGCTTGCTGTTGTTTGGGGGAACAGGGATTCAGAGATTGTCTGCAAGGGTAGCTTTTGGATCAAAGTAAGGGCAATTTAGGTGTTAAATTTGTTTAAATACTTAACCATTGGTTTACTGAAAAAAATCAGATTTTTAACCATAAGGTAAATGTATTTTTGTAGCTTAATTAATTAAATACCTTTAAACATTTCAAACTATGTTTGTAAATGTAATATATTCAAATTCATTTTTAATCATCTCAATTGCCTGATAAATTTGCATTCCCTAGCTCACAAGTAATATTAAGGATCTAATAAACTAATAAAGACAGCAATTTTTAATTTCTCTTATCTGTTTCAATACCATTTATAAACGTAACAAGATTTCAAATCATAACATAATAAAAATGTTTCACTCACATCATCTTAAATTGGATTTAAAATGTCACCTTGTTATATATTCTAGTATGATAAGAGATGAATTTAAATTCTTAAAATACACATTTCTTCTATATTTATCAGAGTTTCTGATTCTATAAGTTTAATTCACTTTCTCTCCATGAAACCCATAATTAATCAGGGTAGATAGAGATACCAAACCAGCAGGGAAAGACTTGTATCATCTTAAAGTATTACAGGGTTACTTTCCCAAGAGAGTTATGGGTATTACCCCAGTTTGAGGTTGTTCAGTGTCAGATCCGGGGTTTTCCTTCTCGCCTCCATGCTCTTGATTCCCAACCCTTTTCATGGTCACAGGCCTTGCACTTACCCCATCGCCAAGTCTGAGTTACAGTATTTCAAAAATTGCAAATTTCCAGCTGATTGGATAATTGCTTCTAAGTTGTCTATATGATTTCTGGTCACTGAGACCTCTCTGCAATAAACAAATAAATGTTTGATAAATGTGGGCTCTCGCTTGTATCTCTGAATTGCTGTCCCATTTATTAAGGTTATTCTATGAGAGTAGAGACTTAAACTGACAGAATTTCTACTCTTAACTCATATTTAGTTTGATATTATTGAAATTGACCATGTTGTGCGATCCTTTTCTAAAATGTTGGTTGGCCGGGTGGCTGGGTGTCTCAGTTGGTTACTCAGGTCCTAATCAAGCCCCACACTGGGCTCCTTGCTCAATGGGGAGTCTTCCTCTCCCTCTGTTTGTAGCTACCCCTGCTTGTGCTCTCTCTCTGAAAAGTAAATAGGCAAATAAATAAATAAATAAAATCTTTTATAAAAATTTATTGAATCAGTATGCTAATGTATTTGTTTATTTATTTGTATTACGTTAGGTTAGTCATTATAGTACCTCATTAATTTTTGATGTAGTGTTCCATGTATGCTAATTTTTTTTTAAGATTTTATTTATTTATTTGACAGAGACAGAGATCACAAGTAGGCAGAGAAGCAGGCAGTCGGGGGGAAGCAGACTCTCTGCTAAGCAGAGAACCTGATGCGGGACCCGATTCCAGGACCCTGAGATCATGACCTGAGCCGAAGGCAGAGACTTAACCCACTGAGCCACCCAGGCGTCCCCATGTATGCTAATATTGAATGCAAGAATTTTACATTCACATTTGAAAGTGAGATTGTTCTGGAACTCTTCTTACACTGCGCTATCTTTCTTGGTTTGAAATCAAGGTCATTTGAGCCGTGGTTAATGAGTTGGGGAGATTTTCTATCTTTGTTCTCTCTCACTTGTCGAGTTTGTATAAAATTGGGACTACCTTCCGAAGATTTGGAAAATATTACTTAAGTCTCTCTGATACTAGAGTTGAGGGATACATTTTTACCTGCTAATCTAATTATATGGATTCAAAAGCCTGTTTCAATCTTTTACTTCTTCTCTTATCCTTTTTGTGATTTATGTATTTTTGAAGTTCATTTTATGTAAAAATTTTAATTTGTCAGTATAACTTCTTCATATAAAATACATATTTCATTTTTTAAAAAGATTTTATTTATTTGAGAGAGAGAGATCACAAGTAGGTAGAGAGGCAGGAAGAGGCAGAGGGGGAAGTAGGCTTCCTGCTGAGCAGAAAGAGCCCAATGCAGGGCTCGATCCCAGGACCCTGAGATCATGACTTGAGCCAAAGGCAGAGGCTTAACCCACTGAGCCACTCAGGGGCCACCATTTTCCATTTTTATACATATGAGTTACATGCAATAATTTCACTTCTATTGTTATTTACATACAGCTTTTCTTTATTTTTATTCTTCAAACTTTTAAGAGTTTATCTTTTTTCACACCTTGTAGTATGTAAATTCTCTGACCCTTAGAGTAAATTTTCTGACCCTTTCTATTGATACACAGTTTTCTACTTCATTTATTATGCTCTCATATTTATTCTGTGAAGCATTCTGGATTTCGAGGTTTACTTATGGTAGCAAATTTTACTTTTTTGTCAAAAATTTTGCTTAGTAATTTTGTTATTCTTGTTTCCTAATACATGCATTTAGTGGAAACTTATTTTTCTCCAGATACAAATTTAGCTTACCATATGAATTTTTTTTATACAGTGCCTACATTGTTTTACAGTATTATTTTATTTTTACTGAGATGGTGTTTTTGGTCAATGAATTATTTAGAAGAATTTTATAATTTCTAAATTATTATTTTTGTTATTATTATTATTATGGATTTCTTCTGTTAAGTAATCTAGGTTTAGATAAAAATTCTTTCTGGGTAAGATCTTCTTTTTTTGTCGTTTACTTTCTGTGTACAAACTCTGTGGCTCTGACCTTTGTTCTGACACTGTTTTCTCTCTTCTTGTTTTGCAGAACTCCACAGACACAAATGATGAACTATTTCATCCCACAGTTCATGGTAGTTTAAATTGCCATTTAAGTTACCGTAACAATTTAAGTTACCTGCAGGTTCATGTCCTTTTCTTGTCCTCCCGCTAATATTGCCTGGTGTCTGTCTGCGCCGTTTCCCTGTCTTCTTCTGAGTCTCTCCTTGACTGTATTATACCTGCTTTTAGAGCTCTCCATTAAGTTTCGAAGGCTGTATTTTTTAATTTAAGTGCTAGTGGGTTTCACTTAATCTTTTTTCACTGTGACTTTTTTTTTTTTTTTTAGGATTTTGATTATATTTATCCCTTGAAACATTTTAGTTACAGTCTTTGGTTTGAAGTGGCGGGGGTGGGGTGGGAGGTTGGGGTACCAGGTGGTGGGTATTATAGAGGGCACGGCTTGCATGGAGCACTGGGTGTGGTGAAAAAATAATGAATACTGTTTTTCTGAAAATAAATAAATAGGAAAAAAATATTCTTCAAATTTCCATTTTTATTATTTCTGATTACTGGATTTAAGTCTTGACTTTAGTTTTGCCTGCTATCACTCATGTCCTGTTGTGTAACTCGTGGAGGGAGGCTCTTTTCTGCAATGGGAAACCCTCGTGGCCTGCATTGTGAGCATCTCTCGTGGTGGCGTTTTATTTACTTTTGCCAAGAGCTCCAGGCAAGCAACTGGCCTGGGAATAATTCTTGGGTTCTTGTCGTAGTTTGATGGTTTCTGGACCTTGTGGGTAGCATAAATAGACCTCCTCAAAACATATTCCAGGTGCATACTTATGGTTTCAAATTCTACCAACTCTTTTTTTTTTTTTTCTTTCCCAGGACTCAGGCTGAGAAAAGCCGCAGTGCTGTCTCCTGTGCACACATTTTATATGATCTTAAAAAAAAAAAGTGTACTGATGCTTTTGCTCATAATTTCATAGTATTTCTTCCTTTTATCATTACATTCACAGTGTTGGACACAAATCTATAGATGTCTCTTGACCTGACCGCAAGCTAAAATCATTACAACTACTAGAATATCCAAAATGCTAATGATCTGCTTATGTCTACCAAGCCCCTAGTGACTAATGCGATTCTAAAAGGTTTTATATTATTCCACTTCTATTTCATTTATATTAACACATTGGTTAATGGAATCTGTGTACTGATTGCCCTGACAGTAAGGGAGTAGTTGGGGTGCTCCAGAGGCAAGAGGAACTTCAGAAGCCAGAGGGGAATCATTGTCCACTCTACCACACAGCGGCTCACTGTAGATTCAGTTCATGCAATACTGGGATGTCCGAAACCTTTATAAGTAGGAGCTGGAAGAGTGTTATTGTGTTGTCAGATACTTTAATTATTATAGCGGCAGCATGTGAGAGTCAGGATACAAAGCCACCGGATACTACAAAGACGGAATTTAGAAAATTGGCCATTTCCCAACTTTTTTCTTAAAAAAGCCACATTTTCACCACTTTATAATGACACAGCCATATATAAGATAGTATGTTGGTTCCCATGCCTGAGAATACATAAAATAAATTGTTTTTTTTTTTCCTTAATCCTAAAGCACATTTATTTTAGTAAGTGATGAAGTCTTACTCATTAAGAAATGCATAGCTTCCTAAGTAAACATTTCCTCTCATCCCAGGGAGAAATGATTTCTTGCCTTCGGCCAAACTGGTCCTTATAATTCCTCTTTCAGATCTTTCTAAGTGTCAAAACCAGCCTGGGAAATGCGTCTCAGAGCCGGCGAAAGCTTGGCTCTCACACCAGACGCAGCCTACAGTCAGAATTTGGTGATAGAAAGAAGAATTAAGCAGCAGTGAGGAAAAACCACAGGTGCTCCAACCGCAGGGGCTCGGGGAGCCAGGCCCCCCCTCCACCCTGTGGGAGGCCGCACTGCTTGGCAAACACCCAAGTACAGCTTGGCTTTCCTGCTGCTTAGATATCTGGCGTGTCCCTTTCTTCCTTCATAGCATGCTCTTCTAGGATCAAGGAGGCAGTTTAATAAGTCTGTAAAGCCCTGGGGCCATCTTGGTAGCTGTATAGGATGGCCGAAAGGGCCCCGGGGCAGGTGTGGGGCTGGGGCAGCGGACTTTCATCTTCTGCCTTCCGGAACCTCCCGCGTTTACTGTGTCCCCTGCTTTTTCAGAATCCTGCTTCCCTGCTTGGTCTAGATGTCTGCTTGCTTACCAGCTGCAAAGATTCTAGGTTCTAAGTTATATTTCCTCTCTTACCACACACACACACATATTAAACTTAATTTTATAAAAAGTGAATTATTTGGTCCTATGTTAATAATTTGATAAGCCTAAAAATCTTTTCAACTTTCTCTCAACTTTTGTTAAGTCCTGTGAGCACTTATTATTACAATATGTCAGAATCCTTTCTTCCTGACTCTTACTCATGGAGACTCATGAAAGAGATGCACCAAGATAGGCATCATCCCAGCAACTAGGGCAGGTACCAGATCTGGGCACACTGAGAGATGAGAAATGCTATAAAAATAATGCCAGCATTTAAAGAGCTAGAATTTTAGGTTAGACACATCCACATAAATAAGAATTTTGGGCCAACAAGATATGATCAATGAGAAATGAGATTAGAATCAGTTATGGTTGGAATGAAGAGTTGCTGGTGAAAAGGAGCATTTGCCTCAAATAATTTTGAGCCAAAAGGAACAAAAACCAGGAGAATCAGAGGCTTCTGGAGGCCAATAAAATTGAATCAGTTCCTGTGTTCAGACATAGCCTGAAATAAAATGCAGCATCGCGTTTAGCCAATACTGGAAATAAAAGAATACAACTCTCACAAATGGTTGCTTGCCTGCCTCATGAGAAACTGGCCTTTGTCCTTCCGGTCTAGTACAGATGTATACAATCTGCTCCCAGTCCCGTTGTGCGTATATATTCAGTGATGAGTTAATTTTCACTGCATTAGCAGGGGTGCCTCTGTTTCCAGGTTAGAGTCTCTATCCTGCCTAATTTCCTTTTCATGGATTTTAACCTGCCCTCCTATCTCAGAAGCAAAACTTACTGGAATTGACAGGCTAATGCAATGAAAAAGGAAATTGCAATGTCTTCAAATACACAGTCAAACCATCCTTGAAGAGTTACTTCAAAATAAAGCCTAGAAATTTGTTTTTCACTGTATTGCTAGCTTGGTAAAATTTGTGAGCCAGAATAATATTCCAGACCCAATTCCATTGGCCCTCCTGTTAGCTATCTGATGTCTGGTGCATATGGTAACACACACACACACAGACATCCACACCCACAAAGTCACAAAAATAACCTGGCCATTTATTCTAGTGTGACACATAAGTCAGTTTGGTAAGACAGGCTTAGTTTTTGATTATCTGTGCTAGCAGAGTGGCTGCTGCAGAGTTGGACTGTACACATTGGAAACCTAGGTTTGAGGTCTTTTCCACTGGTGACAGGGAGGCTAACACTGACTTCACTTCAGCTCACTTACCAGCTCACTCATCCAAAATGGGGATAACAATGGTATCTTCCTCATTGATCGCCGAGAGACCTTTCCCATATCAATGTGTTGAGAGCGGAACTGAGACCATCCGCACCATAGTACATGTACTTAATTTTACATCCCTATAGACCTCATCATAAGAGTGAGTTTAAGGCTGCTAACAGCCATGTCTGGCGTTATGTCAGCTCCCAGTGAATAGGAGTGATAATTGCTACTAATTGAAATACAACAGCATCTGGTGTTCCTTGAATTTATGCTCTTTTAAACAATGGGAAGCACAAAGAATAACATAAGAAGAGAAAACAATGTTCATTGTCTCATCGTGCTTTCCCCAGCATCTGGCCCTGAGACAGGGAGCCGCATACAAGCTAAGAGAGGAGGTGTCCTCCTTCGCCCATGACGTACATTTCCTGCTTGGAGAGTGGAGGTAAGAACCGCGTCATTTTAGACCGTCTTTCATCGTGTATCCTGCTGTAGTTGGAATAGGAATGAGAGAGCAAACAAAGGGATTATGATATTATCTACAAATTCCTTTCTTAGAGAAGGTATGCATCATCTTGAGATTAAAACTACAGTTTGCCTGGATAGTGTACAATTCATAGAACAGAAGCCTAAACACAAAACTTACCACATAGGAAAACATCTTAAGAAATAATCATTGCTAAAGGAAACAAAAGCGAAAATAAACTTTTGGGACTTCATCAAAATCAAAAGCTTCTGCACAGCAAAGGAAACAGTCAAAAAAACAAAGAGGCAACCCATGGAATGGGAGAAGATATTTGCAAATGACAGTACAGACAAAAGGTTGATATCCAGGATCTATAATGAACTCCTCAAACTCAACACACACGAAACAGGCAAACATATCAAAAAATGGGCAGAAGATATGAACAGACACTTCTCCAATCAAGACATACAAATGGCTATCAGACACATGAAAAAATGTTCATCATCATTAGCCCTCAGGGAGATTCAAATTAAAACCACATTGAGATATCACCTTACACCAGTTAGAATGGCCAAAATTAACAAAACAGGAAACAACATGTGTTGGAGAGGATATGGAGAAAGGGGAACCCTCTTGCACTGTTGGTGGGAATGCAAGTTGGTGCAGCCTCTTTGGAGAACAGTGTGGAGATTCCTCAAGAAATTAAAAATAGAGCTTCCCTATGACCCTGCAATTGCACTCCTTGGTATTTACCCCAAGGAAACAGATGTCGTGAAAAGAAGGGCCATCTGTACCCCAATGTTTATAGCAGCAATGGTCACGGTTGCCAAACTATGGAAAGAACCAAGATGCCCTTCAACGGATGAATGGATAAGGAAGATGTGGTCCATATACACTATGGAGGATTATACCTCCATCAGAAAGGATGAATACCCAACTTTTGTAGCAACATGGACGGGACTGGAAGAGATTATGCTGAGTGAAATAAGTCAAGCACAGAGAGTCAATTATCCTATGGTTTCACTTATTTGTGGAGCATAACAAATAGCATGGAGGACAAGGGGAGTTAGAGAGGAGTAGGGAATTGGGGTAAATTGGAAGGGGAGGTAAATCACGAGAGACTATGGACTCTGAAAAACAATCTGAGGGGTTTGAAGTGGCGGTGGAGTGGGAGGTTGGGGTACCAGGTGGTGGGTATTATAGAGGGCACGGATTGCATGGAGCACTGGGTGTGGTGAAAAAATAATGAATAATGTTTTTCTGAAAATAAATAAATGGAAAAAATTTTAAAAAATTAAGAAAAAAAGAAAAAGAAATAATCATTGCTAACATGTGTGAGTGCTGCCACATAATAGCCCCTCTGCATGTGCAGTTTACAAGTATTATTACATTTGGTCCTTTTTACAAGGCGGAAGCTCAGGTTCAGAGGCTTTGGTGTCCCATTGGTCGCGGAGCCAGATTTTGAAGAAGAGCCGTCTGAGCTCTTACTCTACACACTTGCCCGCTATTCCATGCCACTGCCTTTCCCCCCACTTCTGGTTATTGCTTCCATGTCCCCTTGTCCTGTGAGCAACCACCCCACTGATGCCAGAGCTCTTGTCTGCCCTGCAAATCCTGCTTTGCCTGGCACAGCACCAGACGCAAATAAGTCCAGGGATAGACGCATGTTGACTGATTTTTCATAGCATACAGCTGCTCATTCCCTCCTATATTTCTGGCCAAAGAAAGAAAAGTCACAGTCCTTTTTACTGCCCCCTAAATGTTTAATCCTCCCTGCAAAGCTGACTTGGTCACAGGCAGACTGCACTTCTGTATTGCATGTTTCATGGATATGAGCTGGGGTTATCCTTTAAATTATAAGTCCATCCTATTTTTTAAAATTTTTTAAAAATATTTTATTTATTTATTTGACAGAGAGAGAGAGAGAGAGTGAGAGAGAGAGAGAACACAAGCAAGGGGAAGTGTGGGGCTCGATCTCAGGACCCTGGGATCAAGTGACTTGAGCTGAAGGCAGGTACTTAATCACTGAGCCACTCAGGCACCCCTGTAAGTCCATTCTAATCACAGGAAATATACGTTTAGTCCTAAATCAATGACCAGTTCAACATTTGACATTTATCTTCCAACTTCAAGGGTAGCTCATTGGCCTAGACAGTTGGTATTTAAGGCAATCCTGATTCTCTTCATTCCCATTCTGCTCCACTCCCATTAAATAGAAATCTTTGGCAGAAGATCTTTGGAACATGGATACACTATACCTGCCTGGATAGTGCGGAGTCACATTGTCCACCCACCCAGCCTCTCATGCTTTATCAGGCATGGTGTTTACGTTATTTTCTATCCCTTTTCAGTGAAACTTATGGGGGGAAAATGATGCAGCACTGGGGATGTTTTGCCTTCCAGGCCCCAAAGCATTTCCTCCCACACGTGCTGGTGAAGACTCATGTTTAAGAATAAATGTTCTCTGGGCAACTAGTGTGTATCTGTGATTATTCAGGAACAAAAATGAGTTCCTCGAAGAGAAGAAGTAGAGGAGGAAGGAGGAGGAAAGAGAAGGAAGGAGAAGGAGGAGAAGAAAGCAGGAGCTGGTAGCAGGTTTTGGAAATCGCTGTACTTGTGTTAAGGAGCCAGAGAGCCAGAGCTGTATGAACACGTCGACAGTGTCGTTCCCCTCATTTTCTTTGAAATTCCTTTGACAAGATTTGGTGATGAAGAGTCCACTATGTAGACAATAAAGTCCATGAGATTTTGAAATGGAAACTCATATTAAAAAGAGATGTAAGCAGGGAGTTATAAAGACTTAGCTTTCAGTTTAGCAGCAGAGGAAACAAGATCTGTTTATAGAAGTAGATGTTGAAAGCACAGGGCTTACTATTAATATCTGCAAGCTATTACCTAACAGATTAGCTATTTTTGTTTCCAACAGCAGCGCCTAAATTTGTCCATATATTAAATGTTTTCCTAAGAGGGCATGATGTAAGTCCAGAAACATCACAATGGTTGGATGGGATGTTTAACAAATGCACTTGGATGCCAGTCCTCAGTCACTAGACACTAGGAATGCAATAAGCTGCTTCTCATTTAGGAAGTCACCTCTTCCCTAGGTTCAGCCCACCTGCACTCAGGAATCTTAGCCAGGGGCACTAGTGGAAGCATTTGTGGTTCTTGCTGGTGGCGCTAGACAGTGACAGCACTATGGCAGGAAAGTGGGACGTGAACCCAGATGGGTTGGCTGCTAGCTGCACGGGGCCATCTAGAGAGTGACGACACCTCTGTTGGGTGACTGGGGGGTGACGTGGGAAGCTCGACCGCAACGGCCTGTTATCAGAGTGCAGCTGGATCATCTTACATGATGGAGTTTCATCTTTCTCTTCCAGAGACTTTCTTCCTCCGAGTAGCCAGCAGAATAGACGAGGGAGGAAGGGGAGATACAGTAGGGTCTGAGAAGTCTTGGGAAGGGTGAGGAGGGTGAGGCAGGCTAAAAGGACAACCTAGTGGTTCCCTGTGAAATCCTCACATTCCCTCCCTTACTATTCTACTTTCTCCTGTCCCCACCTGTCTTCCACTGGTGCACCAGTGAGGGATTGACATCAAGAGTATCTTGTAGGACAGTCATCTTGTGGCCATCATGAAGTGTGATGGTGTCCATGCAGGAGGACGGGCCAAACTCTGTTTAAGAGCTGAAGAGAATCCACCCTGAGCACAATGGAGAGAATGCATTTGGCAGAAACTCAGGTCTACCAAGTAAGATCATGGTCTTTTCATACTTGACTATGTATGAGACATTTACTAAGACCCTGGGAGTGCAGGGACTTATACCCCATTTTGAAAGGGGAATCATAATGCAGAGGATGACATGCCTCCACCTCAATTTGGTCTCTAGAATGCTTCCTGGATTTTTAGGAGAGCTACTCACCAAACTGCGTGAAGAGAGATCTGGGGGTATGTCCTGTGAATGCCCAGACCCTGGAAGCAGAGAGAGAGTCTCCGTTGCTGTGAATTGCAATCCCAACTTATTGGACTGAACCAGACACATCTCTCAGTGTCTACTAGGATTTGCACCAAACATGTCCAAGTCCCACTGGAAATGCTGAGGTCACTTTGGGTGTGCTTCTATAGCTTACCTTGGATTTTCTCTTTAGCTCCGGAGCTCAGTTGGTGCAACACAAGTGTGGGACCCCCATCTGCTTTGTTCAGCACTCTAATCTCAGATTCCACATACTGTCTGACAGAGAGTGTGTGCTTAATGAATACTTGTTGAATGGATAAATGTATAACTGGATGAAGTTGGAAGCAAACTACCCAATATTAAAGGGTAGATATATGTGGTAGGCAGCTACTGCACCTCCCCACAAATGTTGTAGAAGAGGGACATTTTCTTTTTCCTTTACCCACCTTGGGTTCCCTGGTGGAGGCTCTGCCAAGGAGACCGACAACAAACGGACTAACAAGAGAAAACCAAACACACATTTGTTAATGTGCACATTGTACCTGTACATGAGAAAACTCAGTGATAAGTAACCCAAAAGTGAGGTTAGAAGTGGGGCTTATAGAGCATCTTAGCAAAAGAACGATGAATTTGTAGAGAAGTGACAAGATGCAGGAGAAGAATTTCAGTTTCTAGGACAATACATTAGAGGAAGGCAAATATATCAGGAACCAATGAGAAATAAAGGCTAATGAGCAAGTTTGTTGTGTAGATTCCTCTGGTGCTGTCTCTGGGCTGATGAGGATCTAGGTTTGTCTCTGGTGATCAATTTTTGTCCTTTCTGGTAGAAAATGGAGAGGGAGAAGACCTGTACAAAGTTATGTCCTACTTTGAGGCAAAGGGTGGAAGGCAGAGAGCTTGACTTCTATCTGCTTCTTCTCAATTATCTTCAGCTCAAAATAATCCTTATGGCTGACATATTCTTAGGCAGTACATTCTGCTACCCTTCCATGTTTACCTCCTAATCTAACCAGATCTGTGAATATGTTGGGTTATGTAGCCAAGGGTAACTAAGCTTACAGGTGGAATTAAGGTTGCTAGTCAGCTGACCTTGGTATGGGAAGGTTGTCCTGGGTTATACCGGGCATGGGGGTCCATGTAATCAGTCACACGGGTCTTTCTAAGTCCTACAGAGAGAGATTTGAAAATGCTGCACTGTTGGCTTTGAAGATGGAGGAAGGATCCATGAGCTAAGGAAAGTAGGCAGACTTTGGAAGCTGGAAAAAGCCAGGAAACAGATTCTTGCCTGAAGATTTCAGAGGGAATGCAGCCCTGCCCACCCTTGAATTTACCTCCAAGAGAGTCATCTTGAAGATCTCGCCTCTAGAACTGTAAGATAAATTTTGTTGTTTAAAAGCACTACGTTTGTTTCATTAGGAAACCCACCTTGTATTCTTGTATGCAGAGCTTACCTCTTGAAAAGTTGTATATTTAAAGCGTCTATTTTTGTAACTTCCATATTCCTTCTCATTATTTCTTTTGTTCTACTTAAGGCATTTTATTCTCCCCTGGTAATTAATTTATTCTACTCAAGAACTAACTTATAAAATCTGAAGAGGAAATGACTTCATCTTAATATAAAGCTCAGGCTGTTCAAAACCTTCTGTTTTTAAATCTACTCAATATCTTTGGACTCTCAGACCAGCCCTGTCACCACTACATGTGTCCACACAACCCGAGTGTGATGTGGTTGATAGGGCATCTGAGCCAAGAGAGTATTTGACCAAATCGAATTACGCAGTCAGTTTGGCTTTGATAATTCAATTTAGCTAAATGAAGTTTCAAATAGCTAGGTATTGGCATTAAAGGACATTTTATTTCAGATGAAAAAGATCACCCTTAGAAGTTAGGACCATGATCCTTTTCATTAGCTCCTAGAGCGTAAGCTCCTTACTCAGCCAACACTCATCGGTCGATAAATGCTGGTGCTCTTAGGAGGGGCGTCACAGTGCATCCATTACAAAGTGCTCGGCCTGCAGAGGAGGAAAAAGGAGGCTGAGAGTGGAGAATTGACATGCTTGAGGCTGCATGGGCAGCTGGTATGAAGTGAGTCTCAGATCTCAAGCCAAGGAGCCAATAGGTTGCTGTCCTCTCATCCAAACCATGTGTTTCTGTCCTATATTTAGACACTTCATCCACTCCAGAAACACGGGCATCTCAACGGTCTTTTTGTTCACCCAGGAAAGCAGTTCTGTAGAAATGTCACCTCCTAGATCAAGGTCTTCACTTGGACTCACCTACATTTCTTTGCTCTCACGTATGTTCGTTTTCACAGCACACACTCAGAGAAATCCAGTCTTCAGATATTCAAGGACTCGTTAAAAATCTTATTTCCTACAGAAAATATTATATAAAGTTCATCAGGCTGGAGTAGAAAGTGATGATTTACTGAGAAAAATACAGAGGAATTGAAAGAGGTAATGCAGACCGGATTCCAAGAACTAAAGCAGAGGAGAAAAGTTTTTTACGTTTGTAGACTTTCCTTCTTGTCATGATTTGTGCTAACACCACATATGTAATAATCTGAAGCACACTTAGCTGTTAGAGCCTCTGTATTAGTGTCCCTGTTCCCTGGGACCGTCTTCATTTTGAAGTTCCACCCAAGTATTCTGCAAGCATGAGATCAGGAGCTGGTTCAGAGGCTGGAACAGTCACCTGGGCAGGGCATGGCACAAGTCAGCCCTAACAGAGAAGGCTCCTCCGTCCCTGGCTGGGTTGTCTTCTCTGCCTGACTCTGCACAGGCACTGAAATAGGAGGGTGTAAATCAAGTCTCTGAGGCTGTCTCTAAGACATAGTCAGGAGACAGCTCTCTGAGTAATGAACTGAGGGGAATCCAGTAGAACAAATCAACATACAGATGTACATGCAGAGGTTAATTTATATGTGTCTGCTTGACAGCCTCGCAACATTTCACAGCGTTAAAATAGGCAAAGAAAAACAGAGGAAGTAGCAAGAAAAGTCAAGCCTTTCAGGTCCAGCCATTAACTCCAACATTAACCCCAAACAGGTGGGATATCTTTGTCTGCGTCTCCCACACCGATTGCCATACCCATCACCCGACTGAGGGGTTTGGAGTCATGGGTAGGTGCGGCCAAGCTGATCCACGCAGTGCTCTGGAAACAGAATGCAGCACTGATGTTGTTGTTAATAAGCATCCTTACCAACATGTAGAGTGGCTCCAAAGTGATGATTGATCGAACTGTTCCTCAGAGACCATGCAGGAATGGGTGTTCCTAGCTGGTGGTGGCTCTCCTTCAGGGGGTGACTCAGAGACCAGGGTCCTCACCTCTGTGGCTCCACCCACTTTAGGCTCATCCAGCTGCCAGGCTCATGCATGTGAAGGAGGCTCTGGGGAATGTAGACCATTGAGGATTGTGCATGGACAAGTTTTATTTTCCAGAGGAAGGGCATGATGAAAGAGGTGTGTATCACTTCTGATCATAGTTAATCGACTGTCAGTTTGTCCCACAACCACAAAGAATCCTGGAAAGTGTGGTCACTGTGCTTTTAGGAAGAAGAGGACATGGGTGAGTAGGTACAGGTCTCGGACACAGTTGGAGTAGCTGGTCTGTGGAGCTTCCTGACACCCCCTCCCTACCGAAAGCCTTCTGGCTTTACCACCTATCACAACTCAAGGCAAATTTGAGTAGATGTTAACAACGAAAAGAATAATCAGAATTCACCTATGGCAAACTCTCATTTTCAATAAAAATAAAGTGTAGGAAAGCATAATAAGTCTTTAAGGATTGTACAGCTTAGCTAACAACAAAGCCAAAACATTTATTTTTAATTCATTAAATTTATAGCTTAATGTTCTTTCCACCACAACTCATAATTCAATATTTGATTTTTATCATAAGCTCTCTCTTGGACTCATTAAAATGAGCAATCCTGAATCACTGGGAGTTTGAGGGAAAATGATAAAAAATTAAGGGATGTTTCTGTTAAAAATGCATTGATGAAAATAAGTGAGCTGATAATGCGTAACTACTATGCACACATCTTTACTTTTGGAGATGAATTTTGAGTGCAGATGGTCGTGCTCTTAGCTACTCACTTTTTCAATACTTTACCAAACTTGCAGCAAAATCATTTATGAATACAAGAAAGAGGAAGATAGATAAGGGTTCGGATGATAGAGTCTTAAGATTCTGAATAAGAGGGACTTAAAGAAGTAAATGATGTTACTGACCACTTCGTGTCAGCAGGAATTGTTTAATAACAGTTATATTAAAACAACATTGTCATTCTGGGGCAGTCACTTTTTAGTATAGAAACAAAAAACATTACACTCTGTTTGCCAGGTTAAATCATTTATTTGGCTTAGTTTGA
Organism: Neogale vison; assembly: GCF_020171115.1. NCBI lineage: Eukaryota > Metazoa > Chordata > Mammalia > Carnivora > Mustelidae > Neogale > Neogale vison. The sequence goes on from NC_058102.1 coordinate 144,360,266, forward strand.
CTTTATAGATAATGTTCTCTTAGATTACTGAGGTCTAGCACCTTTCATTTATTGATCCAAAAAATACTGAGGCTCAATTAGGTATCAGAGAATACACCAAAAACAAAGTTTATGTCAAAAGATGTGTGATTTTCTCCTCAAACCCATCTAGTTAAAAATAGAGCTACCCTATGACCCAGCAATTGCACTACTGGGTATTTACCCCAAAGATACAAATGTAATGAAAAGAAGGGCCACATGCACCTCAATGTTCTAGCAACAATGTCCACAATAGCCAAACTGTGGAACGAACTGAGATGTCCCTCGAAAGGTGAATGGATAAAGAAGATGTGGTCCATATATACAATGGAATATTATTACTCAGCCATCAGAAATACGAATACCTAACTTTTGCATTAACATGGTTGGAACTGAAGGGGATTATGTTGAGTGAAATAAGTCAAGAAGGAGTCAACTATCATATGGTTTCAGTTTTTGAGGAATGGAAGGAATGGCATGTAGGACATTAGGAGAAAGATGAAGGGGGAGAAATTGGAGCGGGAGACAAACCATGAACGACTGGACTCCAGGAAACAAGCTGAGGGTTTTAGAGGGGAGAGTGGTAGGGAGATGGGTGAGCCTGGGGATGGGTATTAAGGAGGGCTCATATTGCATGGAGCCCTGCATGTTATACACAAACAATGAATCACGGATCACTACATCAAAAGCTAATGATGTACTGTATGGTGACTAACATAACATAAAAAATAGATCTGTGATCTTCTACAGAAATGCAAATTTTCTGTTTATTTGCTTTCTTGTTTTGTGTTAGAGGTGGATGTTTGATGACTGCTCTCTTCACATGAGTTCAGAGCCAATAAATCCATCTGTGTGGCATGGTCCTCAATGGTGAGATGCTGCAGGGTGAACATCTATGTTCTCCAAACCCTGTATGTTGAAGCTTCATCCCCAGTGGGATGGTATTTGGAGGGGAGGGCTCTGAGAAGTAATTAGGGTCAGATGAGGTCATGAGGGTGGGACCCCCATGATGAGATTAGTGCCCTTGGAGAGGAAGAGGAGACCTCAGAGCTCTCTGCGTCTCTGCCCTGTGAGGACACAGAGCAGGCTGCGGTCTGCACTCTGCCAGCAAGAGTGCCCGCCCCAGGAGCTGAACCAGTGGCACCTTGGGCTTGGACTTCCAGCTTCCAGCTGTGAGAGACAAATGTCTGTCCTTTAGCCCCCTGGTCTGCAGTGCTCTGCTGTCACAGTCTGGGCTGAGACCCGAGGCTTTTATAAAATTAGAGTGGGTGTTTGACAGAACCCGACACATTTCTTGGGAGACACAGAGGTCATGTCTGGCTGCTGGAGCACTTCTTGTGGTCTACTTGATAAAAATTAAGACTCTCCATCGGAACAAAGGCAGAACCAGGACGTTAGTGTTTACGACAAAATGCAAAGGTGACCAAGACCATATATATATATATTTTTTAGTTAGTTTTGTTTTGTTTTGTTTTGTTTTTGTAAAGTAACTTGATCTCATGAAATGTGAGTTGTGAAACAGGGTCCTGTAATTCTACTCTGGTAGATGAAAAGATGTTAGAAGCTGTGGTGACTGGGAGCTTCAAAGCCTGCATGGCAGAGTCTTTGGTTAGTTTTCCCTTCCTCCCTTCTCTAGAAAAATATCTAGGGAAGGAAGAGCAGGTCTCTCTGCGAGGTCAGAGATTTTTGGTCCCTTTGTACATAGAGTTTCTGGATCACGTGAGCTCCGTCAGGTACCGTGATGGACTCTAGGGACGCAGCGGTGGGAAAAGTGCACATCAGCCCCTTGTATTACGTGAAGTCTGGGGCCTCGTGATTCATAGTTGGGGCCACATTAACCTGATGGAATGTTCCAGCCACAGAAGTGTGTTCTCACTCTTGGTGGCTCTGTGAGGGGACTAGAGAAAACAAGGTGCCCAGAGGTTCTGAGTCATTGAGTTGGAATACAGTTAGTGTGTCCCCTGCTCTTCCCGACCCATGTACAAAACAACATACCGCGCTGAAGGCTGTATTTTATATATAGCATGGAGATAAAATTGTGGAGCAAGGGCCCTATATTTTTCCCCCTGTAATCACAAGCTGAGCAACAGTAACTGGGAAAACATGCAAATTTCAAACCCTGGGCACTGTGCTGATACTAGGAAAGTACCTGCATATCTAAGTGCCTTGAAGAAACAGACAATTTAGTGGAAATTTGGAGGAGAAGGGATATTGACTAAGTTAAGTATATAGGCAATTTGCACATCATACCTATTAAAGACAAGGGATAAATATCTCTAAAGTCTCTCTCTCTCTTTTTTTTCGTATCCTACCTGCATCTAAATGGGAGCATTTGACTACAACTTCAACAACAGAATTATCTCTGGACTGTTCATTTTAATAATCAGTAGTTCTTAAACAGTGGCCATTTTGGATAACATTGCCTCTTCGGGTTACTGAAATATTTTGAGTCTGGAAAGATGACTGAGGATGGCCCCCTAACAAGATGTTGTGTGCATTATCTAATACTTCCTTATTCTGGGCCAGGCCAAATGCATTGTCAAAAAGACGGTGATTTGTGCTTTCCACTCTCAATGAAACTGGAGAAAACCACGGTCAAAGTTTGAACGTAAGAATCTTATGTGGTGTTTTTCTTCTTTTTTTTCCAGCAAAGGACAGTGTCACAGTGGTTTAAATTCAGGGTGAGATTTGAGATCTGGTTTTCTCCGTTGGCTGAGCTGGATCAGTGATCCTTCGCTTATTTAAAAGGGAACATCAGCTTTCCAATTTACTCTCTAAAATTGGTGGTTGTGGCTCCCTGCTGGAGTGGAAAGGCACCATCTGTCTGAACAATGCTGGTGGTGAGGAGGGAAAGCTTGTGGATTGGTCCTGGGTGGTGGCAGCGCTGCATGGAAGAGAAGCACCTTGTAAATTCATGAATGTGGGTTTCACCCAGCCAAGCCAGGTGGAGGACCCGTCAGCACAAACTCGCACGCCCTGGCGAGGGAAGGTTAGAGCTTGTATGGACAGGAAAACCATCGTGGAAGAGCAATGTAAATGTCAGGCTGGAGAAAAAACAAAGAGGAAAGCAGCCACAGTGGAAGTAATAGGAAAACGGCAGGCCAGCCGAAAAGAATTTGTGTTTTGGACATTTGCTTGTTTTTTTGTTTTTTTTTTTTTTTTTCTTTTGATCATTACCAGAGAACGTGAAATTCTTACCACATTAGTAAAAAGACACCATACTGAATGCTTGCTCTCTTGGCCTTTGATGGCAGGATTTCCTTTTTCTGCTACTGAAACAAAGATTCCATTTCTCAGCTTCGAACACTCTGCAAACCACTCACTGACTCACCCAGCGGTGGCCTGATGGACCCACGTAGCTGGAACGGGTGTTTGGTAACAAAAACGCACACACACACACACACACACACACAAATACACACACAGATACACACCCGTATATGTATGCCTACCAACACACACAGATACACACAAATACACATGTGCTCACACAAATGCATACGTACACACACAAACACATACACAGTATCGCCCACACATGCACAAGCGAAACATGCACATGTACAACACACACATAACTGTGCGCACAAGCATGCACATTCCTACACAGACCTACGTGTGCACACACACACACACATTTGGGAGACTCCCAACCTTCCGGAAAAGCGTCCCGGCCACTCAGACCTCTCAGGCATCCCTCCTGTGTCATGGTGCTCTTGTCCAGTGGTCTGACAGGCAAGGGGTCAGTGTACGAGCACCTTCTGGACTCAGTGTTGTCCATAAAGCATTTTTGCTTGTTCGAGTCCGCTCTAAGCCCCGTGCTGATATGAACGTGGTCCTTACAATGCCCTGGAGCGACGCTGACAGATCTCACCGGGATTATGAGATGAGCTTGGAGGGAGCAGGTGCGATCCTATAGAGACACAGATAGGGATGCTACTGGCTCCTTCAGCATCATATCAAATTCCCTGTTGTAGCAACGGCCTTCTTCTGTTTCCCCTCCTGCCTCCCTGGAAGATGACTCCGTCTGCACACCAAGAAAGCCTGGCACTAGGACAGCACTGGCATCGGCCGTGGGGAGCGGCTCTGCACTCCTCTCCAACTGGCTTCGTTATGCTGAAGGGAAGTTAACAGATTCCTAAAAATACCCCCTGGCATGAGTCATCCTCTTCCAAGGGCCCTGGAGAATGTTTTCCACAGAAAGGGTAAGGCCCAGAGCGGGGCCGCGCTTCTGGGGTGAGTCATGTGGGGGACTGTGGTCAGTGCTGTGCTATGTGGTACCTTCGTGTCCCTGGGCTGCGCTCCGGCGGCTGGAAGGACTAGCTGGAGTGCCAGCCTCTGCAGCAGTTGCAGCTGTGCCTCCCATGCCAGTTCCCGAAACCATAAGAGCCTGTGCCCACAGAGAGGTGCTCCAGGTGTGTGCGTCCCTGGCGATTTGCTCTCTCCCAAATGACAGAGAGCTGGGAAACCTGAAGTCGGCAGCATGCACTGCCCCTGTGGGCTATGAGCAGGAAGCCTGTCTTCCTCAAATCCCTTTCCTGACTCTAGCAGTCACAGCTAAGTATGGGCTCGCCTGGGGGGGAAGGATGTTCAGACCCCCCAGACCCCCGCCCCACCCCGCGCCAGCCCTGCATCAATGGAGTGCAGAGGGTCCTATGTTACAGATCCCGCAGTGGGCTGATGCTCCTGGGGCGTCAGAGGCCTGCCATCCCCTGCAGCTCCTACAGCTTCTTACAGAATCTAGGATTTCAGACGTGTCTGAGTGGAGCTTTGCGGGGAGGAGAGCTTTTCTAGCATGTCTGAAATTTTATAACTTCAAAGAATGTAAAGATCACTGTCCTCGTAAGAACAACACAGTGAGGGGCACCTGAGTGGCTCAGTGCATTAAGCCTCTGCCTTCAGCTCAGGTCATGATCTCAGGGTCCTGGGATCGAGTCCCGCATCGGGCTCTCTGCTCAGCAGGGAGCCTGCTTCCTCCTCTCTCTCTGCCTGCTTCTCTGCCTACTTGTGATCTCTGTCTGTCAAATAAATAAGTAAAAAATAAATCTTAAAAAAAAAAAATAACACAGTGAGGGACACCTGCGTGGCTTAGTCATTAAGCTTCTGACTTTGGCTCAGGTCATGATTCCAGGGTCCTGAGATTGAGTCCCTCATCAGGTTCTCTGCTCAGCAGGAAGCCTGCTTCTCCCTCTCCCACTCCCCCTGCTTGTGCTCTCTCTCTTGCTGTGTCTCTCTCTGTCAAATAAATAAATAAAATCTTAAAAAAAAAAAAGAGAGAGAAAACAAGTAAATGCTCATTCTGGTGATCAGCTTGCACAATAAATCATGAACTCTTTCTTCTCACAGGTCCCATGAAGAGCGACATGAGCTGGCTGAGTCCTCAGTGGAAGGGTTTGGCCTCTCTCTTTTCTCAGAAAACAAGTCTCTAGAATCCTGGTTTTCTGATTTCAAATAGTCAACATTCCATTTCCAAATGAGAGTTGACCAACTATGTCATGCCTGAAAAAATCAAATTTCAGTCAGACTTGGAAGTCATGTGTAGGATTTAGAAATCAGGCTAACATGTCTGAGGTTAACGAGGGTTTGGAAGGTTAGCGAGAGACCACTTGGAAATCTATAGCTGTGGAGCGTTCAGATTAAAAACATGTCCTACACTGAGGTGTAGGGGTCAAAGTCATTTTTAAAAAGGAACCAAAGGATGTTTTTATTGAACTAGAATTCACATGACATAAAAATCACCATTTTAATCTCTTAAAAATGTGGAATAATGTCACTTTTAGTGATTCACAATGTTATTTAGCCACCACCTTCACCTCGTGGCAGACAATCTTTGCCGCCCAAAGGAAACCCCAAACCAGAGGGCCGCTCCTCATTTCCCCTTGTCCCCAGCCCCTGGCACCCCCTGGCTTTTTTTTTTTTTTTTGTCTCCATGATTTGCCTATTCTGCACATTTCATACGAGTGGGATGAATATGTGCTTTTTGTGTTTTGGCATCGTTCATTCAGCTTGATGTTTTTGAGCTCGCCCGTAATTTAGCAAGAATCGGGTCTTTATTCCTTTTCATGCCTAAATAATTGTCCTTTGTATGATCGCACCACATCTTGTTGATCCATCCATCAGTGGACATTTGGGCTGCTTCTACATTTCGGCTGTTCTGAACGGTGCGGCTGTCCGTGTTCCTGCATGCGGTTTTGTTGGACACCTGTTTTCAGTTCCGTTCAGTAAGTACACTTAGCCAGCCTGTTCCTGTCGCACTTTACATCCCCCAACATGGGAGCATCTTAACTGTCCTCATATTTGCACCAATACTTATGTTTTTAAATAGATTATGGCCTCCTAGAAGGCATGAGGTGGCATCTCCCTATGGGGACACGTCCCAGAGTGTGACTTGAAGCGGCACTGGAATGACCACGCGTGTCGGCAAAGGACGGCAGACGGACCTGTGACATATTTTCTTCATAACCTTCCTCATAGGAAGGGTTAGGTCTGTTTAACACACGGGGTAGACTCTGGGCTGTCCTCAGGGAGATGGCATTGTGTGGAGGGAGAATCTATGGCCATGGCTATGGTTTGATTAAATATACCATCTCCCAGGGGGCACACCTGGGTGGCTTCGTCAGATAGGCACCTGCCTTCGGCTCTCAGGTCATGATCCCAGAGTCGTGGGATGGAGCCCCATAGTGGGTTCCCTGCTCAGCAGGGGTCAGCCTGCTTCTCCCTCTCCTTCTGCCCCCCACTCCCACTAGTGCTCTCTCTCTCTCAAATAAATAAATAAAATCTTAAAAAAAAAAAAAAAAACACCATCTGCCACCACCCTTTCATGGCAGATTTCTTGGAAGAAGTAGTTGTACATATTCTTATCCTTCACATCCCTATCGTCTACCTATTTCTCAGCTAATCCCAATCTTCCATGTTTTCTATGCCAAAGGGCCATTTCTTAATAAGATCTTTGGTAGTTATCTTGGTTTCCGTCTTAGCACTTTGGCTGCCATAACAAAATACCACAGACTGGGAGGGTCATAAGCAACGATTGGTTTCTCACAGCTCTAGGGGCTGGAAGTCCAAGGTCATGGCACCAGCAGACCCTGTGTCTGGTGAGACCCCCTTCCTGGTTCACAGACAACATCTTTTCGCTGTGTCCTTACATGAGGGAAGGGGCAAGGGGCTCCCTAGGGTGTCTTATAAGGACACTAATTCCACCGTGGGGGCTCCACCATCATGACCTTGTCACCTCCCCAAAGCCTTACCTCCATCACAGTCATTTTGGGAGATGGGATTAAACCCATGATTTGGGGGGGGGGTGAGGTGGTACGGGAGGGACACAAGCATACAGGCCACAGCAGATCCCGAATCTGTTTTCCTACTGATTCCTCCTGCTTCTTGAACTTCCTCTCAGGATGGTGTTGTTGACCACACCCTGCTTCTTAGAGCACACTCTTCTGTTGGCCCTCAGGGTGTGCACTCCCCTGATTCTCGCTGGTTTCTCCTTCTGATTCTTATGTGGCCACTTATCAGCTGTTTTTTTTTTCCAATTTATTTATTTTCAGAAAAACATTATTCATTATTTTTTCACCACACCCAGTGCTCCATGCAAGCCGTGCCCTCTATAATACCCACCACCTGGTACCCCAACCTCCCACCCCCCCGCCACTTCAAACCCCTCAGATTGTTTTTCAGAGTCCATAGTCTCTCATGGTTCACCTCCCCTTGCAATTTACCCAAATTCCCTTCTCCTCTCTAACGCCCCTTGTCTCTGTTTCTGTTACCAAGTTCTGTTTCTCTTTCCCCATTCCTGCATTCAAGAATGGTTGCTTCCCCTTAAACCATCTTGCACACTTTCCTTGCTGATTGCTTTTGTGGTGTGTGTATGTGATACGTAAGTCATCTTTATCCCAAAATTGAGAACCCAGCGTCATCTTCTACTCCTCTGTTTCTGTTCTCCAAATTCTGGGGAGTGGGGACCGTCGAGTAATGGGTGTAAGAAAAGCAACGACTTGTGGGAAAAAGAGGTTTTTAGAAATGAAATTTATATTTCATTAGGCCGAGTGTGACCAGGAGTCAGGACTTCCGTGCAGTATCCTTGCGTCCTTATACAGATGTATAGGGTTCTGTTTTATTAAAGAGTTTACTCCAGAAATGATTCAATAGTAGAGATTTATCTGACACTTCGTCTGAGTGACAGAGAAATTTAGAGTTCCCGTCACTAGATTCTAGTTCCAGGTACCTTCCGTGAAGTAGGTTGTGCCCTCAAACTCTCCTAGCAGACTCAGTCTCCCCTTCTACAAAATGAGAAAGTGGCTTAGAAGATAAGATCTCCAAGATAAGATTTAACATGTGCTTTAGGCAGGTTCTTCAATGCAAACAAAGGAAAGGGAGTCCCGTTAATATAAGCACAAAGAATTTGTTAGAAGGCTATCTGGTAGTTTACAGAAATCACAGGACATCTAGGGAATGAGCCTGGGGAGACGGTGAAGACCCAGAGGAAATCAGGTGTAGGGGAACACAGGCCACGGAGCCCTGATCCGTCAGATCCCAGCATGGCCCTGGACAGCCGTCCTCCAGCTGCAAGGGTGCCTCACACCATAGCCACCTCTGGAATACGCCTGAGCTATCTCCAGGCTTCTGTGTCACTTCTTTAAAATTAAAAAAAAAAAAATCCTAGTTTCAAGCATGAGCTTCGCACACATAGACCCTATTCTCATGTCCTCGTAACTCAGGGGAAGTGGAGGGCAGGAAATCTGGAGTGGGTTGTGTGGTCCTGAGGTCACAAGGGAGAGACAACCCCCCCCCCAATGTTAGTGGTTTTTATAATGCTGGGAGGGAGATAATTATCCACAACATCAGGAGATCTGAGACCCGTACTGTTGGTAAAAGAGAGAGTCCTGCTTTATTGCTGCAGACGGTGTTGAAGATGCGTCACTAGGCTGTTAAATGGGTGTAAGGCAGGCGTGAAGTCGGGAAAGGAAAAAGTGGGAAAGCAGTAGGGGAAGGGACAGAACAAAAGGAAAAAGAGAGTTCTCCCCCAAAATACTGTGACTTTTTATTTGGGACTGAGCCACACTTTGTGGAGGCTAAAACTTATACAAGTCCTAAAATCATTTTTTAAAATAAAAATAGTAAAGTTGTGAATACAAAGAAATTGGTTCAAAAGTAAATATTTATTTAGAATGAGAAGAGAGATCTTAATTTCCAGCGGCTTTGCACAGGCAGGACACTTGCTGAGGTGTTTCTCAGTGTTCACCATATGGGGATGAAAGGCCCTTATTATTTTTTAAATTTTATTTAATTTCAGTTAATTGATATATAATGTATTATGGTTTCAGAGGTAGAGGTCAGTGATTCAACAGTCTTATAGAACACCCAGTGCTTATTACATCACATGCCCTCCTTAATGGCCATCCTCCAGTTACCCATCCCCCACCCCTTTCCCTCTAGCCATCCTCAATTTGTTTCGTATGACTAAGAGTCTCTTGTGGTTTGCCTTCCTCTCTGATTTCATCTTGTTTTAACTTTTTCTCTCTTCCTCTATGATCCTCTGTTTTATTTCTTAAATTCTACATATGAGTGAGATCATATGACAATTGTCTTTCTCTGACTGACTTATTTCACTCAGCATAGTACCTTCTGGTTCCATCCATGTCGTTGCAAATGGCAAGATTTCATTCTTTTTGATGGCTGAGTAATATTCCATGGTGTGTGTAAAACACACACACACACACACACACGTGTGTATACACATACCACATCTTCATCCATTCTTCTGTTGATGGACATCTAGGTTCTTTCCATAGTTTGGCTATTGTGGACATTGCTGCTATGAATATTCGGGTGCATGTGCCCCTCCAGGTCACTACAGTTGTATCTTTTGGGGCAAATATGCAGTAGTGCAATTGCTGGGTCGTAGGATAGCTCTATTTTTAACTTTTTGAGGAACCTCTGTACTGTTCTCCAGAGTGGCTGCGCCAGCTTACATTCCCATCAACAGTGTAGGAGGGTTTCCCTTTCTTTGCATCCTCGCCAACATTTTGTAACAACAAAATTGTTAATTTTGGCCATTCTGACAGGTGTGAGGTAGTATTTTGTTGTGGTGTTGGTTTTTATTTTTCTTATGCTGACTAATGTTGAGCTTTTTTTCATGTGTCTTTTGGTCATTTGTATGTCTTCTTTGGAGAAATGTCTGTTCATGTCTTCTGCCCATTTATTGATTGGATTATTTGTTCTTTGGGTGTTGAGTTTGATAACTGCTTTATAGGTTTTGGCTACTGAACCTTTATCTGATAAAACATTTGCAAATATCTTTTCCCACTTGGTATGTTGTCTTTTGGTTTTGTTGACTGTTTCCTTTGCTGTGCAAAAGTTTTTTTTTTTTTTTAATCTTGATGAAGTCCCAATAGCTCATTTTTGCCTTTTTTCCCCTTGCCTTTGGAGATGTGTCTAGCCAGAAGTTGCTGTGGCTGAGGTCAAAGAGGTTGCTGCCTATGTTTTCCTCTAGTATTTAGATGGATTTCTGCTTCACATTTAAGTCTTTCATACATTTTGAGTCTATTTTTGTGTGTGGTATAAGGAAATGGTCCTATTTCACTCTTCGACATGTGGCTGTCCAATTTTCCCAACACGATTTGTTGAAGAGACTGTCTTTTTTCCATTGAATATTCTTTCCTGCTTTGTCAAAGATTAGTTGACCACAGAATTGAGGGTTCATTTCTGGTACACTACTGTTCCATTAATCTGTGTGTCTGTTTTTGTGCCATTACCATGCTGTCTTGATGACTACTCCTTTGTTGTAACATAACTCGACATCCAGAATTGTGATGCTACCTGCTTCGGTTTTCTTTTTCAACTTTCATTTAGCTATACTGGATTTTTTCTGGTTCCACACAAATTTTAGGATCTTTTGTTACAGCTCTGTGAAAAAAAGTTGAGGGCACTTTGATAGGATTTGCATTGAATGTATAGATTGTGCAGGGAAGCATAGACCTTCTAATAATATTTGTTCTTCCAATCCATGAGAATGGAATGTTTTTCCATTTCTCTGTATCTTCCTTAATTTCCTTCATGAGTTTTCTATAGTTTTCTGAGTACCAGTCCTCGACCTGTTCAGTCAGGTTTATTCCTCCATGTCTTATGGTTCTGGGTGCCGTTATAAATGGGATCGACTCCTTGATTTCTCTTTCATCTATCTCATTGTTAGGGTATTCAAATGCAACTGATTTCTGTGCATTGATTTTGTGTCCTGAAGAACCTCTTATTTTTAACCTACTTTCCCTTCACCAACAATACTCTATGGCTCCCAGCCCCTTTTCTCACGGGGCTGCCTGAGGTTATCAGAGAATCTGCCTGTATGCTCTCTGATTCCATTGGAGAGACAGGACCTAGTACATGTTCATATAGGCTTGCATTCAAAACACTGTGGTCAAAGAGGAGTCATATGTTAGCCCTGCCCTGGGGCTTGGGACCCAAGAATTAACAACTGAGCAATGGCCACTGTTCCTGTGATAATTCACACACCAGAAACAGGCTCTGGAAAACAAGGTGAAAAGGTTTTGAGATCATAATAACTCCTCCACAAAAAAACAAAAACAAAAACAAATGTGTCTCCTTGTTCCATGGACTTTTCTAGAATAAGCTGTTCTGTTGTATGTAAACTATAGAAATTTCAAACTTAAAAATGTGATTTCTTATATAACACTGATTCTACAGTGCACATAAATCCAGAATTATAAACTAGCATCTAAGATATATGGCATTCTCTCTGCACAGTACCCAGACAAGGAGGGGAAGGTGTGGGGTGGTCCACATGGGTGAGGGGCAGTAGTGTGACTCAGTGTCAAAGGTCATAGCCCAGTGACAGAGAGAACAATGCTCTAGGGGGACAGCTGGGAATCTCTGATGTCCCAGAATCCCAGATACATGGCAGCTTCCCAGTCTATAAAATCAACACTACTTTATAACAACTCAACAAAGAAAGCTCTCTTCTGTCAATATCAGAGTTAGGATAAATGGCTAGAGAAAAAAATGCCCAGAATAAACCTATTTCTCTTAACAACCAAATACTAACAATGGCTCCTTAATATTGGGTCTAGAAAGGATGTTATATGCATACACAAACTCGCATTCACATACTAAATACACATCCCAAATGAGTTTAGCATGTAGGTTATTAAGCTAGTACCTTCACAATCATTTCGTTTCTGTAAAGAGCATGTCGGCCCTTCTCAAATGTCCTTGAGGCCAAAAATACAATTCTAGGAATGCACAATTTTCAATTGTTTCTGAAGCAGCCCACTGAAAAGGATTTTGTCGACAATATTGCCAACAACGGGAGGCATTTATGCCAGGCTGGAAATGCAAGGAAGGTTAAGGGGCAGGATCCTGAGAGTCTTTAAGGAAATAGCTCGTGTTTGTGTTTTAGACTGTGGCAAATTGTAAGCATCTTAACGATTTTTCCATTCTTTGAAACTTTATTTCTACTAGCCCCACCAGGACCTGGCTCCATTTCACTGGAGATGATCATCTGGCCCATACTGACATACGCGTCCCTTCACGTGTTTGCTGTGTCATCGTTTTATCAACATGTGTCAAGACGCTTTGTCTTCATGCTCCCCCATGCTGCTCCATAGACCACCCTAACGATGCAAATGTCCAGAGTGCTCCTGTCTTGACACCACTGCCCACCAGGGCTCCACTCTAAGATGTGACAGCTTTAGCTGAACCATAAACAGAATGGAAACACAGCTCAAGTATTTGTGGACACAGTTGGGGACACATGGAGCTTCTGAACCTCACAAGGGAACCTTCTTCTTACAGCATACTACTTGGAAACATGATATTCCTTATTGACCTCAGGCGTCTCAGAATGAAAGAGAAGAAAGGGAATACTTTCTGTTCAGTGGACAGCTAAACAAACAATGTAAGGAGACAAGTTATATACACGGAATTCAGACACCCGCTGCCACCACCACGTGTGTACACCGTACCATCTGCATGCTTTAAAACACAATCCCGTTGACTTTGTAAAGATTAGATGAATTAAAAGCAATTTTCTCACTTAAGTTAAAAAAAAAAAAACTGTCACAAAATCCATTGCTCTGTGGATATGCTAGTTCATGTCTCATCTCTGGTTTGGTTAGAGAATGAGCTAGTTCACTTCTAGAAATCTTCCGGATGAATGAAGTTTCCCACTAGTATGCTAGAACATTTTCGAAAGTTAATTTATATTCTCCTGTAAACTTTAAAAAAATATATATTAAAATGATCACTGTCTTCTGTCTTAATTATATACTTTTTGCTCAGATTATTCCATAATCTCTACCCTGCCACTAAGCGTGTCAGTCAGTAGACTAAGAAATCATAAAAATTCAAAATAAAGCTCAGTGAGGTTTGTTATTTTATTAAGGCCTTTCAGACTGCATACCAAATGATAAAAAACAAATCATGTTTATTCCAACAAAATCCAATATTCGGAAAGTGGCTACATATTTACATATAACCGTCCTTCCTGCTCATTATTCATCGCCAACCTCTGCCCTGTCTCCAACACCCGGCATGCATTCAGGCCATTTGGTGAATCCAAACGGTTACAGGAGGGTTACAGTCATCATGAAAAACTTCAGTTTTCTTCCTTCCTTCCTTCTGTCCTTCCCTCCTCTTGTTAAGCAAAATTTGTGGAGAATACTTGACTTTGCAAAACCTGGAGGAGTAGTGGTTGCATCAGTGCAATCAATCAATGCAATCAATGATTGCATATACTAGGGACTCTGTACTTGTTGATCTCATGGTCATCAATAATCAATATCAATCCTATGTAGCTGCTCTTGGAGTTGTGAGGTGTGTATTAAGGGTGTCTGCCCAACCATGGATGGCATTTAAGTTTTACCTATCCTGGCAGTTCTGATGGCTGGTGGTGCTGCCCAGAGTACTGTGTTGAGAAGGATTTTGTGGCCCTATCTAGGCTTCATGAAGATTACAGGCTATTATGAACATGGTCTGTCCTGTGCCCAGGATGGGATCTTTAGCTTTCATAATGAGGTTGGATGATGCCCTACCCTCCACACTGCTGCCTCCAACTGTCACGATTCTTGAGCTCCTCTTAGTACTTGGCACCTGTTACTTTGTTGAGTGTCATTCCCATCAAATCTTACGGTTATTAATAGACCAGGATCTATCAGGCCCTGTACTCTTTGCCCATAGAAAGAAGTCCATTCTAATGATTGCTTCCAAACTTCCATGGGTGGAAAATGAGGTAATTTAACTTGTTAAAATTGTGCTTATGATGGATTGATTTATGGACAGAGGAATGAAAAAGATGGATAGGTATGGAATAAGACATAATGAAGGTTAATTGTAAAATCTAGGTGGTGATTATGTGTTGATTATGCGGTTCTGTTAATGTTTTCGTATGTTGGAAACTTGTGTAAGAAAATGTGGGGAAATTGTGCTTATGGTAATAATTAGTAATCAATGATTTTGTGCATGAGCTAACTGCTAAAAATAAAGTGCACGCACCTTCATGGATATGATATAATTAAACAAACTCTATTGGTTCCATCAGCCCCCTTTTTGCTCACTTCCACGTTTTTGCTTTCTAGATATGAAAATAGTGAAATCGATGGCATAGAGTTAAGTGGTTCATTATTATATATCTTAAAAGCCTTTGAAAAATAGTGTGAACAATTTTTTTGTTGTTGACTTGGTTATTTTGTCTTGGGTTTTTGATTATATTGGGGGGAGACAGTGAAACACGAGTCTTTTTTCCCCCCCCAAAATATAAATTCAATAGAAATGTTACTTTCCCTCATCAGTGATTCTGGTAGAAGGGAGTGATTATGCCAGCCACAATATATTACTCTAAAAAGCAAAACTAATCTGCTTAATTCTCTGTTAACCCAGGAGAGATTGCAAAATCAATGGGAGATGCCCAGAAGATATTTGAAGTTTAAGCCTACTTGTAATGGTTGACTCAGACTTTCAAAAAATGACTGAGCTATGGTAATGACCCAGGGTTATAATGGGTCCCCAAAAAGCTGATGAAAGACAGGGAGAGATCGAATCAGGAATAAGAAGTGCGTGGTGATCTTTTTTATTTTTTTCCTCATTAAATGATCATAGGACTATTTCCAACTTTTTTTCCCTTTCTTTCTTTCTTTTCTTTTTTTTTTTTTTTTCTTGGTAAGTGAAGGAAATAACTTCACTAAACTTTGGAATTTAAGTGATTCATAGGACATATAAATATTTTAAAAAATATTCACACAGTAAATAAACTAAAATAAACAAGGGAAGTCAATTTTCCGTCTCCCTTTTGGGCTCTGGAAGCCTCCCACTTGTGTCGGGAAGGAAGATTAAAAGAACATCTCCATCAGCGTAAGAGAAGGGATTAAAAATTGGCCACTGATGGGAAAGGCAAGTAGATTCTGGCATGAACGGTCCCAGAAGCCTCCACCCAACAAAGCCCCGAGTCCTGGCGACACTAACCGTGTGGAAGCAAGCCAAGGGAACCATGGATCTTCGACTTGTTAGAATAACGGAGTTTTCCTTAATAGATTATTCTGCATGGTTGGGCAGACGATGGCCGCAGGCTGTCTTCAGTCGGGAGCACTTACGCCACAAAATAAATTGAAAATGGGACTGGCAGGAGCCAGAGCTCAGATGAGCAATCCACGGAAAGGAAAGCCAATGCCCGTAGACGAGGAGATCCAATGGCATCCCCGGGCCCAGAATCCTCAGCCTGTCCAGCTGCGGCGATGGGGTGGGGAACACTGGGACAGCAGAAGCACTTCTGCCAGTTTTGAATAGTTATGAAATGAAAGTCTAGCTTCTTGAGATCCAGAAATAAATCACTGCAGAACAGCCCACAGCCCGCCCAGTGCAAGGCACTATTAAGACGTGGAGGCATGGCCCACTCACGCATGGGGCAGTAAACGGGCCAGAGGGCACGGGCTGTCAGAGGGAGATGCTTGCATTCTGCTTTGGGATCCGTCAACCCAAACTCCGCCCTGGCTGTGGAGAACTGGGGCAGGATCTGTGTGGCTTTCCGCAGGACCCCAAAGGCAACTGGTCTCTGATTCCGGGGTCACACTGCAGCAGCGGGCCTTCCTAAGCTTAGTGCTTTGGGGTTACTGCTATGTGCACGTGTGGGGTCCAGAGGAGGGGGGCAAGATGCATCATTTTTAATTTTATCTGGAGCACCAGCTTCTTGGTTATTGGTGTAGACGGCACAGGTGGTGGCAGCATGCAGAGGGTTTGCGCTCAAGATGGAGCTCAGCCTGCTGCCGGCAGCGACCTGTGGGAGGTCCAGCCTCTGGAGGCCAAGGCTTCATCTTCTGGGAGGGGATGAAAATGGCTTGACCCCCACACTTGTGGGCTGTTGTAGGAGTGAAGAAGAGAGTGTGTCAAGTGCCGGGTCAGATATATCAGGAGGGCTTAGAGCATTCTTGCTATTTTCACCATCATGTTCCAGAACATTCTCTTTGCAGATGTTGCCTCTGATCTTTAAAATATGAAGGAATATTTACTCTGTATCTCTCTTTTTAAGATTTATTTGTTTGTTATAGAGAGAGCGCAGGCAGGAATGGGAGCCACAGAGGGAGAGGAGAGAGAATCTCAGACTTCTCTCTGAATGTGGAGCCCCATGTAGGACCCGATCTCATGACCTGAGCTGAAACAAAGAGACGCTCACTCCCTGGTTAGGGACACCCAGTCCCCCTAGTTAGTTATTTTTACTTTCCTTACCATAGAGATGACTAAAGATCTGACAAGCTGGTTTGCAAAAGTCCCCAAGACCGGTAAAGGTGGTCTATATTTGAGCCCAGTGTGTAGCCAGTGAGGTGATCAGCTCTTATGGTGTTAGTCCGGTGAGTCCATGGGTTCAGGACACCCTTCAGTCTCAGACAGAGTGGGACAGCTGGTCTCCCTAGATTTAGCTCCAATATACCATAGCTGGCATCATCACACCCTTGTTTTAGGTTCTGTCCATTAAATCTTCTTTTCCATTTCTGTCTTGAGCCTCATATATACTGAACAATGAATGATAGAAGAGGTAAAAAATGCTTTGAGACCAATTTATATTAAAACATATAAATCTGTGTTTCTTATAGACTTAGAGATGGTGTACAAGCCAAGACTACATCATTCAGGACTATGCCCTGGTGTTTTCTTTTTTTAAGAGATCAAGATCATATATTTTCATTCACATAATGGGGAAGGGAGGTGAGTGGACTCTCACTACCAAAAATTTTTATGGGGAAAAAATTCTAGGGAGTAAAAACATATGTATTTAAAAGTCACACTACTCAGAGTTCAACCTGTCAGTATTCTAAAGCTGAAGTTACGGGCATGGATCATTGGCAAAGGTCACAAAGGTTAGTGATACAATCTGTGACTATTTAAAGAGAAAATGGCCTTGTCCCCACCCTCTGGGCACAAGAAGCAGAAACAGTGTGTTCACTTTGTCCTAAAAGTTCCATCACGAGTCGGGAAGGGCCATTCAGCATAGATACGTTCCAAATATTTGCTTTAAGGGTGGGCAAAATTACCAAAAATAGAAATCTAGGCAGCTGAAGACTTCAGCCAAATTTCTCCCTGATTTCTCGCTTCAACCTGTACATACAAAATATGTGGCTACAAAATGGGATCCTGATAGTTCACATCCAGACAAAAGGAGACTAACATCTGTGAAAACACACAAAAGCTTGGTGACATCATGCTTTCATTCCGCGGAAAAAATGTGGCGTTGATTCATTCTCAAGCTGGAATATATTTCCACATTAAAGTAAATTTTGCCTTCAGTTTTAGAGGGAGTTTTTATTATGAGAAAAACATATCCAAAAGGAAAAAAATAATTTTTTCCCCTTAGGCATGTGAAAAGTCATCAGACAACATAGGAGAATTACTGGGCATGATGCCACCACATCTAATGGAAAGAGCTCTCTTGGTGATCTGTGCTCGCTTCGACCAAGACCAGCGAAGCGCCAGGATGACCTCTGTCTGTCAGTGATTTTGTATGTGAACAAACTGAAGTCGGATGTGCTTAGTTAGCCCTTGGAAAATGTAATGCATTTCCGGCCTATGATTATGGGAAAAAATAAACATATATAGGACTAAATTCTCCAAGACAAGGGAAATTATGATGTGGTATTCTTTGGACCATCGTCCCTTGACAGCGAAGTCATGTGCTCCTTTCCAAGCTGGGGAGGAACTTCAGCGTATATTTGCAAAAGTCCCCAAGACTGGTAAAGGTGGTCTATATTTGAGCCCAGTGTGTAGCCTGTGTTCCTTGTTCCTCAGTCTCTGTGGTTTCGGTTTCACGCAGCGTCCCCGGTGATTTTCGGAAGCATGTCTGAGTAGCAAGTGCTACCATCTGCATTTGCAAGTGAGGAACCCAGGCTTATGGAAGTCCGTAGACGCACACATGTGGGAGAGGGTCTCCCCTACACCATTACCATCCAGCTACAGCAGACAGTGGTCTCATGGGCCACTGCAGATTAAGTCTCCAAAAGACCCCACGTCCAGGCCTCCAGCATTCAGTACCTGGGGCCTGGGACCCAGAGCCAGGAAAAGTCAGTTCTGCCTGTTCACGGCCGTTCTTCCAGCTCAGGGCCTGTGGGAAATCTAAGTATTGCAGATATTTAATCAAGTCTAAGGATTCTGCCAAAATCTCAGCTATGTTGTGAAGATGGCTGGAAGTCGATAAAAGCACAGCCCTGCTTAGTCATCGTGGTAATAGCGGGAGAGGTGTGAAGTGTTTGTCCAGCAGCTTCTGCTCATGGAGCATTAGCCCTTCCACTTGTGCTGGTAGGAAAAGCATTTACGAGTTCGTGCATCTTTCCTAGATGAGCTAATGGTAGTAGATATGAGCAATGGACGTAGCTATTTTCTTACTCCACACCAAGCCACTGCATGATACTACCTTGCTTTGCAGGGACAGGCTTCCCTTTCCCATCTGCAGAATACGGGCCTCTTACATTATAGTGCATTTTTTCACAAACAGACTTTGGGTACACATAAGGATTCCTATATCCAGGAATAACTAATTCAGTCTGTTAGTATTTAAAATGTTACTTCAATTTGTTAAAAAAATGAGATGACTTCTCATAAAATGCAATTTACCTATAACGCACATTAATAGATTAAATTTTAATTATCAAAATCGACTTGAGTGAAGTCTGTTCTTGCCCTATGCTTTACTTTCTAAACTGTGTCATTACTTTATTTCTAAAAAGACTCAGTGAATTACTCCTAAACTCTGATAACTTACTTCTAGCTTCTGATATTATGAAGATGGGTACTTATTGCTGAGGAATGACATGATGATCAAAATTCACAAGATATGTAAATACAAGCATTAGCCCAATTAGCAAATTGGCTAATGGGTTTGTTGTTGTTTTTTTCTTTTCTTGGCAGTTTTTTAAGAAAAAGTATTTGGATTTGCCTCTTTCTAAGAAAGCAGTGTTATCAATCCCTGTCTTATCTAGCAGTTTTGACATATTAATATTTAGAATCAACCAGATTATGGCATAAAATACAGTAAAGTCAAACTATTGGGGACCATATGTTCCTAGAAACGTTCATCTAAAAAAAAGAGAGTGAGACAGCCCCACGGTTAATTATCACATCCAACCGTAAAGCTCCAGAATCCCTCCTCCTGCTCTCTAGGTTGGACAGACACAGTTATGTTCTGATACATTTGGAGACTTAAAAGTAGAATCTGCATTTTTCTTCTGTTGTTAATGGATGTTTGAATTCAAGTATGTTCTGCAGAGACCTGATGTCTACAGGAGGCCAGCTATCTGCGGGAGAATGTTAATGGACAACGAATTCATCTTCCTGTTATTTTTTCTGTAATCAAACACATAAAATTTTTCCCACTGCCTCAGGTAAACTTTTAATGACATATGAATTAAGGGCTGAAAAGAAAATAATTCTCAACTTTTATGTAGACACTAAGTATTCATTTACCTTAAAGGGCAACATTTGATAGAGCAAAGATTAAAGTGTAAGTTGGGGTGATGTAAGTTGGGGTGAAGTCTCCCCACCTCAGACTTGCTGTGTAGGGACAGGGGAAGAAGTTCTTTTTTGGCAAATTGTGGCCTTGATGCCTGCAATGAACCCATCTCTCTGCCCTAGCAACCCACGTGGACTTCAGAGCCTTGTGGGCCCCACAGAGCGGTGAGCCCTCAGGCAGTCAGGACCCCAGGGGCTCGAAATCCCTTTGATCCCATAGTGTAGTCACAACCGCTTTGAAGTGCGAAGAGGAAGTGAATTAGAGCGGGTCTCTTTGTCTCCCTGGCTGGGGAATCACAGAGGGCACGGCTAGACCCCCACCAGTGGTTATCATCAGCTGCACTTCAGAATTCCCCAGGCAGCTGCCAAAGCATCCCGGGCCTCCCTGCCATGTTTGATTTAATTGGTCGAAGGTGTGGTCTAGCTCTGCAAGGGATGCTGGATCATAGTGTCCGAACTTCCAGTTGGGAACATATGTGTACCCAAGAGACCAATAAATTATACCTCACCTCTTGGGAGGAAAATAAATGGACAAATGGATTCCAACTCATCATGGGGTATAAAACCCTGCCCCCACCAAAAAACAAAACAAAACAACAACAACAAAAAACCAACCATGACAACAAAATAAAGCATCAACATCTGAGACAGACAGACAGAGAGCCTTATAGGGCTTACATTTAACATAGAAACCCTGATGTATCAGTAAAATTAGTAAGTAGAGACCAGGTGAGCAAACAGGGGGGTCCTTTCATGGTACTCATGTTGAGGGGACCACCAACAGAGAACATCTTTAGCTTTGGGGAATGAGCCTTTCCAAGGTGCAGGTGTGAATGAGGGGAATGGACATGACCTAATCCTGACAAATGCCAATAGACACAAATGGCTAGAAAATAATAGTAGAAAGCTTATACTCTGTATATGTAATGATTTACCTATATAACACAAATTAAGTTTTAGGAAAGTTGTTTACAGTTATGCTGGGGCAGCTTGATTTACTTGAAATAATGACTGAGTTTCTAAATTCCAGTAGCGGTGTCCCACCCAGGAATACTGGAAATATTTATATGAACCCAGATAAGTTCTGATGATCTTCAAGTCATTCTTAAGGAGATTGCTCAGAGGTGACAACTCAAGTGGCATCCCCCAAAAGAACAGTTAGAGAAAAGACAGCTAAACAGGCAGCATTACAAAATCAGAAGCCCTCATTTCTAGTCTCCTATCCAATGGTGTGCAATTGGCATGCTTTCTTCAGGCACAGGATGCTGTTGTGTCTGCGCTTGTCCAATCACGGTGTCCACACACAGCCACCCAGACAGCTTCCACACGTTCCTGCATGCCGAGTTGTTGTTAAATTCCATCCACGAGTCATTCCTTCTTACCCTAGTGGTTGGCACAGGGAACCAACTTGGGTTGATTCTTGCTATTCAAGTTTACAAACAGCTAGACAAATAGAACTATTTTTGGATGCCATGTCAATAGGTATGGCGGAAAAAACAGCAAAAACCAAAAGTCAAAATGTACAGTCCCAGTTTCCCTTGCTTAGTGTTTGCCTTAATTCTCTCTGTTTCTGTTTTCTTACGACAGAAACATCCTCCATGTTTTACATTTTCTTTGATCTATAGAAGACCTAGAAAGTCAACGTTGGCAATGAGCACCTTGTGTTTCTTAGATTGGAAGGATTCAGAAGGTTGGGATAAGCTATCCAAATGATCTAGGTGTGTAGTGGAACATTTTAATTTCAAGGAAGACGAACTTATTCAAGAGAGCCATTTGGGGAGCTGAAGCCAGTGGAATGGCCACTTGACTGCTGTCCACTGAGCTCCGCCCCCTCTCACAGATGAGCTCCGCCCCCTCTCACAGAGCACCCACACTAGTCTCAGTTCAGGGTCTGGCTCTTCTTGTACTCCATAAATGCCTACTTCATTCCCATGGGGTCCCTGCCCACCGCAGCCTCACGTCCTCTCCTGCCACTTTTAGGAGACTAAGCCAGGATCTGCTGAGAAAATGAGTCAGTGTTGGGGGTGGCATCTTGGTTCGATCTTCTGTATCTGACGAGTGTGTTAGTGGAAGTGACGACATTGTAGGGAACCTGGCGCAGAGCCCAGCCTCCACACACAGGAAAGGGCTTGCTGCTCAGTTGCACGGGTTCCCCAGTTGCATTTTCCCCCTTATCCTTTTCAATGGGAAAACCTACTGGTCTCTTGTGGTAGCTTATCAAAGTCAGGTCACAAATAAAAAATTCCCAATTCAGGGTTATCATGTCAGCCACTTCAGTAAAATAAGATGAGATGAGAAGATGGTTTGGGTCAAATTCAAGCTTTCATCTGGTCTTGAGTCCCTGTGACATGCCAGGTCTATAACAAATACTAACTCACCAGAAAAGAGGGAAGGTGTCAATCTTTTAATACGGACGCTATTCTCCTTCATTCTTTTCAGAGGAAGCTCCACGTTTTGTTTGTTCATTTTTACACATTATTTTGGGGTCCAGCCCAATCACCATCTCATTTGTTTACCAAAGTAGCCAATTTGTACATTCCCCACAGGCTGTCTACACGTCCAAACTCTTTCGAAAGCCGTGATTAGCCATTCTGGACTGTTTCCTTCAAGGCTTTGTGTGGTTTTTTAAAATAAATTACTTGGTGACATTTTGTCATACTTCATCTAACACCTCACAGGTCACGTACAAATCACTTAATAAACATGTCAAACACCCTCTTACTTGCAGTTAAAAGGTAGTGTGTGTGTGTGTGTGTGTGTAAGAGAAATCTAGACTTAAGAGAGACACACTAGAAAAGACGATTGCAATACGGAGAGCATATTGGTCTGCAGGCATCTCAAAATCAAATGGGGGTCTGTTTTAGGGAGACTAAGGAGGGTAGAGGACTTGAGAGGGTAGGGGGGTCAGGCGGACAGCAGACAGTACGACTGGGGCAGCTTCACTGGAAATCCTTCTGTGGCCAGTTGGTTCCGGACCCTCATGATGAGCCGCTGAGGGGGAATTCTGTGCCCTTAGTACTTTCTCATGCTTGTAGGTTACCCAAAGTTCAGGGCCCTGTGGGCAGGAAAGACGCCTCTTTAGTTTGGTCGAGCCAAGTCAAAGGGTAAGCTATGGGGGATAGTGAACCCTGGGTCCACACACAGCCCTACATTCTAATGAACCCATGGACACGAGCCACCGAGGGCACTCATCACGGTATGGAGGTCACGGAAATAAATGCTCCATTCCAAAATATGAGACCAAAACAACGGTATGAACAGCATATATTTACATGTATCAACTTGTTTTTCAACCAAAGCCTGCCAAAATTTTACTTTAAAGTCCTTAATTACTGCTTGTGGGCAGTTTTCAATACCCTGTGATATTTTCATAAATTCTTCTAAATATTTGTGAAAATCTAGCTTATATATTTGTATAAAAGACATATAACTGCTTTTTGTACTATATATATAGCTTATTTTTTGGGAAGCATCTGTAAATTTTTCTGTGTGAAACAATGGGTAGGAACTCACTTGAGGAAGGAATCAGGGGGTCCTTACAGAAGATCATCTGAATTGTTTTCATAACTCACTACAGCAGAATCAGCTACCATAAAAAGATGCATTACAGAAAAACCTGTCATTTGTTTCACTGATCGACCCTCTCCCCCTCCTGTGGGAAACTGCTGACCTTTTGAAGAACAGATTTTTCCTTTCACATCACCGAATGTTTTGAACAATAGTTTCAGCCTGAAAAAACAAGAATGTAATATATGAAACTGGGTACCTTTATAGATATTTATATATTTACCTCAAAAAAAGAATATCATCAAGAATTCGATGACAATTATTCTTGACAACCATGAAAATGTGTTTAGAAAACACTGACTTGTCTGTCTTTCCAATTATGAACAATCTTATCTTCATCGTATAGATTGAATCTAGTTCATGACACTGTTTCTTATAGGGTGTTTCGTGTTATCAAAATGTTAAAAGTGGTGTTAACAAGATATTTAAAATTGTGTTTTTAACATCAAAAAAATATTTCACAGTGAAAAAAGCCCATGGCCAAATCTGTTTTAGTTCCTAAGCTGTAGTACCTTTTGGGGCCTCATTTATGTGAATGCAGACTGAGAAGTTCTAGTTTGGGGATAGTTTATACAAATGTTTTGAAAATTATTTAACAATGCAGAAGATAGCAATTATGAAAACTTTGTCATCTTTTATAATGAGCCCAGATTCCAACATTTAAAGCTAGAAGAGACCAAAAATATTATTATATGTAACTTTAGACTATGTCAAAACATCTTATTAGTAGATGAGGAAAGTATGGTTGGAGTTTCAGAAATACTCAGTGTTTCTTTCCAGTAATGACCAAATCCAAGTTAAGAGGCTGTGTTTTAGGAACAGGAGATTTTCAAGGAATGGAGTCAACATTTTACTCAAATGTAACAACCTACATGTCTCCATGATCTTAAAAGAGGAGATATCTGGACATATTTTCTCAGTAAAGAACTTCTGTGTCCTTCTCGATGTCACATGGTGTCCCGCTTTCTTCTGGTCGTCATTCTTACCACAACTGTCATGTTGGTCCCCTAGGGAAAGGTTAATTTGAGGAAGAATTTGGATACCTCTGTGTGCTATTTCTTCCTAGTTCTGTCCATCATAAAACTCTCATTTTAGTAAGAGAATCCAGCATCTTTGCTGAGAACACAGAACTCTGTAGTGTGCTTTGGAAGTGAAAGGAAAAATCTGAGAAAGTTCTCTTGGGATATTTCCAAACCTCTCTGTAGTACAAGCCTGAGTAGGACTCTCCTTGCTCCTCCGGAATGAGGACTAGGACCTGAAGCTGGGCGGTCGGGGAAGCGTTAAGAATCCCACATCATAATGGAAGTCCTCTGGGAATAGTGCCAGAAACCTCCTGAGAAGGAACCAGCCTCCTGTTCTCAATCATCACCCCAAGGTCCACTTTATAAAAGGAGAGGGGAGTGGGGGATCTTTGTTGTAGGTCTTTTGTCATACTTAACAGGAAATGAGTGCTTCTCTGGCTTCCCTATAGCTAGGGAGAGGGGCTCCAAGGTTCTTTGAGAGAAAAGGTGGGCATTTTCTCCCTGGACAGCCGATAGCCAGCTGCCTGGTCAACCTGTGTGTACCCGAGGAAGGGAACTGACGGAGCTGGGCTGGGGAGGCCCAGCCGCAGCCGGGCGCCCGCTACGATGGGGCAGGGGCGCGCGGCATCGCGCCGGTCCAGACTCGCCTTGTCTTGCTGACATTGCACCGGGGGCCCCGAGATGCGCAGGGGCCACAGCGGCTGACAGCTCTGGGCTGTGATGGCAGAGAGGGCGCAGGAGGACAGGCTGGGTCCGGCCACGGGGTCCTGCGCTCACAGACCCCGCTGACCTCTGCGTGCTACAGCCGGAATGACAAGCAAGAGAGGGGAGACTCGGCCCCGGGCAGTTACGTGAAGAGACGCTCGCCTTTCCTCCTCTAAAGAAGCCCCTTCGAGTCTTAACACAGGAGGCGGCTGAGTGGATGAAGAAGATGCGGTGCAGCCACACAGACGAGTCCGATCAGCCTCTACACAGAAGGGAACTCCACGGGACAGACAAGCCAGATGAAGGTCGAGGACGTTGTGCTCCGTGAGATGAGCCAGACGCAGAAGGACAGACCCTGCACGACTCGGCGTATGGGACATGATCTCCAAGTAGTCGGGTTCCTGAAATCGAAGTGGGGAATGGCGGTTACCAGGGCTGGGGAGTGGGCAACGGGGGGTGACGAACCGATTGGCAAATGTCTCCAGTAAGATGAGGAAGCCCCGTCCGCTGTGTGACATTGCACCTGTAGTCACTGGTAACGTAGCGGGCACTGAAAATTCGTTAAGAGCCACACCTCACGTTAAGTGTTTGCTACAATTAAATCGTCCTTTTAAAAGGAGTTGGGATTGCATGGAGCACTGGGTGTGGTGAAAAAATAATGAATACTGTTTTTCTGAAAATAAATAAATTAATTTAAAAAAAAATAAAAGGAGCTGGGGTTGGGGGGCGTATAGTTCATGATTCTTGTTATGGGCCGAATTGTGTCCCCCTCTACAATTCATGTGGAAATCCTAACCTCTAGTAGCTCAAATTGTGACTGTGTTTGGAGATACCGTCTGAAGGAGTCTGGGACCTGCCACCCCAAATGCGTGGCCGTGGCATAGCTGTTATTTGAGCAGAAGGCACTTGTAACACAGCAGGTGCAGGGAGAGGCTTTCTTTGAACTCCCTTCATCTGCCTGAAGACAGAGTCCCCAAAAGGACCTCAGTGTCCTCTGTCCACCCCCCCTCCTCACCAGGAGCTTCACTGACCAGGAAGACTGACTCTTGTCACAGGAGGGGAATTGAGAAGTCAACCTTACACCCAGACAGACGGTCACAAACAGTCCCCCTCCCATCTGCTCGTCTAGGGACCCAGCCATCTCCCCTCACCCACTCCTCCCGTCCCCTACTAGGATGGTGTATGAGCTCTCAGATCTCATGGGCTTTGGGGGTATTTCCTTTTTGTCCTGTGATGTTCCGGTGCACATAATATTAAAAATTAATAAATGTGCATCTCTTTCTGCTGTTGATCTGCCTGTTGTCAGTACATTTTATAGACGCAGCTGTGGAAACTAGGGGAGTGGAGGAGATGTCTTTCCTTCCTGGCACATCTTTACAGAGATCATCAAGGCCAAATGAGGCCTTTAGGGTGGCTCTTAATCCAATATGGCTGGTGAACTACCAAGAGGAGAAAATGCAGACACAAAGATATACACGGAGGGAGACCAAGTGAGGACACAGGAAAAACACTGTCGTCTATACTCTGAGGACAGAGGACTCAGAGGGAACCAGTCCTGGAAACACCCTGAGTTCCAGCCAGCAGAACTGGGAGATAGTATCCTTCTGTGAAGTCACGTGGTTTGCAGTGCTTTGTCACAGAAGCTCTGGTGGGTGACGCACCCTCCCTCCGCACGCTCCCTGGGTCAAGGTGGTTGGAGGAGTGGGAAGCAGAAGACATGTCCCTCTCCCCTAAACCCTTAAACTCAGGTTCCCCTATATTAGGAGAATGAGGGTGAGGTGACAACCAGGGGAGATGAAAATCATATATGACATGAGACCTTGCAGGTGAATCCATTTAAAAATGGCTCAAAATTTTAAAAAGATGATTAAAAGGATTTAGCAAAAACACAGTAGAAAACCATCCCTGGAAAACTCACATTATTGCCCTCTATGATTTGGGATTGCAAAATAAACCATAATCCTGTTATCCTAACACGTCAGAATGGTGAGACACTAAGGAGAGAGGGATTCCTCGAGAGTCCTGGTGCACTTCTCAGTAATGTCAGAAAGGCCGGCTGTGGGAGCACTGAGCCCAGCCCCTCAGGAGAACCCACTGCATTCCTCCAGTGAGGCTTCTAGTGCATACTGAGATTTGAATTTGTTTAGCTTAGTTTTGTGTCCTATATGCAGGATGCATTTTTATGCAGGCTCCCTCCTCTGGTTTGTTCTCGTGGTTGAAACGGTTACGACTCAGGCATTCTTGAGGGAGAATATGGTGGCCTGGGTTGGTGGGAGGGCTGACCTCTGCCAGAGAGCACTGACCTCCTTCTGTCCCTTCCTTGGCTTATACCAGTCTTCAGTCGTCTGGATAGCTTCCTCCTCAGAGGCCCCCTCTCTGCTCTGTTGTACCCTGACCTCCCTTGATTAGTCTTAACATGATATTAAAAATGTACTTCAGAGCTGTGTTCCCTGTTCTCTTTCACAGAGTGAGCTGACTGGTCAAGAACCCGTTGGCCTGCCTGCCTTCCTTCTTCTCTCTCTCTCTCTTTCTTTCTTTCTTTTGTTGTTTTTCCATCTTCTCTATATAATTAGTAAATAACATTTGTTCATTCCATTACTAGTTTTTTGGAACTCAGCTGATTTCTTGGCAAATTACTCAGCGGTTCTTGGTAGGAAGAGTATAGATTGTCCACGCGGGATGCGTGGACCTACTCCTGCCAGCGCACAGCACTGTGTGCTCAGGATGTCATAAGACTTCGCCAGTCACGCAGGCTGCGATGCTTCTACTCCCTCATCTACTCTCCAGGGGAGCCTCCACGGCTATTTTCCTGAGATGCGGCCGGGAGGGCGTTCGCGGGCACAGTCGTGGCTGGTGGGGCGGTCCGTATTCCTGCAGAGGGAAACTCCATGGATCTCTCTCTGTTTGTGTTCCTGAGCAGGGCTCTCTGACCTTTTTTTTTTTTTTTTTTTTTTTTTTTTTTTTTAAAGAGGATTTCTGCCAAATTCAACTTGTTGGAAGGAGTGGTTTACTATTCTGAGCATAAATGTTAACAAATTGTGGCGTGAAGCTACACTTTTCATGACATTTGCCAAGAACATGTTTCTCCCATGAAGTCTCTGCCTCCACCCATGAAGTCCTCCGGGGAAAAGCCGTTTCATTTCTGGAAACAATTTAGCATCAAACGCCGGGCTGCGGCTGCTATCTCTTCATTCAGCTCGTTACTTTCTTCTTTCTAACAACGCAGATCCATTATTATTCTCATTTAAGAGCAAAATGAATTCTCAAGAGGTCTCTGACCATTTCCAACTAAAAGTATCATTTTGTGCGAGCCAAATTTTAGGTCAAGAAATGAACTTCCCTGTGTTAACAATTAAAAGACACAAAGCAGGGAGGGGAGGTGTGCAGCTGGATTAGGTTCAAGGCCTTTTAAAGCTAGTCTGTGTTCATATAGCCGAGTTATAATGTCTTGGGATAATATATAAGGTCCAGGGCAATTACTGAATTTTGTTTATAGCGGAGAAGGAAAAAATCCTTTTGAGGATAAATGCATTTTAAAAGCATCAGCTGTTCTAAGCCTTTTTCCTTGGTGTTTCTTACAGAAAAGAGGTTTAGGATACAAGATTCAGGAAAACATAAATTTTACAACGTTTCTTTCCTTTGGAAGAATTTCCCAAGCTATGCAAGTAGGTAACTACCCTCCTCCCTGCTCCTCACCCTTCTTTACTTCTACCGGGTTCCTTGTTCTCCCACTAGACAAGTTTATTCCACATCCCAGGATCAAATAGGATACCTAACCTAGGAGCTCCTGCTGACGGTTTGGAATTCGGCTGTTTTCTTTAGAACACAAATGTGGCATCTCGAGAATAGTAAAGGGGAAAGGGATTGATATTTGACAGAATTGGGTCCTTATTATCATTCCTTAAGCTCAGGACATAGATTCGCACCTTTGCGCACAGATTTCTGAAGATCGGCTTCCTGTGATCAAGCACTTTATGACTCAGTGACCAGTCTTCGGGACTTGACTCCGAGTCATGATTTTACAACAGCATTGGTCCCAGGGCTCAGCTCACGGTTCCCAGATTTTCTATCTTAGTGGATACATCAAGGAGGAGAACTTCATCTCTCTGGGGATAGATGGTTTTTCCCACCTAAATCCTGTTTGGAATTGCTATATTCACAGCAAGATGGTGTTGCTCTCCATCCCTGTTTACTTCCTGCACCAGTATCCGCAGCCAAGAAAATGTAAAAGACAGCATTCTTTGAGTTATTTATAAAAACAGCAAAGTGTTCCCTGAAAGTGCCACCCAACCCCCTGCTTATTATTTTGATGCTCTTCTTTTTAAAGCCTTGAGAAAAGGCTGTCTAATTTGAGGCTCCTGCTGGAAATGAAGCACGTCTTTTGGACTGGCCCCCCTCCTGCCCTTGCCTTTCCTTCGGGCTTCCTGAGGGTGATGTCATCTGGACACATGGAAACTTATTGTTCCAGTGAGACTCTCTGAACTGTCCTTTGTTGGGATGCTCAGGCCCCACGGTTCGCAAGCTGAGCAGATTGGGTGGTGATGGCATTCTGCTGTTGGACCCGCTTCCCGGGTGGGACAGGATCACACAGAAACATCTCCATGGGATGCTGCCCCCTGGGGCCACATACAGGACACCCAGCCACTGGGTTTTTGTTTGGTTCCATTCCCATAAATGTGACACCAACCAATATTATAACAAATACCATTTTTCTTCCCGCCCTCGACCAGCACTCCCCCACCTCCCGTGCCAGCCTGTCTCATGCTGGCTGAGCTGTCTGAGTGTTCCGAGGACAGAGAGAGTCTGTGTGGTGCAACATCGCTCAGCTCCTTTTCTCCAGACTGATGGCAACAGTTGCCTGGTAGATACAGTCCTGCCTTAGAGCTACTTCTGCCATTTACGATTTTTGTGTTTTTATATTTTGAAAGAGGTCATCTGTTTCTTAAAAAATTCTCCTTAGGTTGAGAAAGATCCTCCTCTGAGACTTGCCTTTTAGCAGGGACCCCAAGAAAGGGAACAGCCTGCAGATTTTCAGTGTAAAAACTGCAAATGGAAATGGTTTTTTCTTCCTGTGTGTTGCTTGAGTAGTGACAGACCTTGAGGGACAGGCATTCACGTCCCTCAGTGAGGCTCAGAGGCTGAGTGACCTGCAGAGAGGGAAGGTTTCCCCACCTAACCTATTGCTCAGAACACCCGAACAATACAATGACTAGCAAAATCTGTAGGGGTGAAGGGATTCTCATTGTTTCTCAGAATAATTTTTTTGTTTGTTTTTACTCTTTCAACTGGAAAATTATTCCCATTGAAAATTTTCAATCATTACCCATAAAAAGATGTTTAGCAAGGGCCGTTCAGCACTTGGAAGCTGTGAATATCTACTTGCGCTCTCAAAACATCTGTAAACCCCGGTGGAGTTCTGGCTCTTGCTCCTCTACTTGCCTTCCAGTAAAAACACAGGAGATGGCAGTTTCCCATCGACGCTGCCGTGCAGAGCCATAATCTTGGGAAGAAATGAGTAAACACACCACTGAACGGCAGTGGGAAAGAAGAAACACAATTGCCTGGTTGTTTCAGTAGAACAACACAAGGCATTAGCTGACTGTGTTCATGTAGATTTGGGTTTTTTTATGCACCCCCCACACACACCCACGCCAACACCCCCACACACATACACACACTCACGGACATGCACACACACACTGAAAAATATCTTTTTTTTTTTTTTTTAAAGATTTTATTTATTTATTTGACAGACAGAGATCACAAGCAGACAGAGAGGCAGGCAGAGACAGAGAGAGGGAAGCAGGCTCCCTGCCGAGCAGAGAGCCCGATGCGGGACTCGATCCCAGGACCCCGAGATCATGACCTGAGCCGAAGGCAGCGGCTTAACCCACTGAGCCACCCAGGCGTCTTTAAAGAATAAAATTACTGTCTCTGTTTTTATAGAAGACACGTTATGCTCAAAGAACTGAATAGCTTCTCCAAGGTCATGTAGATTTATATGAATAGGTCTTTATGTTCTATGGGGATAGTCTGATACAGTGTATGTTGATGGGAAGAACAAAGCAAGGACTGAACTCCCATGTTTCGTACCACATGAGACTGCTGACAGTCTGCCCTACACAGTGACTATTAGTCTTCCTTTCTTTATGATTTACCAATTGGGGAATTAACTAAATAAAATCAATGTAATAAAGCCTGTCATATTTAAAATATAGTTTCCTAGGTATTTTAATGTAACTGCATATTAATTTTATAATTTAAAAACATTAAAAAATATAACTTGTTAGGTAATGAATATTAATCTCACATCTATTACATAGTAAGGTGTCTCTGAAGTGAAACCTAAGTGTAGAAAAGCCTCACTTTACCATCGAGTGAACTTGAAGGTGATACTTTGCCAACTTTGCACAGGAATGAGTAACAAAAAAATTGAACGTGTCAATTGCAGTGTGTTTGATATCCTTTCAATGATCTGTCTGAACAAGAATTAATATTGATGATTCATCGGGGGTTTTGCATGCCATGATCAAAGCCAATGAAGGCTTCAGAACTTCAACAAACAATGGAATTGTTTGCAAACACCATTGCAAGAGAAAAGTTTCTGTGTCTCCGACTCTGTAAATGCCAACAGACTCAATTATTAAAAACAGGGATGCTTAACAGACATTCAAAATATGCATTGTAGTGGCACTGGGAATCCATAATGAAGCAAATCTGGGGTGGGCGTCACAAAAGGACCGTCCATCGTTGGGATTCAGTCTGGGATTGCCTGGGAACTGGGACCTGTGTTATAGGAAGCACATTCACCTTAAACCCCCAACAGATTTTCAGACAATTCCTTTCCTCATCTTCTTTCTCTCCTGGACCATTCTTCTGCAACTGGCTTCTTCCGCTAGGGAAAATGAACCAGGGAGCTGGCTCAACTTATAGTGGAGACCAAGACAGGATGCGCACATTCATTAAGGCCTCCCTTTGTAACATGCACTTTGCATATATTTTCCTATTTAGCAACTAAACAGATCTACAGTAATGGATAATACAATAGTCTCCCCCCTTTACACATGGCCCAACCAAGGCTGATGTCATCTAAGCAAGCCCTAGAGAAAGCCTTTGAAACATACCCTATTTTTTTCTCCAATGGTTAACCTCTTTCCAATACGTCACCCAATTTGACATAAATAATTTAACACAGAATTGTTTAGGACCACATGGAGAGAACAGTATTTAACCAAAGGGAAACCATTGTTCAGAATGAAAGATCAGTCTTTGGGACAACAATACATTTTGGGAGAATTCTTGGATGGTCCGAGATTTTAAAGCTTTCTTCATACAAATCGTTTGGCAGCTGCCACCATTCTCAAAATGTATGTGCCCTGGGAGCTCTCTTATACTCTTTAAATTTATAGAGGACCTAAAGAGGCTTTGTTAGTATGGGTTATATCTATCAATATGTTCTATATTAGAAATTAAAACAGAATTTAAAAAATATATTTATGTAATAATCCTTTTAAAAATTACCATAATAAACTCATTACAGGTTAACCTAAATCACATTTTATATTAAACGGTTTATATTAACTGTTTTCTGATACAAAGGAAATGTGGTGAGAAGAGTGACTCTGTACCATGTTCGCAGATTTCTTGGGTGACAGCAGACAACTGGATTTTCACGTCTGCTTCAGCATTCCAACTGTCAAATATGTTGTTTTTGTTGAAGTGTATGAAGAAAATCTGTCCCTGGAGACATGCAGTTGGGAATGCAAGAAGTATTTTAATAACTAATCTTTATATTTGTAAATACTCTTTGATAATACACCAAAATTCCACAAGTGGTTATTTCTAAGGGATTAGCTCCAATGTGGAAACCAAAACCCCATCAGTGAACTTTGCACAGTCTTTGACATGAAAACCCACTGGACCTCAATTGTGCAATCACCTGCATTGCTCATTTATAAACTGTTGGCTCACTGGCTTATAAGGATCTTCCCAATGATGAAATAATTTTGTCTGTTAACCATTCTCCAAATAAAAGTGGTGTCCCATGGAAGAGGGGCCACTGAGCTGGCCAATCAGGGACACAGGTACCTTTCCTCAAAACACCCATTGTATTTTGGCACAGCAGGAGTGCTTTATATACGTTTCTGAATTTTTATTCCCAGGTAATGAAAAGACATACTCAGGAATGAAGGTTTAACCAAGTTAAGATTTTGTTCTGATTCATCAGGGGCATTCTTAAACACAACTGGTGTCTTCTTCTGGGAGTGCACCACTGGAGAATACAGTGACCACCAACAGGACCCAATGCACTGTCTTGATTTAATTCTCCATTGCCTTTGAATTTTAGTGAAACTTGGTAAAAACACTGATAGGTACTCAATGTCTTTTTTTCTTTTTTAATGAAGGAATGAATACAAAATACTTATGTGTACACCTCATCCAATTATCTCATGGAGTTACTATGGGTTCTCAAGAAAAAAATTATAAATGGCAAAAAAAGACACACCTGTAAAATACTTGAAAGCTGTCCTGTCTCATCCTTTCAAGGTCATTTCAATAATATTCAGGAAATATCAGGGATCAAAAGTATCATATTTAATGTCTTTCATTTGCTTTCTATGTGTATCCATCCCTTACTTCCACTCTTGCCCATGTGGGTTAAAGTACTTGTCCTACTTATTCCATGATATGTTCTGAGGATTGAGTGAATGAACAGCCACGAGGAACTCTCGCAACATAACTATGGATCCACTTATCGAAGCAAAATGCTGTATGATCTTAGACAACAGTTATAATGAAGAATCATGTTCAAATGATGAGATTGGGGAAAAGGACTAATAAAAGATAAGGCATTTGAACATTTTGAGACTTAAGAAGTGGTAATAGCAGGGGCACCTGTGTGGCTCAGTTGGTTAAGCCGCTGCCTTCGGCTCGGGTCATGATCTCAGGGTCCTGGGATCGAGTCCCACATGGGCTCTCTGCTCAGCAGGGAGCCTGCTTCCTCCTCTCTCTCTGCCTGCCTCTCTGCCTACTTGTGATCTCTGTCTGTCAAATAAATAAATAAAATCTTAAAAAAAAAAAAAAGAAGTGGTACTAGCAAAGTCAAAGAGGTGTGATCCTGTAGACGGGGTGAGTAGCAAGGCAGGATCTAGATTTTAGTGGTGGTCGTATCTCGGTGGTGTCGGCAAGGGAAGACTTAAACTCACACAATGGAGACAGATCTAGGAGAGCAGTCATGGAGCGGTGGTAATATGATCCAATGTGCTCTTCACGATACCTCCTTTCATGGTAATGTGGTGGATGAAAGACATTTGGCAAGAGGCAATAAAATATATTCCATACATGAAAGGATGGAGACGTGAGTAAGTGAAGAAAATTAAAGTATTTTAACTATTATTATTGTGCACCACCAAAAAATAGAAGCACTATGCACTCCGTTACAAATGCCTCCAACGAGGCTGCCAAAAAGCAGCACTTTTTGGATGCTATGATGACAGGTATGGTTAGGGTATTTGACTTAGGGGACTGCACCACACACATCTGGGCATGGATCTGGTGGGGGTTTGGGGCAGGCTAGAAGAAGGAACAGAAGTAATAGTTCCCTGCCAGAGATGACAGGCGCTCCCAGGAGACAAATGGTCTGGAGATCTTGTGTCTTTTCCAGCAAACACCTTCACACACTCACTAGCAAGTAAGAAGTGCATTCCATCCCTATTCTAAACCCCCGCAAATAACAGCAACAATAATTCCAAGATGTGAGGCTTCACGGTGTGGGATCGTGATCCAGGCTTGTTAGCGGCCGTGTTCCCTCACGGATGGAGAGCACTCCTGATTAGCATAACACTCCACAGCATGTCTTGAGCTCCAGATCACTGTCAGGTCCAGAATAATCACAGCAGCTCTTTTCAAAATGCTGTAATTAAAAATAGTCTTGCACTAGGACCGCTGATTGTCCTAATGCCTCTCCCTTTTATTCATCAGTATTGCCCTTTAGATTACATACATTGTGCATTTATGGTTATGCTATTTAAAATGTCTCCTATTTGTTGTTCTGTAGGCATTCAGCACTGGGCGGGAGACTTGAAAGCCTCTGTCTTACAAGAATTCATACAGATCCTCGGAGGCTGCCAACGAGGACATTTGTAACGGAGAGGTTGACACAGAGTGGGTGCTGCAGCTGGAACTGTATTCAGGTTCCTGATTCCAACAGCCATGTGTGCCCTTCTAGATAGGATAGTTCTACTATTTATAATGAGGCATGCGTGCAAAATGCAAGTGACGTAATGTCTACATCTCAAGAACACTGCGTCCACATTTTCGCATTCTTTTAAATGGAGTTAAATAATTACATTATTCAGCAAGTTAGATCAGGACTGTTCATAATAGAAAGAGGCCATATTCAGAAGTTGTTGAGGACCTACTACATGCCAGGCACTGTGGAAGGGACTTTCCTCTTTCACCTCACCGAATACACGTACAGAAGAAATCTTTGTCAATGTTTTCTCAATAAGAAAATCTACACTCAGGTGCTCACAGCAGTCCTGGGATCTGAACGCAGGTGCTTAGACACCAAATCTTTGTCATGTAAATGATGTTAGTATCAGCCATTTTAGGAGCTGGGTTTATTTCTGGAACCATCTTCATCTTTGTTTAAAAGTGCAACCATAGGGGTTGGCTTTACACATGATCATAGGTGAAGTATTCACTTCCTAAATGTAAAAGAGTTTATCATTGAGAAAGCCAACCAGGAAGATCCAAAGCCTCTGAGAGCCCAGTGGATGTAATAGGGATTCTCTTCTGAATTTGCCAGTTGGCCTTTGCCTACATGCTGCAAATGATCCAGGTTCTTTGTGGGTAAAAGGGAAAGAAAGAGAGAGATCTAACAGTTAAGTTAATGATCACTGTGTCTGGAATAAGCAGTCCCCACAATAGCCCTCTGAAGTAGAGAAAATAATTCTGTCCAATTTACAGTGGAAGAAAATTAAACAAGAGAAAATAAGAAACTCACTGGGTACCTCATTGATGAGGAAGTCACTCACAGTGGTGAATCAGGCGTCAAAAGGTAAATCTTGATTTTGCTTAACACAAGCTTTCCATTTTATTTGTCAGAATATAAGAAGTTATTGTTAAGTATTAAAAATAAGCAAGTGCATTGAGGTTTTTAGGGAAAAAAGCAAAGAGGGAGAAATAGAATCTCTCCTCATTGGTGAAAATCATGAGTTGTGTTACTATTTATATAATTTGGTCTCTAGAGTTTTCCGCTGGGACATCTTCCTCTTCTCTAGAAGGAATGAAGTGGTTGAGGAATTGGAGAAAATGCCGTCATACAGCTCTAAATTTCCAGGAAAATTTTAAAAAAGTGGAGATGGTAGCAGCACTGGCAGAGGATTGTCAGGCCTTCTCATAGTGTCATTCATTCTTTTGATGCATTTTTTATACCATACATCAGTTCTTTGTTACAGCACTCTGAATTCCAAGTAGATTAGAGAAGTACATTATGTACAGTTTTGGTTCATATACTCAATACATTATTTATACTTCTATTTTCGGAACACAAATTATTTGCATTTTGCTACATTCTTTCATCTACACTAAAAATACTTAGGGACTCAAGTGTGCTCCCAGACAATAAGAAGCCTTGTTCACTCTACTCCATTCTGGAAATTGGTACAGAAACCTCCTCTTACCTTCTTTTAATTAAGAAACATGTACTGTCTCTTTCAACACTTGGATCTTCAAGACAAGGATTTTTTTTTTAAAGATATTTATTTATTTGAGAGAGAGAGAGCATGTGCGAGACAGAGAGCATGAGGTCGGGGGTGGGAGTCAGAAGGAGAGGGAGAAGTAGACTTCTGGCAGAGCAGGGATCCCGATTCAGGACTTGATCCCAGGACCGGGAGAACACGATCTGAGACAAAGGCAGATGTTTAAACAACTGAGCCACCCAGGTGCCCCAAGACCATGGAATTTGTTAAATCTTTGTGTAGTCCTTTGGGGTCTGAAGCTCACTATGATCTCCACAGTGAGGAAGGTGGTTTTAAGGGAGTCATAAGAGAATAGAATCAACTGTTAATAATTAGGTCCCCATTACTTGCACACTAATTCATTCTGCCGGTGGTGGTAAGTACTAGAATCAAGGGACAGAGTTAACAAGGAAGCAGATCAGGTCTTCATCCTTAAGAACCTTATATCCCATCAATGAAAACAAGTTTCCTAACAGCTAACTATACATTTACTTGGTTATGATTGCTGTGAGTTTTCCAGGAAGATGAAGTGTCCTTCGTGAGTGTATATCAGGGAGCATGGGGAAGTTGTTGACTGTGAGTCACCAATGTGACAATTGATCTGAGATCAATTAAATGAGAGTAGCTGTGAAAACATGGAGGACTGTGGGGGTGTGTTCCGGATCGTAGAAATAGCCTGTGTGAGGGCTGTAAATGCTGTAATTGTACAGTGCTTTCAAAGCAAAAAGAAGAAATATAGTTTGGGGGTCTGCTAGAATGTTTACCCACTCCCGAATCCAGACGTTAAAGCCTAACCCCCTGTGGGATGGTATTGGGAGGTGGACCTTTAGGAGGTATGAGGTCATGAGGGTGGGTCCCCCATGAATTGATTAGTGCCCTTATAAAAGAGCCTTCAGGGAGCCCCCTCACTCCTTCCCTTATGTGAAGACACAGTGAGGAGAGGAGTCTGTGAGCCAGGAAGAAGGTCCTCCGGACACTGTACCTCTTGGTGACTAGGTCTTGGACTTACAGGCTCCAGAGGTGTGAGAAAGAGATCTCCGTTGTTTATAAGCCCCATAGTCTAGGGTCCTTTGTTGTAACAGTTCAAATAGGCTAAGACAAAAATCAAAACCACAGAGAGGAAACACCCAGCGGTAGGTTAGGCGGCTAGAACACTAGTCATGTTTTTTGTTGGTTTGTTTGTTTGTTTTGTCTTTATCTAACAAGAAGTGAGTACTCATTGTGTTTTCTCAGTTAGAGAGGGACAGGGTTTGATTTTTGTTTCTTAAGGCTCACTCTGGTTTTAACTGGAGAGTGGATTAGCGCAAGGCAAGAGCAACTGTAAGGATCTATGTTAGAAAGCGGTTGAGGAGGTACAGCTGAGAGAGATGGCTTGGGTGATGGTTGATCTACTTGGAAATTGCCGATGACATGACACTGACAAGCTTGGTGGGCATATATGTGGGGGTGGGTGGGGATGAAAATGTGGGACTTTCAGGGATGACTTCCAGGTATGTGGACTGTTGGTTGAGAATTGGGTGAACCCTGGTGCCAATCACTAAAGAAAAACTTGGGGGCAGGGGATTAGTTCAGGAGAAGTGTAAGGAAGATGATCTGTGGGTGAGTCAGGTAAAATGAGTCCAGAACTCTGGAATTAGAGAACTTGATATGATGTTTTTAAGAAAAATAAATTACAATTAAGTTTGAGTGTCAACCAAATACGAGGGTACCTCATAGATCCATAACCTCATATCAATAAAGCATTTATGCCAATGTTGTTAACAGAAGATAAAAGTAAGCTTAGGGTTAAGCCCAATAATTTAAAAACATTCCTTCTTCATTAAATGAGTCTGAATGGTCATATTAGTTGGCTTTAAACAACATTCATGTTGCAAATTACTCTTTTTAAATAAAAGAGAATAATGTGTCAATTTCATCAACTGTCATTTGATGGAGTGGAATTCTGTTATGGGGATTTCCCCCAGAAGATATGCTGACATCCTAAGTCCTTGTACCCATGAATGTAACCTTACTTGGAAAGAGAGTTGTTACAAATATAATCAAGTGAAGATAAAGGGTAAACCCTAATGAAGTACGATCCACGTCCTTATGCAAAGGGGAAATACCCAATGAAGACAGACACACAGGGACAATGCCATGTGACTAGGGAGGCAGAGATTGGAATGACTGCAAGGCAAGATTGATAAGTACCCCTGAAGCTATAAAGACACAAGGAGGGACCGTCCTCCGTCTTGGAGGAATCAGTGTTTAGACTCCAGGACTGTGGGAGAGTAAACTTCTCTTCCTTTAAACCACCGGTGTGTGGCATTTGTTTGGCAACCCTGGGAAAGTGATTCAAAATCTGTCAGAGTTACAGGAGATTTTGGCTTTATTCTTTACTTCCTAGTACCCAAAATGTCATCATGAAAGAAAATTAAAAAAAGCCATAGCTCAGGAAAGTCTCAAAGAAGAAAAAGGAAGGGAAGGGAAGACCACAGAGCTCCATTCTTGAAACTTGGCAATCAAGCCAGGTTGAACATGTTTGAGACAACTTGCCATCAGGGAATTTTCCCCTCATTCTCCTCTCTCGAGTTAGGGAGACCCTTGAAAAAAAAAAACCAATATATTTTAAGTATGTTGAAAGTCTTCATTTTCTTCTGTTGGAAGTAGCATCTGAAGACTTCAGAGCACAGAATGATCAGATGAAGATCGAGCCATCAATTTAATTCAAACGATTGCTCTTCTAAAGAAAAATAGCACTGATAAGAAAGGGAGTCATATCAATTCAATAAAATACTCCAACATTTTTGAGAGAATCA
Organism: Neogale vison; assembly: GCF_020171115.1. Lineage (NCBI taxonomy): Eukaryota > Metazoa > Chordata > Mammalia > Carnivora > Mustelidae > Neogale > Neogale vison. Next base: position 144,400,118 of record NC_058102.1, read on the forward strand.
GTGCCATTTTAACAAGGCTGTATTTTTCACTTAGGAAGTGGGAAATACACATTTTTTTTTTATTATTTTAAAGAGTATCTAAACTAAAGCTGGTCTTTGGAAGAATGATATTCTGTTTCTCCTTAAAATGCTCACACTTAAAACTATTAACTAAGCATAATGAGCTGTTTAGCCAACTGTTTCTTCAGAACTAAAGACTAGTATATGAATGAAAAAAAAATCACGGGAATTCTGTGTTCTGTCTCAGAGACATTAGACAGGGTGTTTCATATTAGGTGTTAAATTGCCCCATTTAAAATGAACTACATATAATGATTATTGAAAAAGAAATTGGTGTTGGGCATATTTATTATCTAAGTCATTCTCTAAACCAAATCACAGTTGTTCATTGTGTTTTAGATTCCTAGCCACTGCATGAAACCATGCCCGGTTTTTCCAGCAGGAAGCTCTTTCTAGGAGGGAAGTGCTGTCTCTTTAACACTTCTTCATTCTAAATCTTCATTTTTTATTTATCAAGTATCAAGTGTAAAATATAGCGGGGCAACCTGAGTCAAAACGTACAATTCATTTACATGAAATAGACTCCTTTGTCACTGTATCCCTTATGAGAAAATTACAGGACGCAAACAAAACAAAACAAAAGAAAACCCAAAAAACCCCCACAGAAAAGAGGAAAAAAATCCCCAAATGCCCTCCTCCCCCAAAACCTTCTTGGAAAGGAAGTTGCTGACACATCGCATATATTGAAGCTATAAGGCCTTCGAAGTGATTACTTACGGTTTTTCATACTCAACAATGGTTTTTGCCAGAATGCTGTTAGACTTTGAAGGACGGTTAACAGAGCAGACACTCATGTTGGATGGCAGCATGCTACTAATTCATTTCAAAATAAATTCAGATTTGCTAGCAAGAGGAAACAACACAAGAAGACGTTTCCCAAGTTACCTTTCTGAAATCATCCATTTTCCATATAGGCCCAAAAGCTCACATGAAGTCTACATATGTCCCAAAGGGTCTCTAAGTATAAATTCTGACATATTGTAATACAAATATAAATGCTCCACCATAAGCCTACAACACTTTCAAATATAGGACTCTGCATTCTCACCCGAATTTATACAATAGATAAGCCAAAGCCAGTAAAAACAAAACAAAACAAAACATTTAATGTGTGTAATTACTTCTCATTGTAATAGGTTGTTCTAATTTGTAGTTTAAAAGGAGAGACAGATGAAAATAATTACAACTGCAACAATTGCATTAAGATGCAACCATTGAAATGCTATCAGGGCTGGACTGCTGATATTCCTTTCTAAAACACAGACCTTGATTAATAGGACAAATTATGCTAATGATCATGCTGAAAAAGGCTCTATTGACCTTAGGAAAAAGCTTTAATGACAATGTTGGCGGAGTAAGGCTGCTCTAAGATCAATTTCAGAAGAAGCAAGTCAGCAACATGGTTGTTGGAGAAGGTCCTAATATGTGAATACAGTCTATTTATAAACCACGTGGGCCCACACCTTAGAAATCCAAGATGCTGGGCCAGTAAGAACAAATATTTGCTTTAAAGTCTCATGATAGATCAAATGACAGGCTTTGGTTAGATGCGAGAAATTAAGAGAATACACTTAATTTTATGTTAGAGGACTAATTCCACTTTTGGCCAAGATGCAGTAACAGTGGCCAAAATCGCTTTCCTTTGGGAAACTAAAAGACAGAAGAATATTTAAGCATTGGACATCAGGAAATAATGATCCTTGAAAAGGGGAAAACATCAGGTGAGCCCTATGGCTGCTCCAGGTTTCTTCTTGGGCGGCGAGCATCCTGGCCAAAGTGTGGGGGAGGGAGGAGGACCCAAGTATTGTGCAGTGCTTTGCCTGGGCTGAGGAGACAGCGCTGAGATGCCAGGGGGGCCAGTGTGAGTCTGTGGGGCAGAGTATGGAGCAGGAAAAACAGTCCAAAAAGAGACTCCATTGACCCACAGAGGCACCCTCGAATGTCCAGCTGAGTCATAATGAACTCACACATGTAGAAAAGTACACAAAAGGAGAAAAAGAAATAATCCCGAGAGCTCTCACAGGACCAAGAACTATCTGTGTTCCCACCAGCAAGAGTGGGAAACTGTAATCCATGGACATCAGATAGTTTTCAGAAGGCCTTGCCTCAGTGGTGCTGCAGAATTACACCAGACTATAGACTGCCGAACAGTCTAGAATAAGACCTTAAAAGGAGCCAACTCTTTTAATATCACTTACCTGCATGCCAGAGCAAAGGTTGAGAGTATTAAAGGAATAACATAACAGCTTGGATCCAATCAAGTAAAACTCACATTGCCTGTCACCCAATAAAGATACTGGAGAAACAAAGAAGCAGGAAAATATGACCGTGATGAGAAGAAAAATCCATCAGTAGAAACAGACGCAGAAATGACACTAGTGATAGTGGATGAGAACATTATAACAACATCCAACCATAAATATCTTCCATATGCTCAAGAGGGTAGAAGAGATATTGAGAATGTTAACCAGAGACACAAAATATACAAGAGAGTCACATTGATCATTTGGGAATTCAAACAATGCGTCCCGCATTACTCTGAAACTAAAGACATTATATAGAAAGAAAACTATTGACCTATATCTCTCATCAGCATAGATGTAAGAATTCTTAGTTGGATGTTAGAAAATTGAGTCCAACATTAAGTTCGAGTGGATCTATCCCAGGAATTCAATTTGGTTGGACATTGGAGTAAATCCAGCCATATAAGTTTCCACATCACAGATTAAAAAGAACTCAATAGATGCAAAATTCAGTTTTCATTCCTGAGAAAAACTTTCAGCAAACTGGCAATAGGAAGGAATTTCTTCATACAAATAAGGGAATCTGTGAAATGTCTAGAGCTGATATCATACTTCATAGTGAAAGACTGAATCTCTAAGAACAGGGACAAAGATAAGGCTCCTGCTCACCACCCCACCCCCAACTTCTATACAACATTGTTCCAGTGGTTCTTGTATTAATCAGGGAAGAAAACAAAAACAACAACAACAACCAGATGGGAAATAAAGACATAAAACTATCTTTCTGTTTGGTAAATCATGATCATTGACATAGAAAATCTTATGACGTCTACAATAGATTTGGCAATGATATGACACCAAAGCCACATACAACAAGAGAATAAATACACAAATTAGACTTCATGAAAAGTATAAAGTTTAAACATAAATGATTGTTGAGTTTTAGGAATTCTCTTTATATTCTGGATATTAATCCCTGATCAGATATATGATTTGCAAATATTTTTTTCCTGTCCCATGGGTTGCCTTTTCCCTTTTTAATAGTGTCTTTTGGTGCAAAATAGATTTTAATTTTCATGAAGTCTAATTTATGTATTTATTCTTTTGTTGTGTCTACACCTGGAAATAATATTATACTATGTGTTTGCTAATGAATTTAAATAAAAACTTTAAAAAACCCTCAACAACTCAAAACAACCCAATTCAAAAATCAACAAAGGACTTCAATTGGCATTTCTCCAATGAAGATATACAAATGGCCAATAAGAACATGAAAAGATATTCAACATCACTAACCATTAGGGAAATGCAAATCAAAGCCATAGGGTGATATCACTGCACACCCATTAGGACGGCTACTCTCAGAAACCCCAGAAAGTTATAAGTGTTCATGAGGATGTGGAAAATTGGAACTCCTGTGCACTGTTGATGGGAATGTAAAAATGGCGCAGCCACTGTGGAAATACTATAATGGGTCCCCAAAAAGTTAAAAATAGATTTACCATATGGTCCAGAAATTCTCCTGCATATATACTCAAAACAACCGAAAGCAGGGTCTTGAGGAGATGTGTATACCCCATGTTCATAGCAGCAGCATATTCACAGTAGCTAACACATGGAAGCAACCCAAGTTCCTCCCACAAAAGGATGGATAAACACATGTAGTCTACCCCTGCAACAGACATCATTCAGCATTACTAGGAAAGGAAATTCTGACTTATGCTATGACACGAATGAACCTGGAAGACATTGTATTAAATGAAGTAAAGCAGTCATTACTGCATTTGGGCACCTGGGTGGCTCAGTGGGTTAAGCCTCTGCCTTCAGCTCAGGTCATGACCTCAGGGTCCTGGGATCAAGCCCGGCATCGGGCTCTTTGCTCAGTGGAGAGCCTGCTTCCTCCTCTCTCTCTGCCTGCTGCTCTGCCTGCTTGGGCTCTCTCTCTCAAATAAATAAATAAAATCTTTAAAAAATAAATAAAGCAGTCACAAAAAGACAAATGATGCTTGAATTCACTTATATGGAGTAATTAGAGTAGTCAAAAGACAGAAAATACAATGGTGGATAGCAAGATGTGTGGGGAGAGAAGAAGGTGGAGTCATTGTTTAATGGGTGTAGAGAGTCAGTTTTACAAGATAAGAAGAGCCATGGAAATGGATAGTGGGATGGTTGCGCAGTCTATGAATGTACTTGATACTAATGAACTGTAAACTTAGAAGGGGGTAAGATGGTAAACCTTATGTTATGCATATTAAACCATATGTTATGCAATAAAAAAATTTGGAAAAAATTGTATTTCTGTATACTAGAAATAAACACTCAAAAATAGAAGTTAAAAAAACCAATACCACAGTAGAATCAAAAATATGAATCTTAGAGATAAATCTAATAAAGTATATATAAATTCTGTCCCCTGAAACAAAACATTACTGAAACAAATTAAAGAAGATCTAAATAAATGGAGAGAGAGAGAGAGTTCATTCCTAGATTGAAAAATTCACTAGTGTTAAAATAGCAGTCCTCCATAAATTCATCTTTAGATTCAATGTAATTTCAACCAAAATCTCTGTGGATTTTATTTTTTTTTTTAGTAGAAATCTGATTTGAAAATTTATGTGAAATTGCAAAGACCTAGAATAGCCAAGACAACTTGGAAAAAGAAGAAAAATGAAGGACAAATAGTACCCGACTGAAAATTATTCTACAGCTACAGAAATCAAGACAGTGTGGTTTTGGAATCAATAGGTTAATAGATCAATGAATCAGAGCACAGAGTTCAAAATAGACCTGTACACATGGAGTCAATCAAATTCTGACAAAGCTACAAAGGCAGTTCAGTGGAGAAAGGAAAAATTGTTTTTTTTTAACTTATTTATTTGACAGAGAGAGAGCACTCAGGCAGGGGGAGCAGCAGGGCACGAAGGAGAAGCAGACTCCCCATCCCGCAGGAGCCCAATGAGGGGTTAGATCTCAGGACCCAGAAATCATTTCCTGAGCTGAGGGCAGACACCCAACCAACTAAACACCTAGGCGCCCCAAGGATAATCTTTTTAAGAAATGGTATTCTAGCAACTGTATATTCATATGGGAAGAAAAGAAAGAGGAAGTCAAAGATTAACTCAAAATGTGTCATAGGTCTAAACATAAACTTGAAACCATGAAATTTCTAGACTATAATGAAGGAGAGAATTTTTATTTCTTTCGGTTAGATCAAGATTTCTTAGGTAGGAAATCAAAACAAAACACACACACACACACACACTCACACACACACATTAAAAATTGATGTTAGGGGGTGCCTGGGTGGCTCAGTGGGTTAAAGCCTTTGCTTTTGGCTCAGGTCATGGTCCCAGGGTCCTAGGATCAAGCCCCGCATCGGGCTCTCTGCTCGGCAGGGAGCCTGCTTTCCTTCCTCTCTCTCTGCCTGCCTCTCTGCCTACTTGTCATCTTTGTCAAATAAATTTAAAAAAAAATTGATGTTAGACTTGAGAGAAATTAAAAATGCATGCCTTTTGAAAGATACTGTTAAGATGGCAAATAAGTATTTGAGAAAATACTCAACATCCAGTAGTCATTATGGAGGTGAAAATGGAAACCACAATGAGATACCACTACATAACCCGTTAGAACATCTAACATCAGAGGGAGTAACCATCCTAGTGTTGTCAGGGATGTGGAGTGACTAAGTACTGCTGGTGGGAATTCCCTGCTACTTTGGGTAACATTTTATCAGTTTCTTAAAAAATTAAACACATGTCTACTCTATGACTATAGGTAGTCATTCAAAAGAAATTAGAGGATATATTTAGTATATATGAAAAATCACATTGTAATGTATCTTTTCAGTGAATATTATTCAGGAATAAACTCAAATGAACAACTGCTACACACCAAAATGGGTAGATCTCTATATGACTGTGGAGTGAAGGACGCCCACCTTCCCCCACCACAAGAGTATGTAGTCTGTTCTGATCAATGCAAAGTCGTCTTTACTGAGAGAAAAGAGATTAGCTGTTGCCTGGGTATGAGGCACTGTGAGAGGAAAGGAATGATTCCAAAGGGCACAGGAGATTATGGGGGTGATGCAAATGTTTATTACTTGATTGTGGTTATGGATTTATGGATTTATTCTTATGTCAAAACTCATCAAATTGCATACTTGATATACATACAGTATACTGTAGATTAATTATACTAAAAAATTACATGCAAATTAGAAAATAAATTAGATAAAGCCAGGCAAGAAAAATAGAAATTTGACATCCAATTGTTTATATATATATATAATGGATACCATTACCCACACTTATTACATCCTTGCACACTCACATGCATATAAAGAGTGATCTTTGCAAATAAAGGGCCTTTTTTGAATGAGCAGATAGCAAGGAGTGTTTGCTTTTAGTCTTGTTTGTTTCTAACTGCTGGATTCAATCATTCATTCATAATCATTAATTATGATTAATTCATTCATTAATCATTCATAAAATTAGGAGGAATGGTGAGTTGCATTCTGAAGCCACTTCTAGACCTGAATTTTATGTGTCAGATGCTTAACACAACACCGCGTTGTAGAAGTGAGGAAGAATGATAGTGACAAGCCATAGGCATCTTCTTGTTTATTCAACTGTTCATTCAGAATGTAGGTTTGTTCAGTTTAGGAGGATGGATGGCATGTAGCTCTAATATCAAGGAATATACATGTCAGCGAGGAGTGGATTTATTGGATAATTCTTGCTACTCTGAAGAATTAAATCCCAATGTTAGAGGTTTCACATGATTTAATTGTGTTTCCTGCTTACATGACAGACACGTGTGCATGTTGGTTGGGTACCTGCCCATCCCGAGACCTCGATTCCCCCACGTGCCTTCTCTTAACAGGAGGAGCCTCAGAAGAGGGTGTGAGGGGGAATTTTATATCAAGGAACTTTATATCTTTAACTTTAGTTTTGGAATTCTGCTTTTGAATACTGGCTTTATGGTTTCATATCTTCTATTTAAAGACATTGGTAGAGGGATGGTCTTTATTAGCCAAATAATCATAGTCCCAGGTTTCTAGAAATGTACAGAAATTGTTGTGAGATGTGATACCCTCTGCCACAGAGTCACCTTTCACCATACCTCTCTGACTTCTCCTTTTGTACAGTCAGGAATTGCATTTGCCTTTATGGCCCTCTGCCTGTACAATGATTTCTCAAAGTCACTCTTAAGCAGCATTAAATAAACCAACAAACAAACAAAACAAAAAACTGAAGTGATTTGGGTGAATAGGAACAATAAAGCAAAAATGAGGATTATTACCTCATTTATAATATAAATAATATAATATAATAATAAAGCATATTTATTGAATATTTACTAAACCCCAGTTGGAGGGTTTAGTAAACCCATTCTGGCCCTGTGTATGTATTAGGAAACAAGAAAGAAAAAAAAAATCCTGTTTTGATGGAGCTTAATAAATTAAATAAATGTGAATAAATTACATAATATTTTAAAAGCTGTTGAGTTCTGTAGTATGAGAAAGCTGTGGAATGGTATAGAAAGTGGAGAGGAAGAGGTAGGATATCACTGCCAGTGTCAAATGAGTACGAATGAGAAAGTCAGGGAAAGGCCTGCTGAGAAAGTTATAGATGATTGAAGACTGGAGGAAGGAAAGCAAGAGTGTAGCCAGCAATAGTGTAAAAGCAAATGGACGGATGTCTAGAATGTTCTATGAATAGCAAATACACCAGTATGTATAGAGTGGTGCAAGCCATAAAGACAGTAGTGGGATGTGAGGGCACAGACGCACGGTAGAGGGAAAAAAATGGTGCATCACCCATGAGGTGACTGACTGGGCTTTGACTTTGACTCTGAGTCAAACTAATTTGGTTAAGTCAAGCTCGATTTTAGATGAGACCTAATATTTAGGAGACATTCATCTTAAGGTTACATGAACTCATTTCCTATTATTTCTTTACACTGATAGAAATTTTTCCTAAGGTACAGAAAAAAAAAAGGCAGTTAAAAGATAATGAAATGATGAGCACTGCTTGTTATAGGCAGCTAATGTATCATTGAGTGTTTTCTCAAAAGCCAGTGATGTAATATATGTTGGCTAGTTGGATTTAAAAATTTAAAAAAAAAAGAAATTTTACCTATATAATATTTACTCCCCGGCCTTAAATTTGGGCAAGAGTTAGAGTATGGAATGTTGTTCTGAAAAACAAAAGTCAGATCACTGTCCCATACTTTTGTAGAAACCAAAGGGAAATACATATACTGGCCTCACCCCCGGCTGTAAGCTGAGTATTTGTGCCTCCGCCCACCCTGCCCAGATTCCGATGTTGAGAGCCTAATCCTTAGTGATGGTATTTGGAGATGGGCCTTTGGGAGGTTATCAAGTCGTGAGGGTGAGGCCCTTATGAATGGGATTAATGCCCTTATGAAGAGGCACACAGACGTGATCTCTCTGTCTCTCTCTCTCTCTTCCTTGTGAGGATACAGCAAGAAGGTGACCATCTGCACCCCAGAAAGAAAGCTCTCACCAGGACCCCCATGTGCTGGTGCTGTGATCTGGGACCTAAACGGTGAGAAATAAATGTTTGTTGTTTAATATGCCAGGTCTGTGGTGTTTTGTTACAGCAGCCAGAGCTGACGGAGACAAGGAATGGCACCATGTTACAATGAGTGCAGAGCTGACGGCGAGCCTCAAGGTGCTTCTCTGTCCAAATGGATCTCTCTAGTCCACGGGGATCATTCTGAACCTGCACAATCCCCAAATGATTTCCATGACAACTTTGTCAGAATTTCAGGCCCCAATTTTCAAAGTTGGACTTTTTACTCAAGCACGGTAAGATCCCATGGCCGTCAGCTCCGGATGCACGCCCGCCGGCACGCTGTCCATCCTTGCAACACCAAACAGAGGCTCGGTCCCACCTGGCACATTATTTGATATTAGGAGCCTTCTGGTGCATGGCTGAATGTGATTCAGGAAAGAGATTTTCAGAAGCCTTTTTTTTCTAGAACACACTTCGTGCTAAGGATTTACTGCTTGAACAACTTTAAATGTGCTTTATCTTTAACTACTGAAAATGATTCAGTGTTCATAGCAATAATTTGAAATTTATTCCATCAACTTCAAGGAATTTCTTATTGCAATGACTGAAATACAATAGTTAGAAGATTAATTAGAAGAATAAACATAGTTCTTTTTTTTCCTATCATTTTGTTCTTTTCTGTACAATTTTTATAAAATACACTTGTGTTCTATTCTTGGTATGTCTTTCTCAGGCTCCTTTGTCATGTATGGCATAAATTTTGGAATTTTTCTTTATTGAGAAAAAATTTTTTTAAAAGATTTTAAGATTTGACAGACAGAGATCACAAATGGGCCGAGAGGCAGGCAGAGAGAGAGGAGGAAGCAGGCTCCCTGCTGAGCAGAGAGCCTGACGTGGGGCTCGATCCCAGGACCCTGAGATCATGACCTGAGCCGAAGGCAGAGGCTTTAACCCGCTGAGCCACCCAGATGCCCCCTTATTGAGAAAATTTAACCTGGTACAGTCGTTAATGTTTTTTTAATCTCATCCTCATAAAATGTTAAATATTCCCTAAAGGGGATTTTTCCTCTTTTCTATTCTTTTTCCTCTTTCTTTCATTCTTTTTTTTGAGACATTCATGTCTAAATTATCCAAATTCAATATAATTCTTGAAGAATACTTTACTTTTGGGACACCTGGGTGGCTCATTCAGTTAAGCCGCTGCCTTCGGCTCAAGTCATGATCCCAGCATCCTGGGATCTAGTCCCACATCGGGCTCCTTGCTTGGCAGGGAGCCTGCTTCTCTCTCTGCCTCTGCCTGACACTCTGCCTGCTTGTGTGCACTCTCTCTCTCTCTCTCTCTGTGACAAATAAATAAATAAAATCTTAAAAAAAAAAAGAATACTTTCCACTATAAATGGCAATGCACCAGATTTTTCTGAAGAGAATTATAATTTAACCAAATCTCTATTAGCCTACTTTGTATTATTATTTCAATGCAAATATTTGATTTAAATATCAAATGTGACTCAGAAAGTTATAATGGTCTTACTATGGGAACATTCCAAAGGATTGCCCCTTAACTACATTATTTTAATGTATTTTTCTACTCAACTATTCAAAAGTTCTTAAAATCCTACCTACATATGCAATTAATAGTTTTCACAAGCATTACTACAGATATGTGTTTTCAGGTAGCAATAATAAACATATATTACACTTTAAATCCTCAATGTATTTTTGGAAATAAAGCAAACAAATTTCTCCCTTGAGGCTACTAGTGCATGTGACCATCAATAGTCAAATACTAACAATAAATCAGAATGGCATTCCTTGTGCAAACAATGGGTGTGTTTACCCTGTTTAGGTAGGATGGAAACCTGGAAACTTGCAGACATTACTCAAGCTCACAGACACCAGAAATGATGAGGCACTTACTTTTTGGCCTCCTGAACAGCCAGCAAACAATAGCGGATCTTGGCAGAGCATTGAGACCAACACTAGACTTTGATGTCTCTTTACTTTTACATATTTTAAAATATATGTGGCTCAATGAGAAAAAATACTTCTGAAAACCTATATGCTATGTGGACTTTGCTTTCAACCAGCAAAACAAAACAACGAAAAACCAATATGGTACTCAACATGGCTTGTGCCTGCCTTCAAAATGCTGCCAAGACAGAAGTGCCAGTGACCTAAAAAGAAAGAATGATTTTATGAGCATTCTACTTATAATGATCACTTATAATAATTTTTTTTAGAATCAATACTTATTAATTCATCATAATGACAGGCACGGCAGTTGGTCTGGAGAATATGACAACCGTCAAAACTGAAGCCCTTTCTCTAGGGAATTTCAAAATGGCAAAGAAATGAAACCCCCTTTTTGATCTTTTCAGAGAATAAACCATAATCTCAGCATCCCATGGTTCTATAAAAGTACTCATACATGTATAAAAATAAGAATTGTTTTCTGGATTTTTTGGAAACAATGCGAATAAAGCTTTTTGTTGGCAGTCATAGAATAAACAATTTTCCATAAAAATAAAACAGATTTTTTTAACACTTGATTTACATACAGTCCATTGTGTAAAACCATTCAAAACTGGGCATCCCATTCTGTGGTTCTATGAAAGCTTAGTAACATAACAGAGAGAGAAAGGGACAGAGAAGTCCTACAAACACACGATGCGTTTTCTAATCCACTGTCAGATTCTTTGATTTCTGTTGTTCTGTTCTATTCTACCTAGTCTGAGGGCATATGGAATCATCTCTGGATCTCCACATAAAGAAGCCCTAAACCCATTAGGTAGAATAGATGTGCACGTGCACAAAATTACGAGCGAGTGACAAAGACGGAGAGACAGATACTCAGTAATCTTAACTGTATTTCAAGAAGTGTTTCTCTTTTTAAAACTGATTGTTTCATGTATTAACTTCATATAGAAAAGATCCATTCATTTCCACATGTATGAGTTTCCTAAGGCTGCTATAATGAATTACTATGAACTGGTCATCTTTAAACAGCAGACATGCGTTTTCTCACATCTTTGGAAGCCAGAAGTCTGAAATCCAAGTTCATCAGGCTTGGTTCCCTGGGCTTGGGAGCTCAGAGGAAGGGTCTGTTCCTTGCCCCTCCCTCAGCCTCTGCTGGCAGCCAGCAATCCCTGGCATTCCTTGGCTTGTAGATGCATCCTGCAGTCTCCGCCTCTCTTCAGACGGCCTTCTCCTTGTGTTCATGTCTCTTCACATCTTACAAGGATGCCATCGTACTCCAGGATGACCTCATCCACTTAACCTGATTATCTGCAAAGGCCCTGTTTCTAAATAAGTTCATGTTTACAGATGCTGAGGGTAAGGACTTCAGCATATCTTTTGGGAAACACGATTTGTCTTTGTCCCTTCAGGCTGCTACAACAAAATCCCGTAGATATCCAGTCTGGCTTATACACAAGAGAAATATACTTCTCGCAGTTCTGGAGGCTGGAAGCCCAGGATCAAGGGGTCAGCAGATCTGGTATCTAGTAAGGACCCACTTCCTGGTTCACAGATAGCGTCTTCTCACTACATCCGCATATCATGGAAGGGGCAAGGGAGCTCTTTGGGATTCCTTCTGGAAGGGTACCAACCCTAGGTCTCATGACCTAGTAGCCTCCCCAAGGCCCTGCCTCCTCATACCATCACACTGGGGTTAGGTTTCAACATGTGAATTCGACAGGGACACAAATAGACTCTCGCATTAAGTCAGCCCATTCATTACAACTCAATCAACTCACACATTACTGTATGTGTATTACTGGAGGAAGCATTCCCTGAAACTCAGATAATTAAGACCAGAGCAGAGCTGGCAAACCACCTAAGATCAACGGCAGCTCCTGGTTGGTCATGAAGCTGGACATGGCCAGCATTCTTTAAGAATACACGATCTAAAACATATGCAGTATTGGAAGGTCTCCCCCTTCAGAGGCACAGCCATCCTTTACGGGGCAGGCGGACAAATGAAAGTCACCTTGTTTTGTTTTTATGTTTCTACTCCAGAATTGGTAAGATTAGTTCTTTGTCTGGGTGCTGCTGATGAGATCATGATAAACAGCTTGAAGTATTTCAAACACCTGCCATAACCTAAAGGTTTATGCCTAGAGAATTATAAATGAACCATTTGTGCTACCTCTTACCACGTGAAAACAATGATATTGAAGAATCAATTTCTCTTTGTTTGAAGGACATAGTGAGGCATGGAGCACCTTTCGTCGGATAAATTAATCGTTGAGCTCATTCAGAGTCAAGCTGTGGAGAGCCTGGGAACCTTTTGTTCAAGGGAGGCAGGAAATGTCAAAGGAAAATGGTTTCAGTTAGCCAACTGTTCTTTAGCTGTGTCTCCGGTGAAAGCAGCTTATTTTCCCGTTTAGTCTCTTCATATTTTTCTTGCCAAATCCCGCGAAGACAACCATCCCAGACATTTTGAAAGATACCGTCACATTTTCAAAATGGTGTTAATATTTTAGTTTAGGCATCTCCTTTCAGAAAAAAATAAGGATCCTCTATGAAATTAATGTCTTTAGGGACAGGAATAGCTTGTTGTACTTTCGAAGGTTGAGCATAAATTTTATTAGTATTTCACCTTCCATTGTTAACTACAGACGTTCCCCCTGACCTGAAGGGATATGTTCCAAACCTCCCAGAGGATGCCTAAAACCAGGGATAGTTCCAAATGCTATGTGTACCATGTCTTTCCCTATGCATGGGTACCTATGATAAAGTTTAATTTGTGTATTACATTAAGAGACCAACAATAGCATCTAATGATGAAGTGGAATGATCGTTACAATGTACTGTAATGAAAGTTATGTGAATGTGGTCTTTCTTTCAAAAGAGCCTCTTCCACGGTCTTCACCCTTCTCCTGGTGATGATGTGAGGTGATAAAACACCCCCCTGATGAGATGCACTGGGGGTGGGCTGTCCTCAGGGACCATCTGCTCTGGAGCGTGGTTACGGGGTGGGAGGGGTTACTGAAGCCATGGAAAGCGAAACTGCAGATAAGCAGGGGTTATTGTGTCTCCTTTTCTCTGTAGTCTCAGGCCCAAGTGCTGAGAGAGAATTTTTGGACCTTACAAGTATAGGCTCCAGACCAGCCTACCTTGGATCAGGTGCTCACCCTTGATCCGCAAACTGTGTATCAATGGTTCCATGTAACAAATAAGGTCGCCTTCGGGCTTCACTTTCAGCAGAACCACGCAGGCTCCTTGATGAACACATTTAAGTCAGTAGAGTCAATGATCTTGTGTGTCTCAGAAGCATGTTTAAAAGACTTATTTAATACTTCAATCTCTGGGTCCTGTTCCTTGTATTCATGCAAAGCGTACATGGCTTTGCTCCTGAAATGCTAGACGTTTGTCATCAACATATGGTGGTGAGGGCACGGAGCGCCGTCAAAGAAGGACTGTGAAAATACATTCCACGTGGTATGTATGATAAAACTCAGCGACAGGAATATCTCAGCCTATTCTCCATGTTAGACTCTGATAAGAAAGAACATTTTTTTTTTTTCTGTATGCTTAGTAGGAATAAGTAGAAAAAGGAAAGACAAAAAAAAAAAAAGAAAGGAAAAGGAAAGACAGTATTTGGAAGGACGATGATTTCATTGTGCCTATTAAATAGGAGCACATTTTGCATCCTATCACTGTAAAATAGCTATGCTCTACCTGGAGAGCACTCCAGTTGCGTGAAGTAGGACTGGGGTAACATCAGGAGACTCTGGTACTAGTGGCAAAAGGAATGAGTGATCATTTTAGTTCTGTTGACCGTGGAAGAAAAACAGAAGCCCCCCACTCCTCCTCTCTCCCGGGTTCACAGGAAGAGAGAAAGTTTCCCACAAGCACAGATTAAATTTGAAAGAAGAGATGTTCAAGAACAGTGATCTGATCATACCACGGGATAAGAAGGGAACAAGGCACGAGGTGGGGATTGGGAACCAATATTCAGACTCCCAGGAGAAGGGCACAAAGACCTCCAGGGAGGCCCCTGTGGCCATCACCCACAGAGAGATAAGTGCTTGACAGGAGCTCAGGTCAGAGGGAATGATTATAGAGGGACATCTCTGATCCTGAGTGTCTCCCAGTGATGAAGCCCATCTTGGCCCTGAAAGGCAAAACCTCACTGAAAACCAAAGAAGGCCAGAGTGGGCTGCTGGTGGTCAGAGGCAGCCCTGAGCCACGTACACTGCCCTCGAGGGGCTGTGCTGGATGGTTTTGATGGAGATTCTGGTTTCCCTCCTTCTTTCTGCTCTGGCTGTTCCCACTACCGTCTTGAACTTGCTGGTTGACTTTGGTGGTGACTTGTTGGTTGTCAGTGTTTAGAATCATCTACGCCAACTGTTTCATTGAGTATTGGGGTGGGCTGGAGAAAATCCCACTCTGTGTTTATAATTAAAGGCCTTGCCATGGCATAAATAAAACCAGAATCTTCTCTTATTATAAAGCCTTTTTTGTTTGTTTGTTTGTTTTTTACTCTTTCCAATTCTAAAAAAGAGAGAGTTCGTTGACAGGTTAAAAGGCAATGCAAAGTAGTTAAACACAAAACTTGGAGATTTTAAAGAGTGAAGGAATCATCCAAAAGCAGCTGAAAGATAAGTTTCCTATCTGTGATAAAAGAATATTAAACATGATGATTGTCTTTCCATTTCAGTTAAGGATTGTTGGTAACTGGGGAAAAAAAAAAATACACACCATTGCACCAGTGTTTTCTAAGGAGGGAAAATACCGTGATTGTTTGTAGAGACGTCTACCCTCTTTTGAAATGAAACAGAAAGTTGTGACATGGACTCCAGAGCAGTATCACAGCATCAGTGTGGGCAATCAAAGGTGACGTGGGAGTCAGGGTACAGCTCTGCTCAGCTCTCCACAGAAGCCCACACATCCCTCATACGTGTTTACAGAAGAAACCCATAGTTACCCGGTGAACCTTGGCATCCCAAGGCCCTTCTTTTCTCTGCAGTCATAAACCAAGCCCCCGTGAGACAATACTGTGTATTCACAGATATTTAAAATAAAGGTGTTACAATAAATTCATGGTAATGACTCAACGTAGGGAGAACTGACTTTATACTTCCATCATGTAGACCTGAAGACATCTGGATACTTCCCTCCCTGTGTGAGACAGTACCCCCTGAACCAGATCATCACAGAAAGGAGCCTTCTGGGGCTCCTGGGTGGCTCAGTCAGTTAAGCGTCTGCTTTAGGCTCAGGTCATGATGTCAGGGTCCAGGATAGAGCTCTGCATCGGGCTCCCTGCTCAGCAGGAAGTCTGCTTCTCCCTCTGCCCCTCCCCCTACTTGTGCTCCCTCTCTCTCTCTTTCTCTCTTTCAAATAAATAAAATCTTTAAAATAAAATAAAATTTAAAAAAGAAGATGGAGCCTTCTAGAGAGTTATGAGTACCTCCTACAGCCTCATTTCATCAAGCCAATGAAAGGTAATTGTTTTGTGTTGAGCTGCTCGCACCAAACCAGTGGGAATTGTTGCGATGTCCATTGTTTGCTAAAAAGTTCATGCAGTCCACCAGGAAGTGGGTTTGGAGAGAGGAAAATGGATTATGAACAGTGAAGCTTGAAAACTTTGTGTTTTCCAGTGAACCTAACCCTGATCAAAAGGAGAAAATGGTAGAACAAAAAGTATTATCTGGATTTTCAGGAAATCTATGTTTGTTCTGAGGCCATAATTTGAGTCATCCAGCATATTGTTTCCCTTGGGGCGTTGCCACATGCTTCCCCCAAACGAGAGCTGAGATGCCACACTCTATGAGGACGCATCAACCATTTTGAGAGGACTTCCTAGTTCCTGCATCTCAATTTGGGGATGATTCTCTTCTTACCCCGGTTCATATCTTCCTGGTGAACATGGGCTGTATGTCTAGCACTAGACAGTTGCAACCAACTCCAGGGTGCCCCCCGTCATCAGCTCAACGCTGGCTATGCCTCAGTGCCGGAATCGCTGACCAGCCAAAGGAAACAGGAGTGGCCATGCCGGCGTCTGTTGGTTACGGCCCCTAACAGCATAC
The DNA here is from genome assembly GCF_020171115.1 of Neogale vison. Taxonomy (NCBI): domain Eukaryota; kingdom Metazoa; phylum Chordata; class Mammalia; order Carnivora; family Mustelidae; genus Neogale; species Neogale vison. The sequence goes on from NC_058102.1 coordinate 144,416,993, forward strand.
CGTAACTACAAACCTTATTCCCTCGGTGGGGTGGGGGTCAAGGGCAGAGTTCTTGCGACTATTTATGTTGCTGCAGGAATTCTCTGTTCTCAACATTACCAAGGTTTATATAAATGGTCATGAGGAAAAACTGACTCCACTGAAGAAAAGTACATTCTGTGCTTGGAAATGTTTTGCACATATTCCAAAAGGGTTGAGAGGAAGGAGGAGGGAAGTTTGAGGGGGTGGGGTGGGGAGTTTCTTACATTTTTGGGAAAATGTCCCATACATAAGGCTTTTATTAATATTATAAAAAAGATCCCAACTGTAATTAATATTTCAAAGTTGTGCACATCTATACCGAGGCCCTCAGACCCAGACATGAGAATGTGGAAATAATGAATTTCACAGGAAGACACTCCCCATCTGGGTTTTAAAGAAAGGATTCTTCCCACCACATTCATGCTCATGATGGCCTCACGGTTTTTTCTGTTTATGATCTTGTGCACAGTTTTAACAACATTTAAACCAAAGCACGGTAAATATCCATTCCATAGCCCAGGCCCAAATATCAGGTTAATACACTGATGGCTTCAGTCTGACCCAACAGCATCACATGAACTACGCCTAACATCTTATTTGCCCTTTTCACCCCTCAGAAGTACCTTCCTGACCTGGGTTCCCACAATACTTGTATTCTTACTGGGAGCTCTGGTGGTCATCTTTGTTTCTCGTTTGTTTGTGTTCTTGGTAATCACACCTCCTCAAGTAGCATTTCAAAGAAGCCGTATTCTTTATACTGAATTCTACTCGTTACTTGAAATATTTGGCATTTCCATGAGTTTTAATGATTTTAATAAAGTTAATGTACTACCTAATAATTACTTGCTTCCCTTAGAAAGTAATGAAAAAAAAAATGTCCCGGGAAACTAAAAGGCATTGAAAAGAATCGTTGTGATAAATATTGAAATACCACTTTTAATTACTCTGGGAGTATTATGCAGTGTCAAGGCACGTGGGTCCAAGCATCAGAAGAGCATCACGCTGGGGGTTCAAAGCTGCGTCTCCTGCTTCCAAGTCCCCCTGGTGTCAACAGGACCTCACCCGAGGGGTCTCTGTTGAGCTGCTTGGGCAGGACGTGAAGACAGGGACATCTAAGCGAGTCACTTGGTCTCCAAGCCTCAGCAGCCTCAGGAGATGATGGGGTAACACCTGCTTCCTGGGGCTGTTGAGAGAAAGAAGTGGGGGTGCTTGTACCTTCTTCAGCACCAGGCCTGGCCGGGAGCACCTGCTACAATACGCACCCGCCGTCTCAGGTCTGTGGGCCTGGTCACCTGCTCTTACCTGTTCAGTTCACTCTGTCCAGGCAACAGTTTGGGAAAAACTAATCCACATCTCGGACTTACAAGAATAATTAAAACAGTAATTTCATTACTGAGCCGCGGAAGTATTGCCTGCCTGATGACGATAAATCGAAATAGGAGGCCACGGGTTTCACCCATTCAACGCTTGTGGGGTGACGGCTGTGTGCTAGGTACTCTGCTAAGCTCTGATCGGCCCCAAATAGTTCAGACTTCATGTCTGGCCTGCAGGAATGTATGGTCTAGCCGGGGGGACAGAGCTGCAGGAGGACTCCGGGGGAGGGCCCGCCGCGGCATGCAGACGGGACTGAATGTGCAGAGTAAACCAGCAGGAGGGACCCAGACTCGGCTTCTCTGAGGCTGAATCACATCCTGTGAATGCCAGAAGGCAGGACAGGATATTGTGCAACAGCCTGGCATTGAGTGCTCAGATCTGTCCGCTGATGCCCAAATATCCCGTTTTGTGTTTGGAGAAAGAAGGGCTGTGGTCAAATGGAAGGGGTCCTTTCACTAACACTATGAGACACTGGGTACTGTGGGGGAGGAAAAAATAATTCCCCTCTACTCTTTGGAGTTCTTGGATGACAGTCCTATAATAAAAGACAGATGGACAAGAAAAAAAAAAAAAAGAAAATTACTATGGATCTCTCACATGCACACGGGAGATACCGAGGTTGATGAACAACACTCTGGGTGCCTTAGGTTCAGGCCCACATGCCATCCTCATAGGGACAGGAGCTGGTGGAGGCATCTCAGGGGAGTGAGCAGCGTCAGGGACATGGCTGGTCCCTTAGCAGAAGAGATGGGAAGGTGAGGGTTTGTGACAGTCTGTCTGGGTGCGGGGGGTCCGCTTCATGTCTCCTCTCTTGTGACAAGTCAATATTCTTGGCTGGTGAAACTCTTGGGAAGGGGATGAGTACACTGAGGTCCTTTTGGAGGATCTGCCTTCACACAGTGTGGGGAGTTCAGAGAAAGCCTCCCCCGGCATCTCTTCCAAAGCCTTCAGCTCAGAAGAACCAATACGCTAGAGCTGCACATCTTAAGGTAGAAGATCCTGTTGTCCTTTAGACCAAGGCAACAGAGAAGCAGGCCTCTACGATGGGGAGGAGCCAGAGGGAGCCAGTGTTGTCTATCCTTTCTCAGACTGGTCATCTGGTCTCCCCTCTGGGGGTCTATGTGTGGAGAGTGGCTGTGTCCCTCGAGTCCCAGGAGCCCTTACTTGGGCACAGGTATCAAAGAGCAGATAGTGCCGGGGTTACCTCCTAAGGGCAGGGAGGGGGCATCGCCTCCTCAGACCCAAGTTGCAGTTTCAATCCGGGAGATTGAGGAAGATGGTATGATGTTCAGTCCTTTACTCAGGCATCACATTTGCATTTCATATGAACGCTCGGCTCCCAGAAGATACAATACATCTAGGAGGGTGAAATCTGTGACAGGAAGAGCCAGGCTCAGGCTGCTGGGGCAATCCCAGGACTATGTGACGAGAAGCTGAGCTCAGGCAGCTTCGGGGAATGCAGAGCCAGAGCTGAGGGATATGTAGATGTGACTGGGCAGGAGGTGCTGAGGAACAGGCGGGAACTGAGGGTGACCACGGCACGTCTGGCCTGGGGGCTCTGTGGCTTCCTCTGTGAGGGCAGGAGGAAGGCAGGGAGGAGCCTGGATGATGGCAGGGGTGGGGCTCGCTTGCCTTTGGTGTGGGTGCGCTGCCCTGGAGTTCAAGGGCGAGACCCTGGGCTCCAGAAAAGGGTCAGTTGGCAGGATTGGAAGAGAAGAAGAGTCAGAGATGAATTCTCAGGGAACTGTAATTAAGAGGAGGAGAGGAAAGAAAGATTTCAAAGGAGACAGAGGAGAAGATCTCAGAGGACAAAGGACTAAAGCCGGACAAACGGAGGGTCGTTGGTCAGTCGTCCCTTTATCCAGCATCTCACGTGATCCATGAGTACGGTGGCTACTGAGCGGGTCGGGACGGACTGAACTCCTAGAGAGCATCAGAGACATGGAAGGGGTTCCGATGATGTCCCCCCAAGTTGTGCCACGTTAGCAGAAGGGTTATGCTAAGCTGAAGATGACGGAGAAGGAGCCGGTAGAAGAAAAGCCGTCTGCCTCATTGGCCTTAAAATAGCACATAAGTTTATAAAGGTGCTCCATGCCCCCTCCAGGAAAGACAGAAGTTAATCACCAGAATTAACCCTAGACCCCGGTCAGCCTGGAGATGACACAGAAGGGTCTACACAGCAAACCTCACTAACTAGGCTTTATCTCCCACTGTCCCCAGAGACTCACCTCCCTATAACTTGCTGCCCTAGGAACTCAAAATTCTTTTCCTTAGTCTTGCCACCTCTGTTCAAACGTATTGCTCTTTGGCTAAGATGCTCTATAAGCCCAAGTTCAAGTCCCCACCCCTTTGAATTACTCTTCTCTGAGTGCTCCCGGGTGTATGCGTGATGCTGGTGTCGGAGTCTTTAAGTTAGCTCTATGACTCAGCCGATGGGTGGCCTTCAGGGCCCCCCATCAGCTCAGCACTGGATGAAGGTGGACTTCAAGAACCACTGATACCCAGCTCCCATGGAGCTCTTCAGAGAGGACAATCTCGGCCAGACATTTCAGTGAATACTTGTACTGGGGTCCCTTGAGCCCTTCATTTCTCCCTTAATTCTCAGAGCATGTCAACAAAGTAGGGTTCGTTTTTATGTTAGTTTTATAGGTGAAGTTGGTGCATAAACATGCAAAGGGGTTCTCAAAGCCCCAGAGCTACTTAATGCAGCAGATCAGGGTCTGGCCAACTCCAGAGCTAGGATTTGATTCCTAAGACCACCATCTAGAAAATTAGACAGAGCCCAGTTGTGGAAGGCAGGGAGCATTCATCCTGAATGAGCTTGAGGGCCACAAAATTTTAAGAAATGGGATGTCCGATTTGTGTTTCAGAAATCTCCCTCTAGCTTGAGTCAGTTAGCATACTCCAAGAAAAAGATGAAGTCCTGAACTACGTGAGGCAGCCACCAGCAGATGGGGGGAAAGGAGGCTTGGCCAACTTCTGAGTATGATAAGGAGATTCAGGGGGGCATGAAACATTGTGGATCCAGGGCTCCCTGTCGCTGATGACCAGTGAAAAAGACACTGTGCCTTGTCTGCTGAACCCGTTCACCTGCTTTTCCCTCTCCCTGCTTCCAGCTAACACTGACTGTGCTCCTAGCTTTGAGAAGTACTTAGAGGAAATGCTTTTACAAGCCATGGAACGCCAGAGTTCCTCATTAGTGCTTAAGTGCCGTGGACATTTATGGCTAGGGCTATTCCTTTGTCGTGAATATTAGCCCATTATACCGAAATGCTTTATAGGCCTTAGTAGGAAGACACTACAGACTGAAAGTCCCAATTATTATTATTGCCATTATTACTATTACGATTTTTAAAGTATTTGCAGAATGGTCCCATTAAAGGACAGTTTATTACAAGTTTACTGTCTTGCATTTCTCTTTTCCAGTGTTTCCAGTGCTCTTGATCTCTCTTACAATGTTTTATTTGTTCCCACTAATGAAAAGAGAAACTATTAAAAGCAGGCTCACAGAATACAAAGTCATATATTTATTTTAGGTAATCTCTTTATAATAACCTTATTTCTTGCCACAATAGAATAAAAATGTCTCATTGATTTTCTGTCTAAATATCTATCTAAATCAAGTAATATGTATCAAGCATCCTCATCTGCTGAAAAATGGGCTATTCAAAGAAAGAAAGAAAAGTAATCACAGATAATTGATAGTGATGATATGTCTTTGGCATATTATTATATTTAAGCTCCTTTCTAACAGACTCGCGGGTGGTGGCCATTAATTTGAGGCCAATTAAATATTTTTTAAAATATGGATGTTTTCCCTTATATCTTTTTGACATACAATTTCAAGGAATTTCAAGACTCTTTGAAGTCAATTCACAAACCCCCAAATATCCTTAGACTCCAATTTCAGAACATTAATTTTTAGCTGACTGACATCTATTCTCCTACTTTTGGTAATAAAAGAACCCAAAATCTCGATAAAAGAAACCTCTCCTTTTTTCCTATTTTGGCGGGATAGGCCCCACAGCAAGCCCCCTGGGTTGGATCAGTCAGCTGAAATTGATCAGTACATCTCACACCCCTCGAATGTAATGATCGCTGAAGAGCCGGGTGCCCCAAATAGTGAGAAAACGTGTGCTGCTAACTGTTTTTTTTAAAGATTTTATTCATTATTTGACAGAGAGAGAGATCACAAGTAGACAAAGAGGCAGGCAGAGAGAGGGGGGGAAGCAGGCTCCCCGCCAAGCAGAGAGCCTGATGTGGGGCTCGATCCCAGGACTCTGGGATCATGACCTGAGCCAAAGGCAGAGGCTTAACCCACTGAGCCACTCAGGTGCCTTTGCTGCTAATTTTTGAAGAGGACTCTGGGCTTAATGGTGCCAGTGGAAAGGCATGGGGCAGCACAGGCTGCCCAGGGATCTTAGTAAGACAGTTTGAGCCCTGCATCAAGTCGTTCTAAAACAGCTCCACCTGTAGACACCTCTGTTACATGAGCTGAGGTTTTCCCATCTTTGTTAAGCAGGTTTAAGATGGGTTTGTTGGCACAGGCAACACACATAGTCCTGAATGATTTGCGCTAGCCTCGAGACACAGGTCCTAGTCAACAAAAGAGATACTTCAACTAGGACTGGCAAACTTGTTTGGTTTTGACCATGTCTAATTGGAACGTGGTGTGTTGGGGATTTTCATTAATTTTTTAAATTTTTTTTATCCCTTAGTGATCACTAAAAAGTGTAGAAGAGGATACAGTAAATTGGGTACAGCCATGACTAACTTTTAGAAAAATATGAATCCTGGAAAGTAGAGAAATGAAGCAAAGTTAAATCATAGGAGAAGTAAGATGTTAGGAGGAGGTTGGGCCAATCAATAGTATACAGCCAAAGACATAGAAATATCTGGAGGGTTCCTCCTGTAAGAACTGGACTTGAAGAGAATTTAGGATTTCAGGGGTAATGCTTCCTGCTTCTATGATACATGTGTCATTGAAAGGGACAAGGAAATATTTCAGGTAGGACAGATTTCCTTGACAAATACCTGGATGAAGAAAGATGATTCCTGAGGTCTTCACACAAGATTACTTGTAAGGAGAGAGAACAGTCTTACTGAGTGTGCCCTGGTCCCTTCCGAGGTGAGGTCTGATGCAGATTCTGGGAGGAAGGGAGAAGGGAGGAAGAGCAGACTCACTATTTTAGTGCCATTTGGCTTTTTGTTCTATTGATTCAGGTAGAAGTCATGGGAGTAATTTTTTTTTTCAATTCTCAAAATAATATTAAAAAAACCTCCAAGACTTTAAAGAACTAGTGGATATTCTATATTAATATTTTGTATACCATGTATGAACCAAGTTTTCTTTCTGAGCAGGGAGCCAGACAACTTGGGCCTTAATCCCATGACCTCAGATCATGATATGAACTGAAGGCAAACACTTAACTGACTGAGCCGCCCAGGTGTCCCAGTTGTTGTCTGTTTGTCTTTTTCTTCCTAAATAGAATAATGACCATTACTAATACATCAAGAAAGTAACCTAAGTCAATTCAAAAGCAATTGTCACAGAATTTCTGATGTAGTATAGAAATGGTTAAAATTATATTCTCTCAAATAACCAGTTTTGGTAATATTTAACAAAGTCCCTTATTCTAAGTGTTTGATTTTTTATTAGAAAATGTCATAATGGATGTTCTTGGAAGAAAAAAAAAGGGGGGAACTGGTTAACTAGTTTTAAAGGTTGTTTTAGTTATACATTTTCACAAGTCATAGTTTCGAGGCAGTTTCCTCTTTCTAAAATTTTACTTCCCTTATTACAGGGTAAACGCCTATTATGTACTAAGATGAGTCAATATTTGTTTTCTCATCTCAGCTTCTCCTTGGATGTTTTAAAAGTACATAGTCTGAATCTTGCTTCTTTCAGATATTAATATTAAATGAGTCTTGCATTAGAATTCTCCAGAGAAGCACAACCACTGGGCTACCCTGCAGAAGGTTTACGACAAGGAGCTGGCCCATGCTATTATAGAGGCTGAAGAATCCTATGGTCCACCAAGGTGGACCAAAGACAGGAGTCCAAAGACAGGAGAAGCCTGGTGTCCCAGCTCCACTGCCAGGCAGAGAGAGCACATTCGACTTTGTTGCACATTTTGTCTTCTTCAGACCCTAGAGAGATTGGGTGAGCCCCCACACTGGGAGGGGGATCTGCTTTGCTCAGTCCACAGATTCAAATGCCAGGCTCATCTGGAATCTCCCTCACAGACATGCCCAGAGTAACATTTAACTGGGTGGCTGGGCCCCCTGTGAATCAGTTGAGTTGACACATAATGTTGACACATCACAATCCTGGAGCAACTCTTGGTCCAGGCAAGCAGACCCCGATATCCTGCGGCCCCGTCAGGGAAGTCTCCTTTCCACCAGCTCACTGTGGGTCACCCCTGCCCACCAGACTGCTCTCATCCAGCACATGGAGCCGAGGAGAAGCAGAAATGTCTCCAGAAGTAAATATTCTTGAAGAAACTTCATCTCCAGTTTCATAGCAACGAATATGCAAACATTGGGTTTTATGGTAATCCACAAAATACATGTCCAACAAGCTGCAAACAAAAAGAAAACTGATAAAATCATTTTTCTCCTATAATTTCCCATAATAATTACCAAAGATAATTTCTTCATTTTCTCAAGTTAACCTTCAGCATGTTATATCTATCTATCTATATATAGATATATATAGGATAGGATATATATCTATATAGAATATAGATACTATAATAAACAAAAGACCTATCTATCTGTACACATACATATGTATATAGAGAGAAATAAATAATTTAGATAATGAAAATGAAAGTCATTTCATAATTGAATTGTCTGATAAAAATAGTACTCCATTCGGGTAAGGAAGTGTTAGACTTTGATGGAAGAGTTTTGGCATGTGTATGTGTCTATGTGACCCAGGGAGAGAGAATAATAATAAATATGTTTCTGATTTGGTCCAAGTGAAAAATCCAGATTAAAAAAATTGCATTTTATTTTAAAGTAACACAAATTCTTCCCTCATCTTTCAAAATTTACCACTGGAGATTTTTCTCAAAGAAAGTGAATTAAATTCATCCTCATTAGTTCTAGTCTTTCAAATGAGTACCCTAGTCCTGCAAAAATATTCTTTCATATAACTGCCCTTTAGAAATGCCAATAAGCATGTTTCTGCTTTCCCATGAGAATATTTCACATCTTACAAGGACAGAAAGTGAAGTCAGTCAGAGGAAGAAAAAAGCCATATGATTCCACTCATGGGTGGAATGAGCAAACAAAGAAAAAAGAGGCAAAAAACCAGACTTTTAAATACAGAAAACAAACTGATGGTTGCACGAGTGGGGGGGGGCATGGGTAAAGCACACGGAGGGGATCAAGAGCACTGAGAAATGTATAGCATTAAGTCATTGTATTTTACACCTGAAACGCGTAACCCTGCGTGTAAACCACACTTGAACAAGAAGACTTGAAAAACAGACAAAACAACTCAGTATAGAATTTGTGAACACAAGACATGAGTGTAGCATAAAATAGGAATGGGATGACAAACTCAGGGTGTTCGTGACCTCTAAGGGGGAGGAAAGTCTCAGTAAGGCACTTCAAACTTACCGGTAAATTTTAATTTTCTTTAAAAAAAAGGTTTGAAACATGTATATCTTACGGTGAAGACTTGATAAATCTGGCAGTTCATTATATTATTGCCCATATCTTTCTTATATTTTATAATGAATACCCAAAATCCCAACCCTGTATAAAACGTAAAGTCAACCCCACTGCTGGCACCACTAGTGAAGTTTGTGTGGTTCTGGGCAGCGGTGCCCTCGGAGTGCCTGGAAGAAAGGCTGATTACCTTCTTCATCTATTGGCACAAAATGCAATCGACGAACACGGTCTTAGTTGAATGAAAATCCTGACTACAGCAAAACTGGAAACTAAAATGAACATTCCTTCTGAGAATTATCATGGCCACCTCGTTACAAATGATGCTCCAATCAGACACTTGATTGTCTGAAATCCCAGCCGATTGATAACAGCAACTTTCTCCAAAAGTGGAATTTTCCTGGGAACCAGAGACAGCCATTTCCTTCTTATTTAATCCTGCCTTTAAGGAAAGACCTATCATCCCTCCTTCACAGTGTTGAAACCCACCCCCTCTGAAGCCTTGCTCTGTACGGCTCCATCTCCCAGTCTCCTATCTCTTAAATTCCTTGCAACAGCTCAATGGACTAGGTACCGCTTCTTCTTCGGGTAACACAGAGAACAGAATGTAAGTCATCCCAGGAGCTGCCGTCATAAACAGAGTTTGTAAAAGGTGGCGGGATTCTTGGAAAGGTTTCAAGCACTCAGCCTACATAAAGGAAACCTGGAGCGAGGCAGAGTGCTCTGATTCACATGCAGCTCTGCTCAGATGCTTACAAAGGATTTCTCCAGTTCCTTTTTTTTTTTTTTTTTAATATTTAAATCACATCCATTACAGCAAGATTTAGTGAGGGATATTCTAGCTGGAGGGGTGTGCCAAGTGCTGACCTGGGCATTTTTCTGAGTCCCAGGATTGAGAAATTACAGAAAGACTGTACGATGCACAGACATACACTCAGAGCCCCCGCTCCATGAGAACACCTTGCAGCTTTCCCTCCTTCCTCTGCCAGCTGGCTGCTTCCTGGACGCCCCAGAAGACACCGGCCGAGAATCCTAGCACACACACACACATCCCAGCAAGGTTAGAATGTGTTAATTTTAATGCAGCCTTCATGGTTTAAGTATATGACAGAACTTGCTCATTCAAAAACAAATGAAAAAAACAAAGCCCCATTGTTGTTTTTAAAGCTGGGTAACAAGTCCAGAAACTGATCAATAAGCTCTTTCTACTCATCTCCGAGATTTGTCATCAACCTAATCACCATCCTCAGCACACGATTCCTAAGTGGCCACATCTGCAAGACACTGGGCCAGATGCTCGAAGCAAGCTCATCTGTCCCTATAGGACTTGGGCCTTGAATAGAGATGGACTAGAGCAGGGGGGCTTGAACCATATGGTATGCACTCACACAACCATATTCTTCACACACACACACGCACACGCACACACACACACACACACACACACGTGCACACAATCCAGTTATCCATACATATTTTCCAGTCCACCAGGGTACCCTCCGTTTGATAGGACTGAGAAGAGGATCTGATTGTTTGCCATCATGTTGCACAAATGTTTATGAACTAAAACCAAACAAAATGTCACTGTATACGGCACACAATGGGAAACCACAGCTCTGGTTTCCTCTGGAGGGGGCCACAGCCCACTTTCACGGCTCCCGAGGAAACCATAGTATGTAGGGCTCTCACAGAGAACCTTTGTGGTACGTGGCGAATAGTTGTTTCATGTCCATGGTTACTCCCCAATTTATCTATATGGTGAGAAAGACGTCTTCTCTATTTCTAGATTGAGTTTTATGACGGAGTGTCACGCCTAAATTCTACTTCGCTGCCAATCTCGAGAGCTCCAAGTTCTGCCTGGGGGCGAATCCATAACTCACTATAAAGCTCCTGTAAGAATAACCAAAACTGGGTTTCTGGGTTCTGGTTGCCATTTACTGTTCTGCTACTGAGGTAGCAGAAAGGGGCGGCCTTACTCAGCCTTTCACTCAAGAGCAATCATGTGTGTATGGAAACGGATACTCCTTTATGGGGTTGGGTCCTGGGGGAAAGTATCCCAGGCTCTTTAGCCTTGTGTTAATGGAGCCCCATTAACACTCCTTGGTCATCTTGCTTTCCTGCTGCCCCGCTGCAGAGACGGGGCCTTTGCACCTCCCGTCCTTGCTTCCCATGGATGTTTGCAGGGACTGCGCCCTGGCTGCCTTCAACTCCGCTCAGAGGATGTCCTCTGCCCGCCCCCCACCCCACGCAGTCCTGTCGCTCTCGTTCTTCCCGGGTCACTGTGGGTTTTAGGACATGGCTTTTGTCTTTCTCAGTCAACAAGATATAAACCAAAAGAAAGCAGTAAAGGCATCTGTTATGTACACTTTCATATCCCCAACACCCAGACCAGTGCTTAGGACATAGAAAATGCTCAGTAAATTTTCATAGAATTCCTCTATCATCTGGCTTACTGCGTCACCAGACAGACTTACCACTCAACTGTGACTTCTGTTCGTCTGCATACTCTGTCACAGACCTTTGCTAGGGGGTGAGACGTACTGAGGCCACAGCTCGCTTTCCTTCTGTCCCCCTCTCCCCCACCTACCTCCTCCCTGGGGAGTGTGGGAAACAGACGCCGTGGCCTCTGATCCCCAGGACAACTGGCCCGGTCACACGCCACTTTCCCTGACAGCTACCTGGGCGTGCTGGCAGGGGTGCTTGCCCCAGTTCACCTCGGCGGAGAAAATCTCCGAGCCCGGCAGCAGCCTCACGTCCTGATGTGATTCTCCCACGGTGGTTTGGATCTGGGCACCAGGAAAGGCATCAGGCACGTCTAACCCACGGACTGAGGACGCCACTCATTCCTTCCCTCGTGAATCCGCACAGACTCTGAGCTGACCCCCCAGAAGCCCACAGCTCACCGTTCTCAGTGCTTGATTGGGGGAAGCGAGAGGCAAGAATCCACCTTGGAGACCTGACGCCTCAGGCAAAGAGAGGTCAACCTTCCCCTTCGAGACCGTCTCTCGACTCCCTCCAGCGATGGAGAGCCTGCCGTCCTGTGGGGTGTTCTGGGGACCATGAAGCACAGTAGTGAAGGGCGAGACATGGCTGTTTTCCTGGAGCTATAACACGGCAGGGAGAATAATACCCAATTAAACGAGGCATAATCTTAGACAAGTGTCCTAAAGTGAATGAAGCCAGACAATATAAAAACGTAGCTCTGAGGATGTCATTCCCTCGGGATTCTCTGGGCCCCCAGAGCCTGAATGGGACCTGGGGAAGGGGTTGGAAGGTGGCCTTTGAGATGCCCGGGGACTTTGTCTGCGCTCAGGTTCCTCCGAGGGTGTGCCGGGAGATGAGGATTAATACGGAAATTACCTGTCAGAGACTCCCTCCACGAGAAGCCAGGCTGGGAGCCAGGCAGCAAAATTGAGAAAGAGAAGCTGGAGGCTCAGGGGCGTCCAGTTTTCCCAGCAGGCTCTAGAGACCACGCTGCCCCCCGAGTTGGCTCGGTGAGCGGGACGGAAGCTGAGCTTCGCACACTGGCTCCAGCTCCAGGCAGTCACCGAGCTTTCCGGGGAGTCCCGGGTGCCCCGAGAGTCCCCTGAGCAAAGCTGTTCTGCAAAGAACAGGGGAAGGTCACCCTGAGGAGAAGAAAGGGAAGGTACGGGTGCCTTGAAGAGGGAGGGCAGTGGGTGTGGGGGGGGCTGGAGCTCGGTGAGTACGGCAGGGCCACAGGAGGAGGGAGAGGCCAGGGCGCAGGGCTTAGATTAGGGTCTGAGTTCGACGGGATGCCTCCGGAAGGGCAGGAACGTTCCTGTTTTATATTCTAATTATTTCAGGAACTGAAAGGAAGACGATTTGCAAGAGGCAAAGGTCAAAGCTGGAAGTGCACACGGATATGGTAGATGTGAAAGAGATCCGAATCTTTACTACGATATGTTTCCGGATTTAAGGAAGAGCCGAGACTTGAAAATAAGTGGCGAATGGGGTACTTTGCCTCATTGTCTCTATCCACCATTCTACATGCACCCACATACGCAGATGACTTCATTCTGATAATTCCTCATGGAATCCCTTATGCCGGACCCGATCTGCGTGTCCAGTTACAGGAGAGATATCAGGTGATCTTTGCTCAGACCGTGAACAACTCAGACACAGCGTCACAGTACACCTGAGTGACCTTTTGTGATATCCGGTTTAATATCTCTTGCAGGAAACATGTTCAAAAGATGATGGAGTAAGATGTGTGTTCCTCAAATGACATAGTCTCAAAAAATTTTGGAAAATAACTCTCTAAAGCTCTAAAGAATACTCTAAAAGATTATTAAAACCAGCTGGACGCCGTGATAGCTTCGTTTGAAAGTAAGACATACAGGAATGCCCATTGTCCGTGTCTTCTCAATGCAAAAGAAATGCGAGTCTTGTTTTTGAGGGAGTATGGACACCCTTGGATGACGCGCGGCCGTTTCTTGCCTGCCGCACTCCAGATCATTCTGTTACGCATCTGCGTCTTTTCTGGATCTGCCGGTTATCTACACGTTATTTGAGAAGGGTCAGAAGTATCTCCGTGGCCATTACAATACGGTACTCATTGCTGACATACTGGCTTTCACTGTGGCTTTGGAGCGTATGTCCGTTATAAATAATGTGAAAACTTCAACATTCATAGCTAAGGGATGCTTTATTGCCTTAATTAGTACTGAGTGATACACAAACACTAAACACAACTGCCCATTATAATTTTCTCCTGATCTCTGAATTCTATACTTTTCTCAACAGGCCTCTGTCTTATAACTAGTGTCCCCTTTATAAAACATAGTCAATGTATTTTAAAACCAGAGGCATTTGTTTTAGCCTGTTTTCTTAAGATTATAGTCAGGAGTTGATTTGCTTAATGGATTCAAGGAAAACACAGTTTGCAACAGGGTTGACCAAAACTGTATTTTAGAGAGCCTGGGTAGCTCGGTTGGTTCAGCGTCTGCCTCCAGCTCAGGTCGTGATCTGGGGTCCTGGGATCGAGCCCTGAGTCCGGCTCCCTGCTCAGTGGGGAGTTTGCTTCTCCCTCTCCCTCTGCCTCTCCCCATGCTCATGCTCTCTCTTTCTCTTTCTCAATTAAAAAAAAAAACAAAAAAAACCAGACAACTGTATTTTTGCCTGTTGATGTCTTTGACCCCATATAACATGGGAACATAGTAACGAAACATAGAGGCTAAGTAAGGATACGACAGACAGAAAAAAGATTGTGCAAATTGTGTCTGGGGAGCCACAGTCTTGTCTCAGCCGGGCCTGTAAAGTGCACCTTTATGCGGTACTGCTGTACGACCGTCCACTGAACTGGGGTGTGCAGGGGTACGGGGAAGTCGAGTGCACAGAAACGTGTAAATCTCACCAGGGTGGCTCCGATGGCCCGCGTACTTATTATACCTGCTAGTGTACTTCTCCTGTGCAGACAAAAATACACCACCTTCCCAAGGTATGCGAGTCACCCCCCAAAATGAGGACTGGGGACCTCAGGTCCCTGCTCCAGTTACGACAACCATGCCCATCGTCTGCCCTCTCCAGTTTCTGAGAGCAAACTTTAAAAAGTCTGTACGAATTACAGTAGATTCCAATTTTCTATTTTTATTTCCTTCACAACCTCTTTCTTCTTAGATAGTTTACATTTTAAAAATCTAGTTTTGTCAAAAAAATGTTTAATTGAAACTTTTTAGAAAGCGTACTTGTCGCTGAGAAATTAATCAGCAAAATCAGTGAGCTAATTTTAATGATGATTACTATTTTAATGGGTGAATATTTTTAGCTCTATCTGGAATGCAAAACCGCTCTCTGACTTGGTGAGATTTGAAGTGAGTACAAACTGCGTTTTGCCACATCTCACAAGTGCAGATAGCACATTATCTTAATTCAAATTAGGAAGGTATTTATAGAGCAGCCGAAGAAGGCATAGCGCAGACGCTGAAGACGGAGGCTGGAAGAGACCAGACCCCGATAAGCGGGTAACGAGACCGTCCCCAAGACGGCTGCGCCCAGCTCTCTGTCTCGCGGAGAGCTCCGGAGATTTCGTTCTACGCCCCTTCCCTTGTTTTACAAAGGAAAAAGTGCATCTGCCATTGCAGGCTAAGGCTATAAACTACTGTATTACACCTGTTGGGGCGTGTGTTTATGGCGCTCGTTAATCAAAAGCGAGTGCTGTGTGTCTAGGTTTCGCTCCAAGTCGAGAATGGAATTTTCCATAGAATATGGTGTCATGAATTACCACGACTCATGAGAAGTTCCCATAAATAAGCCCTCTGTGAAAAGTGTATTGTAATAGTCGCGCGTGGAGTATCTGCACGGAGAGATTTTGACCTCCTCGCTGCTATGTGAACGGCGTCTCCGGTCATTTGTTTTCACAGTTGAAGCATGAGATGAAACCGTTAATATTTACTAAGCACATTTGTACTCTGTTGGCCTGATGTATTGCGAGGAAGTCGCAAGTAATGGCCGGGGACGGGCAGAGCGTGGAAAGGGGAGCCTCGCCCTCGATCAGTATGGCAGTTAGCAAGGCACACGTGTAGCTCACCTGTTCCTAGCCTACCATGGTGAGGAAACCTGATACGTTGAAGGATCTTATTTGTAAAATAATGAAACCAGCGCTTTGGAGAGGAGCTTCATGGAACTGGAGACAATCATAGTCATAGTCATAATCGTAATGGCAAGGTAGCTGGGTCTTATCAGAACCCAGGCAGCTCAATGGCTTCTGGGAGTCCCACACCTTCCAGAACAATGGCCTTGGGGGCACAAGGCCTCTCTCTACCCATGCCGCCCCTTTCCTCACCAAGAAGACTGTGGCTAAATGAACAATTAGGGCTTTTGACTCTAGTGGCAACTGGTCTGAAACTAAAAATATTTCAACTTTGGCAACCAGCATCCATCAGAGTAATGAGAGGCAACCACTACGGATTTACCTACACTCAGCCCAGAGATTGTCCCCAGGATGAACCTCCAGGGGCAAAAATGGAATACAATTAAATGGAATGATTTTCCCTTCCCTGAGAGACATTTTTGTTAGCTGTTTCTATTACTGAAAGTATTTATTTAACCTTTTATATTAAAAGAGCCACCTTATTAGATAAATGCACACTTCCATTTTCAGGGCTATGATTTGAAATATTTCCCGTAAATGTTCTCATTATTTGCAGAAATACCCCGGAGTCACTGCTCTTAGGACTTAGGTGTGGTCTTTTGTTTTGTTTTGTTTTGTATTTCCCGCATTCTTCAGATGGCGTTGATTATGCTTGCTCGACTGTCCTCAAATCCACCTGCCCCCGACCTGCCTCGCCCTCACTTGAGAGAGAAAAACTTAGGTCATACACCACAAAAGGGAGCTTTTATTCTTTCTAGACACATACCTCCCAGGAAATGATTGTCTTTGTGTAGGACAGCATTGAACAGCAGCTGGGCATCGGCGGGTGTATTTCAGTGTTTGTAAAAACAGGCTGAAGAGGGCTGATGTCTTCTCTCCCTGCGGTGGACACACACTGTTTCCCAGCACACGAGGGGGCAGTGGGAGCACTGTACAGGTCTGTGACCATTCCTGTTCAGGTCTCATGTGTCCAGCTTGTCTTGTGTAGGCAAGGTGTGCTGAGCACAGAGGAACGTAAATATTGATACGATAAAACATCCTCTTACCTCAGAAGCCTGTCGGGGAAAAATACAGGTAACTGGGTCCTCCCTGACATCAGGTCTCCCTGTCCATCCCGTTTGCCTGCGCTGCCGCGAGAATGTCACTGAAGGAGTTCAAAATTTGCCCACACTCATTTGTGATTCTAAACATCCTCACAAAGGATCTTTTCCCCTCTGGGCTTTGTGGGACACTTTCTCTCATCAGCTTGTCAGAATCAAGGCTCCCCACCGCCCCCCAGGTCCATACCCTATACATGGAACTGTCTGAACTAGGAGCCTCCTAAGGGTGGCTGGGCTGCCATCTGCCTTGCTTCTGTGTCTCTGCACAGCCTCTTCTTTCCCCGTGCACTGATTTAGTGCCCCTAAACTCACTTATGCCCTTTTCCTTCCTTGGTTTGCTTTCATTTTCAGTTGAGTTGCCCAGAAACAGACCTTGAGATGAGGAGGGTTTAGGGCAAATATTTATTACGAAAATTCTTCCTAGAGAAACCAACTGGTAAGGGAGTAGGGGAGATCAGTACAAGCAGGGTTCCGGGTGATCCCCTGGGGAGACCCAGGTGGCAACCCCCTCCCTGCAGAGTTTGTTCCTGCTGGAGACAGAGGAAGGGGCTCCTGTGCTCTGGGCATCAGTCCTGGAGGTGGGGCTGTGGAGAGAGGGAAGCAGGGGCAAGGCGGGACTCCGGGCTTCTCCAGGGCAACCTTCTGAAGAAGGCCCTTGTGCAGCAGGGGACAGCGTGCTCAGGAAATGCACAGCTGGCTAGTAGCGAGGGCAGGGGGCTGGACGGGTGAAGACCGTGTGCCACCATGCTCTCGTTGACCAACTAATACATTCACTTTCTGCTCCTGCTTTAGGACGTCAGGGCATCTGTGATGCTGTGTTTACCTTAGATAGCAATGAAGTGCTAGAACCCAGTGTCCCCTACTTAAGCTGTACTGTTCACTGGTCATGCTTGTCTTTGAAGCACTTTTCAAATGAAGATTTGCCTTCCAGGAACATGCAACAGAAGTTGGGACAAGGAAACGAGACTGAAAAGTATCCTTTTCATATCCTGCTCCCAGCACCAATCGGACCAATTAGTGGCATAAATGATGTTTAAGGTTTAGGTTGGGTATTTTTCTTGAAAGTAGAGAAACACGGAAAATGAACAGACCTAGCAAGTCGTGGGTGTTCCTAATTGGGTATTTATGATAAACTTGAGAACTCTTATTAGGGAGATGGGTGAGATGAGTGAGCCCTTGACATTTATTGAGCGTCTCCTGAGTCAGTGCCGAGAACAGACTCCATTAACCCGCACAACTAGCATTATGGTTTAATTAATTCTTCATTCTGTTGACGAATAAACTGAGGCTTCAGTAGAAGTACTTGTCCAAAGCCACACGGCCTGAGTAAAGCTGAGATTCCAGTCTGGGTTTTCCTGACTCAAAAATGGCACTTCGGCTTTTTAATATATACTATTTGCATCATTAATGATGAATGGGGAGGAAAATCGATACTGAGGAACAAAAAAAATATTACTTAGGAGTCAAGTACTTGAAACCAGTTGCTTTACCCAAACTAAAACCTTAACCAGGTACCTTGAAATGTCCTCATTTTCATTAGATGTTTAAGTGATGTTACACTGTCGCCCTCGGCCCGCAAGAACGACAACCAGCCTGGCATGGTGTTAATGCTTCGTCTCTTTATTTCGACAACTTTCTTAGCTTATATGTGTCAGGGTGACCAATAAGGGGCCAAACAATGGGGAGAGCCAATGAGAGTCCTGTTATTATACTGATTAAATTTGAAACAGCCAATGACTATGTCCTCCTTCAGGTGGGCTTCACCAGAAAGTTCGGTGTTTACTTGCAGCATATTTTGCTGGCAGTGAGCCAAGCGCCATCTTGTAATGGCGGGGACTTTCCCGGCCGGAGGCGGTCCCCGACATCTCCCCCTTTTTTGTTTTATGGCGGAGATCGTGCCTGTCTTAGGTTGTCACTAGCAGAAAACATCCTTACCCGTCATCAGACACAAGATATCGATGATCTCTGTCCTGTCATAGGTTGGTATGTTTCTCTACTGATCTTACCCGTCTTTGACTACCGATCTAGCATGCTTAGCCATACCTGGGGAGATGCCCCAGCCTCTATTGACATAAGGGCTTGTACTATAGCTCGGCTCTGCTCTCGCTGCTGTGTTCTCCACTGGCGAACTTTTCTGAATAGAAGCAGAATGCCAATAAGAAGGAGGACAAGAAGACCAATTGTGCCAGCCCATTGTTTGGTAAACTGGAACATATTGCTGAATGTTTGAAATAGCTCTGGGAGGGAAGTTGGTTGCACACACGTACTCGTGTGAAATTTTGAAAATCGTCAGAAAATCGTCAGACCAAGCACCCTGCAAATACTGGGAGAGCTGTCGGGAGACATTCTGTAAGTGACTCATATTAGCATAGGCTATGGGAGTTACACAAATTGCCGGGAAGGGTGCTATACATCCCAGTCCCAATAGGGCCCCCAATATGTCCACTTGTTCTTGAACCAAATCCACTCTCTGGTTGACTATCAGGATTCCTGCTTGCAGATGTGCATTGATCTGAGTCTGTGTTCGAAGGGCAGCCGCCGTTCCTGCTGCAAGGGTGTTCACAGCTTCCGCAGTGGGTCTAGTTGCAGCAAGCGAGACTGCTGCTGCCGTGGCAGCTGCTGTAGATATAGCCAATGCTGTCACAATGGCAGCTGTGATACCAAAGTCTCTCTTCTTTCTGGATAGCACCACCGGTAACTTGTCATCTGGAATGAAAACTGGGATAGGAGTAGGGATATGCATAATCACAGCCAGCTTGAAGGCCGTGACATTCCAGCACTGGGAAAGATAGCAATTCTTAGTGCAATTCAACGTATCATTCAGCTCGCTAGCATTTGTTACGAGGAAAAGGAACGGTGGCGAGACGCATATGGGAGTGGGCTGATAAGTAATATTATTGGGACAAGACACATTAACTGTTGTCTCAAAGGTACTAGAGTCATTTTGTTTATAAGAACAGTTGAGGAATTTGCCACCATTTAACATGGACACTGCTGAGATATCAGTACATGCTCCTAACAAGTTACAGACCTGCCATGCATCAAAGGGAGAGGAGGGAATATGAGAAAAGAATTAGTCACTGGTAAAGGATATAGCCATGCTTTAACCACTGCTCACAGCTCTCTGGCTTGAGTCTGCCGCAGGAGGTGTAGCATCCCCAGCGTTATCATCAGTATCTTCAGCATCATGACTGGTGTTCGGAGGCAAGGCTGCACGCACCAGCCGCTCTGGGATCCAAATTGGAGCCTCTTTTTCCTGTGGAAAAACACATACAGACCCCCTACTCCATACTAACACTGGATCTGGTCCATTCCACTTTCCTGTGAGGATGTCCTTCCAAAGTACTAAAGGCTTAGGGGGAGCAGCAACAGCACTTGCATGTCTGTCTGCAGCTGATTTACCTGTTTTATCCAACGTTAAAAAATTCAAAATAAAGAGAATGGTGTTGAGCTTATCTTTAGGGGACCTGAAGGTGTCCCCTATTCCCCCTTTTTGTTTATAAAGCGCATTTTTTATTGTAAGATGCGCGCGCTCCACAACACTCTGTCCTTGTGGGTTATAGGGTATTCCATGTATCAAGTGAGTGTCAAGTTGTTGTAGGAAGGCTTTAAAGGGTTGTGAGGTGTAGGCTGGACCATTATCTGTCTTTAACTGGCGTGGCTTTCCCCATGCCGCGAAAGCCTGTAGGCAATGGGCGATAACATCTCTGGATTTTTCCCCCGTATGCACTGAGGCAAAAATTATTCCAGAGCAGGTATCTACAGAGACATGAACATATCTTAACTTTCCAAATTCTGAAACATGTGTGACATCCATTTGCCATATATGATTAGGTAACAGACCCTTAGGATTAACCCCCAAAGACGGTGTAGGTAGTAAAGTCACGCAGTTTCTGCAGGAGACTACTATGTCCCGTGCCTGTGCTTTTGTTATGTTAAATTTGAGGCGAAGAGTTAAAGCATTCACATGGAACAGCTTATGATAATGTCTCGCCTGTTGCACCGGGTCCTCAATGGCAAAGACAAATTCTCCTCTGGTTAAGGAGTCTGCTAACCGATTACCTTGTGTCAGGGGGCCTGGTAAGGTTGTATGAGCTCTTATGTGGCCAACATAAAATGGAACCTTCCTGTCCCAAACTAATGTTTGGATTTCTTGTAATGCCTTAGAGATAGTAGACCTGGCATTAATAGAACCCACATTTTCAATGATAGAGACAGCTTGCACCACATATCTACTATCTGATAAAAGGTTGAAGGGTTCTTGATGAAACATTTGAAATGCTTTTATCACTGTGAGCAGCTCGGTTTCCTGGGGAGAGGAGCTTTGAAATAGCAAAGTCCAACTCTCTTCTTTGGTAACTATAGCTCCTACTCCTTGCTTAGATCCATCAGTGAATATAAGCCTTACATTACTGAGGGGTTTATGGTGAGTGATCCTAGGGTATATGATTGGATTGGATAAACTGAACTGTAGCCATGGATGTGATGGGTAGTGGTTATCAAATTGAGCGCACGTTATAGTTATCAAAATGGCCCAGTCATCATCACAGGCTGCTAGGCACTTTATTTGTTCCTGCGTATATGGTGTTATTATAGTATCTGGTTGTTTACCAAACGCTGCTATACTAAGTTTAATCCCTTTAAGTATAATTTGCGCAACGGCGCTTGGGTACCAAGGCAAGACCTTCCTTGGAGAGTGGGCCAAACTAACCCATGATATGGGGCCAGATTGCCAAAAAACTGCAGTGGGAGCTCGTTTTTCGGCAAGGACACAAAATAGCAAAGGTTTGGAATAGTCAATTCTGTCTATCTGAGCAGCTTCCAGCCTTTTCTGGATCAAACTGATGGCTGCTTTTGCCCCCTCAGTCAACTGACGAGGAGAGGTGAGGTTAGGGTCTCCTTTAAGTGTCTCAAATAAGGGTGACAATTCCTGATCAGTGAGTTTTAGGTAGGGCCTGATCCAGTTGATATCTCCTAACAATTTTTGAAAATCATTTAATGTGTTTAGGTGATCTGTCCGCAGGGTTATCTTTAAAGGTCTGACTTTAGTATTCTCTAACCTAGTTCCCAAATACTCTTTAATGGGCGTCATTTGGACCTTTTCTGGTGCTATGTGTAATCCGAATCTCTCAAAATGTTTGAAAAGAAAGGAAAGGGCCTTCTCAATATACTGTTCTTCTTTATGGCACAGCAAAATATCATCCATATAATGATACACAATGAGTGGGGGAAATTGTGTTCTCACCTCCTTTAGGGCTTGATCTACATATAATTGGCACATTGTAGGGCTGTTGGCCATGCCCTGAGGCAATACCACCCATTCATAGCGTTGATCCGGACTAGAATGATTAATGGTAGGTACTGTGAAAGCAAAACATTGGGTGTCCTCGGGGTGCAATGGGATGGAAAAGAAACAATCTTTAACATCGATTACCACAGAGGGCCAACCAGAGGGCAGGGCTGAGACTAAAGGCAGCCCCAGCTGTACTGCTCTCATGGCCACCATCCTTTCATTAACAGCTCGTAAGTCATGTAACAATCGCCACTTCCCGGACTTCTTTTTAATCACAAAAATAGGCGTATTCCATGGTGATGTGGAGGGCCGAATATGCCCGGCGGCAAGTTGCTCTTTTACCAACGTGTGGGCAGCTTCACATTTTTCTTTAGGCAGGGGCCACTGAGAAACCCACACGGGTTTACTGTTTTTCCATTGAATTTTTAGAGGTTCAGTGGCCCCTAAGAAAAACCCAGCCCTGGCCCACCTATTCTTATAGGTTCAGGAGTGCCCTGCAGCTGTTTCCCTAGGCCTCCCGTTCCAGGATAACCAGACTTAGTCACTAAGGCTTGAGCTTCCTCACTATAGAATAATTCTATAGTCAACTTCAGGTTCATTTGGGCCAAAACATCCCGTCCCCACAATGAAATGGGAATTTTAAGGACATATGGCTGCACAAGTCCATGGTGGCCTTCATCATCCTTCCATGGCAGTGTAGCTGCACTGCACATGGGGGCTATGAGCAATCCCTAATCCTCGAAGTGTTTGATCAGCCTTTTGCACAGGCCAATCCTTAGGCCAATCAGCTTCATTGATGATACTGCGATCCGCTCCAGTGTCCAATAAGCCTATGAATTTCTTGCCTCTTATCCAAAGAGAGTAAAGGGGTCTATTTTCCATGCCTAGCGTGACGCATGCTAGACGAGCTCCAGATGAACCGAGCCCCTTTTGTTCTCGCGTAACCTCATGGCTTCCAAAAAGCTTGTGACAACTAGGCAATACCAGGATCTGAGCTATCTTATCACCTGGACTAATAGCTGTAATTCCACGTGGGGAAGATACCAGGATTTTCACTGTTCCTTTATAATCAGCATCTGTAACTCCGGGGTGAACAATGAGTCCTGATAACGCCGTGGAGCTCCGTCCTAGCAAGAGGCCCACGGTGTCCTCAGGTAATGGACCCTTAAAATCTGATTCGACTACCTGGGTCCCCATCTCTGGAGTCAATATGAGTCTGGTGGTGGCACGGATGTCCAATCCTGCACTCCCTGTTGTGGCTCGCCTTGGCTCGTCGGCGGATAATGCGAGCGAGCCACCTGTTGGAGCACCCCATACATTTGAGGGCCCTGGGGTGTGGGGCCCCCCTTCCCGTTTTTTGACCCTCTTGGAAGCAGAGAGTTTCCTCGTATATCCCTTATTGAGCGACATTTATTTGCCCAGTGGGCACCTCTCCCACATCTTGGGCAGATACCTGGTTTTTTAGGCTCTTGATAAGACACCTTTATCTCTGGGCACTCACGCTTAAGGTGTCCTGGCTCCTTGCAGTAATAACAAACTCCAGGAGTATCCCTATGTTTATATTGTTGAGCTCCCTGTAATCCTTGTAAACCTTGAGTGATAGCTGCAGCCATAACCTGCCCTTGAATAACACTGTCATTGATATCCCTGCAAACTTTAATATATGTACTCAAGTCTTTGCTTTTCCAAGGTCTGATGGCTTCTTTACACCACTTATTAGCTTGCTCATAAGCCAACTGTTTTATCAATGGCATGGCTGCCTCTACCTCCCCAAATATTCGACCAGCTGTTTGCATCAGCCTCGCTACAAAATCAGCATATGCCTCATTTGGTCCTTGTATTACCTTAGACAGCTGACCCTGTAAATCCCCACTGCCTTGAATGGTTTTCCATGCTTTAGTGGCCGCCGCAGCTATTTGCAGATACACTGCAGGGTTGTATTGTATTTGGGCCTGCTTTCCCATGTACGGTCCCATTCCCATTAACATTTCTAGGTCCCACTGAGGATTTCCAGCCGCTGCATTACGGCGGGCAGTGTCCTGTGAGTATTCTTGCCAGGCTGTTTTCCATACTAGATATTGCCCTCCTGACAAGGTTGCGCGGGCTAGATTGCCCCAGTCTTCAGGGACTAAGTTCATTCCCGCTATGGTCTCCAACAAAGATACTGTAAAGGCTGCCTGAGGGCCATACTGCATGACTGCTTCCTTTAATTGCTTAACTAGTTTAAAATCAAGAGGCTGATGATACCGCTGGTTGTTTTGGTCCTCTAAAACCGGAAAGGCAGAGGTCAGGTCATGATCTTTCCAGCTCGAAGCCCTGCCACTACCGCATGTGGTGCAGCAGCTACAAGCTCCTTGGCACGCCATAGGATTATACGGCGGAGGGGCACTAGGCGTTGCTGGAGTCGACAGTTTCAACTGTTCAAACTTGGAGTACATTTTACCGTCTAACTTTTCCCCTGACATTTCTTCTTCCTCTTCACTAGAACTACCCCCCTCTGAGGCACAAGAAGACCGCTCTTTAGATACTTCAGATCCCATTATGAACACAAAGACAACAGACGCAGACGTTAAAGACACTAACCAACACATTGACTTTTTACGCGCATATACTTCAGTCGACCTTTACTCCCCGCTTTACCGCGGAAGAAAATCCCGGCTCTATGGCCGCCCGCTTCTTATTGCGGTCTTGTACAAGATTCCCACCACTTTAATCGTGGCTCCTTCACCGCTTACCTGCGGTTTTTCTCCTTGCAAGATTTACTTACTCATTAACTATTCCCGGGTCTCAGCACCATTTGTCGCCCTCGGCCCGCAAGAACGACAACCAGCCTGGCATGGTGTTAATGCTTCGTCTCTTTATTTCGACAACTTTCTTAGCTTATATGTGTCAGGGTGACCAATAAGGGGCCAAACAATGGGGAGAGCCAATGAGAGTCCTGTTATTATACTGATTAAATTTGAAACAGCCAATGACTATGTCCTCCTTCAGGTAGGCTTCACCAGAAAGTTCGGTGTTTACTTGCAGCATATTTTGCTGGCAGTGAGCCAAGCGCCATCTTGTAATGGCGGGGACTTTCCCGGCCGGAGGCGGTCCCCGACATTACACTCTGCTCTATACTCGTAAGCCCATGTTTTCACTATAAAACGGACAATCACTGAGCCATGATTGGAAATCCTACTGTGCAGATATACGTTCAAACATTTATTCAACAAAGAATTATTATTTTTTTAAAAAGATTTTTATTTATTTATTTATTTGACAAACAGATTACAAGTAGACAGAGAGGCAGACAGAGAGAGAGAGGAGGAAGCAGGCTCCCCACTGAGCAGAGAGCCCAATGCGGGGCTCAATCCCAGGACCCTGGGATCATGACCTGAGCCGAAGGCAGAGGCTTAACCCACTGAGCCACCCAGGTGCCCCACAACATTTAAGCATTTTTTATGTTTCCTGGAGGACAGGGGTAAAGAGATGATTCAACATAATCCCTACCATCAAAAGGATTTCCTATGTTGGAAGTGCAGACAGACCAGGTTACTGAAATATTGTAGGGTTTTGTGTCACAAGAGCATGAAAAATAGAATGGTCTGGTCTATCAGAACAGGCTTCATAAAGAGGATTCTGCTTAACAAAGTCCTTAAAATTAGTAAGTATTTATTAGCCAGATGCGGGGTGGGGAAAGAAATTGTAAGAAGAGGGAACAGAAGGAGAAAATCAACAGGATCCAAACACGTAAAGCAGCATGATTTGTGACCACAATTACAAGGGAGAACTCACGTGACCCAGGATATCTGTGTATTCATAGCAATAGCATATATAATGTATAACCTAAAATCTTAATTAGCTATAAAATATCTGAGAAACTCTCAAGTGTAAGGGACTCTTTTTTTGTGTGTTTATTCAAATTTTTATTGCAGTAAGAATACCTATAAGAAAGTGGACAGGTTAAGTGTAACTACCACCCACGTCAACAAAAAAGTGTCACTGTGCCACCAGCCCAACCCCCATGACTGCAGGGAGTGTCCCGTGGCGTGCACTCCCCCACGCTGGGTGTGTCCTCCGTCTCTGCCAGCTTGTGGAAGGCCGGTGTCCACCTCCAACCTCCCTCCATCTCTGCTGTCTTCATCTCCCTTCCCCCCACCCAGCTTTTGCGTGTATAGATCAACCTCCGTTCTGATTTCTTTTCTTTTTTTTTTTTCTTAAGATTTTATTTATGTATTTGAGAGAGAGAAAGAGAGAGAGAGAGCAGGTGGAAGGAAGAGGGAGGGAGAAGCAGACTTCCTGCTGGACAGGGAGTCCCATGCGGGACTTGATCCCAGGACTCTGGGATCATGACCTGAGCCAAAGGCAGAGGCTCAACCAAGTGAGTCACCCACGTGCCCGTTTTCTTTACTTTTATGAACTTACATAATGCTCTGTATTCACTGAGACTGCTCAGACAAAATCCTTGGTTTACCTCTCTTTTTCGGGGCAGATGGTTATGCTCTATCTCCCAGCCTCCTTTCAAAGATGAGGTGGCGGGACACCTGGGTGGCTCAGTGTGTTAAGACTCTGCCTTCGGCTCGGGTCATAATTCCATGGTCCTGGGATCAAGCCCCACATCGGGCTCTCTGCTCGGCGGGGAGCCTGCTTCCTCCTCTCTCTGCCTGCCTCTCTGCCTACTTGTGATCTCTGTCTGCCAAATAAATAAGTAAATAAAATCTTTAAGGAAAAACAAAAAACAAAGATGAGGTGGCCATATGACAGTTGGTATGGGCCAGCGTAACTTAAGTCACTTGGCCACAGCTTTACAGAAGTGGGCTTGTACCTCTAAGTTTTTCCTCCTCCTCCTCCTCCTCTTCTTCCTCCTCCTCCTCCTCCTCCTTCTTCACTTCTTTTTTTACGTGAGCTACTACATTCTCTGTATTTTGTCTTTAAATTTGGCTCAGTCAGCCATTGTAAAGTAGATACTTCATCCTTGATGCAGTATCCAGTGATTCATTAGTTAAGTACAACACCCAGTGCTCATCACAGCATGTTCCCTCCTCAATGCCCGTCCCCATCTTACCCCCACCCCTCTGAAACCCCCAGATTGTTTCTCGGTGTCTATAGTTTCTCATGATTCATCTCTCTCTCTGATATTTCCCCCTTTAGATCTCCTCCCTTTCCCTACCATCCTCCATGCTTTGGTTATCTTCCACATATGAGTGAAACTGTATAATAATTCTTTCTCTGCTTGACTTACTTCACTCAGCAGAATCCCCTCCAGTTCCAACCATGTTGAAGTAAATGGTGGGTGTTCATCCTTTCTGATGGCTGCATAATATTCCCTTGCATATATGGACTGCATCTTTATCCATTCATCTGATGAAGGGCATCTTGGCCCCTTCTACAGTTTGGTTATTGTGGACATTGCTGCTGTAAACATCAGGGTGTATGTGCCCCTTCTTTACACTATGTCGGTATCTTTGGGGTAATTACCCAATAGTGCAATTGCTGGGTCGTAGTGTAGCTCTATTTTTAACTTCTTGAGGAACCTCCATGCTGTTTTCTGGAGTGACTGCACCAGCTTGCATTCCCATCAGCAGTGTAGGAGGGTTCCCCTTTCTCCACATCTTCGCTGACATCTGTTGTTCCCCCTCTTGTTAACTTTAGCCATTCTAACTGGTGTGAGGTGGCATCTCATTGTGGTTTTATGATTTGCATTTCCCTGATGGCTAATGATAATGAACATTTTTTCATGTGTCTATTGGCCATTTGTATGTCTTTTTTAGAGAAGTGTCTGTTCATGTCTTTTTTATAAATATCATCAGTGACAAGTAGAAGACAGGGAAGAGCCCTAAGATGGAACAAAACCATGTCCCTGAACCATCATGTGGCTTCTTGACAACCAGGTATGCCACCTGGAGCTTCTTTGTGAGGAAGAAAGAAATGTTTCTCATATAAAAGCACTGAAATCCCTCTGTCACGGCAGTTAACATTGCTCTGGCACCAACCAGGAACTGACCCAGTGAGCAGGGAATGTTCATGCTGCATGAAAGGAAACGTTTGACTGTGATGAATTTTAACTTCCTTGCATGATAAAGTATGAACCACATAAAGGGAGGAGGGTGGGGTGGATGATGCTGGCCCTGAGAAGCAAGACAGGGAAGCAGCTTGCAGAAGGCTGATCCCTGGTGTCTCCCTTTCCTAGGAAAGCCTCTTGCTTTCTCTGGGAAGCAGGGGTCAGAACTAAAGATCACCGAGGAGGAAAGAAACATGGTAACATTTCTCTATGGAAATGCTTACCACATCTGCAACTGAGATTAACAGATGGAAGCAGGGACACTGGCCCCTCATCTCCCATAAACACAGGCAGAATGTGCAGAGAGCATGATTGAGACAGCAGCCCACCAGGAGGAGAGGATGGGAGATCGCAGGAGTGGAAGGAACAAGACCCAGTTGTCACTGAGAAGAAAAATGAAAGCCAAAACCATGGAGACAGGAAACAGCGCAGGGACTGCCTGCTTGGCGGGGGGCGGGAGGTTGGAGAGATATACAGGTGGAACACAAAAGGTCTTTAGGATGGTGAAAACACTCTGTAGGATGTTGCATTGGTGAAACACTCCTCCAAACCTATGGAACTAGACAACATAGAGTGGATCCTAATGTAAACTGTGGACTTCAGTTAATAACAATGTATCATCAATAATGCTGGCTCTTCTGGCACAAAAATAGAAACCTAGATCAATGGAACAGAATAGAGAGCCCAGAAATAAACCCGTGCTTATAGGGTCAAATTAATCTGCGACAAAGGAGGCAAGATATACAATGGGGAAAAGACTGTCTCTTCAATAAACGGTGCTGGGAACCTGGACCACCACCTGCAGAAGAATGAGACTGGACCACTTTCTCACACTACACAAAAATAAACTCAAAATGGATTTAAGCCTTAAATGTAAGACCTATAAAACCCTCAAAAGAAAATTGACAGTAACCCTTAGACGTCACCCTTAATAGTACTGAGGCAAGGGAAACAAACAAGTGGGACTAAATCAAACTGAAAAACAAAAACTGAAAAAGTACAAAAAAACTGTACCTAGTGAAGGACACCAACAGAAAGAACGGGACAAGATATTTGCAAATAATAGATCCCATAAGGGGGTAATATCCACAATATATAAAGAAGTCATACAACTCAGTATCAAAAAGACAAACCATCAATTTAAAAGTGGGCTGAAGACCTGAATAGTTCGCATGGAACACAGGGTGTTATAGGCAAACAATGAATCATGGAACACTGTATCAAAATCTAATGATGTATTGTACAGTGGCTAACATAACATATAAATTAAAAAAAAAAAGAGGAAGACTTGAATAGACATTTCTCCAAAGAAGATATCCAAATGGCCAAAAGAGACATGAAATGTTTAACATCCTTCATCATCAGGGAAATGCAAATCATAATAACAATGAGACATCACCTCACCCCTGTCAGAATGGCTAGAAACAGACAAGAAATAACAAGCGTTGGCAAGGACATAGAGAAAAAGGAACCCTCATGCACTGTTGGTGAGAACGCAAACAGGTGCAGCCACAGTGGGAACCAGTATGGAGGTTCCTCAAAAATTTAAAAATGGAAATACCCTGCAACCCAGCAATTCAACTTCTGGGTTCTTACCTGAAGAAAACAAAAACACTAATTCAAAAAATATGTGGCCCCCTGTGTTTTTTGCACCATTATTCACAAAGCCAGGATATCCATGGATAGATGAATGGATAAAGATGTGGTATGTATACACAGTGAGATATTACTTGGCCATAAAGAAGATTGAAATCTTGGCAATTGTGACAACATGGATGCATCAGGAAGGTATCATATTAAGTGAAATCAGTCATACAGAAAAGACAAATGCTTCATGATTTCACTTCCATATGGACTCTAAAAAACAAAACAAATGAAATAACAAAAAACCAGAAACAGACTCATAAATACAGAGAATAGACTTCTTGTTGCCAGAGAAGGGCGGGGCAAAATAGGTGAGAGGATTAACATGCACAGACTTCCTCTTAGAAAATAGACAAATCACGGGAGTGAATGCAACATAGGGGCTAGAACTGTGACAGAGTCGTTGCGATGATGTCATAGGGTGTCTGATGGTGACTACGCTTATCTGGGTGAGCGTTTTGTAAGATACAGAATTATTGAATCCCTGCTGTGCACTTGAAACTAATATAGTATTGATGTGACTACTGCACTAGGGAACTGCTCATATTCCATTAAAAAATACTGATAACATTGGCTCATCAGTTCTGACCAGTTTACTATGTTAATGCAAGATGTTACTGACAGAGGAATTGGGGCAGGGAGAGGGGTCAGAGGGGCACTCCCCGCTCTTCTCCACGGTTTCTCTGCAAATCTAAAATAGCTTTAAAACATGACTAATCATTAAGAAAAAAAGAAGATGGACCAGTTATGCATTATAAATACCACCGATGTTCTAAATGTTCTAAATCTCCACCTGACTCGCGCGTGTGGGTCCTCAGCCTCGCTCTGCCCTGGCGCTCACACTCACGCTGTCCCAGACACGGATGCGGTGTGGACAGAGTCGCCAGGATGACTCAGCGAATGTTCCATCACTTACAATATTTAAATTCACAACCATAACCTAAACATTATTAGACCCCTGTGCCTCTAAGCAGTGACCACAAGTTCAGCTGGGGAAAAAAAAAAAAAAGGTTTTCCTCTGTAGAGTTGCTCAAACAGAGGAAAGTTTGGTGACTTAACCATCACCTCTTTCCAAGAATGTGGATAAGCTGGCGATGAAATAATTTCTAAGCTCCAGAACATCCTTTGTTGCGGAATCAAGCTCAGGTCCCAGAGCCAAGCAGAGCTCCCTGATTAGAGAGTGTGCATGTCCCGCTCAGCGCCTGACCGCACAGAGGCCAGCCCCGTGCCCTCCTGCAGGTCCAAACCTGGGGACTGTTTTCTGTGGGCTTTTCTGCAGCTCCTAGCAGAGGAGAGGGTGAGCGTGGGCAGCCCCTCCTGACCGTGCTGATAGAGTCAGCCACTCCAGAGCCACAGCCACGGCTCCCGCAGCAGACGATTCTCCCGTGTAATCCCCTCCCTGGTCCCCAGGTGAGAAGATGAAACAGAAACCTGACCGGCAGCCCAAAAGTCACATGCAGAGGACGCCCATCCCCAGCCCTGGGCTGTGATATTGCCTCCACGGGGGTGTCTCTGGCATCTCCGGTGGACTCAGCACTGGGAATTTCTAGACCCCAGGGGTGGGTGAGTGGGATAGAGGTGACCCGCCCCTCCACTGAACTGGGGCCACAGGTCCCTGTTTCCTGTGTGGATGGACCCCATGTTGGAAGGGTCTGGACTGCAGGATGTGGGCCTGAGTCATGGAGAAGGCAGGTCGCCAGGAGATCCTCCTGCCTCGCTAGGATACGAGGGACTTGGCCGAGTACAGAATGCAGTTGCTCAACGCTGATACTTCAGGGCCTGATGCGTGACGCAGGGAGCAGTCCTGGGCACCCAAGTTTCTCTCCGCATTCCCCTCTGCCCCTCCTGCTTGTGCTCCATCTGGATAAAATAAATTAATAAAACTTTCATTTTAAAAAATGCCTCCAGACATTGCCAAATGTACCCTGGGCCAGCACAACCACCCCCTTGAGAAAAACTAGTGCAGGATTGGCCTCTACTGATAAAGAGGGATTTGTTTTGGGCAGAAAAATGTTTTCCATGTTCCGTTTTTACTTTTTAATTAGTTGCTACCATGCAGAGCCCAAAGAAATCATCAACTGGATACTTAATTTTGTGACTGCTCCCTCCATTTGCAAAGCAAACGGGGGCTGAGAGCTGAGTATTCACCCATTCGGTACCCAGCAGATAAAGTGGAGCTTTTGCAAACCTGAAAAGTCTTCCCAAGTTCCTAAACCCTACAACGGAGGAGCCATTTCTAATATACTTTACATCTGTGTGGGGAAAATTGCATCAGAATAGTTCAAATAAAAAGGCCAAACTGCATGATTCATTTTGGAAGAGTAGTTCAAAAAGTGAGCCCTATTTTAAAAATTCACATTTTATTTTTATCCAGGACTCTGATAGTTCCACTAGAGATAAATGATTCCTTCTCAGAGGGGAAATAAGAAGCAGTTTAATCTTGGCCTTCTATTGCTTGAAACTATTCCACCTCTGTGAACTCATTTCATATTTTAAGCTCCCAAAAAAGGACAGAAGAATTTAGCGAACTCCCATGTGAGCACATATTGTTAATAGAACAACTTGTCATTTGAAAAATTTCCACCTTACTGAGAAGACACTCGGTATTATCTACCATAGGATAAATTTCAGTTGCAGTGTCTTCCCTATTTTGGTCTGGCCCAAAAGCACAAATATTCATCTGTTCATTTACTTACTGTATTTTTATTGAGACCACATTTTTTTTTCTTTTAGTTATTAAGCACTGGGAATGATTCTTTGAACAAAATATAATGTGGGTCCACATACAGCTGATAGTCCCACAGAAGAACCGTCAGTTACCTGGAAACTGAGGCCTCATGCTGCAGGCTGTGATGGGAAGTCAAGGTACCGCTACATGACAGGCACAGAATGTAGGTTGAAGGCCTGGCAAAGCTCAAGGGGAAGTAGCATCCGAGATGAGGTGTGGTCGGAGACGCTGGTAGGATAACCTGGGAAGAAGGGTTCTGAGCCCAGGCGTAAGCAACCCCCCAGGCATGCCATCATGAAAGTTTTACCATCACAAGGTCTCATGTCCAACCCTCAAGCTGAGAACTCGGACTGGCAGCCCAGATGGGAGATACAGAAAAGTGAGAGATATTTCATTTGACAATGGTGGAAGATCTCTCCCCTCTCCTGACCCAGGTGCAGGTTGGGTCTCCCGGACAGGTACACACTTAACAGCCCTTCGGATTTGACTGAAAGTCCTTCCACCTAGAAACATTGCAAGGCCACTCCGGCTTCTACTGATCCCTCCTCCAAACTGCTCTGACTCTCTAGAAGGTTCTGACTTGCTTTCCATTTAGGATTCTAGAACCCTGCCAATTTATTTATTTAAATAGGCACTTAGTCATATACTTCATTACTTTTGTGTTTCCTGTGCACATGATCTTGACATTCTCAGCAAAAATACCAAATGTTTGCATCATGTTTTGTTCTGTACTTTCCAGTGAGCTACACCCAGTTCTACAAATAAGTCATGTTTAGATCTGCAAAGAGGTGACTTCAGCAAATGTAAAAGGAAAAGCAAAGAAACACGTATGGGTAGTGAGAAGGACAACGTACACAATATACCTTCCAAATGCAATGATTCATACCAGTTAGAGGTTTCTTTCTCATTCGAGGGACAGTCCGGGGTGGGTAGACAGGCTCTGTGCTGAGGACTCACCTCCAAGAGCCGGCCAGTCTGGCATTTTACCATGCTCATATCTTCCCAAGGCACTCCAATCTCTGCAATTTATATCCACCCAGAAGAAAAGAGAGGTCCTTTTAGGTACAAGTTGAACATCTTCTCATATGTCCATATTTTGGTGATGCATGTTCTCTTGAGAAGAACTTAGTCACTGGGCACCAGGACGTCTAGGAATTAGAGTCCAGCTGGATGCTATGATCAGGAAGAGTGAGAAATCTACACGAGGAGAGAAGGAAACTCTTTTCTACTAAGCAATCTTTTGGACACTCAAGCCTAGTTGTTTGCTTCCAGCAACCCATTATGAATCCTTTATTTTGCATCTCTACCATAGCTGGAAGGATGGGCAATGTTTTAAGCAGAATGTTACTTTACTTCTGAAACAGCCCTGAATGATGCTCTGGGATTTGTGCATCTGAAATAGAACAAAAGATTTCTCCACCATCCCTTTCACCGGTACCCCACAATGGGCCACAGTAGAACAATTGTATAACTTTTTCAGGCTAAAATGAAAAGATCAAAATGAAATTGCCACTTATCAATATGATATTGTTTCCTCAGTACTCTCAGACACAAGATATTTATCCACAATGGTATATATGTATAATCTGTAAAAGTAATTTATTACTGAGCAGCAACTTGCAAAATATCACAGAGGATCAACAACAACTACAAAATAAATAAACTTCTTAAAAAATGGGCAAAGAACTTGAATAGATGTTTCTCCAAAGAAGATATACAAATGCCAAAACAAGCCTATGAAAAAATACTCAGCATCACTCATCATTAGGGAAATGTAAATAAAAACCACAAGGAGATACCATCTAACACCCATCTGGATGGCTACTAACAAGGAAACAGAAAATCACAGGCATTGGCGAGGATGTGGGGAGATTAGAACCCTTGTGCTCTGTTGATGGGAATGTAAAATAAGGCATCCGATACAGAAAATAGAATGGCAGCTCCTCAGAAAGTTAAAAGTATAATTATTATATGATCCAGAAATTCTACTTCTGGGTACTTACCCAAGAGAACTGAAAGCAAGATATGAAGAGATATGTGTAGACCCATATTCACAGTAGACAAAATGTGGAAGGAACCCAAGTGTCCACTGGTAGATGAATGGATAAACAAAATGTCGAACGTTATTCAGCCTCCAAAAGGGAAGAGATTCTGACATATGCTATCGTATGGAAAAACTTTGAGGACCTCATGCTAAGTGAAATGAGCTGGTCACAAAAACAGAAACACCATGTGAGCCCACTTACCTGAGGCACTCTGTGCAGTCAGACTCACAGAGACAGAATAGTAGAATGGCTGTGGCCGGGGGTTGGAGAGCAGGGGGAACGGGAATTATTGTTTAGAGTTTCAGTTTTATAGAATGAAAACATTCTAGAGATTGGTTGTGCAATGTTAT
This sequence comes from Neogale vison, assembly GCF_020171115.1. Taxonomy (NCBI): domain Eukaryota; kingdom Metazoa; phylum Chordata; class Mammalia; order Carnivora; family Mustelidae; genus Neogale; species Neogale vison. The sequence continues at coordinate 144,451,881 of NC_058102.1, forward strand.
ACTTAACACTACTGAACTCTATACTTAGATATTATGTTGTGTGGTTTTAACCACGGTTAAACATATTTAAAATATATTATAGGAGATACATACGAGAAGTAGATATGACACTGAGATAACAGAATGGAAATATTTGGTTGAGCTAATATACTTTAGATTTGGGTAAATGCATTACATCTTGGTCAGTGTATCTTTTTATTAACCACAGAAAATGATTTGCAATTGACTTATTCTTTCTAATATTCATCTGTTCAAGACATTATTTGTTGAACACCTGTCCCAGGAGACTATACCACACTGGAGAGATATTGATGAACAAAATAGTCATGCTCCCAAACTCAGGGGAGCTCATCTTCATGTGGAGGGAAAAGACATCAAGTGTCGGATCCCAGGAGAGCCGTGGTTTTCAAATTATGTTCCCTGAACCAGCTGCAGCAGTACGAATGGGAAACTTATTAGGAAGACAGATTCTCGGGCCTCCTCTCATACCTGCTGAATCAGAAACTCTTGGGATAGGTCTCAACACTGTGCTTAAAGCAACCATCCAGAAGATAGAAGGCATGCTGGCTCCCTAGGACCACCAGTCTAGGGAAGGGTAATCAGAGACTGAAGTAAATAGAGAAAGACCCAGGTCAGGGAAGACAAGTGATAGAGCTGGACAAGAAGGTGGCTAGTCCTTGAGGGACTCACATCTGCAGGACGAGTAGAGGTTAACCAGAAAAGGGGTCTTTGAGGATGAGAGAGAGAGAGAGCCAGTGTGCAGATGGCTTTGGCAGGATAAAATCTAGCACATGGAAGGGGCCAGAAACATCGAAGAGAAGGAGGACTCAGAAGGGCACAGCTGGATAAGACCAAAACCAGACCACGGAGAGGTTTTTAGACCTTAATTAGGCTCTTGGACTTCATAAGAAAAGGGAAATAACAGAAGGATTGTAGAAGAAAAGTCCTATAATAAAAATTTTCATCTTGAAAAATCCTTCTGGCTACAGCATGATGTTACGAAAGGGTCCTTAGAATGGATGCAGAGACAACTGTTAACAGCTGTTTGGGCATTGCAGGCAAGAGACGATGGCAGGTTTGGACCCAGGGGGCAAGGTAATAGCAGCAGAAGTGACTCAAGGTCCCTCCACTCTGAAGGAGACTGCAGGAGTGCAGTGGGATGGGTGCTTCCCAATCGCCGCAGAGTGGTTTTGCTTTTCCGACATGAGAGTCACTGGTGCTCAGTTGACTATTGAAACCATGTGAGGGACTAGCAAGAGGGAATAGGATAAGAACAAAGACCCAGTCCAAGTTACTCCAGCCCGGAGCAGAGCCTTGTTCCCAGATGGACAGAGAAGGAGGCTGAGAGGCTAGATCGGCGATTAAAGATTGGAAGGAGTGGTCTACAGTGACCCGGCAAGCAGGAGCTTCACAGAGCGCGGAGTCACCAGACGTGATAAATGCCCTCAGTGTTCCAAGAGGCTGTGTGGATGGTGTCATCGGATTTGCTGGCACGAGGTCCAAGCCGGCCTTAGGCTCTATCCGTGGGGTTCTGGGGTAGGAGTCAGGTGGAAGTGTGTTCACAAGTGGGAATGCAATAAGAGGGTGGAAATGAGATAGGTAGTCAGCGTTTTTGAGAAAATTGCCTGGGACGGGAGACACATCGGTCTACTAGCAGGTCAGGAAGGATCTTGTCTGTATTTTTCAAAAGATGTAATAAAGATGTATTTTGAGAATATCAAAGCACAGATTTTTTAGTCATGTTGTTAAGATGCTGAATATCAGAAAGTTTAAATATTTAATCCCAACACCCCCCCCCCCAATTATCTTCTAAGCAATTAGTTTGAGACTTTCTGTTTGGGTTCTTTCCTTCATTTTGACATCATGTGTTTTGCATTTTCCCCTAAACAAATGCTCTAAGGCCTGGAGTAATCTAATCCTGGAGCAGACAGCCTGCCCTGTGTCTCAGCTGCTTGCAGAATTCCTGTCAAGTAAAAGTTTGCTCCATGAACCTGTGTGAAAGTCTTATCTTTTTAGAGCAGATTTTGAAATATCGTCCCTTCTCCAAACATTGGCAGTGGGAAGCAGTCCCCATCCTTCTGTTTCCCTGAGGGTCATTAGTAAGCAGCTCTGCATCTGTACTCTGTCACAGCTTAGGCATGGTCTGTGATCATTTGCAGACCATCTCCTTCTTCCAGGGTTCAACCTCAATGCAAGTCCAGCACAAGGAAAGCCCAGGGTATACCTATCAGCCTTGGTTGGGCTCCTCCCATGTCCCCAGGCTATGATCCTAAAAATTCCAGATGTATCTTCTTCAATTCAATGCACTGCTCTTCCAAGACAGGCCAGTGAAGAAGTGACAACCTAGCTCAAGCTGTGGCAGTCCAGGGACTGACCACATCATCATACGTTCCTCATCTGTTGGGTGAGGTCCTGTGAGATCAGAACAGACCAGACAAGGATACTTAAAACTATGTACCTGACAGTGAAATTTTATCGATCATGGAAGGTCAGGAAGGATTTTTGTATGTCAAGCTATCCCAGAACCCTCCCTGTGTTATACATCTATTATTTTACAAATATTATATTGTTGATGATGGTGATGACATTGACGAAGAAAGATCCAGATAAACCTTTGTGGAAGATTGAACAAAATTTCATGACCACGTGCCGGCTCTTAAGAATGTGTCTTTATGCCTTAAAAGCAACCATTCAGAGGTTTTACTGAAGCAAGAGGAACTCCTGAAACATTTCCTCAAAAATCCAAATAGAGTGGCCACTTCTGCAGCTCCGCCGTATGACCGTCCCCAGGGGTGGAGCTGACAAGAAGAATATGGGTTCTTGTCTGTGTTTCTGAGCATCAGCTTATTTCCTTCATCCTCCGCCCGTTGTCTTTCACACCTGCTCTCTGGGGACTGTAAGCTGCAGTACCAGATACAGAGACAGCAGACTCACCGACGTAACCTAACAGCTGCCACTGCGGGAGAAGGTCAGATACCCAAACACAAACCTATAGATTTGCTATGCTTCCCTGATTCAAACTTGACTGAGGCAGAATTTGGTGTTGAAAGTGGTTCCAGGGGAACAGTATCTTAAGGATGAGCTCTCTGAGTTGTTTCAGGGTTTTCTGGAACTGGTTTTCTGATCTGATTAGGTGTGGAGGCACTAATGACACTGTTTCTAGTGGTAAAGGAGTATTTAGAATACAGTGGCCAAACAGTTCCGAGGCACTAATGACACTGTTTCTAGTGGTAAAGGAGTATTTAGAATACAGTGGCCAAACAGTTCCTCAAATTATCACCTTTACATACGTGTGATTAAGTGCCTATGAGGACAAGGTTCTGGGTGGCCAGGTATTTACTGAGAACATTTTGATGAAAATAAGGAGTATAATTGAATTGACTGGTTACTTCTAACCGTGCTAACTTAGGAACAGACGATGATGAGCTCAGGGCTTTAATTTCCCAGATTAAGGCCTGAAGACTAAGGAATCTAAAGCCTTCTAGACTGGCCCTGTAATAGATTCTGTCTCTTGTAGTCAGAGGGCCAAGGTTTCTGAAAATTAAACCCAAAGTCTCATCCTGCAGGTAGACGAATTACAGTCCAATTTGAATTCCCAAATTCACAGGGTCTCTTTTTATTAAAACTAAGACATTTAGTGGAAAAGAATGGGATTTGAAAGTTTGGTCTGGGTTTCTATGAGCAAATTCTAATGAAGCTACGGATCTGGAGTTCCTAATTCCGACAGCTTCCTTTGCCCTCTTTACCAGCGGAAGAGCCTCACCTCTGCCTCAGGATGGACCTACGATGGACCTCTAATGCTCCTGACCTCAGGTACTTAGCTAATAGCCCTTGTTAAGGTCTGCTTTCACCATCTCACTTCTCCTTCCTCGGCCTATGTGTAGACTCAAGTCTCAGATATGTGGTGGGGAGTTGTACACACCAGAAGAGTCGCATGACAGCGAGTTAGTATCAGCCGCGGTCTGCAGAGGAAGATGGCAGAGCATCTTAATGTATGGGGGGTAAGACGGGACGACTACAAAGCTGACTCAGGCGGGATCTACTGAGAATGGTTCCCTGGCTCAGCGTTTTTGTTGAGGGTTAAGAATGGCTCCAACAATTTGCTTGACACGTTGGCTGAACCACGAACCCAAAGGTGGCCTCATGAAGTGGAAATGTTAGAATTTTCTTAGTCTACTGGGGAGAAAAGCATTCAAAGGTGTAGGAAGATCAGGGTGCCAGAATGGATTCACCACCTGAGATCAGCTTACCCACCTAGGATGACTTTCACCTCACTAGGCTGCTGTAGTGACTTCACACCTGATTCTGAGCCATAAAATTAGCAGACAACCTGACAGCCCATCATGACCTAGGTGGTGCTGTCCGACCCACCAATACTATTTTGTGACTTTTCCGAGGACTTACAAATACATTGTTACAACTCAGGAAAATAGGGAAGATTGGTTCTCTTCCTGTTCTTCTGGGTTGAGGAGAGTTGAGACGTTCATTTAGAATTATGCATTTTTATATTGATAAAAATGGTACATGTATCGGTATGGCCATCACTCCAGGTGGTTAAGCCATTAAGATAATAGTAGATCAATAGTAAGCTTTATTTGATTATAAGTCCTGCATGGGACTACATCTATCAATAAATATTAAGTAAGAACAGCTCCAGTTACAAACTTAAAATACCCTAAGTAAGGTTATACCAGAGCACATGAGGAATATGTCTGTGGTAAAAATACATCCCAGCCCACGTTACATAGAGTAAGTGAGATGTGTGGGAAATGACCTGCCCTTTTCTTCCATTAAAGGGCAGAGTTTTTTGAAAAAAGATGGTTCAATTTCCTCTCTCCAAGCTGCCTTTTTAAAATAACATAACACATATTTTGACACAAGTCCGCGTGACTCAGAGGTCCTGCTTAAAATACAACCAGACCACATTCGTGGAGACTGAATCACCCCTAACCTTCCGAACTTGGTGGGGTTACTAGTCAGGATGTGTTTTCATTCCTAAGATAGTATGGGAAAGTTCTGATTTTGACAGTTAACCTAACATTCAATCAATGTATTATCACTGGAGCTCTAGAGAAGTTTTGTTTTTCTTTGCTCATTGCCTCACGAAGATTAAAAGATAACCCATGTAAAACTATGTGTTTTCCAGTGTAAATAAAGACTGCTCATCTCCAGAAGCAAAACAATTCCCAAGATGGCATTTTAAAAAGGAACAGAGTAGCTTATGAAAGCATATGACATTCGTCCACATCAGGACCTCCTCCAAGCCCTCTAGCAAAGACAGACATACCCGACTTTGGACTTCATTGTGCTGGGAGACAGCTCCTTCTCCAGGCCCAGGAAAACATTTCAGTGAAAGTCAAGCACTGTTTGGCATTTTTCTTCTGATAAAAAATAGAGAAATAGCAATGCTTGCTACTATCAGGTACATATAAGCCTGTGGGGTGTTGTACAACATGCGTTAGTGATTAGCTCCTACTGGTGTGACTCTGTGTGTGTGCAAGCTCACACCAGTGTTTCTAAGCAAAATGCTTTAGAGGAGAACAATGATGTTTGAACTTAGCCAAAATTGGAACCTTTCTTCTGGCCAGACCTAAGCTCTCAATTTCTATATGTGAAAAATGAGAATGAACAGTATTTACCTCAAATGTGAGTAAAGCAAACTCATGCATATGGACATGGTTTTCGGTCTGAAGGACTGTCCACTTGGTAAATGGGATCCCCATTAATAATAGCCAATACAAGCTGTCATGACTAACTAGCCTGAACTCTGAAGGGACTGATTTCTTTGACTCACTCAGAGTTTCCTTAGTGACTGGGGCCCAGAAGATAAAGAATTGTAATCACTTCCTGTGAGTGATGTCTTTCCCTCCTTTGTACAATGAGTAACATTTATATCATCCATTTCTAAGCACAAGCCTATTTGAGAACCGTATTTCCCCCCAGGCATTTGGTTAAATCAGCCTCAGAGGAGTGACGGCTCATGGTTCTCCCTCCCCCTGTCCTCAGGCTTGGGGGTGAGCTTTTCACAGCAGACGTTCTCTCCAAACCCTCCTGCACAGCCCACCGCCAAGTCCAAGAGGGGAAAATTCTTGCCTAAAATAGTGACCTTCCTTCCACCTGTGCCCACATTCAGGGGTCCAGAGTGTCATATCCTGGTGGGAAATGACTGTGTGTTTTGTTCAGATCCGAGGTCCTGTTGACAGAAGCCGGTGCTGCCGGTGTCCCCCAGAAGTGATCACATAGTAGCTCTCTTAGTCAGAGAGACGTATAAATATTATTCGGTCCCACCTCCCAGTGACCTCAGAACAGAGACCTTTGCAGAGACCTTAGACTCCATCTCAGTGATAGATTTTTTTTTTTTTTAATAAGTCCATGGGGGCAAAATTTAACAATAATAATAACAGCAGTCCTCCTTCTGCTGCTCACCCTGCCAGCCCCATTTCTTGAGTTTTTAACACAGGGGCATGATCTCTGACAATCGCCAGCCCCATTTCTTGAGTTTTTAACACAGGGGCATGATCTCTGACAATCGGAGGTGCAAACTGAGGTCCATCCCTCACTCATGCAACTGCCTCCTCCCAGGTCCCACCGGTCCTCACCAAGGCAGTTAAAGTTCTCGGGAGGCACCTGGGCTCCCTTCTCCTGGAGGCCGACTTTATCCACGGTGTGACTTACTCAGCGGAAGACGGCAATAAGGAAAAGCTGGGGCACACCAAGCACATCAGTGAGGCAATGGGCGTATGCCCACTGCAGCCCCTGAACAGGACGCGGGAGAGGGGCCTTGTGCAGCCCACGTCCGGCCGTCTGGCCGTGGATCCAGCTAGTCGGGACCACGCACAGGGGGCTGCACCCGGGAGCGTGGCGAGCGGATGGGGGTCGCCGGCCTCGCATGCAGCAGGCATCCACCCAGACCACGTGCTCTGTACAGAAGGACAGAAAATCTGTGTTTAGAATATCACTAAGGAAACCCAGATACATTATCTTTGCCAGAGTACAAAAGAGAGTTTAGTTAGTGACTGACTGTGAGGAACACAGCCAGGGCTATTCTCTGCATTAAGGATGTTGATGAAGCAGACAGGGGAGAGAAGCAAAGAATGGACAGTTTTTACACACTACCGAGAAGAAGAGTGTCCCTCCCCACAGCTTCCGGAAGATTTCCACGGCTCACGTTCATGGGGGTGGCTTTTTATGGGCCAAAAGCAATGGAAATAAAGGCATGTCAGTCTTTCCACTCACAGATTTGGGCTGCCATAAATTGATCTTTCAAATATCAAGATTTTTGTTCCTTCTTTGACACTTGTAAAACCTATTTTGTTTCAATACGTAGTGCCCAGTTGTAAGATTCTCTTTTGGCCCCAGAATTATGTGTGACCTCAGGATTCTGACTTTGACTTCCAAACTCTTACTCCAAGAAAATGTATTATGTGTGCACTGGTGTGTGTGTGTGTGTGTGTGTGTGTGTGTGTTGTGCATACAGAACCCTAAATTTCATTCAGCAGCTTACGTCCATTTTAATGCCAGTTAATTTTAGCATTATTAATAACACAGCAAATTACTCTCTAAAAATAAGTTGAAATATGTTTATATTTGTGAAGTTTAAGGCAATCATAATCTTACCCGCAATATCCTTTAACAGATTACCATCTATAAAAAGATAACAGGAGCAGTAATTTGTTTTATCATAATAACTTCATGTGCTGTGGACTTGTTATTTCCATGTGGGTTGGCCTGCTTCCAACCCGCCTGTCTCAGTCCTCGGTTTCTCCTTCGTGCCGTCATGCATGATGTTGTCTTCCCTTGTAGCATTTTGATTATAATGTTAAAAATTCATGCTATTAAAATATATAGGCAGTCATTCATTTTGACGTTGTCAACATTGAAGAGTCTATAGTTGGCTTCAGAATCCAACGACAAAATGACCCAGCTCATCTAAACAAGGATCCCATGGACCGAGGAAGGATTTCATGCCCGGGTAACATGTTGGAAGTGATGGTGGATGTTTCATTGTTACTTAAAGCAACAAATCTTTGGCACTTTTTATACACACATGTACATGGGCGTATCTTCACGGATCATGCTCATGTTTTTCATTTCATTTTTTTTTTCTTTTTTTTTTTGGCTGACAGCATGAAACAGATGTGGTTCTAAGAAACCAGTGTATAACCCATGGGACTCAACAACAAGTGTATAACCCAAACCTCAAAGCCATAGTCAGTAGAAATACTTGGCGCTTGTGATGGAGACACCTGGAAGTTTATCTACACAACAGGCATGAATCATCTGTTGATAGACTATGAAAGAAGTTAAAGTAACCAGTGCCCAAAAGTTTGTAAGTATAAGCGTGAAATTCAGTCAAGCCACTTAATATGAAGGCTAAAGAATGAGTTAGTAATTCTTAAGAAAAAATAAAAATAAACCAGGGCAAAAAGACAAACTTTGTAAGTAATAACACCTGCAATTTAGAGATCCCGAGATGTAAGTTTCTGCCATTTAAAACCCTTTCTCCAAAGGGACTGTCTCTATTCCCATTAACCCACTTAGTATAAAGCATTTGTGAAATATCCATATTGTTGCAGCTGCCATAAAATTGATACACAAACACAAACCCACGCTGTTCAAAGAATTTTAATGGCTGGGATGCCTGGGGGCTCAGTCGGTTAAGCATCTGCCTTCGGCTCAGGTCATGATCCCAGTGTCCTATACGGGATGGAGCCCCGCATCCGTCTTCTTGCTCAGTGGGGATCCTGCTTCTCCCTCTGCCTGCTGTTCCCCCTGCTCATGATCTCTCTTTCTTATTCTGACAAATAAATAAAATCTTAAAAAAAAGAATTACAATCGCTAATTCTGACAGTCTAGTTAAAAGTCTGAATTCAAGCTAGCTAGAAAGCAAATTCCAGAAATGAAAAAAAAAACAAATAAACAAACAAACAAAAAATCGACACAATTTGCTTGTGATCACAACCCATGAAGTATAAAGGTGGTAGTTAAATTAGCTAAAGCGAGATTCATATTGTGTGACTTGGAGACCAGCTAAACACAGAGCACAGAGAAGCTTTTAAGGGGTCTTCACAGTATCCAGTAATCATTGTCTAAATACATTTGAAATAAATTTTAAATAACATACTTCATATATACTTCATAACATACTTCGAATAAAGACCATGCAGAACAGGGCATTTCATTACCAATGTGCAACCGTTTAACCATATAACATCATATAATTGTAGAACTGAACATTTGTACAAAAACACTTAAAACACCACTGGTTAAAACACTGCTGTCTATAGAAATGCAAGATCTAGATACTTCTAAGGAAAGACTCCCTTAAGACTCTTTAGCTCACACCCTGGCAATACCTTTATCTCAATTAGAATACAAAAAATCAGATTGTTATAAGCCCTAAAAAAGAAATATATTAAGAAATTATTTCAGATTATAACTTGATTCTAATTATTCTCCTTAAGGCACAACCAGCTCTCAGCCAAATTTTGTCTCAGGTAAAGACACATTCACACTACAGACAGTTCCAAGAATCAAATAGGTTTTTTTCTCCCTAGTCTTCCTACTTCCTGTCCAGGTGTCTGAGGTTTTAAATGCATCTATTTTTATACCTGGCATGGGGTGATTTTTGAGGAATAGCTATTCACATGAAATAACAATGGTCAGTAACATCACCTACCATAGTTAGTTTCACATTTCTGATATAAAAGTACCTCTAATCGGTACAGAAGTGTGTCACCTCGTTTGTGTCTACAGTCATGACATGTTCTATAAGCTGACAGAGCTACATGGATCTACTCTGAATATCCCTTTTCTAGCCAGCTTTCATTAGGATGAAAGGGAAGTGCGTATCTGCTACTTTACGGCAGGCAAACGATGTAGACTACTAATGGGGGAGGGGTTGGTTGATCTTGTCGATGATACATACCTCTAGGCACATGTATACGTTACAACGATCTGGAGTTAATTTTTGGCAGAATGGATAAAAATATCAACACAGCTCATGCTTTTCTCCACCAAACCTCCCACTTGAGCAGATCACTGTAATAACAGTGTCCTATTTCTCTCAATCCACATAAACACATATCAGATAACATGTACATTCAGAATTCTCACTTAATTCCCATCACGTGTTGACCCCCCCCATTTAAAAGTCAGACGACGTCTCCTAGAGTAATAACAAAACTATTTAGCAACCATGACGGCCAGGGCAAACCAATCAGCAGAGACACTGGGGAGAACACCAGAAAGGACACAGAGGTATATCAGACCTGCCTGCCCCCCAGTTCGTCCTCAGAGAACCTCTCCTTCAGACTGCCGTCCTCAGGAATGGATGCTTGGAATTTAGGGTGCTGTAGCCAGGATGCCTACATGTAAAACCTGATGCTGTAGTTTTCTGGACAAATCCTCACCAAGGGAATATTTTTATGGGGCTTCCAGAAAATACGACACATCTCATGATGGGACAAACAGATGGTGGAAAGATTCATAATTACATTGTCCTTATGATATGTTTGCCTGTACTAAGTAGCTGGAAGGCAAAGTCAGCATAAGCAAAAACACAACACGACACAACACAAAAGCATGAAGGATCACTGAACATCAGGTGTAGAGCTCCCACAAATTCTCCTGCTCTCCCTTCCCACCACTGGGCCACAAACCGTATTCCTTACAGGACATCTGTTGGCAGGACAAACCAAGTGGGAGGTGAGGCCAGAGCCAGCCATGCACAAGGCTCAGTGTGACAGGTCCCTTCAAGGTTGCCACTGGCTGCTGAGCTGACCATCCCCAAGTGTCCCCAAAGAAAGGAATTTCTGGATTCCCAGAATGCTAGGATAACCCTAGTTCATACTCAGAACTGGCCATGCAGCTGGAAATACATCTCAGTTTTATTGTGAGTTCTATCCTAGACCTGTAAGAAGACTTTTATCTAGACTGTCATCATCAGCATGACCTGATCCATAGTGTGAAAAGGAAGGTACTCAGGGCTTACCCCAAGGACTAGGAATACCTCTGAGTAATCTGATAATGAATGCTGTGGTAAATGGGTCTGTGAGCAATGAAAGCAGTAATCACAGTAAAAAAACGAGTATTGACAATTTATTTTCTAATTCTTTAAAAATAGTCAGGGGCGCCTGGGTGGCTTGGTAGGTTAAGCATCTGCCTTCAGCTCAGGTCATGATCTTAGGGTCCTGGGACTGAGCCCCACATCAGGCTCCTTGCTCAGCAGGGAGTCTGTTTCTCTCTCTCCCTGTGCCTGCTGCTCCCCTGCTCGCTCGCTCGCTCTCTCTCAAATAAATAAATAACATCTTTAAAAATAAAATACAGTATTTTTTCAAAATAGCCATCTTTCCATATTTAACGCGAATCAGCGACAAAAACAACACTGCATCTTCTAAAGGATGCCTGACCAAACTCCTGGGCCCAAAGAATTTCTCTTGCAGAAAAGTCGTCAACATGATGATGGTAATAATCAGAAATACACCAGCAACCATGGGCAAAAGGTCCCACTGACCTACAGTCCCTGGGGGACACGCCGTTCCTGGCATCCAGCAGCACAGAGCAGGAGCAAACGAGGAACTATTTTCCATTTATTGGTGGTCCTGCATGGACGGCAACCTCTGCCCTCAGTCCCCAGGGAGTAAGAGTGGCTCCCTACAAACGTGTGTCTATGAACGAGGGTGGTAGTGCTTGGCCCCCAGGGTTGCAGTTTGCAAGCCCTGTGCTAGAGGTGAACCTGTCGATTATAATAGGAAAAAGTTCGAGAGCATCCACTCTTAGTTGCTTCCAAAAGTCATGTCATTAACATACCCAAAGACACCTTGAAGCTCTTTTCACTTAGGAAGTTCCAAGGGCTTTAGGAATTCTGTGCCAGGAGCAGGATGAAGACCAAATACACATTTCTTGCTGTACATCACATCTCACCTGTGGCTTTGGCATCCTGTAGGTTGCTAGTGCCAGGCCTGGGAAGGGTCTTGAGAGGGGCTCACTGGGGCGCATACTTCTGTGTGGGGCCAGAGCTACATGGACGTTGGAGGCCCTACTCTGCTGTGTGGACCCTGAAGACAGAGAATAACCAACATCAACCTTGAGAAAGATGAGAACACCCTAGCACGGGAGGAGAAAGATGGCGGAGGAGTAGGAGACCTAATATCATTGGGCCCAAGGAGGTCAGCTAGTTATCAAAGAATTCTTAACACCTGCAGACTCAACAGGAGACTGACAAGAAGAGCGTCCTAGGAATGGAAAAGTGACCACTTTCTGGGAGGTAGGATGTGGGGAGTCCCCGTGGGGACAGTGTGGTCTCAGGACGCACAGGGACACAGAAAGACCAGGGTTGTCTGAGTGCAGCAGAGCTCCCAGGTATCGGGGTGGGGAAGCCGACTGCAGAGACAAAGCTGGGGAGGGGTCTCTCAGCTCGGGGTTACCTTAAACTGTGATCTGAGGCACAATCAGGCCCTGGTCTTTAAGGAGGGACCCCACAAGCAGCATATAGGGGGAGACCAGCTCCATTCTCCTCCCGGGGGAGCAGTGTGGGAGTACACAGCAGGAATCTGCTGGATTTGGAGACTCCAAACAGAGCTACAACCAGAGACAGAAACACTTAGTCACAGGCCCGGTAAGCACGGAGTGTGGCCAGAGACCAGGGAGACGGGGTGACTGTTTTTCTTTGAGGGCACACTGAGGAGTGGGGCCCCAAGCTCTTGGCTCCTCTGGCCAGGGATTGGGAGGCCGGCATCTTCCTTCCTGTCCCCCAAAGCGGTATGGACAGTGCTCAGGGAATAAAAGCTCCCGAGAGAAAACCTGAGCAGATTACCTAGCCTGGCCCCTGGCAAGGGCACTGCGATTCTGCCTCCGGCAAAGACAACTGAGAATCACTACAACAGGCCCCTTCCCCAGAAGACCAGCAAGAACACCCAGCGAAGACCACGTTCATCGATCAATGAGAACTACAAAACTCCAGAGCTATGGGCATACGGCATGTGGCTTTTCCCCCATGATTCTTCAGTCTATCAAAGTTAAATTTTTTGAATTTTTGTTTTTCTTATTCTACTTTTAAAAATTTTTCCTCTTTCCCCTTTTAACATTTTTAACTATTTTATCTTATCAATGCCTTTTTAAAAAATCATTTTAAAATTTCATTGTTATAGTCATAGTCTATTCCTTCATTGCATTTAACCTTATTTTTTGTATACATATAGGTTTTTCTTTCTTTAAAATTTTGGGATACAGTTTCTTCTAATAGATCAAAATACACCCTAAATCTAGCACATGGCTTTGTTCTAGTCTCCAGACTGATCATATTCTTTCCTGGTTTTTTTTTTTTTTTCATTTTTCAACCAACTTCTTATCTTACCAATTCCTTTTTTAGAATCTTTTTAAATTTTCATCTTTACAGTCATATCCATCCCTTATTTTTGTGTATGTATAAGTTTTTCTTCCTTTAAAATTTTGGGGGGCAGTTTCCTCTAAGAGACCAAAATACACCCCAAACCAAGTGTGTGGCTCTGTTCTGTTTACCAGTCTAATATCCCTTTCCCACCCTTCTACACTGCCTAACCATTTTTTCCCCTTTTGTCCTACTGATTCTTAAACCTATCAGGGGTAACACTCCTTGCGATCCCTAGCAAAAAATGCAAAACCCAGAAAATGCTACCCAAAATTGCACATAGTTGGAGATCCTTTGAAGCTGGGTCAGCGACACATCTACTAAAGCCACATGAATCCAAGCTTAAGAACACCAGACTATCACATTAACCATGCATCAAATATGTGATATGGTCAGAGGGTAATACATTTAAAGACATAGGCATGCTCTGAGGGCACCGATTTCCTGGTGTGCTCAGTCTGAACCAGCGCTTTACCTGTGATTGTCGGGTTGAATTCTGCTTGACGCAGCACAATACAGAAATACGTTCTTGAATTGGAGGAATTATGATGATATTGAAAGAAGAATAGTTGGCATTTCCTGAACTCCCACCACAGAACAAGGTCACCAGACACTCAGTTTAATGATGCTTTTATAGGAAGGTAGTGATGGTGATGACACACGGAGAGGGCTGGAGCCAACTCTGATCTCTTCTTATTAAAGAACTGGCGAAGCAGGTGTAGATGTGGCGAATGCAAGCGTCCCTAACGTCATCCAGTCTAGCATCTCCTGTTCTTTGACGACTTTGTTTCTGTGTCATTGAACGATCTTAATTTGCACCCAGAAAAGCATTTCATGATATCAGAGACTCCGGTGGTAATTGTGTGGTATCATGAACGGTACTATCTGTATTGTACTTGAGTCAGATAAAAGATAGCATTTTCCTTAGCCCCACACATTCTCAGTAGTTCAGTTCAGGAATATAAGGTTCCTTTTCTCCGTCAGTGAGCTCCTGAGTTTTGGCTAGACATTATTTCTGTGTGTGTGTTTTGGGATGGGGTTAACATTCAAACAGGGGGACTGAGTAACAAAGAGCACCCACTGCAAGGTGAGGGCCTCATCCAATCCCATAGGGACCTCAGTATCATGAAAAGACAAATGAAGGGTGAATCTGTTTTCTCTGCCTGACTGCCTGAACAGGGACATAGGTCTTCTCTTGCCTTGGACTGGGATTTGCATCATTGGTTCTCCTGGTTCTCAGGACTTCATGTTTGACTGGAACTGCCCCAGCAGCCCCCTGAGTGTCCAGCTTGTAGACTGGTAGATCAGAAAATGTCTCAGCCTCCATAACCACATGAGACAGTCCCTCCATAACCACATGAGACAGTCCCCTTTCTGTACATCTGTATATGTTTTATTGGTTCTACTTTTCCACAAAACCCTAATATGACACTTTTGATATTCCTAGAAAATTAGATAACCAAGCTAACAACCGTGTCATTGTACACAATGGATATATCAACATTCTGCTGGAAAATATAAACAAGAGAACAAAAGATTTCACGTTGGTTTACCTTCTCTCCCTTGCAGTTTCTTTGATGTGATCAGTAAAATTATGGGGCTGTCAGATAGGGGTGGTGGGCCATCAGGGATGGTAACACATATCTGGTGCATTACAAGAGGAAGAGAGGGTCGTAATAGGTGAACCAAAGCAGAAGTTTTGCAGAGACTGGAGAATAATACAGAAACCAGAAGAAGTGCCAGCACCCTCAGGCTGAAAGTAAGAGTCAGGAACCCAAGAAGAAAGCATGCTGGGGCGAAGACATGCTCCTGGAATGCATGCGTCCACTCGTACATCAACCCTCTTCATTTTCACAATGTAGGGGAGAGGACCCTCTTTACCCACACCCCCAGGTGCAGGTTGCTGCTTCACCCACCCAGCATTCTGAGATGATGTTAGAAGTCAGCTCCGGAAGAAGGTGCCCTACCACACATGTGCACAGCAAGCCCTCCTCAGCTGCCTAGTGTCAGACATCCTAGTCCATCTTTCTTAAAAAGAACAGAAAACCAAGGAACCTATAATTTACAGAGATAAAGAAATGAAGAAATGATCCAGATACTTCAGGAAAATTCCCGCATCTAAAATGAAGGACCAAAATGAACCAATAGAAGTGTGAATCTAGAGGGAAAAAAAGCTAATTTAAGAAAGAGAAAAGAATTTTAAAGAAGAAGGGCAACAAGACAGAAATTATGTAATAAATATTTTATGCATAAATAGATTACTATGAAAATAAGCAATAAGTGTTTTGAAAATTAAAAACACAATCGTTAAAATGACAAGCATTCCAATAGCAGGGTTTCCAACTGTTCTTATACTTCCAGAAATAAAGAAGGAAATATCTCAAAATAGTACCAAAAACAAGAAGAAAGATGAGGGATAGCATGAGTGAAATGTTAAGACACATAAAGGATCAATTAAAGAGTTTATGAATGTGAGAACAAAAAAAATGAGAGGGCTTGAATTATCAAAGAAGTAAGAAAAGCCACGTTTACCATGGCTGCAGACAGATAGCTCAGTATCTAAGACGGAGTATCCAAGTTGGAATCATGTATGAAGAATTCCAAAGAAGATGAATGCTACCCACCCAGGCTACCCTCATAAAAATTTAAAAGACTAAGTATGAAGAGAAAAGCCCAAGACCTAACAGAAAGAAAGGACAGGTCAGTTTCAAGTCAGAATTAGATTTTCTTCGGACTTCCCGTTAGCAACCTTAAGAGGAAGAAAAAAAACCGTACGGAAATGTCCACTAAAGTCTAGGTCGGGGAAGGAGAGAGGAAACAATTTTGAACTTAAAATTCTATACCCAACAAAAACACCACTAAGTCCGAGGAGAAACACATACTTTTTCAGAAATACAATGACTTGGGAAGTTTATCTGTCCCATACTACCTTTGAAAAATTTGTTTACAGATACTCACATAGGAAACAGGACCCCAGAAAGAGTGAAATGTTGGGTTAAATTTGCATTGGGGGTCCACTGGCAAGGACGAGCATTTTAAAGAAATCCCAGGTGGATGGTTTCATAGAAAATCTAATCTCCAAGAGTGCAGGAGGGAAAATATTTTAGAACAAAACAAATTCTCTGTAAAAAATAGTGAAGCTTAGAAAGTAGAATCTCATTATTTATAATTATTACTAATCATAAGTAATAATAGTTGTTTTGCATGTATGTTGGACTAGATGAGGAGCCCAGAATGCTACACTTCTCAACGAGCACTTCGAGTAACTCTAAGACAGGAGGTCCATGAAGCACAGTTTTAGAAATACCTCTTATGACTCATATTCTACCCAACTACTTACCCAAAATTGTAAGAGCTTTGACCATCTAGTACCAAATAAAGCTTGCTTCTAAATGTAAGAAGCACAGGTGAGATGCCATGCTTTAAACTACTAATACCTAGAGGTGTGATGAGCGTAAACCACACAAGGGGGTAATCCCCATTCAAGATCTGTATTGCTGTATGGTTTTGGGGGGAAAGGCACATATCAGTCCTTTCTGGAAGTCATCTTTCTCCTGTTCCTATATAGCCCCTCAATGAATTAATTCCCTGGGTACATTCTTTCCTTGTCATCATAGCTGATAGATTTTAATTACAAGCATGTGATTCTATAAGTCATCTTTAGATGATAAATCTTCAAGTTTTCCACTCTTTAGAGAGTTAAATGAAATTCCATGTACAAAATTATTTTTAACATAAACAAAGTCCATGGTATTAAATTAAAGAATGATTTGCCCTGTAGCACTTGGTATATGGCTGACACCCTTTCTTGGGCTCCCATTTATGTGGTTTCATGACACCTTGCCTCACATCCTAACACTGGTGTTTGCACATTGAGCCTCACCAAGACTCAGGCTCTGGCCATCTTCTCTCTTTAATCTATCTTTTCTCTTTATGGAGTTTTACCCACGCTCCTGGCTTCATTGTTGATTCACCAGTTTCAAAATTATTTCCCCAGCTCCTATCTGCAGTCTGTACTCCATGGTTCTGCACCACCTTGCATTATCTTCACTTGGCATCCCAAGGACTTCTCAATCCAATGTATTCGATGTAGAGTGCACCTTCTCCTTCCGCAGCGAGATCACAAGATGCCATTGGTTTTGAACATCTCTATGCCCCCTCTCTCTTGAAATGATGCATTTTCTGTCTTGTTCCCCAGGCCTGACAACTTGGGGTCATCCTTAATTAAGTTCCCTTTCTTATCCCTCCTGGATGACCCAGTCAGTCACCTCTGAAATGCCCCTCAGATCTTTGCATTTGTCTTTCTTCCCCTGCTATACCCACAGCTCCACCATCCCACTGGATTCCTGCAGGCACATCGAAGGGGTCATTGTAGATCTACTGGAGGTCACCTGTCCATCCATCCCTTGTTAGCATAGCACGAGTTATCCTTTAGAAACCCAATTCTGATCAAAGTTCCTTACTCCACTTCCCTTCATTGGCTTTTCAAGACACTCGAGTTTATGTCTAGAACCTGGGTCTTAGCCCAGAACCCTCAGGAGCTGACTCCTCTCTTCTTCTCCAGGACAATCTCCTACTTTTTTCTCCATCCTCCTCTGAGTTATGAAGCATGATGTACTCTTCGCCTTGTGGTTTTTTTTTTTTTTCAATTTATTTATTTTCAGAAAAACAGTATTCATTATTTTTTCACCACACCCAGTGCTCCATGCAAGCTGTGCCCTCTATAATACCCACCACCTGGTACCCAAACCTCCTACCCCCCCGCCACTTCAAACCCCTCAGATTGTTTTTCAGAGTCCATAGTCTCTCGTGGTTCACCTCCCCTTCCAATTTACCCCAACTCCCTTGTGGTTTTGCTTTGGGAAATGCTGGTGTTTGCCCAGCTTCTTTTCATCCTTTTGTTCTGACTCATTTTCTCTCTTTTAACTCTTTTGATCTTGGTTACAATGTCATGTATTCAGAGGAGCTAAATGGTTAAGTTTGTCTGTCATGACATCTCATCTTTCCTCTTTTCTTCAGAAATCAGATTTCCAATTACATCTCTATTTGGTTGGTTGTTTTAGCCCAGTCCTTTCTTAAATATGTTGTAACATTTAACTGACTGAAGTTTTACTTCCATGAGGTAGGTCTCCTATAACGTATTCATCAGTGGATACCTGGAAAAGAGCATGATAAATGCCAACATGGGATTCCAGATCACTTTGATGCATGAGTTTCATAAATTCTTTCATCAGCCTGAAAGCTCAGTGTTACTCCCATGTTGAATTGTACCTGAGACTCATCAGTAATCAGCAGTACACCTGATTAACTGAGCTGCTTGTCACTGAAGCCATGCCACTGAAGCCATGCCTGTAATGCAGCCTGTTTGTCCCTGATTGTTCAGAAATCTCATTGTATATTGTGCAAAAAGATGGTGCATTTCTTCAAAAGGAAAAAAAAAAATAGAACAGGTCTAATCTCATGGGCTACTTAGAGGAATTTCCCAGAGTCTCATCTTTTCTCCATCTGAGGGCCCCATCTTCAAGGTCGTTTCAGAGCATGGTCTCCAGCCACCATTACACCCTCCTGCTGGTATCCCCCCACCCCCACCCCCCCACCCAAGGGAAGCAGCATGGGAAGAACACACCACTCGCCAGGCCTGTCCCTTGCAAAGTGTCTTTCCTTTCTGTCAGCTTTCATGTCTTCGTTTGGTAAGTGTGACCTTCCAGGTGGACCTGAAGTGTGGGTTCTATACATTTGCAGACATCATAAGGCACTCATAAACCACAGGCTTCTTTGCCTGGTACAATCTAGATCATTTCATCTCTGTCTCACAAGTTTGCTACAAATAAATACGTATTCATATTGATTTATGCATCAAGAATAAATATTAAGAAATACCATGTATTGGTATTTTTAAAAACTGTATAAATAATAATTGATGAAAATTAACCTATGCACTGTCACATGCCCATAGACTCTCCTTGCAATGAGTTAGGTTTTTAAAGATTTGGAATAAACAGAGAATATCTTGAAAGTCTAGAATTGGGTTGGCAAGGGTTGCTATTCTGTACTCTGGACAATAAGTTTCTTTCTTTTTTTTTTTTAAAGAATTTATTTATTTGACAGAGAGTGAGAGAAAGAGAGAGAGCACAAATGGGGGGAGCAGCAGAGGAAGAGGGGGAAGCAGGCTCCCCACTGAGCAGGGAGCCCGATGCGGGGCTCGAGCCCAGGATCCTGAGATCATGACCTGAGCCAAAGGCAGAGGCTTAACCCACTGAGCCACTCAGGTGCCCCAATAAGTTTCTTAAGAAAAACCTTGAGTGTTTTCCTTAACGGACACATAAAAATGCTTTGTAACTACTGTATGAAATGCTTTCTTGAAAACGCTTTCTTGAAAATTAGTTTTTCATAAGTACTATTAGAACTTTTCTCTTAATTCTGTTTTCTTTGTCACACAACCATTTTTAACATATAGCAAAAAATATGTACATATATTTAAATATAAATTTAATATGACATATTTGGCTTCTGTGGTCTGCTAAGAACATATTACAGTGCACGAAAATTCTTCCTTACATACAATATGTTCTTCTATAGAATGCAGTTGCAATGTGAATGAGGTTAGAATAATTAGTTATGATTTTATAATCAAAACATAGACTTAATGTTCTTGTTAAATTTTAAATTTGAAACCACTCTGATATAACTCTGTTTTCTGGTTTTATTTTTTTGAGGCTCAAATGAATATATCCGTATGCCTAGATATATAGATATAATCTCAGAATTTAAGAAATACTCAGCAGATATTGATGTGGATCTTGGTTTCACAGTCAAGCAGAAATATTTAAGAACTGAGAATCAATCTAACCACACTCTTGGGGAATGAAAAACGTCAGAATCGGTAAAGCTCATGGATACTCTCTTTAAAGCTCATTGATGCCATAAAACCGTCAATAATCTTCTGCTCACTTATTTCATCTCTAAGAACTTTGATAATCTCTGCCTAACTCCCCCTCCTGCCTCAAGAATGCCCTTGTTCACAGTTGTCATTTTTAAAACAGGTTTTGTGAAAATGAAAGGCTTTACTAAAATAAATAATAAAATAAAGAGTTTAAACATTCTTAGACCACACCCTGCACTTGAAGTTGGACACCGTTTCTAATTTTTTTCATTCTAGTGCTTCGTTCTGTATCTATCCTGCTTGGGAGCACAGTCTCCTTGGATCTGTGGTCAGATGACGCAGAGTGAAGGGCACAATGCATTCTGATGTGTGGTTGTTATTACTATTATTGATTCAGAGTGTTTTTGTGCCTGATTAGTGATGGTTGCTGACAGTACTTTCACACGGCATGCTGTCAGGAAAGGGAAGAGCAGCTGCTCTGGGGATGTGTTCCATGCTCACCGAGGCAATTTGGTAGAATAAGGACTGTCAAAAGCAATCAGACCAGCACCCGGGTCTCTATTAGCTGTGAGGGAAGACGTTTGGCAGACGTGAGTGGAGAGCTCGGAGCCTGCTCTTGGAAGTGACAGCCGCAGGGTTCCAGCCGTGTGCACTAGCTTTCCTGCCGTGATGTGGACTGGAAGACTTTGCCCAACTAGAAAGATCCCAAGATCCACGTTTCCTACCCAACGGCGTTCATTCCTGCAGAACCTGGAACCCCGTTGGCTTAGCACCTTTTAAAGGAATTTTCAAGTCTGAGAACACAGAAGACCAAAAAGACAGTCCTAAAGTACCACTTGCATTATGGATCTCTGTAAACAAATTCTTAATCTTGAGCAGGCTTTTCCTCCTTTGCGTGGAACATCCCTGCACTTCAAACCATCATGATACAGTCACGGTCTGAGTGCTGTGTTCCCTGCCGATGTGAATGAATGGTCGTGAAGGTTAAGAGGACAACCATCAGGAAAACAACCTGGCGTTTAGGAACACAAAGCAATGGGGGGGGGGTCGTAACCTGTCAGATGTACTTGGATGTGAGGAGGGAGGCAGTAGTGACATCCGGGGCTCCGGAAGGAGGGCAGATAATGTGCTGGCTTCCCCGAGGATTTGCCAGCTTGTGTCCTGTCTTCTGTACTCCCTCCACTTCCTGGCCAAACCTCATGAGCTATCCGGGGGGGACGTCACTTTGTGGGAGCTTATGGATGAGCACAACTGGCTTTCAAACGTGAGACAAAATTTATGCAGCCCAACATCTACAGCAGGGAATAATCATAACGTCACTTTGAAGAGCATTACATTTTAACAGTCTTTAAAAGAACGCCATTGAAAAAATAAAATTGTATTTCTGACTGGCTAATCCAATTCCAACACATAATTTGCTTCATCATAAACATGAGCTACATTACACCGAGGGGTTTCTATGTGCCATAATTCACATATCATTTATAATTTACTCTAGATAGGGCTCTTCTGTGTAAAATTTAAATGCTTCATTTTTAGCTAAAGAACATAAAGCCATTTATCGCTATTTTACGTTTACCCCCTTTTCCAAAAATATATGACACAGTTTTCTTGTGGTGTAGTGTTTCACACTGGAATACAAGGTTTAGTTAGCAATGGTAAACCAGAAAATGGATTAATAGATTATTTGGAAGGTCGAGAACACCTGTCTCGTCCCTCTTCACCTGCTCTGCTGTTCCCCAAGACACCCCACAGAGCGAGCTGGGGACGCTGGCTTCGCCTCGGTTTCCGATCAGAAGCAGGACCACATGCCTCCTCCATCAACTGCCCCTTCCAGGGAGACACTAAACACCAAACACTGACAATACTCACCGCTTGCATGGAGCACTGGGTGTGGTGAAAAAATAATGAATACTGTTTTTCTGAAAATAAATAAATAGGAAAAAAAAAAACCACTCACAATACTGATAGTTTGTTGTTAATGTTGGGGTGCACATTAAAACAAAACTGGGGGGCTGTGTGGACCCGTGAGTTAAATGTCCACCTTCAATTCAGGTCGTGATCCCAGGGTCCTCAGATCCAATATTGTATGGGGCTCTCTGCTCAGTAAGGAGCCTGCTTGTCCCTCTCTCTGTGTCTGTCACTTCCCCTGCTTGTGCTCGCTCTCTCTCTCTCTCTCTCAAATAAGTAAATAAAATCTTTTTTTTTTTAATTGGCAAAGTGTGTCAAGACACTAACACATACTAGCCAGTTGCTGCACCAAGTATAGAATCGTTCACTTTGTAAGTCAGCAATAAGGGAAAAGTCATAGCTTGAAACTCTATTTCTTTCCACACGGCAGTGTGTCTTTTTTTATAATAAAAATTCGTGCTGACAAGCAGCATAATATTTTAATAAAACAACTTAACACCTATATTCCAATGTTCCCCTTCTCCCATTTTTTGCTAAGTTTTTAAAAAAATTCTAAAGACTCCTGACTTCTGGAACTTCAAGCATTTTCTTCTTTAGTTTGCATATCAAGTGAAATAAAATTACAGGAGCTCCCTGTTTAAAACAAGATCATTCTTTTCATTAGAATGTCATACATTTTTTTCCCAGTAAGAATAATTATCTCTTTAGCAAGATTTTAAGTTTTATTTTGAATATATGTAGCAGTTAGTGAAATGCCTTTTGAAATATGCTGTAAAAAACCTCTTGATGATCAAAGGATGAAAGCTATTGTTTTATTATACCTTTTGCTTTTTCGAAACATTCAAAATCATAAACCCCATAGATAGACCATCATCGAGGAAAAGAGAGAAACACTGGAGAACACTAGAGATACACTGGAGAGAAACAAAGAGAATGAGCTTTCTTGTTAAAAGGAGAATTTCCCATGCATAGTGTTGCCCCTTGAAAAATAAGTATAATATCATCTGAAAGGCATCCTCACCCTACTGGGGGGTTCTCTATAGCCCCAGTCGTAATAGCATAGGTGCTGGGAGGGAAACAGTGTTTATATGGTAGACATACAATTATAAGTAAAATTAATCTCTGCCATCAAAGGAACTTTTTATTTTTTAAAAAAAGAGAAAAAAAAATCGTTCAGAACTAATATCCCCTTCTAGAACAGTAGGATGTCACTGTGATTCCAAGGAAGCTTTTAAGGGTAATGTAATATGGACAGTTTCTCAAATGCAACAGGACAAGAGCTAATTATATAATTAGTCTTTGTTCATTATACATGTGTGATATAATCAGATTTAGGGATAATATCAAACTATGAAACTGCAGGTCTTGTCACATTAAATTGATGAGAAAAATTATTGCTTAAAGAGACCTTATGACATATTAATAAATGGGTACAGTCTGTAAGGAATATTAACAAAACCTGTCTGAACGAGATTATAAATCTCCAGTGAGCTTTTAAATTACTCATGCCTCCAGGACACAGAAACACAAACTACTGGATTGTAGCCATGTCAGATTTGCAGCTACAAGGCTCTAAAAAAAAAAAAAAAATAGCAAGATAAAAGGCAATGCTTAATTAAATGTGTCCACAGATAAATCCCAGGTTAGGTTAATTCTGTCTATAATGCAAGTGCACCTGTGGACATTTCAAAATGGCATTGGCTCAATCTCAAAACATAAGGACGGCCCAGGTGAACCCTCAAAGAGTAAACTCTAGGACAAATACATCTAGTATTTATTTAATATCTTCTTAGACACATTTCTTGTAGGAAGAACAAACTTGCATGGATGATGGACACTTTAGGTTAGAAACTCTTTTCCCAGGAACTTTGTTGATCCTGCAAACACCAATCCCAGGGAATATATTTATAGCAAATACTACACATTTGGTTTGTTTCCCCATGAATTAGGTTGATTAACTCAGTTCGTCTTTACAAACAATGAGGCTCAAGCCTGTAGAGACTAAGTTCCTTGAACCAAGTCATCTATCTGTTCAATTTTTCTTGTGCCATGGGTCTGACCCCAGGCAGGAAATGGGCTCTAACTCAGTTTTTCAAGTATAAGTCCGGTGATGTTTACAGCCTCTCACAGGTTCTAAGAAAACTAGCTCCATTGAACAGCAGAGCAATTCCAGTGATCATTAGCATAACAATGAGAACTCGAGTAAATCATCAAAGAATATGAGAGGTAACTTAGCACCTACTTGTTTTAAATATTCTGCAGCATCATTTTCCTTGGCTGTGCTGAGAAATAGAAGCCTAGATTCATGTGCATGAATGAAATTTGTGAGAAAACATGCAGTTCTTCTCAGTTTCTGTCACGTAAGGGTGATGTTAAGAAGAAGTGTGATCAGTAAATATGTAGAAGAGGGAAGTTGACAGCTGTGTGAAGTGGTATTTCCAGGAAATTCTACGGATGCCTAAGAATCCTTCTTCCTAGGGAAGGCAATGAGACTTTACATTTCATGGTTCTGGTTTGGTGGTAGAGCAGGTAGTCTCAGTGCCCTTGGATAGTGTTTTTTGGGCGTGGTTGGTGAGGAACAGCAGTGCTGATCAAACTCCTATTCTAGGAGAGAGCTTTGCATTCCCCTGGGCAGAAGCTGGGCTGTATGTATTACTTGTCCTTCCACAGAATGCTTTTGGCCTTAAAACCACCCTGCTGTCCAAGCTATTGACCACTGACTTGAAAAACCTTCTTGAAAGCTTCATGATGTAGAGGTCAAAGCCATGATTGGCAACTCAGATTTTCTCTCAGATAGATGTGTTGAATGTAGCAAAAAATATACCAGCAAGACTCCCCTCCTTCATTGACTCATTGACACATTGACTCTACCTTTGTGCTCTTTGGAAAAAGACCTCTTGTGCTTCTTCCAAAATATGCAGCAGATTACAGGCATTCCAGTGTAACTCCTTGTCTTAAAATTGGTGGGCAAGCCTCTGACTCTTGATCCAGAACTCCCATTTCCATTTTAACCCATGTTTTATATCATGATGCTGCTCGAAGAAGCAAAATAGGATCCATTTGCTTAAACGAAGCTCTTGCTGTTAGGTTTTAAATTATGACCCAGATTTTTCCAACCTCAATTTCAAGTTTAAGCACAGCACTACCAAATCGGTATCACTAAGCATACAGCTGCCAATATTATTAAAAGTGTTAGCATACATATTTTCCACATAGCTATATTTCTTTGAGTATTAATTACAGTCATTTGTTTTGTTCTATTTTTCTTGGATACCCATTGTGCTGTATTTTGTCCTATCTAATGAGTTCATTATATGCACATTATGATTGATGATGTAATAGTCAAAATTGAAGCAATTAGAAGTATTTAAGGTCACTAATTAGTTTTATTATTAAAAAAACTGCTAATATTTTTGTTCAGGAAACGTCAGAGGCAGGAACTGGTGAAGGAGTTGAGTGTGGTGGTATAGACAGGAAAGAGTGTTTGAAAAGAGCAAGAAGAAAGAATTAATTCGTGCTTCAAAATGTGTCTAACATGTGTCTAGCTGGATAGGACTTACCTCCTTGGTTCAGTAAACATTTAAAATGCTGTCCGTCATATTATTTTGAGCTTCTTACTGAATTTGACTCTACCCTTATCCATCCTATGTGGCTTCCTCACTTTGAGTAATTGTTCATAGACCCGCTGCATAACTTGGGAACATCATCAAGGTCCCACGGCAAAGGGTAAGGAAGTAGGAGTAAATGCTCTAGATGCACTATGAAGACCATGAAAAACCAAAATCAGTTATTTAGATCTTAGTACACTCCCTTATAAACATATTCTATAAATACTTCAACTACCTAAGTCAATGTTCTTTTCTTTAAGAAGAAATCTACATGTATTTTTTTTTAAGATTTTATTCATTTAATTGACAGACAGAGATCACAAGTAGGCAAAGAGGCAGGCAGATAGAGAGAGGAGGAAGCAGGCTCCCTGCGGAGCAGAGACCCTGGGACCATGACCTGAACTGAAGGCAGAGACTTTAACCCACCGAGCCACCCAGGCGCCCCTACATATATTTCTAAATATTATTGTTGTTTGCATAATCTTGGCAACTGCTTTCCCTTGTACTGAGAAGTTGTGGGATAATTATGTATACTATATTTTGTA
The DNA here is from genome assembly GCF_020171115.1 of Neogale vison. Taxonomy (NCBI): domain Eukaryota; kingdom Metazoa; phylum Chordata; class Mammalia; order Carnivora; family Mustelidae; genus Neogale; species Neogale vison. The sequence continues at coordinate 144,478,218 of NC_058102.1, forward strand.
TGTGTATATATTTACATATATGTATACATATATGTATATATTTTGTATATGTATGTATTTACACACATGTAAATATATATTTATATATTTATGTATATTATGACACTTGGATTCTCTGCATCTTAGCTGTAAGATTGCTGAGTAATGTAGTGAGGGACCTACCACCTAATCTAGACTAAACTTCTTATGACCAAGAAATTAATTAATCATAAATCATTGCCCATAATCTTCTACAACCAAAGCAAGCAAATGTGCATTTACTTGTATATCTGTTTATTGTCTATCTTTCCTCATTAGAATTTAAAGCCCAAGATGGAGACTTTGTTACTTCATTCACTAAAATTTAGAACAGCATCTGGAACATAGTAGCTGCTAATAAATATTTGTGGGAATAACCACATGATGATTAAAGGTATGGATGGACAGAGGATGGTAGAGGACAGATGTATAGATAGATGGGTGGGTAGATGAGCAGACAGATGGATGGATGGATGGATGGATGGACGGACGGATGGACGGATGGATGGATGGATGGCATAGCCTGCATCACTTCCTTCTGCTTTGGCTTGGGGGATTACATTGGCTGCCTTTGAAGACTATTTTAATGAGAAAGTCACTTAATAGGTAAAAATAGATATGATTCGTCTAATACAGAACCCTGCTGAATTTAGGAAGAATGATCCATCTATATCATGATCCTAAAATGCTTTTATTTTTCAAACCCCTAATGCTTTCATGATTTTATTTTCCAAACATCTTCCTGGAAGTTCAGAGATCTTCATAATGCTTACTTGAAAATCACATGACCTAATCATGTCAGGGCCTGTATCAACTTTGTAACATAATTTCAAGTTGTCTTATGAAATGTCTTTGGACAACTGGACCACAAAAATAACTATGTCTATAGCCATTTCAAAAAAGACCCTGGCTTTTTCACTTGGACTATGATGGAAGATGCATTCAAATTATTCTCTTTAGGGGTGCCTGGATGGCTCAGTGGGTTAAAGTCTCTGCCTTCGGCTCAAGTCATGATCCCGGGGTCCTGGGATCGAGCCCCACATCGGGCTCTCTGCTCCACAGGGAGCCTGCTTCCTCCTCTCTCTCTGCCTGCCTCTCTGCCTATTTGTGATCTCTGTCTGTCAAATAAATAAATAAAATCTTAAAAGGAAAAAAAAAGCCAAATTACTCTCTTTAGTAAGTGATCCTTTATTTCTCTAGAATAAAGTACTATGTGTTGGGAAAAAGCAAAAAAAGTTAAAGAGAGAAAGTGAAAAAGCAAGTCTGGGATATTAAACTCAAATTGAATCTCTATATTTTGTTAAAATCATGACTGCTTTATCTGTGATTTTCTTTAAAAAGTATACTAAAATTTTCTGTTATATTTGTTGTTTTATCAAATTGTCACTATGTTTCTTTTCGTCAAGTTTTTAAATCCTGTTAGTTACCATCCAGGGTCACATGAGTCTCAGGTGTTCAGTACAGTGATCCGACACGTCCACGAACCTGGTGCCCGTCACGAGCTCCTTCATCCTCTTCACCTACTTCCCCATCCCCCACCATCTCCCCTCTGGCGACCATCAGTTTGTTCTCTACAGTTAAGAGTCTATTTCTTAATTTGCTTCTCTCTCTCCTTTCCCCCCTTGGCTGGTTTGTTTTGTTTCTTAAATTACACACATGAATGAAATCACATGTGTTTGTCTTCGGCTGACTGACTGACTTCCCACAGCATCATATTCTCCAGCTCCGTCCATGTCACTGCAAATGGCAAGATTTCATTCCTTTATACGGCTGAGTAATATTCCAGGGTGTGTGTGTGTGTGTGTGTGTGTGTGTGTGTATGTGCACACACATGCATCACATCTTCTTTATCCATTCTTCAGTCAATAGACACTTGGACTGCTTCCATAATTGAGCTATGATAAATAACGCTGATATAAACATAATGGTATTTTTATATTCTTTAGGTAAATACCTGATAGTGGAATTCCTGGATCACAGGGTACTTTTTTCTTTTTTAAAAGATTTTATTTATTTATTTGACAGAAAGAGAGAGATTACAAGTAGGCAGAGAGGCAGGCAGAGAGAGGGGGAAGCAGGCTCCCTGCTGAGCAAAGAGCCCGATGTCGGGGCTCGATCCCAGGACCCTGAGATCATGACCTGAGCTGAAGGCAGAGGCTCAATCCACTGAGCTACCCAGGTGCCCTGGGTACCTCTATTTTTAACTTCTTGAGGGACCTCCATACTGTTTTCCACATGTATGCACTGACTTGCTTTCCCATCAACAGTGCAGGAAGGTTGCCTTTTCTCCACATCCTCACCAACACCCGCTTTTCCCGTGTTGTTGATTTTAGCCATTCTGACACATGTGAGGAGGTATCTCGTTACAGGTTTGATGTGCATTTTGCTGATGATCAGTGATGCCGAGGCAAGGGAAACAAGCAACAATAAACTATTGGGACTTCATCAAAACAAAAAGTTTCTGGACAATGAAGGAAACCAATTAACAAAACTAAAAAGCAGCCTTCAGAATGGGAAAAGATTTATGCAAATGGTGTCTGTGAAAGAGTTGGTATCCAAAATATATAAAGAACATAAAAGCCAATACCCAATAAGTGAATAATCCGATTAAAAGTGGGCAGAAGACATGAATAGACAATTTTCCAGATAGCTGGTAGACCCATGAAAAGATGCCCAACGTCACTCATCATCAGGGAAATATCACTATAGTTCCTTTTGTTTGATGCGCATATTTATATGTGTATACTTTCAGAACTTTTACATTTACCTGATGAATTATGCCTTTTGTCAATAAATAGTCACTTTCTCTTAACCTAATATTTTCGTTTGCCACAATGTGCATTTTCACAGATGTGATATAACCAGATCTCCTTTTGTTGGTGAGTTTTCCTGATAAGTATTTTTAAACTTCAAACGTCTGTGTAATATATTTTAAATATTTGGGGGAGAACATTATATATAGTTGTTGTATGAGTCAGGATTTTCAAGAGAAATGAGACCATATGAGAGAAATAGTTATGTTTTAGAAACTGGAACTTGATAATGGATTTCAGCACGAAGTCATTGGTAATATTTACATTATAAGGTATCAGGTGACATGATTATGTAGGTTGGTGGCAAGCCCGGACTGCAAGATGGATTTTAGGCTGGAGGTCTGGAGCTAAAGTTCCAGTTCAAAGGCAGTCTGCTGGAGAATTCGCTCTTACTCAGGGGAGGGTCAGCCTTTTGAGTCCATGCCGGCCTTCGACTGCTTGAATGAGGCCCACCCACACTACGGAAGGCCGTATGCTCTACTCGGCAGATGGCACTGTTAATCTTATCCAGAAAAATATACCTTGCAGAAACACCCAGAATAATGTTTGACCAAATCTCTCAGCACCCCATGGACTAGTGAAGGCAACATAAAATTAACCATGTTTTTGTCCATTCTAAGAATTTCTGTCTTTTAAGAAATGATTTTAATTTTTCACATTGTGATTAATGGGATATTGATGACCCACATAGTTCATTTCTGTGAAATTATGACTACCATTTGGTATTCATTTTCTCTTCTCTTTCTGTTTTTTTTTTTTTTCTTTCCTTGCCTCCCTTTGGATGCTTCAGATTCCTTGACTTGTCATCTTCCCTCTATTGTTAGTGTTGTTAGTGTACAATCATTTTCCTTTGTGGTTGCCTGTTTCAGAGCTGCATTTTGCAAAAGTATCTTTTGGCATTTACCCTTACATAATGATAGGCATACTTATCTAAAAATGGCTTAAGTTAAATCACGTAAGTATCATTTTCTTAAATAGTGACAATGTGTTAGATGAGTTTCCTATCAGTCATTTCAATTTCATGTTACATGTTATTTGATTCAGATATTTAAATGCTATTTCACTGTAAGGACATCAGATGATCCACTGCTATTATAATTGAATTTTATAGTCAATGTTTATTCAGAATTACTGAGGTACTTACTAGTTTATTTGCTCTTTTTTGCTTCTTGGTGCTGTATGAGAGCCTCTTCCCGTATTCATCACATCTTTGGTCTCTTGAGGGTTTTTTGTTTTTTGTTTGTTTGTTTGTTTTGTCTTTTTGAATCTCTGTGATCCATTTTTCACCAGGGATCAGCTTTATGTTGTTTTTCTTGTTGTGGTTTTGTTTTGTTTTGTTTGTAAAGGGCCAAAGTCCACACAAATCTAACATGTTTTTATTTGTTCCTTGTTCTTTCTTCTGATAAGTCCTAAAGGTGGAATGAAGTTTAAATGTCAGTCAAAGGCAAAAGAGGACGTGTGGAGGCTGATAATACATTTAAGACCTTAGAGCATAACTGATGAATGATTATCTATAAAAAGAAATAAAATCAGTGGTTTTAGATTTATTGAAAACAATGAGGAGTTGTGAAATTGCACACTTATAAAAGGGATTTCAGTATAGTTTAAACCAGCTTCAGTTCAACCAACTTTTTTCCTTACAGCCTGGTTTCAACATAAATTTTGTTGACAACTATGTCCCTTCTAGTCTCAACTTTCTATGGCCAAGAATAGATACTGAGTGCCCGAAGTCTCTCCTCTAATCACACGACGTGTGCCAAACATCCTAGATGTGTCTCAGCCTTACTCGAGCATATGGATACATATGTACTGGAAAAGCTCATCCAGTCCCTCCATAGCTTTTTATGGTAATAATCCCACTTGCAGGAAATCCATCTTAGAAAGTAGAACTTGATAATGACATTAAGCTCCTAGTCATTAGGATACCTCTAGTTGTATTGTTTTGTATAATTTGTACCATTTGTTGAATATTTCTGTGTTTGCCTTAGGTTCATTCATTGTAACCTAGTCTATTGCTAGTAACTGAGAAAATCTTTGGCCATCATAGGAAATTTTGGTTAAGGATGTAAACTCAGACAGAAAACTCAAAACCAAGCAGCAAATCATGATAATAATTTTTCTGGTTGAATATGGCTTTCAAACAATTTTTATTGAGCATCTACTACATTCCAGATACTGTTCTAGGCACTGAGGATAAGTTGGTGACCAGATCAGGCAAGTTTCTTGCTCTTAGAGAATTTTGGGTTTTGTTTGTTTATTCAGCATTGAATCTACAATTATCACATATCTTGAGTAAATAGTTACCATATGGGGTTTTTTTCCGAGTACTTTATTTTTCTCAGGATATAAGAAAATGGGGGCAGAGTAAAGTGGATACTTTTATTCATTTCGTGATGATTAAGTATACGTTCTCAAATGTATATTTGATTAACTGATATTTGATCCACACATGAATGCATAAGATGTTCTGAATACTATCTGAAAGTTGAATAAAAACAAAGATATAATAGCATAAAAAGGCAACCTCAATGCTTTTAGAGTAAATGAATAATATCTATTCTACAAAAATTTGTTTATAAGAACCGTACCAACTTATTATTTTCTAGGACAAGGAAAGTCTTTTGTGAAGACAGCTGATAATTTTTTTTTCTTTGTGAGTTTTCCAAACTTGTCTGATTGCTTTTAAAGTCTATTTTAAACTTATGAGCAAATTTTCAATTTTATAGATAAGTAGTACCTAGCAAATATATTTGCATCAGAGTGCATATTTTTGCTAGCTTTGACCCCAAAAAAAAAAATCTACATTTGAACTAGATAAAACACTTCCCTTTCATTTAGGCTTTCAATGTGATTTTCTTCATATGTAATGCCATGGACCTCCATCACCAGGTTGAAATTACTCTCTCCATTAGCGGTGATGGATTTGCATCTGTCCCTCCTCATCACCTGATTCCAAATAAGTTATAGGATGTTTCTGGAGAAAGGAAACTGTGATTGATAAACAAAGCTCAGCCTGCTACCCTTGAGTAAGCCATCAAAAATCATTATCTTCGTACCTCCGATAAGAGCTTTCTAACTCGAGCAGCCAGTTGGTGTTGTCTACACATTTAAAAACATAAACTGAACCTTTTGCAGATGGAAAAAGAAGGCTTGTTATTACAGATGCGCTGGTCACTCCATTGGGTAGAGGACAGAGATGCCTGAGTCCATCCACGATGCCCACCCACGTCCCCCTGATCCTCTACTCCTCCTGCTTGCGTGTGTGCTCAGCAATGCCGCACATTTTACAACTCAGCCCTTGGCCTTTGTCTCTGTAACTTTCTCGCTCGGGAGGTGTATGCGTGCTCATTTCGTCCATCATCCATTGAGTAAAGCCTCTAATCGTGACCGTCTGTCCATCCCTGAGTTTCCATATTTGCTGTCAGTCTGGTATTTGTGTAAGAATGTCCCGCTCTCTGGGTTCACACATTCAAGTCCTACTGGCACAAACAGGATCACAATTCCCCACTGGGGACCTTCCTTTCTTCCCTCTCTTCTTCCCTTCCTGATTTCCTTCCTTCTCTCTTTCAACTCTTGTGTTAACCTGCCATCTCTTTATACAATCGATACCGTGTTAATTCAGCCCCTGGATTTCCACATCTCTCCCAAAGACAAGGACATGGACTTCCTCTTCTGTTTGTGTCAGGAGCCAGCACAGTGCAATATAGAAAGTACCTGTTCCGTAGCTACTTCTTGAGCGGCCTAGTGAATGCACACAGAGGGAAATGCGCATATGCCATCACTCGGCTTCCTTCACCCTTCCTTTATAATCGTTTTGTTTTTTACTTTGTTTCTTGCCCTTCTTTGGCCACACCTCTCTAAAACAACTCTTGTTTGGATGACTACAAGTACTATTGCGTGCCTCCTTCCTGCCAAAAGCAACACCCAGCAGCCCATTGATAAAATCCTGTTCTGGACTTTATTATTTTTTTTCCAATTTATTTATTTTCAGCATAACTATTCATTATTTTTTCACCACACCCAGTGCTCCATGCAAGCCGTGCCCTCTATAATACCCACCACCTGGTACCCCAACCTCCCACTCCCCCGCCACTTCAAACCCCTCAGATTGTTTTTCAGAGTCCATAGTCTCTCATGGTTCACCTCCCCTTCCAATTTACCCAAAAGCACATTTTATAATCAATGATGACTGTTAGTGTCTGGAGATCTCAGAGCACTGGGCACTCAAGTGCAGTTTGTTGTATTACAACTATAGCTGCTAAACAGGCCATACTTTGCCCATACATTCATAGGCAGCGTACTTTAATTAAAACATTCAGAGGGGCCAAGAGGAGGAAGAGAGCAACCATTTCATCTTCATTTCTGACTTAGTCACGAAGGAAGGCTTAAATCCATTTCTTTCTGAAGGATTTCTCTCAGGAAAGCACATAGCTTGCCTGAGCTCTCTCCTTCAAGAATCCTAGAAAGTTGTCCTCCTGAAAGGGAGATGGAATTGGAATCGACGCTTGATGCTTCCAGCAAACAAGCGTGGAAGATTCTGTCTTACACTGGGGTTGTGGCAAAGCCACCTGGGGAGAACTGTCCAAGGACCCAGGAATGTGAAGCTCCAATGGGGATCTGTAAGGACCCACTGGAAACATATTACAGATGATCAGGTGTAAGGGTTGAGGCATGCTGAGCTCCTAAATAGATCAATTTATCTTCAAAGATCTTAACAAATATGAGCTAATTCTTATAGTATCAGCCTCATGATGAAACATCCGTCACCTCGGGGATGAATGAGTCAATATATGAACTAATGTTTTCAGAGAGAAAGGGAGAAAAAGGAGTTTTTGAGAACAATTTAAAATGGAAAATCGAAACAAAGGTGGCTTGAAGACATTAACTCACTGTTGGCAGCTCCTTTGGGAGTTACCAATGGGAGGCAAAACTGGTTTCCTTTCCTACAAGATTCAAATTCAGTTTTGCTCTCTGCTCACGATGCAAAGCAATAAAGCTCCTTTCAGAAGCAACCAAGTAGACAATCGCCTTGAGCAGAAGAGCAGTTAATTGCATCAAAGTATAAATGACGTCTCTCCCTTAGAAGTCAGGTACTCTGCCTGAGGATCCTGGCCAGGCCTGGAGCGGACTCGGGCAGGACGTTTATACCTAGAAATGTGTGCCGACGGAGGCCACATGAAAGCAGAGGCCAAAAGCCAGCAAACAGTTGTTCTTTCTTGCCTTTTTTTTTTTTAAGGTAGAAAGCATACGTTTTTGACTTTGAGTTTTATTGAGATGTAATCGACACACATCATTGTATAAATTTGGGTTGTACGGTGTGGTGACTTATATTTAGTGTGAAAAGATGATCACAGGAAGTCTAGTGAACATCCATCACCTCATACAGTTGAAAGAAAGAGAGAGAGGGAGGGAGGAAGGGGTGTGGGAGGGAGAGAGAGAGAGGCAGGGAAGGAAAGAAAATTTAAAAAATGTGTTTTTCCTTGTGATGAGGGCTTTTAGGATTGCTTGGAGTCTTACCGCTGGCAGTGATGGTATACATGGGGACTTGAAGGGAGGCCCTGCTGCTCCTGACATCATCCAGCAGAGGAAGGCACAGCTGAGACCCTTCTACAGTGAGGGGACATCACACACGGCTAAGTACTTACATTCTTTCCAAAGCTGGGAGCCCTGGTGTTTCCCCTGAACTCCACGGCAGGCATCAGAGCAAGGCCAGCACCGACTCCAGACCCCTGCCTCTGATCCACAAATGGATTCAGCATGAACCCAGAGAAGCAATCATCTCAAGGCCTCAACGGCACAAACAAAAACATCAGACTTAAGTAGAATCCTTAAAAATCCAAAGGGTAACAAGGGAACAGTCATTTCTCTCTCGACCTAGAGGACAATACAAATAAATCGCCTGATATTGGTAACACAGTTCCTATCTGTCACAGTCGCACAGACTCACGGGTCAGGAGTCAGAAAATAAGGACCCAGGAAAACTCGTAATGACAGAGCGCGGCTGAAAGGCGCTGGCCAAGGTGCTTCTGTGTCCGTGAGACGCGGTTGACCTAGAGCAGCTAATGGCTTAGAGCGGCAAGCCGGCCACATGGAACAGAGAAGCTTTAATTGCTGGCAAGGTAAACCCTGGTGCTGTGCTCAGAGACCGCACTGGTCTGCACATCAGAAACATGCATTTCAGCATTAATTTCTCTAGAAGACATTAAAAAAAAAAATCTGAGGGAAGAATCGATGGTGGATTTGCTGGTTTGCTGGCATGTCGCCTTCCCTCACGCGTGTCTCCACCCATGTGTTAAGCATGAAGACCCGTGTGGCTTTCCCACATTCACAACTCAAGAGTAAAATACCAAGAAATCAAAAGTGAATCCTAACACAGCTTCTAACATTTGATAAACTCAGGCTTTACAATTGTTTTGAATCTTTAATATCAACCATGTCTAGAAGATGGTTATTTTGATGGGAAAAATGTGAGAAGTTTTGTATAAAACACTGAATGAGAACTTGTCTCGTGCCTTCTTTGGTTTTCTCATCTAGGATGGTCAACATAAAGGAAAAGGAAAAAAAAAAACCAGAAAGATTCATTAAGGGGGAAAGATGAATAGAATTTTTTTTTTCCTTTGTAGCTACTGTCCCTTTTATCTGCATGAAAGGAAACCAAATGCATATGTGTCCAGCTCCTGCTTTCCTTCCTTATTTCTTTTCTGATGTTAACTAATCATCAACCAGCCAGGAGGGGGTTGTAGAAGGTCTGGAACCGTTGGATCCCACCAGACAGGATGGTGTTTTGCCTGTTGTGTGCACTGGGTTAGGCTGCAAGAGAAGAAAAAGGTTTCCGTGGGTTCTGATGTAGTGAGAATTGGTTTTAGGGGATTTGCATGGTACTTTTTAGTGGAGTAGACCGTTCAGTTGGCTATCAGGATGTGTGTTCTTGACTCTGTCTCCGAGCAAGTCAGCTAACTCAGGTATTTGCATATCTAAAATGAGATTCGTTTTTAAAATGTATGTTAATGAATAACATCATTAGCATGCAATTTTACATTCTGATTGATGCCATTGCTATTCAGGGGCCTACAAACAGGCAAAGGACAGGCACCATTTACATCGTATTGGAGAAAAGAACATTGGATTATTAGATCTGACCATCTACAGCTACCTAACTTTAGGGAGTATCATTGGAATAACCATGTTTAATGAGATTTATTAGTTAAGTATATGCAATTAGATCTATTCTGTATCCAGTGAACTAATATTATATATTTCAACAATTTTATTACTAAACACACTATTATGAAAATTCCTTAAAATATACTAATTCACATCTAAATGAAGTTTCCATTCTGTTGAGTCAATGCAATTAGATCTGTAATTGGAATAAGATCATTGCTCCCACTGGAAAGAAATTGTACATTCAAATAAATCATCTGCTTCTTGCATGCTTCTAGGAAATATCGGATCCCCTTTACTGTCTGGCTCTTCTCTGTGCAAGTCATGAAGACATTTATGAACATGGTAAATTGTGCTGCATAATTGAATTACATGTAATCAGAAACAAAATTATTAAGAAAATAAGGCTTAAGGGAGGCTAAGGAAATGACCCAGGTGAATGTGTGATAAGGACACATGGGGTGCAGGTAGGATAAAACCCCACACTGGAACCAACTAAATGACGGGACTGACGCTGGCCTATCTTTTTAGTTCAGGATTGTTTATGTGAAACCTATTAACAGACTCTCAGGGCAGCGAATCTGGCTTGGAAACAGAGGCTCCTTCCTGGGGTGGCAGGTTTGCTTGAGTGCATCATCTTGTACACGTCTGCCTCTGGATTTGAGAATGCTGAATGAGAGAAGCAGTTGATGTTGGAATGATTTCATTTCCCCACAGAGGCTGAAAAAAATGAAGGAGACGAAACTGGTTCTGTGAATGCTCGCACTGAGATTGCGATCAGAAGCTTTCCTTCCTGCACGGAGCCCATGCCTCTCCTGCTGGTCTCCAGGGCTGTCTTTGCATCCCTCAAAATAACTCTGTAATTTGTCTCTGGCTTCTCCTAGAGACTGAGGGGGTGGCTCTCAAGACACAGTCTGTCTAAATATAGACTCTCCCATCTCACAGAGGATGAAAAGAAACGCAAAGAGGAGGTATCCCCGTTTATTTGCAAAACAAAGCCTCCTTCTCCCTCAGACAAAGCTCTGCCTCATTTCAGGAGAGCAGCTCAGAGTACATAAGATGCGCTTAAATACAGTAATAGATCAGAGAAACGAGAGGAAAATGGAAATACCCCCCAGGACTGGCAGAAAGTCAGTTTTTTCTTGACCCTGTGCATCTACTGGATTACTGAATGACGCTCAGAACAACATTTAAAACAAAAAACTCAGGAAAAATCAACAAGCTCTTTGCTCTCTTTGGGAATTAGGGATAGGGCCGGAGAATTTTGCTCACTATTCCTAATAAAAATTGTGTGAAAGGCTTCTGATACAATACTACTTTAAAAGAATTCCCCAGTGTCTCCCATTGTTTCATTTCTCCTGTGTTTACCTCAAGTTGCCATCAATGAATTAATAAAACCGTTTGCAAATTATGCATCTATTAAGCACGTCCAAGTCCTACAGCTGGAACATATGAAATCGGCAGAATCTTAAATTTTTAAGCTATCCCAGACAGAAGGAAAGAGAGGAGACAGGTAGGGAGAAAGGAAGAGAGGAAGACCACAGCTCTCTTAATGAGACAATATTCAGTTCTGTAAGGAATCTCAAGTTATCTACAAGCCCAGAAGAGGAATCTATATTGAAATGCAGCTATTTCCAACTCGTTACAGTGGGTAAAGTGGGAGAACGTTCCTCGGAATGGGACCCAGTGTGGAGACAGGGTCATTAGCAGAGGTGACTGAGTGAAAATGGGTCCTGTACGGCTGGCGTCTTGATCAAAGGGGAAACGTGGACACAGACAGACACGCAGGAGAAGGCCAGTGAAGACGAAGTCGGACTTTGGGGTCTTGCGTCTACATCTAGAAGGAGTGTCAAGGATTTCCCCAAAACACCAGAAGGAACAGAGGGGCATAGACACTGCCCCCTCCAAGCCTCAGGCAGAAGCAGCCCTGCCCACACCTTGAGCAACCTCAGAACCAGGAAGGAGGAATTTCTATTAAGTCCTCCCTTGTGTGGTGCTTGTTTCCAGCCACTCTAGGAAACTAATAGGAGGTCTTCGAGGAATGGATGGACTGTTAATGGGCAAGCTTCGAAGCATGCCTGGAGCAAGGCAGAAAAGCTCAAGGAAAATGAGTGAGGATTATTGTTGTTAGTAGTGCAATGACTCAGGTCATTTTAAGTTTTAATGACATCTGTTCTCTCTTTCCTCTAAATAGTGTCCGTACCCCGAGTCAACTCACTGCTCCGGTGGCTCCTTGCCGGTTGGGCTAGTGGACACTTGGGCACAACTGACCAGTGGATTCACTGGCGGGAGATACCCTGAGCCATTTGAGGAGATAGTCACCATCCACCTGACTCTGTGTTCCGTGACGGACGCCGCCTTCCAGTCCCTGGGCCACTGGCTTCCCCGTCGCCTGGCACATCCAGGAGGGCATGATGCACGGACGGCTCCTCTTCCACCAGGGCAAATCCTGGCCCACAAACGCCGGCACACAAAGGCGCACACTACTTAGACAAAGTCAGTGCATTTTCCTTCTTTTCTGGGCAGTGAGACCAGATGGGGACATCAACCCGGAGCAGAGAAGAAAGGCTGTCCCTATGCCCTGTCCGCAGCAGGGCTGTGCGGCTGCAGGCTTAAACAAGGATCCAGCCCACCATTTTATACCCGCAACTGCACTGCATGACTGAACAGGCATTTCTAGACTTGCCCAAGAACCGAGAGTGTTTGGAAAGGCTGTTCCGTGCGCCACCCTTCTAGGGGTCCGCCCCCCCTTGGCATGGAAGCCTGGAATAGTCTGTGGTTTCTTGCCTCCATGAAGAGAGCAGACCTTTCCTTCATGGGCACAAGCCCCTGTTTCCCAGTCACCTCCTCATACTCAGCTGTGGATAACTGACGTGCCAAATACTTGACTCAAAATCTTGGGCTGAATTGTTTTGTCTTCAGGATTCCTGCATCTCACCTGTCCCAAATGCTAACTTGCCGCTGAAGTCTGTGGCCGGCAGCTGACATGTGGCTCATGTCTTCCTTGGGAGTACATGCAAGCTAAGTGTCTGCTCCACCAGACAGGAATTCGGGACAGCAAGGCGTTTCTGGCTCCCCCACCCTTCCATGTCCCCACCCAAACAAGTGTAAGGACATTCCTGAAGAGGGCTGGGACGGTGGCTCTGTGGGCACCAGGCTTCCTGCAGGATCATCTGTGGGGTGCAAAGAAGAGTCTCAATTCCCAAATGCTTGAATACTTTGTTGAAAGCGTTCCTGAGTCTTTGTCTCCTTTAAATATGTTTTCAGGCAAAATACAGTCTAAACATCCCTTAGTTGATTTAATTTAGATGTCCAAATAACCTATTGGCTTTGGTGGGATTTCTTCTTGTTATAATGGTAGCATGTGAGTGACCTCTTCTTTGTTTATATTATTGCTAGAGACTCGAAATACACAGTAATTGTGACAAGTCATACAGCATTTTCTCAAATGGAAGGCTATTACTTTTGCATATTTTAGACAATAAGTCAACATTTACGTTTTTGATATCGATATCAATATTAAATAAGATAGAGATACATATACGTACAAACATATATATACACACAAATACACACACACACACACACACAAAATCAAATAATGTTCTAAGGAATATGGAAATTACCTTTGCCCTTAAACAAAGGAGAATATTCCGGCAGCATCCAGATAACTCCAGGTCGTCACTGGTCAGGTGGAATTCTCAAACATGCAAATGTTCTTCAGGCTTTCAGGTCGCACATCAGACAAGCATTGAATGTCACTTTATGCCAGGCTTTTTAGAGATAAAAAGTGAATAAAATAACTTTGCAGTCTAGAGTTCAACAATATAGAAGATACAGTCTATCCAGTGACTATTTAATGAATGGTTATAAAATGAGTTTGAGACAAATTACACAGATGCAGATGAGGTTTTTCAGGAACATTCGTATTTAGTGTATAAGGGAATTTTGTGATAAGGTTGGTACCTAGCAAAACAAGGGTGTGCAAATTGACGAAAGACTTCATGGATTTTACCTATTAAATAGTCTGAATGGATATTATGCTTCATTCAGTAGCTCTCCTAAATATGCAAAAAATAATTTATAATTGAATGTGAATATTTAATATATGATCATGCTGTAGGAGAAATATTTATAAAATATTAAAAGAGCAGAAAAAAGATAAATAATTTTGCTTGCAGGTGAAGAGAAGCACTTTAGAAAAGATGGCTTTTGAGCAGTGCCTTGAAGAATGAGGAGATAGTAAAATGTAAAGTTCAAGACCCTGGTAGAAGAGCGTTCTGGGAAAAGGAAGGAGAGTGGTCAGGCATAGAATTGTAAATAGAAGTGACATGTTCAAAGAAAGATGAATGGGGCACATGGTCCGACTCTTGATTTGGGCTCAGATCATGATCTCAGGGTCAAGGGATTGAGCCTCGTGTTGGGCTCTCCCCTTAGAGAAGAGTCTGCTTCTCCCTCTCCCTCTGCTCCTGTCCCCTGCTCACACTCTCCCTTCTCTTCCCTCTCTTTAAAATAAATAAGTAAAATCTTAAAAAAAAAAAAAAAGAAAGGTGAGCATTGTTATACAGATGATGATAGTGCAGGAGAGTTTCTAACGTCCTTCTACCTCTAGCAAGTAAATTCTGCTCACTCCATCCACCTACCTACCAGCCTGTCTACCTATCCATCTATGCATTTACCCACCTACCTGTCTGTCTGTCTGTCTGTCTATCAATCTATCTAGCTATCTATCATCTCTCTATAGCTAGCTATCTAGGGGAAAGGACTGAGTCACACATGAAGGGTTAGTGGTGCAGAGCACGCTGACGACACGTTTGGTCAGGTTCACCCAGAACTTACTGGGCCTGACTGCTGGGCTCTGTGAATACAAGACAAAGCCAGCATCAAGTTGCCTATAAGCACTTGGTGTCTAGTAATGATTTAGGAGGAAGAGACTGTGGCTTGGCTGATACACACGGGCCTCATTTATTCATGGAAAGTAAAAAGAAAGAAAGGAAGGAAGGAAGGAAAAAGAAAGATAAAAAGAAAAAGAGAAAGAAAGAAAGGGAGAGAGAAAGAGAAAAAGAAAGAAAGAGTAAAGTACGATCAGATTCTTCCTGCCGCCTTCTCTTACCAGTCACTGTATTAGGCTGAGATTCAGCTAACTGACCACAGGTCTTGGATACAAGAATGAAAATAACGTTAAAATTTGACAAGACATCGGCAGGTGGTTTCAGTGACTGATTAGAGACCGCGTCCCCTCTACCTTATTACCGTACACACCATGAGCAAGTCAGGGCCATAATTCTGCTTGGAATTTTAGAGGCCGGGCCAGTTGGATCTGACAATTGGCCACAGGGCTCTGGGAGTGACCACAGACGTGCGTGTTGCCTGGAGAAGTGAGTCTCACTTTTCACCCCAGACTTTTACATCTCCATCTGGTAATTTTTCGTTCTATTTTTGTTGTCTTCTCTCCCTTTTAGTACTACGTTTTGCTAAGTTTAGTAATTTTTTGTTCTATTTTTGTTGTCTTCTATTTCTTTTAGTGCTATTTTTTGGTAAGTCTAGTAATTTTCTATTGAGGAATGGGCATCTTGTATGAAAAGAAAAGGCTCTTTTCTCTCTGGAAGACAGGCACCCTCTTTGCTGGCATAAAGCAGAATAAAGTCCGGCATCCAAATCCCATGATGGGCTTCTCTGGCCCAAGTCCAGGTTCAGTTTTTATCTGAGTAGTACACCTCATTCTAGACAGTGTCCATGGGGGTCCCTGAGAGTCACAACATGTCAAAACCACTGTGCCTTCGTGGATCCAACACCCATAGATGGCCCAAAGTTTGTTCGCCTTTACGGGTGCTGTATGTGCAGATGCTCGGCTTCTACACTGTGCAAAAGTAGGCAAAGAAGGATCCTGGTGCAGGGGCAGGGCCCTTCACTTTCTGATGACCTCAGTGAGTCTAAACTCCAGCTTTATTTTTGTTTTTTGTTTACTTGCTCCCAGTTCTCATGAGATATCCTGGTTTTGCTTGACTTCTTGGTCTCTAGGCCTGAGCCATTGAAGACCAGTAAATACCTGAATAAGAAAAGCGAAAATAAACTTTTGGGACTTCATCAAAATCAAAAGCTTCTGCACAGCAAAGGAAACAGTCAAAAAAACAAAGAGGCAACCCACGGAATGGGAGAAGATATTTGCAAATGACAGTACAGACAAAAGGTTGATATCTAGGATCTATAATGAACTCCTCAAACTCAACCCACACGAAACAGACAAACACATCAAAAAATGGGCAGAAGATATGAACAGACACTTCTCCAATCAAGACATACAAATGGCTATCAGACACATGACAAAATGCTCATCATCATTAGCCCTCAGGGAGATTCAAATTAAAACCACATTGAGATATCACCTTACCCCAGTTAGAATGGCCAAAATTAACAAAACAGGAAACAACATGTGTTGGAGAGGATGTGGAGAAAGGGGAACCCTCTTACACTGTTGGTGGGAAAGCAAGTTGGTGCAGCCTCTTTGGAGAACAGTGTGGAGATTCCTCAAGAAATTAAAAATAGAGCTTCCCTATGACCCTGCAATTGCACTCCTGGGTATTTACCCCAAAGATACAGATGTCCTGAAAAGAAGGGCCATCTGTACCCCAATGTTTATAGCAGCAATGGCCACAGTCGCCAAACTATGGAAAGAACCAAGATGCCCTTCAATGGATGAATGGATAAGGAAGATGTGGTCCATATACACTATGGAGTATTATGCCTCCATCAGAAAGGATGAATACCCAACTTTTGTAGCAACATGGACGGGACTGGAAGAGATTATGCTGAGTGAAATCATTCAAGCAGAGAGAGTCAATTATCATATGGTTTCACTCATTTGTGGAGCATAACCAATAGCATGGAGGACAAGGGGCGTTAGAGAGGAGAAGGGAATTTGGGTAAATTGGAAGGGGAGGTGAACCATGAGAGGCTATGGACTCTGAAAAACAGTCTGAGGGGTTTGAAGTGGCGGGGGGGGTGGGAGGTTGGGGTACCAGGTGGTGGGTATTATAGAGGGCACGGCTTGCATGGAGCACTGGGTGTGGTGAAAAAATAATGAATACTGTTTTTCTGAAAATAAATAAATTGGGAAAAAAAAAAAGAAAAAAAAAAAAAAGAAATGACTTGTCAGGGGCGCCTGGGTGGCTCAGTGGGTTAAGCCGCTGCCTTCAGCTCAGGTCATGATCTCAGGGTCCTGGGATCAAGCCCCGCATCGGGCTCTCTGCTCAGCGGGAAGCCTGCTTCCTCCTCTCTCTCTGCCTGCCTCTCTGCCTACTTGTGATCTCTGTCTGTCAAATAAATAAATAAAATCTTAAAAAAAAAAAAAGAAATGACTTGTCATTATAAGCATCCTTTCCCTCCTCCCTCTCTCTTCCTTTTCACCCCTTTCCATCCACCCCCCTTTCACTTTCCCTGTCTCTCTCTCTTCCTCCCTCCCATTCCCTCCCTCTCTCTCTCTCTCTCTCTCTCTCTCTCTCTCTCTGTCTGTCTTTAGAATCTTGGCTTCCCAAGTCTCAAGTCCTTGCTGTTTTGGAAATTTCTTATGCTTTCAAATTTTATTTATAAGTTTACCTTTATATTACTTATTTGTTTACTTAATTTGGGTTTTGTCCAACTTTTCTAGCTCTTTGTTGGGATTCCAGCTCTGCCAGCATAGCCCAAAGTGGAATTCCCTTTCAATGTAACTGAGCAGAACACTGGACTGCTGAGGCCTGGAGGCAGAAGGATGAGGCACACTCTTGGCTTACCCTCCCCTAAAATCCTTTGGATATTTGTGGACAAAAGGTCAAGAACTGTTTTTATTGTCATGATTCCTGGAAGCCTCTCCAAATGTGTATAATCTTTTTAGGAGTCCCTTTGCCGTTGAACTGGTAGCTATGTTGGACTATTGTATCATAAATGATACTAAGGAAATATTTTAAAACATTTTTAAAGGTCAGTAATTTTAGAATCAGCTCAGCTTCTTTCAAATAACTCAAGTAATGTATGGGCGACTCTAAGGACTTTGTGCCGGTGTCTTGTGCCCACAGTGTTCTCCGAGGCGGACCCTGTCGTCCTGTGACTGAGCCATCTTTGCTCCATGTCAGGCTTTGGCGACACAAACGAGTCCCATTAATTCCATTTTGTAGGGAGTTTCTAAATGTTGTGTTCAATTGAGAGACTAGACTTGCTCCTTTTGAGCTGTAAGGTTTCAGATGAAGACAAATTGGAGACATTCCTCTCTAATGCCAGTTTAAGATTAGGTACGTTTGATTTACGGAGGTGGTGTAACCCGAGGGACGGGAAGTCAGATGACGGAGGGCACGGAAGGTGAGCATTTGAGGCTCTCATCATGCTGTCTAAGCCCACGACAGAGATCTACGACCTGAGACACAAGCTCTGCACGCTGCATCCTTCCCTGCTGGTTGAGGATCTTTACTCCAACGCTGTCTGTGCCTCAGTTGAGAGGCGTGTCCATGAGTATCCGGCTGGGGTGCTGGGTGCACCGGGTAGGGTCAGCGCTAAAAGACGTCTCCTTTAAAGTCCATCAAGGTTCAGTCTACCCTCCTTTCCTTAGAACAACTCAGCTTCCTCTCTTGAGACAAGGATGCCACAGCTGCCCTTTCATGGCGGGCTGGCCTTTTTGGACACTTTTGGACATTGCTGTTTTTTATGTATTAAAGGCGGTGGCACCTTTATGCAGAAAATATTTATAAAGCTTATAAAATGCACCATGCACTGCAGACTGACCTCTAATCCCGTCCATCTTGCTTGCTCTCCTTCCTTATGGGCAGGCTTCCAGCACGTTTAATGACTGAAGGTACATGAAACAACTGCCTTTTAGCCGTGAGCTTGCAGAAGCTTCCTGCAGTTTTCCCTCAACTGATACCTCTTTACAGCTGACATTTATTTTTAAAAGTAACAACTAGTTTAAATAGTTTAAGCATATGGCATCTCTACACTATTTTATTTCTTTGAAATGAGTTCTGTGGTGTTTTTAATTTTGAATTTTTTAGAGGATGCGTGGGTTAATAATCTTTTTGAATCATTTAGTACTCCATAACGCGGTCCTGTCTTACAGTAGTATATTCTAATGGTATCTTGGTTTAATAATAAATGAACTTTGTTAATCTAATCCTGGGTAATTCAGGAAGCAGAATGTCCTCCTCTTAATGTCTTTTTCTGATAATGATGGAGATTTATATTGATAAAATTGCTTCCAAGGAAGATGAAGGTCTCCTGATGGCTGCTTTCAGTCTTGGAAGGGGCTATGGAAGCACGTTAAGGTTCCTTCGGGTAAGGAAGCAGGCTGTGTTCACATAGAGGCTCCTCACGGAGGGGACCTCAGGCAAACAGGGCAGGGACTGGAGAGCTGACACACAGGGAAATCAGGGAAATCAGGGCAGACAGTTTGGACTTGTTTAGCTCTTTCATTCAACCAGACAGTGGATAAATGTTTACTGAATGCCCATTAGATATGACCGATTTTACTGGGTAGGGGGGGATCAAGCAATGCAGGGCACCCAGAAATCTTTGCCATGCTCAGGGTTTACATTACGGGTAGATATAGTCGGAACATACAGACAAAGAGATCAGCAGACGGTATAGTATGTGAGGTGGAGGGAAGGGTTACAGGAGAGACGCAGAAGAATGAAGGATGCTGCTGGACAGAGGGGCCAGTTTTAAGGAAGGGGGAAGAATAACAAATGAGAAAGTCTTGGAAGAAGTGAATCCAGGAAGAAGAGGCCCCGGACGAGCAGAGAGAAGAGAGCGTGCAGGGGCCGGGAGCCGGCAGGACGCTGGTTCAGTCTCAGATGAAGCAAGGGTCTTGTAGCCATTCTGGGGACTCGGAGGGGGCCGTGGGGTATTTTGGGTAGAGAACTGACATAATCTGAAGATGCTGCTTGGACTGTAGAGGACTAAGTGGATCCCAGGGAGGGGCTGCACAGGAATCGTGGCAAGTTTTAACAGTGGCTTGGGCCAGCACAGGAACAATCGTGATGGGGAGAAGTGGTAGGTGTCTTTTCAAAGCTAAATGGGTAGAATTGGCTTAGGGATCAGGTGAGGGTATGAGAGCAAGAGTTTGAGGGTGAATTTAGCATGGGCTCTCTAGCGACTGAAGGGTAGGATGGGGACTGAGACCATGGCTGGAGGTTTGAAGAGGACTTGATGGGCAGTCATGGGCAAGGGGTCTACACTGACCCAGCCTCGAGTGGACGGTCACCGACAGAAACCCTGCCGTGAGGGGCGCACACAGTTCACTCGCTGATGGTGCAAAGTCAGGAGAGCAGGCTGCTAGGATTTGGAAGCAAAGAGCTAAGGGACAGGATTCAACCCCAACTCTTTGTAGGCAAGGAAAAAAATGATCCTTCTACCCTTCTAGGTCCTTGGCTAGGGCTCTGTGTCACAAAAGACACATTAACAAGAGAAAAGCATCCACAGTTATTTAATGGAAGTGTTCCAGGACACAGGAAATGTCATAAGGAAATGATGACCCAGAGAAACGGTAGAGCTGAATGTGGTTGTACTAGGCTGGACCAAGAGTAGTAAACGGTGAAAACAAGACAAGACAGGTTTGGGCTAGGACGCGGAATAGTGGAAAAGTAACGAAGAAGATCGTGTTCATTTGCCAGGGGCGTTTGAACAGATCTCTCAGCTTTCTTTCCTTCCTCCTGGGGCAAGGAGGGCCCCCTTCTCAAGGGACTTTCACCTCCTGCTTTTGGGAAGAAAAAGGAAATTCAGGTGTCCTTTTTGCCCCTGCTCTTTTTCAAGGGCTTTAGCTTAAAATAATATCTGTGTATTTTGGGGGTTGTGGTGTCTGAACCCCTTCATACCCTCCCGATACCGCTTGCTCAGGACCATAGCTTGCAGAGATGCACACCCTACCCCTAGCTGTGACCTATGAATTGTGAGTCCCTGAGATGTGCCACCTTCCAAAGAGAGGGGCAATGGAGAGATATCGTTCAGTATGGGTACAGGGCGTGCCTCCTTCCCTGTGTGATGTGAAAGCCACCCACACTCATGGAAGCGGTGGCATTAGTTGCCAAGAACGGAACAGGACCACAACTGCACTGAGACCTGGAAGGAGGGCACAGGTCCTGGGCAGCCTGCCCAATACTGCTTCCTGTGGAATGCCCCCACGAGTGCACAGACCAACTTTGTCCTCAGACTCACACACGGAATGCTGGGCGATGTGCTGACCTTGAGAGGAAGCCCTGGGGAGGCTAGCTGGTTCCCAAATCTCTCTTTTCCCTCCCTTCAAAGACGAGCTCACTGAGCAAAATTTTAGCCTTATATACTTGTTCCTTTCTAGGTCTAGAACGGTTTGGGTTTTGGGGAAATTCTTATGATAACAAACATTGCTTTGGGAGGAAAAGCTCATTCAATGTTTCTCAGCTAGCACTGACAGTAGGAATTGATTTCTGACCTAAGCTCAAGGTGTATTTGGAATTGGGAAAAGGCTGTGTAGCTGCGGTAAGCTAGGATCAGCCATCAAGAACAGAGGGAACGGGCATGTGATGGAGCAAGTCCTAGGGCCCCACAGGCTTGCTTGAACGACTTTGTTTTGTCTGCTGCCCTCCCTGTTGGAGGTGGGCAGAACCTAGCACATTCCAGCCTTGCCTAGTTTCCTTGTCTTTAAAGTCGACCCAAAGAAACGCCTTTAAAATTGAATCTGTTCCCTCCTAGATTTTAAACGACACCAAGAGGAATAAAAGTCCTTTGTAACAGATAGAACTGGAAGGAGCAGCGCTAAGAAAAGCAAAGGAAAAGGACCAACCGTTACACATCTGCAGCTGTGCTTACGGCAGCTCAACACTTGAAGCAAAATATTTCTATTACGGAACATGGAGCTCTCCTCATCTGTGCTCCCTAATATGCCCCTGGCTACCTATTAACATCTGGGGCCAATTAAAGCTGTTGATTTTGTTCTAAAATCCTCACGCAAAATCGAGTTTCTGATTATCTTGGAGTTTACCTCTCCCCAGTTCCTCACCATGAACCTTTGCTTTTCAACAAAGCTCTTTGAGAAATTGTATTTTTCTCTAAATAGGTCAGAACAGATTTTTTTTTTTTTTTGCATTTGGTTCCATTTTTTTTTTTTTTAAATAAATGAACTCTGGGCTTTTATATTCACCTGCCAGCTACTGTCGCCCGTCACTAACAGTCCTGAGCACTTCCTGGAGTGCAGGGGGTCTCTCCTTTGCCCCACAAGTAAGGCCCCGCCTGCCCGTCTCTGCAGAGTGGGCTACCTTGACCCATGCCTTTCCCTCTCAGAGGATCAGGGTTGTCTCCAGGGGACTTCACTGTGGAGGAACGCCTAGAACGATGAGCTTTCCTTTTTTAAGATGGAAACTCAAAGAAGCTGAAAAAGTGACTGAGGGAAACCAAACTGATCTCAAATACATTTATTAAGGAATCGTGTGCCATCCTACTGTCTCCTCAAGAGCATCGGAAAGGGGAATCTCACTTCAGAGCTGCTTGGCTCTATGACCAGAAACAACTCAAGTGGCTCTTCTGAGCTGTGCTTTCCCCTGGGAGGCGCAAGTTTGACAGGAAGTCAGTAGTCCCACGAGTTCACGTTGCCGACGCGTCCATTGCCTCTGTGTGGGGAAGCCAGCTCTGTCACACAGGTCAGCTGCGACCTGAGGGTTCTGCAGGGCAGAGTGTGCCAACCGCAGGGCTGGGTGCTTTCCAGAAAGTGACGGGTAAGTGCAGCTCCCAATAACGAGGAGCGGGCAGCGTTGGCGGCTGCCCTCCAGAAGCACCTGGTGCCCTGGCATCCCACCTTCCTTGCTGGGCGGCATGTGGGTCAGAGCCTCCACTTCCTCTTCTGTAAAAAGGAGCATTGCAGGAGAATTCAGCGGAGCACAGCGGGTGCACCAGTCAGCACGTGGGCTCTGAGGAACCAAAAATGCACAGGGAGCTCATTTATTTTTCCAATGTGATTTGTCAAGGGACGTGGTAGTGCAGAAGGTCTGCTAAAACAAGCCTTCCAGGCTAGTTGCTTTAGCCATTAATAGGTCTAAACTAGAGGGAGTTTTTCCTCATTGTAACTTTCCTTTTTTTTTTTTTTAGTGCCTTTTCTGCAACAAATGTATTTTTTTTTAAGTATTATTTTTAAAATGTAACTATTTTGGAAATTTCCTACTTGGAAGCAATTCTCTATTGCAAGTCAAAGGATTAAAGGGAAAAAAAAAGTCAGTCACAGCAGCAGCATACATTGTATATGCTTTCTAGAGTGATTTTTTTTCTTTTTTCTTTAAGAGGCAAGGGGAAGTCTAAGCCAAGGGCAGAATTTAAATTTGAAGCATTCATTCAGCAGCCTTTATAAGGAGAGAGGATTGAATTGTGTCCAAATCAAGCATCAGATTTCCAGGGAAAGCAGATGAGAAATTAGAAAGTGTGCAGAAAGTAGCAGAAATGTCTGTTAAAAGGTTATAACCTTTTAAAATTGACAAGACTTTTTGGTCAGATAACAGAACCAAGAGCTGGAGGTCTTAATTCAGGCATGAAGATGGGGAAGGAGGGGGCGGGAGGTTTGCAGAAAAAAAGTATGTTAGTGCCAAGGGGCATCTGAGCCTATTGGCAATCATCTAAAATCTCGCTTCGGTAAAATATTAGAAGTCGGAAATATGTATATGTAATATATGAATCAGCAAAGCAGTTAGGAGTCACGCCCAGAGCTCCCTGGACGGCAGGTGCTCAGCCCAGCAGCATTATCTAGGACCCGGGCCCTGGGGACCTCTCAGCTCTTCTGGTGCCACAGGGCAGCCTGGGACGTCAGGCTGGAATCTCCATCGCACCTTTGGGCGTGACAAAGACCAAAGGAGATGAGTGCCCGGCTTCTCTGAGCCTGCTTCTTGACCTGGCCTCAGCCTTGGCCCCCATCCCCGCCAGGTCCGCACAGCTCAGTTCCAGCCAAAATTCCTCCACCTGCTGATCTGATCAGACTCAGGATCCCCCGCCCTGGATGCCTGATCGCTCTGGCCTGCTTTCTAGGAGAATCCCAGTAAGTGGCTTAGCTCGCATCCCCTACCCCTGTATCTTCTCTTGGTAATTTTCTGTCCACGGACACCCCACTCTGTTGTCCGCTGTCCATCCCAGATGTGGTTGCTGTGTTCCAAGCAGCCCTAGTCCTGCGTGTTTTGCTCTGGGAACGCAAACGGACGGAGATGGCATCGCACAGCCCAAACCTCCGTGAAGACGTAGTGTGCGCAGATTCAGTCCTTGGGCTTCTTTGCTGGTTTATTTGTTTTCACTGCTGCAAGGCCACGTCTAGGCTTCATTGCTAGACCATAAAACACAGACCACAGATCAGAATAGTCCTTCCTTGAAACCGTGAGCCCATCTAACTTTAGTTACATTTCACAAACATCGGTGTCTCCCTCAAAATATTGCTGTATCATATCTGGACCACAAAATTCTTTTAAAATTTTGACTTTGGGGGGGATGCCTAGGTGGCTCAGTTGAGTAAGTGTCTGTCTTTGGATTAGGTCATGATCCCAGGGTCCTGGGATTGAGCCCTGTGTAGGGCTCCCTGCTCAGCGAGAAGCCAGCTTCTCCTTTTCCCTCTGCCTCTGCCTCAATGAGCTCACACTCCTTCTCTCTATAATAAATAAAATCTTTAAAAAATGTGACTTTGAGATTTTCTTTTAAGAATTGGGACTTTCTCTTTACCTAGTGTGACAACTATCATGTAATCGGCCCCATTCTGCCGAGTCAAGGCAAATCATTCCACGCTTGTTTACGCATGTCTGCACACTATCGGTAATAAGCCCGTCCAGATCTTGATTCCATCGCATCCTCATGGTCTTTGGGGCTCATTTCAGTGCTGTTAGCCCCTGCTGTCAGTGCAATCTCTCTAAGCATTAAAGCTGCTCTAGACCTCCACCACCCCATCTCGGGAGGGCACTTACTTCTCCCCAAACAGGCCAGCCCATTTCAATGGTCTCCTCACACCTCCCAGTGTTCAGAGCAGCTATAAATTGACAGAGGGCATAAAGGGGTTCAGAACGTGCCGCCTCTAAATATGTAGCATCAGCATGGGGCGAGTTCATGCTGAAAGCACTTGTAGATGCAGGAAGGGCTCTCTGAACGCCTACATTTTACCTAAAAGCAGATCACCCAATTTCCCACGGGAAAGGGCCATCCCCGAACCAGGAAGGGCAGAGCATGCTTATCCATGCCCAAAGGGGCCTATGCAGAGACACCTACAAAAGTCACTCCAATCTTTCATTGGTTCTCACTCCCAGATGTCTCTTAGTTATTGTCTCACAATTTACCACCCAAACTCCTTGTCTTGCCACATGCCCCCAGTTTACCAGTTTTTATATAAAAGTTATATAAGCTGTTGGCCTAAAGGCTTCTTCCCTCATTATGTTCCTTCTGCAGCCTCCCTTGTATACATAAAAACATGAAATAAATGTGTATCCTTTTCTCCCATTAATCTTTCTTATGTCAGTTTAATTTTTAGGCCCGCCGCAGAAACATAGAGGGTGGAAGGAGGGATTTTGCTCTCCTGCGAGTGTTAATAACTAATGTCATGTGAAATTTTTCCAGGGCCAACAATGCTCTCAATCAGAGGGAAATGGTTTATCATACCTTCAAGAGGAATATTAATCTTTTAATTTTAAGAAACTGCATCCAGTCAGTAAGACAGAGACTTTTCTTTCCAAAGGGCCGACACTCATGGTGCACGTCAGTCTCTGTAAGACTATTCTGAGTCTGGGAAACATATTCTCCAAGAAGAAGGAAAAGGCCCCGTCTGTCATCTTCTGTGCAAAGCAGAGCAGCTGCAGGTAGGAGATTGGAGAGGTCAAAAATGTCTCCAAGAGGAAAATAAAGTGAACAAGCTTCAGGCTTCTAAATAGAAACTATACGCATACTCCAAGATGAATGAAAATCCATCAGGCAGAAGCACACAGGGGAGGAGTTTGGATTTTCCCTTGGTTCTGCCATGGTGGAGACAACGTGGAGAGATGGAGCTAGGAGCTCTTCTGAGTGGCTCACACTCCCCTTCGTTGATTTTCCCAGCCCCACACAATCACCTCACTGCTACAGTTGCACGCAGCTGCCACACTGACAAGGAAACGCTGGGATTACAACCCACATATCTGATGAGTTGGGCTTAGGTAAAACATGCAGTTCCTTTGTCTTTAAAATAAGCTTAGAGGGGTGCCTGGGTGCTACAGTCTGTTGAGCATCTGACTCTTGGTTTGGCTCAGGCCATGATCTGGGTTGTGAGCCCTGCTCAGCAGGAAGTCTGCTGCAGACCCTCTCTCCCTCTCCCTTTGGCCACACACTATCACTATATCTATCACTGTCACTATACACACACTATCTCTAACACAAATACATCTTTTTAAAAAAATAAGTTTAAATTAAATCACCTCTAGAGCTTCTTCAAGCTCAAAATGTGTATGATTGCATGAGCTATGATCATCATTTTAAGGCAGTATTTACCAAAGTATGACTCATCATTCCCAAGCGATGTTAATACAATTTGAAAAACAGGGTTGTTTGGTCAAAGGACTTGGAGCAACAAAGAATACTTTTTCCTCCCTTTGAAAGATTTATGATGCCCATTAATGAATGAAGAACTCAGAAATCTTACTTTCAGGAACACGGTTTCACTTTGTTTAACCCCGTGTTTCCTAAGTAATTAACAAAATACCTTTTTTTTTTTTCTGAAGTCTTTATCAATTCTTTCAAATGAATATTCCATACAACATATTTTCCAGAATTGGGATTAAACTTTTTTTTCACATCCTAATGTGAAACAAGTGATTTAGATCAAGTTAAGGGATCTAAAAAATAAAGGTATTTGAAGAACTGTGCTTGGTCACAATCATCTAGTGTTAAGGGGTTTGTGGTCTTCAGGTATTAGTGACCCACACTGAGAGAGGTTTCTTCTGGGCCAGAAGTGCTAGTCTTGTCAGATGCTGACAAAGACACGTTTATTTATGATTGTACACTGTGCCAGGGCCAAACGCCCTCTCTCAGAACTGAAGCTCAGCCAGCATTTGATGACCCACTTCCTGCTGTTTTGCACTTTCCATGTGGTCTTTAATAACTTTTATGTTAGTTATGTGTTAGTTTGGCTATTCCAGTGGATTGCAAAATTCTTCCATAACTTTAGTTTCTCCTGCAATGTTTACCTGTGGATGATCACCATGAATACTTCAGTCATTGAGGAAGTTGATACAACCCATTTAAATCAATGGGACAGAAGCAAGCACACCGCCAAGGAAACTCACTGGTCAGCTTTCCCAGTTACTCAAGAACCTGGCGACATTATTTTCTTTCACATTCAATGCCTCAGAGGACATGCACAGAGTCTTCTACATCTTTACTGCAACTGAGGTAAGGGTGGGAAATGGATGTGAGTCAAGTGAGTGGGCCAGCACAGTGAGAGAATTCCAGTTGTGGCCGTCATTCTTACTGTTCAGACTATAATCTCCATTTTATGAATGGGGAACCATCAAAGTGGTCCAAACATGAAACCCTAAAGCATCATTTCCTATTATTTGCTAGTTGTCTAAAGTAAATTTTAGGATGAAAAAATATATGATTTTATGCGCCATACTTTGGAAGGCATCTTAAATAGTCTGAGACATTGTCTTACCTTTTTTTCCATTTTGAATTAAGCCCTCCCAAACTTTTAATTTAGAGTTCCCCCAAATCAAAATATATATTTGAGTATATTTGCAATCATGTGTGTAAGACCTTAAAGTTGTGGAGGGTTTGCTTTGCTCTGATTGGCGGAACAGAAATGGAAGAATGAAAAATATATAATATCTAATAAATGTGTGTAAATCTATTAATGCAACACATCTACTTAACATGTTTTTCTACCTACCTACCTAATCTCTCATCTATATCCACCTTTCTTCCTTCCTTTTTTTCTTCTTTCCTTCCTTCTTCATTTTCTTTCCTCCCATCTATTATCTCAGAAAAATGTTTAAAAGACCAGAGTGACTTCCGATGAGCTCCATTTTCAAGTGTTCAGGCTTATACCATTTTGTTTTATCTGCTCTTATTTTGGAATATTGGGGAATGACATGGTGCATGTGTAATGATCCCAAAGAAACAGTCACTATGGACAGATATCTGATTCATTTTTTCCATTCCACTACAACTCAATCATATATATATGTGAAAGAATATGAGTTCAAAATTATTTCAGTTCAGTTTCAAAAGTAAGACTATTTGACATAGCTAGTATTCCTGAAATTTTGTTTATTATGTCATTAACTATATTATTTATTATTCATGTGCACTGGTGGGTTGAGCTGCTGCCTTCGGCTCAGGTCATGATCCCAGGGTCCTGGGATCGAGTCCTGCGTTGGGCTCCTTGCTCGGCGGGGAGGCTGCTTCTTTCTCTGTCTCTGCCTGCTTGTGCTCTCTCTCTCTCTCTTTCTCTCTTTCTCTCTTACAAGTAAATAAATAAAATCTTTTAAAAAAAAGAATAAAAGCAATATAAGGTAAATAATAAAAATAAAAAAGCAATATTCATAAGCATATTCATTTATAGCAATTTGAAATACTTATTTATTGTATATCATTTATATGACTGGCATTTTGTTTGTTAAAGCAACTGCTTTTTTAAAATGAATTTAGGACAAAAATATATGCATTCTCCAAGAATTCAATATTAGTTTTTAAAGTGGGCAGTGATGTTTGGGCAACGGGAAATGAGGTGTGGAGAGACAAGTGCATGGGATGTCGGCTGTACTGACCTGGTGTCAGGCTTTGGTACTGGGGATTGTGGAGAGTCACAGACTCAACTAGTGATTTCTAATGAAGGTGAGTAAGAAATGTGATTAGTTATGTGCTTCGGAGATTACACAAGGGAGAGGGAAATTGCTCCCTAGGAGAAAGGCATCTATTTCCAGTGTTCAGAACATTTCCCTGGATGCTCCCCTATAGGGGATAGCATGCAACCTACAAAGCATTACCCCCAAGAACAGCCTCCCCAAAGGTACAACAGGGATTTCCATCGCACCCCTCACCATCCTCAAGAACACCCTCCCCAGAGACACAACAGGGCTTTCCGCCACACCCCTCAAAGCAGGGCAAGAGAACCATGCCAAAGCATAGTTTTGTGTGGTGGGGCTGGGGGGCTGCAGAGCTGCTGGCGGGCTAAGCGTACTGACCCCGTCTAACACAGAGCATCCTAGGTAAGAGGATGGACTACATACTCCTTGCACCTTTCTCCTCATATTTCCTTCAAGAACTCCTTCTCAGAATGAACTTTTTCATAACTAGTGCGCATCCATCCATTACAGGTTAGCGGCCATGAAAGGACCTGGAAGGCGGCCTTCCCCGGTTCCCGGCTCAGTGCTGACAGGTTGTGCAATCTCTTCTGTGCCTTCCTGGGATGTGCAATGTCTTCTGGAAGCAGAGGTGCCTGTTGAGGGTGTACAGCTGCACGTAGCTGAACTCCTAAGTCACAGGAGAGGACAAAGGGCAGGTGAGCCTTGGCCCTGGGGAAGTGACATGCAGACTCCCCTTGCTTAGAGATCAAGGGACTGCCAGGGTGCAGAGGTCTATGCCTGCAAAAAGGCTGAAATTTCTTTAAGGGAATAGGACTGAAGACCGTCCTCAGTTTTATTAAACTAATAGGAACTACAATGAAGACCTTGGGAGTCCATCACAAATGTGATTGTTACAATTCTTGTCTTTCAGAATCAATTGGTGGCAAATGCATGCCAAAATATCTGAGAGGCTGAAGGCCCATAGAAAGCTGCTAACTCATCTGATTTAGTTCAGTGTTGGGAACATCGGCCAAACGTGATAAAAGTACTAAGAATAATTGGTCTATAACCTTTTTTTGTGATAACGGTTAAGAGTTAAGAGCCAAAAATCTATGAATCCCTTTCCTAGTCCACGGCAATACAGCCCTCTGGTCTTTATCTACAAATGTCTTAGAATCTTCTTCCTGATCAATGTAAGAGAGAGACCAGGGAAAGTGCTTTGCACCCTAAAGTAATATCGAGTCACCAGGATCCATGCTGGTATTTGGAAATGTTTGCAAGAGGGGAGGGGACTGAGCCCCTGGGGTTTATGATCACACCTATCAGTGAACATACTTAGGAGTTCCAGTTATCGACTGCCATGGCGTCAAGCAGCTGGAAGTGTATGTGTATGAATAAACGATTGTGGGCTTTCACGAAGGTAGTAAGATCTGTCTTGTTTCCACCGAAATTCCTTGAAAACATGATCCGATTGGCCACCATCCTACCCCTTCAGCTTCATCTACAAACTCCTCATAATGTGTTCTCTGATAACATGAAGTTGCTTTTAGATTCCAGAAGGCGGCGTGCTCTGCCCCGCATCCTAGCCTGCGCTCTGGCGACTTCCTCTCATCGGGATGGCCTCCCTCTCCTTTCCGGGAGTGCTCTGTTCTGGAAATATCCTTCCCACCATCCCTCTGCCCTCTGAAGAAGTGTGAATTCCATGTCCTCAGCAAAAATTTGAGAAGACCTCTTTAATATTCCTAACAGAAAAATCAATAGATTTCTTGTAGCAAAAAGTTCTCCCATTCTATATGAGATCCTCTCCAATTAGAATTATAGCAGACTGTAGTAATTTAGTTACAGTCACATCTAAATCAAATCACATTTTCTCAATGTAATCTAGCCAATTCTAAATGAGGGCCAACGCCTTATTACTTTTTATCTCTCAAGTGTCAAGTTCTCAAGGTCTAAGTATGGGCATTTTAAGTACAAGGAACAATGCACATTCAAGAAAACCGTGCTTATTCTGTCTTGATAATCTGTTACACTTCTTTGTGCTATGATTTTTGCATAGGCAGGCAGCCTGGTGTTAGTCAACAATTTATAGTATAATTCACTTTGTTCGTGTTTCAGTTGTATTCATCCCAAAGGCTCATTGCCTTGAGTGCCCTCCAGCTAGAATTCAAAACCTTAAATGAAAGTTTAGCAAGGCAACTCAAGAGGTACTGAAGAAATAAGTCATTTTTCTTTTAATTAAAAGAGGGCTGCTGGTAAACTCACAGAGCACAGCTGTGCGAATATTAGCTGTTAATGATGAACTTAGACCATGCCGGTCGCATATCATGCACTGACTTTGATGGACCACACGGTGCCTACTGTGACGTGCACTGAGCCCTTCCCTTAAGGGATTAAAACGCTGACATCTGGTGAATGGGAAACAGCTTTATATATCACTAAGGATGTTTCCACTGTGATTCATTATAGGTAAGGAAGGCATCCTTTTCATAACCGTGAGATTAAAACTATGTGCCGTTTTCTAGAAGCGTTCCATCCTGTATACAAACACTGCAGCCTCTGTTACACAAGCATGTCCTGAGCTTCTGTGAAAACAAGTAATCATTTGAGCCCAGGTATACCCAGCAGCTGACGATTATTTTGAAAATAGACCTGTGAACATTTCTGCACCACAAATATGATTCCATCAATGGTGATGTTTTCTTTGGAGATGACTGTAAGCTGACTTCTGTGTTCTGGGGAAAGAAAGGGTCTGAGGGGAAAAGAAATGCGTCATGATTAGTATGCCGTTAGTTCACCAAAAAAGATAATAGACTGATGTATAAAACAGGTCCCACTAGGCTCAAGTAAACTGTGGGATGACAGGCCTATTATACCCATGCAGTTAGAAAAACAGCCCTAATACAGAATATCTAATAAGAAGGGAACCATCCTCAGAAGCAAAGGTAGTACTTGCAGTTTTCATTAATTCTTTTCAAAGCACTAAATTCATCTGAATGAAGGTCAATGAGAAAAAGCTGGGGAAGCATCCGAGGAGAAGGACAGCCATGACTAAAACTGGAAAAACAGTAAAGTGCTTGGCATACTGGCAGAGTTAGATGCACTGAAATGTTAAAGCTGCAATGAAATTAGAAATAATCTTGCCTACGCTTTGTTTCCTGTGGCACGACGTTGAAGGAGCTGCAGGTTGCTCATCACCATCCCGGAGCCGGCTCCACTCAGGAATGGATGGAGCGCACTTTCCTGCACCTGTACCGTGCCTGGTATATGGCAGCAAGGGTCTGCCCCTAAGCATCAGTAGGTTCAGAGACAATCAGGCCAGAGCACAGAAACAGTAAGGCAGCACCTAGTCACCACGTACCTTCTGAGTGCGAGGAATCTCAGCATGAGTCTAAAGGAAAAACCAGTAATTGTGACTAATTTAAGGCACTAGGCACAGCTGGTTTGACAAATTTCCAGAGGGAAAACTTTTAGGAAACCACCATATGGCTTTGTTTTGTACTCATTTGCTTCACCCAGGCTGACTGACTTGGTTCTTTGAAGACACAGGGGGTATCCGGAGACGGGCCCCTTGGAGATCTGCGGACACCCGTGGCACGTTTCAGGGCCTGGGGAGTCTTCCCCTCTTCTCAGGAGGCACCCTAACATGCACCCGCATAACGACTGAGCCAGCTTCAGCTCTTGGGATTTTTTGGCTACCGTTAAGTCATTCAGTGAACAGTTGGCTCTGATTTCCAGGAAGCCGGCGCTGTCCTTGCTCGGGGCTGCTGCTGTGTGGGATGCAAGGAAGGTTCCGGAAGGCACACTCAGCAGGTGCCTAAGTGGCAGGGGCCACAGAAGCCTCTGCTTCCAGGCTGCTTATGATGTTTTACTCAGACTCAGGGGCCCAGGCCTCGTTGGATCCCACGCACCTCGACTTGGCACACGGTGCTCCCGCGCAGGCTGGCGTCTGGCTGGGTGTCTGGTTGGGGGCCCAGGATGCTGAACATGGAACGTGGAGGCCCCACTTTGTGCCTTTGATGCAAATCAGGGCTTCACACCGTGTCTCGGGCTGATCGGGCTGCTAGAACACACACCACAGACTGGGGGCCTAGAAACAACACACAGTCATTCCTAACAGCTCTGGGGGCTGGAAGGCCAAGTTCAAGGTACCAGCAGATCCTGGGTCTGAGGAGGCCTGGCCTCCAGGTTCACAGATGGCATCTTTGTGCTATGTCCTCACATGGTGGAAGGGGCGTGGGAGCTCTCTGGGGTCTCTTTTATAAGGATGCAAATCCCACGATGAGGGTTCTACCCTTGTGATGTCATCAGCCCCCAAAGACCCCAGCTACTAACCCCATCACACTGGGTGAACGGGGCCAGTGGGAGGCAGGGAGGTCGGGTAGGAGGGCCCAGGCAGTATATGCATAAATACATACGTGTACAGTGCATGTGCTATGTATGTGCGTTTGATTGTATTCAACATACACTTTTGGATGTGGGCCAGCCACATAGGATCCGAGATACGAGGTAAAGCCATGAGGGAAATAAGTCTGAGGCAGAGGAGCTGAGTGGGGACCCACCCTTCATGCCGCAGGATGGGCTGGAGGATGGGCTGGAGCGGTCGGCCACAGGGCCGGGTGGGGAAGGGCCCCGAGTTCTGTTTAGGGTATTCACATCCAGTAGGGCTGTTAAACAACCCAAAGCCATCTGATGTCGATGGCAGTAAGTAATAATGCTTGTTTAGAGAAAGCACACTTGTCCTGATGCGGCTGATTTCTCAGGGAACAATTGGGCCACAACAGGCTCTCCCAGACTTTACATCTTCTTACTACAATTCTGTACACGAAGAGCACTCCGTGGGTGGAGAATGCGGCCCCGGCGGGGTTCCGTGGGTGGAGAACGCGGCCCGGCGGAACCCCGCCCGTGGGACCGCACGGCTCAGCCTTCACCATCAGCGTCCGCAGCTGCCCCGGCCTGGCGTCACCGCTCCCGTCCAGCCCCCGCCCCAACCACGTCTCGGGAACTCACAGGCTGCAACCCCCCGGGACACCCACTTCCAAAAGCAAACGGCAGGTCTTTTCAAAACAAAGCGCCAGATTTATTGCGGCAGTTCCATGTTCTCAGCCTTTTAGCCCGGGTAAAACTGCTAATGCTTTATTGGTTTTCTAACCTTTTTATACATCACTGCTGAGTTTTCTGAGCGTCGGGCCTCACGCCGTTCCCCCGTGACCCTAGTGGTTTTGGCCGCATGGCTTTCACCCAGTGTGGTGATTTTTAGGACCCAGGCTGTGTGAGGGCAGGATGCTCAGGGGCTAGATTTCGGGCGGAAGACAGGGCTGGGGCTGGGGCCTCAGATGCTGGGCTGCAAGAAGGGGTGGGGCTCCCATCACTTCCGCACCTGTGACCCTGGGTCGAGGTTGTGCCTGTGCTGGTGACCTCCACGGGGAGCATCTTGAAGGCACAAACTCATCTTTGTATGTCGATTTCTAGTAAAGGGCCCGGCTTTTAAAGCTGCTTGATGATTTGCTAACCCAGCGTCTGCCGTTCTTCAAAATGTTAATCATTATGGACAAAATCATGGCTGCCCCAAGTTTGATTGGGAAGACCCAACTGAGTTCTTTGTGGGCCTTAAGCTCATTTTAACCTTAGAACATGTACATGTGCTGGCTCTTCTCTCTTCCTCTCCATCTCTGGCGCTCTGGCGCGTACTTTTGTCTCATTTTGGAAGATCTGTTGATGCCTATCGCATGACGATCTCCACAATCTTTCCCACCTGTCACTCAGCCCACAGGGTGTTGTTCATACACAGCCTCCCAGGGGCCCACACGGTGGCTTACAGGCACGCTATTACCCTCGGCATTTGTGTGACCCACAGGAAGCTTGCTTTGGCCTGAACGTCTCTGCTCCTTCCAAAGTTCATGTTGAAGCCCTAACCCGCACTGTGATGGTGTTAAGAAGTCTGTAGAAGGTGATGAGCTCATGAGGGTAGGGGACTCATGTATGGGATTAGTGATCTTGGGAAGGAGGCCCCAGAGAGCCCCCCATGCATCCCCCCACAGGAGGGCACAGGGAGAATGTTGTCTATGAACCTGGAAGCAGGTCATCAGCAGAGACTGGAACTTGCTGGTACCTTGACCTTGCACTTACCAACCTCCAGAGCCGGCAGCTGAAGGATGCTGTCTGTACGCTACCTACTCAGAGCAAACCAGAGCAAAACTCACATATCTTTTCTACTTGTGTGGTCGGAATTCTGGTCCCATGGGCACTGACCCCACCTTCTCCTCAAGGCTCAGGAGTGGCCATGTCTCTGACAGTTTGTGGGTGGTGTCCACTGAGAGGGTAGAATTTTCTGGGCAGGAGGGTGGAGGCTGTCTGCATTGTGTCTGCCTCAAAATGATCCTCTCTCTAGTCATCTTGATTTAAAAAGGGGGAGGGGAGAGAGTCACTCTACTGGCTTTGTTAGAATTTTCCCTTTTAGAACATTGGCAGTAAAATGCCTGGCACATCCAGGAGAAAGTCCAAATTCTAAACGATGAGGCTTTGGGTTTCTCTTCTGTCTGTGGGCAGCTCACGCCCTCCCGTCAGGAGCTGGGAAGTATGGGGCGTGTGGATGGAGGTGGAAGTCCCTTTTGGGGATCTTTGGGGACTCCCGCCTCTTTCCCTGCGGACACACCCGGGTTCCAGTCTTGCTCTCTAGGAGATTTCGTAAAGCGCTGCTTTCTCAGAGTTCTGGAATTGACAATTGCCAGTAAAGAAATGGCACTCTCTTCTGACTCATAATCCATTTTTTAAGGCTTCTTAACATTGCTAACTTTGGTACCCTTCGCAGACTGGGGTCACCAGCCTTTTATGACTGGCTGTCAGGGAGACCCACCTGTGCTGGAAACCCTTAGCAAATTTGGCCTATTTGGCTGCCTTCCTGCCTTGGTACGTAAACTTCCACGTGTGTAAATAATCACACTCCCATCCATTCACTTGAGGAAGGTTATTATGTTTCACATGCCATGAAAAGCCCTGAGTGTCAAAGGCGTACTTTACAACATCACCACAGGCAAATATATCATTGTCAGAAGGCTTACTCCAATAAAACCTCTTTATGGGTGATGGATTTTATTTGTGAGTTTATGACCAATTCTGAAACATCAGGTATTCATGTCGTAATCACCTTTTATGGGCTTTCGTTTTGTTCCATGCTCAAGAAAGAGCACACACACCCATGCCTGGGATGGAGAAAGGTGGGTGCTTCCATGCTAATTCCTTGGGCAGCCTTGGGCAAGTGTCTGGTTCTTCTGCATTGCCCATTTATAAAACCAATGATAATTAATTGAGCATTAATTCTAATGTTCTTTGAAGATTTGAAAGTGCCCTTTGTGGTCATCATTTCAGCTGCTTTATGAGTTCGGGTCCTGTTTATTGGTTTTCACTGATTGTTTTATTATTTTTATTCATGCATTAAAACTAATCCCTAAATGAAAATGTTCCTATTGCTTTTCCCAGTTTGGAGGAGCAACATTTCGGTTTGGCAATGGAAATTGATGTGAAGGTATGTTGGCATGGGCCCTGGTAGGATTTGCTGCATTTCCTTGTTCTCTAACATTGAAGGGTAAGAAATGTGTCTCACACAGACAAGCTTGAAATGTATTCCAAAACGGTGTTTTTCAAGAAGTGCCAATTGATATGTCTAATTGAACGGTCATTATGCTCCAGCATAATGGGATCTGGGCTATTGAGGAAAAGGTTTATTTCCATAGAGACACAGTGAAGGACTGTCCTGTCGACTGCCAACCTTTGAGGAGGAGACGTCCGCGGTGTGGCCTTTCTGTGCTGGGAGGAGGTCGGGCAGCAGAGAGACAGCCGATGGTTCTGTGAATCATGGCTCTTCCTTCACTTTCCCTCTGAATGTGCCACTGATGGACAGTCCACTAGACAGAGGCATAAATGCCACTAGGTTTCTCCAAAGCAGACCCTAGTAAATGGGGGACAGCAGTTTCCTCCGTGTACACACAGATTAGGGCAAGTGAAGCCTGGGTATAAGATAGGGAGGTTTCAAAAAATGTCGTGAATTGTTCTGGAATCTAGCTCTACCCACACACCTGCTACATACATTTTATAAATTGAGTACATTTTTATAAATTGTATAAATTTATAAATTTTATAAATTATAAATTTTTTTATAAATTGAGTACATTTTATAAATTGTCACACCACTGATGTCCTCATGGGTTGAATAAGGAAAAGAGTATCTCTTTTGGCTTTGGAATAAAAATGGAATATGCTTACATTCCACATTGCATATTCTCAAGTGGAGGCAGGTAGAAAGTCACTTTTCTAAAAGTTGGACCTAGAAGGTATTATGCTAACTGCAAGGTCTCACTCATGAGCGGAATCTAAAAAACAAAACAACTGAATAAACAGACAAAAATCAGAAACAGACCCGTAAACACAGAGAAAACACTGATGGTTTCTAGTGGGCTGGGGTGAGGGATGGGCAAAACGGGGGTAGGGGGTGGGGGGAGGGGGGGGAAGGGGAGCGGGAAGGTCCAGGCTTCCAGTTCTGGAGTGAATAAGTCAGGGGGATGAAAACACAGCACAAGGCAATACACTCAGTGGTACCGTAATGGCGTTGTGTGGGGACAGGTGCCGGCTACTCCTGCGGTGAGCACAGCAGGACCTACAGATCTGCCCGATCACGACGCTGTCCCCCTAAACTAAAGTAACGTGGAGTGCCAACGGTACGCCAATACAAAACAATTTCAAAAAGTTGAACCTACGAACATGGTGAGGAATATTCAAAAGACGCTGCCTGAAGGTAAGTTAATCGTTCAGCTGGTTTAGAAGTGACTCTGGATATGGTGCCTGTGCATCGGTGCTCGCCGTGGCCGCCTCTGGCCGTGGCTCACTTACTCCACCAGCCAATGAGCTCCCCGGCTCCATTCCAGAACCAGCTCCCACCTGGCCAGCTGTGCTCTCGTTCAGAACCATGCATGTCTGAGTTCGATATTGGAGGCCTCTCTTCACGTTGAAAAGAGGAGCGGTGACATACAATTACTTCTCATTTCACACATTCTTGAAGGTGAACCTCATTGGGTCGAACCCATTCCAGTAGCAGAACTCGAATGAATTCTCGGGGTTTAATCTGAAAGCCGCAGCCACTGTAAAACCTGTCTTCATTGCTAAAATTAAAAGTGCTGCGTACTCAGACATGAGGTAATAAAGATATCTGATGATAAAGTGTCTCCCGAAAATGAAAATTCACCTATTTAATTCCCGTAACATTTTGGCGATGCACAAGGACCTGAGTCACATTTTTAAAGACCTAAACCGTTTTCATTGTATTTTTGCCTCTAGCCTTTTCCTTGCCAGTGTGATAGCAATTGAACTGTATTATTTATTTTGTGAGTTTTTGCTCTGTATGTGGATTTTACTAAGTGAATGTCCACGTTGACACTATCAGTCAATTAAATTCTTAAGATCCATTGTTTTTTTTCGACATGTAAAATAAAGATATACAAAATGTGATTGTAGCCTTCAAGGGGCTCTCCATGCATTTAGGGATGAGAGTAAGCACCTGATTAATTGGCAGTGGCAATTCAGGCATACAAATCTAACAGGGTGCTGACTACTAGTGAGACCACTCGCCAGGGGAAATGAGCCAAGTACAACGCAAAGGGCAATACGTTAAGGATGAAACGAGCAGCAGGAAGTGAGACCCCGACAGGCTGAAGCTGTTCAGATGCATGTCGGGGGTTGAGACCAGGATGGCCAGAGCGGAGCCCCAGGCTGATACGGGGGTGCAGGAGAACTCCGCTGTGAGCCCCGCCTCTGCACGCCTCCCCCACAGCTGCGCCATGGCAGCCCACTTGCCATAGGAACATGACAAAACCCAGAGTGGGGGATGGGTTTCTCTGATCACCAACTTGGGCTCAGTTTCCCGAGGCTGACTGCATAAATTATCCTTTTCACCCAAGCTTAGTCGAAAAGAAAAGAAGAAAATTCACGGTGGGGAAGGAAATCACGCTGAAGTGCAGAGAACCAAAAGAAATGGGCTCCGTGTTGGCATGGCCTTTTGAGTTTCAAGAAATGCTTCGGGCTTGAGATGGCTACGGATCCAAGTCTGGGAAACTTGTTCTCTGGACACTAATGGGAGTCTATTCTCCTCTCTCCTTTCATGAAGCAGCGCCTTCCCTCTGCGCCCCAGTCCATTTTCTGTCCTGGAGTTCCCCATCTACCATCCTGTCCACCAACAGTCATTGGCTGAGTCTTCTTTCCCCTTTAAAATATCAGCCTGATTGCACGTCCCTGTGTGCAAGGGGAGATGGTCTTCCCTGAGCTCTTCAGTTTCACGCCCAAAGGCCTTGCTCCTCAAAGTGTCACTGGCTGTATCAGCCTCCCTGGAGGGATGTTCGAAATGCCAGACCCTACCCCAGACCTGCTGACTCAGAACCTGCAACCTAAGACGCCCAAAGGACTGTGTGCACACTCAGTTTGAGAGACGCTGGTTTCGAGCACCTGGGGTCTTCTTCACACAGTGCCCGTGAGCAGCAGCTTTGCAGGCGCGGGCGGTTCCACGCAGCTGGCCCAGCGCTCACGGCTGACTCCCTGGTGTTGTCTTACCTCCCCCAGAAGCAGGTTGCTGGAGGAAGGGCCTCATTTGTTGCTTGCTTTGTCTTCATGGGGCTTGACCTAGCACCTTGCTGAGCATGTTGAAGAATGAATGAATGAATGAATGAGTAAGTGAAACTCTGGGAGAAATTCCCCCTCCGTTTCCGGAGCTGTGGTGGCCGTAGGAGAGGAACATGCCAACACGGGCAAGAGAAGAGTAGCTAGAGCAGAGCCCCGCAGAGAGGGGGTTATCCACGGCGGCTGTGGCAACAGGCACAGAAGTCCTCAAGGTTCTCAGGGAAAGGAAGGACTGAGAGTTTAGGGGTCCCTATTTCCCAAAGACGTGAAGGTTATGATCATAAGGTTTTCAGCTCCAATTAGCCACCTAGAGGGGAAGAATCTCACTTCTGTGGGTGTCTCCCAGGAAGCTCTCTTGACCTGCCAGGAAGGCTGGGATCCTCCTTAAACCCTTTCCAACGCCCGCTGGAGTGTTTCGTATGTACTTATTTTTCACCTTACTTGCCAAGTTAGAGTGGATAGAATTGCCTGGTGGACCCACTTGAGATTGGTCGCTCCCTGCAGGAAACACTGAGACTTTGGTCATCTCAGAGAAGCATCCGCATAACACTATAAAGGAAAATATTAACTTCAGAGGAGCAAGACACACAAAGACTTATAAACATCATCACAAAAGAAATGAACGTAAGGACACAATTAAAGCTCCAATATAAATGACCCCATGCTGCCTTTACCTCTACCTGCTTCCCGCCACCCAGCCTGCCTCCAACAACTATTACCATTCCATCAAACACCCATGGGAGGTGTTCCCTTTCACTATTGTAAATCTTTCTCCTTCCTGCTTGAGGAATTCAGTGGCTGTTCATAGTCAGTGCCTTAAACCACCCACAGAGTTAGACACGAGGTTTTCTTGATCAGGTGATTCTCAGGGATGTTGTGAGGATACAACAGAAATAGAGAATATTGATGACTGAAATAGAGAAAAGATGATCCACAAGGATGCAGAAATCGGTGTTTTACGCATACGGCTTATGCATGAGTGCTCAAGTTCAGAGGCAAAGTAAGACAAAGAAAGGAAAAAAAA
The DNA here is from genome assembly GCF_020171115.1 of Neogale vison. NCBI lineage: Eukaryota > Metazoa > Chordata > Mammalia > Carnivora > Mustelidae > Neogale > Neogale vison. Next base: position 144,518,657 of record NC_058102.1, read on the forward strand.
AATTCCTGGTTGAAAGACCACTTTGTGTAGCCTTAGGATAAATAAGGAAACCCCTTCCTGGGCTGTAGCTGAACCAAGATATTGTTTTCCAAAAGGGCCAGTTCTTGCATACGCCAGATAATACAGGAAATGAGGTCTGATCAAACACGACCCACTCTTTTACACCGTAGAGGTGCGAAAAGTGAAAAGTCTATTATAATCTGTTTTAGAGTGAAAACTGAACCCATGGTTTGCTAAACAAATCGACATCTGCTTGGTGGTATTACGCTGTCTAAATAGCCAACCGTTGCTTCACCCCTGAAATCTGGGAGACGGCCTCACAGGCTCCTCTGTGTTTATCTTTTGTTTGGTCCTTTCCGGAACCTCATAGCTCTTGAGGGCATGGCCAGACCACATCTGCTAGCAAGTGTTTGGCTAAATGGAATCATAATCTTCCAAAAAGCAAATATGGAAAGCATGCCACTGTAAGCAGACTTTTTTTGCTTCCCTCCGACTTAGCAGAGATGAGTTTCATCCTAGCCGCATGCTGTGTCTCGAAAACTGAAAGATGCACGTGGTGCTGGAGGGCTGAGGGGGGTGGGGGGTGGAGACAGGGGAACGGCATGTGGCCGCCACAGAAAGATCTTCAAAGTTTATTTTTTCAGCTTTCTAGAGTTAGAAAGTCCTATGGTGCCATCATGAAAGACAGAATTCTATTCTTACCATTAAAATAAAAAAAAAAAATTCTCAAAGAACTAAAATGCAAGGTCAATCTTTAAAGTCGATCTTTAAGGTTGGCAGCGAAACCTGGTGGGCAGGTGGACACTGGGGTACGTGGGAACTGGGAGAAAAATCTCCAGGGGGAGAGACTGATAAAGAGGTATGTCCTAAACAAGTGTCCTTTTGTTTGTTGAGGTATTCAGATGGTGGGAGCTAAAACTGTTCGAGATTTTTTTTTTCTTGGCTCAAAGTCCTATCAGCAATTCCGCAAGTAAAGCTAACAAGAAATTCAATCCTGTTTTTCTCAAGAATCACACATTCCATCAATTTGGGCTCGAAGCCACAGCCTCTCCTGGGCAGGTCCCTGAAAGGGGACTTCCATCGGCTATAGCTGTACACACGCGCATACAATTTAGACAGAACAGGCCACCCGGGAGGGTCCGTCTTCCATCACCGGGTGGCAAGGAGAGTGTGGTAATCAGACAGACTTGGCATTAGAATTAGGACTTACTTCTGAAGCACTGATTGAGAAATGAAGGACCATTGGGAAAGGGGAATAAATGGGTCTCATGAGGGATTACTCCGTGTGGCATGTGGCCTCACCTGCATTGTGGCCTCTTTACAAACATATCACTGTGGTGTAGCTTTCTGCCAGAGAATGCAGTCCAAACATAATAAAACACACTTTCTCTTTGCTAGGCTGGAGGCAAACACCCGACTTCATTTTTTTTTCAAGAGGTCAATACAAGTACCATCCATTGATTATGACTTCAAGGTATGAGTTTGGAAGGTTCTAGCCTGTGCACGAAAGGATTAGCCTAGAAAACAAAGCAAAGCAAACGGTCTCTGTGCAGTCGGCTTCATGCATGATGGAGAGACCTAGTCTGTGCATGCAGAGAGATGATACTACGGTTTACTCCTGTGCAGGAACAACAGCGTTTGCAGTAAGATCTCCCAGGTTTTTAGGAGGCAATGTGTCACCTCAGAGAGAGTACAGGATTTGGAGTTAGAGACCACTGCTTTGTTCCGGGGTCTTCTCCCCGAGAGAAACCAAACCCAGGGCCCTGGTGAGCCAGCCTGGGCAGCTTCATTCCCCGTGTGCAATCCCGTCACCCCATTCTCTATGGACAGGAGCCTATTTCTATAGCCCGACTTCTTCAAAATCCCAAGAAAGACTTGCTACGCTGAGTAATAGGTGGATAATGTATTCAGTATTCCCTGTAGTATGGAGGCCGTATACTCAGATAAACAAGGACAAAAATGGTTTTATTTGCAAAACTCCAACTCTGGTCTCAGCTCTGTGGCCATGGTTAATATGGGCACAAGCTTCCAGTGGAATCTGATTTGGCAATTCTTACAGTATAATCAGGAATTTACGACCATTCTGCAATTCCCTAGTCAGGTGACGGGAAAACAGACTGTGATGTGGGGTGGGGAGTAGCAGTGTCTCGGATGCTGAGTCATTTCTCTCTAACACACCCGTTAACTTGGGCAGTAGAGTACGAACTCTTTATGTGGCTATGCGTACAGAGATAACATATCATAATTCATCTGTTTAGTGAGTAAAAGTGCAAGAACAAGAAAGAAGGCAAGCAAGTGTGTTAACATGTTACTTTACTAGTTTATTGTAGTTATTTTATTAATTGTTACTATATCGATTAGCCTATGCAATAATATATTACTAATATATTAATTACCTAGAAAAAATAAATCTATATGCATGGGAATGGAGACCATTATTACAGAAAGTCTCAAAATTATTTGTTGCTGCCTTTTCAATAAAAAGTGCTAAGTAAAATATTTGAATCATTAAAATGATATTGAAGTGGAATAGAAACAGAAAGTTGTATTTGAGTAAATAACAGAAACCTTAGAAAAAAATACAAATGACTCAAATTGTTAAACTCCCCTAAATGCAGTTACTATAGAAATGTCCACAGAGATTCAACAATATTTTCAATACATTGCAAAAGCTATTTAGCTTGATAAAAGCTTCTTACATCTCACTTGAGAAACAATTTGCTTAACATGTCCAGAAGAAACAGTGTGGCTTTTACAAATCAGGAAAGTTCGAAACCCAGAGTTGAAAGAAAAAAATAGAGCAGACTAATTTCTTTAGGTAGCATCACTTGAAGCAAAACTATTTATGGGTGAATCAGAAAAGGTAGCTTGTAGCTAGGGAATTTTTTGCGCGTATTGGAATTAGACAACACCATCGCTTCCATGCTCCGAAATGGTCTCCCGTTGGGCACTCCCAGGATCTGGAACTGTTTTCTCAGACTAACAGGAAAGGGAGGGGAGTTGAATTGTAAGCCCCATCTGGTTCTCATTCTACATTCCCAGGAAACTCATGCACCAGGTCCAGAAAACGAAAGCCAGCGTATAGTGGCATTACTTTGAGGGAACAGGGCTAGCGACGGAATGGGCAGAATCCAGCTCTATGCGCGTTGGGACGTCTGAAATAGTGTGTCTGGCTTGGGTGGCAACGTGGGCGAGGGGAGACTGCTTCTGAGTGAGTGCTGCAGGATGGTGGGGAAACACAGCATTGACAGTATCTCTATAAGCTTCTATCTAACCTGGAGTAGAACACCACCTCCACAGGCATTCCACTTGGAGTTTCCAGCATCTGTCCTGAGCACCTGTCAACCCTCCCTTTCTGAGGAGCCTTCCCGGGGACCATTACTGGACCTTCCCTGACCAGGGCCATCGCCTCCCATCTAGGACTCAGTGCCCAGGGTTCGTACTGATGATCAGGGTCTACTCTGCCTTTGTACCTGAGGTGTTCCCTAATTTTGTTGGGGCTCAGGAGAAAGAAGACAAACTCAGAGACATAACAGAAGATTAAGATTGCTTTGGTTGGTAAAGCTTTGCTCCCATGCCCATGAAGTTCAGTTTTGTGAATGCTCCACCGTGTGCACCGTGAAGGGAAAGATGGAAAGTTGTGTGCCTGCACAATAGCTTGTAAGGTTTTCGAGCCTAACTGAGTTAGTTATGCATCTTTGGCAGAAATACAGGGCATCAAAAGACATATGTCCCAGTGTGACAAGTAGATTGTATCTATGTATCGACATATAATACAGATTTTTATAGAGACATTCTCTAGTGATTCCTCATGGATTTGTACAGAATCAGGGAAAATAGTCAGATTTCAGAAAAGCAAGCAGGATTATAAAAAACAAATCAAGCCAAACCTTGAGTTTCATTAGGACAAAGATATTGAACTTCTTTAGATTCCAGTGTCTGAATTGGCAAAGTTAAGGGAGCTGGGTAGTATAATAGATCTCCAGTTCTTTGGTGAATTGAAAAATAAATCATGCTTTACTATAATTGGGAAATGAAATTTAGGCTCTCTCTTTGAAGAGCACTAATGTGTGAGAGAGCAGAGGCAACCACGAACAGAGCCTCATACAGACAGGTCCTCTGGGGTCAAGTTCATGGGATGGTGTTGCCTCCCGAGGTATTTGGAAAGCATAGTTCCAATGGGTACCATCATTGGTAAATCTTCCCATACCACTGCCCAGGGCGTGGGAGGCGGGCAGCGGGACAGCCACAGCCTGAGCTAGCCAGACTTCCCCAATACTTTTTGAGTTTTACATAAATGAAGATAATATTCTAACATTTTTTCTGAGCTGGAAGGAAGGGCATGACAAGATGGATGGGATTTTTATCGTGCACCATGCACAGTGAGGTTCTCATGGAAAACGACAGACAGTGTAGGAAAACTGTCTGGAGAACAGTGAGAATAACACTGTAAGAGAAACCTCTTCATTGCCTGACTGCGCTCTGACCCTGCTGTTGAGTTACTCAACTCCCATTTGTTGTCCAGGTGGCCATGTTCGCACAAAGATGGCTCTTTGTACCCATGTGTCTTGACAATGAAATGAAATACCAGTGACTGCATTTCAGAAATTTATCCAGGGATTAGAAATCATTTGCACATGCATAAAAAATCAGTAAGGGTGTAAAATATCAATACAAGGGGTTCTTGTTCCTTCTTACTCAGCTTACATCAAATTGGTGTCACCTTTGAGTTTATGAAATGTAATTTAAACACACTCTTAATTCCCTCAAGAAAAAAAGAATGTGCACAAATCTCCCAATGTCTAAACTCTTATTTCTGTTGTCAAATGACAGTATCTCATCGAATGTTATCCTCTTAGAATTTATCAGAAAGAAATTTTTCGCTTTTTCTTCTGAATTATTTTAAATTTTACAGAAAACATAGACTAGTTCTGAATCAAGTTTGACTCTATTTCCACTTCAGATTTTATAATGTAGGCTGCATTGTGTACATTTAGCATAAAGCATGACTAAACTATAGAATTTTGTCTTCTGCATAATACACAAATGTTTTTACAACACAAGTAATGTCATCTCAACTGGCACCCTTAGCATAAGAACGCTAAAACTGGAAATATGTCGTAAAGATTTCTGGCATTTGTTTCATATTTGCGTGAGATATTGCTGAATACCATATTTCATTTTGTTCTTGCTGAAGCTCGAATAACACATAATCTTATTTCTAAAACAAACCACACTTTTTTTTTATCAGTGAAGCAGTACTCACGTTGTAAGGATTTGAACTTTAGTTAAAATCATCAAATTACTACTACTTTAATATAATTTTTGAAAATCTAAGAAAAAAATATCCCTTCTACTCCAACAGTGCATACAGATTTTTAAATTTTCTTTTTTTTTTTTAAAGAAATCACTTACATATTTGAAAGCAATTCATAAACCCCAGTGGTTTTTTGGAAAGTGCTTTCATGATTGTGTAAGAAAATGTTCTCTATGTCAGTAATAAATGGCAGTCATGGAATTTTGGCAGCAAATGTTTGAGCCGTCCACATGAAATGGATGAGTGTTCCTCTGCTTGATTGGTTCATGTTATACTGTGTTACTGCCGAGGATAATAGAATCCCTCCTGTGGGCTTGTGCTGTATAAAATATTGTATCTGTTCTATAACATTAAACAGGCGTGTGAGATCAGACACTATTTAAAAAGAGGGACTTCAGACATGGTGTCTTCAAAGAAAATGTAGTGGGAGCTGTGATATCATTTTTTTTAATGCCCTTATTTAAGCCCAGCTTTGCCTCAGGTCTCAGGACAGCTGCTTCACAGTAGACCTGGAGAGACTTGGTTTTAAATGTCAAAATGTAGAGTAATTTGCCATAGATTGGGACAAGTTCTCCCTAAAAAAGGAAATGATGTTACCTACAGGGGTAAGCATAACCATGTAATTAATATGTAAGCATTCCGAAGATTTTCTTTAAAACAAAGGATGAATTGTACTTGGCCAACAATGCTGAAATATGGCTGTAAGCCCTTGGGTGGGACACGCTTTCCCTCCTACCCCATCAGCCTCTCCCCTCACAGGGGCCCCTGCAACCACCATGCCTGCACCAGCTGCCTCCAGGGTGATGTTTCCACTGGTTGCATGGGTCCGGGGGAGCCGATGTCCCATGGCAGGCTCTGTGGTTCTACGGTCACTCAGGTGACACAAAGGCATGCACGTGTGCCTGCTTGCACACGCGAGCATATGTGCAGAGACACGCACACATGCACACACACACAGCCTCGAGGTTAGGCTTTTTATCCCATCCAGTTCCAGATCATTAAGGACTTAGTTCTTTTTTTTTTTTCCCCCTTTAACACAATTTGCCTTCTTCATCAAAATATTTTTAAATTACTCATTTGTGTGTGTGTGTGTGTGTGTGTGTGCATTCAAAATTTTCAGTTTCCCATTGATTTTAATCTGTGATTCTTCAGAAACAAACAAATTAGCCGCACTTCGTCTCCTCTCTTGCTGGTTGTTCTTGGAGTCCCTCATCTGTACGGGAGACCTCGCAAAGCAGCAGTGCTGGCCCCCCTTTTGAGAAGGAGAGTCCTGTGCTCCTCCTGCATTTGTGTGGTCTTGCAGCTTTCAAAAACAAGTGGGAAGGAAAACAACGGAACGCACCTGCTACTACGGTTCAGCAGGGCACCCCAGCGCCCCGACTGGCTGCACCCTGGGTTATTTTCCCACTACTTGGAGCTGTCTGCTTCTCGGTCTCCACAACAGTGATCAGCACTCTGTGCTGAGATGGGAGAGCCAGCGGTTGTCCTCACTGGTGCCTTCTCACTTCCTTATTCCAAGTCTCCCTCGGCTCATCCTGCTGAACCGGATCCAAGTGCACATTTCCTTCCGCTACCCAAGTCACCCAACCACAGAGGAAACTGATCAGAGGCAGCGGAAGCTGTTGTCCCCCGTTCCTTTCAAGAACCAGAACCCCTCACCCCTCCATGGCAAGTTGCAACTCAAGCCCACATTGAAATCTCTGGAATTATCATGGTTCTCCTCTTAAACAGGGCCCTCTGCTTTTGGATGGCCCGAGAAGCTTCAGGATAGTGAACTTGACAGCACACTGGAACCCCGATGTCCGAGGCCACACTCACAACAAAGACAGAGTCCATGCATCCTTATCTCCTTCTCCACATCTACACAAGGGAGTCCCTCACACCTGGACTGGAACTCCGGCTCTGCCACCTCTGAGCATGGTGGCTACGAGATGGTTCTCCCTCCTTGAAAATGGCACTAATGCCCTCATGAGATACGTGAGACATTTTTTAAAGATCTAAAAATGGGGAAAAAAATCCAAAATGCAAAATGAGGGAGAATGAATTGAGGGGACGTAGTTAAAAACACCTGTGTCTACAAACAGAGCTTCTGCTAAGCTTACTCTACCTTTAGGGCAGCACCGACCCAGAAGGATATCAGAGGGAAAGTTTAAGTGCAGAAAACACGAGGCCTGTCAGAAAGGTTAAATGAACAAGTAAACTTAATTTTTACTTCACTAGGTGTGTGGAAGGATCGCTTTGAGAATGGGGTAGGAGGTAGCCTGTGACAGAGAAGAAGCAGAAGTGCTTGTTTTCTTAGTTTTCAATCTTTTCCACCAAAGAGCAGACTCTCGGAATTGGAAGGGTGAAGTGAGGTTGTTCGGAGAAGCCTGAGTGGGCGGATGCGTCCTATGTCTAATGATGGCAGCTGACATTGAACCTCCAGACGTGACAGGACACCACCAACGTTTCCTCCTGAATGCGAGACATGCCACACACGGGCTGTTCTCCTGGCTTTTAAGGAAAAATTATGGTGTGGATTCCTGATAAAACTCTACAGCAGTTTATTAGGGCACATAAAACAATTTATTGGAGTTCGTAAAGCACACACACACACACACACACACACACACAGAGCAGGTTTTGCTAAAAATACATGCCAAGCAGTCATGACTTTCTGATAACAATGCCAGAAACACAAGAGTCATCTCCTCAGAATACTGTTTTTAGATTTCATTTTGGTGCTTAGCTCAGAGGCAGTGAGGATGCAGCACGGCTCCTGGGTCCACCCCACCGTGTGGACTGACCTCCAGCAGTGAACATGGGACACCAGGGGTCTTCTGCTCCATGCTGAAAATCACTGCCAAATAATGGCAGGGGCCGGTGGGAGGTGAGAGGGAGAGGGTCTGTTCCGGTACATAAATGTGCACCCTCTGAAGCTGACCACATGGCTGGGTTTCCGCCTCACGTCCGCACGCTCCGCTTTGGTAAGTGGGTCAGTTGGCTGCAGGGTCTCAGATGGAGAAGACCAAGCAATCATCCAGTTTAGTTGTCTCCAGAACAAAGTGTTTCAAGAAGGAGGGAGTAGCCACTTCAGGATGCCGGTCAAAGGAAGGTGCCTTTGGGTATGGCAATGTGGAAACTCTTGGTAAATTTGGCACCACCATTTCAGGAAGCTCTGCAGGGAGACCCCACCTGACATGGGGTGAGGAGTGGAAGAGACCTCCAGGTAGCGGTCGCCGGAGGAGCACAGACGTCAACTTCCCGGTCTGAAATCAATTAAACAAATTAAACTATAAAGAGATTTTATTGGACACAAACCCACAATTCAAAGGATAACGTGAACGGCAAATGTCTGGATGTGTTTGGAGCTTCCGAGCGTAGGGACGGCAGTAGCTACCATTTCAAGAGATAGAATCTAAATCTGGCTGCAGGAAAATTATTTCGTTAATTATTCAGTTAATGATGATAAGACAGCAAAATGATGATCAGATGGCCTCTTCAGACGTCGGAGAGAAGCCTCTAACATGAAAATAGTAGAATCTCATACAAAAACAAAGTAAAAAAAAAAAAAAGGAAACAGAAAAAGAAAAAAGAAAGAAAATCAATAAGAACAAACATAAAAGGAAAGCCACTTGGAACAAACAGGGATAATGAAGGGGGAAGAAAATGTCCAAACATGTAAACAAAGTGTTCATGTCCTCGGGGACTAACGAAAACGTTGCATCTGAGAAGAAAGAACAGGAGATAGTCGTGTGTGCGCGTGTGCGTGTGTGTCGTGAAATATGCAGAGACCGAAAAAAGAGCACTTAGAAATTTAAGACTTGACATAAAATAATTAATCAAGAGAAGGCTTGGAAGGCGTGTTGATGACGTGCAAGGAAAGGACAGCGAAACTGGAGAAAGGGGCGAGAAGAGAAAAAAGGCTTTTTCAGCAACGCTGGTGAACCAGCTTCAGGGGCCCAATTTATAGTTAGTAAGAATCGTGGGCGGAAGGAAAAGGAGAAAATGCAAGTTAGAGAATATCAAAGGAATACTTCGATCGTATTTCCAAGAACACAAGGATTCCATGAAAGCCCATATAAAGAGACGAAAATGGACTTACACCAAGAAATTACATTGTGAAATTTCAGCAAAGAGAGGATGCAACGAACCTCCAGAGGAAAAACACCTAAAAAATAGGTCATATGCAGAAGATCAAAGACCAGAATGACTTTGGGCTTCTTAACAAGGACTCTGAAAGCTACAGGACAATGGCCAGCTTCATCTACAACTCTAAAAACAAAGTAAAACAAACAAACAAAAATGTCTAAGAGTCTATACTCAGTTAGTAATTGTGAATGCTAACAAGCCTAAAGAAAATGGTTTTCCAGGCGCGTATCTGCAGGTAGTGCTTAGAGAATGTACTCTGCCCGAAAGAAAGGGTGAACCAGGAGAGAAGCGGCCATGGACGTGAGAAAATAGGACTCCAGCCAGGAGACAGATGAAGGGAGTTGTGAAGTGGGTCGTCAAAGGAAGATCCCCAGGAGAAAGGCAGAGCACCTCACGAAGAGGCAGCCAGTCCAGACGGAATGCATCCAGGAACTCCAGGAGAGAACTAGCCCGATCATCCGAGTACACTCACAGAAACCCCACGGGGGTGAAGGGTCTGAATGGATTCGCCATGAGAACTTAGGAAACCAAGTGACACAGACCAACACAATCACAGGACAAGCATCAATCACAGGGGACACTGAGGGACTTGGAATGGGGAGGAGAGTCCTAAACAAAATTTCAGAGTTTTTCTGAGAAAGGGCAGAGAAAGGCAGGATCTGGAGGTCACAGGTCAAGAGAGTTTGGGGTTTGTTGGCCGTGTTTTGTTTTGTTTGAAAAATACTAAGTTGTGGTTCCGGTAGGAGAACAGTCCTTTGGTGGTTGAGTTTGGCATTTCGGGGGAGATAAGTCACTGGAGCGATGGCCTCCTTGAGAGACAAGAGAAGATAAGATCTCGGGGGCAAGAAGGGCGTCTTCACCAGGGAGGGGACCTCACTTGGGTTAAGTAGCAGGAAAGCAGCTGAGATGCCCTTCACCCTAGAGATCCAATGGAGGGAAGACTAAGATGAAGTATTTTGCTCCCGGAGCCATGAGATGATGCCGTGAGGTCTCCTGTCATGTCATTTCCTGTTTACGGTACCCCGAGAGGTGAGCGCTATCACTGTCCCCGTCTTATAAAAGAGGAAACTGAGGCTCATCAAACTTACGTCACCTTCCTGAAGTCACAGAACCTGTAGGGAGAAGATCAGGGAGTGAAAGTCAGGCTGGTGGGCCTCCCGCAGGGCCGCTCTCGAGTGCGCCACTACAAAGCCGCTCCCGGAAAGAGCTCAGCTTGCCAGGGGGAGATGGGCACACCAGCGGCTGCCTGATGACCGCACGTGCCGCTGCTGCTGCAGCGTGCGCGAGGACGAACACGCCGGGCACGATCGAATCTCCCCGTGCTCTCTGCGTCCGAGCCAGGACAGGCAGGAAAGGAAACCAGGAGTTCTATTTTTAGCAGAATGAAATTTCGAACAGATGTCCAGGTCCTCAAGGCCCCTGGAGAGCCCTGCTTCTTGTCTGCCTAATTCATTCTGTCAGACTCAGGATTCACACTGACTTTATCCTTACTCTCTGGTCAGAGTTGGCAATAGCTCGTGATGTCTGTCCTGCCTTCCGTCACAAAGCATTTGGCATGTCTGCACACCAGCCTCCTGCTTGGAAACAATGGCGTCAGTATTAAGATGCTCGACGGATTTTACTGATATGGAGGGGGGAAAATGTACATGTCTCACCTTCTGAAGAAAGCTTTGGAAATGTTGACTCTACCTCCAGAGAGAGCAACACAGGTTCAGGGCTCCCCGAGACAGTCCTAAATAAGGAGTACTCGAAGCTGACCTTCTGCAGAAGCAGGGTGAGCGAGATGAATCAGAGGGAGGCTGGGAGGAATCCAAAAGGTAGACAGGCCGTCACGGGACACTCTTGTCGAACAGTCAGCCTGAAATCAGAGCAGAGCATGTTTCTACAAACCATGTTTCTGGTTAGAGTGCAAATTTGAAAAGAGAAGCATCTTCCTTGTTTACCTATAGTAAATAATAATGAAGGAGTGAAATAAATCAGCGTGAAGTCCATGAGCATGAACCGGCACGGACAGTAGCGTCAGGACCCGCATGGGCTCTGGGAGTGGACCCAGCAGAAGGGGAGGGGGAGGCGTTCCATCCCCCAGCAGAAGGGGAGGAGAGGGCCATCCATCCTGGCTTGGCTTTGCCCCGAGTCTCTGCTCCTGCTCTGTGAAGCAGACACATTTTTAGTACCGACTTCAGCGGGCTTCTACGATTTAAGAAATACATGCTTTTTCGGGCCTTGACTTCCATCTCACTCCAGGCTCACCTGTTGGACGCACACTTGGATGCTGTAACTCACCCAGTTAACACAGCAACTCGATGGATCATTAACACCCCCATTGCTCTTTTATTTTCAGGAGGAAAAACAGGTTTTCCTTACAAAAGCCGGTCTTCATTTTAGCAACAGGTCTGCTCCCCTCCTCCCCCTTCCCACAAAGTAGCAAAACTTAAAACCCGAAGATCAGGTTTCTGGGCAGGGCCCAAGCATTTCCTTGCCAAGGACATTTGGCTTAACCGCCCTCCATTAGGTCCTTTGTCACTTTGCTGAGGTCTTGCTTCCCTGCAGGCAGATTCCTGCCATTTTTTCTCAGCACGCCCATAAAACTCGAAATCGCTCTCTGCAAATAGCCAGAAATCATATGCATTCAGAGGCAGGCTAAGAAAGCGGGACCTGCCGGCTCCGCCACCTTGCCCTTGTGAAAGACCCGAGCAGGTGTTTACATCAAGCCGTTCCAGAAAATAAAAAAAAAAACCTGGTATGAAAAAAAAAAAAAAGTTAAAAAGGAAGTATTTGTTTATGAACTCATTCTGCTCTGTCTGCCTAAAGAAAACTCAAACGCTTCTTGAGGCAGACTCTGCGAGCGCTGAGCAAATTACAAAGGAAGCAAGGACACCGTTTCTTGCTCTCACTGGACTTCCCTCTAGAGGGACTCAAAGACGTACACGTGCCAACAGATGGAAAGTTTTGTGACAAAAACCCATGGGAGAGTCAGCCCCGCTGTGAGAATCGCCCCTGCAGGAGGACCCCGCACGACGGTGACAGTCCCCAGGCCACCTCCAACCCCCGGACCCAGCCAGCGCATGGGGCCCTGCGGCGGCCCCCCTGCGATCTCGTCGTCAGGGCTGGTAACAGTCCAACGTTGCAGGCACCATGTTGCACGTGGCTTCCATCTCCTCCTCTTCACTGCTCCGGACGGAGTCACTTTCCTACCTCTGCCCCCACAGAAAGCTGGTGAGGCTCCCGGACGTCACCCCACACGCAGTAGGGCAGCGAGACAGGGCAGAGCCGCGAGGGTTCTCAGGACGGTCCACCCCTTTCTCTCGCCTGCTCTGTGGGTAAGGACGTCAACAGGGAAGGAGGGCAAAGGATTCCAGATGAAGGGAGTACGTATGAATCTCCAGGGCTCACAGAGGAGTCTTCATCATTCCGTTTCTTTGTGGAATGTTGCCCTGCCCGTTTCACTGATAGAACAGAGGTCTTGAGGGGCGCACACGTGGCTCGTGGGTTGAGCGTCTGACTCTTGGTTTCAGCCCAGGTCAGATCTCAGAGTGATGCGACCGAGCTCCCCGTCCCACCTCCGTGCGCAGCATGGACTCTGCTTGAGATTCTCTCCCTTCCTCTCCCTCTGCCCTCCCTTCTCTCTCTCTCTTCCTCAAAAAGCGAAACAAACTACCCAAACCAAACCAAAACAAACAACAAAAAAAGAAGAACACAAGAGTCCCGAGGCCGTGGGCTCTCTCCTGCTGGGAGAGATTATTCGCTGCTATCCATGATCCCAAAACGTGGAGGCTGCACATGATCAGGGCTTCCCTCTCGCCCACCTTACTGAGGCAGCACAGGCCCGAGGAAGGCTCTAGTCCTCACTGTCCCTGAAGAACCAAGTCTGATGGGCACTCATCCTTCCCCTCGAAACATCACGGCCTGACTGTGCGCAGCAAACAGACCCGCTCTTCTTGGCTTCAGTCTACAGACAACCCACGCCATTGCCATTCCCGCATGTTGGCCAGAAATGGTCTTCTGTCCCCACCCAGAGAGAGGGGAGGGGTCTGGAAGTGGGAAGAGGCAGAGGAGAGACCCCCACTAGCTCACGTCCTGTGGGCCAGGCGCCGCACGGGCTTTCAAACAGTAGCACGTTTCGTTCCCAAGTCGACCTCCAGAAGGCTCTTGGGGAATCCTCACATGTGTGTATGACAAGCGGGTAAAATTTCTTTCACATGACTGGAACAGAGAAAGGGACCAAAAAGTAAGGTCAATTTGAATTAATTAAAGGCCTAAATTATGCAACAGTATTAAACTGTTATTTAAACAGTTATTAAACAGGTTATTTAATGCCTGTTGCTTAAACAGGTATTAAAACAGCAACACAGCAGCATAGGAACTTTGGATAAGTGTCTGTAATTGTCCCACTAGCTGGACAAGAATGAGTGCGTTGAGCCTGATGTGCCCTGATTTGTATACGTGACCCATAGAGGGATAGCCAACTCCTGCGGACCACTGCTCCTTGACTAGGGACTCTAAGCCAGGAGAAAATGAATTATTATGCTTTACTACATCAAACTGTTTTGCATTTAGTTGTTTTCCCCCTGCTCTGATCTATGCTAAAAGTTGTCATCAGATCATTACAGCACACAGAGCCCAGCCATGCGGCTTTCCTGTCGTAGCGGTTGTGTGCTTTAGTTACAGACAACAGGAACAAACATTTGGCTTAAAGCAGGAGTTTCTTAGAAAGACAGGATGGGACGTCGCATGGAGCCTGTGGATATGGATGAAGAAAAGCTTGAGGAAGGAACTGGAACAGAGGCTCCGGTTCTCATTCCTTCTCTCTGCCCATCTCTGTCTCTCTTTGTCTTTGTCTTTCTCCCTCTGTCTTCCTCTTTCTCTTTCTCCCTCTGTCTCTCTTTCTCCAGACGTATTTTGCTGATCTGTGGTATAGGACTGGGCTACTTTCAGATTCCCAGCTGGTTTGCCCCTTACAGTTCTAACCTTTTGGTGAGACCGACCAAAAGATCTTGGCTTCAGTTCTGAATCCCAGAGAGTGGGAATGTGATAGCTCAGCTTGGGTGAGGTCCATCCCAGACTGCCTCAGCGTGCCCAAGCCCGTGGGACTACTCCTTACACCTGCCCCTGGAATGGGGAAGGGCCATTCTCTGAGAAGGTGCTGTGAGATATTTATTATGGTTACAGAGGCCACGAATGTCCTAGGGGGAGCATACTGCATGGGCTGTTTGTAGCTATTATGCCAAAACCCATTGTCTAAACCAGCAGACACAATTAACAGGATTATTTTCCACTCTTTTCCTAGTGAGCTCCAATGACACATCTCCAGAAACGGACCATCACAATCGCCCTGACCTATGTGACTGTATGTCCTGTATTTAGCAAGTACAATGAGGATTTTAGGAAGTAGCATAAGAAGCCGTCCCTCGTGCAATGTCCCCTCAACGCTCTTTGTCATTCCCATGTGCATTCTGTTCTAGAATCATGATGCTTCCCTTTGCTAACCACCAAAATTCTACTTTTTTGGCAGGGCCAAAGTCGAAGGTCACTACCTCCCAGAAAATGTCCCTTTTAGGGATGTCTGGGTGGCTCAGTCGGTTAAGTGTCAGTCTTTAACTCAGGTCATGATCACAGGGTCTTGGGATCGAGCCCCACATCGGGCTCCCTGCTCAGTGGGGAGCCTGTTCTTCCTCTCCTTCTGCCGCTTGTGCCCTCTTGCTTTCTTACTGTCTCTCTCTCAAATAAATAAAATCTTAAAAAAAAAAAAAAATCCCATCTGCCTCTCTGTCTGTTCGCCTCTCTCCTTGGTTCCACCCTCCCCACACACCCACTCAAACTTATGTTTCAAGAATTTGATCAGCACCATGTAATGGAAACACCCAACACAATTAGCAATTAGAGGCTACTTCCTTTCTCAAGGGGGACGAGTGGCCTTTGGAATCCTAAGGGCGGCCTCTCACTGTTTGATTTTAGGAACACGTGTTAGCCTACGCATGCCTGGGATACTCATCTGTAAATCATGGAAAAATACCTCTGTCCCTTTTTGGGTGAAATAACAGGAAGCGCCATGCGGGCATGTCTGTGCGGAGTGGTCAGTGGGTGTTAGATCACGTGCTTCCCACCTGAGACGCTGTCCCTCCTCGTAGTTCTGTCTGTAAACCATATTTCAGCCTTGGAACTGAGGGATTTAAGTCTCTGGGGTTCCGTGGTTCGCTTTCTGGAAGACAGACTGAATGGAGACAGTGCCGTAGCTGTATCTGCAGACAGGGCACCGTCAGCCACCATCCAAAACAAAAGCAAATTAAATCTTTTACTTAAAAACTGAAATTCAGGGGCACCTGGGTGGCTCAGTGGGTGAAGCCTCTGCCTTCAGCTCAGGTCATGATCTCAGGGTTCTGGGATCGAGCCCTGCATCGGGCTCCCTGCTCAGCAGGGCGTCTGCGCTCTCTACCTCCGCTTCTCCCTCTGCTCGTGCTCACTCTCCCTCAAATAAATAAAATCTTCAAAACAAAACACTGTGACTGTATAATTGAAATGAATAGTCATAACTGGCTTTTAACAAACGTCCAGAGTGGATATTTTGCTCAGAACCATTCATCCAGGACCTCCTATTTCAGTGGAGGAGAAGCAAGACAGGAAGTGCTTAAATAGACACAGAATTCTTCCAGAGTCTTATCAGACGGACGGATTCCTAGGAATGAAAGGAGGGTTATGTCTTGGAACTTAGTGCTAGGGCATCAACTGCCAGGACTCGTAAGTCAAAGGAAATCAACCCAAAACTCCTAATGTCTTTGCTGTTCGTTCTTCAGGGATGAAAAGAAGGTGGAGGCAGATGAGAAGCACTTGGGGAGATGAGATAGTCCTTTGATCCGGCTTTCTGCAGAGCTTCTAGAGGATAATCACAGACAGAAGGAAAACAGCTTCTCCCGGGGGTGCCTTCTAGCCCCAGTTGGGTTCTTAGGATTCTAGACTCCTAGCCCAGCCTCCTGAATTAGAACCTGCTTTCTTGTAGGACTGGCATGTGTTTCAAAATACAAAATACACCGTTTCCCTTGGGCAACATTGGCATTCCTCTCTCCCTGACTCTGAATGCTTCACTCATGCAGATCAGAGAGTTCATAAAAATGCAGCATGGATGGGTCCCTTTAAACTATATGATTATCTGCTAATATATGATATTAGCTTGTAGGATTTTATGGAGATTAGCACGTGTAATTATATTTGATGGTATATGATAATTACCTGTTTGGTTGCATTTTAAAGTATGATGACTTGAGACCGTTCATCACTTCATATATGATTTGAAGACTGATACAAAATTGCAACTCATTTTAATTGTTTTTAAGGTAATCAAACTGACATCTTTGAAGCCTAAAGGAGACTGATTAATTTTATGGGGACTGTGTTAATAATGCAGTGATTGGAATGCTAATTGAAAGTACTTGTTAGAAAACGGGGCGTTCTGATCAATATTTTCCAAATGGGCTAATTAAGTGCGCATGTAATGTTTCCACATTTCAGGTTAAACATAAAAAAATTCATCTTGGGTCTCTGGAAGGCCAGGGTACAGACACTTTCACAGGAAAGACTTTGTAGTTCGGGTGGGGGGCTTCCCAGAGCTGGTCTTAGAAGCGTCTGCTTCTCTGCTCCCGTTGCCAGCTCAGTAGGAAAGTATCCACAACTGTCCTTCCACTTCCTGTGCTTTTCCTTGAATTCCTTCTGGCCTTTCAGAAGCTGGTTTTGTCTTTCTCCCTAAACAGAGTAACTGGCTTGATTATAGACCTAGGATTCCTGATGTCATGGGACAAGAAGCTCTATTTTCCCCTCGATCCTTGGATAGTTAGTCGATATTTAAATTTTAATTATTTTGGGTCCTTTTTTTTTTAAAGATTTTATTTACTTATTTGACAGAGAGAGATCACAAGTAGGCAGAGAGGCAGGCAGAGAGAGAGGAGGAAGCAGGCTCCCTGCTGAGCAGAGAGCCCGATGCGGGGCTCGATCCCAGGACCCTGGGATCATGACCTGAGCCGAAGGCAGGGGCTTAACCCACTGAGCCACCCAGGCACCCCTGGGCCTTTTTTTTTTTTTTTTTAACATTCCTTACTCCTGTGCTTTTGCTGCCTCCCCCAGATGACTCACCAGTGTGAGTCCTCAGTGATGACCCATGGGTGGCATACAGCTTAGCCTAAAGTGCCTTGAGGCATACAAACACCCTTCAAGTTTTGACTCACATTGACCATGTACATTGGACAAGACCGACCTCAGTCATCTAGGGTACACAGACTCCTACATCCCGTCCGTCCCAGTGCCCATCACTTCCGCTTTCCTATCTAACAGACAGCAGTAAGCACGTAGAGTCAAGAGACCCCCAGGGGACCCACACTGTGTGCAGGAGGAAGTGGGCGGGGGGCTCATGAAGGTTGAGCCTTTCTACACTCCCACTCAGGAGAAACAGCTGCTTGGACACACACTGGCAAGTGGAGGGTAGAGTCAGCAGGGAGTGGAGGAGGGACACAGACCGGGCGTGCAGACACTCTCCCTATGTCCTTAATTAATTAACTTATTTTTTATTTATTTGTTAGAAGAGAGAGAGAGCACAGCAAGGGGAGCAGCAAGCAGAGGGAGAAGCAGGCTCTCTGCTGAGCAAGGAGGCAGATGCGGGACTAGATCCCAGGACCCTGGGATCATGACCTGAGCCAAATGTAGTTGCTTAATGACTGAGCCACCCAGGCATCCCAGCTCTTCCTGTATCCTATACATGGCTTTGTATATGTTTCATACCCACCGAGGGCAAAGCTCTAAAAAGAGATGTTTGATTATTTTCATAATGTTAGCTAGTACCATTTATGGTTGGTCAATAACACCACTATTTCAGCGTCTTTACAAAAACTTTATTCTTTAAAAAAAATCGTAAGTTGGGACACAAATGAATCATATTGCATTTGTGCATACACTGCTTTCCTAAAATGAAGTGAAATATAATCGTGTAAAGACAGTTCTTTTGAAAAAAGTTAATGCTCAGTGTCTAATTATTAATGCAATTAATCTTTCCTGCTGCAATTTTAGGATACTAATAAAATTATTGAATTTAAGACTAGCTTCAGCCGACTTAGTGTTTAATTAGGAAGGCCTGTAGATTTTATGTATATAATTGAAGTTCCAAGTTGAGGACTAATTTTCTAGCTAACCCTTCTGAGAATTGAGAGAGTTGATTATTAATACTCACTGACCAAATTCACAAAACTAGAATCTGGGTGGTAATCCCCAAAAGGCAGGTGCCTATCAAAGACACATGAGATCTTACCATTCTGTGCAGAGCTCTCAAGAAAATATGCAATTTCCTCATGAAATGAAATGAAAAAGATGCCATTGCAAGTCAAAGACAGCATCATTCAACACTAGAAATGTGTTCAACAGATACACTGTACACCCTTTATCGATGTTGCAAACCCCAGATGCTGCAAAGCGTCCACAAAGGAAAGGGGCTGTGACCGCTGCCCTCAGGCAGGTTGCAGTCTGCTTTGAAAGTCAGGGAGTCAATGGTCTTGCTCCTCGACAGGGTTTCAGAGCTGCCCTACGCACAAGCACATCTGTGGGGTTGAATGGAATAAAACTCAGAACGGCAACAGGGGAGCAGAGCCCACGGTAGTGATTCATAAAAAGTCTTTGAAGAAAGCAAGATGATGTCAAGTGCATTGACCTGAGTGTTCACATGAACTTTGGAGAGTGACTGTGCTGTTGAGTCGCTACAATTTCATTGGCTGATTGATTGATTTTCATTGTGATAAGTGTGCTCTTTAATGCCCATCCCCTATTTCTTCATTCCCTAACCTACCTGCCCTCTGGTGACCACCAGTGTGTTCCCTGTAGTGAAGACCTGTTTCTTAGTTTGCCTCTCTCCTTTTTCCTCCTTAACGTATTTGTTTTTCTTTTTTTTTCTTAAATTTCACATATGAGTGAGTTCTTATGGCATTTATCTTTCTCCGACTGACTTTTTGCACTTAGCAATATATTCCCTAGCTCTATGCATGTTGTTGCGAATGGCAAGAATTCCTTCTATGGCTCAGAGATATTCTGTTGTGTATATACCACCTTTTCTTTATCCATTCACCCTTTGATGGACACTTGGGCTGTTTCCATAGTTTGGTTATTGTAAATAATGCTACAATATACATAGGGGTACAAGTATCCCTTAGAATTAGTGCTTTAATATTACTTGGGTAAATACCCAATAGTGTAATTCTGATGCAGGTTTATAAGGAAACCCATAGGTGCTTACTCCAGCATTTATTTGTGGGTGAAGAGCTAGAATTCTGATGCTGGTGCATAAGGAATCACATGTGGGTACTCATTCCAGCATTTCCTTGTAGAAGAGCATCATTTCTAAGACAGCAGATAAACGTGGTGACAAAGTACCTTGCAGCATTATATAAACAGGAGGTAAGAGATGGTACGTACATACACACGTTACATGGTTGAGTCTTAAAAATACAGCACTTAGTGAAGGAAAAAGAGTAAGAAACAGAATGAGATGTAAAACATGGTCCCATTCACTTATTAGTACATTTTCATAAATCAAAGATACACATTATGCAAAGCCTATACAAGCAAAATTACGTGCATCCATAACAGTAACGTTCATAATAACAATAGAGCTGGAAATAACCCAAATGCCCATCACCACAAAATGGATAAAGGTATTTTGGCAAAATTATTTAGTGGGGTAGTATTCATCAGTGAAAAGAAATGAACTGTAGAGACACACACAATGTAGACGAATCTTACAGACATTAATTCTATTTGTAAAAGTTTCAAAATATGCAGAACTAAAGAATATATAATTTGGGATACAAAAAAGCGTTCAACCCCAAAGATAGGCAAAAAAGTGATGGGTTGGCATTCAGGAGAAATGTTGGGGTGGGGGATCTAGGTTAGAGGGTTCCAAAAGTTCAAAGGGGACATGTCTCCCTGGGTGCACATACTGTGTGTTCTTAAACTAAAACTTGGGTTCACAGGTATTTCTTGCACCGTTATTCTTCATTTCTTAACATCTATTTGTAAGTATCTTTTGAAAGGTAATTATTAGCTTAAAAAGCAACACTTTTTAAAAAAAGTTAGTGATCAAGAGAATGTCCTGGACAGGATGTTGTTGAAGAAAGAACACGGGATATGAGGTCAGTCCAGGGTCAGCAGCCATGAAAGGTCATACGTTGTACAATTCCATTTATATGACATATCCAGGAGAGGCAAATCCAGAGGGACAGAAAAAACGGTTTGTGGTTGCCAGGGACTGAGGGGAGAGAGATGAGGAGTGCCTGCTCACTGGGTAATGGGGTTTTTTTGGAGTGAGGAGAATGTTCTGGAACTTGATAGAAGTGGTGTTTGCATGACACTGTGGGAGTACTAAATGCCACTTTAAAATGGTTAATTGTTTTGTTATGTGGTTTTCACCTCATTTTTTTTTAATGTTAAAAAAAGACAGAGGTTTTTAGTTTCAGCTTTATCACTTCTTAACCTAGTTACTCCTTTCTGAATATATTTTCTTATTTACTTAACAAGTACATGGCTGTTAGGCAATCGTTATAGGAATAGGTAACATCAGGCATGGTACGTGGTAGAGGTTTCATAAACAGTAGCTGTCTTTATCTTCACCATGACCATGGACGATGCTATGTGGCTGTTTGCTCTTTGTAATTTGAAAAGCCCTGGGCTGCTGTTGCTCTGACCCCTAAATGTGCAGTCTCTCCTAAGCTCCCTCAAACACTGACTGTCCACTGTGGGGACAGATGTCAGTTTCTCACACAGATGGGTTTAAGCAAACAGAATGACCTACATCTAATACATTGGTGTTTCAAGAATTAAGTAAAATAAATTATTTTTTCTCACCATAGGAGAATATGCTATGAAAAAAGAAGAAAGTAGTAAATAAATGGGAATGCAGTATAACAGAATTTCTACACCGTGATTATTAAAAATGTATAGTATTTTAGATCAAGGAACAAGCTCCTGTCTGACAAGTTATTGGTCCACTGCATAGGAACCAGGTAAGTAGAAATTAATGTCACAATAAAGGGTTCAAGCGCATTTTCATTCTTCACAAGCTAAAGCTCCTTAAGTTCTTGGAACCTGTGATATAACAGAAAAAAAGAAAGCATCCCTCTCTAAGAATTCTTTGTTAAGCAATTATTCAAAAGCTTTAAAACAAAGACCTTATTCCTGAGAAAGCTTGAAAAAGGCCACAAGTTGAAGATTGTATTTAATATGGTCTTTGGTTTTGTTTAGATGTTTTGTTGTTCATAATGACATGGACCTTCAGGCCTTATTTAGTGAACCAGATTGCAAGACCCTGACTGTAGGTTTGTTTTGCAGTTGTTTGTAGCAGTGAATAGAATTAAATAGATGCCACCACCCTGAAAATTAACTTTGCCCATGATTCATATTTGACATCTTTTAATATTCTAAGTTGTCCTTTAAAAAACAACAGTGGTTTCTGGTCCAAATGTAAAGAGCTTGAAAATCGTCACTCCTGTTCCCACAATAGGAAAAAAACTGAGCAAACTAAAAAACCAACAACCTTCTTAGGTCCAACAGAGACTGAAGCCCCAGGGAAGGCTGCTGCCCCAAAAAGTGGAAAGGGAGGAGAATACTGAGAATCATAGCTCACTAGGGACATGTCCAGGAGCAGAAGCCCACTTACTAGAACAATATTGATTCTGCTCAGTTCCTAATTTTGGAAAACTCTCTGTGATTATTACTTCACATGTACAAATAGGATTTATCCCAGGCAAGCAGAGCGGGTTCAACATTCAAAAATCAATTAATGTAATTAACCACATCAGCAGGCTAAAGAAGAAACATTATACAATCATACCTGGGAAAAGTTGATAAAATCCAACACCCATGCATGATAAAACATCTCAGCAAAGTAGGGGCAGAGGGGGACTTCCTCAGCTTGATATAGGACATCTACAAAAACCTACACCTGTCATCATAATTAATGGTGAGAACTAGTTGCCTTCTTTCTAAGATCAGCCACAAGGTAAGGATGTCTGTTCTTAATACTGCTTTTCAACATTGTGCTGGAAGTCCTAGTTAATCCAGTAAGACAAAAAATTTAAAAAAAAAAAAGGTATAAGTATTGGAAAAGAAAAAAAAATCAATCTGTCTTTGTTTACAGGTGGCATGCTGGTGTCTGCAAAAAAAAAAAAAAATCACAAAGAATCAAAAGGAACACTCCTGGAACTAATTATAATAAGTGATTACAGCAAGTTGCAAAATACAAGGGTAATATACAAAAGCAATACCTTTCGATATCCCAACCATGAACAACTAGAATTTGAAATTAAAAACACACCATTTATATTGGCAACTAAAAAGTGATACTTAGGTATAAACCTACACAAATGGGTATAAGAATAACATGAAGAAAACTGTAAGTTTCTGATAAATGAAGTCAAAGAACTGAGTAAATTAAATATTCCACATTCGTGGACAAGAAGTCTCAATATAGATGTCTGTTTCTTCCAGATTGATCTATAGATTTAATACAATCCCTAAATTCCACCAAAATATTTTGTTAATATCACCAAATTGATTGTAAAGTTTATATGGAATGGCCAGAGACCCAAACTAGTCAACACAATACTGATGAAGAACAAATCTGGAGGACTTAACACTCTTAGCTTCAAGACCTACCATAAAGCTACATTGATTAAGACAGTGTGATTTGGGGCACCTGGGTGGCTCAGTGGGTTAAGGCCTCTGCCGTCAGCTCAGGTCATGATCTCAGGGTCCTGGGGTCATGATCTCAGGGTCCTGGGATCGAGCCCCACGTTGGGCTCTCTGCTCAGCGGGGAGCCTGCTTCCTCCTCTCTCTCTCTCTCTGCCTGCATCTCTGCCTACTTGTGATCTCTGTCTGTCAAATAAATAAATAAAGTCTTAAAAAAAAAAAAGACGATGTGATTTTGGTGAAAGAATAGGCAAATCAAGGGTACTTAAAAGAAAGTCCAGAAATAAACCTGATCTTTGACAAAGGAGCTAAGGCAATTCAATGGAGAATGGTTAGTCTTTTCAATAAATGGTGTTGGAACAACTGGACATCCATATGTAAAAAGGAAAAAAATAAAATAAAAAGAATCCACACCCAAACCTTATGCCTTTCACAGACATCAACCCAAAATGGATCATAGACCTAAATGTAAAACACAATTGTATAAAATTTCTGGAGGATTACATAGGAGTAAAATCTAGGTGACTCTGGATATCACATATCCTCTGTGAAAGACACTGTCAAGAGAGTGAAAAGAAAAGACACAGACTGGGAGAAAATATTTCCAAAATGTATTTTTGGTAAAACATACTATGCAAAATATTCAAGAACTCTAAAAAGAACAAAAAGAAAGCAGACAATGCAACTTAAAAATGGGTGAAAGATATGAACAGACATCTTGCTAAAGAAGATATACAAATGACAAATAAACACATAATGCATGCTTCATATTATATGTTATTAAGGAAATGGGTATTAAAACAATGAAGTACCACAATCCACCGATCAGAATGGTGAAATCCAGACCACTGACGCCACCAAATGCTGAGAAGGATATGGAGCAACAGGAACTCTCTTTCAGATGAGATCAGGCATATTCAGAGTGGTATTGCCGTTGACAGAAACTCTCTTTCATTGCTGATAGAAATGGATAATGGTATGGCCAGTGTTTCAGGAGGAGGGATGAAGAGGTGGAGTGCAGAAGATGTTTAGGGCCATGAAACTACTCTGTATGACGCATTTGCAACAACCCAGTGGCCTGTACAACACAAAGAGTGAACCCTAATGCATGTGAACTATGGATTTTATTTCATAACAATGTATCAGTATTAGCTCATCAATTATTACCAATGAACCACACTGATACATAATGTTAATAATAGTGAAAATAGTGTGCCTGTTGGAGTGGGGAGTGGTTGTCTATTGGAATATTGTGTACTTTCTTTGCAATTTTTCTGTAAGCCTAATAATGCTCTTAAAAGTTAAGTGCATTAAAAGAAACAAGATCACCAGTTGTTTTATTTTTAATCATATTTCCCCCACAATGTATCATTTATTATTCACTATGGGCTTTGAAGAATATAATTATTTAACCCATCTTAAGCAAAATTGAAACCTCGATTAAAGGATTTCTATTGAGAAATAGGATTTCTATTGAGAGACCAGTGGAGGCCACTTGAGACTTTTTTAAATCCCCATAGACATGACATCCCTTTTTTTGACTAGTTTAGTCAAAGAATAATTTCTGAGTAGTATGCTCAGTATGGCAGTACATACTTTGAAACTTTGAGAAGTGTGGATAGCAGTTCTTATGTTCAATCGTAGAGTGGTGACATGTCAAACATTAAAAAAAAAAAAAAAAAAAAAAGGTGTATGAGATGTCACAAGCCAGCCTAGCATCAGGTGCAAATTAAGTGCTATGAGAAAAGACAGGGGTGCTTGGAAGGGTCCAAAGTCACTATATCTGAGAGGTGTCCTGGCTCTTACCACGCTCTTAGAAAATTGAATTGCTCTCTCTTCTGTGAGCACATGAAACGTGACTTAGCCTGACATTGTTAAATATTACACATAATGATTTTTAAGTGATGCTGTTGAAGTAATGTGTTTTAAGACACCTCAGTGAAAACTTAAATCACTAAGTTAGGATAATAGCACCAGTTCAACGTGCTCTGAAAATTATAATTTTGGGGGACTAGGGAAGGGAAGGGTGGAAATTTGTCTAGACTCTTAGAAAAACAACAACAACAACAACAAAAACACAAACTATTGACATATAATGTTCTCCCTTTGGTTTTCTCCATGGGTCATGATCTAGTGAGAGTTTATACCAAAGAAAAAGTTCTAGACGAGTCCCCCTACTGCATGAGATCACAATTCTGCCCACACGGGAGACTTCCACTTTCTAATCTGTGAAATGGGTGGTTAAAACACGACCCAGAAGATTGTTATTATGGCCAAATGAAATGAAAGCCATCTAGCATGCAGACAGGTTTTAGGTCTTCT
The DNA here is from genome assembly GCF_020171115.1 of Neogale vison. Taxonomy (NCBI): domain Eukaryota; kingdom Metazoa; phylum Chordata; class Mammalia; order Carnivora; family Mustelidae; genus Neogale; species Neogale vison. Next base: position 144,544,138 of record NC_058102.1, read on the forward strand.
TGTGTCCTTATTAAGTCATTGAACAGAAATAAAGAGACCAAAATAACTGGACATCAGAAACACTGGAGTCTTAACCATGGCCCAGCTACTTCTTAACTCTATAATTCTGCTTCAATTCTTTAATTTCTCCAAACCTCAGTCTTCTCATTCCCCAAAAAGGATAAGTATGTATTTTTGGAATTTTATGTAAATGAAATGAGGTCACTTAGATGCAGCTTTGAGTTTAGCGCTCAAAAATAAGTGTTAAGTAAATAATAGGTGCCTGTTCTGACTGACTTATATCCCCCACATTCATAGGTTAAAGCACTGACTCCCAAAGGGACTATATTTGGAGATGGGGCTTAAAGGAAGTCATCAAGGTGAAGGAGGCCATGATGAGTGAGGCTTTACCTCAATAGGACAGCAAGAGACACAAGAGACCTCTCTCTCCCCTTCCCTCTCTCAAACTGCATGACATGATGAAAAGACATGTGTGTACACAGTGAGAAGGTGTCCATTCACAAGCCACGGGGAGAAGCCTCAGGAGAAACAACCCTGAAAGGACTTTGAGCTCAGACTTCCAGACTCCAAAACCAAGAAAATAGGTTTCTGCTTTTTAAGCCTCCTAGTCTTTGGCACCTTGTAATGGCAGACCTAACAAACCAGTAAAATGCCAACATTTAAATAGGGATTTCTTTGCTCCTACCCTTCCCATTGATCTTAAACCACCCTCCATGAGATTGGTTCTGTATTCCCACATCTCCAGAGAAACTTGACATCCACGAGCTTAAGTGGAATGGGGTGGGGTGGGGGGGTCTCCCATCTAGTTCAGATCCCCAGGCTTGACTTAGTTCTGATCATGTATTAAAAAAAACAAAAAACAAAACAAAAAACCCACAAACATGCACTCTGTCCAGGTAAGAGGAAGTAGTGCGTAGCTTGAGTGTAGCCCGTTCTATTTTTGGCATGTGATGTGAGCTGTTCCACACGGACTTGCTCCTCCTTTCTGTATGTGTAGAGCATAGAGAAAGTTGCCTGGTGATGTGTGCCAAGTGACCTTGATACACATCTTTGGGTGGAAGAACGGCTGACAGGTACTGCTGCCCTTCTTTGTGATCTGTATTAGTGATTCTGAGTGCGTGCCTTCTGGCATGAAAGTATGCGGGCTTGCAAACATGGACATCTACAAACAATGAAAGCATTGACATCAACACCCATGCTTTGCGGCATGCTGTGTGCGAAATAAAATACAGCAGATCCTCCCAACAGTTAGTTAGCAGAACACGTTCCCTTTTGCTCACTCCGCATTGGCAGGCTGCACGTCCAGATTCTGCCCACGGCGGGGCCTTTCCCCGTTCTTCGTCATCGCACATCCCGAGCACAGCTTCTCGGCTTCAGAACACGATCTCCGGGCTGCCAGGGGTGAATTCCTTACCATTTATCTCTACTACTTTGTGTCACTCCCAACCACATCAAAGTAGGCTGATGACCCTTGCAAGTGCTTTACAAATGAATCATTTCTTTACCCTCGATCGTCTCCGGCGCCTCATGAGCCCATGGCCTTCCCAGAAGATAAATTTTAAGCCACGGTCCAGACTTTCTTCATAGAATGTTTCCTCTGCCATATTTTATGAAAAGATTAATCTTTCTTTTCTCAGACAACAACCATGTAATCCGCCCCTCTTGGTCATCTGTGTCTTAGGAAAAGTCCTAGCAGCCATGGGCCAGGACCCAAGAAGCCCTATGATAATCCCAGACTAGCTGCTGTTGCTCAGTTCATCCTGCCTGCCCTCGTTGGGACGGTAGAAATGCAAACTAACTGCAATCCAGTGAAGTCTGAACAGACCGGCTGTGCTCAGAAAACACGCTCTTGCCGTGAAAAGAAATTTCCAGATAATAAAACATTAAAATAACACACCAGAAACAAATCTAGGTAGAAAACAAGCTTTTAAAATTTCCTTTTGCCCCAAAGAGATTCTCCTAAAATGCTTTTATTCCCCTCGTTAGGGTACCTCTCGGTTACCAGCCTGATGATCTACCCCGGAGGTCTGCATGGAACAGATATTTCTTTTCTGTCTTTCTCTCTCTCTCTCTCTCTCTCTCTCTCTCTTTTTTTTTTTTTTTTAAGATTTATGTATTTATCCAAAAGACAGAGGGAAAGACATCACAAGAGGAAGAAGAGCAGGCTCCTGCTGAGCAGGGAACCCGATGGAGACTCGATCCCAGGCCCTAGATCATGATCTGAGCTGAAGGCAGATGCTTCACCGACTGAGCCACCCAGGCTCCCAGAACAGATGTTTCTGAGATGAAAGCAAAAATCACCACTTTCGCAACCAGCAATAAATGCTATTTCACTTTCTAAAAGCTCTGCAAGGAGCAGGCTTGCCAGGATGGACCTTTGGCAAGAAATGGGGCTCTTGGTAGGCCAGGGAATTCGTCCCTGTGGAGGTATGCGGGCAGACTCATGTCCCAGTCGACAGCTCAGGCCACACTCTCTCTTCCTCATGATGAGCCAGTTGGTGCTAAATGTGGGTCCCTTAGGGACTCCGTGTACCTTCACTCACAATGACTTTCCTACCTTTACTGAGTTCATTGAGACCTTTTTCTACAGTGTGACCATTGCGGTTGTCTACTTAAAGAGCCGTTCACACAGGGAGATGGGGGCGGCGGGCAGGGGGCTCTGCTCTGGAAGCTGGACCAGGATTCTCTACAGTCTTTCCAGGCACCATGACTCAGAGAGCAGGAAACAACATGGGTTTTCCCAAATAGGGTTAATTCTTTTGTTTGTTTGTTTGTTTGTTTGTTTTTTGTTGTTGTTGTTTTGAAAATATAACTAATAAAGCACTTAGTTTATCTACTGGCATGTCATCATCTTAAAGAGAGTGTCTCTGCACAGAGTATTTTGTGTGTTCTGTTTGCATTAATGACATCTTCAGGCTGAGCAGCATGAGGTGATGAGGCACCAACAAAGGAAACGGGCTCAGGAAGCAGGGAACCGTTTTCAGTTTTCCCGATTTTGTTGCCTTGCATTCGCAGGTGAGTCACAGCACTTCTCTGGTTTTCCGTTCACTCTTCTGCTACACGGAGACCTACAGAGGAAGCATGAAATACTGAAGTAATCGCACATGGAAAGGCTATTGGAGGGACTTGGCTGTCCACTGGCGAAGCTGGTGCTAGGACGAGGGGACCGGCGCTGTGCCCGCTGCATCCCTCAGAGGAAATCAGGTGAAAGAGATGCATTTGTATTCTGAAATACAAAACGTTACATTTTTAAGGAGAAAACTAAAATGCAAGTATAGGCACATGGGTTTCCTTTCAGTGTAACATCTTGCTGAGAAAGAAAATTTAACACAAGCAAAATCACCTAGTGCGCGTGAGCGATATTTGAACCAGATGATGGTGTGAGAGATATTTGAACCAGATGATGGAGGTGTTCTATCCTAAAACTGGTAAGGCGATCAGTTTCTGCATTGATGCTTTCAACAGTGAGGACACTCCCCCCCCCCACTGAAAAGAGCTGAGCTAATGAAAAAATATGAGGGATCGTGGCTTTGCACAGTTGCTCCAGAGCCAACCATGACAGTGCTGTTAAGCCCCCAGGAGAGAAGCCTCAGGGGCAACGGCCTCTCTGAGGAAAAGCGTGTCTCCATTGGTCCATGGCTGCTCTGTAACCAAGTAGGTGATGGGACTGAATCCTCCACACTGCGCCCTCAGCATTCATGAAGAAAGCTGGTTCCCATCAGGTCTCCAGCAGGGATGCTATACTCTTAGGGCATGTGGTTCCCTTGCCTTGGGGCCATGTCAGAACAATCTTAGAAGATGGGTGGCTACTCATTCAAAGCAGGTGTTTACCCACGTGGTCATCACAAATGGTCCCTCAAGTTAGAGTTGCACATGACATGCTCGTAAATGGCCTGTATTTAGTAGTATGTCAGCAAAGGCCGTCTCCATGCAACTAAACCCTGTCCACAAAGGACAGGAACCCAAATGGGATCATGATTCGAGCTGACAGGAAATTTTTCAGAAGAGGAATTTAATTTAGGAGACACATTTTTTTTTTTTTTGCTTTGTTTTCCTTAAATAATGTCATCTAATACTTTTTAACTATGTATAGAGGAAAAATACAAAGTGTAAACTGATGGGGATTTTTTAGTACCAAAATGGGAAGTTAAAAGATTCACTTAAAGTAGTGTTTTAGCATATTAGAAGTATAGGCAAACACCAAAAGGCCATTTCCTTTGAGGATAGAAAAGCAGTAATTCAAAATAGAGCCCATAAGGCATTCAGGGGAGACGATCTGGGGAGACACTGAAGGCAGGGTTCTGGGAAGATGCCGCCTCAGTGTGCCATGCTCTCTCTCCACCACCAGCTGGACTTGGGTTGGACCGTTCTCCTGTGTCTGCCATCCGCACCGGAGTCCTTTGTAGTCAAGCACGTAAAGCAGGGAGTCTTGAAAGTGTTAGGGCTAAAGAGATCCAGAGACCCCTGTGCAGGAGGTCAACACTCGCTCTGCCCAAGCTAGCTTAGGTGCCCTGGCTCCTACGGGTGAAGACATAGTCGAATGGGGCAGAACACTATACATTCCCGAATGTCACAGGAAGGCCGGTGACTAGGAACGAGACCTCATCCAGGCATTTCAGGAGGTGGCTGGGGTTCCGAGGCTTCTGGGCTCATGGAAAGACAAACCCTTTTGCCTCTCTCCAGTTTTAGAAGCGCCGACACGTGGGTGCTGCAAACGTCAGATCGGAGTCCCAGGAAACAAGCGAAGCAAAATATCACACGTCTGAGAGGTCTGCACCAGAGAAAGGAAGAATGGTGACAACAAAGGCCAAACCCTCTTAGTAAAATGGAGCCACAGATGATGGCATCAATGGAAAATTTCCAGGTGTTGCACTAAAAACATTCTCTGAAGCTAAAATCTAAAATATTTTCTAGATGAATTGAAAAAGAAGATGGTTATTGTTGAACACCAAATTAGAAACCTGGGAAGGCAAGTCTAAGAACTATCTCCCAGCACAGAGCAAAACTGTGGAGCTGGAAATCGTGGGCAGAAAAGTAAGCCCAAGAGAAAACTATGAGAAAAACAGCAATTCTGAAAGGAAAAAAAAAAAAAAAATAGTGGACTTGTGGAAAATTTCCCAGATATGCCTCAGATAAAAATGAGTTTTAAGAAATAAAGAAGCAAACAGAGAAATAAATGAAAAGACACGGAAACATCTTACTCCTGTAGATCAAAGGGACTCCTTTAAAGATACTGGAATAACATCTTGAGACAATATATGAGAAATGTCAGTCATCCTTCAGAACAAAAGGAGATGTGAACATGCAGTCATTTGGAAAACATATCAGCCTCTGCTCCCTCTGAAAGAACTCTAGGGGAAATCCTGACATCAGGGAGCAAATGCATGATAGCAGAGAGCTCTGGGTGGGCAATAAATACTTTGCAAATGGAAACAGAATTGCAAGTTAGAAGGACAGTCTGGGAGAAACTGAACTTTAAATTTAAAAACACAAAGAACTAAAAAAGGGGAACATTCCGTTTTTTCAAATGTACCAAACGATATAGGCCTGAGTAAATAAAGCAAAATCTAAACTGCTAATATTATAACTTTAGTGAGATATTTTAATATGCTTCTTTAAGATTTGGGCAGATCTGAAAGACAAAAGCATTCCATAAAATAAGTAAATAATTAAATAAATACATGTGTTTGAATTGTTAATATGCTGAATCTTACCTTCCTTGGAAAGATTATTTTTGTTCCCGTGTTAATGGGAACTATACAAAATCTACCACTTCCTTGGCTCAAAAGAGTTCTTAAGTACATTTTTAAAAATAAATCTTTATTGAGTTCATTCTGTGAACATGAACTTTTAATGTCAGAAATAATTAATAATAGAAAGGAACTAAAAGTTAGAATCCCTTGGGAATTAAGAAGCACATTCCCAGACAGAAAACTCTTGGATCAAAGAGAAAATCAAAAGGACAATTACAACCATAGGGAAAGTAATAAAGAAGAACATTCTTCCCAGTTAAACCTGTGGGACGGAGTGAAAGCAGTCCCCAGAAGAGGGAAAATAAAAACAAAAACCTGACACAAATTATCATCGCTATTTACAAAGAAAGTAAAAGAACAGAGGGGGTTTGTGTTCATCCTAAGAATATAGAAAATAATTTAAACAAAGAGCAAATAAAAATGGAAATTCAAAACAAAAGCTAAAATTAATGAAAAATGTAAAAAGGTAGCAGAAACTTTAAAATCCAAATCTAATTTAAGTCAACTCCTTTACATTAGTGCTTCACGGGCTCATTTAAAGGAGAAAAAGAGAAGGCAGAAATACACCAAATTAGGAGAGACAAGCAGGGAATAACCATCAATATAGAAGTGATTGAAGTAGTCATAAAAATAAATGTCTATGAAACTTTCTGACAAGACATTTGAAAATTTAGAGGAAATGGATGATTTCCCAGCAAAATATATATTGCCAAAATTTACCCAAGAAGAAAGGAAGGGGAAACTTAAATACATCACTTACCATAAGAGAGTTTAGAAAAAAATCACTTGAAGATCTACCATTGAAAAAGGCACCGAGAACAGATGGATTCCCAGCTGAGGTTTATGTAACATGAATTTTATATAACCTTAAAGAAAGAGGGCTTTTCAAAGTTAAATTATTCCAGGCCTTAGAAAAAAGATGAAAGGCCTCCCCAATTCACTTTACAAAGGCAATATAACTCTTTTAAAAACCCGATAAAGATAGAACAATAAAGTAAAACTGTAGATAGATCTGATTTATGAATAAAGATGAAAAATCGTTATAGTATTAGAAATTATATTGCAGTATAACTTTCCTTATTTATGGAACAAATTTTTTATGGAGCCCCTAACATGTTCCATGTCACCGAACAAAATAAATAGGTAATAAATACCTAATATGTTAGATGGTGACACATGAAATGGTCAAAAATTAAACAGAGTGAAGACAAGAGAGGTTTGTTGGCGGGGAGTGGGGGTGACCACTGGCTATTCAGGTGACCTCATTAGATTTGTCAGAGAAGGCAACTCTCAGGTTATTAGAAAAGACTAAAAACAGGTGAGAAAGCATCAGCAATGGGGGGCTGTGATGGGTGGGAGCTCCATTCCAGGTAGAGGGAAAAGCCAATGCAAAATCCTGAGGAGGGACCCAAAGACAGTGTACCTGAATAAAAATAAACCAAGAGCAAAGTGCAAACGATTTGATCAGAGAGGTAATGGGGCCCAGACCCTGGAGGGCATCACAGGCAAAAATGAGTGTGTCTTTGAAGCCACTGGAGGACTTTCAACATGGAGCTGGCATTGTGTGACCTCCCTTTCAGCAATGTCACTTTGGCTGCTGTACTGAGATTGGATTGAAGGGGAACAGGGTTGAAGTCAGGAAAGCAATTAGGAAGCTTGTGCAGTAATCCAGGCGAGAGTTGTAACAGTAAGGAGGAGAGATGATGTGAACTTTCATATATTTTTAAGTAGAATCAAAAATTATCTTGGTGGATTGAATTTGGGATGTGAGGGGGTAAAAATGAAGGGATAAGAGTACTTTGAAGATAGTGCCCGAGAAGCCTGCGGGAAGAAATAACCATAACGTGAGCTTAAAAGACTATGTGATCAAGCCTTGATGGGGGTGGGGAAATGTTTTGAGCCAAAGTTTGAAGATGTCAGCTTTAAGATACTTATTAGACCTCCAGATGGTACCAAATAGAAGGCTGGGTACATGAGGCCTGAGTTGGTAGGGAGACTTCCTGGTTGGAAATAAAGGTCTGGGGATCTTGAGCTATAGTTGTCACAAAAGCCGTGGCACTGGATGAGATTTCCAAGACAATTCAAGGTAGTCCGAGGAGGCATTCCAAAATTGAGAGCGGTTTCAGTAGAATGTGGGAGGTCAGAAACCTAACTGAATAGAGCTTGGTAGAGAGCAGGAGCACAGGACCGGGAGAAGAAATATAGACAAGACCGAGGAGTTTTACCATAAGGAAGGAAGAAAAGGAGACAATAATGGGGCAGAAAAATAGGATAAAGAGAGCTGCTTCTTCTTCTTCTTCTTCTTCTTCGTCTTAATGATTGAAGACGTAGGAGCATGTTTGTAAATTCATGGGAAGATTAATTCTTCAGAAGAAAGAAAGCATTCCTGGAGCAAGATCCCTGCACAGGTTGGAGGAAAGGCATCTTGGATAAGAGTGAGGGGACATCCCTTGTCAGAGGGTGTGTGTGTGGAGGGTGTGGCCTGTGTCCCTTTCATCTTCCAGGGGGTGAGGAAGGGGGAGAAAGGTAGAAGCTTACTGCGGAGGAGAGTGGAGGAACAATAGACAGGACTGTGAGTGGTAGACAGCTCTAAGAGGGTACCTCTGGTGTGTTTATTTTCCTCTGGAACATTCAGCTGGGTGGGCATGGACATGAGCAGACAGAGAGGTGAACCACCGTGTGGTCATGCAGAAACCATTATAAAATCAATATAAAGCGTTAAAAAGGTGTTTGTGAAACATACCTTTAAAACTTTAAGCTAAAAAAGGGGGTTCATATGAACCATTTAAGGAAAATATTAAGTATTTCTACAAAATAGCTGGAGTTGGTATTCTAAGTGGTACAGGCAAAATCTGTTTTAATTAAAATTAGATATTAGATATGTATCCCTACTCTTACCATTTTAACTTAATATTCAAGTATTTGGTCATTGTAATTAGATAAAGAGTTTAATAAGTGGTGCTAAGTTTCCAAAAGATAAAAATGTCTCTTTCTTTATGATATGATTTTATAACTAAAAAACCCCAAAGACTCTTTAAAAACTATTAGAATTAACAGAAGAATTTGGTAAGGCAAATATATAAAGGCCATTAGATTTTTATTCTAATTTTAATAATAAGAACATAAAGGAAAGTGAGAAAAGCTTGAGATAGGAAGTATAAATTAACAAAAAAGGAAACAGAACCAATATTAAGAAAAATAGAATATTTTGTTGATGTGTTATATAAACAAATGGAAAGACATACAATATTCTGAAATGAGAAGTTTTTGATATAAAAATGTTAATTTTTTATATGTAACATATAATGTTAATTACTATATCAAATTCTGTTTGAAGTCTATGGCCATAAAATTTATATGTGAGAATAAATGTCAAAAAAATAGCCAGGAATAATTTTGAATATGAAAAATAAGGAAGGACTGATTTGACTTACTAGTATCAGAAAAAAAAAAAAGGTAACAACTATAAAGCCATTAAAGTAAAATTAGCATGCCATTAGCATAGAGATATTCAAATAGATAAATGAAAAATATGAAAGGCTCATATAAAATAATGATAGTATTTCTATTTAGTGAGGAAAGGATGGACGTTTTAATAATTGGAGCTATGTATCAGGAGAAGGATCAAATGTGAACACTGTTTTGCTTCATATAAAAATAAATTCCACGGGGTGAAATACTTGAATGAAAACAGTAAGATAACAGTTTTGGAAGAAAACCTAAGTGAGATCCAGGTGGCCTTGGAAGCTCAGCTCTCCACTTTCATCAGTTCATTAAGCTACCTAAAGACTGAGCTCCCTTGGCTCCTCTGACAACAAGGGTTTGTTGGACCCATTCTTGGTATGCATGTAGCAACACAGGAGTCTGTATACAGTCTACCCAAACATAGCTCCAAAGGATGACAAAGGTGTGGTGCCACCTACTTCACCCATCAGGTACATACTCTAGAAGTAAACTACACTTCCTTTCTATGCTACCTCATTAGACTGTCTGCATCTCTGCACTTAGCACAATTCTAGATAATCAGGTATAATGTAGGGATTGAAGAATCTCATTAAACAAAGATTGGAATCTCAGAAGCTATAAAGAAAAAAGGTACATCTTCTATGTCATAAAAAAGACATACTTATATAATAAAATGTATCAGGAACAAAGTAAATAGAAAACCTATTACTTGGGGGACAACTGTTAATAATATAATAATCATGCAAAAATCTGACAAATTCATCTGAAGGAGAAAAACAATCCAATAAAAAAAAAAGGCAACAATGCGAAGAAGCAGTTCATAGAAGTGCAAATCTAAATAACCAGTGAATTTATGACAATATGTTCAAATTTATTAATAGACACCTGCTGATTACAGTGACAATGAACTATCATTCTGTACTTATTAGACAGGAAAACAGTAACACTGTTGCTCCCAGAGATACAGAAAATGGATACTGTGATACACTGGCAGTTGAAATGTAAATTGTTATAGCTTTTTGGAAAAGAAGCACAGTGCATGATAAGTTCACATTTATAGATTTATGTAAAACTGTGTGTGTGAAGAGAATTTTAAAAAAGAAAAGAAAAGGGCATCTACAACTTGATGAGTCATCAGAAGCTGAAGGGTCATGTTAATACAAGATTCCAGACCTGGCATAGAAATACCAGTTCCAAACTGACACTCTCTCTAACAGATGGCTACATTCGGGAAGACACCTTTAGGAACTAGGCAGCAAGAGAGAAATAACAGATGTTTTCAAGTGAGAAGGCCAAGTTAAAATACTATTTACCATGAATTCTGCTTCTGACTAGGATATAGAAAACTGGGGAAAAGTTACTTTTTCCTTAACAAAAACAACAATAAAAATATATAAAATCAACTTTTCTTGAACCCTTCAGAGCTGAGATTGTAAGACAAACAAGTAGTCTGAAATCTAAAGAAAGAGGAACCCGTTGTTTGAGGAAAGAGGGCACAGAACAGTGGCTGAGTGTGGGAGAAAGAGGGGTGGAGTGCCATACAGGTAGGTTAAAAGCAGCTGAAATTCCAACACATTGTTAAAGTTTGAATGTGGACCGGCGTGAGAGCCACAGACACAAGATGAGTTTGTATGTCCTTGTAGGTGCTTCTCCATAGCCCTCTACTGAGTACTTATGAGAAAGATGGTAGACAGGAGCAGAAAGGGCTCATTGATGGAGACAAACCACATAGCCTGAAGCTTCTCGGGGAGGAGGAGGAAGACTCTTCACCCTCAGGCATAAGAGCAGACCAGTTGAGGGCAGTGGAAAGATTTGAAAACAAAACAAAACAAAACAAAAAAGCAAAAGCAAAACCTTCTACCCATGAAAGAGGGGCAGGAAAAGACAAATCCCTTTACCAATACACTAGAGGTCTACCACAGCAAGAAGGACAAGAAATTCTTTCTTTAATAAGACCTACCAAAGATGCAAAGCAGCTCTTGGCTGCCACAAGATCAGGCAGGATCACTGAAGAATTCTACCTCTAAGACCTGAGGCACACTTGGGCCTGTCTAAGACTGAGTAAGGACCACAGAGAGCTCCCTTCCCTGTACTCTCCCCATTACCCGGTCAGCAAACAAACGTTAGGAAAGAAGCAGAGAAGTCTGTCACTGGACAAGAGCAAGAATGTGCAGAGGCCCACGCTCAGGCTCAGGCACATGGGGAGAGCTGGAAGCTATAGATGCGGCAAGAGCATGTACTTATCTCACCCTTAGCTCAAGGTAATTCTGCAGGAATCTGAAGCTGTGGTGAGGAAGGCAGCTGATGAGCAGGATAACTCAGCCTCCTGTCCTGAGACAGGATCTAGAAGATATATGCTATATCTCAGCATAAATAGTATCTACCTTAATCTTACTCTCCTATACATAGCATTCAGTTAAAAGGAATGAGCAAAACAACAAAAAAAAAGACACATGTCATTTTAAAGAGACAAAATGAACCATAGAACCAGACTCAGAGATGGTCCAGAGATTGTAACTATAAGATAGACATTTTTAAATAGCAGTGATCAATATATTGAAGGCTGTCAAGGAAAGAGTACAGGAAGAGATGGGGTAATTTCAGCAAAGAGATGGAAGTTATAAGAAAGAGGCAATTATAATGCTAAACAAAAATTCCATTATACCATAGGTGATGAATGCATTTAACATTCATGAATAGACTCAGTGCAGACAGGGAGTGAAATCAATGAACTTGAAGGGGAATAGAAACTAACCAAGTTGAAACACAAAGAGAGTAACAAGGGAGAATTCAATTGATAGAGTAATTGTTCCTCTCTGGGCAGGCTCATCTATGTGCCTCTCTGTGCCACAATTTCAGCAAAAGTCTCACTACACATCCGTATCCCTTTCCCTTCACTTTCCATTGATATCTGGTTATAACAGCCAAAGTACAAGACATGACCAGCATGAATAGGATCCAGCCTTCAAACAGAATGACCAGAAGATACTTTATATGTATCCTGTCTGCTCATGTCTGCCAAGGAACACAAGAAAACATACACTTCTCTGGCCCCCCACACAGAAAAGGGAGGGTCATTATGTGAACATGGCATGTTTTGTACCCATTGCTTCCATTCTTATCATATGTGGAGTCTACTCTCTGAAAGTCCTTCACCACTAATCACACTTGTCTAGTACTGACCTTAGATAATTTAAAGCTTATGTTCTGTTAGCTGTAACAGGGAAATTAAATATCTTTATAAGACAATATAAAGAACCTAAAGCAATGCTCAGAACAAAATAAGCACCTAATAAATGGATGTTTTTGTTATAGTTGAAGTTATTTGAATTATGCATTTATGATGTCAAAAAACTGAGGGTGGCTCAACATCGCATATTATACGCAAGTTATAAAATCTCTTTCCCTGGAGAACAGGATAAAAGTCCATCTGTCTGAAACGGTTCAGATGAACAGTTCTGCCTTCAGGAAGAGAGAAAAAGTCATCTCTGAATGGCTCTTGGCCCTTTGGTTCTTGAGTTTTTCCCACTAAGCATATATGACCTTCTAAAAGCTTTGCTTTATTCACTCCTGCAAATTTACAACCGTAAGTTGGGAAAGTGCATACCGGTCCACTTAATTACAAGAATTGTACTATCCTATTAAGCTTCTCTTAGGACAGAATAAATAAAATATTTTAATAACCTCAGCAATTAAAAAAAAATAATTAGCTAGCTAGACCTGCAATATAAGACATATTGTTAGAGTTCTGATCTGATTCTCTTTTATTGTCTTTTTTGTACATTATTAAGTAGATGACATTGCATTGGAAAGGACTCAGGGCAAATGGCAATGTGTTAATGGTTAGACATATCTGAACTAGTCATGTAAATATGAGTGTAATAATTAATTCCAACTGCAGAATAGCAGATTAATCACTTGTGCAAACTTAAACTTGCACATAATTTGTCAATGTTTATGTCAGGAAAGCTCTTGAGTAGCTTTAATCCACACACCTGCATTAAAATTATTTAATGGTATTTCAAATGATATTAATCAAATATGATTAATAGAGAAGAGAATAGAATTTTGGCTCATATAGCACTTTTCATAGTTGAGATAGCTCCAAGTGCTTAGCAAATAAATGACGAAGGTGTGCAGGGACTGGTAAATATGATAAGGTCACAGGTACATTGTAACTCATAGCCAGTCTCAGATAATGGAATCTGTTTCACCACGGCACTACAGTCTTTCACTCTCCACATTTGTAACAACCATGGAAAGAGGAAAGGGGAGCCTTTCAAAATCTCATCAAGAAATGGAACTATTGGTGCACCTGGCTAGCTCAGTTAGTAGAACCTGTGACTCTTGATCTCAGGGTTGTGAGTTCAAGCCTCACATTGGGTGTAGAGTTTACTTAAAGAGAGAGAGAGGGAGAGACTAAGAAAAACCAATGGAGCAATAACAATTCGACAATGCAGAAATATTCAGACCATTTCCTCTGATCAGCTCTGGAACCAGCCCTCCACACTGACAGAAAATATGGGAGATACTCTTCTTTATCTATGGAGGTCCCCAAGTTCTGTTCTTCTTTCTTTTGCATGTCATCCAGCTCAGCTGGTAGCTCATGGCATTGTCACTTCTTTGTTTAGAAAAGAACTCTGGAATTTTAATTACCATTGTATGTAAAAAAATGATTTTAGTGCATTTTCAGTATATCATAAATTGTTCACTCACTACTCTTTAGATGCACTGGCTGCTTCACCCTTGAACTTGTCATGAAGAGCGTCACTGTAAGAATTCTTGTATCTGTCTTTTGGCAAATGTCTATACTCAGTATGGTGGAGATGTTCCCAGGAGCTGGACTGCTTGTGACACTGAATGCCTGTCTTCCTTTACAATGGAATAGAGTGTCACACACATGGACATTTCCAAGATGCTCCTACCTTTCCCACTGCCTGCTGGTGCCAACCAATCTGTTCTTAGCAATTCTGGTTGCTAGGTGTATTGTGGGATCTCATTTAATTTTCAGTTGCATTTTCATGTGACTAATGAGGTGGGCACTTTTTCATATGTTCATAGGCTGTCTATCTAGTCTCTTTTGTGAAGTGGTTGTTCAGTTCTCTAGGGTATATTTCTATGGGATTATTGATCTTTTTATTGATTTGTAGAACTTCTTTATATATTCAGGATATAAGTCTGTGTGCCATATGGATTGCAGATTCCTCCTCTCTGTGGCTTCCTCTTTCACTGTGTTAACGGTATCTTTTGATGGGGGTTCTCAATTACAGTAAAGGCCAGTTTTATAAAATTTTCCTTTATTCTCAGTGCTTTTGATCTTCTTTTTAAGAATGCTTTATTCACCCCCAAGGTCATGAAAATAACCCTGTATTTTAAAAGAGATTTTATTGTTTTCCTTTCACATTTATATCTGTAACCCATTTGGAATTAATTTTTATAAGTGATAGAAAATAGAGCCATTTCATTTCAGGGAAATAGTATTAAATACGCCACTGTCACTGTTCCCGGAGGCCAGAGCACTCATCTTCTCTGGCTTCTTTGCTTGTTTATACTTTTTCTTCGAAGCTCTTAAAGTGCTGGTGCCCGAAGGTGTGGGCCTTCTTCCTCTGTTCTTTCCACCCACACTCACCACCTTCAAGACTTCACCCAGTGTCACACTTTAAAGAACATCCACACACCAGTGACTCAAATTTTATCTCTAGCGCAGACCTCTTCCTGGAGCTTGACTCCATACTCAACTCCCCAGGTGCCTTTCCCACCTGGATTGCTAGCAGCCACCTGCCTTAACGGATCCCAGACTCAACTGCTGATCTACCTGCTCCTTCTGTAGGAGCTGTGCAGCTGACCCTGACCCAAAACTCCTTCTAGACTTCCCACAGTAGCAGAACGACTTTGGCATTTGTCTCACCTCCTTTTTCTCACTTTTACACTATCCAAATGGTTGGAAACTCTGTTGTCTTGCTCTTTAAGATGTATTCAGCATCAGACTCCTCCTCATGCTCTGAAGGTCTTTGCTTTGTCCATTGCCTTCCCTGAGTCATGTGATGTGGTCTCCCAGGTTTCCGCCCTTGCTCCCCATCCCTCTGTACCGTAGCCAGATGGCCCCCACATGAGGTCAGATTGTGGGATCCCCAGCCTTTCAAAGGCTTGTTCTTCACTCTGACTAAGATGGTTTCTAACTGTGGCCTACAAGCTACTGGATGGTAGACTCCCTTCACCACTCTGGCTTCTCCTCAGACTTTCCCTACTTCCCCTGCTCCCACCCCACACTGTTTCTGGAGATTCACTGTTCTCCTCTTGGATGTGCTTCTATTCTGGTGCCAACACCTGTTCCCTCTGCCCAAACTGCTCCTTCTCCAGATGCAAGTATCACCCTTCCACGTCTTTCAAGATTTTGCAAAAACTTATCTCTTTGATCACAGGGTTTGGCATGAACAGTTTACTTAGAATTGCAACGCGGGGGCGCCTGGGTGGTTCAGTTGGTTAAGCATCTGCCTTTGGCTCAGGCCATGATCTCAGGATCCTCAGATTGAGGCTCACATCAGGCTCCCTGCTCAGCTGGGACCCTGCTTCTCCCTCTCCCTCTGTCTGCCTCCCTGTCTACTTGTTCTCTCTCTGTCAAATAAATAGACAGAAATCTTTTTTTTTTTAATTTTTAATTTTTTATAAACATATATTTTTATCCCCAGGGGTACAGGTCTGTGAATTGCCAGGTTTACACACTTCACAGCACTCACCAAAGCACATACCCTCCCCAATGTCCATAACCCCACCCCCCTTCTCCCAACCCCCCTCCCCCCAGCAACCCCTAGTTTGTTTTGTGAGATTAAGAGTCACTTATGGTTTGTCTCCCTCCCAGTCCCATCCTGCCCCATTTATTCTTCTCCTACCCACTTAAACCCCCATGTTGCATCACCACTTCCTCATATCAGGGAGATCATATGATAGTTGTCTTTCTCTGCTTGACTTATTTCGCTAAGCATGATACGCTCTAGTTCCATCCATGTTGACGCAAATGGCAAGATTTCATTTCTTTTGATGGCTGCATAGTATTCCATTGTGTATATATACACCACATCTTCTTTATCCGTTCATCTGTTGATGGACATCTAGGTTCTTTCCATAGTTTGGCTATTGTGGACATTGCTGCTATAAATATTCGGGTGCACGTGCCCCTTTGGATCACTACGTTTGTATCTTTAGGATAAATACCCAGTAGTGCAATAAATATTGTGAAAATGTCTATGCTACCTAAAGAAATCTTTTTTTAAAAAAAAATAAAGGACATGCATTTCAAAGAACAAAACAAATAAAATACCTCTTACCCTGCTATGTTCTTTCTAAGCTCTTATCATCTTCTGGCATATCATAAAATTTACCTATCAGTTATGCTTCTAGTTCATGATGAAGGCTATAAGCTTCTTGAGGGAAGACATTGTTGCCTATTTTTTTTAAGCTATTTGTTTTTCCCACAAGTTTTTGGAGTAAAGACCAAACCAGTAGGTGATCAGTAGTATCTGTTGAATGAATGTGTATCCCCAAGCAGATGACCCAGAGCACACAGAAGAGTTCACACTGTCCCATAATAGAGACTACTCTCTTGTCCACATGATTTAAGAAGTATCAGAAGTTTTAGTGAAGGGAAATATTAATGCCAGAATCCATGTGTATTTTACTAAACTGTATGTAGGTAAAGGCACAGACATACACGCACATAAATACGCAAACATTAATTTTTCATTCACCTTAAAAAAATCCCTGTCTTTAAAAATATCTCTAAGCCTTGGATATAGTGACAGAAAGCTTTGATCTTGCCAGATGGCTAAATAAACATTTTTGCTTTTAGAGTACGCATGACTCTTAAAGAATCCTACTTTAAATGGGATATGTTCTGCTTAAAAATGATGCATATTTCACTTGACAAAGTGAAGATCATTGTATTTTCCATCAAATCCACTTGGGCTCAAAGTCAATCATTTACATTATTTTGAAACCTTTCTAAATGGTGTCCACAGGCCAAATTTTAAAATTTTACTTATTGAATAGCTCTGGGATAAAACGTCTTTGCAGTCATTAGGTAGTTTGTGATTTCTTTAGCAATGGGATCTTTCTTCTCACCCTCTAGTACTTTAATTCTCGTTTTCTCATGATGTTGTCTTTTTGTTATTTTTTTTTTGTTTATATCTTCTCTGAGAAGTTAATTATAAAACCTATTGAAGGAAGGATACAGACCAGTCATGTGGGTAACTGTCCATTCTTAGAGCCTATTATGGGCTCTCAATAGATGGATGTGCCCTTATTAATTTGTTAAAAACATTGACCTCAATTCTGTTCATCTGGTGTCCAAATTTAGCACTTCGTGGAACTAATACTTAGCTGGGGCTGGTCCACAGAGAAACTGTGATCACTTCTGGTTGATCTCCAAAGTTGTTCTCTGGAAAATATCTTTGAGAGTGGACCTCAAAGGGTCCATGTGGTCACAGGACAGATGTCCTGGACACTTTGCTCCACCCACAAGCTCTGGTAACGCACCAGACGCTCAGGCCAAATAAGCAAAGCCCTAATTATGGTTGTACCCAAACTCGTTACAGCCCTTCAAGAGAAAAGAAATGGAGAGCATAGCCAATAATTTTATTAAGGCTGAAATGAAAAAAGTCCTGGAATCTTAAAAGTAGCATAGTAGGGGATATTTTTTTCCTTTCACTTTTGATCTCGAAAGGAGCTGCACTGTTGGAGAAAGTACGAGTTTGCTAGTGTTACCATAAAAAGTGGGTGGAAGTCACTTATCCCTGCATGTGAGTGTGTGTGTGCCTATGTGAGCATCTGTGCCTCGCTGTGTGTGACTGTGTGTGTCCAGGTGTTTGTGTCTGGGCGAGTTTGTGTGTCCGTGTGTCTGTGTGTGCAGTTACACACATAGTGTGTAGGGAGGTGAGGGCAGTGAGGGAAGACCATTTTAGTTTAAGTTGCAGAAACTCTTGCATTTTTTTCCTTTTGCAGTGACTGGCTGCAAATTTTAACTGAGATCTAATTTAATTGTTGAAAGTGAAACTGTTCTACTAATATCTGATGTTTGGTGTTAGCTAGTCTCATTCTTGGAATAATTTTAAAATTCC
The DNA here is from genome assembly GCF_020171115.1 of Neogale vison. Taxonomy (NCBI): domain Eukaryota; kingdom Metazoa; phylum Chordata; class Mammalia; order Carnivora; family Mustelidae; genus Neogale; species Neogale vison. Next base: position 144,562,469 of record NC_058102.1, read on the forward strand.
ACAAACAGTACAAACTTAAACTGATTTTTTCTATTTTTTTTTTGAGGAACTCAAACATGCAGAATTGAGATCTGAAATCTGCTGCTTTGTACAGATTAGACCCTAAAATAGGAAGTTAGGGTTTTGGTTGATTTAATGGAAGGGAAATGACTCATATCAATGCTAGTATGTAATAGACATCCTAAATTTAGCTTTCCTTTTAGTGTAAAACCTAACACTGATAGAGCTACATGAAATGTTATTACACTAAACTACAATTTTCTTGTTCCTTTTCCCTGCCAGTCAATTACAGCATCTTTCATTAAGTACTGTTAAGACCTGTTTCATATATAAAATAAAGTCTTGTAAAATCTGAGTTGAATTCATAGAGCTTGCTGATGTAGGAAATGTCTCACATTCAACTAAGAACAAAGTGCCTCGAGTCCATTGAATTTGGAGACAAAACACAAAGAGCTTTGGGACACTATTACAAGTGAACCTACATCCTTTAACCCTTTTAGAAATGGGTAGATAGAGATCTATGCAACAGAAGGTGTGTCAGAAGTACAATTATTTTTATAATAATAATGAATATAATGAATAATAATGAAAATAAAAGTAATGAATCTCTTTACCTTCTGTATTGTGCTCAAAAATCATAAAGCACACTTCATTCTTCATCAAAATAAGTCTCAGTGTAAAACTTAAAATAAATATTCTTACTTGAAACTAAAGAAAGGAAAAATGAAAGATGTCATGTTTGTGTCTATAGCGAGAGCATTTTAAAATTCCTCATTGATCTGCACTTAGTGTCCATTCATTATTCCTGACATTTATCAGGAGGTGCCTTCCCAGAGTACGCCCGAGAAACAAAGACTAAGAAAACAGTAGACTGTGTACATGAGGCAGTTCTGTGGCTCTGTGAGATAGTTTAATTAACCAAACATAAATACGTTCCCTGCCTTGCAGTGGTTCAATTTAGAATTTTTTAACTTCACGACGGAGCGAAAGCGATGCACATTCAGTAGACGCTGTACTTGGAATTTTGACTGTGAACGTGGATCTTGTCCCAGGCTAGCGACACGTGGTCACATCGGATTTCCGGTAGCTGGGCGGTGAGGGACCTCTCCCAGGCAGCCAGCGATCAGGAGAGCAGAAGGCCGAGCCCGCCGTGCCATTCTTCACTCAGGGGGCCATCCCCGGAATGTGACGCGAGACACAAAGCACCTGATCATCACACAGGCTTCATGTGAGAGGACTCTGCCCACCCGGAGGCGGCCGGGAATGTTGTGGGCACGTTCAAGGTGGGCCGGGCCAGGCTAAGTAAGCGAAAATGGTCAGTGGTTTGTATGTAAAATGCATTTTTAACTTGGGATATTTTCAACTTACGACGGGTTTATCAGGACAGAACCCCATTGTAAGTTGGGGAACAACTGTATACCAGGAATTCTCTGGACAGTATCTGACACACAAGTGGCTTTTAAGTACCTTTGTGAAATTGGTTGCTTTACAAAATGCCATTGTCAGAACCATACACCTGAAAGCAGAAAGTGAATTCATCTTAAGAAGCAAAATTATTACTTGGAAAATTGTCGGTGAGTGATAATTATTTGTCCTCTCCAGAGGTCTTAATTGGTTTAAGTAAAAACACCACTGGGTATACTTTTTTAAAAAGTCTTGTAATTAATTGAAACTTTAAATCAGTTAATAGAATCCCAGACCCGCAATGTTGAAAGGGGCTATGGACAGGATCTCCATGCCAGGTGGGGAAAGGAAATCATTAAGGCCATAACCTGCTCAGATCCACTCAGGTAATTTTGCAGAAGAAATGAGATTGGCATTCACACTGTCTCTCTCCCAAAATAACTCTTTTCCCCTTTATTATTCAAATTGCCTCGGGGAACTTTTCTGGAACTATATATAATATGGGGGGAGGGTGTTGTAACATAACAAGATTTCCAAAAATTAAAGGAAGGGAAACTTGCTCCCTGTGTTTGGTTGAGTTTCAGTGGGAAGAATCACCCTGTTCCTGGGGTGCTGGTGATGGTCTTAATCACAGGCACGCTCGGGGGGCACCTCCCCGGAGACTATCCCCTTCTCCTCGTGTTTTCCCACTGATAGTGTACAGAAAGTTAACTTACACATCAAAAACTATGGGGTTGCCGATGTTGAAGGATTTGGAGGTTGTTTTGTGAGGATTTTCAATGAAAATTCCTGAAATTTTAGATTTACAATTAGTAGACATGCCACTTCTCTGATTTTGAAAGACTCCTCAAGGAGTCTGAACAGCAGTGGATTGCAGCAAAACGTTTCAAATTTTGACATCACGTTACTGCATTTGGCTGAGGTTTTTAGCCTGTAATGCAGTATCAAGACAGGAATTGGGAGCCGTTTATCTGATAGCTCATTAGTTTGTTACAGTTGCATAACAAATAGCCACACAGCAAGCTGTGTAAGAAACAAAAGGCATTTATCCTCTCCCAGTGTCTGTGGGTCAGGAGTCTGTCCACTCATCGCTCAGCTGGGTTCTCTGCTTGGGAATCCACAACTAAGGAAGAATCCACTCCTGGGGCTGTCCACTGTGATGGTTAACTTCACGTGTCAACCCAACTGGGTTAGGGAGGCACAGATCGTCGGTGTGTCTGTAAGGGTGTTTGTGGAAAAGACGAACATTGGAATCCATGGACTGAGATCAGGAGGTGGCCTTTCCCAATGTCCCAGATCTCATTCAATCCACTGAGGGCCCAGATGGAACAAAAAGGAAAAGGAAAGGCAAACTTGCACTCTCCTCCCTTGAGCTGGGACAGGACCTCCATTTTCTCTTGCACCCAGACATCAGACCTCCTAGTTCTCAAGCCTTTGGACTCTGTGACTTCCATTAATGCCACCCACCACCTTAGTCATCAGACCTTGGGCCTCAGACTGGAATTACATTATTGGCTTACCCTGTTTTTTTTTTTGAGTTGGACTGAATTATACCTCTGGTTTTCCTGGTTTTCCAGCTTACAGATGACTGACTGTGGGACTTCTTGTCCTCCAAAACCCCATGAGCCAATTCTCTTAATAAACCTGCCCTTATATGTCTATATATCCTGTTGGTTTTATTTCTCTGGAGAAACCTGACTGATTCATTCAAGTTGTTTGTAGATTTCGTTTTTGGGTGTTTTGTTTTGTTGTGTTTTTATGTTTGTTTGTTTGTTTTTGTAGCTGTATGACTGCCCCTCCCTTCCCAGCTTAATTTGTTGCCAGCTAGAGGTAACCCTCGAATCCTAGAGATGACTGCCCACGTGCCTTGCCCTGTGACCCTCTTCACAGGAGTTCAAAATATGGCAGCTCACTTCTCCAAGACTAGTAGGACAATCTCTTTCCAGTCTAAGACAAAGTCCTGTATAGCATAGCAGTCATCACGGGAGTGACCTCCCACCCTCTTTGCCGTAAAAGTTAACCTCATCGAGACAGTGATATTCCATCATTTTGTTGTGCTGTATTGGTTAGGAACAAACCACAGGCCCCTCCCACTGAGTGTGGATCACTCAGGGCGTGACTCACTGGGGTCACAGTTTGTTACTTAATGCGAAGAACGTTGGGTTCCTGAGGGTTCTTGAGCCCCCACCACTCGGATCTGCAGTTGAATTTTGCCTTTAGATACCTTAGCATTGAAGCCAAAGTGCTGAAATAAATGTTTTATGTGTTCCTTTCAGATTCTATGATATTTACTTTCTGATTCATAATCAAACTACTTCCTTATTGGATTATTATTGTCTTGATATAGTCCACCAGTCTGACAATGCTCTCACTTGTATTTTTTTTTCCTTTGTGAAGAAAACTATTCTAAAAATAACAATAAATAGAGGGAATTCCTCAAAGGGTTGGTAGCACACCATGTTACTGATTTGTTTCTCCTTGTTTTACATGGAGAGAATTTTACTTCTGGAGTGGATGCCTTTAGGGAAGGCTTCTCAATCAGTAAAAACAAACAAACTTGCCTTTGGTGATAGTTATTTCAGTGACATGTGGCTCCAGGTTTTACCTTGTGAGCAAAAATCTGTGATCCAGGGGCGTCTGGGTGGCTCAGTGGGTTAAGCCACTGCCTTCGGCTCAGGTCATGATCTCAGGGTCCTGGGATCGAGTCCCGCATCGGGCTCTCTGCTCAGCGGGGAGCCTGCTTCCTCCTCTTTCTCTGCCTGCCTCTCTGCCTACTTGTGATCTCTGTCTGTCAAATAAATAAATAAAATCTAAAAAAAAAAAAAAAAAAATCTGTGATCCAAAGCAGTAGATCTGCTTTACGTCCTTCAAAGTACTGGCAGTGCAACTTGGGTGAGGGGGGCGGCAGGTCAGGGGTGGGAAAGGCGTCTGAATCAAGAGGTATTGTGAAATGCTGGCAACAAAAAAACAACACACCTATTAAAAAGGCCAAAATCCAGAACACTGACAACATCAACTGCTGGCAAGGATGTGGAGCAACAGGAACGCTGATTCATCGCTGGTGGGAATGCAGAGTGGTACAGACATTGTGGAACAGCTTGACAGTTTCTTACAAACAAAATACACTCTTACCATATGACCCAGCAATCAACCCAAAGGAGCTGAAAACTTATGTTGACACAAAAACCTGCATTGGATATTTATAGCAACTTTATTCATAATTGCCAGACTTTGAAGCAACCAAGATGCCCTCCAGTGGGTGAATGGTTAAATACTGTAGTCCATCTGGACAATGGAATATTATTCAGTGCCAAAAAGAAATGAGCTATCAAGCCATGAAGAGATGTGGAAGGATGTTAAGTGCTTATTATTAAGTGGAAAAAGGCCATCTGAAAAGTCTCCACTCTGTGATTTCCAACCTATGACATCCTGGAAAAGGCAGAACTATGGAGACAGTGAACAGATCACTGGATCCTGGGGGAAAGGGGGGGATGAGGAGGGATGAATAGGTAGAATACAGAGGAGTTTTAGAGCAGTGAAAATACTGTCTCCTACAGTAATGGTGGATACATGTCACTCTGCATTTACCCAAGGCCACAGGAGGCTCACCTCCAAGTGTGACCCCAAATGTGAACTGTGGACTTTAGGTGACAATATGTCTCAGTGTGGGTCCATCAGCTACAAGAAATGTACCTCTCTGTATCACTCTGGTGGGGGATGCCAATAAAGAGGGAAGCTGGGAAACCCATGTACTTTCCTCCCACTTTTATTTTAAACCTATGACTATTCTAAAAAACTCAAGTCTTTGAATAAAAGCAAAAAAGCTAAGCAGATGTCTTTCTGTCGGGGCTCCTCAATGACTTCAAAATGTTAGTGTGCTTTATGAAATCTTCAAAGAAGTGGGTACAGCTCTCTATATTGATGAAAATTTTTTGAACAAAACAATTATGTGACACCCTTCTTAATACCCAAGGGAGAATCTTCTGTACAGCCTTTGCCTATAAAATGTTGGTCTAGAAAATTTAGAACTCCCTCAGGGAAATCCCTCAGAGAACTGGCTGGAAAAGATCTCTAGCCAAGTAGAGTATGCCTGGCACTTTTTGTGGTGCTGGTTATGTGTATTATTTATCGTAAATTATAAATTAGAAAGTGCTTGTAAGTATTAACAGGGCACCCAAGTCTGTTGAGTCTTAGGATGTATAATGAGTATTGTCGTGTCTGACTTTGCAGTACCTCAGTAGTGACTGGGCGGTCTAAGACGTTGTCAGTCTCCTTCCCCATTTTGTTGCGTCTGAACTAGGAAGCTTATGTCCCTTCCCCTAAAATTAATGGCTTCTTATTTGCATAATGGCCTCCTTGTGTTCACTTTACATAGGCAGTTAATTACATCAGAACACCTCAAATACAGGGTTTATCTATTGGGTTAATAATAGTCTGAGGGGAACCATGAATTTCCCCTCTGATGTCCCTTGTTGATGACCATGCTTTGTCCATGGTGGAACCAAGCACGTGGGGTATTTAAGGATAGATTTTAGAAGACAAAATACCACAGCATATCATAACATAAAATCTTGAAGTCGTTTGACTTGAAGCAGGATAATCAGCATAAGGAAAAATCTAGCTTGTCAACAAACTCCAAATAACAATGGGCTTGGGAAAAAAAGGTCGGTGTTTATCCCTCCCCCCCTTATTTAAGTCTGGAAGCTGCGGGTCCAGAGCTGTGTGGACAGGCCGGCCCCACCAAATCACAGAAACTTGCAGCCTTCTGTTCCACCTTCCCCAGGGTATGGGCCAAACTGTCACTGCTCAAGGTGGTGGCCTCTGCCTTCCAGGCAGCAGGAGGGGAGCAGAGACCAGAGAACCAAGTGTTCACTCTGGCTGTCTCTTACTTTAAGAAAGTACTTTTGTTGTAGTACAACAAAGTACTACAACTTAACAGTCAAAGCCACACCCATTGGACGCCTGGGTGGCTCAGTGGGTTAAGCCATTGCCCTCAGCTCAGGTCATGATCTCAGGGTCCTGGGATCGAGTCCTGTATCGGGCTCTCTGCTCAACAGGGAGCCTGCTTCCTTCCCTCTCTCTCTGCCTGCCTCTCTGCCTACTTGTGATCTCTCTCTGTCAAATAAATAAATAAAATCTTTAAGAAAAAAAAAAAAGCCACACCCATTTACGAGCTCCTGGTGATGGAGTCTGGCCTGGTGTGGTTGGGTCTTCTGCTCAGTGTCTCACAAAGCTAAAATCAAGATGTCAGGCAGGTTCTCGCAAAAACTCAAGTCTTTGAATAAAAGCAAAAAAGCTAAGCAGATGTCTTTCTGTCGGGGCTCCTCAATGACTTCAAAATGTTAGTGTGCTTTATGAAATCTTCAAAGAAGTGGGTACAGCTCTCTATATTGATGAAAATTTTTTGAACAAAACAATTATGTGACACCCTTCTTAATACCCAAGGGAGAATCTTCTGTACAGCCTTTGCCTATAAAATGTTGGTCTAGAAAATTTAGAACTCCCTCAGGGAAATCCTGTTCTAGGCCCATTCGGGGTATCAGCACAATTCAGTTTTTTGCAGTTGTGGGACCGAGGTCCCTGTTTCCTTGCTGGCTGTCCCCTGATGGCTGCTCTCAGCAGCTAGACGGCCCCCCACATTCCTGCCAGGAATTTATGGTAAATTAATTTTCTTTCTCACTCTCTTCCTCTCCCCCCGCTTCCTGCCTCCCTCCCTCACATCTTTCCTTCTCCTTTGACAAAAGCAATATATCCCCTCGTGTGATCAGTAATTTCCCAATACTTATTTCAGGGGTTTCACTTCAACCTTTTTCCCTGGAGTCTTCCGATTCCCTACCCTGACAGACATGATTGCTTTGGTTTTCAGGTTAGACCCAGGATTTCTTAAATCTGATTTACTCTTCATTTTCGGGTGTTTTGGCTTATTGGTTTTGTAGCTGATTCTCTCCAGGTTGGTGGGTAGGGCAGGTATACCAGAAACCACCTGTTGGAGGCATACAGACAAACCTGTTTTTTTGGACTGGGGTTTCATGGTGTTTTTCTAATCTCATCTACTTAGGTGGCACCTGTCCTCCTTCAGTTTCCTCACCATCGGATTCTTATCATCTTGCCCCTCACCAGGTTCATTTTTTTATGAAATGTGGGCATTTCCCTCTACAATCCCGGAAGTCCATTATCTCTTGCCATCTGAACCGACCGACATTATGATGACGGGCTCTAGGTTCAAAGTGATCTACCTGCAGAATTGACTCCTGGAACTCCCTCACCAGGCTCACCAACATCCAGAAACTGGTGCCAGCCTGTTTCCCTTTCCGTGCGGTGCAGGTTTGACCCTCGGCCTCTTGGGCATCTCAGATACACTCTCCACCCTCGATGTGCTCTTCCTCAGGAAGCTGTGTTGACCCGCCTAGGTATTTCATGGTCTGATCTGCCCAATTTAATCTGAAGACCCACACCATTCTTTAGTGTTAGCAAATTCTACTTTATTTCATTAGATTTTCTCCTCCAGTCCTGGGGCCTTCTTCTTTTTGGAGCTGGATTCCTATGGACTCATGGATTGACCTTCTATTCTCATCTCATGCATTTCTTATTTCTTTTCTTTATTTTTTTGTCGAAAATCTGAGTGATTTCTCTATTTCTTCAACCTCTTCACTGGAATTCTATTTTTCTATTTCTGCAATACATTCTATTAGAAATTCCAAAAATTTGAACAGAAATGGTTTCTGAACGAGTGTGTAAGCAGCTCAGAAGTTGTCATTGTGCTACCCATACAACAGCAAAAACAAAAACAAAAAAAACTAAACAACGAGAAAATCAAGAACTCTTCCTAGAATGGTCAGAGAACTGAGGTCACGGGTCAGACCACTGACCTGAGAGATGAAAAAACAGACAGGTATATACAGAAAATCACAGTTTAAGGGGCAGAAATCCACAAACAGAAACTTCCTCAGAAACCAGAATTAACTATTGCTTTTAAAGAAAAAAAAATCCAAGGGGGTTTATTTTTTCCTTTTGGAATGTCCAAGTCCCCTTTAACTGTGGCGTGTTCTTCCTTTAGCCTCTTTATCTTCTTGATCTTTCTTAGGATACTAATTGGAGATTATTATATATATATATATATATATATATGGATTTCCCACTATCTATAACAATATACACTCATCCTGGTAATTTTGGGAGGGAGGGCCATACTGATGTTCTTCTGGCCTCTGATGAGCCTTGGCTGTCTGCTCATATTTACTGATGAAAGACCAGGTCAACCGTAAAATAGAATGTCTTCCACAACAATGGCAGTCTGTTTCTACAGCAGTCTTCCCCTCGAGTAGGTAGATGGGACATAAACTTTGCCTTCCTGGGGAAGCTCTGGTGATTGGAAAGTCTCACCAGAGTGTGCCCATGTGGGGAGCAGGTGGGAAGTCTGGGCCCTCTCATCCACCCAACACACAAAGGAAGACTTGACTCTGGGAGTCAACACCAAGAGATAGCCTTCAACTCTCCCACATTTCATAGACACGCAGCATGTTTAGCCTGGAGAAAAGGGCCACTCCAAAAAGGCTGTGCATGTGTGTGTGTGTGTGTGTGTGTGTGTAATGACTTGCACAACGCCTCCTTTGACAGTTGTTCATGGTGACCTCTGTCCTTCTTACTTCTCATACTTTTATGCAACTGCCCAGGGTTTCTTGGGGACACTTCAGAAGGGAGAGGTTTGTCCCTGCCCTAATGTGATTTCTTATCCATGTTCCAGGCTGGGGTGAGCTCTGATTTATTTATAAATGATACTAAATGTTTTCCATGTTCTAGATAGTTATCAAAATTTCTGATTGGCTGCTGGCTGTCCCTCCTTCCTCTCCAGATTTGTTTGGATAGACTTCTTGTACTTCTTCACTGTGACTTATGTGAGATTATAGGAAGGAAAGGAAGTCCTCATGTGTGTTCTGTCTGCTACCTTGAACATAAAGAAAGGCACAACCCACCCATTGCCTCCCCCAAGCATCTGTATTAAACATCTCCTGCCCCCCTGAAAGAGAACACAATATCCATGGAGTACCTGCCCCATCACCTACTTACCTACTGTCTGATGTTGTTTCCATATCAGCTTCTCAGTGTTTACACTCGAAAACAAGATACAATGAATATTATCTGTTCATGTAGCATTTGCCTTCAGTTAAATTATTTTCTTTGGATCAATTCCCAGAAAAAGGATTACTGAGTCAAAGGAGAAATTTATTTTTATGACTCAGATGCTTTTTCAAAGGAGTTATGCCAACTTACAATGACACCGACAGTAAATGAGAATAATAGTTGTAGTGCACTTTTCCACCTCTGGTCACTAAAATGATGTTAGTATTTATTTTCCTGTGACTTTCAATTTTTTTTTTATTTCTTAATTAGTTCGTTAAGCCTCTAATTACTACTTCTGGTTCATTTATTAGCAAAACAAATGGTTTAGATGAAGTAATTGTTTTGATTTTTTTAAATGAAAACACAGACTTTATTCAGATTCTTCTGATTTTAATGTGCCAACTTTTAGCAAATAAATTAAATAAAATTAATTCCTACATTTTACTCAAAAATTTTGCCTTTCTTTACTTCTCAAACTGATCCCATAAGTCACTCAAAGTGACTTACTATGTACCTTCAGTTGTCCATCTCTGCTAGAATTACCTTTGACCTAAGTAACAAGGTTTCCTTTTGTCTGCATAAATACAAGGCAACAGAAAGATAGACAAACAAATTGACTTTAATAGGTAATAGGTTCTTTTAAAAATAAATATTATGGTGCCTACCAAGTGTTAGCTGAGACCAACAAGTAAATGATTAAACAAAGCTCTTCTTCTAGCGTTATGTGCAAATATTATATATAATTTTCAAGACAACTTTGTAAGACACACAATTGCCTTTAAGGAGAGGACCCGGAGAGCTTGCTTCCTTCTCTGCTCCCGGCCATGTGAGAACACGGGAAGGCAGTGTCTATGAATCGGGACGCAGGTCTGCACCAGACACCAAATCTGAGACCTCTCGATCCTGGACTTCCAGCCTCCAGAGCAGCTAGAAATTAATTCCTCTTGTTAAAGCTGCCCCGCCCGTGGAGTTCTGTTACAGCAACCCAAACTGACAAAGACATGAGCTGAGAGCTAAATATTGACTCAAAGCAACAGAAAGACAGTTACACAGGATGGGAGTCGGTATCTGAAGATGCCAGCCTTGATTAGCACGGTACTGCATTTCATTTTCCTAACCTAGATTTTAATTCCATTAACTAGGGAATACTAAACATATGATTTCAGCTTCGAGGGAGGAATGAGCTAGGAGGATGATTCAGGTTGCATCCTGTCCAGGGAAAATATAGATTTTGTTGGTTAGCATCTTTAAAATCTCCACTTTGCTACAGATACACTGATCAGTGCACATCAGCACTAATATAATGATCACATCCATTCTATATGAATATGAAACCATGCAAGTGAAAATTATGAATTTAAAAATCTTGTCATTGTGTCATGTTGAAACAGAATATTTACACGCTGGTGAAGCCAGGAACAAGAACAAAATTAGATCTTATTCCAATGTATTCGCCCATTACCTACGTCTGACAGATGTTAGGAAAAAATCTGTGCTGAAACCCCCACTTCACGAAGACTCCCATACAATCAAGGTAGACGGCTTACAAGTCTGGGGTTACTGATGCACCCTAGTCAGACTGCATCGCTAGGGCTCAGGAAGGGTCAGCAAGTGTGAATGAGAACCAGCAGGCATCCAGTACCGTTCCCACAGCAGCCGGACCTTCCTCGCCATGCCAGCTGCCCTCTCACTAGAAACAATAACAGACATGCTTCCCATCAGACTTATTTTCTAGAAAAAAGGGGGGAAAAGGAAGGGAAAGAGCTCTTGCTTCTGCTTGAATAGAAACACACCTGTATCCTGTCCAAAGGGTGTCTGAGGCCAACAAGTAATTGGCTAAACAAAGCCTTCCTCTGGGCACGGAGCACAAACAACGTACATGATTTCCAAGATAATCTTATAGGGCAGGTACTGTTATTGTCCTGTTTTTCAAATGAGCAGAACGAGAGCCAGAGAGTTTAAGTGATTTGTTCAAGGTTACACACCTGATAAATGAAATCTAAAGCAGGTCCGTGCTTTCAAAGCCAACGTTCTTCACTGTGAAAGCTATATTGTTTCTCTTATGTGTTTGAAAAAGTCTACATTAGCCAGCCAAGTTACCTCTTATTAAGAGTTCAGTGATGAAAATTCAGTTCTCCAAGGACAAAAGAAATTTAATGGCAGAAGAGACTTTTCTACCCTTAGCATGTTTTTCTATCAGGGCTAACAAAGGTTTGCTTAATTTAATACTTCTTGGGGATATTTGCTAACAGGGTGGTGTTCTCTCTTCCATCAAACACCGAGATTGTATATTTAAAACTGACATGAAAATCTGCAATGATTCTTCTGGCCTGACGTTTCCTCTGCCCCCAGACGGAGCAGGAAAACCTTGCCAGAGTAAGGGACGTGGAGGGGAAGTAAGACAGGGTCCCGAGTGCCAGAAGTCTCCGCCGTCTACCTCGCAGCTGTTCCTTAGCAAAGCAGTTCTCAGCGCTGAGGACAGACTCACTGGCGAGAGCAGTGTGGCTCACACAGTCCCCAGTTGTGCCCCAGATGAGTGAAATTGTCATCACATCGAAGCTACAAATTGAAATCTCATAAAACAATCAACATGGATGTTGTCTCAGCCACATGGAAGGATCACGTCCATGTGCACGTAGTTCTAAAACTGTTTCCCCCCAACCTGAAAAAGAAGTTTCAAGGTATCATTCAGTGCTTCCTTTTGAAGTTTATGAACATAAATGTGCATGTCATTGTTTTCTTACCAGTGAAGTCTTGAATTTCCCCCTTATCTGGACATGACCCAGATGAAAGTGTCCTGAAAGGAAATGTTCATAGTACGCCAATGCTACTCATTAAACAATCACATGAATAAAGATGTTTATTTAGTTCTTGATGAGTTAATCCTCTAGGGAAGAATATATACTCAAGTATTACCAAATTCTCCACCATTCTGGTCAATCTACCTAAAGTCAATCCCCATCTTCTGAGTCTAACTCCACTTCCACTTCCACAAGAAACCTTCGCTGCAGCAACAAATCCAGAATGATCTATCTTTTCTCAGAGACCCAAATATGCTTCTTGACCCTAAATAATGTTCTGGATACCATTCCTATATTTTCTAATCAACGCTGAGCTTCATTTAAAAAATAACATTGCACTGCTGTTGTACCTACCAGCAAGAACGGTGCATAGTACATGCATAATCACTGACAAAACTTTTTTAGTTGAAAGTACTAATCGTTTGGATAGTATAATGTCTCTAATGCATATTTGGGGAAGTGTAAGGTTGTATTTCTCTATAAGTTCATATTAAGATAGAGGGGAGAAGAGATGTGAAATGGACTTAGTTGCACCTTTATATGAATATTTAAGAAATTGGATGGTCTAATCCAGGAAATCCATTTTTTAAACTTATTCTAACACTGGTTTCCTCATTATATTCTTTTTCTGGACTCCACTGGAAGGGTAAGGAGAAAGGAAAGCATCTCCAAATACACATAAGTACGTTAAATATAGGATAAGGAGGAGTCTCATCTTCTTACAACAGTTTATAATTGCTCACTCTTTTGATGCTTCCCATCTCCAATATCACATGAAAATCCATCTGGCAGCCAGAAGGGAGCCAGGACCGTCTTTTGCTAGCACATACAATAGACTGGTCTCAATCTGGAGCATGTGTCATATTCGTTATCTGCTCAGTGTTAATATTTGTTCATTTATTTGCCTTCTTTGGGTATATACTTTGGAGAATATTAACTTCGGTCTTATTCTCCTGACTAAAAAGTAAGGTATTTCATACTGCTTACAAAGTCAGGTAATTGATTCCAATCGGAATTTTGTGGTTAGAATTGCAATTTCCTCTAAAGGAAACACCCATGTTTGGAATCTTTAGTAGCTGTCTCTATGTTATTAACAGCCCTACTTATATTTGACAGACAAGTAATAATGTGGCCATCTATCTCCAAGACAGCAGAGCTGAATATATTTCTAACTTTATAAATGAACTTTAAAAGCCCTACAGACAAATTTCATTAAAGTAAAGAATGGAAATTTGGTAAATGGAGTCTTTGGATTTTATTGATGAATGAATCTTTACTCTTCTACAACTGCTAATCAGGATCTGGAAGATTAAGAAAATAAAATAAACATTTCCTGTGTACTAGATATAGTGCTTTGGGAGCAAGGTGGTGTGGAATGCTTATAGGTTGGCTGCATTTACGCATTCTTAAAGCAGGGCAGAAGGATTCTGTAATATCCGGTAGAAAGAGAAAGAGTCCTGTTCTCTCATGAATGAAACTCAACAAGGATTTCCCACGTCCTGTCCTAGATCCTTCTTGCTGCACAGTGCTATGTAAGATCAAGAGAATCCTGTAATTGGAAGCTCATCTTCATGAAACCATGCTCAATATTGTACCTTTGGTATTTAAGTGAGTTAGGATAAATAAAGTGCTTGATTAGTAAAACAGTTCCTTCTTGATATGGTGCAGAAGTTACCTTATTTTTTTTTTTCTTAGAAGGAATTGTTTTTCTCCTAAGAAAGTGTTTGTTCTACATTTACCATACGTCAGGGGCTTCAAGATGTTCTTGAATGTTGGCACATGGGGATAGTCCCAAGTTTCGTTGTCAGCTTGTCTCCAAGGATGGCTTCACACTTAAGAAAAGCTTGAATTTTGGTAAAAATTCAAAGTCCTACTAAAGATGCTGGTTAGCTTAGCGGAGTCTTAAAACCTTGTTTTGTGGTACCTGTTACTTACCTGCTGCGATTTGCCAATGCTCCTGGTGTGTGGGTTGAGGCAGTAAGACCTTGACAGGAATTAACTTTCATTTCAGAGAGTTTTCTGGTGTTGAAACCAACTTAGAAAAGACTATGTTACATGAAACACTCAGTTCCACACACATAGAGATCTTTAGATACCAGAAAGCTTTAGGCACCCAATAGCCAGGCTCTCAACTTACTGAAAACGACTTTTCAAGAAATTATGGCCAATTTCAGGCAAAAATTTTCTGATAGCTATTCTTTAATTGGGAAAATATTATGCATCAAGAGGGTGAACAATTACTCTCTATTTCCATGAAATCACTCATTCATTTATTATTTATCACATACCATGTGCTAAGCTTCTGGGACCCTAGGGCCTTGACACACAAAGAGGAAAAAGACCCATGCTGTGCCCCTGGAAAACAGAAACCATTGAAACACTAATTCAACAATTTTCTTTTCCTTTTCAACATCTTTGGAGATAGAAATTTATTTTTTTTTCTGAAATACAGCTACACATTATTCCCTTTAGTCCATAAGCATAACTGTTGCCCATGCACTAAGCACTGTGATATTACCCTTGTGAACATTCAAGCAATAAAACCACCATGAAATTGTAATCACAGGGAAAATTGAGGAGGAGACAACTAATTGATAAAGTGATAAATCCATTTTGTTATGAAGCAGTAAGCTGAACAGGAAAGTCTTCTGTTGATGAAGTACTTGGGCAACCATTTAAACTAGGCAAAACATTAACCCAGGTCTCCTGGAGTCATTGCGGCCAGGTGAGAAATCTGAATCATGGTAAGGATAGAAATATAAATCACGGCTCTCCAAAATGTTAATCAGAAGACATTTTGAACATCAAATGCATTTAGAAATATACTAAGTGAAGTATCCTGGCATTATGGAGTGAGAAAAAGAGACCGGAACTTGGCCAGATAATACTTGCCCGTGAGGCAAATACTATGGTTGCTACTACACAGATTAATAAAAGGATCCTTGGGTAGGGTAAGTAGCTTATTCACAGTTCCTCAGAGAACATGGATGGTCTGAGATTTGACCCAGGCCCACGTGTCTGAGACATTCCAAAGCCCTGCTGTTTTCCTGTTTTCTCTTCTTGTTATGCTGACTTTATGTCCGAGCCGTGGAGAAATAAACTTCAAAATGAAGTCACCAGGTCACAAGGTAGAAGGACTGAGAAAATGTCAAGAAACAGACTGCATGACAGGCCAGAGCAAGTCATTGCATATTATGGCAGGATATCATACCCGAGCGTGGGAAACCCGCTAGTGTGTAGGGCTAGCTGCGCAGTACAAGGCTAGTCATAATGACTCAGAGACAGAGAGGCCGACTGGCATGGGTCCCCAAGGCTAGGACTCTGTTGAAAAGACAGAGATCAGTGGAGGGGACTATTGTCTGGAAAGGTTTCTTGGCAGTAACATTTTTTTCTTGGCCATAAAATGTATGAAGAATTCAGGTAGGAAATGAGCAGAGGGATGAATTGCAAGCAAGGAGAGCAAATGATTCAAGAATGAGCAATGACCTGGCCAAAACAGCAGAAGACACAGCAGAGGGTTCTCTCAGCTGGTGGAGGATTACACACTTCCAAGGTCATGACTCCCTCAGTCGCTCATTGCAAGAAGATGCTATAAAAACACAATGTGTATTAATTTGTTAATCACTTAGGAAACGCTTGTTAACATTCTGCACCTTTGATTATTTCATTCCCTGCAATGTCTTGGAATGATATTTTAAAATTACTTCAAGTAGAAGCCCCATACTATTTATATAAAATCCATTTTCAAAATTCTTTTCAAAGTAATTACAGGAAATTATCAGCCTTTGTATCTTGCTGGCTGACACATCGTATAAATCACCCAATGTGTCACTTCTGATAAAGCCCATGTAATCATATTACATGACAGGAACTGACGGTCATAAATAGACATGATAACCTAATTTGGAAAACTCAGACACACGCAGTTTCTTTTAAACTTTAGTTCAAAAACACTGGTGAAACTCTACAGAGGATTGGCATCTTGATGTGACTTTGAAGAATATTTGTAACATGTTCTTCCTTCAAACCTGAAAGCTATTTCAGTTTCATACCTTAGATACAAACTCATAGAAGTATGTGTTATAAAATTTTATAGCAAACATTAAAAAGAAAGAATGATGTGATTATTTGACTCGATCCATTTTTACTTAGTTCACTCAGTCATTACAGTCTTTTTGAGGTACAGGGCATCAACGGGGTCTCTTCCCTTGGCAGAGAGCAGGAGTTTTGACAATGACTCCATATTGAAAAAAACAGCCTTTCAATAAACAGAAGGAAGGTATATTCAAAATTGTGTCTACTCTGGTGTGGTTGCCAAATTCAGAATTTCCCAAGCAAGATGAACACCAAAAAGGCAAGACGCTGTGTCTCTCCAAACACTTAGAATATTGATAGGACAGCCTGACAACGTGCGATGGAGGGATGAGGTTGAGAGCTCTCCGTGCTTAATGCACGAGTCTGGCACCTGAGAGGCACCTGCTAGATGCTATAAACAAGATAAGGACAGGGAGCCTTACACAAGGCTTGGACCAGCCTGGCTCTGCCTATTGACCGGAGTTGGTAGCTCCCATCCCGGAGCCATTCCTGGTTGCCAGTTTCCATCCCAGAGCCCTGGAGCACTGTGGGGTGCTGCTGAATGTGGACTCCTGCCTCTTCTCCCGCCCTTGCTCTATTCAGTTGACTCAGCGGAATAGCACCGACCACGCGTGCCACATTTGTACTTCCACTTGCTTGCAATCCTAAATGTTTTATCTCCGTGTGTGAAAGTGGTAAGGTTTCAACCACGGTACGAGGATGCTCATGTTCTATAAGCGAACACGTCTGGATAGATACAGGACAATGCATAGAAAATGAAAATATCATATTATGTTGTGGCAGGAAAAAATGTTATAATCCGTGTTTCTAGAAGTATGACACCTTTTTTTGTGAATCTGGGGACAAATCGCTGCTTTCTATGTTCCTTTCTTCTCAAGTTAAAAAACAAAATTCAACTCAATACCTCTGAAGAGAATGTGAAAAGGGGGATGTGTCTGCTACCCACAAAACTTCCCATGTTCCTCCCGGTTAGTGTACTGTGTGTTGTTGTTGTTTTTCTTAAGAGCGGGGGATGCCTGGTGGTTCAGTCGGTCAGGCGTCTGCCTTCGGTTCAGATACTGATCCCAGTGTCCTGGGACCAGTCCCTCATCAGGCTCCCTGCTTAGAGCCTGTTTCTCCCTCTGCCGGCCACTCTCACTGCTCATACTCTCTCTCACTCTCCGGCAAATAAATAAAATCTTAAAAAAAAAAAAAAAAAAGAGAGAGAGAGAGATGATGATGAGTGATGATATTTGCTAGTTTATTTCATCCAAATCATTCCTTCCCCTCAACATACATCAAAGAATGAAATAAATTCTCTCCAAAAGTTACCTCAAATTAATTTCTTACAAGTCATAGAAAGGAAGATTTAGCTTTGGAAAATCTAATAAAATTTGTCAATGAAAAAAAATCACAAAACTGGCAATATAATGAGTCATATTCACGAATCTGATGAAACATTCAATAAGTAAAAATGGGATGTCCATCCTGGGGACTTGACAAGGAGGAATCAAGGAGCAAAATCATGTTGTATTTGAACAACTATGCCAGAGAGCAATATGGCAAATCTAGCAGATCTAAATCTTCCTGAAACTAAAAAGGACACTCCATTGTGAAGCAAAAATAGTTCTGGTCTGGGTTTATGACCTAGAGAAAATATCTCTCAAACGCACCCATTTCCTGTCACCATATAACGTTACTTTGGATTTATAGTAAATGCAATAAGATAAGAAAATTAAATATAAATATAATAAATGAAGGACATGTTGTAAATGCATTTTGATGTCTATCTTTTAAACATCTCCCTTTGTAAGACTTTTAACCCACTGACGTTTTGACAGCCTGATCCTGACCTATAAATTACTGATCATGTGTGTTGGGCCATTCTCTCAAGAGACATTCACCCAGACCTGGACTAGCAGCACCTAATTTATGTGGCTTCGTTAAAAAAAAAAAAAAAAAAAAAAAATTGGGCCAATCACATTCTCTTCCTAGGAAAATTGGAAAATTGAGATGGTTTCATTCACTCCAGAAAGGGAAACTAGAAAGGAGAGAGTCCTGAATAGAGAAAGGAAGAGAAAAAGTGGGCATGTCCCTCAGAGAAAGCAGCCCTGGTTCTTGGCACCTTTCATTTTCCATGGGAAATAAACATTTCTGCTTTGTTTTTTGTTCTTAGATTCCTCTGAGACCATTTTGTACTCTTTAATGGGTAATAGTCAGTCTGGTTCTTGATGCTGAAAGAGCTCTGAACACCCAGAGTAGATAAAAATTCTTCAGATTATTAACAATTACTGAGTGTGCATGATGTGACCAGGGCATTGCTTATAATTTTTCCTTTGCCCTCTCAGTAACTTGGGATGTAGGTATTATCTCAGTAATTTAGGATGTAGGTATTATCTTATTAACAAGAATAAGATCTGCATTAAAACAATATGTTGCTAGTGGTCACATAGTATCAGATTAGAGAGAGGATCCAAACCCAAGCATTCTGACCTGGAGTCCATGCTTCTCAGTAATTGCAGAGCTTCCCCTTCACCACTGACGATGTGACAATCTGTATATAGAACTGAAGACCATAAAAAAAGAAAACTATTAGGACTATCGTAGTTCCTTGATTCTAAAATGTAATCAGTTTGAATATTTAAGGTCACTTTAGTAATAGCAATTTACAGAAGACATAGAACACTGAAATAACTTTATACTTTTTATCCTAGGAGGCAAAAACAGAACTTTCATCAATACAATTATATCATGCCTTCCTCTGCAAGGTATAATCAATATTTGAGTTTAAGTGATCTTCATTTCCCAGACTAGAGATTTTTCTGAATGATGTTTGACCAGTTATGCATGGGGACTCACTGGTTTTGATAACCTGAACTCATGAATTTAAAGTTTGACAATATAATTTCAGGGATTTTAGAGAAGATTAGAGTTTGGTCAAAATTATGGTTTTATTTATTTTCTTAATTGAGTTACCTAAGGATAAAAATCAATAAACCTTTTCTTAGAAGACACAGACGTTTTAAACAGATATTTAATGCCTAGTGATAATCTCTCATGATGCATAAATCTGTTACAACAGCCCCTCTGACTTTAAAAAATGTGTGAGCTATTGGAGATATTTAAAAATTAGTAGTGCATTAAGCTGGTATATAGAAACATTGCCCGTACATACAATAAATTTTTGTTTCAATATTTTATCATGTGAAATCGTTTTTCAGACAACTGACAATTTCTGGTCCAAATTTCATTTAAATTTCAGCTGCATCCAGTGTTACCAACGAAAGGAACTCCTATGATGGCCAAATGAACTACTGTTTCCTATGCCCGGATGAAAACGATCCACCAACAAGGACAGCCCCGTCTGGGCTCATCACCTCTAGGGACAGCTGTAGAGATGTTGATTATAATTTGATTTCTTGATTTCAAAGACATTAAAATGTGAGGAAAACATGCATTTAAAAATGATAGAGATGGGTGATGAGAATTCAGTCAGACGGCTGGTTACAACATAAATATGGAAAATTCAGTAAGTTTCCTATGTGCCAGCAATAAAAAAAAATCATTATATATATTTTCCTTTGTGGGCAGTTGGGAAATAAATTGGAAAAGATTATGCTGTTATAATCTTTACGCTATTATACCAACAGCCTCACCGTCACAGTCACAAAAAGTCATGCAATAAATGAACTTATCAAGCAACGTTGTGGAGCGATAAGAGGGGCACGCTTTGGGGTCCTTGCCTTCTGCCTGGGATCGCGCTCAAAGCTCCCCACCACCATCGCACTCAGTCCCACAATGACCTGCCGGAAGCTGCATCAGCAACAAGAACGAGGGGAATTTGAGGCTCAGAAACAATAAACTGGGAGCACCTGGGTGGCTTAGTTGGTTAAGCTGCTGCCTTCGGCTCGGGTCATGATCTCAGGGTCCTGGGATCGAGTCCCGCATCGGGCTCTCTGCTCAGCAGGGAGCCTGCTTCCTCCTCTCTCTCTGCCTGCCTCTCTGCCTACTTGTGATCTCGCTCTGTCAAATAAAGAAATGAAATCTTAAAAAGAAAAGAAACAATTAGCTGGGGGAGTTCCAGCGAGAGGGAGACAGAGCTGTGCTACCGGTCGCTGCCCTGCATCTTGAACTTCGAATCTGTGTCTCTCTAAATCCCAAATTCCAACAAGTTCTCCATAATTACATTGTTTTAACAAAGTATTTTATCTCAGAAAAAGTAACCAGAATAGGTTTATTTCAGATGTTAACAAAGGACTATTTTACTTACCAGACTTTTTTTTTTTTTAATGTGGTTAAACATTAGCCATATTTTTGGGGGGGGGATTATATGAAATTTTATTCTAATATTTTTCAGAACTTCTCTGAGAATGCTAGAACCATTAGAACTTTCTGAGACTGTAAGCCAGAATCAAAAGTCTCTGACAACTTAACACATTTTCATCTCCTCAAATCAAGGAGGTTTCCAGTCACAGGTTCAAAACTGATCTAAATTGGTTCATTCATCTCAAATCACTGGGGCTGGATGTAAGTAGGGTCCCCAGACAACACCAAACGGCATGAATACAGTCTTTGAGTCAAAATAATGCACACACATCCAAACATAGAAAATTGATAAGGAGAAGACGGAAAGTCCTCTCAGGTCAAATTATTGAAGTTCGAGGGACCACCTTCACTTTTTTTTTTTTTTTTTTCCTGTTTAAATGAGATCTTCTGAAAGCCTTGATTTGGGCACTATTGGTTTTCTACATTTTATTCCTCTGTTGTAGTCCATTCTCAAAATGTGGACTATTCAATTACATATTTACTGAATTGGATTTGAAAGCAAAACCGTATCGAGTAAAAATGCTACTGAATTAGTAATCTAACAAGCAGTGGGCACATTCGCTGTAGGGGTTTGTAGGAGAGGCAGACATTCTTCCTGCAAAGCCACTTACTGCTGAGTCATTGCAGACCTTATCCAAGTTCCGTTGTTGGCAAAATGTCTGTCTGGAACCCTGATCAGCTGCCACATTGAGCGATTACCAGAGTGATCATGAATCTGTACCCTCCTGTAGACTTTGGAACCACTCTGGCCGTGAACCA
This sequence comes from Neogale vison, assembly GCF_020171115.1. Lineage (NCBI taxonomy): Eukaryota > Metazoa > Chordata > Mammalia > Carnivora > Mustelidae > Neogale > Neogale vison. The sequence continues at coordinate 144,583,954 of NC_058102.1, forward strand.
GAGAGACAAAGATCCTGACCATTGTGGAACTTCCTTCCTGGTGAGAGAGACAAACACCCATGGGGGACTATAATACAAATGTGTGAATTACAGGGTGTGTTAGAAGATGGTAAGCACTAAGGGCAAAGGAAAAACGCAGAGCTTGGGGAGGTAGAGAGGTTTGGGCAGATGTCATGTTTGTAGAACCATATATCAAATTAAAAAAAAAAATCACCTGCAGGCAAACCATGAAGGTTTTCAGCTTTGTGCAGTGTTAATTAAATCCTGGCTCTCTCCATTGCACCCCCTGAGCCCATCCCCTGCATCCCAACCCAGGCAAGTGATGATGTCATTACCGCTGTGTGTATAGGCAAAGAAGTCTGAATTCCATTCTGACCCATCAGGCAACTGGTCCACTGTAATAACATTCTTTCCAGGCAACTTTAGGCTTATGTCACTTAAGTGAGTAAGGATTCAGACAATTCCCAACAGAGATAACACCTGCCTTTTGAGGAAAACTTAGATGACAGTAGCAGGGAATGCATGTGAAGGTCTGACAGTCGGTGGGTTCAATAGGATGAAATTTTCAAATTGGGCCTCTGAGGAAGGGGATGCTCTTTGTATTTTAGAAAGAAATGAAATCACACACATCTGTTTCTTTGATAGTGAAGGATCTTATACAAATTCATAATACATATATTTAAATGTAGAACAACTAAGTTGGCCTGAAAAAAGGAATTTCACTTAATTCATGTGGAATGGGTAGCAAGAGAATAATCATACATGTCTTAGCCCATTTGGGCTGCTGTAAAAAAAAATACAAAAACACATAGACTGGGTGGCTTATCAACAATGGACATTGATTTCTCACAGTTCTGGAGGCTGGAAGTCCAAGATTGAGCCACCAGCAGACCCCGTGTCTGGTGAGAGCCATTTCTTGGTTCCTAGACTATCTTCACCTATGTCCTTCCATGGAGGAAGGGGCAAGGGGGCTCTTTGGGGTCATTGTAAGGGTACAAATCCCATCATGAGGGCTCTGCCTCACGACCTCCTCACCCCCTTACAGACTCCAGCTCCTCACACCATCACCTTGGGGGATAGATTTCAACATACACATTTGGGGGGACATTCATTCCATACGAACAGGACATACTTTTTTGTGTCTGAGATAAATATCAGCCTTAAAGAACCTTGACCAGAGATGGCTGTGAGGTCTTCCAGACCAGGGACTGAGGGTATAGGCAGTGACAGGGAAAGGACATTCCCATGGGGGAGGGTGAGGATAGAATTCCTCGTATCAGAAATGAAGGACGACTCCCCTATTTGACAGACGACAGAAGTGAATCTCTCAGTGGTTGTGCAAGGCTGGCTAGTACAAAGTGGCAGATTAAGTAAGTGTACGAGCCAGCAAGGGTCAAGCAAGTCCTGAGCTTCAGGGAGGCAATAGCTGGGTCGGCTCGGTACCCATCCATCTAATCAGCTGGTGAAGGGCCATGAGTCCACCCGGATGGTTAGTCTACTCCTTAGGACACAGCAGGCAGCAAAGCTCTCCTTGCTCTCAATTCCCATGATGGGCATGTGAGGAGTTCAGGAATCCCCCAATCTTCTACAGAATGCACCATTATCCCCTCTGGAGAGAGACATTCTCTTTAAGAGCTGGAGATGGCAGCAAATATTGTCTAGGAAGGAGAAGAAAGTCTATTTTGCTATCTGAAATGTAAATTAATCTAAGCCAATTGCTACTGATGCCTTGAAAATAAAGACATGCTTGAGATTACTCCCAACGAAACCAGCCTGATTCCCCCTCCTAGCCTTCTGGAAGATCTTCCCACTCTGGCAGCCATTCTGATCGATCTGACCAATAAGAGTGGGACCAAATCTACTTGTTTTGTCTAATGCAGCTTTCAACTAAAGCACAATCAATAGGATTGCAAAAAGTTGTAGAAATTCAAGGTAATAGATGTACTTTGCATGAATATAAAGAGAGCCCAACAATGTTTGTTGAATTGACTGATACTCTACTTCATGAGAGAGAGGCGTGCCTATTTTTAAATTGATTCTACTTACTTAAACATGAAGTTTTTATGAAACTGAACTTTGTCTATATTTCATAACTTTGTGTGGCTTCACTTAACCTACTTATAGAGTGATTACTTATAAAGAACTTTTTTACTCTGGCTTTGAGGAAGGCCAGATCTATAAATCAGTCTACATATTCATTCCACAAATATTTATTAAATGTTTACAATGTACTAAGTACATTGTATATCATGAGAATTCCTCAAACCCTCACTTGCTATGTTTATATACACACTTAAAGGCAATGGGGAAAGTAAAACAAGAGATAATACAAGACAGTAGTGCCTCAAATCCCCCTCAGGTCTGCCCCTGTCCTAATCTCCAGCACACTTGCCCCATCCCTTACCTGGAAGATGTTATCGTTGCCTACATCATTAGGCTTCACTACTTTTATTTACTGAAAATCATCACTGACTCAGCTTAGAAATCTTTAGAAAGTCTCTTCATCTCTTTGAGAATAAAGTTAAAACTTTTTCACAGGACATAACCCAAACCATTCAGCTTTTGCCTAATCACCAACGGACCCAGCTTTGGCTCTCTCTGTGCACTTCTCCCTTCTGGAAATGCAACGTGATATTTCACGTCTCTGGGCTTTGCAAATACTTCCCCTCTGCCCACAATATTCCTGCTTCCTCCCTACAGGCTGGGGGTGGGAGTGGGGTTCTTTCTATCACCCTTTTAGATAGCTGGAACATCATTTTCTTTCACTCTTCCCAAGACCTTCTTAAAATTATGTTATTTCATGCTTTTCATACCTTAAACTTGCTTATAGATTGTGCTTCTGCATATCATGATTATTTTTCAGAAGTTTGTTTTCCTTCCTAGAATGTGAGCTGATTGAAAGCAGGAACTGTATTTTATCCATATCTGTATGTCGGCACCTAACACGGTACCTGGTACGGAATAGATAATCCATAAATATTTATTTAAAGAAGGAGTAAACACATAATAGAGTAAGAGGCCTTCTTGTTTCTCTCATAGCAGATGGCTTCCCAGGCTTTTCCCCAAGACAAATCTTCCCTTCTTCCATAGTCATAGGATTTTAGTGAGACTAGAGCCCCCCCCATGTAGAGACTGAATGAATGCACCTCCCTTGAATGGCTTGCATGGAGAGATCTGGGTGGGGGGAACATGAACAGAAGAGACGGTGAAATGTGGAGGTTGTTTCCAACTTAAAGACAAACCATGTGCCTGAAATTCTGTCCCTTCTGTTTATGCACCCTGGACCCCCACATGGCAATGACTCAGATCTGGCAGGGTGCACCCATGGGATCAGAGCAGAAGAGCAGACATCCATCCCTGGGTTCATGGAGCTGAATTCAATGGGGTAAGAAATGGAGAAAAAAACCTCATTCATAAGACACTGTATCTGAGGTTTCTCTGTCATTGTGGGAAGTCTGTTTCTCACCGGACAGACAATAGACAAGTCTTTATCCAACTTCTGTTTGGACGCTTCCAGTGATGTTCCTTACCTCGCAAGGTAGCCTCTTCCACTGGAAATTCCAAATCTTGGAAAGTGTTTCTTTGTAGTTTAATTGAGCTTCCCTATAATGTCTGCTAATTGGTTCAGCTCTACGGTCTAGAGCAGCCTGGATGTACATACTTCCGTTACGGGAAATAGGCTCTTGCCTTCTCAATACCCTACACTTTCCTAGACTCTAGAGTTGGGGTACTCCGAGCCAGTTCCCCTATGATGGGTCTCCCAGATCATTTTTATGTTGTTCTCCAGGCTTTTCTAAGATTTGCAGTTTGTTAATAGCTATCATTAAAGGTTATGGTCTGAAACTTCTATAAATAATGGCCTGAGCCAGGCACAGGCGCGGACGGTACCATGCACAGACATATGAGAGTTTGCGATTTTCCATTCCTTCAAGAACTTCCAGAACGCCTATTACATGCTTGGCGTTCCTTCTCATACTGGAGATAAATAAGACAATTCCTGCTTTCTAAAGGCTCACAGACCACACAGAGAGTAATTTGCCTTCAAAACCATTAGATGTGATCATTCTGTCTCGGATCCAGCAGAACACTGCTCACGTGGGAAGCTTAGTCTGTCCGTGGATATCAACAAAGTTCAGCCTTAAAGCCTAAATTTCTCCCAAACATATTCTTGCACTGCAATAAGATTGATTTTTATTTCAAAGACCAAAGTTGGCAGGCTAGTTGTGTTTTTTAAAAAAAAACTCTTCTGTGCGAGTATATGATCATTAAATGTCCCTACATTGCATCTGAGGGAATAAAGTCAGTTATGTGCACACTTACCTCTCATAGACGTGTTTCTATAATTCTCTTTTCTGGTAAAATCTCTATTCTCTCTAAGGTGCATGTGTGTCTATGTGCATGTCTACGTATGTAGTTATATATATATATATATATAGATAGATAGATAGATATAGATAGATATAGATAACCTCAATATATATATAAATATTTTGGTTATCCAAGAATTTCAAGACAAATACTTCTGACAGTGACCAGACACCTTTAGGCTATTATACTCTTGATTTGCGCAATTATGGTAGGAGGATATGCCATCATTTAGAACATGGAGTCTCATGCTTTTCCAGTCATGATAGGTATTTTTTTAAAAGATTTTATCTATTTATTAGAGAGAAGAAGAGAGAGAGAGAGATCATGCACACAAGCTAACAGGGCAGGGTGGGGGAAGGAGCAGAGGGAGAGGGACGGGACAGGGCAGGGGTAGAGAGAGAGGGACACACAGACTCCCTGCTGACATTGAGCTTGATGCGGGGCTCTATCCTATGACCCTGAGATCATGACCTGAGCCGAAATCAAGAGTTTGAGGCTTAACCAGTTGAGCCACCCAGGCGCCCTTGATAAATATCTTTTAAATAATGCCCGTTTTTCTAGTCAGTGTAAATTCAGGGTATGGAAGAATATAGTCGTCTGTTATCCTGTTCTGCTTTCTAATCGTACCATGTGTTTGTGAGCAACTTCTTCTCCACATGGAGATGTGGCTGCCTGAGGAGACCTTCGGCTGGGTCGTCTGGGACAAGGGCTGTTGCTGACACTGTTGGACATCGGTCACCACCAATGAGGTGATCTGCTGAGTGAACAGTCACGTGATTCATGGAGAGCACACAGTGACCACTTAGCATTGAGTTATGTTTTAGTATCTTGTCTGGAACCTCATCCTTTTTATTTTGGGATAAAGGAAAGCTGTCAGATGGACTGAAGGTTTGTTTAGCCCACCATCACCTGGACCACAGCACAAAATTTTAATGACAGCTATAACAAATGCTCCTGTGGGAACAATGCCTAGAGCCCAGTGACAAGCAGGGACACCAGGTGAGCCCTAGTGACAGTGGGTAGAGGGACCTTCTGCGAGCCCAGGGACCCAAGGGAATTTCTTTCCCTAGGTGTGCATAAAAAGAGGTCCCTATGAGCCCTGTGCTTTTTCTTTTTTTTTTAAGAGTTTATTTACTTATTTATTTATTTGAGAAAGAGAGAGTGCATGAGGAAAGGGCAGAGGGCAAGCGAGACAGAGTCTGGAGCTGACTCCATGCTGAGCTTGAGCCCGACGTAGGGTTTTATCTCATGACCCTGAGGTCGCGACCTGAGCTGAAATCAAGAATCAGATGCTTAAGTGACTTAAGTCACCCAAGTCCCCTGAGAGCGATGCTTTTTTTAAATTCTAGATTAAGCTTAACACTGCAGAGACACTTGGCTGTCTGTGCCCGGAATAAGGGCATGTTCTGCTCTCAGTGAAGAGTTCATAAGGGAACTGCACGGGAAGACCCTGGTGCAGGGTCTTCTGGCCTCTGACTTTAACTGCTTGAACAGAGACTGAATTGCCACGGCTTTCATTCTCCAAGGGAAATGTTTGAAATTCTGGTTCCTGGGAGGAGGGCAAGCAAATGAGCATGAGGAGACCGAAGGCTTTTTGAGAGGAAAAGCCTGAATTCCCAGATCCTTCCCTCATGATTCCATTCTGGAAGACTGCAGGGTGGGCAGAATGGACCCATACAAGGACCAGGGTCAAGAAAAGAATCTCAGATTGAACCCCTGTGGGGTAGAAAGACAAAGGACCCGTGAGGATGGCCTATTTGGAGTCTGCGGTGGAAGGAGAACCCCTTTGGGACCTTCTCTCGGCAAGCTGGGCCTCTCCCATCACAGCCTCGCCCCAGCCGGGCCTGTGGAAGCGGCTGCAGAACACTGGAACAGCCTCGGGAGCCTCAGCTCACTGCCCATGATGCGGCAGGGCAGTGACCTTGTGCGGGGTTCCTCTCTCCCGGTGTCGGCACCCGGACCGGGGAGAACGTCTCACAGCTAATGACCAGCGAGCTGAATCACTACTTCTCTGCACCGCGTATGCTCCCGAGAAGCAGCCTTTTCTAGCAGGGCTGGGAATGCCCTCCAGCCTCACCGTCACGCCGGAGTCCCAGCTCCCTTTGGGCAGGCACTGAAAGTACGCTCAGGTCCTGGTGAGATCGCGGGCCCTGGACAGGAAGGCGCATCCTCTGGATAAAGGAGATGAGGGGATGAAGAAAACATCCCTTTTGCTTCTCCCAGACTACCAAATGGGGCCCGCTGGGTGAGCATCTCAAGCTTATCTCCAATCAGTTCCCATGCAAGTTCCTGAGCCCCTTTTCATCTTCGTAAAACATGTTTAACAAATCAATCCACAAGGAGTAAGTAAAACAAAACAAAACAAAACACATTATGGCCAGATAAACGAACTGACTGTTCCTCCCCCTGGACTGCCTGCTGCTTTTGTCACCACCCAGTAGAGGCTAAGAGACAGATGGAGCCAATGCAGGTATCCAGATATGCTCTGCTTGGCTCAAGTGAAATATTGCTTGCATGTAAATTGAGTTTTTAAAGATTAAGATCTTTACTGTTTGGTTAGAATCATTTATCTGTGTTTCTGACTGAGCTTCAATTAGCAGGATTTATTAACGATTGTTTTTGCACGCCCGATCATTCGAGTACAAAAGACTTGTGGAATTCCTCAGTGCGCCTTATCTTACTCACCTGGGAAATGAGGGACTGAACTTCAATATGGAAAATGACTTCCACGGTTGTGTTTCATAAGATGTTCATATCATGTATTCTATTAAAATTACTTTAGTTATTTATAAATTAATATATAGAAACCTTGGAAAATATGGGAGAATAGTTCCCAATATCCTCTATGTGAACACAACCAATGCTTTGGTTTCTGAGCATTACTTCACTTTTCTTCTTCTTCATAAACTCATCTTTTACAAAGTTGACCAAATTATAAAAAAACAGATTTGAGTTGTAATTTTTCACTTCGTGTGGGTTCTGTTCAACCATGCCTCTGATTTACGAGCCATGGAGACAAACTAAACCTGTTCAGAAGAAGGGAATGAGATCATAAGATCAGGACCCCGAGCTCATGAGCTGAGAAGCTGTCCAAGCCTAGGGCACCTGCTCCACCAAGCTGTCAGGGGCTCAGCCTCTCTTCTCCTGGCTTCTCTTGCTCCCCCTACCGCCTTCCCCCTCAGCATTTCTACTCATCATCTCTACAACTAGTGATTTCAAATGTAGATGACACTCCCACAAAAGCTAACTTTACTTCATTTGTCTATCCTCTTTCCCATTGAATATTTAAAATGTTTCAGATTTTCTTAAAGCAAGATTTGCTTTATTTTTTCTGTCTCTCATGTGTATGTACGATATATACATTATACACATTTGTACATATAAATATCTAGATATCTCTCTATATGATCCCTCTATATCTTTAGATGTAAACTCATACATAAAAGATATATAATAGATATATAATAGGTATGTCGATCTTCAACTATGTAGCTAGATGTATCTCTGTAGATAGGAATATGTACAGATCTTGCTACATATAGGCAGATACATCTAGCTACATATCTGTGTATCTATATACTAATTACATATGGTTACATATTTATTACACATGTGACCTATACCTAACATGAATGGACGCAATTTTGTGTACATCCTCAGTAACTCTAATGCAGTAAGTGACGTTGTAGTGGGCCTTAGTTATAAGAGAAAGCCAAGGAACCCAGGGTTCTCTAGGGAATATTTCAAAGCCAACTATTTCTGTATATCAAGATCATGCATTATACTGCATAAATTTCATAACTACAGGTGCCATCAGCTCAAGTGAAGACTGGGTTTGCCACCAAACCAGCATGACAACCCTCCAGCCTTGGATTCATGGAGAAGGAGTACTGGAAGTATGGGGCAGGGGTTGGGAGGAGGGTCCCAGGCTGACATAGGGTAGGAGTCAAATCCCGGTTACATGCCCCCTGGATAAAGATGGAAAATTATTTAATGTCTCTGAAACTTGGTTTCAGTGTTTGTAAAGTTAAAAAAGGACTATATGGCATCAAACACATGGAGTTGATAAAATTCACTCCAGCCTATTTCCTAGAAACAGTGTGAGATCTCTTCAAAACGCATTCTAATTCATACCAAATGTTTTATATTAACCAAAGAGATTCTTAAAACATCACCTTTTTAGTCTTCATTTTTGTATTTTTTTCCTGGTCATTTGACTCTTTTATTTTACTTTTTTAACCTCTTAATTTTATTTGTAAAGCAAGAATATATGGACAGTATTCAGTACAATATTGGGCATATAGGAAGTGCTTAATATTTTCCACACCTTTAACAATTTAACACAACATTAACAAGCATTCGATGATGATAAGATCTTCCAGTAAGAAAACATACCATGTGAGTGAAGGCATCATCTAGCATGTTCTCTCTTGGGTCATTAATCATCATGCATATTTATAACATTTAAGCTGAATGCTGCATCCTTTATGTTACACATTTACATATACCAGTGATTTTATGTCATGAATAAGAATGATAAATAAAACTTTGAGTGCTGGATTACCACTTTAGGACTACTGCATCCTTCTAAAACTTTGGTCATATTCCAGAATTCTGGATCTTCAACACAGGAATGAATAAAGAGCTCTTCTGCTCTAGGAGGAGAAACAGCTCATTCACATCCAAAACCTGTATTCCCTTCAAGGACATCTGGCCAATAAGACACATTATAATTAGCATAATTTCTTCTTTAAGCCAATGAATTTTTCTGCTATTTCCTTTAATCATGGCATGATGCTAATAGAATAATAAAAAATACAATAGTAAGGAATGATTGGCTTTGGAAAACTTAAGCCCTAAATTTGCTAACATCCAAAATTTTACTCATTTCATTAAATATTCAACAAACAAGCCAACTGGCTGGCAAAATAATTAGTCGAAGTAAACCAACAAATACAAAAGCTAAAGAAATTCAAGGGTACATTTCCGTCATTTTGTTGCTGAGTAAAAAAGTTTTCAAGCAACTACATATTTGGTGATGGTAAGCTACAAGACTGCCACATTGTAAGCAATTGGTGAAACTTAGTTGCCCTAGAGGAATTTTCTTTTGTTACCATAAAATCTCATAATTGCCAACAGGCATTGCAAAATGTCAGCCTGGCCTGCACTTATGAAAGCTCTTGAAATGATCAATGTAATATCCAGGGGAAAGCTAACGGAGAAAGATGATCATTGCACATCTCATTGGCAGGAGCACCCGCAGATGAGGAAATCTGTTTATCTAAGCTAGTTGCTCCTACTTTGTTAATGATGCCAAATACATCAAGAGTCGTAGCGAGCTGACAGTACGCTAAGCAAGTCGGTTACTTCAGAAATCTTGGGCCGGAGCTAACTCTCCCTCAACCCACATCCAAAAACACTTCCAAGATCCAACCCTCCGGCACACACTCAGCTCTTAGAACTCCCTTCGGCATTGGGGAGGAGGGCCCCCTTTGGCCTGCCAGAAAAATGCACTTCAAGAAAAACACCCTACCCATTTCCACTCTCATTTCAAAGCTCTGGTGCTTATCTCTTGGCCTACTGCCTAGAGAACATTGTGAGTTCCCATAAGATATACTAACACAAGTTATCAGAATTTGCTATTCCAAAGGCATCTGCTATCTGTCAGCTGTCATTCTGTGCTAGTTTCTCATCTGGATGTCAATGGCCAATGACACTGGCAGCTTCTAAAACCAAGATCCTGAGTCAATGGCAAAATCTGGACTGCTGGCCAGTGTGTCAGATCCATGCTCCGCCCAGCACCTCCATCTTGTAACTGCACACCTTTGACATTTATGCTGCTTTGAATCGTACGCCTGGGTTAGGCACTCACACTCAAGGACTGTGATGACTCCTGAAACTCTGCATGCATTGTTCCTGGAGAGGAAAGATAGTACTGTCAATAGCACCCTTGCTACTTATCTTCCTTCACCCTGTCTGTGAGAGGTTTGACTTCCATCTCACAAAGGCTTTCACAGATGCTTAGAAAATGCAGACACATTAGGTTCTGAAGATAGAACTGTGTCATAGAGTTGCCTTAGCATAAAAATCAGGATGCAGAAGTCAAGAGACTTGGCAAGACCAGGACCGTAGTTCCCTTCATAGCTCTCATTATCTTCTGACTCCTCTTCTGGCACCAAATCCTGAGGCTTCTTTCTAGGCAGTAGTCACCAACTGAGGTCCTATAGCTTTGAGACAGGACAGGGTCAGTCCTGACCATTAGATGTTCATTAAAACACCATGAGCAATGGCATGCCAACCCACACAGCCACAACAACACACCCACGATACACACGCACTTCCACCACACACCCGCGGAACACACACACACACACACACACACACACTTCTGCCACACACCCATGTACACACACACAGACACACACACACACTTCCACCACACATCCTTCAAGAATGCATATTGAGATTACACATAAATTTGGAAAATGGAAGTAAATATGATCTTTCTGGAGATGCAGCTTAACTAGAGGGAAACATGCCCTTGCAGTTGCAGGGAGCATGAAGATTGGCCAGAACCATTGGGGCAACATCTAAGATTTCATCTTTCCCTCTCTTCTGCCCAGTTGGCTGTGAAATACACACTATTGTCCTATCAGGCCTTCTGATGTGCTGGAGAAAAGAATGACCTGGAAACCAGACCAAGATGATATTCAAGCCCTCCAGGAATCCACAGAGTTGTATGGTCATATGTCCCCTCTCTAAACAAATGACAGGAAAGTGAGGAAAATATTATGTCTTTAACCGCATTAGCTAGAAATATAGCCTGTTTGAGCTGAATTGTGTGCCCTAATATGCATTTGTTAAAGCCCCAGTACTTCAGAATGGGACCACGTCTTCAGATAGTCTTTAAGGAGGTAATTAAGTTACAATGATGACATTGGGTGGCTTTAATCCAATCTGACTGGTGTCCCTATATGAAGAGGAGATCAAGACACAGATGCAAACAGAGGGATGATCACGTGAGGACACGGGGAGGGGACAGCATCCACATGCCCAGGAGAGAGGCCTCGGAAGAAAGCAGCCCTGCCACACCCGGACCCTGGACTTCTGGCCTCTAGAACGGTGACAAAACAAATGTGTGCTGTGTAAGCCCTCTGTCTGTGGTCTTTGCTATGGCAGCCCTGGCACATAACGCACAGCCTTCACTAGAGTAAGTGCTCAACACATTACAGGCGTCATCTCAATGATCGTTGCCACCAACTCCCGTCAGTGGGAAAGAGACCCAGCTCTGAGAGGCCTGCGTAATGAGCAGAGGAGGGAACCTGCAAGTCACAGCGTAGCTTCTACTCACTTCCTGTTTATCCCATCGCGGCAAAGCGTATCATATTTTAAAGTTTCCTGTTTTTGCAGATATTTTATTATTATTGCCTAAAGAGGTATTTTTCTTCAACTTTATTTTTCTCTTTTAGGGAGGAAGGAAATAAAACTGAACCAGGAAGACGAGTATCAATCATGAATTATATAGGAATCTGAGCCAACAGATAAACAAATCAACTATATCATAAAAGCATAAACTCAGCATGTGAGCTATTGTGATCTCACTCAAAGCTATCACGAAGTAATTCCAAGACCTTAGGAATTCATTTCACCATAATGGACTTTGGCTTCCTCATCTCTGAATTATGGAGTTATGGGTTCTGTCTCTAAAATCCCTTCAATCTCTGATTCCATGGCTCAGTGTTTCAGATTTCCTTTAATGAAAATATCTACCAATATTTCTGATACTTTGGTGGTGGAAATACCAGATGATCCATTGTCTGGAGAGAAGGTTCAAAGACTGAATAAGGAGGTAATCAGGGAAGCTTGGAAATCAGCAAATGGGAAACACATTCCTATTTAATCTTCTGATGCTCTAGTTCTGTGGGACAAAAATGTGTTCATTAGTGACCAGTATCTGAAATGAGAAAAATATACATGATATTATAATTTTTACAGCTGCCCTTAGCTGTCTTTCAAGGTTTATGTGACTATTCACAATCACTTCTTTTACACAGAAGAGTGGCTTGTCATTCAGGAATGTTATTCCTGACCAGAGAACTTTACTCCATCAAATACATAAAATATACAAATAAATGTACACATTTCTACATATATGTATACAAATGCACACAGGTATGCATACAGACATATGTACAGCTCTAGGCACATATACATAATATAAATATTAAGATTGGCTTTATCACAGACATCCTCGTTACCACGGTAAAATAAATTATATGTAGTAATACACATGCACATGCCACGAGACAGTTTGCTCGCACTCGTCCTCATCCATAGAAAGATAATACTGCTTAACTTGAATGCTTTTGTGAAATATAATTTTATTTGTGTAGCTATAGGGGTTTTTAAAAATCTGCCTATCAGGGGCGCCTGGGTGACTCAGTGGGTTAAGCCACTGCCTTCGGCTCAGGTCATGATCTCAGGGTCCTGGGATCGAGTCCCGCATCGGGCTCTCTGCTCAGCAGGGAGCCTGCTTCCTCCTCTCTCTCTCTCTGCCTGCCTCTCTGCCTACTTGTGATCTCTCTCTGTCAAATGAATAAATAAAATCTTAAAAAAAAATAAAAATAAATAAAAATAAAAATCTGCCTATCAGATCTATTTAATACCAGGAAGTAAAGGACTCATAGTTCTCCGAGGCTTGTTCTGAGAGACCGGCTCACAGTCCGTTATCCCAGGAACATTTCCTTTCCTCTCCTTCCCCAACATCTTATGTCCCCACCTCTACTTCCCTTCTGGTCAAGGAGTGGTCGTATGATCCAGCACTGCCCAATCCAGTAGCCACTAGACACATGTGGCTATGTAAGTTTAGATGAAGTAAAAATTAAATACTCAGTTTCATTTCTAGTGTTCCATAGTGTTCCACATGGCTAATGGCTACTATATTGGAAAGCGTAGATAGGGAAGTTTTCTGTTTGTTCACAAATTTCCATCAGACAGCCCTATTCCAGCCCATCTTGGCTTTTTGGTAGGAATAGAACTTCTAGGTTGAATACAAGATGAGGAAGTTGCTTTTACCAGATACAACCAACTGAACTAGCCCCTGAACTGTCTGCAAGCTTCTTCGGGGCTAGCTGGGGGACCACTGCTCGACAGTTGGAGCCACAAGTCTGCCAGGGTTATACCACAGCCATTTCAAGTTCAGTTCAAGTCGACTTTGAGATGTGTATGCTAAAGTACTCTTTACAAGCCAGAGCTTACAGGAACGAGAATAGGAGAGACGGTCTCCTTGTTTCATTGAGTATCATCCCAGCACCAGTGGAGGATACGTTCTCTGAACCGTGTCCAGAGAAACAGGATAAGGAAAGGACAGGGGAGGTGCATTACCCACCCCGGCTGAAGGAAGTCTAAGTTTTCAATATGGGAAAAAGAAGAGTTAAAGGTACAAGCTATGTGTCTTAAGGGAACAGATTAGTCATCACAATGATGGGCCAGATGTGTTCTGGGGACCACCCAACAGACCTGGGAGTGAGGACTTCAGTCGTCCAAAAACAGATCTTTCTGACTAATATGAGGAAGGACTTCTGTAGTGGCTACAATGACCTGAAATGAAGCTAAACTCCTCAGGAATGTTTTAGCTTCTCAAGAACACTTCGGTTGGGATGGACAATCTACTAACTCCAGTCAGGCAAATTCCTATATAGATTAAACACCCTAATATCACCTCCAGATCTGTGGTCCAGGGGTCTATGTCTTCTGGAAAAATACTCACTGTGTCCAAGTACTACCCCTAGCCACGCCTCTGAAATGTTAGGTTTTCTCTAATGCAGCTCAAAACCTGAAAGCATAAAGACTGTCTTTCTAACACGTAGAATCCCAAGAACTCCGAGTGAGCTCCGGCAATAACTGTCATAAAGGGCCATCATTTTGGAAAATTTGTATTAGTGACTGTAGTTTCTTCTTAAATCATCAGAAATAAATGAAGGGAAGGGAAGAGGGAGAACAAAGGGGAAGAGGAGAGAGGGAAAAAGAGACAAAACACCCTTCTTTTACACTCACAGAAAGGAAGGAAAATAAACACAGAATGTAACACTAACACCAGAGAGCTTTTTACGATGGGATATTCAAACAATCTGCTGGCTTCAAACACTTTGGTTACTTCCAAAACTCAGAATACAGTTCAAAGGCCGTAAAATGCATGATGCTGTCTGGTCTTTCATGACCTGCTCCCATTTCTCTCTCCCAAGCCCCACTCTGCACAGTAAGGAAGCTCTGGGTTACTGACTGTTTTGGTTTCTGGAACGTGCCTTGGCCTGTTGAGCCTCAGGACTTAGAACACAATGCCTCTGCCTGGAACAAGTTGCCCACACCTGCTCTGTGCCCTAACCATCCCCACCTGTGGCTTAAACTTTTCTTAGCAAAAGAAATGCACTATGATTCCATCTCCCACCCATGGACTGGGCTCGGTACCTCTCTGGTGAACAGTTACCGCTTTGGATATTTTCTGGCCAGGGCCAGACTCGACATAAGCTCATGGGTCATTGCCCCAGACTGAAACAACCCAATGTGCATCAACCTACTACTAGGTAAACCACTGTGGTAGAGCCACAAGCTGGGATACAACGCAGCAACTAAAACAACAACAACAACAACATTTAAACTATTTACACATGCAACCAACCACCTTGATGAGTCTCAAGTATATTTTTTAAAAGGAACAGACGATCGATCTATCATCTATCTATCTATCTAATGATTCTTTTTATATAAAAGCCAAATGCAGATGACACTAATGTGATACAAATCAGAGTCTGAGGTCCTATGATGAAAATGTTCAGAAAGGGCTCATGAGGGAGCTTTCTGGGGGAAATAAAACCGACCTTTATCTTATTTTAGTTAACATGAATGCATGCAATTGTCAAAACTCATCTAATTGGACACTTGAGAGAAACAAAGATTTAGTATTGATTTCTACTATACTTGTCTCTCGTCTTTGGGTATCCCCCATCCCAGTAATGTATTTGGCCTCAGTGGAGGCAACTAGAAGTACCTAGAGCTCTAGGCTTTGCAAGCACCTCTTCTCATCAATGCATACTTCTAACTTCCCAGCTTGTCGGGACTTCTGCTGGTAGCTCTTGGACTGTTAACTTCTACCAGCTTCCAACGCCGATCTACACGGCTGTGGACTGAAAGTTTGTGTCCTCCAAAATTCATATGTTGAAGCCTCACCCTCAGTGTGATGGTATCAGTCTTGAGCTTCCAAGCTTCAGAATCATGAGAGGCGTTGGTTGTTGGAGACATCAGTCTGTGGTGTCTGCTGCGGTCTGCATGGACTGAGACACACACTGTATCCAAATAGTGCTCTAGTTGCCAGCGGACCAACACAGCTTTATTGTCACTATGCTTTTGGGGGACACAGTGAATTCTAGTTCTTTTTAAGGAAATAATTCTGCTTCCTGTTGGACTACACTTGGGAAATAATTTGACCATTATTATTCGCAGGTAGCCTCTCTGTGTTGCTATCTCTTTTATCTGAGCTTCTCTGCAGGCTCTCACAAAGTCCTTATTCTCTGTAAGGATGTTCACTGAGTACAGATGACCTGTCTCTTCTAGCCTAGATGGGGCTAAATACAGACATGGAAGGAGGGGGGAAGGAAGGAAGGTGATAAGTAGAAAGACATATAGATAGATGGATAGACAGATAGGTAAATAGATAGATAGACCCAAAACCTCCAGTTCTTGATACAGACTTCTCCCCATTCCTCATAAGCTAAAGGTGCCAAGGAAAAATGCTTGATACTGCCTAGTTTCCCAAAACAAAATAAGAAAACAAGAGAATAAACAAATACTAGCGATAAGCCCAGCTCCTACAGGCAACACAGAACCCTCGCCATTTCAAGCCAAATCAATGGGAAAGCGTAAGTGACCATTTAAAAATCTCCACACACACACAGATTTTTAGAGGAAGGCTCTGCCCCATTAAGTTGCTCAGCCCATTGCCAGACACTTACAAAGTGGACATACCTCTTGCAAAGAAGCTCCCACAATCATATTTAAAGAAAGGATGAAGCAGGGATGCATATCATGGTATTATTTACTCATCAGGAACTTGGAAGCCCGTGTGTAACAGTGATGTTGTATCTTTGCAGATTCTTAATGTAAATGTGTCAGGGGCTCAACCCCTACATGTTGAAGGGCCTCAAAGAGAGACGTGTATCAGGTCAGGTGAGATATATAGCCACAGCTCGGCCGCCTGCGGGTTATGGAAATCGAACTTAAGCAAGTTTAGTTGGAAAGAGACAAGAGACATGAGCATATGTCACTCGCATACCCAGGAAACCCAGTGTCTGGGGACGCGGAAGATCCGGAACAGGAAATGCTTCTGTGTCACGCTCAGTCTGAATGCTTTCTTCATAGGATGACACAGATGACCACTGCCAAGACGACTCTTCATTCCTCTCACGGTTAGAAACTCCAGTAAGAGTACGTTCTGTGTCCCCACCATCTAGCTGTAGTAACAGGATTCTCCCTGAATGGCCCACGGGAGACATGTGCTCATCCGGGGAGCAGGAGACCAGCGTGAGGGCAGAGAACTCCGACTGTTAGGACCAAGGTGCTTCCTGCCTGATCGGGAGGTCAGCTTTAGCAAAACGCACAGACTAACAACCAACAAAGCCCAGACCTGCTAGAGAAGCTTGCATGTGGGCTATCATACCCCCTTGTGATTACCATGGGAAAAGGTCAGCACACCTTCTGCTAATTTCAAAAGCAGCAGCAGTGAGAAAACATAAACACAGAAGCTGAGGAAACTCCCACACCATCGCCATGCCCCAGAGCTTGGTCTCAGTCTCTTTGGAGGCAGGACAGAGGAGACAGATGCTTGACCTTTTCAAATGCTCTAACATATTGAGTTCAAAGTTAAAGGCATTATTACTTTCTTTCCTGGTATCAGCGTCTTGGACGGGGCTTGGGAGGTAGCATGAGGGAGGTGAGAACAGGCTGTCCCAGTGACCTCTGGGCTGTAGGCTCTTTCACTGAAACTCTGCACATTCAAGATCATCTGACAAAGCAACTTCAGAGCCAGACAGAGGTAGTCACAGATTTGAGTGAGCCACTGCGAAGCCCTGTGATTTCAGGGAAGCCACATCGTCTCATTTTCCCGTCCCCCATCTGCAGGACTGTGCGAACATTTGATTACGATGGACATGTGACCAGCACGTTCTAAGCACTGCAGAACTACGTTTCTTTCCATGCCTTTATTTTAATCCCTGCTGCTAGAGAGATACTCTAGGCACTAAGGAATTTGAACAAATACATAATTACAGCAAGGCCAACAATCCCCTAGAAGAAGGAGTAGTTAATTTTGCTTTAGAATAGCTCATACAAGTTAGCTGATATTTTTTGCGCTACCTCCTCTATGCTAATTAAAATTCTAAGCACTTTACATAGGTTAGTTCCTATAAGTCTCGCAAAAATACTGTCAGGGTAGGTACTCAAGTAATCTCCCTTTTGTACCTGAAGAAACAGAAGCCCAGACAGGTAGAGAAACTTACTCAAGGTCACACAGCCAGTAGACTGGGACTCAAATCAGCCAATTAGGCTGCAGAGTCTAAGCTCCTCAGCACCATTTTAATGCTTCCTTGAGACCAACTACTTAATTTATTTCAAATTGTTTTTATCGTTTAAAAAATCACAACTATATCAAAATTGCTTCTGGTGCTTTATAAATTATAATTCAACTATAATAAGTATCTTCTTCAGTTGTAGGGCATTTGGATTTCCATTTGCCAATGATAAAGTTCTCCCAATTACAAATACTATGGAAGGTTCTAATAAAGGAGCTCACTCTGACCTTCCACGGGATGAAAAGGATCTCCCTAACCTACATATTTTTATGCGATCTTTGTGACGGGAACAAAGCCATGTCTGGGGACCACAGAGATACGATCATTTCTGAAGAGGTCATCTAAGACAGATGTAGAGGTAAAACAAAGGATTTTGGTAAAGCACATTAAATGATCTGTCAATGATGGAATAGGACCGAATTGCCTATTGTCGTCTGCTGAGGCAAGGCCATCTTTCTAGAATAAAAGCGGGAGAAATGATTACACTGTGTAAGAGCAGTCACCCTAGTCAATGCATGAGACGGATGTGCTGAGGGTCAGGAGCACTGCTGGCTGCATAGAGAAGCCCCACGTTGATCAAAGCCACACCCCAGAGGAACAGTCCTGGTGGCTAGGGAGTGCTGCATTGTGAATTAGTATTAATCTTCTTCTTGGGGGTAAAAACATCCTTCTTCCCGCAGTCTCATACCCACTGTCATTCCTAGGGAGGCTGGGCGTGGTGACCAAGGGGAGAGTCAGCGCCTGGGGCTCTGGTGGTACCGTCGACGTGGGGCCATTGGCCTGCAACTTAAGGAAATGTGGAATAAATCCACGAGCATATCTGATCACTTTTACTTCCTTTTCTTTCCTAGGGAACTTGCATGGCAGGCATTAATGTAGACAGCTTATATAGGGATGGATTTATGACACATACGTGTGTCTCCACATACGCATGTAACATGTGTGTCCACACACAGATATAAGGCACGTGCGTGTGTGTGTGTGTGTAAGGATGAAGGATGGTATTCCCAGATGCCCACCCTCCAGAACCCATGTTCCAAAGACTCGGTAGAGGGCAGTGGTCACTTCTGTCCCTTTCTGAGAATCACCCTCAGCTGCAGAAAGCCCCTTGCCCAAGGATATGCCCCCTGCTCTTGGATCTAACAAGAGCTGGTCAGTGGTCACTGGTAACTGGTCAGTGCTAGGTACAAAGGCCTCCGGTGTGAAGAGTTCTGAAGGGCATCCCAGCCTGAGTCCCCCGGGACGTGCTGGGACTTGCTGGATTGAATCCTGGTTTGACTTCTCTCCCTTCCTTCCTACCTCCACTTCCTGATGCCCCAAAGTTTTGCCCCTGAAGCCACTGGGGGACGTGGGGAAGCTGCATGAAAACCTCCTTCTCTCAAGGTCTGTTTCCCAGGGAAGCTAATGAAAGACCAAATATGAGTATATATTTATTTTCCCCCCTCTGGTGGGAGAGAGGATGGGAAAACATTTCCAGCTGTGAGGGAGATGAGTACATTTTCCCATCTCCTCCTAATGGGGACATTTACCAGGCTGCTCTCAAACGAGAGAGTGAATAAAGCTCAGAATTCTAACCCCTGATCTGTCCCTGAGTTAAAAAAAAAAAAAAAGGACAGCTGGAACCTCTGTTAATTTTCCTTGCTAAAATGTGGATGATCAACGGGTCAACTATTAATAGATAATTATAAACACACATAAGAATCATTCTTAAAATTTTTGAGTGAGAATTAAATAATTTCTGCTAACATTTTTATTATCTTGTAACTTTTTTATAGATTGTATTTATTTATTCATTTATTCACTCATTCATTCATGAGAGACAGAGAGAGGCAGAAGCAGAGGGAGAAGCAGGCTCCCCATGGAGCAGGGAGCCTGATGTAGGACTTGATTCCAGGACCCTGGGATCATGACCTGAGCTGAAGTCAGATGCTTAACCGACTGAACCACCCAGGTGCCCTATTTTGTATCTTGATAGAAGATAACCTCACAAAAACATACTCTCTCTGTTATCTGCAGTCTTTTTAGATTGAAATTATGGAAGTAGTAAACTAAGTTCATTATTATTCCATGATTTTTAAACCAGAGGAGCCCTCTAAGGTTTGCAGTGGGTATCAGTGACAGTAAGTAGACAAGAAGTTAGGGAAGGCAACAAGACGCAGGGTACCACCCATCAGGCTCACGCACAGATGCCCTTCCGTGCGTAAGGGGAGGAGAAGGGGCGGGGGGTGTGAGGATGAGCCTGGATGCCTGTGACGATGCCCTCCTGACAGGAAGGGGTGTGGACATCCACACTAGGGGCATGTGTGTATTCCTGTGATTTTAGGACGGTTTGTTATGTTATTTCTAGTCCCTTTATGGCCACACACATTTGTGATCTAGTCCCGTTGCTCTGGATGCCTGTGTCCAGTTTCTTCGGATTCTCTTGGTCGGTCGCTCTTGGTTTGGGGAAAGAAAACTGTTTCGCATAAGATCAACAACTGTAAACTTTGATGACAGCGTTTCAAACACAGCATATCAAAATTACGGTCTCCAGGAGAGGTGTCTTTAGAGTAGGGTTTGTATTTCTAGTTCTACAAAAGCTAAAGATTTGGATTGCAGATTTTTAAATATCACAAACACACCACCCTATGCCATGAGGCACGACCCATAGAAGGTGTGACGAAAGCCCACACGCAAGCTTTTGCAAGTCCGATAGGATGATAATGAAAGCTTCCCATGAGCAGAGAGTTTCCCCATGTTGTCACCCTACTGTACTTTGTCAAGCAGGACACACATTGTGGGTGAATGGCTGACATTCCATTGGAGGAGGCCCATCAGGGCACAGAAAATAAAGTAACCCAAGGAAGCTCAAAGCTTCCTTGTCCCACATTACACACACACACACACACACACACACATGCACACACACACACATACACACACACAGTAAACATGAAAGTATGTCTAGAGAAAATGTGGGAAGAGAAAATTATGCTTCTGGAATTTTTCTTTGTTGGGTTTCTTCTAAGACCTTAAGAATTCCCCAACCACTGAATTGTACTGCCTTCCGTCCAGACGTCATCAGAAGTACAGATGCAGGGCTTTATGCAACCTTTCCGTTCTCCTGCAGTCCTCTGGAAGCTAGGAGAAAAGAGCAGTGGAATGTTTGATTACCTAATTTCCTGCCGGCAAGGGAAGCCCAGAGAAAGAGCTGGGAATGTAGGAAGGGATAGGATCATGGCGACCACTCCCACTGGAACTGAAGGTAGAGGGTGGGGGAATTAGTCACATGACCATGACACAGCTTTGGGGGCTGCCAAGACAGAGCACTTCTCTAGACGTCCACTAAAAGCTTGATGGGGGCGTTCTTGTCTACTCTGATTATAGACTATGTTAATGCTCAAGAATTTCATTAACTTGGCCTTTGAACGCTGAGAAGGCTGAAGGGTCATGAGGCAGAACCCGAGAGAGTCACGTGATGGGCCCTGGGCTGTGGACAGCAACTTCTCTGAGCCCCTACAGTGTTTACAGTGAGAATACAGGGGCAGTTTTCCGGAAGTACAGCACGGCCACTCCGCATGACCCCTGGATCAATACGGCTGCTTCCCACCCCTTAAACCCCCAGGGTTCAAATCCGTCGTACATCAAGAGTGGGTAAATTGAGAGGGAAAACATTTTTAAACCAACTCCAGGAACGGTAAAACGAGAGGTATTCTCCAAGGAGACTTTTCTTTGGGGGCAGGTTTTCCTCTTCTGAAATGTCAGAGCACCTACAGAGTACTTAAAATGTCCACGGAGCAGGATTTGATTAGTCAGTACTTAGGATTTCAAACTGCCCCACTCTGGAAGTATATAACCTACCACAAGTTTTTATTCACAAATCATTTGCTTTAATAAAAACATGCAGCGAGGTCTCTGTGGAATAAATGAGACATTTTTAGTCATCGGAGAGAAAAACTCAATGGATGTTTTCCCACGTTCACTACTTAGGACCTTGGATCAGGTCCAGGGTCTGAAGTCTTACAAGTTAAAAGGGAGAATTCTTTATGGAATTTTATTTTTGAAAACGTATATACACTCTCAAAGGATACATCCCAGCCATATGCCGATGTGGTCTGATCCCAGGCGTGATGCAGAATCCTTCTTTGCTCTTAGAATTGCTCTGCCCAGTTAAAAAAAAAAAAATGATTACAGGCAACTGTCAGAGAAAGGGAGAGATGGCAAATGTTAAAACAGGAACCAAGACATGTTACACCAAAAATCACAGAAGCAGTTGGAGTGGTCAGGGAGCACGGTGATGCATGTGGATGAAGCAGCAAGGTGTGCAGGGAGGGAACTGCCGAGTGAGCAGCACAGGCAGGGCCCCGAGGGCTGGGGCTCAGCATCCCAGAGGGCAGAGCAGGGAGCTGCAGGAGGCCAGATGGGGCTGGGATGTGTGAGAAGGATGTGGCTTGGGCCTGGTACCATGTCACTCAGGCTACAGTCCAGACTCTGGGTGTGTGCTGGGTGTGGGGCTGCAGCAGGGGCCTGGGGACAGCCACCTGCTCTAATCGAGGACCCCATCAACCCAGGCTGCGGTTCTGGGTGTGTGCTAACAGTCACAGTCACGAGCAGGGACAGAATGGGGGATGTGTGAGGGCAAGAACCTCAGAGAATGCCCTGTCTGAAGACCAGGAAGAAGATCACCGACATCTTCTGTGATGCAGAAGAATGTGGAAGGAAGAGGTCTGGGAAACTGGAATTCACCCACTGATGGGATAAGCCAGCAGACAGAGAGGCATGGTAGTCTGGCATTCAAGGAGAGTTCTGGGCTGAGACAGCAGTCTATGGACTTTGGGCGAGAGGTAGACAGTACTCAAAGCAGTGGGGCTGGGGAGGTCACTGAGAGAGTGAGCCCCCAAGATGGAGTCGGGGTGCCGGGGATGAGAGGGACCAGAGATGGAAAGAAGTAGCTCAGGGCACCAGGGGGAAAACAGGAGAGAACACTACTTCTCCCATGGCCCGGGAAGAAAGGGTCTGCGCAAAAAAGAAATAACCATCTGTGCTAGATGCCCCTAATGTTCGAGGAAGATGAAGCTGGTGGTGTGGGCTGGGCTAACAAGGGGCATGAAAGTGACCTGAGCATGAGCTGTTGGGGAGGCCTGTCTGCAGGTTTCAACAGAAGGAAAGGAATCACAGAAGGCTAGGATAGCGGATGCCACCACCAAGAACAAGGCAGACAAGCAGCCCATAAAAGAAAATTAAGTAGTTTGAAAAACTGAGAAAGTTTAGCTGAAGCGTTACAGAGCACCAGAGCCCTGGGGTCTCAGAATAAAAGAAAAAGTGAATGTGGAACGGTCAGTGGTGTTCCCCTGTGCTGCGGCCTCGTGAGCTGGGGCCTAAGATTGGATTCAGGCATTGGAACGAGACTTGTGATTTTTTAAGAGAGTGATTTTATTAGATGAGGGAGCCAGATTGTAGTGCGATAAGGAATATCTGGGACGTAGGAAGGCAGAAACCCGCTGCTCAGTCTATTTCAAGAAATTTAATATCTACAAGGAAAGGAAGATTAGGAAGTGTTTTGGCATTGATCTCACAAATACCATTACTTTTTATAATATAAGATGCATATTTTTTCATATTTTAACAGCTCTGAAAGCAGAATGCCTCTTATAATTGATGGCGTTTTTCAGTGTTAATTGGCAGCATTTTTTCATTCTATGCAGTGCATAATGTAGTGGTGCATTTTGTGATCGATATGGCCTCAGATTTCATAAAATATGGGCATAGAATGGGTGTCTAAGCCCAGGAGAGGAAACAAAGTAAGTGGATGGCAAGGCAGAGGTCACTGAGAACGGCATCATCGTTCAGTAAATATTTGCGGAGGGAGTGAGGTCACAAGACTGATAGGGGCCATGAGTGGGTTTTTTATTATGGTCCTAGGTCCAGGACCAGAGGGATGGAGGCGGGCAAAGAGGACCCAGGAGGGCAGAGAGTGATCAGAACACTGCCCAGTACCCTGAGAGGGGCATGCTACCCTGCTTGGGGAATGGAGGAGGAGGAAGGGGAGGTGGGGGTGTGTCCGTGAACAGAAGTGTTTCTGGGAGTGAACAGTTCCTGCTCACGGCCAGCTCCAGGGTGTGTCACTAGGAGGATCCTAGAATCGAGACAAAGGTGAAGGTTGAGGGAGTGGAGGAAATTCATAAACCTTGAATTAGGGTGTTGGGAGGGCAATCGACATGCACAGTGGTTGATAGTAGGTAATAGTGGTGGATAAAGTACAGAAGGGAAACCAAGGTCCCGGCCCTCAAGGGCCACAGAGAGCAGTGACCCCAAACAGAGCAAGTGACAGGATGTGAATGGGAGAAAGCTGTGAACTTTGAGAGAGGAGAAAGAAAAGCGTGCATAAGATAATGTGGCCCCCGCAAGAAAGCACCCCAAAGACGTGAGCACCTCCTGCGCGCCCCTGGCCTGGTGGGGAGGAGGCATGGTCTGGCTTCCTCTGCATGGAGACCTGTGGCCTACGTACTCTGTTTTGGGTGAGACACCGGGGAGCTCACAGGCACAGCACCAACAAACGCTGTGAGATGACTTGGCATCGGAGGCTCCCCTCTCTAGGAAGCGTCTGTGCACGGAGATCTTTGCTCAAAGTCAGTTTGAGAGTGAAAGAGTCCAGAAGAGTCAGAAACCCAGCTCAGAAATGGGGGTTACTCTTCAGATCGCAGCAACTTCCACTAGTGGCCTCATAGCCAGGGCTGGAGCTTAGACAGCGACCTGCTTAGAGCCGCTGCCCCAAACCTAGAAACTGCTCAGGGCCAGTCAGGGCAGGTCAGGAGTCCTCTCTCTTCTTTAAGGCTTGGAATGTGTTCTCTACGAGCTGTGGGAGTGGGGCTGGGAAGGAATGGAAAGGATGCTGGTGTCCCTGCCCCACCCCCTCCCTGGAGACCTTCCTTTGCGGGGGGCAGACCCCTGCTGTGAGCATCTCTAAGAGTCCCAGGGCCACCGGCAAGGGAAGGGGCGTGGGGGCAACCATGATGGCTGGGGATGGCAGCGTTTGGGGGGTCCTTGGTCTTGAAACACTGAGCTGCATTAATACTGAACACAGGAAGAAATTCAGGATATCCAGCATGTGAGAATGTGCTCTGTTGTGGCTAGTCCTGTCACACCGAAACGAAGATGGTACAGACCACAGGTAAGTGATCTCAGCTGCACCGTACTGGCTTTGCCGGTCATCCCAGAATATTCTGTTCTCTCTGGCATTAGTCGACACTTGATGATAACGTTTTCCTCACTGCCCTGAATTTTTACTTCCGTATCTGAGTCACCCCCACTGCTAACCGTGAGGTAGACCTTGTGGATAGTTCCAGTTTCAGGGACCACAAAAGAAGAATTGATCTGTCAAAGTTCATATAGATAGGAAGTCGGAGGACTTGAACTTGAACTTGGCTCTTTCTCAATCCACAGCCTGTGGACCTTGGAGCAGACAATATTGCCTTTCATGGATTATGGTCCAATATCGTTGAACCGTACTTCATGACTCAGTCCAGTCCTGTGAATACAGGTGGTCAAGCCACCAAAGCAATTAGGAAAAACCCCCATGGCTCTGGGTTCCTGCAGGGCAGAAAATCAGGGCACAGCCATCCAAACTCGTGGGGAAATTGAATAATAAAATGCTCTATGCTATTTTAGCTGAAAACCATTCTTATTTATAGTTAACTGAAACCAGCCTAACTCAGACTCACGTCTACTGTTTACCCATGAGTCACCCTCACATGTGAAAGCTTCAGTCACGGATCCACAAAGACTGTCTGAGGCTCATTTGCCTGCTGACAAGGTTTTCTTGGGTCTGCCTTTTAGAAAATAACCTGAGGAGCAATCACTGGAAAATGAAACAAACCTGTGGGTGGCAGCTCCCCTCTGATGCTCCTGTGGGACCCGCTGTCCGCTCCGTGTGTGGCCCACAGAATGTGCCCCAGGACCTTAGCATGTTCTCAGGCTCTGCTAGACAAGCATGGAGGGTGAGGAGCTGAGTTCTCTCTGGGATTCTCTCCTATGGCAGCTGAGGGGCTCGACCCCCTGGAGAGGGGCAGAGAGTGGGTAGGCAGAAATTCCAGCTGGTCCCATTGGGATAGGAATGCCGTGTGGGGTCCCCCGACACTGGCAGGAGGGACGGCCGCGGCGAGGAGGGGAAAGGGGAGGATGGTGGCAGAAAGCGAGAGGGCGAGTCCTTTGATGAAGGTTCACGCCCCTCTATGTGGGACACATCCGTCACCATTTTGCAGAATGTGAGTCTCCCTGAAGCACTCGGCGTTGACCCCGGGAAGAAAACCTCGGGCACGATTTCCCAGACTTTCATGATAACCACACACCTGTAGTGAGTCCTTCTCAAGGGACCGCCGGGGTGTTTCCCAACAGAAACTGGGTCATTCTGGAGGTAGTGTCTTTGCAGGCGAGCCGGTTTCTAGACACAAACAGATTCTCTTCTCTCTCCTTTGCCACTGCCCTCCCAGCCACGTTCCGTGGCCTTGAAGCAGGATCACGTGGGATACAGCGTGACTGGACCCCAGTCCGAGTATCAGATGTCTAAGGAAAACGACTCTCTGGTCCCCTTCAGATTTCTGTTCCATTAAAAGGAGTATCCGAGACTGCTGAATGTGTCTTCTTAAGTAAACATCCTAACTAAAAAAATATATTTGATATTTTAAAAAATTCAAGGAGAAGGACACACCATCTCCTAACCCAGAGCCCTTATACATGATAACATAATTTGCAGCCTGTACTCTGCCTTCTGATTTCAGCCAAATCCCCCGAGGACAAAGAAAATAGATAAAAAGAGCTGATGGGCGGGCAGAGGCAGGAGACCCCCAGCGGCTGATCTGTTTTATCAGATGACGCCCCCAGCACATGCTCCAGAACAGAAAAGAACATTATTCCGTCGTTCTGAGCCACCCTTGTTCTGGGATCAGATGATAACCCTTTCAAGTTAATGTCTCTATTTTAAAATTCTTTACTCTTCATTGGATTTTTTTTTTCAAGGCAAATGTGCATACACACTCACAATTACATGTACAGATATCAAAGCCCCATCGAAAACATTTGGCTTAATACCAGGAGTAAGCCCCTCTACCAGCCGTCACCGCTTTCCGATAATGCATGCATCCGAAGCCAAAGGAAAGAGACCCCCGCCCATGTGCCCAGTCAGGGAGGCCTGTGGGGGGTCCAACAGGTGCGGAGGGGAGAGCCGCCCTCCCAGTCCTCCGCCCCCCAGTTGCCTTCTGGGTGAGCAAAGAGGGGCTGACTCAGAGCTCTCCCTTCTGGAGAGCTCTCCTATCTTCTGAAATAACTTGCTCATCTTCCTGTTGTGGGAAAGGGCATCTCAGGAGAACGTCCGTCTGAAGATGTCAGTTTTATTATTATTTGGGGCTGGTGAGACCACCAGATCAGGAAATGATGGCCATTGAAAAGTCAGCTTGTTACTCTCCTTTCCAAGAGGAGGTGGGCACACACGGTGCCTTCCAGGGCCATGTGGGGGAGCCCCAGGGGCAACGGGGGAGGGGGAGGCAAAGAGAGCCAGGGAGAAACACCAGCCCCTTGAGAAACATAAGCCCCTTGAGACAGGATCAGCAGGTGTGGGACTGCCTCGTCTAAGTAATTTTAGTGGACTCAGGGGTAGGGGCGGCCCCTTATTTGGTCCCTGGCCTTTGGGGTGATCTGCAGGGGAGACAATGGCCGGGAATCTGAGAGCCAGGGTGCTTTGCTTATGAAAGAGGCAGTAGCTTAAAGGGGAGTGTTTTGCTACGTATAGGAATGAGCTAACTCCGGAAAGAAATTCTCTCCCAGGTCAACAAGAGCCCAAGATGTCAAAGTGCAGAAAATGAAAAAAACACCATGAATACAGGGCTTGTGTGCCCCCCACGCCACGATGACCACAGTCAAGGAGAATCATTCTGCTTAGCATCAGGAATTCAGAAGGAGACGAAGATTCCTTAATGTGCATTAAGCCAGAAGGCCTCAGATTTTATTGTGCATATAAATCACTGAACGATCTTGTTAAAATGGTTTTTGATTTAGTGGGAGGGGTGGGGTCTGAGAGTCTGCATTTCTAATAAGTCCCCAGATAATGCCCCGGCTGCCGGTCCAAGGACCACACAAGTGGGAGGGCATTCAACCTTAATTATGTGTCCCATTTTTTCAGGCATGCTCACTTGTTAAGTAAAGACTGGGAATATTATTTAATGTGCATAAAGGAGCTTTAGCCTAAGACTTGCTTGCATGAAGACAGTTACAATTAAAGGCTTTTTTTTTTTTTTTTTTTTTTTTTCTGCACAAGCCAGTTTCTAGCCCCGAATGAGTTGTGATCTCACCATACAGCTCATCCGATAAGAATGGGCCCCGGACCTCATTAATTCTCAAGAGAGAAGTGTACCAGTCAGCCACGGAAACTCGTGGACAGGAAAGAGGCAGGTCTGTAAGATGGACAGATCTGAAGGAAGTGTTAGAGACTGTTTGTTCTGGCATTAAAACCGGGAATATAATAACCCTGAGACTGACTCAGCAAAACTAGAAACTCCAGCTTTTTCAAAGTAATCCCAATAATCCCAACCAGACATGACCTAGGGCTAGCTATGAATAAGGATACAGAACTAGGTTTGGGGATAAATCCAGCAGGAGGGACTTGGGGAAGGAGAGGAGAAGGGAGAACAGGCAGAGGGTCGGGTATCACGATGATGAGTTCCTTGTAGATTTGGGGTGAGCAGGAGTCAGCACTGGGACAAAGACTAACTCCACTGGGAAGGACAACTATGTTTGCCACCAAGAAAAACACAACATGGTAGATGAAGTGACCCGGGTGCAAGGAGCCCAGCTTCACTAGGCGTCACCAGTAACATCTCGCACCCTTGCTCTTGGCCAAAGGATCCGCATTATCCATATTCAAATTACACATTTTAGGGATCTTGGGATGACAGAACCTTCCATTGTGGGGAAGCAGCACAGCTCCAAAGCCTTAGAGGGATGTTCAACGTGCTTCCACAAGACAAAACAAACCAACAGACGACAAGCCAACGGCTCCATGACCAAAAAGAGATATTTCTCTACTTGTCATTAAAAGCAGAACATCTGTCTGCAGCATCCAAGAGTCCATATCACAGAACAGGCTGTTTGTTGGGGGGTGGGAGCCCGAGCTGGCTAATCCCATACTCTCTGGAAGAGGACCGTGCCGTCACGGTGGCGGTCGGCTCTCTCTCAGACCCTCAGTGTGTGATGAGGGCAGAGCATCTGTGCGGACGTGCCTCTCCTTTGTAAAATACTGTTGTCACGTTGCACACAGCACGTTTGCCCACAAGCTGAGCTCCCTCCGATACTGAAGGGTTCATTCCTATCATTCCTCAAGACTCAACATAAACGCTGTTTCCCTAAAGAGTGTCCTCAGAGCGTTCAAATCAAAGCTGGACTTTTTGGTAAACAATCTTGTCGTACCTGAGTTTTTCTTTCACAAAGTGTAACATTCTTTATGATAATATCTCCTTGGAGATTTTTACTCATTTGATGCCTGACCTCCGCTAGTCTGGAACTTCCCCGAGGACAGAACGGTATGTGGGTCTTTATTGCCATTTATCTACACATAACACAGGGCTCAGCGCCCAGAGGCCAGCGAACGTGCATTTGCTGGATGAGGACAGGAGTGACTGAGTAAGTAGAACGGTCCCACGTAGGCTAGAAAATGTGATTATCACTGGTACTGCTTTATCACCACTATTCCAATTTTGGGTTCGGTTTCTGTTAATAACTCATAAAAGGCATTCTCTCCACGGAAGAGCAAATGGCAGCTTTTATTTTATATTAGTACGGCTTCTAAGCTGAAAGGATCCGTTCTTCCTCTTCCAAGGAAATTTCTAGTCCGTACATGACATTTCTCTAGATGTATGCAGGAACACATTCCGTATCCCATTAAGTTTTAGCTAAGACTATTTTCAACCTCGACTCAGTCTGATTATCCCAGCTATGTTGGATGTTAAGAACCGTGTTTAACATTAGGCTCAGACTCAATCATAAATATGCATTAGCTTCCGACTCAGTGCTGCATCCTTGGCCCTGGGCAGGATGAACGCACCATGTTGTCCCTTCCAAACCGCCCCCCGCTCACCACCCCAAGGGCTCCTGAACCCCTTCCCAACACCTTCTCTCCCCAGCTCCCTTCGACCTCCCCAGGCACGCACGGGCCCGACCCTTCTGCCTCTCCCCCTCACACATCACAACCGTACAAGCGTGAAGAAGCAGGGAAGGAGATGGAGGGGCACAGAGGAGCAAACAGAAGTACCAGAAGTACCAGCTGCTGTGAACTAGATAAACCTGCTGGCTGCCACTTGGACACTAACCCAGAGTCTCGAGGACATGTCAGCATTGGAAATGGGGGACAAAGATGGAAACCAAAATGTTTTGGCTTCTTCCTGCCACACCACTCCCAATACACCGTTGCTCTGCCCACGTCACTGGACATGGGTTTAGTCCGAGGCGCATGGAACCCCACTTGGGTCAGGTGGTCAGGGGCAGCTTAGGAGCTCGTGATAATCAGGGCAGAAGGATTCATGGCGGCTGGCCCTGAACAGCCAGGAAGCAGGCTTCTGGGAGAAGATCCACTCCGTGGTTTGATGGATTCTGTGCCTCCTCCTCCAGGTGGGCTCAGCACGGCTGGCCCCACGCTACAGCTGAGCTCTCATCCGGCTGCCTGTGAGGCTCACCTGAGAAGCTCTGGAAGCTCTCAGAGGGAAGCATGCGGGAGGCATCCCAGACCAGCGAAATGGGAGGCCCGGGGGACCCGGAGAGGCGTGTGGGTGAAGCGTGCAACCCCGCCTGCGGTCTGCTGAAACCGAAGTTAGCGTCCAGCTCCGCTCTCTTGCTCTTAGAATATGTTCTGCTTTATTTGAAGAAAGGTAACATCCACCGCCTCACTCGACATGGAAATTCTGTTTTCCCACTCACTTTTACGGCAACTCTCTTGCCACAGCTATAATTTTATACGAGGCCTTGCTGGCATTGGCAGAGCAAAAACGTTATATGTATCTTCTAGTGCCAAAAGGTGTAGAAAGTTTTGTTGAAACCGTGGAAGGGGAGAGAGCAATAGGTTTATTTTAAGATCATAACATTTTTATTTGATTCCCCCCTCCTTTACACTGGCTGCTGTTACTTTAAAAGTCTTCTGGCATTTCACTGGCAATAAACAGGGCAAAACAAACTGTTCCTTCCTTTAGATTGTGCAATTTTTATGGCTCTGTTTTAGAGCGACCAAATATGCCTGTTAGAAAAGGGGGGAAAAAAATGCCTGCTTAACCACCTTCTGTTTGTAAAGCAGCAGGGCTCTTACCGGTCAAACCTCAAGGGTGAGGTCATGGTTTTCCGCACGTCTCACGTTTTTCAAGGATCCTTAGAAACACCTGAAGTTAAGGGACACTGACGACACTCGCTCCTAAGCCAGGCACGGGCAGGAAACGGAACCGAAGATGGCTGAGCTCCCTGCGAACCGGGTGGTCACACAGATATTGAGGCAAATGCAAATGTCTGCGAGACGGTGGCTCTGCCTTGGACGTAACCAAAGGAGTCGGTGCGGAATCATCCGTTCACACGACGTTTAGGAGGCCAGTGACCAGACGGAGCCCCTGCACACGAAGGCAGCGGGCACGCAGTGGATCCCACGGCCATGCTCTCTGGTGGAACAGGGGATGTCGGCGGATAAGCCGCCGGGCTACCTGTTCTCCCATCGGCTCCCTGCGCATTCACGTAGACTTGCAAAGCCCTCGAGTCAGGAGCCGGTACCACGTGGGGAACTGCGTTCCAACATATGACTCAGGCTGGTGGGGAGAGGAGCGGGAGGGAAAAGGATTTCATAATTCCATAGAAGTAAATATACCAAAAGATGGAATCTGAACCATTTGGAGCCTTCTTACCCTTCTCAGGACACCTGTATGTTTCTGCAGTAGGTTTCTCCTCCAAGACAAATCGATGCCTAGAGTACACTATCAAGTGGCTTTCTGTAGGTTTTCTATAGTTCTGCTGCTGCCTTCTTTAATATTTTGGGTGGTCTTAGCAGCAACCTGAAAAGGTTATGATATCCTATTTTGGAACTACTCAAAATCTCTTTCAGATTTAACCCATCCCCCTACCTCCCGTGTCCAGCCTCCTCTGTATTTCTACGCAGTGCAAATTGAAACTTCTCTCTAATACCACTTTTTTTTTCCCAATTTATTTATTTTCAGAAAAACATTATTCATTATTTTTTCACCACACCCAGTGCTCCATGCAAGCTGTGCCCTCTATAATACCCACCACCTGGTACCCCAACCTCCCACCCCCCCCCCCCGCCACTTCAAACCCCTCAGACTGTTTTTCAGAGACTATGGACTCTGAAAAACAGTCTGAGGGGTAATACCACTTTTTTTGTATTGACACCTTCACCAAGAACATCACAGTAACAACAATAATATTTAATTTTTATGGCTTATTTCCTGCCCCCCACTTTGCTAAGTACACTCTCCATGCTGTTTATTTTATATAGCATTAGGAAGCATTTATTCCGTTATTACACCATTTTATCATTGAGGATCATGGACAGCTTAAGTGACAGCCAAATACCACATAGCTAGAAAGTAGAGCCCAGACGTTTTATTAAAAATCTCCTAACATAATGTTGAAATCTGCCCATTTTTCTCTGTAGCTTTGACAGTATTTGCTTTTAATACTTTATTATTAGGTGTACCTAAGCTTAGTTACATCTTCCTTGGAAAATGGGAACTTTTATGTTATCTAGCGGCCCTCTTTACCTTTAGCAGTGCTTTCTCACCGTAAGTCTCCTTGCCTGATAAATAGTATTAAACCGGCTTTGTTTTACTGAGATCTGCCTACTTGACTGTGTGTGCAGACACTTAATTCAATGCAAATAAATAAATAAATAAATAAATATATGTAGATATGCACACACACATATGTAGATGCATGTGTGTGCGCTTATTTTAAGTTCATATACATTTATCTGTTGACAAGAAGAAAAATTTTCAACCACCCCAATTTTCTAAATTCTTGTAATTTGGTTGTGTCTCTCCCATAAGCAGCAACCAGCTGGGTGTTTTTGAAATCCGTACACTGAACAGTGGACGGTATTAGTTGCCCTACTGTCTCCCTTCCCCACTTCTTCCTCCAGCCCAGGGGACCCTCTCTCGGGCCTTCATGGAGCCGAGCGTCCCAGCTAAGTGTAACTGAGCATGGGAGAGCAGGACGTGGACAGAGGAACACAGCCAGCTCCCAGGCACCCGGGTCACAACCTCAGAAAGGAAGCCAAGGTCTCCACGGCTACCCCCTGGGTTCTTGTTGACTCTGAAATGCTGACAGCGAAGGGGCACCTTGGAGCCAGTGATGCAAGTCAGGAGGAGAAGAGGACAGGGTCTCCCACCGGCCCTGCCCCTCACCAAGTACTGTCAAGATGGAGGGAAATGCTCTTCTCTCTGAGTACGGAAAGGCACCCGCTCTTCCCATCCACCCGATAGGCTTGCCAACAGGTGCATCTGTGCTACCGTCTCATTTCACCGTCTAGTTCACATTGTCCACACTTGAACTCTGAGTCTTCAGGTCATTTTGCACTTTCGACATGACAGGGACTCACCCTGCTGAGTTGGCAGTAGGTAGGCCTGGCTTGAAACCCCTGCTCCATCACTAACTAACTCGTCCTGTCCTAGTCTGTCAGAGGTGGAAGGAGAAGCAGACTCCCGGGTGGGCAGGGAGCCAGGGGCAGGGCTTGATCCTGTCCGGGGGTCACGATCTGAGCTGAAGGCAGATGCTTAACCATCTGAGCCACCCAGGTGTCCCAGAGCAGATGAAATTTAGAACACCTTCCTGGTCATACCCCTTGAATTTTCCATGTTCTGTTTCATTTTTGCTGTCATTATGTTTTGTATTCTTGCATCAGATTTATTCTCCAATTCACTAAATGCCTCTGTAGCTGGGTAAGTCACAATTAAAATTGAATTAAATTAAATTTTTTTTAAAAAACATTTAGTTTTTTATTTCTCATTTCTAGAAATTCTATGTTTTCCTCCCACATCTGCTTTTCTGTTTTTTAAGATTCTTGTTACTTGCTTACATTTTTCACCTCTTATATTTGACTATATGAGATATAATTAATTAACATAGACACACGTAATACCATAGATCACATTACACTGGATGTAGTGTCTGGTAGTTCCGACGTTTCCTGAGGTCGCAGGGTTGACTCTGTAGTCTTTCTGCTGGCTCTCACTTGCAGCGCCTCAGTTCCTTGAGGCTATGAGCTCATATTCTTTGAAAGTTTCCTGTGTAGAAATTACCTAAGGCTTATGTTGAAGGTCTATCTCTCTACATACAATTTGTGGGGTTTTTGTTAAGTATGTTACTTTTGTTAAGTATATTACTTTAAGACTGATGATTGCTGAAGGTTTTCCAGACCAAATTTCTGGCTGGAAGTTGACTCAAACAGATGTGAGGGTCAGCTTCTGGTACACACTAGAGCATTTTGTTTAGGCTTCCTTATGCTTAAGGCCAGGATTGCAGCTTCCTTATGCTTAAGGCCAGGATTGATGTTTCTTTCTGTGAAATGGGTTTATTTCTTTTTAACTCTCAGGTTGAAGAGATTTCTCATCAGAGTCTCCTGTTAGATCCTCCTTTGGTAGGCTTTGGCCTTTGTCCTCTGCCTTAGCCCATTAACGTGGTTATAACAGAATACCGCAGACTTAAACAGTAGTTGTTTATTTCTCCCAGTTCTAAGGGCTGAAGGTCGAGATCAAGGCGT
The DNA here is from genome assembly GCF_020171115.1 of Neogale vison. NCBI lineage: Eukaryota > Metazoa > Chordata > Mammalia > Carnivora > Mustelidae > Neogale > Neogale vison. The sequence goes on from NC_058102.1 coordinate 144,618,715, forward strand.
TCTGGTGGGGGCCCTTTTTCCTGGCTCACAGATGCTGTCTTCTCCCTGTGTCCTCACATGGTGGAAAGCATGAAGGTGTCCTTGAGTATCTTTTATAAGAGCAGTAATCCCATCACAGGCCTCACCTTCCAGAGGCCCCACTTACTAAGAGCATCACTTTGTGGGTTAGGTATTATATGTGCATTTGGGAGGACATGAACATTCAGTCCTTTGCACTTTCTCTTCCCAGACTCTATGGAGTCATCACAGATTCCTTAAAGGAGGAGGCCAATGTTAGCACGGTCTCCATCTGACTTTGACCTTGACCTTGACTGCAGATAGTGGGTCTGCGATCATTTCTTACTTACTGACAGCTCAACAGAAGTGTGTGTGCGCTGGTGCAGCACTGTGTGTTCTGAAGTGGGTGAATGCTAAGATTTTGTATCAGGATTTCTAGCCGACCTCCAGAAAAGGACATCGAAGTACAGGCTTTCCACCACTGTGTGCGTCTGGCATGTGTTTGCTATTTGTATTAAACTCAAATATTGAAATTTTATATGAAGCAAGTATAAATCTGGGGCACAAAACATTGAGCTTTCCAAATGGCCAATCTCTGGGCAAGTCTTACTCGGGCTTTGTTAGGTCCCAGTAATTTCATGAGTCTTCTGAGGTTGAATAAGGTCACCTGGTGTGTCCCTCTCATGCCGTCTTAATCTTTCTGATCGCCTTTGCAATCCCTTCCACAGTCTTGACGCAGTCATATTTTACTTCCTTCCTGGGCACATCTAGTTCACCTTGCCCACACTTTAACTCTGAGTCTTCAGGTCCTTTTGCACTTTTTCCACGACAGGGGCTCTCCCTGGTGAGTTAGCAGTAGGTAGGCCTAACTTTAAATGCCCACTCCATCACTAACAAGTCACCTGTCTTAGTCTGTTTGTAAATGGGAATGGCCTTTGGGCCTTCCAGTTCTTGCGAGGAAAGATGAGGTAGTGTTTCATGGATATCTGTGTCTGTGTGTGTGTACAGTATTTCTTTTAAGAATGGTGGAAACTTCACGAATGGCAGGAAACTGATTTTTTTCCCCTGCCCCTGCCAGTGGGCTCTGCATTGTTGGTAATGCTGTAAATATCTGGTTCTCATAGTAAATGTTCCCATGCAGACTTGCCTCCTGGCTGATCGGCACTATCCGTCCATTCATGGTCTGTGTGATCTGGGAAACCACTGAAACGTGATCACAGCCAAGTTGCTCTGCCACACCTCGTAGACACTGCCCCAGGCCTATCCGCTGTGTCTTGTCATAAGGGTATCAGGCCTTCTTTTTCAGTGCGGTCACGGGCAAATTGGGAAAGAACAGTTTCTGTGAACGTGCTTCCAGTAGAGCCGGAAAATAGAGAAATCAACTGATCATTGTTGTAACGCAAGACTTCAGCTTGAAGATGTCTTTAATAAGCAGGAAATCAACTGTGAACTTAGAGAGGAAAACGAAAGGAAAACATGCAGAAACCCCTTGCCTCACTTCTGATGTGTTTGCTTTCAACAATGCATGAATTAAGAGGTCAAATGCTATCCAGTACTCATGAGATTAGAGAGTCCTTTTTGAAAAAAAATATATATACATATATATATATATGCATATATATATCTATGTGTGTGCATATATATATGTATATATATCCCTTCACAATGAAAAAGGGACGACATATATATACATATACGACATATACATATATATACGTCCCTTTTTCATTGTGAAGAACCATCTGTGGTCAGGCAAGATGGCCAGAGACGAAATCCCGGCCACACAGGTCACTAGTTTTGTGAACTTGGAAAGTTGCTCTGAGTGAGCTTTTGTCATTAAAATTGTGGGGACTGCAGCACCATCTACCTTAGGAGGGCTCGACAAAATTCAACTAAAAATGTTCTGAAAACTTTCTGTGGAGCTTGGCACTTAGAAATTGCAACCACAGAAAAAGTTTGAGTAATCTTTGGTTAACAAATATGTATTTGTTATATATGTATCTACATACATACAGATGTTATATATGTATCTACATACATACAGATACATATATATGTGTGTGTGTATATATATAGAGAGAGAGATGTATGTATATATATATATATAGAGAGAGAGAGAGAGAGAGAGAGAACCAAGTGGAGCCACAAATAATTTCTAGTTGGAAATAATTTCTCTCACCGCACCACTGGCTTCTTGCCTTCACCAGACATCCCTTTCTCTAGTGTTCACGTTTGTGTGTATAGTTTTCCTTTTAGAAACGGAACATATCCACTAGGGTTTATTACCTCTTTTTGTCAAGTAACACTGTCATATCGATGTTATTATATGTCAATAAACACAGATCTAGACTGGGTGATCTTTTTTATTGGTGCATAGTAGCTCACTGCTCGGATATGATGGGATTTATCTGATCAATCTCTACTGATGGGCCTTAATGCTTTTATTTCCCTTTTTATTCCTTTTCTGTAATGATCGTCCTTGCTTTGCACTTTCTGCAGACCTGAGCTTTTATTTCTGTAGGATGAATTCCAGAAAGTGTAACTGAACACTCTAATGGCCCGCCTTGCTAAGATTTTGGATCTGTGCCGCCAAAGTGCCCTCCAGAACAGTTGTGACGATTTGCACTCCCACAAATAAAGCATAAACGCATCCACTTCCCCAGGGCTTTTCAATCTTTGCCAATCTGGTGACAAAAAATCGATCTCTTTGTTGTCCTCATCCATGTAGTTTTGACTGAGAGTGTAAGAGGGCACAGTGAGGCCACATTCAAAGAGTGTGTCGGCAGGTTCTGTACGGCATAGCAGTGTGTGAGGCACATGATGGCTCCTGGGCAGTCTCCATGTGCCCTGGCCAAGGCTTCTTCTTCCTAAACACAGTGGGATGCAGAGCCCTGCAGGCTAAGAACAACCTGCCTAAGGAAGACAAAACCTTCTGAAAGAGGAAGGGACAGAGGACACACCTCTGAACAGCTCGCACAGAGAAGAGAGCCTACTCGCGGTGGCACAGACCATGGGGGGGTGACTGGATATGACAGGGAGCCAGACTCACAGGGAGGCTGGTACAGGCAGAGTGTGGTTAGTTAAGCTGGCACACCCTTTAAGCACCCTGCTGCAGGGTCTGGGCCATGACTGTGAACTCAGAGAGTTTCAGACTGAAGGCAGGTCTGTTGTGGCAACGGCCAGGAAAGGGACGTCGACCCCACGTGCAGCAGTCCACGGGGGATGACCGGGACTCGCCCATCATCACTGTGCTTCCTCTCTCTCTGCCTGATATTTGGAGGCAGGACAGATGGCCTTTGGGCTATGGAAGCCCAGGATCCCTGGATAATTGAAAGAAAGTCTCAAGATGGAGGGGAGGGTGCACCATAGTTCCTGTGCGTGGGGCATGTCGACATTTGAGCAACTTGCTGGAGAATTAAATACACACACACACACACACACACACACACACAGAGGCTGGTAAAACCGAACAGTTAAACTAGTGTCACTGGAAGAAAGCCTCCCATGTCTCCTGACATTTTGGAATTCTTGCTTTGCGAAAGTCCTGTTTTTGTCCTGTCTCCATTTTTTACTGCGAACGCGTGATTAGACATCAGTGATATTAAGTGTTGTCAGAAATATTGGGAACATTAGTGACAGGAAAGAACCAGAGGGAGTGGGATTGAAATGCCAAATGAAGTGACTTCCGGTTCTCAAAGAGATTCTAATTTACTTCCACTCTTGCCAATACATTTTTAAATCAATTAAGCAATAGAAACATTATAACATTTCAGAAAGCTTTGAAAGCATTAACCAATTCTTAAAGGGGGCCAGTCACACCCAAGTTCTTTGGAGCCCAGAAGCTCCAGACTGTGAGCTGGAAGCCAGGGTGCTAGGAAGGCAGCCCATGAAGGCAGGAGAAGCAGCCGCCGTGCCACGTGTGATGCAGCAGCAGGAAGCCTTCCAGAGCTAGCAGCCACATGTGGGCAAAGGGCTCTAGAACATTCTAGTAACCTGACCCACACTCATACCTGGAATGGGGACAACAAGAGATATGTCATTCAGAAAACAAGTTGACCTATTTTAGACCAAAGTAAACTGTGAAACCACATTTCAAAAGAAGTAAAAGTCACAAGGCTGATTTCAGTTTATACCATCGATACTTCTTAGTCAAGAAGCCTTGAGCCACCTCGGTGTTCTTGCGTAACCCAGTAATGGTGGACTGCATTCCCGCCTCATGCCAGGACGCCATGTGGGCACCGGCAGTTTTCAAAATGTGAACGAGAGGAGTGATATCCCTCATGAAAATTGGCCTCTGATCTGTGAGCAGACAAGCGCAATTCAGCATCAGAGACACAGATAACAGCAACCAAGACAGAGTTCAGCGGAGCAGTTGAGATCAGACACTCTGAAGAATAAGCCATTTCTGATTCTTTGCTGTGTGACCCTGGGCAAGTTGCTTAACATCTCTGTGCCTCAGCTCTTCACCTTTTAACACAGATAATCCTAGAACCTGTGTCAGGCCGGTGTGATCTGTGATGATACGCACGAATGAGCAGCACAGGGTTCCGGAACGTAGGACCCGGGAAGCATTAGTCCTTACTTTGCCGCTAGCATCTTCTAATCTCGATGTCCTCGACTAACGCAGGGATGATCACCACTGCCAGCCCTGGAGGATGATGGTGATGCTTATGTGGGATGCAAAAGTGCCGAGATCTGAGCCGTTGTAAAGTCCGTTCAAAGGCAAAATGTTGTCACAGTAATAAAGTTCCCCACAAAGTCTCTTCACCACATACGACTAACGTGTGAGTTTCTGAATTACATAGCAGGTGCCACTTCCCTTGGCTTTTTTTTTTTTCCCCAATTTATTTATTTTCAGAAAAACAGTATTCATTATTTTTTCACCACACCCAGTGCTCCATGCAAGCTGTGCCCTCTATAATACCCACCACCTGGTACCCCAACCTCCCACCCCCCCACCACTTCAACCCCTCAGACTGTTTTTCAGAGTCCATGGTCTCTCATGGTTCACCTCCCCTTCCAATTTACCCAAATTCCCTACTCCTCTCTAACGCCCCTTGTCCTCCATGCTATTGGTTATGCTCCACAAATAAGTGAAACCATATGATAATTGACTCTCTCTGCTTGACTTATTTCACTCAGCATAATCTCTTCCAGTCCCGTCCATGTTGCTACAAAAGTTGGATATTCGTCCTTTCTGATGGAGGCATAATACTCCATAGTGTATATGGACCACATCTTCCTTATCCATTCATCCGTTGAAGGGCATCTTGGTTCTTTCCATAGTTTGGCGACCGTGGCCATTGCTGCTATAAACATTGGGGTACAGATGGCCCTTCTTTTCACGACATCTGTGTCTTTGGGGTAAATACCCAGGAGTGCAATTGCAGGGTCGTAGGGAAGCTCTATTTTTAATTTCTTGAGGAATCTCCACACTGTTCTCCAAAGAGGCTGCACCAACTTACATTCCCACCAACAGTGGAAGAGGGTTCCCCTTTCTCCACATCCTCTCCAACACATGTTGTTTCCTGTTTTGTTAATTTTGGCCATTCTAACTGGTGTAAGGTGATATCTCAATGTGGTTTTGATTTGAATCTCCCTGAGGGCTGGTGATGATGAGCATTTTTTCATGTGTCTGATAGCCATTTGTATGTCTTGATTGGAGAAGTGTCTGTTCATATCTTCTGCCCATTTTTTGATGTGTTTGTCTGTTTCGTGTGGGTTGAGTTTGAGGAGTACATTATAGATCCTGGATATCAACCTTTTGTCTGTACTGTCATTTGCAAATATCTTCTCCCATTCCATGGGTTGCCTCTTTGTTTTTTTGACTGTTTCCTTTGCTGTGCAGAAGCTTTTGATTTTGATGAAGTCCCAGAAGTTTATTTTCGCTTTTGTTACCTTTGCCTTTGGAGACTTATCTTGAAAGAAGTTGCTGTGGCTGATATCAAAGAGATTACTGCCTATGTTCTCCTCTAAGATTCTGATAGATTCCTGTCTCATGTTGAGGTCTTTTATCCATTTTGAGTTGATCTTTGTGTACGGTGTAAGAGAATGGTCGAGTTTCATTCTTCTACATATAGCTGTCCAGTTTTCCCAGCACCATTTATTGAAGAGACTGTCTTTTTTCCACTGTATATTTTTTCCTGTTTTGTCGAAGATTAATTGACCATAGAGTTAAGGGTCCATATCAGGGCTCTCTACTCTGTTCCACTGGTCTATGTGTCTGTTTTTATGCCAGTACCATGCTGTCTTGGTGATCACAGCTTTGTAATAAAGCTTGAAATCAGGTAAGGTGATGCCGCCAGCTTTATTTTTGTTTTTCAACATTTCCTTAGCGATTCGGGGTCTCTTCTGATTCCATACAAATTTTAGGATTATTTGCTCCAGCTCTTTGAAGAATGCCGGTGGAATTTTGATCGGAATGGCATTAAAAGTATAGATTGCTCTAGGCAGTATAGACATTTTAACAATGTTTATTCTTCCGATCCAAGAGCATGGAATGGTCTTCCATCTTTTTGTGTCTTCTTCAATTTCTTTCATGAGTGTTCTATAGTTCCTCAAGTATAGATCCTTTACCTCTTTAGTTAGGTTTATTCCCAAGTATCTTATGGTTCTTGGTGCTATAGTAAATGGAATCGATTCTCTAATTTCCCTTTCTGTATTTTCATTGTTAGTGTATAAGAAAGCCACTGATTTCTGCACATTGACTTTGTATCCTGCCACGCTGCTGAATTGCTGTATGAGTTCTAGTAGTTTGGGGGTGGAGTCTTTTGGGTTTTCCATATAAAGAATCATGTCATCTGTGAAGAGAGAGAGTTTGACTTCTTCATTACCAATTTGGATACCTTTTATTTCTCTCTGTTGTCTGATTGCTGTTGCTAGGACTTCTAATACTATGTTGAACAAGAGTGGTGAAAGTGGGCATCCTTGTCTTGTTCCTGATCTCAATGGGAAGGCTGCAAGCTTTTTCCCATTGAGGATGATATTTGCTGTGGGTCTTTCATAGATAGATTTGATGAGGTTCAGGAATGTTCCCTCTATCCCTATACTTTGAAGCGTTTTAATCAGGAACGGATGTTGGATTTTGTCAAATGCTTTTTCTGCATCAATTGAGAGGACCATGTGGTTCTTCTCTCTTCTCATATTAATTTGTTGTATCACATTGATTGATTTACGAATGTTGAACCATCCTTGTAGCCCAGGGATGAATCCCACCTGATCATGGTGGATAATCTTTTTAATGTGTTGTTGGATCCTATTGGCTAGGATCTTGTTGAGAATCTTAGCATCCATATTCATCAGTGATATTGGTCTGAAATTCTCCTTTTTGGTATGGTCCTTGCCTGGTTTGGGGATCAGGGTAATGCTGGCTTCATAGAAAGAGTCTGGAAGTTTTCATTCTGCTTCAATTTTTTGAAACAGCTTCAGGAGAATAGGTGTTATTTCTTCTTGGAAGGTTTGGTAGAATTCCCCAGGGAATCCGTCAGGTCCTGGGCTCTTGTTTTTTGGGAGATTTTTGATCACTGCTTCAATCTTGTTATTAGATATCGGTCTATTCAGGTTGTCGATTTCTTCCTGGTTCAGTTTTGGTAGTTTATATTTTTCCAGGAATGCATCCATTTCATCTAGGTTGCTAAGCTTATTGGCATATAACTGTTCATAATAACTTCTGATGATTGTTTCTACTTCCTTGGTGTTAGTTGTGATCTCTCCCTTTTCATTCATAATTTTATGAATTTGGGATTTCTCTCTTTTCTTTCAGATTAGTGTAGCCAGTGGCTTATCGATCTTATTGATTCTTTCAAAAAACCAGCTTCTAGTTTCATTGATACGTTCTACTGTATCTCTGGTTTCTCCCTCATTGATCTCAGCTCTAATCTTGATGATTTCCCTTCTTATGTGTGGAGTTGGTTTGATTTGTTGTTGATCCTCCAGTTCTTTAAGGTGTAGAGACAGCTGGTGTGTTCTGGATTTTTCAATTTTTTTGAGCATGGCTTGGATGGCTATATATTTTCCCCTTAGGACCGCCTTTGCTGTATCCCATAGGTTTTGGACCGAAGTGTCTTCATTCTCATTGGTTTCCATGAATTGTTTCAGTTCTTCTTTGATCTCCTGGTTGATCCAAGCATTCTTAAGCAAGGTGGTCTTTAGCTTCCAGGTGTTTGAGTTCCTTCGGAACTTTTCCTTGTGATTGAGCTCCAGTTTCAAAGCATTGTGGTCTGAGAATATGCAGGGAATAATCTCAGTCTTTTGGTATCGGCTGAGTCCTGATTTGTGACCCAGTATGTGGTCTATTCTGGAGAAGGTTCCGTGTGCACTTGAGAAGAATGAGTATTCTGCTGTTTTAGGGTGGAATGTTCTGTATATATCCATGAGGTCCATCTGGTCCAATGTGTCATTCAATGCTCTTGTTTCTTTATTGATTTTCTGCTTCGATGATCTGTCTAATTCTGAAAGAGGTGTGTTAAGATCTCCTACGATTAGTGTATTCATATCAATATGACTCTTTATCTTGATTAACAGTTTTCTTAAGTAATTGGCTGCTCCCATATTGGGAGCATAGATATTTACAATTGTTAGATCATCTTGGTGGATAGTCCCTTTAAGGATTATGTAGTGTCCTTCTGTATCTCTGACTACAGTCTTTGGTTTGAAGTCTAATTTATCTGATATGAGAATCGCTACCCCAGCCTTCTTTTGAGTCCCATTGGCATGAAAGATGCTTCTCCACCCCTTCACTTTCAGTCTGCGTGTATCTTTAGGTTCAAAATGGGTCTCTTGTAGTCAGCATATGGATGGGTCCTGTCGTTTTATCCAATCTGCAACCCTGTGCCGTTTTTATGGGTGCATTTAGGCCATTCACATTGAGAGTGATTATTGATAGATACGTTTTTATTGACATCGAGTTACCTTTGAAGTCTTTCTTTCTGTAGAATGTCTCTATATTTCTGTTCAATGCTATTCTTGGGGTTTTTCCTCTTTTATAGCACCCCCCTTAATATTTCCTGCAGTGTCGGCTTGGTGGTTGCATAGTCTTTTAAGCCTTGCCGGTCTTGGAAACTCTTTATCTCTCCATCCATTTTGAATGTCAGTCTTGCTGGATAAAGTATTCTTGGCTGCATGTTCTTCTCATTTAGTGCCCTGAATATATCTTGCCAGCCTCTTCTGGCTTGCCAGGTCTCTGTGGACAGGTCTGACGTTATTCTGATGGGCTTCCCTCTGTAAGTAAGGAGCCTCTTTGCCCTGGCAGCTTTCAAGAGATTATACCTATAATTATAATTTCTCAATTTGACTATCAGGTGTCGTGATGTTTTTTTGGAGTGTATAATCTTGGGTTCAGCCTCTAGTACATGAACGCTGGTTTCATTCGCGAGATTCGGAAAATTTTCATGAAGGACTTGTTCCACTATATCTTCTAGACTTCTTTCTTTCTCCTCCTCTTCAGGGATTCCAATAATTCTGACGTTGGAACGCTTCATGGCATCATTTATTTCCCTGATTCTGCTTTCGTGGGATCTAAGCTGTTTGTTCCAGGCTTCCTCCTGATCCTTTCTCTCTATCTGTTTGTCTTCCAGATCACTAATTCTATCTTCTGTCTCAGTTACCCTAGCTTTGAGAGAGTTTAGATTGGATTGGAACTCATTGAGAGCATTGTGGACCTCCTCCCTGGTAGCTTTAAGCTCCGCCCTAACATTGTGAACATCCTGTCTGGTCGCTTTCAGTTCGGCCCTAACCAATTCTGTTTGGTCATCCATGGCTTTCTCCAACCTAGCTATTGCCTGGATAATTGTTAGCCTGAATTCTCTTTCCGACATATTGTCTATGTTGATAGCCGTTAGCTCTATTGCAGAAGGTCCATCCTCTGTATTTTTCTTCTGTTGGGCATTCCTCCTCCTAGTCATTTTGGTGGGAGAAGACTGGACAGATGTAGCTGGATGTATCAACTCTGGTGCAGTCAAGGTGCACCCTGGAACACTTCCTGATCTCCGTCTCAAAGAGAAGCCTCAGTCTGGGTGCAGAAGCTGAATAAATTCCCCCTTGGACGCTGGCAGTGCAGGTTCCAAGTTAAAGACTCTGGGGGCGCAGGATCTTTTGCTCGTCCCCAAAGCCGAGGCAGTGGCGGCTGTCTGGGAGCTCCTGACCGCCAGAGAGGTTCCAAGCAGGATCGCACACTGAGATTTTGCCGCCGGCCCGGGCTGGGAGTGCCCGGCTTGCGCGCACCTCTTTTCAGAGGCGGCTGTGGGTCGGGCGCGCGTCTGGGGCCCTGAGAACGGGGCGCTGGTCCGTGAGCCCCAGGCTGGGCTTTTGCGCGCCTCTGTCCGGGGAAGAGTTTCGCGCGCGCGGCTTAGACTTTGAAACAATGGCGCGGGTCAAGAAGCGCCCCCGGGCCTCAGTAACCCAGGAGAGCTGGAGGGACGTGCGGGCACATCTCAGGCTTTGTGGTAGGGCGAGCGCGCGTTCTGCAGACCGGCGCGGCTCCCATCCCCTCACCGGAGCCGGAACCCCCGCGCTCTGGGGCGCGCTGGCGGCTTAGGGACCAGGAGCCGGTTTCTCCGCCGCACTCTCTCTGCCTCCGCGCCGGGGAGGCCGTCTGGGACCGGGGACTTAAGCCCCTGTCCCTAGCCGCCCCGATTCCCACCATTTGCCCCCGCGATCCTTTGCTCTTTTGGAGTGCTTTCAACCAGTCTCTGAGTTACTGCTGGTCCCCAGACGCAGGGCACTCTCGCTCGTTTCGGGGTGTGGTCACCTCTGGTGGCTCCCTCCCCCTTTTGTTTATCTTCCGATATCAGTCCGCCGTTCCCACCCCGCTTTACCTGCTCACTGGCGTCTTCTGCCCCTGTAGAGATCCAGACGTGTATAATTCTGATCTCAGGCTGATTTCATGGGTGATCGGAGTTCTTTGGTAGGTAATCAGCTCACTTTGGGGTACCAGCTGAAAAGACGCCTCTTCCTAGTACCCCGCCATCTTGTCCCCCCTTCCCTTGGCTTTTGACAGTGACTCACTTGGTGCTTTCACAAATACCCCTTGGCGATGAGGCCAGAGTTGCTATTTATAACCAACTGCATATTAGCGTTTCCATGTCACCCATGTCATTAAACAGAAGCAAGCAGCTCACACAAGACTCGGAACAAAATCCTTTCCGCTTTCCCAAGATAAGGAGTACCCCTGGGTATTCCTGGCTGTCTGCTAGGCAGCCAGTTGAGGCACACACAACCAGCATGCCAGGATTAGGACCATAATAATGGATTTTTCTCCATCACAAAGTAGGGGCAAAAACAAAGTGCTCCCAGCCAAACTGAGGATTACTATGAATGAAGCGGAAGAACCGAATTTGCTGACCCACACCAACTGTGTTCATCCTCTGCTCTCCTCATTAGCCAGCTCAGCTGATTCGGGAGGGAGAAGTCTGATCCAGTGCATAAAATCTAACCAAACTGACAAATGACTGGCTAAGGAGACCCGATCCAATGAAAGGACACCGTCCATCTCTCCGCGTTCACAGTCGCCCTCATCCCGGGTCCTCTCCCATCTTTTCTGACCCGGACCACTCTGAAAACCCAGTTAGCATGCACAAAGTAAACGCTTTCTAGACTGAACTCATGGGTGCTTCCTTTCTACAGCCAGCCTAGAGTTGTTTTTATCTTTTTTCTTTCTTTTTCTTCCTTCCTTCCTTCCTTTCTTTCTTTTCTTTTCTCTCTCTCTCTCTCTTTTTTTTTTGTGAAACTTCATCAAACAGTGGACCATAGGGGAAGGCATAAGGAGCATAGAGTTCTTACCCAGCCCGCATCAAAGATGCCATGTACAGAAGCAGCCGCTCCCCTGTGAAACAGGATCTCAGTTCATTCTACTGTGTTACATCACTTCCCATGTTACTAATCCCTAGTAAATAAAATAACACTAAGGATTTCTGTAGAGCTAGAGGCCATTATTCTAATAATTAGATCCTGGCATGTAAAAATAAAAGAACAGAACACTTTTGCCTCTCTTCTGTGAATGGTAAGCCGTGGGTGTCTGTAGGATATACTAGCAGCTGTTTAATAGATAATATAATGGGATAAAGCCTGTCTCTCAGCCTAACTGGCAGCTTATCTCTATCCCTATATCCCTCAGTATTATGAGATGTTATCCTATCACTGACATTTGGACCAAAAAAATCCTACACAAGGCTATAAAACTGACCGGGTTTCCTCCTCCTGTTCTGGTCTCCCAGTTGCTGAACTTGAAATGCTTCAGGTTACTGAGTCTATTAGACGGACTGGTGATCTCTCCTAAGTGTCAAGCCCAGGGCTTAACGAAGACCTCTTTTGTGTGTTCGATTTTTGTGTTTGCTATTTTGTTTTTCACTTGTATCAGTGATACTGAAGAAACAAAACCCTGCCACGTCTTTCCCCAGGGCAGTGGAATCGATGTTGGTGGAGCCATGTGAAGTGGAGATAATCCAGGACTGCTCCACAGTGTGTTTTGTGATGAAGAACCCGAAGAGGACTACTCCCCACTCCCAAGAGTGGGTGTGCTCGGACAGAGTCTGGGGTGGGTGTCCAGGCTGCCCAGACTGTGCCTGGATGAGAAGAGGAGAGACATCATGGTCTAGAAGCTTGGGCTTCCATGGTTGGCATCGGGGGAATCTCCAAAATCAAGAGGGTACCCAGGGAGCCGCGGGCTTAGAACGAGGGGCTTGATGTTCCAAGCGCCAGGGTTGAACCCGGAGGACGGCGGGAGGCAGTCGGGACTGGGACTCGATGCACTGTGATATCTGGAGTTATGGAAAGTGTGTAAACAAAGAGACAGTGGGGGTGATTTTGAAGGAGGATGGGAAGGAAAGAAATGGGGAAGTAAGGGCTCGGCCAGTCACCATCATGAGATCTGGGGGCGATGGTCACAAACTCTACTGAAAAGTCACACCTAGAAAAAAACTTAATGGAAAATATCAGGACTTGGTGATCTACACAATGGTCAAGAAGATCTTTTCTTGCTTGGAAGTTGTGCCTCTCAGTGTTTTCCACAGAACCAGTGAGTTAGAATATTTGAATCGGCTTACACAGCTTCACTTAGAGACCAATGGAGGCAGAGGCTCTTGGAGGAAACCGTCTACACTTCCTTAAAGAACTAACAGGGTCCCTAGAAGGGACCTTCTTATCCAGACACCCACCATTCATGATTTAAATAAATATGCTTCCACGACATGGTGTGTAGGCTTAAACAGCAAACCTACAAGGACCACATCAATGAGTTCATGTCCCTCTGGATACCTGCTCCCCAAGCTGCCAACCCTGTCGGGGCTCCCATTGTTAGAAGGATGGGTGGCCTGGGCCCACGTGGAGCACAGGTCTGTACACATGGCTCTCCCAGCGCCCTTCCTTCGAGAGGCCCTACTGCCCGCCAGCAGTCTCTCCCCCGTCAGGCTATGACCACAAACAGAACAGACATAGTCTTTAGTATTGTGGAACACAGAATCCAAAATATCCCCTTGTAGATAAGCATGGTAAAGGTTTCCTTTTAAAATTTTCTCCCAGCTATGGAAAACAACTTTTTTTTTTTTTTTTGCTACTTTTTACAGTTCGGGATAGTAAACACTCCTAATAATCACTTTTTTTCTCTTCTTTTCTTTCTTTCTTTCTTTTTTTTTTTTTTTTATGATTGGAGACCTTTTAGATTTGGTGCAGTTTGGAGTCTTACGATGTATTCTCCCACTGAGCCAATTTTAGGATCTAAGCTAAGGGTAGTGTTTCTAGAAAGGCCAGGTCACTGTGTCCAACAGGTAAATCCTGGGAATGAGGAAGGTCGTTCTCATAAACCAAATGTTTAGTGCCTTGTGAGGAATGAAGAAGTAATTAATTATCTATAACACCTCCCTTAATTTAAATGGAGGAACGAAAACAAAGGTAGAGACCAGGAAAAAATATAAAAAAGGAAAGTAGTTTTGCTTGTAATTCTGCTTCCCTGGCTGTTCTTGTTTGATCATTTAGATGTTGGAGGCTTCAAATCTGGCATCTCTCCTGTAAATACTCAGCATGGTGAACTCTTATATAAGCCTTTGGAGAAACAAGTGGAAAGGTATCAGTGAGACCCTACACACCAATGTATTTCTTCAAACAAAAAGTAAGAAATACTCTAAAATACAACATGAAAATCTGCAGAAAGCTTGTCTGGATTAAATTTTCATTTTCTTCTGAGATGGTGTATTTGGATATCATTTATTTGGATATTTGGATGTTGTAGAATGACCCATTAAACTGAAAGACTTACATATCAGGGAAAGAAATGGTCCTTTTCTAAGTCAAAATGTCTATAAGTTATTTTGAAAACCTGTATTTTAAATCTGTCATATAACTTTACATTCATTGTTACTTTCTAAAAGGGCATGCTTTAAAAAACAAACAAACAAAACAAAGGATTTTTGCCACATGGAGTAAAATGATGGTATTGAGAATTTAGTCACCAATTCAAAACCCTCAATACCCTACAATAGTCTTCTGGGACGTTCCTGAGCTGTGTGGCCACCTGCCACTCCCACTGCACTGGAACCCAGCTCACTAACAACACTGTCCTTCCATCTGTGTCCCTATCTATTCCCTCCTCTCTGTGTCCCCAGTGCTCCTCCTCATGTGGACCAGCAGCCGTGACTTAGGACAGGTGCAGCCTGTCTTGACCTGCCCAAGCCCTGTGGTCTTCTCTCATCCCATGGGTGAGGCTCCCAGCGGAGTGTAGGTTCAGTGGAACCCACTGTGCAGGCAGAAGGAGGAAACTTGGAATCACAGAAGCAGTTTTTGTTGTTGTTGTTGTTTATTCAGAAGGGGGGCATGTGGAGATCATTTCTGTCCTTGGAGGACCCCCCCCATCTTGCCCACTCAAAGAAGGTCCCAGCTTGTGTAAATGGGTGGCTTTGCATTCCCCTGGCTAGACCTTAATGCACATTCATATTATCTCATAATCACTACACTGTGAGATAAAGAGTGCATGCCTTTATTTCAGCCCCGCTAGTTACTGAATTGAAAGTAGACATGCTTTTCAAAACACCTCCTCTTGGTTAGTGTACCACCATTTTGGCATTTCTTAAGAAGGAGAAAAAAAGAAACTATTTCTAGACAAAATGGAGATCATCTATTGTGTCTGATAACACATGCTATCCTAGAAAACCACACGCTAAAACGAGTCTGCACGGAGGGATTATATCCTGTGACGTCTCCCCAGAGCCAGGATTTCCTCTCTAGCTAGCGAGCTCTGTACCTGGCCTGCTTCCCACCCAAACGATTTGTAAGGATGGGAAGAGGGCGAGAATGTTTCTGTCCAGTGTAGTAAGTCTTTTTTTCTCTCGAAACAGAGTATCAAGGACAAGTCGTCATTGCTCTTCATATACAAAGGAACTTTCTATCATTGGCCAAGTTAAAGACTTAAAATCTGAAGACCTTCCCATCTGGAGGAAAGGAAACAGCTGGGACAATATCTTTCATGTCTCCAAAGTGGGAAAAGGGGAAAATAGATATTTTATCCAAGGTGCCACGCATTCCAGCGGGGGTGGGATATTTTCCCGTAGGCTCTTTGGGCTGCTGAACTTCTTCATGAGTAAATGTTGTTTGTAGCCTGCCCATTCACACCTCACCCTTCCTAAAATTCTACAGCCTGGATGGAGGCACCCAGGCAAGAGCCTGTCTTTCTTTTTCAAAGAACCTTGGTTTAAAAGACCCCTGATATGATGGGCTGGGTTCATCTGTTGACCTCCTAACCCTAGAAACTCCAAATGTGACTATATTTGGAAACAGTTTTTAAAGAGTTCATTAAGCCAGAATAAGGTCACCAGGTGGGTCCCCATCCAGTCTATCCTTAAGGAGAAGGGATTGGGACACGGATGTGCACTGAAGGAAGACCATGTGAGGATACAGGGAGAATATGGCCATCTGTAAGCCAAGGAGAGAGGCCCCAGGGGAAACAGAAGCTGTCCATGCCTGGATCTCAGACTCCTGGTTTCTCGGACTCTGAGAAATCAACTTCCATTGTGGAAGCAGGCCCGCCTGCACCGTTTGCCATGGCCGCCCAGAGGTCACCTGGTGTGAGTGTAGGGCCCACCCACAGCTGAATTATCCTGCCAACATGACGGTTTTCATTATTCTGACCCGATGAGTGTCAGGCCGTTTGACAGGCAGTGTGACGTACATCTGCAGGGGTGTAAGCATCTGAACTCACTCAGTCACTGAAGTCTGACTTCCTTCACCTTCCTGCGGAATGCAATGCGCAGAGCCCAGAGAGGTCATGAGGTTCCACCAACCAGAGAAGATGAGCAGGAGACAAGGGGAGGGGAGTGAGCCCCTGGTGCTCCACGGGGAGAGACAGTGTCTGGGAGCAAGGTGTCCCCACTGCAAATACTGTGACATGGGAAAATTGGGATCAAACTGGTTGATCAGAATTCAGAGGATGCAAAGAAGATTGAACTCGATTTATGAACTACCATAGAAATTTCTGTCTGTTTTTCAGAGACAAAAACCTTGGGAAGTGATATGCTAGTTTTTCATCCACTGGGATGGGTTTTGCTTCTGAAATAAAATATGTCTCTGTTTACAATCAATCTTTTATACTCACAATCAACAGATGAAAATTTCAGTTCTTGTCTCTTCTTCCTTGCTCATCTAAACAATTGGTTGCTTTCTTTTTTTTTTTTTAGTGTTTTCTGAACTTTCCATATTTCCTCTTTTTCTTTAAAACCAAAGGCTCCGTAGTTTTAAATCAAGATAGTAAAAAAACATATTGTTTATGGGGAAGAGGATCCTAGATATTTCAAAATCACTGATACACTCTCAAGCAATGCACTTCGACCAGTTTAAATATTTCAAGTATTTATCTACTAAGTAGAAGCAAATCAACATGACCTCATCAACTGACACTGATTTTTTTGTGGATGTCCAGAAAATGCTGATGAGTACTGCAGCTTTTCATATTTCCTACTGATGAATGAAGGGGAACAGAAATAGAAGTTCTTGGCAATTGGTGGTGTGTTCCAACATGTGCAATCACTTCCTCCTATTACAGAAAAGGAAGTGCCAGTACAAGTTGCTCCAGAAAGATAAGATGCACAGGGGGCTTTGTCGGGGCGGGAGGGTGAGATGAGGTGGGAACAGTGGCAAATAGAATCAGCATGGACGGCGAGAATGGAGTGAGTAGTACTGAGTGTGTCTTGGTTAATAGCTATCAACAGGCTGACCTCCATCAATAAACAGCAGTGTGTAGCAGTGATGCTGCTTCTGCTCTTATACAATGTTGTTTATCATTTTGTGGCTGCTTTTTCCTTTACTGATCGCTTCAACAGCTCTTCATCCAGAATCTACTGGAGGTCAGGCAGTGAGCCAAGTAGTCAAAAACTTCCGTCCTTACAATCTACTTATAGCACACAAGCCCATGCAGCCTTATGAATTAGATCTTATAATCGGTTTTCCTTCATTTTAAAGGTTAGAATTAATATCCAGGTTATGTTTTTATCTCATAATATCCCCTAAATGACAATAGAGTAATAGTGTGTATTTTCCCCTCAAGGAGTGGTATATACAGTCTGACCACAGAGGATGAGCATCATTCCAGCCCCTGAGCAAGCCCGGTTTCTTCAGTCTCATTGGGGACCTCTAGGAGGGAAGTAGCATGGGATATAAATGAAACTCTGTGGAATTTAGAGCCATTTCTTCACCATGAGGGAAGACAACATGGCAAAGATGAGTCAAGAGAATCACAAAGAATTGGAGTTAGATTCCTGCTCAAGCATACTTGAATGGAATGTTGCTCTATCTATGGACTTGGCTGTTATGTGGGCTCCTAAATTCCACAAATTGTCTAGTTATTGTGTGGTGGTTTTAAAATATATACACAAATTACTTGACATTTCCACTTGGTGTCTAATTTCCCCTTCCTGTAAAAGTGGGCCACACCTTATGACTTGTTTCTAATAAACAGAACATGGCAGACGTGATGGTGGGTGACTTCTGAAGTGATGTTGTAATGATACTGCTACTTCCCTGATGTCCTCTCTGGGATGACTCACACTGGGGAAAGCCAGCTGCCATGTCATAAAGACACACGAGCAACCTGCAGAGAACTACATGTGGGGAGGAACTGCTGAGGCTTCTAACCAACAACCAGAAACATTGTATCATCTGTTTGAATGAGCAGCTGTGAAGACGGATCCTCCAGCCCCAGTCAGACATTCAGATGAGGCAGCCTCCACTGGATCCTGACAGCAACCTCTGAGTGACTCCAGCTAAACTGACCCTAAGAAACTGAGAGGAAAATATGTGCTATAACTTCAAACCCCTAAGTTTTGAGTTATTTTTTTTTTATGCAGCAATAGATAACCATTGTGGATTTTGGCAGTACAATAGGGGGACCCCCAGGAAGTGGGAAGAAGCTGCAAAGATATTGAGGTGGGTGCAAGTGAAAAAATCAAAAGAGACTCAAAGACCCTGGCAGTAGACATCCACTGGCCTGTGTGAAGCCCATGGGGAAAGGCTTAATGTAGAGTCGAGAAAATGCTCCTGAAAATAAGAGGAAACAGAACCTTGTGTGTTGGCAGAACGTTTAGCAATATTGTTGATTGCAGTAATTTGAAAAATAAAAATATATACCTCGTGAACTTGGTGATCAGCCAAGGAGATTTCCAGGCAGTGTGTCGGGGGCTGGGTGGTGCCACCAAGCTTCATCTTGCTACAAAAGTGAAATTTGGGAAAAGAGAGATCAGCTAAAGGAAGTAAGGATAAGCAAAAAGGAGCGGGGACTTGGTAATATTGAAATTTCCTAGCACCCTGGTGGTAAACAATGCTAAAATAAGACATAACTACCAGGCAAAGAAAAAATCCAGAGCGTGGCTAGGAATACCTGACATTAAGTTGAAGGCAAGGTGTGATTTCAAAAATCCTCCATTAAGGCCTCAGAGATCTAAAGGGAGATCTTGAAGAACCACATGGTCAAACAGAAAGAGTTTGAAGAAATTTAAAGATGTGCTTCCTTAGAAGTTCCAGCAGGAGCTCAAGGTTAACATGAAATAATCTTCAGAATATTTCTAAGTATGGCTTTCATTAAATGAAATATGTCTCAATAAGATTCATGGAAGACACACACAATTTTTCAAGAGAACCACAGAGGCAGAAAAATCATCAGCTTAGACTGGAAAGGACAGAAGCTGTTCAACAAATAAAATACATTTTTAAAATATGCATAATTAATTGATTTTAAATTTATAAAAAAATTTTAAATAAATAAAATAAATGACAGAAGCTGTTCAAAAGGAAATGAGGCATTTGGACTCCAAACTTCCAAAGTCAAGAAGCAACTAAGAAATCTACTTAGCTTGGTGCATAGGCCACATTTCATGGGAAAAGGATTATTCAGAGCAAAACAAAGAGCCAAGAGGTCAGAGTCAGAAGCCACGGAGGATTAGTCACACACTTGGGGTCCTCATGAAGGAAGTCCTAACATGTGTCTTAGTAGAACCAAGGATTGCTATGTGGCAGTGACTCCCACGTGCTCCCATTGTGAATGGAAATGTGTGCAGTGGTTATCTTGTACTTGCCACACCACTCTACCTCTGGGTGATGTGGTTTTGTTTAGCTCACAGGTCTTTAGAGACCAAGAAGCTAAACTCAGCTACCACCACCACTAGGGAGATAGTGAATAAGTGGATTGAGTGTATTTTCTGTGTGAGAAGGTAGATTTTTTTTCCTAACCAAGATAAGAATTGACTGTATATTTTAATCAAATTTCATAAAATAGCAAATCTTTGATTTGAATTTTAGAGTGTTTTCTTCAGACATTTGTGGTATCCATGGTATGGACTGAATTGTGTTCCACCAAATTCCTATGGTGAAAGTCTGCCCCCAGTTCAACTCTTCAGAGTGAAGAAGAGGAGGTTATGAGAGGGAGGTCCTCACCTAACACAATCAGTGTCTTCATAAGAGAAAGCAGAGGGTCTGCCTGCTTTCTCTCTGCTGTGAGAAGGTGGTCATCTACAAGCCAGGAGGAGGCACCAGGAACTGAACTAGCCAGAACATGATCTTGGACTTCTGGTCTCCAGGGCTGTAAGGAAATAAATTCTGTGTAAGCTACCCAGTCTATGGTATTTTGTTATGGCAGCCTGGGCACACTAAGACACATGGTATCATTAATTTAAAACCCTAAGATCTTTGGGGATAAAAGCATTGATTTTTTTTTTTTTTTTGGCCTGATTATACTTCTTTACTAGTTTTGAAGCCACTGTTCATAAACTGCATGGCTTTGGCAGCCTCTAGGTCTTAACTGGGGATACTATAAAACAGTGATGGGTTTACTGCAAAGCTATAAAGCTTAAGGCATTTTTGGGATTCAGCTAAAGGAAAACTGAGCTAAAGGTACTCTTTTTTTTTTTTTTTAAGATTTATTTATTTACCTGAGAAAGAGAGACAGCACACACTACAGGGTGAGACAGAAGGAGAGAAGGTTTGAAGCAGACTCCACATTGAGTGTAGAGCATGACATGGGGCTCAGTCTTATGGCCCTGAGATCATGATCTGTGCCAAAACCAAGTCAGATGCCCAACTGATCATTGGGTAGTTGACCCAGGCACCCCTGAACTGGAGGTACTTTTAATTTCAGTTTTCTAGGATTTAGCTGTGTGGCTCTTAGTCAAATCTAGTAAGTTATTGCTAACTAAAGTCAACAGAGGAATACCCTGATGGCTTGCTCCCCTGCCCACTCCATCTCCATCTTCACATTAAATACCCTGGTATTCACGATAGCAAGGTCTGGTGTCTCTGCTGCATGCCCAGCTCATTTTCTTGATCTTTTGGGAAAACTAGCTGCCTCCATAGGTTCTGAAGTTGTCGACCTCATCAGTGTTTTTGAAGTTTACATTTAGGATCATCCGATCATCTCCTAAATGTAAATATGCATGAAAAATTTGATTTTTCTTAAGGTAATACCAGTGAAACAAGGCAGGACCACTAATGTTCGAGCTTTGAAAATTGGGTTCCATGATGTTTTAAGAACTCCAAGGTAAATATTTGAAGACCCTGAGGAGAAACCCAAACATGAGTGAGATATGATAAATTTATTTAGAAGATTGACAAAGCTTGGAGATGTCATTGTAACTGCAGTGTGATGAGACGTCTTAGATGTTTCCATAAGGAATAGGAATTACAATTTCAGTGAGAAATAAGGAATTACCAGCTCCTCGTTTATGCACATGATAGGTATGTTTCAGTTATTTTCAAATATATTATTAAGTAGAACCCAAAGCACAGTAAAAAAAAAAAATAGAATATGAAACAAAATAGAAAGACATGTATTGAAAATAAAACTCTTATTCCAATATTGAGTAGAAAACGTAATAAACTTTTTTCAGATTGCACCAAAAGCAGTAATTCATTAAGGGTAAGAAGTAAATCTTAAACAGAAGGAACAAAAGGCTTTTTGAATTTTCTAATAATAGCGATGAAAAGATGTGCATCGGCCAGACCCATTGCCAAGAAATTTTAAAATTCCTGCTGATCTGACACAAAATCCTGGCATTGATTATGTTAACATGAAATATATACCACTAGAAATGGGACATTTTTGAAAAGCTGGTAAATGAGTATCATTAATCAATTCAATTAATTATGAGTAAAATTTAGAAATCTTGAAATGCCGAGCAATCTTGAGGTTTACATAGGAAAGAAACTTGATAGAGGTCTTCAGAATGTATATGCCGTTACCAATAACGGGTTGTAAAACTGAAAGATATTTTTCTAAACTATTTTAAAAAGTATTCTGCTGACCATCCGAGAAAAAAGACTAAATTTGTTTGTTTGTTCTATAAAAATGATAGAATAAATCTTTACACCTGAATTAGGTATGCTCTCATCTTTTTAAGGGTTTCAGAGTTATACTAGACAGCTAATTAAAAGACAATGTGGCATATATATATACATATATATGTGTATATATATGAAATCTTACTACTTGCAAATACATGGATGGAGCTAGAGGGTATTACGCAAAGTGAAATAAGTCAATCAAAGAAAGACAATTATCATACGATCTCACTCATATGTGAAATTTTAGACACAAAATACAGGATCATAGAGGAAGGGAGGAAAAAAAAAAAAACAAGATGAAATCAGAGAGGGAGACAAGCCACAGGAGAGTGTCAACTCTAGGAAACAAACTGAGGGTTGCTGGAGGGTTGCTGGGACGACCGGATGACGGGTGTGAGGGACGGCACGGGATGGGATGAGCACTGAGTGTCTTATAAGACTGATGAATCATGACCCCTACCTCTGAAACTAATAATACATTATATATCAAATAATTGAATTTATATAAATTAAAAAAAAAACAATTATGTTGGGGTGCCTGGGTGGTTCAGTCAGTGGAGTGTCCGACTCCTGATTTCTGCTCAGGTCATAATCTCAGGGTCATGAGATGGAGCCCAGGTCAGGCTCCCTGTTGAGCATGGAATCTGCTTGGGATTTTCTCTCTTTCTCTCTTCCTCTGCCTCTCTCCTTACTCATGCACATGTGCATACTCTCACTCTCTAAAAAATAAATAAAATCTTTTTTAAAAAAACAAATATGTTAATTTTCTGAATTTCCTAACATTTGTCACATTTAAATGCTTTTATTAAAAATGCAATTTCATTTGTTTTCTCCAGATTAAAAACATTGCTTTATCACTAATTTTCCACTTTTTTTTAAATTTTTAGAAAGGGTCCCCTAAAATGTATGTTTGACCCTACAACATGGGACCATTGTGCTGGGTAACCCTTGGCAGTGGTTAGGGTATCACTTTCAAGAATCTTGCTTTCAGGAGTAAAGGAAAAAGAGGGATGGGGGAAAGTGGAGTTATTTTAATTTTCTCTTTTTTTACTTTGCTTTCTGATGGCTTTGAGATGTGATTATGAGTCTCCCAAATAGATAACATTATTTTAGCAAATAGATAACATCCCAAATAGATAACATTATTTAACATTATTAAAAAATTATTAAAGTTCATATCCCTTTAAATAAGAAGAGAAACCCAAAGGATGACTCATTCATTTCAAAGATAACATGCAACTCCAGAACGAAGATTTGCCAAAATGAGAGAAAAAATCCTTCCAAGTGGTTACGGTTGGGGGCAGGGACATTCCCTGAGAACAGGAGCTGGAGATTCCAGAAGCTTTTCTTAGTTCCTGCAGAGCTAAGCCTTATCTTGCAAATCCTCCTAACCTGGAAAGCTTTGGCTCACCATTTACTGTCCAAACCCACCAGGGTCCAAGGGAAGAAAGCCCGTTTGCAGGGCACCGACAGACTTTCATGTGTAGGTCAGTTTTAGTCTCTGATTCATGTATTTAGATAAAATGCTTTTTTAAGGATCTTTCTATGGAATTTTAACTGGATGATTGATTCCCGTGGCAGGGCTTCTAATCATAATTAAAGGGCTTTCCATACTTCCAATGTAACAAGAATCTCTGCTTTGATCCAGGCCAACAAAAAGATTTGCACATTAAGTAGTAGACACAATAAAATATTTTAAAAGTGAATATCACACACTGTTAACAGCATGGTTGGAAATTATCAACAAGAACTAATGCATGTTTTTCTAAAAAGACTTTTTTTGTAACGTGCAAGTAATTCTCTTCCATGGTTTTGTTAACTTGCTGAATGCTTAAGGCCATCAACGCTTGATCAAATGCCTCAGGAGCAGAAGCATTTTAGAGGGATATCAAGTGGAACTAAGCATGAGCAGGGAGGACAGAGGGAAGGGGAGAGCCTGGAGGGAGGGAGATCCCATCCCTGAAGTTTCCACAGCATCTAGAGGAAGTTAGGCAGATACACATTCCACAACATCACAAAGCAAGTAACAGCAAGGAGCAGTAACAGAGATGCACAGAGGAGGCCAGTGGGGAGATAACACATCCTCTTGAAGTCACGTGGCTTCTGATCATTTGTTTTCAAAGAGAACATAATTGATCTGTGAGCTGATGGGTTATATATTTTTTTTACAACAGATTACTGATATGTTTCACACAATTCAGAAAAAGTTTTAAATTCTTCAGTGAAATTCTGTGACATTCCAGCTCTTCTCAGGGCCTACATCAACTAAAAAAAAAAAAAAGCCCTATAAATAGATTTACTGCTACACTTATCCCATTTTGTCAATTAAGTAGTAATTACCCATGGATACATAAACTCATAAAAACTATGCCCATTGATTTCATTAGGCTACACATTTCTAATTAAATTCTGTTTTTGATTTTCATAAAATTGTACAACATATATGGTATTTTGATCAATCTTACACAAATATTAATTGTAACTCAGTATAGAAAAATGTAACGTTTAGAGCTGTGTGGGCAGAATTAAAATACTTCGTCTTTAATTTATATGTTTTCTTCACAGAAAGAATTATGAAACAGTTGGTAAAAAATGTTCAAGAAAATGTATAACATTAAGGTACAATTCCGTGGAAGGATACAGTTGGAATACAGTTCAAAGAGAAAAAGGAATAATTCCTACAACTGAATTGCTTGTTTGTGTACATTCTTTTATTAGGTGATGGTGACTATCAAATCACGTTGTTAGAAGCCCATCAAACACATTTAAAAGAACAATTCCTTAGTTTCATTTCCGTCTGTCCATAATAGAGTGTACTGAAATTCCCATTGCTTGCAACTGTTCCATTTATGAGGAAAACCTTTGTATCTGTTTAATAATGATTGAGGGCTTATACTTTGCAAAATATCCATATTCTGATATAGTATGTTATAGTAGTGAAAACATTTGAAGATCAGTGTTCTAAAGCATCATGAAACATACTTTCCGAAGCAAAAGTATCTGAAAGTGGACTTTTTTTTTTTTAACTCATTGGAATAGCTTTGCCATTTTTCTCAAAGTAGTGATCAATGAAAGAAACATGTTTTATGTTTCTATGATGAAGTATATAGGTGTTACTTTATTAACGAATAATTTCATCATAATTCCAGTGATTTTTCTTTCGTGACACTGTTTCTCCTCTGAAGTTCATTTTGTTTAGATTCTTAAAATCCACAGAGTAAATGTTTAATCTTTTTTTAATAACGTGGATTATACACATTTTCCAACGGAAACATGCAGCATCTTAGCAGAAACACACACTTACAGATTTTTAACTTGGAGGACTTTAGAAATGCTGTAGGAGTTCTTATTGTCTTAAATAATTAGTTTCACCAGACATGCGGACTAGAATAAAAATTTACGGCAGACAGTTGAAACTTACAGTAAATGGCATCTAGCTGTAACCACCTGGGCTCATATGGAGAGGAGCAAAATATAGCTTCCACCGATATGTTCTGGTCTGAACAGATGTTTCCAAGCCCACACGGAGGATATGAATCTCTGAAAATAACACACCATTTCCAGGGGCAGCGTTAGGATCATCAGCAACAAACTGGAACTGGCAAACGTGTAAGGGCAGAAATTCCGAAGTGTTTTATGAGGGGAGTGGGTCGTACCGCACCCCTTAGGGGCCCGTCTAACGCAGGGCAGGTGCCCCGTAAATGCATATGATTGCAGCCGTTGCACAGAACCACGAGGGGAAATTTTTCCAAATCCTGGAAGTGAGGCAAAAAGATGAGTGTGTATGTGTGAATGTGTGTGAGCGAGCGTGTGTGTGTGTGTGTGTGTGTGTCCGCGAATGTGTGTGTGCATGAACGTGTATGTGGAGTGAGCGTGGGGGGCGGCGTGGGTATGAGAATGAGCGTGTGTGAGGGGAGGGGCGTGGCGGTGTGAGCAGGTATCAGCAGGTTAAGCAAAGGTGGGGAAGGCGAGCCGAAGCCGAGCCTGCCCGTGATGCCCACGGTCCCTGCTCTCACATGGACTCAGGAGCACCGTCCTCTCTTCAGACCCCAGCCCGGCCTTGCCCGTGAGCTGCTAAGTGATCCTGCCACTGAGATGTCATCATCTTGACCTTGAACCTGCCCCGACCTCACCCCTTCTCTGTTCACCTGGGACCAAAAACCAGCATCTTGTCTGTAAGCAGCTCCGAACTCTTGAAAGGCAAAAGTTGGAGAAGGATAAATAAGCCAGAGAGAAAAGTCATCACAAGTCAAGATTTGAGTTCACTTTCTTCAGATGGTGTCTCTTTCCTGTCTGGTTTTCTTTGCAGAGGGGGAGCGGGGGTTGCTTATTCCCTGCCCTGGGAATGCAGGCAGGAGTCACGTGCTCTTCTGAGTGGTTCCCCCAGGGCGTGAGGCTGCCCTGGTCCTAGGAGGGTCAGGGTCCACGACGGGGCTGAAGAAGAGCCGTGGGTGCCCCGTGGGCTCGGGGGATGGCGCCCAGGGGGCCTGTGCTGAGCGGTGGGGGGCTCTGGGGTGGCAAACTAGAATCTCTATTTTAAGGAAACCATGAGAATCTAGAGGAAAGTAAGCACAGGATAGGAGTTTTGAATTAAAGCGATGCTGAGTCCACTACACCAACTGATTCCACCCAGAGACAGAAATGTAAATGACAATGACGTGGCCGTCACCTGAAAACCGGGTTTCTTGCCTCTGTGTCGGGCGCACTTCCCGCACTCTGGATGCGCGCGTGTGCGGGGCGAGCAGGTCAAGGCTGGGAAGGCAGATGAGACTCGGCAGTCTGAAAGAGCAAGCCTTCACGGATGCTGACCGGATGACCCTCCTCTGCCTGTCTTCTCAAGACACTGTCACAACGCCCTGAAGACAGGCTTTGGGGAAAGGAGGGTCCGAAAGGAAAAGTGGCGAGCCACTGACGACACGGAGGGCCAGACCAAAATGCGTCTGGCTCCCCGGTTTTCCGATGAGCAAAGTAGTGAGAAAGGGCCTCTGCTTTGAAGTAGGGGTTACAAGGCCAAGGGAGGGACGGGAAAGGACAAGGCCAGGCCAGGCCATCGCTTCAGGAAAGCGCTATTAACACAACACAACAGAGAAGCAGGCTCTGGGGCCCCCGGTTTCTCGACACCAGACCCTCCATCACCCTGCAGCGGACCAGCATCGGGGCCTCCGGAATCTGCCCCGCGAGGCCCTTCTCAGGAGCAAGGGGAGCATGGAGTTCCCAAAGCAAAGGAGGAGACCTGTCCCCGAGGACGTCGTCACCCCAAAATGTGCACACGGGTGTCCAGGACACACCAGCCCAAAGTGTGGGGCTGTGGCACGTTGTTTGAGTGGAAGGCACTTCAGACACAGCAGGTGCAGGGAGAGGCTTTCTCTGAACCCCCTCATCTTCCTGGACCCTCCGAGAGGCCCCCAGCGTCCTCAGTCCCCTCTCCGGGACTCAGGAAGAGGAGGTGAGACGGTGACATGCAGACAGAGTGTCACAAATGCCCCCCCCCCATTAGTCCTTGAAGGGCCCAGCCGTCTCCCCTCACCTGCTCACTCGGCCCTGAGATGCCTCCAGCAGCTCGTCCCCCAGCAGGATGCTGTTTAGACCTGAATCCAAGCTGCCCATTTTTCCAGGAATCTCCCCCGTGCACTGCAAGGCAGACATGTTCATGTTTCTGTTTGTGTTTGTCTCAAGATCTATGCTCTATTTCGGTGGCGGCGGGGGGTGGGGGGAGCTCTCAGCCATGGGTTTGACGAGCAGAGGAAAATTTATTTTCCTCCCCTACTCTATGCACACTAGGGACAGAGTTGGCCTGGCCCTCAGATTTGGGACCAGCCCCTGGGGCCACTCACCTTCTTAGGGAGGCTTCATAGCCTCCCACCTTCTACCAGACCCTTAAAGCAGTGCTCCTCTCTCTGACTTTCTCCTTCGTCCACCTGCCGTCTGTCCTATGATTCTGGCCCATGGCACCTGGCGTGACTCTCTCCTGACCCTCAGGCCCGCCTGGCTGTGAGAGCTTCTGGCTCTGAAAGCTTCCTGTGAGAGCACAAACGCCGACTGCCTGCGGAGCGAGTGGCCCTAGGGGCGAGGCCGACCCGGCCCCACCAGAGCCCAGCACGGCTTTGTGCAAAGCTCTCTTGCTCTCCCGCAGCTGTAATTCCTTCTGTAAAAGAGAACGGGATTTCTAAGTTCTTGCCTAAGTCTCAATTTTGATTCTGTGACTCAGAGTTTTGCTTTGTTTGGTCTGGTTTTGCAAAACATGTCATGTTGGGGTGCCTGGGTGGCTCAGGTCATGATCTCAGGGTCCTGGGATGGAGCCCCGCATCGGGCTCTCTGCTCAGCGGGGAGCCTGCTTCCTCCTCTCTCTCTGCCTGCCTCTCTGCCTACCTGTGATCCCTGTCAAATAAATAAATAAATAATGCTAAAAACAAAACAAAACAAAAACATGTCATGTTCTGGATGTTTCTCCCCCGCAAGGTCCAAGCAGGAGAGAGACTCAGCAGAAGGGCCGCCCTTGAGCGCCGGCGTCTAGGTTAGCCTGGGTGGCCCTCAGGCCGGTGCGGGGATCTTGCTCAGGACGCCCGCTGCAAGGTCCGCGGCATTCTCGCGCCGCACCACGAGGGCACAGGTGGACGCAGGGCCCCTCGGCAGCTCGCGGGCTCCAACGCACACAGCACTGCGGCTCTGGGCAGGCTCCACGCCCTCGCTGTGCCTCCATCCCTTAGCTAAGAAGCGGGCATAAAACTGCACCGTCGCGGGACGACTGCGGTAGAGACCAAAAGGCATCAATGCGCATAGGCAGGTAGTGGAGTCCGCGCACGCCCCGATGGCTCTGCCCGCGGACAATGGCCCCGGCAGGGAAGGGGGGAGTGATGAGTGCGCCGGACACAGTCGCAAAGCGTGTGAGGCGGGAGCCGCGGACACAGGGGGTGTCAGAGACCCGGAGCCGATGCGTGGGTGGGGCCAGGGCTGTCCTGCAGAGACCAACGCGGAGCCGCGCCCTGCGCCCTCCCGGCCCCCACCACCAGCCAGCGTCACCCCTGCTCCTGCTGCTTCCCAGGCAGTCGTCTGGTCTAAGCCGCCGGTGAGGACGTTAGGGCTTCCAGCAGCAGCTGCCCACCGGGGCAGCAGGGACTATGTCCTCAGCGGAGCATCCTGTGATTTTCCTCCTCGAGTTTTTTGTTTGTTTGTTTGTTTAAGTTTTTATGTAAATTCCAGTTAGTCAACATCCAACGTCACATTAGCTTCAGACGTACAATAGCTCGTCTGGACAAGGGCACCCCTTCACCCCTGACGGATTCCCCCAAACCCCACCCACCTCCCCTCTGCGTGACCAGCAGAGTGTTCTGTAGAGTTAAGAGTGTGTTTCTTGGTTTCTCTCCTTCTCTCTCTTTTCCTTTGCTCATTTGTGTTGTCTCTTAAATTCCGCATATGAGTGAAATCATGTGGTATTTGTTTTTCTCGGACTTATTTCATTTAACAATATACTCTCTAGTACTGTCCGTGTCTTTACGAATGGCAAGATCTCATTCTTTTTTGTGACTGGGTAATATTCCGTTGTGTATATGGCCCGCATCTTCTTTATCTGTTCATCAGTCGATGGACACTTGGGCTGTTTCCATGATTTGCCTGCTGTAGCTAATGCTGCTATAAACATACTTTGAATTATGTATTTTGTATTCTTTGGGTAAATACTTAGTAGTGCAGTTTCTGGATCATAGGCTAGTTCTGTTTTTAACTTTTTGAGGAATCTCCATACTGCTTCCCAGAGTGGCTGCACCAGTTTGCATTTCAACCAGCAGTGCAAGAGGGTTCCCCTTTCTCCACATCCTCACCAACACCTGATGCTTCCTGTGCTGCTAATTTTAGCCATTCTGACAGGTGTGAGATGATATCTTATTGTGGTTTTGATTTGCATTTCCCTGAGGATCAGTGATGTTGAGCATCTTTTCAGGGATCTGTTGGCCATCTGGATGTTGTCTTTGGAGAAATGTCTATTCATGTCTTCTGCCTATTTGTTAATTGGCGTTTTTATTTTTTAGGTGTTGAGCTGTGTGCATTCATTATATACTTTCAATACCAATCCTTTATCTCATACGTCATTTGCAAATATCTTCCCCCCTTCCGCAGGTTGCCCTCTCCCCAAGTTTAAGCCAAGAAGTCCTTCTGGGACTCCTAATACAAATGGAAAGGAGCCGGAGATGTTGGCAACAAGGTCTCGAGCTAGTACCATGAAAATCCAACCTACAAACCTAGCAGGGGGCTCCTCCTGGCTTCAAACTGTCCCCAATGTTGACCTAGGGCTCCCGACCCATCTTGCTTGACTCTGTGTCTGGTGTGAGTCATATGCAGCTCCTTCTGCCCACTCCTGGCCTAAGACTACTACTACTATCAATACCCTTTTTCAAGACAGATATAGAGACAATAATTCTATTTATGAAAATGTGTCGGTTCAATAGCTGCCTCCCCTCCAAGCTGTGCAGCATCATATGAGAATATATATCACAAAGTATAAAAAATGTTCAGATGATGTTTTATCCCTGCACAGTTCTCTTTTTTGTCCTTATTCTGACCTTGGGTGCCCTTTCTAACCTACATGTGGTCCCTGACGGGCCCAGCTGCCACAGCTGCGTTCTTTGGTACTGAGTCTTCTCCTTGTCATGATTTTAGTGCTTCCTGGACTTGAAACCCTTTTAAGCAACAGATAAATAAGATTCTTGAAGTATGTGTGGTTCAGATTTCTGGAAGTTTGATAATATGATTCCCTAAGATGAAACACCCAATTCAAAACAGGAACCAGCAAGCACAGAACCTCCCTTGGATCCTGGCTTAATTACATGATCCCGTTTCCTGGTAGGAAGTCACACACAGCGCGATTTTAGAAACGTCCTGGATTTTAACAATTTACCTGTAGTCTTCAAGGGAAAGCCTCTGATGGGGTTTTGCCCTCAAGTAGGTAGTCATTCCCAACACACTTGAATTTCTCCAGCTTGATTCACTGGCCTCCTAAAAACCCTCTTTGGGACACGCCTTGTGTCTCAATGAAGGAAGGGTCCGATTTCACACAAGTCAATCTCTAAGTAAGAGAGCGCTCAGGACAGAATAGTGATTTCACCCTGACGATACGGAGAGATTACGAGAAGTAGGCATTTCTCTTCATGGAGGCGCTAAAGGAAAACAAACCTGTAAATCAACCTCTGCCACATTCACATCTGACATGTTACGGTGTGGGTGCTTTAACCGACATGAGAAAGAAGACAAGATACTGAGGTAAGGATTCACACTTAGTACTACAAGTCTGAGTCTCTTTTTAAGTTCTTCTGAAGACATTAACAACTGTTGGAGGAAACTCTGTCTTCACAACACCACAAAACTGGAAATCAGTATAAATGGTATCCTTTTGAAGACAGTTAAGAATAATTTACTTTCACTGATTTTAACATTCTTGTTTCTTTTAGACGTAGCAAAGGATGCTGTGCCCACTGCCTCCTAGGATTAGATCGGAGAGTTTTCCTTCAAGTTAGAAAGTATGAAGTACATTTTGTATATTCCCAATAGGTCCCAAAAATCAAATGACTAAGTTGCACGCTTATTGCTTATTTTTTCCTACCTCCCCTACCTACTGGCACCGATAATGATTTAAGCATAGAAGCACATAGCAAAAGGGCAAATAACTGAACTAAATAACCATATACCTCATGGCTTGAAATGAAAGCTCGACACAGGATTTCTGCATACCTAATATCATTGCCTTGAACATGATGAAGGGAATATTTTGTACCTAGAATATATGAAAACTTACTTTATCTATATGGCTTTGAATAACACATTCCTTCTTGCCAGAAGGAGGTGGACTTAAAGTTATGAAAAAAAATTAAATTAAATTCAGAATTTCTATTTTCCTTTTAAGAAGGGCTCTCTCTGTGGTACTCCGGCCTGACAAGAGGAATGAATCAGCTAAAATAAATGAGGTTTCCGGGGAATTGAAATGCAATGTAAGCCTAGTATTTCATTGTCTGGCCAAATATTTGTGGTGCAGATTGGAGTACAGACTTGGGGATACAACTTTAAATAAATAACTCGTTATCTAGAACTCCAAGGCCTGTAAGATCCAGGGGGCACTCTCCCATAAATAGGCAGCAGGCTTTCCTACAGGAATCTGGATGTAGGTCTGTTCTGGGGCCATAAATCCCAGGAGCTTGATGCGCCCGCTTGGGATTCCACCGACAACACTCTTGTCTTTCTCACAAACACCAGACACCAAGGAGCAGCTCTGCTCTGCTCCAGACCACCAGAGACCAGAAAGTCAGGTCACGTCCACGACAGAGACATCTCCCTGCTGTCTATCAATCTCAGTAGTTATGTGAGACGTTTTCGGGGCTCACAGCTCCTTGGACTCCTTTGTAATGACTATTAATGATGCACGGGTGTCTAAAGCTTGAAGGAGTTCAGCACCAGCCAGCCAAAATACACCACTTTGGTATATTGAGTCCTTTGAACTGAAGACGCTCAAGAATCAGCACTTGCAGGACAGGCTGGCTGACCTCCCTTTCTCTTCCCAAAAGGGGATCATCCAATTTTCCACGAGAAACGTTTTCCTTGCACATGCTTATTGATACCAAAACGAAGCCATGCTAAACACACCTGCTAAAACGGCCCTGATCTTCCATGAGCTCCGTCATGGTCCCCCACTGTCGCTCCCCAGTTGACTGCCCTAGCCTCAGCCCCTCTCTCTCGTGACATTCTCCAGAATCTACCCTTCTTCCTAAAAAAGGCACACAAGCTTTGGGGCCTCATGATTTCATCAGATCTTCATTTTCCTTCTGAAGACTCCTCATGGCAGTGTAGTTCTCCCACCATGGAATCTGAGAGGTAGAAGGAAGTATTTCCTCTCCTCTCTGACAAGCTCATCTTGCAAATAAACAGCACTGAGCCACACGTCCTTCGGATCATTTCTCGTTGGCACATTCCTGTCATTATTGTGGCTAATGTGGGGGACTTCAAGGCTCAGTGTGCAGGGAGAGAGCCCTCTCCTCTGACAACCAAATCATTACATGAACAAGCTTTCGAAGACCAGCGGTCGGTGCCTGGTTGGTTCAGCAAAACACTTAATAGAAGCTCAATAAATATTTGTTGAGCAAATGCATGACTGTTCTTCCATGTAGAAAAATGAGCAAATATAAGAATCAATCTGTGGGATAAGAAGCCATTTTTATTAGAGTCTTCTTTGTGTAAAGTCAGCCTCAAAAGCTCAATTTTCAATGAAAATAACATTTCTTGATGTTATTTACTGATCGCACCATTTGCTTCTTCAAAGTGATACTGTGGAATAATTTTATTTGGATTTTTTTCTAAAGTACGATATAAAAAAGAAAGAACAAGATAAAAACTAAACTTCCCTTTAAAAAAAAAATTTCTATTTGGTAATAATCCTGAGTTTGTAAGATGGCATATATATTTTAGTACCCCATATCAAGATAAGTCAAGCTGATAAGTTTGTATTTTGCTGCACAGAGATATTGTACAACGTCAACTACTCAATGCCCAGGCATCCAGCTCAACAGACAGCAAGCACCCTCCTAGACGTTGGACACCGTGCAGTACCATGACAGTAACGGACACTAGTTTGTGCTTCTTTAGGTGTGAAAGCTATACTACACACCTGACCTCATTCCGTCATCATTAGGAACTTGTGAACTTCAAAGAGCAGTTTTGCCCAAGGTCATGCAGCAAGGAAGCTGCAAAGCACTTTGGGGAAGATGATTTCCTCCCCAGAAGCTGTGAGGACCCACCGTGATAGGGTGATCGGATGTTTCTATTTCATTAGGTGTCAAGGGTGAAGTGGGTTTTGGAGCGAGAGGGTTTCATTTGGAGTCATACTAGGAAGGGAAGCTCTCTCTTCCTGTCCTACGAGTCATCGGTGCGTGGCTGGTAGATACTCCCCAGATCACCTTTCTCTGTGTGCGGCACACTTTGGTGAAAACGATTGAAACGACACTGTCAGCTGACAGATCTTTTGAGGATGAATGGAAGCCCTTCACTCGGGTGCCCATACGGCCCTTCAGGGGTGAGAGATACACAAAGCTGGTGTTTGCACCGAGGAGACTGACGATGGTGCTGGGAAAGTGGAGCCGTAAGTCACTTCCACAAAACCCCACATGTTTTTCTTACAAATGGGTGGGACAAAGCAGCTTGTTCATTGTTTACACAATATGTGTAATTTCTCTCAGTAATGAGAGAGGACACGCTGCCATCGGGGAGACGAGAGCCCGTATGGTGGGAAACGGACTAACGGAGCACCCATGAGCAGCCCTGTGACACCCACCCTCCCCCCGGCACTCGGGGGGGAACTGCTGATAGTGGTAGTTCAAAAGAAATGACCTGTACAGCATGAAAACAGACATGCATTGTTATTTTCTCCCGAAAAATACCTCATCCTTCAACTTCAATCTATTTCCTCTCGGGGAATTTTTGCAATATATTCATACAGAGGTAATACGTACAATTAAAATGTGAATATAATTAACTGCAAAAATAATGTTCTACTAATATGATGGATCGTAAATATAATTATTATATAACATATTGTATAATAGGTATAAACTGTGTTATATATTATCATATTAGCATATAGCATATACATCATTATGCTCTATGATGGAACTTATATATTGTATTTTATCATATCATTATAGTACATACACCATATTATATATTTTAACATAATATGTGTGATGTATTATGATATGTAATAATTGATAAGAGATCTTATATGTAGTATATATTTCATATAAGAAATGATGTGTATTGGGTGCCTGGGTGGCTCAGTGGGTTAAGCCTCTGCCTTCAGCTCAGGTCATGATCTCAGGGTCCTGGGATCGAGCCCCGCATCGGGCTCTCTGCCTGGCAGGGAGCCTGCTTCCTCCTCTCTCTGCCTGCCTCTCTGCCTATTTGTGATCTCTCTCTCTGTGTCAATTAATAAATAAAATCTTTAAAACAAAAACAAAAACAAAAAACCAAATCCGGTAAGAACCAGAAGATTCAAATGGTAAGTGTGGACACCGACTCCCGGGCAGGACCTGGAGCTCAGGGCACACGTGTCTACACTTGCCATCTCCGACTGAAGAGCCGAGAGTGAAGCATCCCAGAGGCATTGTGGGACTCCTTCCTATGTAAGACAAACGTCAGGCCAGTGCTGACCCTCCCCATCTTCAATATTTGTCCTCTGCAAAAGGCTGTTACCTGTAATAAAACATTCAGGTGAGTCTCGTCACTGCCAAAAGGGGTAGAATCTTACCTAATACATCTAAGCTTATGGTTGAAGTTTCTTATTCTCCTTATAGATGTGTCCAAAACACCTACCAAGTGTTGATACCAAGCATATTGAGGCAATCTGGCCAACACACGGGGGAAAAAAGCTTCCCTCCACATTTTTATTGAAGAACAGAGAAGGCGGAGGAGAGGGGTCCAGGTGAACTGCAGGGGCCGGTGAGCAGAATCGCAGAGGAAGACCGCTCGAAAAATCCCAACGAGACTTCCCCACTTCATCTACACCTTGATAATAGGCTTTTAAAATTTCATCCAAGTGACTGACATATTTGCAAAGATTATTATATTTCTCAGCCTCATGGGAGGCCCTGACGGAGAACACAGTAAGGAAACTGCTTTTGAAACAAAGCCTCGAACCCAACACAGGGGAATGCTGTGCCCTCTGCAATCCATCGTCCCTGCTCAGGGGCGTTGTCTCCTGTCCTGCCAGAGACCCCCAGGCAGCCAGCGTGCAGGGTGGTGTGGTTACCGCCGGCACCACTGTGGGCCTCCTTCCCTGCGATCTGATTATTGTGCTGCTCCCTGTGAATTCGAGCCGCTTGGCCTCTGCTCCTGGGCCTTGAGGTCCGTTCCTGAAAGTGAGCACCCCTTGGATTCCCACCCTGCCTGTCCTGCTCCCGGGGAGAGGGTTTTGGCAATGTCGGGTCACTTTCACTGAGCAGGAGGAAGGAGAAAGCAAAGCCTCAGGACGCACCCGCTGAGTGTTGTCTCCTAGGCTTGGCAGCCTTTCCCCTCCAGCAGAGCGGCGGCCGCTGGCCCTGTGAGAGGGGCCGACAGGGCTCGCTGGTGTGGCCAGAGAAACAGCACAGAATGACTGATGTGGCTGCCTCGGTGCACGGGCTCCGACAGGGAACGGACATGGCCCGCAGGGCTGCAAATTCTCTCTTACGGATGTCAGCACAGGTGATGGATTAGTGATAAAGCAAGTGGATGAGTCTGATTGCAAGACAGAGGGCAAAGAAGGGCACGAGAATTCTGGATGCTGCTTTTAGGAATACAGGCATTTACTATTCATGGGACCCCGAGTTCCTGTGCCCCCGTCTGGGTGAAGGCACGAGGTAGGGGCTGCAGGGAGTGAAGGATGAAACAAAGATGCTGTTTTAAATGAGCCAACAGCACCGTGGCGGCAGAGCAGGGTCAGGACGAGAGCAAGGGCACACATAATTTGGGCAAATATTTGGAAAGTATGTTCAACAAGAAGAGAGCGCTACCAAGACGTGAAAAACACTGTTGTTCTTTCCCAAACTATAGACACAGGGGGGTTCTCTGCACTTGACCTGCTGACACCCGATTTAAGTATTTCAGACATTTAATAAAATGGTTAATTCACGTAGGGTGTGTAGCCATCTGTACGATCTTATCTCGGGCAGATCACTTAAAATCTCTGGTTGCTTTTGCCTTCCCTGAACATGGATATTGAAAGGGACAAGCTCTCCGTTCTCCGATGGCATTGTGGTTCCAAGAGTCTAAGGCATTCTGAGCAGAAACGATAGAAATCGAAGTAATTATCCTGATCTAATTATGGTATCGTTAGGCAGCAGGTGATGGGAGCGTGGCAATGGACTGCTGACTCAGCTCGTGTGTAAGACTTTCCAAAATGGACTTCAAGTTTGGATTAGCACAGTGATCGCCAGACATTGTCATTCCGCACCCCACTGTCTGCTGAGTAGCCTTCAATTAATTACATGAAACGCTGACTCATTCATTGCCAAAGTCCTCACTGAGAAGAAAAGATCCACTCAAGTCAAATCAACTGAAATCCTTAACAAAATGGTGCGCTGAGGGTTTTCTTTTAAAATTGAACTTGTAGGAAATGAAAAGCTCACTTAGCCAACTTCAGTGATTTAAGGATTTCACTTTGTTTTTTGGAGACGATCTGTATACTTTTGTGCTTTCATCGAGTCATGATAATTTTGGACTATCTGGGCATAAAAGGATTCTGCTTGCAAAAACACAATGCTGGGGAAGGAAGACATATCCTCCTCCACCCCGCTCCGAGAATCAAATCTGGGGAAGACACACTTTTTAATAATAAGGTATAATTATTATCTTTAATAATAAAAAATGAAACGGGATGCAAATTTTCCAGACATAGTAGGATAAAATAGGAAACTCCCAGAAACTCTCTCTTGTGGCAGATGACCCCAGACCACTTCATGAGCCACTCAAGATTTCTATGCGCTTTCATCAGCAAAGCCATTTTGACAGAAAAGCCTGGGAGGCATTGCTTGATCTACTCATTAAAAATAGTAGCTTGTTGGGTGCCTGGGTGGCTCAGTGGGTTAAGCCGCTGCCTTCGGCTCAGGTCATGATCTCAGGGTCCTGGGATCGAGTCCCGCATCGGGCTCTCTGCTCTGCAGGGAGGCTGCTTCCGCCTCTCCCTCTCTCTGCCTGCCTGTCTGCCTGCTTGTGATCTCTGTCTGTCAAATAAATAAATAAAATCTTTAAAAAAAAAATAGTAGCTTGTTTATAATTGTCAGAGCTTGGAGTCATGCGAGGGGCCCATCCGTGGGTGGACGGATAAATAAACCGTGGTCCATCCCGACAGCGCAGCAGTGAGAAATGAGCGGTCGAGCCATGAGCAGACGTGGCGGAAATGTCAACGCATCTCACTAAGTGAAAGAAGACAATGTGAAAAGGCTTCATACTACATGATTCCACATACAAGACCTTCTGGAAAAGGCAGAACTATGGAGACCGTAAAAGATCAGTGGTTGCCCAAGGTGGGGAGGAGAGGTTGGGACAGGTGGAGCACAGGGGAATTTTGGGGCAGTGAAGCTACTTGGTGTGGCACTACCGTGATGGCTACCTGTCGTTACACATCTGTCCACACCCACAGAATGCACAGCACCCAGAAGGACCTTCGTGAAAGCCGCGGATTCCGGGCAATGAGGATGTGTCCGTGTTCGTTCTCTGATTGTAACCGATGTACAACCTGGTAGGAATGTGGGTAGTGGGGAGGCTGTGGCAGGACAGGGGGTACATGGGAGATCTCGGCGCCTTCCCCTCAATTCTGCTGCAAACCCAGAATTGCTGCAAAAACCAAAGCTTCCCACCCAGGAGAGCAATGTGTGATGAGGCCAAGAGCCCTGCAGTGTGAGGTCACAGACCTTGGGCTTTCTAGCAAGCGGCCTTTCTAGTCTTGCCAGGAGATGGGGAGGAAAGAGAAGGGACGTGTTGGTCCCAGCTTCTGTACCTGCGAATCATCAGCCTGCGGGAGCCAACGTTGCAGTTGTGGAATCTGAGCGCCGATGACGGGGCAACATTCTACGGCAGAGGAAGATCTTTCCACCTCCGCAGTGGTGCTCGGCCTAGGTCGAAGGCCCTGGCTGGTGGCTGTTCTCCTGCTTGGCAGATGGCCAGGGCCACACAAGCGGATGTCCCATACTTCACGGAACCTGGCAGAAGGAGAAAAAAAAAAAACTTTTTTTGCTTAAAAGACAATTTATGTTTAATCTTCTCAAGTAAAGACCATCCCATGGGGGATGTTTTACACACTGTGATGATGACGAACTCGACCTTAACTATCACATATAAATAGGACTGATTGAAGTCCTATCCTTGAAGGACTGACGGAGCACATGACAGGTGCTGGCTGGAGTCTGTGCCAGTCTCGGGTGGTCCCTCACCCCTGCCTGCCCTCTCTGTACCCACAGGCTGAGGACCATGGGAGTCATGAGTGACTCAGTACCCAGGCCGCTTGGTTCCTCACAGATGCCAGAATTGCCAGGAGAGGACAGGCAGGTGCATGAGGTCATCTCTGCCCACACAGCTTCTGTACGTTTGTGTCTCTCCTGCAGACAGTCACTGCATCCCAGCCCCTCCGTCCTCAGAGCCCCTCCACTGCTAAGAAGGCCGCCCCCCTTTCCCCCAAGCTTGCATTCAGGCTTTGCTCTTGGAGGTTGCTTCCAGCTCCCCCCCAATCTGGTGGTTTTGAGGATTATCTTCCTGCACACCAGGCGCACGGCTCCGCCACCTCACCCAGCCCCGCTGATAGGAATGTGTCCAGACCGCCATGATGCAGCCCCAGTGGTCTCATTAGTGAGAACGCCTGTACCGTGCAGGAACGTCACGTGCTGGAACGTCACATCTGATTGTTATTTCCAGGCGTGGGGAAGCATTTTGGAATATGCAGCTCTTGAAAATACGTTTGAGTTGTGACAGGAGGAGGTGAACTGGCCATTTTAATTATAGTTGTCAAGTGTCCTTACCAGATCCTTACCAATCCCCAACTCAGTCTAAAATCTGAGGAAGTGAGTGAGCTTCAGGGGGAAGGGGTGCTGTGATGGGTCCCTCCCTGGAGGCGGCTCCCGCACTGGGCCAGGCGGAAAGGTGTTGGGTGGAGAAGGGGAACCAGAATCAAACACAGCTGGAAGGCAGGGCTTTTTAAAAGCAATTACTGCTAGAAATAAATTGTTGCTTCTTTGAAACCATTGCTAAGAAGTGGAAAACGGTTTAAAAACAACAAACAAACTAACTAACTAACAAACAAAAAAAAACCAACTTCTTCCAGCAAAGATCACTTTAGAAACAGCTTGGGGAATGCATCCCCCTCCCCCTGATTCTGTGGGTCCTTCTGGCTTATTACTGAGCTTCTCTCCCCTTTCCTTCAGCTTTCTGCAGCCCTTGATTATTATCCTAACCCAGGTGTTTAGAAAGTGACTTCATATATATATATGGGCTTTTTTTAGTTGGTCCTTATTTGCCTCATTTTAAAAGTGAGGAAGCAGGGCGCCTGGGTGGCTCAGTGGGTTAAGCAGCTGCCTTCAGCTCGGGTCATGATCTCGGGGTCCTGGGATCGAGTCCTGCATCGGGCTCCCTGCTTGGCAGGGAGCCTGCTTCCTCCTCTCTCTCTCTCTCTGCCTGCCTCTCTACCTACTTGTGATCTCTGTCTGTCAAATAAATGAATAAAATCTTAAAAAAAATTTTTTTTTAAAAAGTGAGGAAGCATCCAAGGCCCAAAGGGGAGAGTCCCCCAAACAGCTTGGACGTGAAGGAGAAGAGGGTAGTCTTTTCCCTAATACTTGTATAGGACCCTTTTCTGAATCTTCCTTGAACTAAAAAAAAAAATCTTATATTTCTTATATTCCTAATTTCTGTCTTTTTGGAACATCAGGCTGTTTGGGTTACACAGAACTGGCCTGTGGACCCATAGGTAATTGAGTGTAGCAGCCTCCTAGGTGTGTCTGTGTGTCTATGATTATGCGTGGGCATGTACATGTTAGATACATATGTGTATATGTATGTCTCTATAAGCATGTACACACATGTATTCCTGCATATATATAATATTGTGTATGAGTTTATACATGTTTGGTGCATATGTGTATTTGTGTGTATATATATGTGTATATGTCAGGGCGAGAAAAATCAAGTGTCTCAATCCGTGTTTCATCTCGCCATTTTGGGTCACCAGACGGACATTCAGGAAGAGAGTTCTAGAGCAACAGAAATGGACACAGCAGCTCAATGATGGTGGCGACTGACGTGGGACTTCACGTGGGTGTTGGCAGTAGGACCCGGAGAAGTCCATCCTTCCATAGGGTGGCCCTCACTCAGCTCCAGAGCTGGTGGCTGGGAGACAATGCAGGTTCCCCATGAGAGCTCAAACTGGGATTTGTCCATGTACTTTAAAACTCTCCAAGGAAAACATGTCTGCTGGCATCCAACAGAAAGAACCCTCTGGGTCTTTCTCCTCAGGTAGCACAGGAGAAAGCTCAGGTGAGTGGAGGTGGCATATCACGTCCACTTCCTACTGGAAGGCTGCCAATCGGAGACCAACAGCCTTTGGTTCCAACTATAGGACTCTTGCCACCATATCCCCAGATGGTGCGTTGAGAGTCATCCAAACTGTCCCCCCATCTAACTGATCACCTCCTCAAAAGTGGCAAAGCTTTATTCAGGAAGGATCCTTTCCTTTGATCTGCCACAAAGCTGCACAAGTTCACGATTTCTTCAAAACAAGCATTGGGATCTCCTTCTCCAGGGATCCTGTCCTGTATAACTTCTCTTCCTTACAATTTTGAAAATGCATAGCATAGAAGTCCCACTCCTGTGTCTATCTTTAGTCTATACTCACTCTCCGGGTTTGTACACACACACACACACACACACACACACACACACACTGCCTCCTCATGAGAACAACATTCTGCTTGAATTAAAAAAAGACCTTCTGAGCCTGTGTGCATCCAGGTGTGGTGTTTGTAATGCCCACATGACAGTTCTAAGGAAAGAAATCCACATATCAGCC
Source organism: Neogale vison (assembly GCF_020171115.1). NCBI lineage: Eukaryota > Metazoa > Chordata > Mammalia > Carnivora > Mustelidae > Neogale > Neogale vison. Next base: position 144,660,083 of record NC_058102.1, read on the forward strand.
CTGAGTTGATGGAGGGCATGCTGTGGGAACATAGGGACAGTGGCACCAGGACCATATTATGCCCTATTAAAAGAGCAAACATAGGCATTTCTCAGAAAAATTAATATTTTTGGAAGTATTATATGCCATGAAAACATAAATGTCACTCTAACTGGGATACAGATGGGAGATGCATTACTTTCTTTCCTCCAAGACTAAAAGTTCAATGTTTGAAACTGAAATAAGTCATGATTCCTGCCACTGAGTGATGAAATTAAATGCTCTCATCGGCCCCAGTAGGTAAAAAACTGCGGCATCCAAGTAAAGCTCCAGTGCTCCCTAGCTCCTTGAGTGACAGATCCATTTCATAAGCTTTAGAAAATATGAGATTCGTTTGTGTACTAAATTCTGATCATGATCGTTCCATGGAGGACTTTGGGCAGCTCTAAATATAGAATTACGATTTTTTTAAAGATAAGGACTTGGAACAAGCAGGATGATTCTGTTCTCCTGGGGGGACTGAAGTCTTTGGAGTGTGGTATGTGTTGAGTTTTGCTCTTGGACAACAGGCAGGAGGTAAGAAGTGGGATTGGACTTCTCTGTCTGGGTTGCCGGGATGAGTTGGGACAGAGGCACCACATTTATGATCCATTAGCATGGGGCTAGTGACCAGAAGATACGGATCACGAATTCTCATTCTATTGCTACAAATACATTATGTGACCTTGTAAAATTGCTCATTCTCTTTCTCCCTTCTCTGGCTAATGTCTGACCTATATATCTCATGGAATATTTGTGGGAAGAACATGTCAATGACTCTAGAAATAAAGAACAAATTGGTCTTCCTTGAATCCTATTTTCGTCTCATACTCTTGGAGGTATTCAACATTAGAGAAACATCTTTATGATCAAGAAGCAAAGTTCCAAAGGCAGAAAGACACACCTGTGAAAATCAGTGGCTGAAGTAGGTAATCTGATTGAGAATAATAATGATGACATATTAGAACATTTACTCATTCAACCAATATCTGTATGCTCACAACACAAGACAACAAGATATATGTTTATTTAGACATAAAAATAGATCAATTGAAAACAGTTATTAATTGATTATTTGAATACTTTGTATGGCATCACATTAAAGAAGTCATTATTTTAATGTATAATATCATTTTATATGCCTTACAGATCTTTAAGTGGTCAGCAGAGACCCACCTTTGTAGAAACTTCTAAATGGCACCCAACCTGGGGACAGAGGATGCTTTCAGCCTGGCAATACCCCACCCTGACTCCTCATGCACATGTGCCCACATGCCCACATGGGTGGGAAGTGTGGAGTCCCACCAGAATCCGCCATGAAGCACATATGATTAAAAGTGCTCTTTGCCAAGAGGCTTCTGCCCCTCGCGCTGGAGATAGGGTGAGTGGAAGCTGCTAGATAAGCAGTGGAAACCTTGCCAGTGCTTGCTCTGTGGGATCTTGTTCCTATGGCCACACCACAGCATCTTACCCCAATGTCACTTCTAACAGGAATGCAAAGTGCACCAAAGTGCAGAAACCCTAAACCACTTGTTTTATGAAAGTTTGCCTCTGGGAACTAATTGTTCATATTGTTTAAGAAAACAGAAATAGACTCTCTAGTGCATCTAGAGATTTTAGGCAATGACCACAGGCATGATTTCCATATCCCAGACTCCAGTATGACAATTAAATATGAAAGTCAGCCAGACATAATCCCACTCCTGCAAACACGGGAAGAAAAAAGAGAAGGAAGAAGGAAGGAGGAAGGGAGAGAGAGAGGAAGAAAAGAAAGGAAAGACAGAGGAAAGGAAAGAAATTGCACTAAAGAAAACATAAACAAAATTAAGATAATTTTTTTAAATAAAAAAATATAAAATGTGACTTAAGAAAGTACCTAAAACCTAACATGCATTGCATTTTCTAATCCCATAACATAAATAATTAACAATTCCCTCATGGTTGTACATACATCATGTGGATCACTGTGAATTTCTTCTTGTATTTGGGTCAAGAAAGCTCTCCAAACATTTTTCTATTTCCTGCCAATCTGTGCAAAAGTGATCTGTAACAATACCATGTGTTTATCACTCAGTAGCTGGAGGTCCTAGAGGCTCAGATCATGGCAGGCAGAAGTAGAAGGAGGAGTTGGAAGGACATTTGGTCCTCTCGTGTTGAGACTGTTTTCTCATGGGACAGAAAAGTGAATTATTTGAGATACACTCAGGGCTGTGCCAGCAGTAAGAATATCGGAAGTTAAATGCTTGTAGAGTACCTGACATGGCATGGGTTCATGGCAAATGTTAAGTGAATAATTGTGATGTTTGTGCTTAAATGTTTGAGAAACAGATTGGTCTGTATCTGAGCTCCCCCATACAGTAGCTACCGGTTCTGTGGGGCTATTTAGATTTTTAAAAGCTTAAAAATTAAATAAGTATAACATTTCCTCAACTGGCCATACCTGGGCTCCACAGCTACGTGTGGGTCTTGGCTGCCATAATGGACATTGCAAAGAATCTGCTGGACAATATGGGTCCATTTACTGACTATCCAGTTCCCCCCACAGCCCACACCACCACCGTGGCTATCTGACAGGACACTTCTTATTCTTCTTATAGTCTTATTTTTTATAACCTGACTCCTCTTAAAGTTTGCTGTTTAAGGATAAGGGAAAAAAAAAAAAGGCAGCCCCGCCGAGATACCAAGATCCAATCTGAGATTTCCCCACTTCTGAATAGAGGAGAACTTCTGGGTGGGTTTGAGAAGGTCCTGACTCTCCCCTTTGACCACTCCTCACCCCAGATTTCTTGTTTGTAATTGGTTTATTGATCTGTTGATGTTTTTGGTTTGCTCGTGTGCTTGTGTGCTTTTCATAGCTAGTGTTTTCGGAGATCCTGAGACTAAATTCCAGATCTAAAGGTCGTACTGTAGACTCTAGAAGCTACGAGACTGGGTTGAATCTTTTGTGACTTCTGCCTTTTATTAGGATCTAAATAATTCCCTCAAATGAGCATTCATGTTATTCAAGATCTTTGCCATGTTTTACATGATTATCACTCTTGTGAAGTAAGGGATTCCTTCTTACCTTTTCCTCAGTGCCACTAGAGAATGTATTTTAGTACCACCTTCTGTTGCCAGCATCACACTTATTTTTAACTTTCAAAGCAGTAGCACATACATTATTCAAAGCTTTTGCTAGAAGATCTGGGACAGACTCTGCTCTGGTGATTGCCTTTGAAAGCTATGAGTTGCCAAGCACCAAGCAAATCTCTTCTCTGGTTTGCTAGTGTTTTTATCTATCACTTCCATTCACCAAGTAAGTGTATGAATTATTATCACAAAGAATCATTAGTGTGACCAGACAGAGGAACTGGTGCTAGTCGTTAATTCATAACATCTAATTTATTCTTCTACATTCATCTAATGTTGCTGAGTATGAGGGTTTTCGTTTCCAACTCTTGTCATGCTGGGATCAATTGAATTATGAGTGTGTGAGTGTGCATGAGTGTGCACAAGTGTGCGGGTACTTCCCCTTTCATTCATAATTTTGTCTGCAGGAGAAAATGAATGTCACTGGTGTCAAGGTGTTCTTCCATTTTCCCACCTATAAAAGAAGATGATTGAGCAATAAATTTGTTTTCTTTTATCCCTAACGTGTCTATCAAGATATGAACACAACAGAACACCCATGGAGACATCTGATGGTGGGAGTGTGATGCTGGATGTAGGCGGCTGCTGTTGGGGCATCCCTCCCTTCTGTCCCTGTGCAGTCTTCATAGAAAGTGGGAGCCATTTTAATGAAACTCACCAAGTTCCCAGCGCACAGCTCAGGTTCTCACCCAGAGCAATGATTACATGCTTGCTTTTGAAGCACCCAAAGCAAGTGTGTCCCTTCATCAGTTGTAACATTCCTTCCACTTGGATCAAAGTGACTGTGTGGAGCCGCCTCTAATAATAGAACCTCATAACTGTCATCAATTTCATTTGGGAATGCATGGCTTTTGATACAAAAAGAAGTATTTCTTTTTCATGAGAGCTTTAGAAAATATATATAAAGAGCACTTTAGACAGAGTTCATACAGATTTACCTAATGAATGCCACACTAGACACACATGCACATGCACACATGGGGTTGAATACAGGTAAGCAGTTCTCACTGCGGTCTGTCTCTTGAGCCACAGGTCGAGCGTGACTCCTGCTCTGCTTGAACCCTTCAGGCCCATCCTGGTAACAGCCACTGTCAGAAAGCTCCCTCAGATTCTCTATGTGTTTTCTCATTATCTTCAGCCAACACTTCAGAGTTGGAATAATGGTGCTTTCCCCTACTAGTTACTTGGACAGGTTACTTGACTTTGATGAATTTGAGTGTGCCCATCTGTAAAATGGGGATAAAATAGTATCTAATAGGTACAGTTGTTGTGGAGACTAAATGCAATAATGCAGATCCTCAGCACACACGATTAAAAATGAGTGTTATATTACTATTGTTATGACCATGCACAAATTCCCAATCCTGAATGTAAAGAAAATTCTTTGACGGTGTAGAAGTTTGTTGGTTGTGCTATATTCCTCCGGTCTGACTCAATTTGTGTTGTTGATCCTGTTTTGCCGATTTCGGTGAGGGGATTAGAAGCCAAGTTCTCCAAGCAGACTTCTTAAGTTCAAATCACAATTCCAAAGCTTATTGACTGATGGCTAGGATGACTAATAAACCCCAAAATCCCAACAGATCCGGAGTTGAAATCTAGGTCTTACTCATATCTTGTCCAAAACAAGAGGTCCTGATTTAATTGGCAGGCTATTTCTTTCCAGGAAGTAAATCAGGGACCCAGGTTCCTTCCATCTTTTGTCTCCCCCTTCATCAATGTGTGGCTATAAATTCCACAGGCTCAACTGCAGCACATGAACTGAGCAGGAAACAGGCAGCATCTCTCATGGGATTTTGCATGGGCCAGACTCAGAAATGGTATCTACTACTTCTGCCTACATCACACAGGCTGGAACTCAGCCCATAGCGTATCTAACTACATAAGGTCCTAGAAGCACAGCCAAACACCCAGAAAGAGTGCTTGAGTTTAGTAACTACCTGGCAACATTGTCCAGCAGAATTTTGGGGGGTAATGAAGCAATCTAGATCAGATCAATTGCCTTAGCTTTATGGGGCCATTGAGCACTTGAAAAGTGTCCCCTGCAACTGAGAACTGAGGTTTTACACCTATAGTAATTAGGTTTTACACCTATAGTAATTAGTTTTAAATAAACTTAGATACCAGTGTTTCCACTGGTACAGAGCAGGAGGCACTCACACAATGACTTGATCAGTCTACTTCTGAGTTTCCTTAACTACAAAGTACTGAATAACAAGCATATGTATTTCAAAAGTCAACTAAATTAAATGAGTAAATGCTCAAGTTTATAATCACACTACATTGCAAACAAGCCTACTTTGAAGAGCTTTCTCTCTTATTAGTAAATCATTGCCATTCTCTGACCCTATGTCAAGTATGATGGTCAAGAGCAGCAAACTATAAAGATAGACCCAAATTTGACGCCTGTCTTCTAAGTGTATTAGTTGGGCTTTATTGAGCAAATGACAGAATTCTCATTTTGCCTATCGATAAAGGATACAATAATTCTTACTTCCTATGTTTTTTAAGGATTAAACAAGATTCTAATCAACAGAGAGTTTAGCTATTAGTTCTCATCCCATGTTAAAGGCCCCATAGAAGAAGTGTCTGTTCATGTCTTCTGCCCATTTTTTTGATGTGATTATCTGTTTTGTGTGTCTTGAGTTTGAGGAGTTCTTTATAGATCTTGGATATCAGCCCTTTGTCTGTTGTGTCATTTGAATATCTTCTCCCATTCCGTGAGTTGCCTCTTTGTTTTGTTGACTGTTTCCTTTGCTGTGCAGAAGCTTTTGATCTTGATGAAGTCCCAAAAGTTCATTTTCACTTTTGCTTCCTTTGCCTTTGGAGACATATCTTGAAAGAAGTTGCTGTGGCCGATGTCGAAGAGATTACTGCCTATGTTCTCCCCTAGGATTCTGATGGATTCCTGCCTCTCGTTGAGGTCCTTTGTTCATTTTGAGTTTATCTTTGTGTATGGTGTAAGAGAATGGTCGAGTTCCATTCTTCTACACATAGTTGTTCAATTTTCCCAGTACCATTTACCAAAGATGCTGTCTTTTTTCCTGCTTTGCCAAAGATTATTTGACCATAGAGTTGAGGGTCCATATCTGGGCTCTCTACTCTGTTCCACTAGTCTATATATGGCATACAAATGGCTAACAGACACATGAATAAATGTTCATCATCATTAGCCATCAGGGAGATTCAAATTAAAACCACATTGAGATACCACTCTACACCAGTTAGAATGGCCAAAATTAACAAGACAGTAAACAAGTGTTGGAGAGGATGTGGAGAAAAAAGGATGCAAACCCAACTTTTGTATCAACATGGACAGGACTGCAAGAGATTATGTTGAGTGAAATAAGTCAAGCAGAGAGAGTCAATTATCATATGGTTTTACTTACTTGTGGAGCATGAGGAATAACATGAAAGACAATGGGATGGAGAGAAATGAGTGGGGGGAATTGGAGGGGAAGATGAACCATGAGAAACTGTGGACTCTGAGAAACAAACTGAGTGTTTGGGAGGGGGATAAGGGGTTGGGTAAGCCTGGTGGTGGGTATTAAGGAGGGCACGGATTGCATGGAGCTCTGGGTATGGTGCATAAACAATGAATTTTGAAACGTTGAAAAAAATAAATTAAATTAATTTTTTTATAAAGGCCCCTTAATTGACACAAATCAGATGGTCACCTGTATAAACTAATTCCCAACTGCTTTAACAACTTACAAATAAAAACCATTATTGGCCACTTTGACCTGAATTATTCTGTACTGTTTTCTTGGCATAGTGACAATGACTACTGATTTTTAACATCTGGAAGGCCCTATGTTTTCAACGGGACCTTATGTTTTGTCATTTTTTTTTCCCCAGAATTGCCCTTCATTTTTCAGGCTCACATCCCAGGAGCCGCCCACTGAGGATAGCACAGAATCCTTCTTAATTATTTCTTTCTTCTACGTGTGACCTGTAATGCCAGCCTAGATACTAGGGCAGCTCCCAGACTTCCTTTCTGATATGCCAACTGTGCCATCCCCTGTCCAAAGTCTCAGAAGGTGGAGTGCATGTTTTTCATCATGAGTAGGCTGTGGAGAAAGATAAAGAGAAAAATGAGCCCTGGTGTGTCTGTAAAAATCAGAATGAACAAGACGAACACGCACCTGGAATCCAAGCCAGGGAGCAAAGATCCTTTTCCATCCCCAGGCACTGAGCTAACCGACTTTCAGGAAATATCCAGCAGGTCTCTGAAGAGATACTTGGGGTCCTCCCCATGGCAGGGCCCCACTTCTCATGTGTACCTCTGCTTCATCTAAGTGGGCAGTTAGCAGAGGTGAAGGACATCCTTAATGGTCCAGATATCATGCCTCTCTTTCCATGATGACATGAGCAAATACTCCTGTGGCCAGCCAGAGGCAGGCAACTTATCCATTCAGAAAGTTTCAGAACAATTTTAATAATTCAGATGCAAGTAATGACTGGCTTATCATCCAGGATCACCACCCATCATTATATATCACAATTGCACTGCATCATATCAGAATCACATGATCACATACATTTGAGGTACGTGTGTTCTACGATGTAATTACCCATAAAGTCGTGTCCACGTGCTTGTTCCGTGAGCCTCTCTGCTGGGATTTCTGTTTCATGACCAGATGGCTACTTGAATTGGCGATGTTGATGTACCCTATTAATTTCTTTCTTCAGCAGGGTACTCATCTGTCACATTTAATAAGTAGCTTCCTAAATACAGACCACTTAAAGAATTCAGATTGAAGCTCACCACATGAGTGAATCAAACTTACTACACCTGCTTTGGTTCCAAAGCACATGCACCCTTGTGTGCTACACTCATGAGCCACACAGTGCTTGCTGGGTGTGAGGGGGGAAGGGAAGGGCCTTCAGAAGACTTAACAGTAAGCAATTCAAAATAGGATCAGGAGTGAGATCTTCCATGACTGTTTCTGGAAAATAAAATCAACATTTCCAATCATAGAGAAAAACTGTAAGTCCTCAGTGAAGATTTTAAAACCCTGTAGAGTAAGCCAGAAATGATATGCATGATGTTGGACTCAGTCAAACAGTAAATGTCTTTGCGGGTGATTCAGTGCCACAGCAAAGAGGAGGCATCTGAAAGTAATATAAGCCATTGGTTACAAATACACTGCAGGCCTGTAAGTGTGATTTCTGCCACATGGAAAGGTACAAGAAATTATGACTAAGAGAAAAGCTGTATAGTTTCCTCATGGCTGAGGTTTTGAAGTCTTGTGCCCCTTTTTTTGTTGATGACTGGGGTATAATTAACAGCACCATTTGCATCTACCTTCTGCTGGTCAGCATCTACCTTCTCTCTTCCCATTCAGTCCATCTACTGGGCCAGGTGCCTCAACTTACCTCAGTCTGTACCTTCAGTCTGGGCCAAGCTGATGAGCATTTTCTTTCTCTTCCAAGAACCTTGGGATCTGTTCAGACATTTGCACCTTATGCTATTGAAACTCCGAAGTATCAAAGTACCAAAGACTCTGTAATTGAGTTTCCCACTGTACTGCATATCACTCAGAAGAACAGGGAAGCTATCAGCCCTTGCTAATCTCTGTTAGAAAATGAGGCCATCGTGAGACCAGGGCCCTCACAATTGCTCAGATTCTCCATCTGTCACTGTCTGCTTTCATAAATCAGAATGGGAAGAGTTTCAAGATACAGAAAACATTACTTTGGAAGATATTTGAAGATTCTGGCACTCAATTTAAAGAGAATTTCTCTGTTTTCCATCATGAGCTTTTAGGAAATATTTCTACAAGATAATCAAAGTCCATCTTCAGAAAATTATGAAGAAAGTCACCTTCTACTCTGGGATCTTCACGTTTATTCTTTCTCCATCCTCCATGGCCCAGCTTCAGTCCTTTCACTCAAACAACAATCTTCCACTGAACATAGTTAAGGAACCAGGCTCTGTGGGAAGGGGACCAACTGCTGCCATGAAGGACCTTTGGCCAAATTTGTCCTCACCCTGATGTTTGACTTACATCTATCCCGCTTGGTTCCCCCTTGTTGGACCACACCCTTCCCAAAATCTGTTCCTGTGAAATTGCATTTATCCATGTAGCTTTAACATTTGTTTATATGCATGTGTTCTGTTACTCCCCTTCTGTCTAGATTCCAAAAGAATTTGAAGAGATTGGCATCCACTTGTTATTGTTTCATCCCACTAAGTTCCTGCATCTGCTTTTCAATAATGATCTTGAAAATAATAACCAGGAGGGCAGAAATCACTGTTTTTGTTCAGTGCCTACTCTGTGTGAATCATTATGGAAACATGATTTTTAAACCTTGCTACAGCTTAGTAAAACAAGTACAACTATTCTTGCTTTATAGATGAAGAAACAGTGTGAGATCTAATTTCTTACCAAATTTTCAAAGGCACGGCACAGTATTGTTCACTATAGGCTTTATGTGGAACAGTAGGTCTCTAGAGCTAACTCATATTGCATAACTGAAACTTTATATCCATTGAACATTAACTCTCCTTTCTCAACACCCTCCAATACCCAGCAACTAGCATTCTACTCTCTGCTTCTACATTGACTGGTTTAGTCTCCACATGTAAGTGAGATTTTGCAGTGTGTCATGATGGTTTCATGGATATATGCATATGCCTAAAGTTTTCAAATTGTATACGTTAAATATATGTACTTTTTGTATATAAATTTTGCCTCAATAGCGCTATTTTTAAAAAAGAACACAGCACTCGTGTTCTACTTGAAACAGTTTTAGGAAACACTAAATTGACCTCATGCTCCAAATTCAATCTTTAGAGTAAATGTTTGTTGTTATTGAACTTCAGAAAAACATCAATAAGTTTATTGATTTTTTAGAACATTTTGTTCTGTTTTTGTTTGTGAAAGCTCCTTAAAAGCAAATGGACTAAAATAATTGAAAACACACTATAGATAATGTTGGTCATATAGGAGGTAACATTGGTACTAAGTACATTCAAATGCATATTTAGAGTGAATAAATCAAATAATAAAACTGGGAGAAAATGCTACATTGTATTTCTAAGACCATGCACTCTCTTCCTTGCAAGTGAATCCGATAAAAGTGAAGGCTGAAAGGATGACATAAATGTCTTTGTTTAAAATGTTTTTGAATATAAGGAATAGCAAACAAAGGCAAGTGGGTGGTGGCTATATACTATGGCATGAGAATGTTTCCTTGACTCTCAAGTTAGAGACTAAGAGGTTGCTTCTTCTAATTTAGTGGTAGTTGGTTATTATTCCATTCAAACTGGGTTTTTCATCTTATCCTGAAAATACACCCATTCTTTCTGATGAATAAGAGTTGACTTGAGGGGTGCCTGGGTGGGTTAAGCCTCTGCCTTTAGCTCAGGTCATGATCTCAGGGTCCTGGGATGGAGCCCACATCAGGATCTCTGCTCAGTGGGGAGACTTCTTCCCCCTCTCTCTGCCTGCCTCTCTGCCTACTTGTGATCTCTGTCTGTCAAATAAACAAATAAAATCTTAAAAAAAAAATAGAGTTGACTTGAGACGTTGTACAACTCCCAAGTGATTACTAGGGTCACAGGCTTCAACATAATGAGGACCTGTGTCACCCACAGGGTTTGCCTCACTGAATAAAGTGAAGGGTGATGGAAAGGAACTGGTCTGGCTCAGTGACAGGGTTGGTTGGAAAGACAAAGCACCAGCCCATCACAAAAAAGTTGAACACTCTTAGTTCCAGCCAAGTAATTCTATGTGAGTATGGAGGCCAGATACCAAGAAGCCAGAAATTCATAGCTCTATGTGAAATCTCATGACTTTTGTACATCAGTGTCTAGCCAAGATTTAAAACTCTGTTTGGACCAACAAAGTGAAAAACACAGCTTGAGCCAAAACTGTGAAGCCAAAAATCACTTTTGAGCCTCTCCTGGGAGCCACAAGTTTGAGTTGGATATGGGGGATATGGAGGGTCTCCTCATTATACCTACCATCTATGAAACTACCACCTAATGCTCCCTGGGGCAACTCCCTCGGCAGTAAGCCAACACCCAGCAGCCAGAAATGGTCACCTGCACTTACTGTTGTTAAGTTCCCTTGGCCACTGGAAAGGAGCACATGGCCAAGATCAGAGCTAATGGCTTCCATGTCACTTCTCTCCAGAATAGCTTAGGTCATAGCTCACATCTCCATGCATCTTTTCTGTCAGAATGCCTTGGCATGGAACTAAGCCGTGGCTAGATTTTGAAAGTCTTTTACATATCCAACAATGAAACCAAGCAGACCAAAATATTTTAAATGCTGTAATTGTTAAAGCACATTACCTAGTCATACTGGATTACCTCAAGGGCAGCCAGACTACACTGAAAATAAGCAGGAGAATTTTGCCCTGAGGGTACTTTCTCAGAAAGTCTGAGAAGACTGAAGTACGGAAAGTTAAGTGAAAATGTCTTCTCACCACACAAGGGATTAAGTCCATAGTACATTGCTTTTGTTGGAGTAATGATAGGGTTGGGTTGGCAGGTTGATTTTCACTTCTGCCACATAGTTCAAAATGCCAAGTCTGCTGGCAAGTTACCAACTTTTGTTAATATCCTAGATGATTACGAGACATTATGCGTAACTTAATTAAGATTTAGAAAGTTAAAAACATGATATTAGATAAATGCAAAAATTTTGGTATCTGGGACTCCAGTTACAGAAAAGAGGTGATGAAAGGAATCAAAGGAAGTTCAACTCCACTTAATTTAGCAAATATTATTTGTGCATAGACAATATATGCTTACTATGGTGAGCACTATGTTGATAGGAAAGAATTAAGATTCTGCACATTCCTTAGGATATCTTGCAACATAGGAATGGAGATCTCTTTTTCAAAACTGCTCAGAAAATAATACAGACTAGAAGCCCAGCATTATGAAGGTTCCAGGGCCAGAAACAAATTGCATTTGGCTTGAAGGCTGATAGGACTGTTAGACTTTGAAGCAGCCTAATGAAACTGCTGACTGTGAAGGACAAATTCAAAGATGCATCCAAGTATAAAGGCTGCATCCTGGGGAATAGTGGGACCGTTACTAGGAGCAGGAAAATCAGGGGCATGAGGAGTATATTCTGAAGGAAAGTTTGATTTGGAACCTCATGAACCTTAGGGTGTAAGGAGGTTATGTTGCAGTAGATGCCAAAAAGACCACTGGAGGTATGCAGCTTGAGCTCAGTCCATCCAAAGCTGGAAAATTGTACTGGAGGCTTATCAGAGGAGGGGGGTAACTAAAGTCTTTTGCTTGAAAGTTATCCCAAGCTCAGGAAAGAAGGTTGAAAGAGAGAGGGTGAAAGGCAGCTGAAGCCAGAATAAAAAAAATAAATTTAAAAAAATAAAATAAAATAAACAAACTATGGACTCTGAAAAACAATCTGAGGGGTTTGAAGGGGCGGGGGGGGTGGGAGGTTGGGGTACCAGGTGGTGGGTATTATAGAGGGCACAGCTTGCATGGAGCACTGGGTGTGGTGAAAAAATAAGGAATACTGTTATGCTGAAAATAAATAAATTAATTAAAAAATAAATAAAAAATAAACAAACAACAACAACAACAACAAAAACCTTACATTAAAGGTCTAGAGCAAGAGAGGCGCCTGGGTGGCTAAGTCAGTTAAGCATTGAACTCTTGATTTCAGTTCAGGTCATGATCTCAGGGTGGTGAGATCGAGCTCCTCGTGGGGCTCTGCACTCTGCAAGAAGTCTGCTTTGGAATATCTCTCTCCCTCCACCTACTCTGCCCTGTTTGCTCTTTCTCTCTCTCTATTTCTACAAACAAAGAAACAAACAAACCCACACACACAAAGTCTAGAGAAAGAAAGCCTTAGGAAGCAATACAAATGGAGGGAAACATGTATTTTGATAGAAGCCTTAAGAAGAAAAGATATCCAGAAGGATGTGGAAATCAAAACATGTCAAATAACTTCAAATACTGCCCAAGTTCAAAGACAGTAAGACTGGTGCTTTGGTGAACAGAAGGTGAGCCTTGATAAGGTAAGATACATGATTTTAGTAGTAGTATAGGGAAAAACATTACAGATCAAGAGGAAAATCATAGATAGAAAGAGTAGGCACAGTAAGAAAAGAATAACCAGGCCTGTTAGAGAGTTTGACATTGAAGAGAATTTGTTCTATTGAACGGTTAGTGAGGTCAAGAGAAGTTTCCAACTTCTTTTTCATGAGCGAGAGAAGACAAAATGGAGAAAATAAAGCACAAAAGAGGAAATAACTGGTAGGTAGAGATTCTGAGGATGAAGTAAACTTCTTGGAGGAAACATGGGAAAGAGAAGGATTATGTCCTCTACAACAAGAGACAAGGAAGTGAGAGGGTGAGCATATGGAGACATCGGGATCTGAAATACAGATGAGCACAGCAGCAACACTCAAGACAAGCTTGACTACACATATAGAAGGAATTGAGTGAATGACAGAGACGTCAGCATGATGAGACAGAACAGGGCAGCTCGAGGATGAGCAGAAGTTCCTGAGTGCTGCCCTCACAAGTGGGATAGTGTTCTAGCAAAGAGGAGATAGATACAGATACAGATACAGATACAGATACAGATACAGATGCAGATACAGATACAGATACAGATGCAGATACATCTTGTACATTACTACGTGTGCTGTTCTATTCTCACCACTATCTTTTCTTTCTCCTGGTAAAAGGACAAGACACAGACTGGAAGAAAATCTTCACAAAAAACATATGTAATTAAAGACTAGTATCCAAAATATACAAAGAACTCTTAAAACCCAACAGTAAGAACTCACTTAAGCAACCCAATTAAACAATGAGTAAAAGCTCTGAATAGACGCCTCATGAAAGATACACAGATGGCAAATCACATATGAAAAGATGTTCAATATTTTAGGTCACTAGGAAATTGCAAATTGAAACAACAGTGAGATACCACTAGTTTGCTATTAGGATGGCCAAAATCCAAAAATCTGACAGCACCAAATGCTGATGAGGATGTGAAGCAACAGGAACTCTCACTTATGGCTGATGAGAAGGAGAAATGGCTCAGCCACTTTGGGACACAGTTTGCCAACTTCTTGTGAAACTAAGCATACTCTGACTGTATGGTCCAGCAATCATGCTTCCTGGTATTTTCCAAAAAGTTGAAAACTTACATCCACATAAAAAGCTGGAATGTTTATAGTAGTGTCATGCATAATTCCCCAAACCTGGAAGCGACCCAAAGGTCCTGTAATAGATGAGTGGATAAAAACCATAATACACCCATACAGTGGAATATTATTCAGCAAGGCAAGCATGAACGGGTAGAGCACAGGAGATATTTAGAACATGGAAACCATCCTGTGTGAAACAGCATGAGTACGTGCATTTTCTTGTACAGTTATTAAGACCCACGGACTATAGAACACAAAGAATCAATTCTAAAGTAAGTTACAGACCTTGGTTAATAAACATGAGCCAATATTGGCTGATAAATTGTAACTGATATACCTCACTAATGCTAGATAATACTAGGGAAAACTAGTATTTATATACATATAAATATGTATAATATATATATATGTATATACCTGTTCTTTCCACTCAATATTTCTGCAAACCTAAAAATACTTTTTAAAAATAATTCTATGAATATTTTAAGACATAATCACCACTTTAGGCTCACACCAAAATTGAGTGAAAATCCTGATTCGGGCATCCTCACTCATTATTTACACTTCATCAAACTCTTTTGTCTCTTTCATTTTTTTTTTAAGATTTATTTATTTTTATAGGAACGGTGCAAGCAGGGGGAGGAACAGAGAGAGAGGAGAATCGCAAGCTGATCCCTCCTGGGGGCTACGTGATCTCACCATCCCACAGCCTTGAGATCATGACCTGAGAAGAAATGGAGTTGGACATTCAACCGACAGAGCCACACGGTCGTCCTGGTCTCTTCTTAATTTTTGTGTGTATGTGTTCAGCTTTCAGAATATAAGTGAGAAACTGATGGGAAGGATTTCCAGAGAGAGAAATTGCAGTATTTTTCTTTTATGAGCAGTCATCCTATAGCATAGCAGGAGATGCTGAGCATAAATAGACCCCCTCTGTTTTTTATTTTGTCTGTTCAACTTAGATCTGTATTGCCACTACATTAAGTTTTCAGTTTTGAGAATTTAGTAGTTTTTTACCTGTTTTTCACAATCTATGGTAATTTAGCAATCCCTACTCACATAGTAATTGATAATTCATTTACCAGGATAGTGAAATCAATAATGTCTAACTGATTTCAGATTATAATATTAAATAAGGCATAAAGTGGGAATTAGGGAAAATGTATTTTTAAAGATAACTATAAAACAAATCATTGGTTTGAAATAATGGAAGTGGAGTGTTGTGGAAATAAATGGAACAGAACAGAAAAATGGATTGGAGTGGATATTAGTGAAGTAATGGGTTAACTGAGATTGATTTCAGCAGAAACCTTTATATTGGCAATTGATAAGTCATCATCTTTTGCATGTCATGAGCTACCCATATTTCCACCATCTCTCATGTTCAAGGAAAGTGCCGACAAATTGCTGCTTGTTAGGGAACCGACCGTGAAACAAAATAACAGTCCACTTCAGGCAATAGATGCAGTCAAAATCAGAACACTAATAACGTTTAAAAATCTGTCAATTAATCCTCTTTTTTCATGACTGTATTTTTACCTGATTACAAACGAGTCACCTAAACAATTCTTTGCATACAGAATTTGGATTTAAGGATGTCTGTGTCAAAACGTAGAAATTCAGGAGTTACTCCTAATTTGGCCAAACCTAGATAGTGCACACCGATCTCTAACAGCTCACTCAGAGAGGAGTCCATGTAATCTGAGGGACTGTGACTGGCTCGCTGGGTTCGTCCCCAGGAGGATGGCTATACCCACGCCATGAGAACTGCACAGACATTCAGGTGTATGGAAATCAGTCTCACAAGTTTATGAGCAAGTACAACAGAACACTGATAGCAAATAACGCATGGGGGGAACGTCAGAAAAGTATTAACACAGACACTGCATTTGTTCATGTGTGCATTAAAAAGGAGGCAGAAACACACCAGTTATTCCAACACAGAGAAACGATGTAACTGTCAACTCATCATCAGGCTGTGAAGTAAGCAGGTGGGAAGGGCAAGGCTGTGTCCACAGGGCATGCGGGCAGCAAGGACAGCGGTGACCACCGCTGCTGGGCTGTGGGGACGAGAAGAGACAGTGAATCTCAGGGGCTTGAGGGGTCCCCAAGGAGCTGAGACTCGCAGACCTCTGAGGAAGGGGCACCACTGTGTCACTGCTACCAGTGACCCGGATAGCTGGTGTCGGCGTCCCTGGGAAAACCTGACGCAGCCACTCTTGTGAGAGTCAGTGAACTGCACCCTGAATCCAACCGTCCCTGCAGAAAGGAGCCCATCTGGGTGGACTTTCAGGAGGAGAGACCATGGAGGCCCACAGGGAGAAGAGGAAGGAGCAAGCTTGGGGTCTGTCCTCTTGCTCTCTGCAGTAGAGTCTACCCTGGGGTCAGGTGGCCGAGCAGGAACGGGTTTGCAGGGCCCCAGTCCAGCACCATGGAGATGTGGACACCAGCTCAGTCCCTGATCCGGGACTAGACAGTATCCCCTCTCACCTCCTGCCTAGTTCCCTCGTTCTGGAAATGCAGTGGGATTGCTCCTCCCTTCTCTTGGGATGTATCTTGGATCCTCCTCTCCCGATCCCAGAGCATCTAGGCGCCATCCATTTCAGCCTCTTCAGTGAGACGAAGAACTTCCCTGAAGTCTGCTTCCGTGACTCCGTCACTTCGCGAACCAGAGGCCCTTTCCTAATCTGCACAGAAACTGCCCACACTCGTCTCCTGGATTGTGAGCCCTGCGGCAGGGACGCACTGGGTCTGTATCCCTGCCCCACCCGTCTGTAATTTCCCTGAGGACATTAGCCCCATCTGGGGTATTTTGTCACGGCAGCCTGTGAAGACTGAGACAGATGCCAAAGATGTTGCCAAGCAGAGTCTGGAAACAATAAATGGACAAAACCTCCAAGAGAAAGAGCTGGGAGAAGCAGCCTAGTCTGAGAGCTCATCTCGTGGACGTGGAGCCGGCCAATCTCCAGAGCGAACTCTTCAGGCAGGGACTTGAGGACATAAATGAACAACCACTGAGCACAGATGCCTGACCCCATACCTGGGTGGAGGCTCTCAGAACTTTGTGAGTTTGGGGCTCCAGGTTTACATGGATGATCAATCATCATTGATCCATCATGATCCATCAGCCTAGTCCGTTGCCTTGAAACCCACCTCCTTTGTGACCTACATGCTTTATTCTGCACTGTCACTCCGTTTTCACTAGTCCTGTCCCCAGGGCAAGGCACCTACTTGCAAGTCAGCGTGCTCTCCTTAACTGGCTTTTCTTCTCCAGGGACTTGCGAGGCAGGGTGTGTGGGGAAAGAGAAAGTGGGTGAAGTTGGAATCACCGTGTAGGACGTCCAGCCTTCCAACCCCGCCTCCAAATAGTGACCAAACAACATTCCAGCCCCAGCCAAACCCAGTGTTACTAGACCCGCATCGGTTTTGTCATCGCCTTGCAACTGGTTTTATACCATTGCTCAAAAGCGTATACCATTGAAATTCGCAGGTTGTGTTTGCAGCTGAGTTTTTTGCTTTACGTCGGGAGAGCCTTCGCTTTTTTTTCCTCTGTCATTAGCGATGTGCAGACTCACCTTGGGATAAAGCAGTACATCTGCGTATATTGGTTGTTAATTGGAACATCCACCAAAAAATAATGACCACAGACCCTCAGTATGATGTGACAATGACCATTCGTGACGAGCTGAGCTTGACGTCGAGGAAATAACAGAAATGGCATCTCGCTCAGAATAAGTATGTGTGCCTAGGTATCTAACAACAGGTGGACCACAGAGCCAGGAATCAAGAAACAAACATTCGGGGCGCCTGGGTGGCTCAGTAGGTTAAGCCTCTGCCTTCGGCTCAGGTCATGATCCCAGGGTCCTGGGATCGAGCCCCGCATCTGGCTCTCTGCTCAGCAGGGAGCCTGCCTCCTCCTCTCTCTCTGCCTGCCTCTCTACCTACTTGTGATCTCTGTCTGTCAAATAAATAAATAAAATCTAAAAAAAAAAAACAAAAAAAAACCCAAAAACGAACATCCAACGTGATTATGGGGAAAGAGCGGTCACGAGATGCAAACCGGCAAGGGTACAAATGTGCAGCAGCGATGAAGTGACCAGGAGAGAGGGTCTAGAGGGAGACACACCTGGAGGGGGATGTTAAGGTAGTATTAGTGCACACATGTGGAAATACAATTCAGTTGGAGAAGAACATTCGTAACGCTGTGAGAGCGGGCACCATTACATTAAATAATAACCTCTCTGGGGAGGAGATACAGGCAAATTTACTAAGGTATTTAAAATCGGACCGGAGAAGCAATTTTTAAAAATCCCACTGAGAGCTATAATTCACTGGCAACTATATTGACTCGACAAAATGTTTCCAGTTCTAATTTCAGAGGGCTAGAGGAGGCTCTTGTTTCCATCCTCTGTATTATTTATCTCTAACCACCGTCTTCCGAACCTGAAAGGGGTTAACCAAAGGGAAGGAAGTGCTGGATGTCCTTGAAAAAAATCTTCATGACTTAAGATCTGTTGTTCTTACACCACAGATGAAATACTGACGACCAGCAAGGCTGATGACAGACAAACGCTTTTGGGTTCATCAAATTGGTATTGAGGAAGAAACTTCTCTTTCGGACGGGTCTGTTTTCCAGAGAGTGTTCACTAGAGCCCGTCTCTGCTCGACACTGGCTCCACTCCCCGTGGATACTGTATCTGAAAACACCTGCTCTGTGTGCCTCACAGAGGGCTAGGGAGGACGGAATGGAAGGTCGGGGAAGCAGAGCTGTCCAAAGAGCTAAGCAACCCACCCAGGGCATGGGCCAGAGTCATTTGATGTTAGGAGGAAGAGAGCCAAACTGTGAAGTGACTGCGTCTGCTGTGGGATTACGCACGCAAAAGCTGGATGCCCATGGAGAGGGCTCTAGGGTTTCAGAAAATGGGGATCACCTGTACAGACTGTTTGGAATGGGACTATGCATCCCCTAGTGACACTCCCGGTGCCTTGAGGTGGCCTCTTATCTCTGCTCCAAATGCTTCAGGGGACATCATCAACCCGTTTTAATTTCCATCTCCAGATGACCCTCCAAACACTTCGCTGTCCCTAACTCGTTCCTCGGCCTTTCTGTGTCTCCAAACGGGGATCCCACATTGACCGCAGGACACTGCATTCTAGCTTGCTGGGCCCCCCGGTCATGTGTCCTATTCCGAGAGAATATTGTCCTTTCCTGCCCCTAAAATTCTACAGTTCTCTGCTTTCTAAGGCTGCTCTCTGAGAAACCCTTCATGTGTTTCATGAGCAATTCTGTCACACTCCGTAAGGACTGCCGTTTCTGGCGAAGTCCCCATGTCCCCACTGTAGGTCCTCTTCTTCCCTACCCCATATTCACTGTGATGCTTTTTGGATGGAAAACATGTGCCCACATTATGACCTCATGACTTCACAGACTTCAAAACACCTTCGAGTTTTCCACTGGATATTTCATGCTACGCTATTCCAAATGTGCTCGCATTTTCCCCAGAAGATCAGTCACTGATTTATTTAAGGTGCGGTGACCTTCACTGCAAACTAAGCCAGTTTAGAACATCTGTGTTCTAGGACATGCCCTCCAACCTCCTTCTGTGCTATCGAAATAAGTGAACGTTCTTATGCTTTTCATTGGGGATGATGAGCCATGCTTACTACTTGGTAGTTATAAAAGTATGATCAATAAAATGAGAGAAAGGCAATTTGGAACAAATTCTTTGCTCATAAAGGATGTTGTCCTGTAATCCCCAAATCAGTTGATGTGGGACGAGTGGTGACCTTGGGGGACCATGAAGGACATGGCAATGAGACAGCTGGGAGGTTCTCTGTATATCCATAGGGCTCAGTTGTAGTTAACAAGTGGACTGACCTCAGAGTCCTTGAACAGCACCCCTTCCTTTCCAGGGTGGCTCACGTCCCACCTTCTCCCAAGTGTCCCTGCTCCCTACCGCTGCTGTCACTCTCCTCTGAACTGTTGGAGCGTTGTGTCTTTGCCCCTGGCTTCCTCATTAATGACTTAGCACAGACTGCAGCGGGGGATTACAAACGTCTTTAAAAGCATTCACATATTCACGCTTGTCAGATGGTTGCAAGCCACAGAAGGCAGAGAACACATGACATGTATCCTCTCCCCAGGGTCTGATGCTGAACCCCGTGTTCCACCGATGCCCCAAAAATACAGAGCAGGGAATTGAGCAGCAGGTAAAAAGAAAATATGCACAACCAAACAAGAGTAGCTGCTCATCTGAAGTCAGGACTAAGCATTTACTGGGGGCATTTGTAAATGCTTCAGGACATGAAGCCTTTACTTCATTCTCCCCTGACACTTGTCTTCGATCTGTTCCAAGCATTCAGTGAGCGAATGCATATAAACCGCTTGATCCTGTGCGGACACAGGGCGCTCACTCACACACACCAGTGATGGCTGTGGTTGCTTGTCTGTCTACACACTGGCTTCAAGAACCACACTCCACCCAAAGCGGGAGCTCGGGAAATATTTCTGAATGTCATAAGATTGAATTAGGAGGAAAGATGCCACAGACACTTCCCATGCTTGACTTTTAGAATAAATGAGTGAATCCTACTGAAGCAAATGGCAGGAGATGTTGTGCTTCAGTTGCAATCAAATTTCCTGCAGGTGCACTCATGGAGATCAGAGTGAGGTATGATGGGGCCAAGGACCAGAAGGAACAGATAATGGAGCCTAGAGGAGACAATAAAGAGCTGTTCTCTATGTAGTTCTGGAAAAGGAGAGGTTCCATTTTTCAGATGCGACATATGTACCTTGACTGTTGTTCTCCAGCTTGCTATTGGAGCTGTGTGTCACTTTCTGTTACAGCCGGTCAGCTTGTTTTGTTTTGCTCTGAGAAGGTGATGGTTAGGGTGATGTTGATACAAGGGAAAAGCCTTCCCCTGCTGGGTGTCCTTCTGTCTCGATACCTTACTGCCATGCTGCCTGAAGCCACGTGGGACAATTCTGCGGCCCCAGCTGCGTGCTACCCACTAACCCAGCCGTAACACCATCGACCTGGAGACGGGTCAGACCCCACAGACTGAGGTCACTTGTGGGTGCAGGAAGGGATCTCTGAGCTCCTTCATTCCACTTAAACAAGGTCATCAAATTTCTCCAGGAAAGGGGTACCTGGGTGGTGGAGTCACTTAAACATCCAGCTCTTGACTTCAGCTCAGGTCCTGATCTCAGGGTTGTGAGATCAAGCCCCATGTTGGGCTCCACACTCAACACAGAGTCTGTTTGAGAATCTCTCTTCTTCTCTCCCTCCCCCCCACTCGTATTCTCTCTCTCTCTGTCTGTCTCTCTAAATAAATAAAATCTTTAAAAAATAATAAAGTAAAGGGACGCCTGGGTGGCGCAGTTGGTTGGACGACTGCCTCCGGCTCAGGGCGTGATCCTGGAGTCCCGGGATCGAGTCCCGCATCAGGCTCCCAGCTCCATGGGGAGTCTGCTTCGCTCTCTGACCTTCTCCTCGCTCATGCTCTCTCTCACTGTCTCTCTCTCTCAAATAAATAAATAAAAAAAAATCTTTAAAAAAAAATAATAATAATAAAGTAAAAACTGCCTTTAAAAAAGCATTTCCCCAAGAGAAAGTTTCCTTCCGTGCATCAGGAAGAAAATAGCATTCTTACCAATCTGTGCAGTCATACCTACTAAAATAACCCTAATCCCTGAAGGGTCCCCCCATTCATCTCCAGTGTATTGCCCATGACCCATGACTCTTTTTCTCTGCCTTGTCAGTCTCTGCCATGTATGTCTTTGTTCAAATGGTACATGAACTCTCAGCTGGTCTCCTTCCTTGGGTCTTCATCTCTTACATAATGAAGGCATCCATGTGCATGATAACATGATATTAACATTCAATAAACTGTGTATGCTTTTCTGTTCAGCTTTTTTTTTTTTTTTTTTTTTTCGGTTCAATTCCCAATAGCCCCAGATCCCAAATGGGCAGAGGAAAATCTTTAGTTTTGAGGACAAGGTTCCCTGACCAGCCAACACCAACCAGGATTCAGAAATATTCCTGTTGTAGCGACATTTCTTTTAAAAGCTTTCATCAGTGATAGCTCCCTAGCAAAATTTTTCCTGATTGCCATACTTTATGCCCTTATTTTAATTTGCTTAAGCAGGCGTTATGATTATAAATTGGCTCTTGATTATCCACAGAGGTATTATCTCCCGATACTTTCTGAAAATAACCAAGCAGAAGAGGTAACTAAATTGTTTATTTTCTTTCCCATCACTCTGCACAGGCTTTTGCTTTTCTGGTTCCTGTGACTGACAGCTGTTGAGAGATTTTATAAGCCAAAATATTTGATGACTTCCCCAGTCCTTCAAAGAGGTAGAATAAACCTGAGAAGAAGGAGAACTCATCGGCATTTTTGCTGGAAGCAAGGGTTGTGTGAATGCTGAGAAGGCTCACAACAGGACAAATTCCAAGAAAAGTAGGCAAGCAGGCAGGTGTCTGGGGACCATCCCTGCGCGCCTGCATCAGGCTCCAGCAGGGTCATAGCTGTGCCTTTATTGTGCCATGAATTTCCAATCCACCGCCCCAACAAGGACACTTTACATAGTTAAACAATGTGAAGATTCTTTATCCCACAGGGTCCTCAATAGTGTCCAATGTCGGTAACCCATGCTCCATGCAATGGAGACTTGCATCGTGACCTGTGTCTTGGCTGCTGTGGGCCTGTCTCTGTCAGCTCCAGAGGCTACAGCAAAAATGCCACAGACTGGGTAGCTCACAAACAGCAGACGTTTATTCCTCACGGCTCCGGAGGCTGAAGTCCAAGATCAAGGCCCCCACAGATTTGGTGTCTGATGAGATCGCACAGACGTGTCTCCCGTGTCCTCACCTGGTGGAAGGGGTGAGGGGGCTCTCTGGGGTCACTTTTATAAGGACTCCTGTCCTGTCACGGGTCCACACTCATGACTTCAGCACTTCCCGAAGTCCCCACCTTCTAACACCATCACAATGGAGGTGAGACGTCAACATATAGATCGGGGGGAACACAAACATTAGTTTACAACATTCCTCAAGACCTCTGGTGCCAACAAGTGCAGGCTGGAAACACCCCACGGTGGGAGAACCAGGAAACCCGAGGGGCAGGGCCAGCACATTCATGAATGTCAGCAAGGCTCTGAGACCCGGGGCCATCGGGGGGCTGCCTGGGAGGCCTGGGAGTGTCCCTTCAGAAAGTGGTGACAGCCCTGTGACTTCAGAGCAATCCCTCCTGACACTGGCCCTGCTTATTTCCAGAAATGTCATCACCTTCATCTTGAGGTCGGCCCGTTGTGCTGCCAGGAGGGCTCAGGCACCAAGAGCAGAGACGAAAAGCCACCAACAGGCAGCGAAGCGAGGCTGACAGGGAGGTTGTGCCGGAGAGGTCTTTTGCCGGCAGCTTGGGGGGCAGGTCTGGCCAGGCCCAGCAGGTGCACTGTCTGTGGCAGCAGGATGCCTCACAGTCATCCCTCAGCCTGGGCTATGACCTGCCTGTCCCCAGAGCTATGGCCACGGGTGCCTGCTGGGCCCACACCACTTCCTGTCCTGTAACGTTCTGAGTTGCCGACTTGTTCTTGGGGTCTTAGCAGGACTCCTTCAGGCGAAGAATGGTCTGCCCAGGAGGAGAGGTTTCCCTCCAGACAAAAGTGGGAGAATCAGGAATCACCTTCCCATCCCCCCACCCCCGCCTCACCCCCAGCCAACCCGGGAACAGAAGGCAGGATTTGCATGGTGTTTGGGTGGGGATTTATGAATTCAAGGGTGGGGCCAGTCTGAAGTTTAGAGGAGAGAGAAAGTTCTAGAAAAGAGTGAGAGAAAAGGCCAGCACCTGCCTGGGAAGGCGGAGAAATTTTCAAACACAGTTTTCTGTTTTTAATTTTACTTACTGAAGGTGGTGAACCGTCCGCTGTTCCTAAGATGGAGTGAAGAGCACCCTTATTTGGATATCAAGTGAGAACAATGTCAGAGGCTGACAATTTCTGCTATACACAAAGCCCCCCTCCCAGGCAGAGCCCCTGGGGGCAGTCTGGTCCCCACCCCCAGGGCTGAGGAGGGTCAGCTCGCCTCCAAGGGCTCCCATTGAAGGTGCCCAGGTGGACTTCCATATCCAGTCCCACCGGGGAGAGGGAATTCCCACGTTCTGGGCTGCAGCCCTGGGGGAAGCCCCAGCAGAACCACGGGGAAACTCCACGTGCTCATGATAAGAAGCACGAGCCAGTGATTTAATTTTACAGTCATTTCGGGACATGGATGTTTTTAAGTTTTTCTTATGGAACCCAGCAAATTACAATGTATTGAGGAATCTTTATCTTTAAATACTATGATAGAATCACCTAGAATGTTAAATCCGAGGAAGAACGGGGAGTTGCTTTGTCACCATGTGGTTTTTTTTCAACCTTTAATGACTGTAAAATTATTGGAAAAGTTGAACAGCCTGTGGATTCCATTTTGCTAATGATTTAAGAAAGTAGAGTAATTAGAGACAGGAGTCGAACCATTGAATCAGAATCCGGACATACCGCAAGAGATCCGCACGTCGGGGTCTCACCAAGTAGGACCAGTTACAGAGAAATAAGCAGGCGGTCGTGTGCACGGCAGCCCTAAGGCGATGACTGAAAACACGTGTGTGCCCTGGACCAGACCGCTCCGCCTTCATCCCTGCTCCGTGTCCGCTCCGTGATCTGGGCCAGTGAGGATCCTCCAGCAGGTGGCGGTGGGGGGTGTCTCCCCGTGACTCAGTGGCCTCATCTGGAGGGTGCAGGCAACAACACCCACCTCACGAGGGTGGTTGTGGACACAGAAGCGAGAGCCCATCTGTAACATGCTAGGATCACACGCACACTCAAGGAAAGAGTCGCGTCTTGCCCGCAGACCAGCAGTGTGAGAGCCGTCAGGCGTGATGAAGCAGGGCCCCCCGTCTGAGTCCCCACAGACGATGTCCTAGCCGTAGTCACATGCAGCGGAGTTGCTTCCAAGGCCAGAAGGTAAGTTGTGATCTGGAGACTGCACCACAAAACTCTCCACATGCTTGACAGGAGACCTCGTTTTTGTCCAAAGCACCCAGGATGGGAAGAATGTGGGTAACAACACCTATAGTTGGGATGAAGACTAGTAATGTTTGCGTGAGCCTCAGATTTTAATTACATCATTTTCTATGCAGAAGGCACATATTGTCAAGAAAGAATTCAAACATCAAAAGGGCATTAATGAAGTCTACCTACTCAATTGTAATTCTCAAGGCAGAGTGAATATATTGAATAAAGACCCAAAGAGGCAAACACCAAGAATATTCAAAGTCTGGTCATCTGGTTCAAATTAATTTCAGTAGCAGGAGTATAGCATCAATTACACACTAAAATAGATCTAACACTCTTAATGTGGAATACAGGGAGGCCAATCATGATCCATTTCCATGGGCTTAGGTGACCTCAACACCAGAGCATCTCAACTCAACCAACCCAAAGGGTGCTGGCATTGTTGCAGGAAGCCCTACTGGGCGTTCACAGGCAGGTGAGCTCTTGATGCATTTGATATGTCCTAAATGGACATGTTGAAACCTTCTCACCATTCTGATACCAATTCCAATGTGGGGGTGTATGTGTAGATTCCCCCCACAGCACCAAGCAATTCTCCACCGTCACCTGGGTTTCCTACAATTCAGTTCAATTCTGACACTGTCTACCTGGAGAGGGGTCAGATCCCAAAGGGTAAGGGCTCAGTCCCACAAGACTGCTCCCACCCTTCATAGGCCAACTACAAGTCCAAGCTGTGGCCAGGCTTCTGATGGACGGCTATAGATCAGAGGTTGCAGCAACCCCCTCTTTAGACTTCATTAATTTGCCAGAGTGGCTCATAGATCTCTGAGAACTGGTTTACCTCCTTTATCACAATTTTATTTCTTTTAAGATTTTATGTATTTATTTTAGAGAGTGAGAGAGAGAGCACAGAGGGAGGGGTAGAAGGAGAGGGAGAAAGAGAATCCCTAGGTAGACTCTCTACTGAGCAGGGAGCCCCATGTGGGGCTCAATGCCAGGACCCTGAGATCATGACCTGAGTCAAAAATCAAGAGTTGGCCACCTAACCCACTAGGCCACCAAGCGCCCCTAGATCACCAGTTCATTATAAAGAATGTAACTCAAGAATGACCAGATGGAAGAGATGCATAGGACAAGGTGTGGGGGAAGGATATGGAAATTCCATGTCCTTCCCCCACCAACCTACTGTCCCCAAGTCTCCAGGTGTTCCCTGGAAGCTCTCTGAACCCATTCTTTTGGGGTTTTATGAAGGTTCCATTACACAGGCATGGTGGATTAAGTTGTCAGCCATTGGCAGTTGGTTCCTGCTCCAGGCCCTCTTTCCTTCCTGGAGGTTGGTATGGGTGCTGGGTCTGAACTGGAGGGTCTTCCTTTTCCAGGAAACCAGCCCACACTCTCCAGTGACTTCCAAACCCCGCCTCATTAACATAACACAAGACATCTCCATCACCTTATTCACTTATGAAATCCCAAGGGTGCTAGAATCTGCGCCAGAAACAGGGGAGAAGCCCAAATATGTATCTCTTAGTATAAATCACAACATCACAGCCTCGTTAATCAAAGACCTAGAGCCTGGAAGGGCATGATCTCTGCCTGCCACTCCCCCAGCAGGAGTGACCAGGGTCCTGTGACAGGCTCCTAGAGTAAACCCCTGCTTAGCTTCTGACCTGGTGATGAGCCAGAGGACTCTGCAGCCCTCAGTTTCCTTCTCAGCATGAAGGACTGTCACCCAGACTGAAGGAGATCATGCCCTTCCCCCAACCCCTTTCACCCCATGCTGGAAACAGAGCTAAGTTCTCAGCAAATACTACGTCATTAACACGGCTGACACTTTAAGGCAATTTTCTTCCTCATGTTTTTCTGTCTTATCCTGCTGTCCTACTTTTCAAGCTATAAATCTGGTATCTAACCACAGACAGCAAGTTCCATCAGAGTCTATATTTTACAGCTGGGTCTTTCATTCTGACATTGTCTAAAATACCCTGAAGCATGCAGAAGCATACAATAAATCCTTGGTGAATTAAAGGGATTTTCACATTAATAATGGTAGCATTTATTATGTATTTCGTGTGTGTGTGCTGGGTCCTATGCTGAGTGTTTCATGCGCTCAAACTCATTTAATCTCTACTAACAGCCTTAAAACGCAAATACTCTATGAATGAAATACATTCTTTGATGAGTTGCAAGGATGCCGCATTTTTTGTTGCCATGGCAACAGAGATCTGTCCACACAAATCCGATTTTAGGAGGTGTAGTCATTGTTGCGTCCTTGTCTCCTGTCTCAGCGCTGTCTCAAGGCATACACACGAAGATAGTGTGGCGTGAGACCTGCCCAGAGAGATTTTCTTCCTTTGCTACCACTGTTTCCCACAGCTGAAAACGGGTGTTCCAGAATCCAGACCCTCCTGTTACTGCATGGCAGCACTCTGAGCCCAGGCACAGACCTCAAAGTTCCGTGGAATGTGCCAGAGACATCCAAAACCAAAAGGGAGAAAGTTGGGGTGTACTTAGGGAGCTTGGCTTTGATTCAGTTGTTAAATGCTTGAAAGCATTGGGTTTATAAAAGTGCAGTGGGCATGGTAGATTATGCAGAATTTAGGGTTTGCACGAGCCCTTTGGGTACGATGGGCTGCCAGCAAGCGACAGCCAGTCGATGCCCCCGACGTCCATGGCTTCCCCTCATGCTCTCTGTAGTTGAGTCTGTTTCTGTTTGTGGTTTTGTTTGTTCATTTGTTTTGTCTTTTAGATTCCATCTATAAGTGAAATCACATGGTGTTTTTCTTTCTCTGCCTGATTTATTCCACTTAGCATGAGACCCTCTAGCTCCATCCGTGCTGCTGCAAATGACAAGATGTCATTCTTTCTTATCTAATGGCTGAATAATATTGCATTGTGTATATACATTGTATCTTCTTTTTTTAAAAAGGTCTTATTTTTAAGTGATCTCTACACCCAACATGGGGCTCAAACTCACAATCCTGAGAGCAAAAATCACGCATCCCACTGACTGAGCCAGCCAGAAGCCCTGACCAGATCTTCTTTATCCATTCATCTACTGATGGACGCTCAGGTTGCTTCCATATCTTGGATATTGTAAAAAAAAAAAAAATGCTGCAGTGAACATAGGCAAGCATATATCTTTTTGAATTATTATTTATGTTTTGGGAGGTTAAATACCCAGTAGTGGAATTACTGGATCATAGGGTAGTTCTATTTTTACTTTTTGAGGAACCGCCACACTGTTCTCTACAGTGGCTGCCCCAGTTTGCATTCCCACCAACAGTGCAGGAGGGTTCCCCTTTTTCTACATCCTCACCAACACCTCTTGTTCCTTGTGTTGTTGATTTTAGCTGTTCTGACAGGGGGAGGTGACATCTCATTGCAGTTTTGCTTTGCACTTCCCTGATGATCCGTGATGTTGAATATCTTTTCATGTGTCTGTTGGCCATCTCTATGTCCTTGGAAAAATACCTGTTCAGGTCCTCTCCCCATCTTTAATCATAGGTTTGGTTTTCCTGGGTATTGAGTTGTACGAGTTCATTATATGTTAACCTCTTACCACCTGTGTCATATGCAAGTGTCTTCTCCCATGCAGTAGGTAGTCTTTTCATTTTGTTGATGGTTTCCTTTGCTGTGCAAAAGCTTTTTAGTTTGATGACGTCCCAAAGTTTATTTTTGCTTTTGTTTCCCTTGCCTCTGGAGACAGATCCAGAAAAATATAGCTAAGGCTTATGTCTAAGAGTTTACCATCTATGTTTTCTTTCAGGGTTTTTACTGTTTCAGGTCTTACATTTAAATCTTTAATCTAGTGTAAGTTTATTTCTGTGTATGGTATAAGAAAGGGGTCCAGCTTTATTCTTTTGCATGTTGTTGTCCAATTTCCCCAACATCATTGTTGAGGAGACTGTCTTTTTCCCTTTGGATATTCATTCCTCCTTTGTCGCGGATTAATTGCCCATATCATTAGGGGGTTTATTTTTGGGCTTCTATCTGGTTCCACTCATCTGTGTATCTGTTTTCATGCTACTCCCATCATGTTTTGATCATTATAGCTTCATGGTGTAGTTTGAAATCGGGGATTGGGATTCCATGAGGATTCTTAGAGTATGCATACAAATATATATATGTATTTCAGTACTATGGGATGTTCAAATCGGGAAGCATATTCTGAGGTGTTTGACATTCTCTGTGAAAAGGTGTGTTGTGTGAAACTTAGAATAGGGGAGTGACTACAACTTTATTAATAAGGAAATGTGCTGAGAATTATGAAATGAACACATGAAATTAGATACTAAACTTGAAATTGAATCACAATTACATTACTTGGGGAAAAAAAGGAAAGAAAGAAAGAAAGGAAGGAAGGAAGGAAGGAAGAAAGGAAGGAAGGAAGGAAGGAAGGAAATAGAAATTGTGTCTAAAAGAAGCCAGAGAAGAGTGTATGTAGAGTTGCTTACGATCATAGCATCCTACAGAATTTAGTACAGGTGAGTGGCTCATGTGTTACTCTCAGACTCAAAGTGAATTACATGGGTAATACTGATAATATAATTGTTCGTATTTTATGTTTTAATCGTTTCACACCTCACTTGCTTCCATGGACAGATTTTTGTAGTTTCGTGGGGTGAAGGTGGGAACACCAGAACAATGGATCTATATAGCAGTAAAAAAATGACCTACATTTACGTGTAAAGGTCCAGTACATGGGTTAACAATATAAAGCAAAGCTCCACAGAATTACTTCGTCTTTGGTGTTTAGTACCTCATTTACAGAAAATGGGCCAAAATCATTTGCCAAATGGAACAAGTGAGGAGTAATAGTTCGTTCCAGTTAAAATAAATCCTGTAAAGGGGTTTTGTTATCTTATCTATGTAGCATCCTCTAAACTTAGAACATGTTTTATGCTACTTATATTATTTAAATAGGAAAAGAAGAAACAGGAAGTTGAACTGAACTGAATTATCAGATTAAGTTTTTTGTTTTTAATATAAACATATGAGAGATGAAATAGGGGCCCTCTATGAATTTACTATTACCAAATAACTTTTCCAACATTTTTGAGATATTTCTTTTTAGTCTTTTTTATACATATTTCATACAGCAATTATAATACTGTGCTTTGTTAACCTAACATGAGCACATTTCACATTTTAGAAACTTGACAAACATTTTAATGAATTTTTGCTCATTTGTTAGCTAGACGTGTCATGTTATAATTATTCACTTCTATATTGTTGAAACAATATATCTTTTATTTTACTTTTGTTACTATTATGAGCACACCATGAGAAAGATCTGGCCATGTATATTGAGATTATGGTCTTAGAAAAATTCCCCAAAATAGAAATACTGAATCAAAGGCTATGAACATTTAAGTTCCTTGTCAATTTACTTCTTCAGGTAAATAATTTTCTCAAATAAACAAGGCTTGTTATTATTTATAGTCACATCAGCAATGTACTAAATTATAAAATTTGGTATAAATTACCATTTTTTAAAATATGAGTCTTTTGAGTAACATTAGTGGGTAACCTTATGTGTCAAATCCACTTGGCCACAGGGTGCCCAGATACTTGGCCAAAAATTATTCCAGGTATTTGTGCAAGAGTGATTTTTGGAAGAGTAGTATTTTAATGGATAGACTTGATCAAGCAGATTGCCTTTCCTCATGTGGGTGGGTCTCGCTGGATCAGTTGAAGGCCTGAATAGAACAAAAAGCTGGTTATTCTCCATATGAAAGGAAATTCCTCCTGCCTGACAGCCTCTGAACTGGGACACTAATTTTGCCTGTCTTTAGACAGGAACTGAAATGTGTACTCTTCTTTGGGTTGTGAGCCTGATGGTCATTGAACTAGAACCACACCTTCAGCTCCCCTGGGTATCCAGACTGCAGACTCATTGTACAGATCTTGGGACTTATAAGCCTACATCATCACACTGATTCCTTATAATCTACCGATCCATCCATCCATCCATCCATCCATCTCTCTATCTATCTACACATTCATATACACATACATACGCACATCCTTTTGGTTCTGTTTCTCTGGAGAGCCCTAAGACAACAACTTGACCAGCTTACTGCATATTTGCTAATTAATTCTACTTCCTTACTTTTGAATGATATGCTCATGTTCTCTCTCTTGCTATGTATATATTAGGGCATTCTTGGTTGCCATGAACTAAATTCTCTACATTTTTATATTTTCAGTAAACTGAAAATATAAACCTGACCAACCCACCTTCCTAAAATCTCAAGAAATTCACCCAGAAACACCAAATTTTAACTAAAACTTAAAGAAAAATTCTGATTCTGAAAAAAAGGGAAAGAATGAACACCCAGAGTATGTAGGAACATGGCTTCTCTTCCTCCCGGTCAAAAAAGGGAGAAAAATGAAAAGTCAGTTTTATGTTTAGTGCAGTGTGAATTAGTTGCTCTTTTGGCTTTGTGTCATGGCCAAATCCCAAAGACTGGCTCCAGGTTCTCCAGCCACCGCAGAGCAGTTTGACGGAAACACGGGGTTCATTTTCACTCGCACTAGACAGATTCTCAGTCCTGGGAGGGAGATCAGCCGAGGCTTGGGCAGAACAGCGGGGTTCTGGGCCTCCTGCCCTTGGCCATCAGCCTCTTACAGCTCCAAGCGTCGGGGAAAAGGGACACCACAGCTCCCATCTGCCACCTCCCTTTGTCTCACAGTTGTCCCCGCACACCTTGACAGGATGTTTGGGCCAGCCTCGTGCTTTCCTCTACCTCGGAAGCTGAAAGAGAAGAAAAACAGCGCTGGGAGCGGCAAGGACAGCTTCTGACCTCTGCAGCGATTCTCAAGGATTGATGTAGCTGCTTCTGGTTTTCGAGACAAGAATTTCCTTGAAACCCGAAAAAGACCTCCACTTTTATATCAATCAGACCAAAACGGTCCCTGGCTTTGCTTGCTATCATTCTCCCGTGGCTGACCGCGATTCTGCGAGTTAGGGCCTCACACCCCGGGACCCTGACCGGTCAGAGAGCTTCCTCTCACGCTCATTCCCAGGCCCTTCACCGATTAGGAGAAGCCCCATTGCCCACAACCTATACGGAGAAGGTCTCTCTACCTTAAAAAGCTGCAAAACCCACTGTCCAAAATAAAAATGTCACCATACTTTGGAGCCTAACGTTCACTTACAGAAAAAAAAAAAAAAAAAGAAAAGAAAAGAAAAGAAAAAGAAAGCTGACATTAAGAAAGCTGGAGGAAATGGAATTCTAACTCTAAAACCCAACTGGCCCTTAACTAGCCAGGGAAAGTGGGATCATTCATTGTTCTTTCCTGAGACTAAAATTAAAACTATTATTATTTTCCCTCACTTAATGGTTTAAGTTTAACCAACAGTTGTAAATATTTTAGCAGGCAAAGAAAGGTTTTTCTTAAGAGGAGCTCATTCAAAATATAGGATAGTAATTAAAGGAAATCACTGGTGTTTACAGTTTTATACTCCTCCTATTAAAATGAGCTATGTATGAAGAAAAATGTGTATCATAAATGGAGATTATGGTCACCGGAGAGAATTCTCTATTTTAAGCTAAATATAAATAATTCATAGGTTTCCCATAATAGCATGTGCTATCTTAGATGCTTGGTATCAATTCATAACACAAAGAAACTAATAATGTTACTAAAAGGCGGTCATAAAAATATTTCTAATTTCCATTGTCTACCACAAAAATACTGGTAATTATTTAGGGTGAGAGCTTTTTTTTTGTTTTCTGAAATTATTCGAATGAAACCACTTCCTTTAAAGACGTGTGATAAAAAGCAGGTCTCGGCTCATTGAAAACACATCTGTGCAAAATTGCTAAGAAACCTATTCTAGTGTCTCATCTCTTTTTTAAAGTGCATATCTTGTGCTGTAATGGTCACTGGAAAGTGCTGCTAAATTTGCAGGAGAAATTTTTGCATAGAACATTGTTTTAAGGAGGAAATGACAACTAAGCCCTTAAGGAAAGGTTTTGCAGCAATATGATCCTACTTCTACGGCCTCAAGCATTTTCTTCTTACTTTTTTGGAACCACAAGAAAGGTGTGGGGTTGCCTTAACAAGAAACCTAGACTGAATAAAAGCAAAGACCGTTCACAGAGAACTGAGCACCTTAGGGTCAAGCCGCTGGTCCACAGACTTTGCTCCAGGAAAGCTGTAATTCTGGATAATACCGCTTCCCTGGGCCACACCTGTCTCCGAACGGCAGGTTTTGTAGCTAGAAAGGAGCTGTGCTGGTGATCCCAGGACCACAGGTCACTCCGGACATCTGCCGTCAGTTTTCTCCCCTGTGTCAAGGCGGAAACAGTGGGAAAGAAATGCCCTCGACAGGGAGGGCACCAACTGGAGACACTGAGCGACCGTGTCCTGCGTGAGATCCTGGGGCACAGGACCTGCAAGCAGGTACCTTCGCTTTGCCTCAGGCGGCCCCTGGTCAGTAAACGCAGGAGGGGAGTGTCGTCAAGTGCCGAGCCACAAATGCAGCCTGTGACAGAGGAAGTCACCTGTGCAGCAAGAAGCCACCCCACGGGCAGACTGGGAGGTGTGAGGCAGCACAGTGGGACGCGCCCACGACGATGTTCCCGTGGCCGCTTCAGGCCCCTGTCCCTCCCTCACCTCCAACTGCCTGGCTCTCCTTCTCCATCCTTCTTCCTTTCCAACCCTCCAAAGGCAGCATCCTAGAAGCACCCACCTGAAAGAGATCTCAAAACACCAGGTTCAGAATGTTCAAGTCATTCAGGGCCTCAGTCCCACGCCTGCTAATAATTTCAGTTCTTCTCCTTGGACGGCCAGGCAAACCCCACGGAAAGCACCAGGGAGAGCCAACCCCAGTCCCTTTCCAATAGCTGGTGGGTCCTGGTGAGCAGAATGGGGGACAGTCTCACGGGGAGGTCTTTGGGTCTTTTCAAACCGAGCCATGCCTTTCTTCCTCAACCTCCCGCCCTCAGCTGGTGTGCCTTGGAGCCCGTTTTCCACACCTGTGAGCCTCCTGGACCCCAACTCCCCAGCCTGGACCCCAATGCCCCAGCCCGGCCTAGTCCCATGCTAAATGATTGCACTTCCGTCTTGCCTTAATGTGTGTCTCTCCCTGCATCCCCCTTTTTCTGGAGACTCTACCTCCCACTCCTCTGCTCAAATCTGCTCCTTCTTGCGGGCTTTGTACGGTTTCTCATGGTATGCTCAGTGTTGAAACCACCTACAGTGTTCGGCAGCTTCTGAGTAACCCTGTGCAATATATTAGCTCAGTAAAAGAATTCACATAGGCAGTGCATTAATGAGTTGAAGCTCATAAGAGAAGTCATAACTAGAAATAGAAATAACGATCATGGACAAACACAAAGATGTCTTTTCAGAGCCATGCAGGTGAATAAGTTTCCTTGGGAGGAGAAAGCTGTTAGAGGAGAAAGGGGGGGTCAAGAATTTATCTTTGTGACATTTAGGCTTTGAGAAGATGAGGGTGACCCTGCAAAAATGTCTCGAAAGAAGTAGCCAATAAGCAGAAGATTTGGGAAATAATGAAGTGTCTCAAGAGGAAATGTACGGAAGTTTGCATCAAATGCCCCGGGAGTTCAAATAAGAGAATTCCAGAGAAGTGAACATTGGATTTAGCAACACAAAGAACGTCCTTCACCTGAGGAGAACAGTCCTCTGTAGATTGTAGATTGTAGCCCCTTGCAGAGTTGACTGTTAAACTTTATATATGCATAAGAAGAAGGGATGCTATTTGTCTATCATCCATCCATCCTTCCGTCAATCCTTCCTACTTTCTTTCCTTCCATCCATCCATCCGTCCATCCACGCATGGCACTGGCTCAGAGAGACGATGTGTGGTGTGTCATCTTCTCTTAGGCAAGAATTGTTTGAAGTAATTGGGTTTACATGCTCCTTGGGTGTGTCTGATAAAGAGGAAAAACTCAAAGAAGAAATCAGACTTGCTATCCTGGCAGAGGAGATTGTCAAATCCATGAGAACAGGTGCCGTCGCTAAGGAAGGACATGCTGGAGAGAGCGGAGGTCTGCGAGGGAAAGCCCAGGGCTCAGGGAGAGACGGAGTGGTGAAAAGAGCCAGAGGGTAAATGTAAGCGTGTGTCAGAGATCTGCTTCAGGGACCAGGCTGACAGATTGCAAGAGTACATCTCAGAGACTATTTGAGCAACTTCAAGTCAAGCTGCAGGACGCGCAAAGTGAAAGTGTCCCCCATCGTGACTTGTTATTGCAAAAGAATCATCACACGCCTGTAGGCTGCAGGCCTGTAGCCCTCACGCACACCAGGTGACCCAAATGTGGCGTCTTCCTGCTCTATGACTATGCCAGGTGTGTGTGTGTGTGGGGGGGGGTTCTGAGATTTCCAGCAGCGTGACAGCCCCTCAGGAGGGCTGACCTGCCTTCTTTCTGATAAATTATAAGCTCTTCTCCTCCTGAAAGATCATAAAGGCAGGGGATGAAAAGTGCCTAGAGAGGACATCAGGAGGCCACTTGTGGTTTTCCCTCTAAAAAAAGATGTGAAGTTTGGAGGGAGAATGAAGGCTCCTCCTCAAAGTTCTACTTTGGGGTGGGCTGGAGAGGAACAGTCGACTGGATTCCACGCTGGGGACAATAATCGAGTTATCTGGCCCGTGGGGATGAGAGCTTAGCGGTCCCTGCTAAGAGCTCCTGGGATCACAGGCGATGGGGGGGGGGAGCAGCAGCCAGCACCCGTCCCAGACGGATGACCCAAGTCACAGCCACCCAGACCATTTCCCGCCCCTCTCCCCGCAGACACCCCTTCAGACACCTTCTTCCAGTCTCTCCAAGGTCACTCTCTGGGGTACCTGCCACAGTGGACTCGGGCATGCGGGGCTCTAACCTGAGCCCCTCTACCTCCTGGCTCTCGTGTCTCTGCACTCAGGCAACACTCACCGAGCCAGCCACGGGCCTGTGTGAGGTTGAACGAGGGAATGGAGAAGATCCCTAGTTGATGTCTCAAAAACACCACATATTGGCCACCACATAACATACTCCAACTTCAATGCCCCTTCAGCCAAAACTGACCACTGTGTTATCTTCAGTCTGACCGACTCCTTCTCACGTCACGGTACTTATGTTCAGTCACTAAGTCATTTCCCACCACACACACCAGTCCCCCGCCCCACGACGCTGTCTCCCCGTCTCACACGGCCAGGATTGGTTCATCGGGAGCCACAACTGGTGGTCCTTGAGCACTGCTCTGGGAAAATGCCATTTAACACAAAGAGAGATCCTCTCCCCCCCAAAAGGCTGACTAAATAAACAAAAACAACTAGGAAGTCACTCAGATATATAGGTCAGTTAGCAAGTCACAATCGGAAATAAATTCAGTGAAAGGGCTTCACATTCAGAAATAAGATCTTGTGTAAGAAGGATGCCTGAAAGGCATTTTTCGAAATCCCACTCGCTCTTCCAACTGACTTGGACTAGAGGAGCGAAAAGTATG
This sequence comes from Neogale vison, assembly GCF_020171115.1. Lineage (NCBI taxonomy): Eukaryota > Metazoa > Chordata > Mammalia > Carnivora > Mustelidae > Neogale > Neogale vison. Next base: position 144,696,894 of record NC_058102.1, read on the forward strand.
CTCATTAGCAAAACCGGAATCAAGGCTGAGGTACGTATACGGGGGACAGCCTTATGTGGTTTGAGCACCTCGAGCTGCCTTGTTTGGTAAGCGTCTCCGTCAGCTGGAAATGGAGGCAGGTGCAGGGAAGCTGTTGGCTGCACACATCTGTGACTTTTACTAGGTAAGACACATACAATTTAATTAATGTCAGCATCAAATGGAAGAACCGCTAAGGCAGCCACTTTCAAAGGAAATTGGCCGGGTTTGACTGGAGTTACTACTGAAAGTTCTAAGACGTTCTCGGCACCTGACAGTACTGTCCACCTTTCCGGCTGGCCCACTGGCCCTCCGTAATGGTTTAAGTATGTTTTGGTAAAAGCGAACTGTTCTAACTACAAATCCAGACATTTGTGGGTCCAATACTTGGACACAGGTTCTACAAATACTTTGATTTTTTTGTAAATAATGGTCCTCTTTTAGAACCTGATAATTAAATGGTAAATGAGATGAAAAGTTTTCATCATGTATTTGAAAAGTTTTTTTTTTTTCTTTCCTATCTTAACTCAGATCTTGACTAAAATAATATAGAACTGATTTAGTCAATGCTATTTGATTTCTTAGAACTATAGCAACTGGAAATTTTCTAGCAGAACAGGATTTCCTGGTTTTTGAGAAAGCCGCAGAGATCAAACAGCACATCTGGAGCCCGGGGCCCTCATCGGCCGGGCAGCGGGGCCGCGAAGCAGATTGCTTTATGACTGTTTGGTTTCCATGGGTCTCTTTCCGCCTTTTCCTCACTGACAGGACAAGAGACTAGGACCCTTTGGGTTCTCCCCAGGACACCGAAGACAGTCACTCCATGGAGTTCTTTGTGTGTTGGTTTCAATTTTGTTTCTGACGGGCCCCATGTTGCTTTTCACGAAGAAGAAAAACGTAAACGAAACTTTCAGATGGAGCTTTTCTCTTTTCAGGGAAAGGGGAAATGCTTCTCCTGATCCCTTGGACATTTCCCCTTGTGTGATACGCTAAGCAATAAGCCACCAGAGGTGAAGACTGAGGGATTTCGGCAAACGGGGTCCCGGGGGGCCGCGTGCTCAGGGCCTCCGAGCGCCGTGGGGAGCCCGCTGCAGACTTGCGGTTCGTGCTGTGTGTCTTTGGAGGAAGTGGGCTCATTTATCTCTGATTCACTCTGTGTCTTTTTCCTGGTATAACGTGAGCTCCGAGCAGACCACATCTTAGCACGTTGGCCGGTCAGAGGGCAGGCGCTACCAAAACTCCCGGTGGAAAGAGATGCCTGCCTCTTGGGGCTGTTGATTGACCTTCACGTCTCTATGTCAATTCCAACTCTCTGTCCTCAGCACCCAAGTGGTCTGCGATTAATAACCGTGCAAAACTACCCCTGGAAGTGGTGACAGGTACGCAACCCGTGTCTAGGCTTTCTAAGGAGAAAAAAAGCCAGATAAGGTTAAAAACTGTTGGCTTTTCCATTGAAGCTTTCCAAGGCACTGAGTCGTCGCAGTGGACTTAAGATGACAAGGCTTCTGCATACATCCCACTTTCCTGTCCTTGAAGCAATGACCTCAGACTCCTGAAAGGCAGCTTCCTGTCCTTCATTTTTCTAGGGCCGGGTGGACCGGGTTGCCCAGAATATGACCTAATCTAGACCCACCTCAAAACATCTCTCTAGAGGCAGCGTGGACGTTAAGTCTCAGATTCACCTTCATTTTATTTCCAAGTGTCAGATACTCCTGTTGGGGGAGGGGGTTGGGAAGATGGTGTGTCCTGACCTGCAGTTTCATTTACTGAAATGGGACCCGGCGTGGAAACCAGGTGCCCTACAAAGGATGTGAAGAGTTTCAGGTAAACAGCACACCTTTACCGTCACCCGCTCTGAGCACAGGGCAGCAGCGAGCTAGGAATCTGGTCCCCAGGGTCACTCACAGCAGAGACACAGACATAGCATAGCACACACCAGGGACAGGGTCAGGCAGGTGTTGGGTGGGTGTGTGGGGGGATGATGAAGTTCTTTTTGCAGCCTGAGGACCTGATCATTTAGATCATTTAGATCATTTAGGACAATGATGTCCTAAATCCAGTCCCCAGAGCATGGCAGATGCCAGAATTACAAGGACTAGTTGTGTTTAAATTTGCTACTTTCAATGACAAAAATTGCTGTGATGAAAATACTGAAGTAGTCCATTTGTTCTGACCTAGGGAGAAAAGTGCTGCCACCAAGAGCAGCCATAATTTCCCAACATAACGTTAAAATATAGCCACGATCAAACAGTTGATTTTTAATGGCCAAATCTTTTTTTTTTTTTTTTAATCAGTTTACCATTTATATTCTCCTTCCAGAGTCAGGCGGAACTCCTGAAGACACAGAATCCCAGACAGGTGATAACCCAACCATTTTTAGAATTAAAAGTCATATTAAATAAGCCCAGAGGCAAGAAGCTCCATGCATAAATATGTCACATTTAGTTGATCATTAGAAAAGTGCAAAAAATATTATCTTGTCACCCTAACGAAGTTATGGGAAGACACAAAATTTACCTGCACCTTTTAACCCTTGCCGATATCTGACACAAAACACAAAATCAAGGGCAAGCTGAGGGATTTTTTCCAGCTCATAAAGTTGCCAACGGGCATCACAAAAGTTTGCTGGCATCACAAAAGATGCTTCATGTTGTGTTAACAATTTTAAGATCAAGTGTCCGGATCCCATGTGGTGGACCAAGGATTCATAGAGAGGAAGGAGCAATATGGCAGCCAGCAAGGCGTCGTCTGTGGAGAATTTAAAACAGCGAGAAAGCCAGCTGAAAGTTGGTTCACTGTGTATTTTCCCATGAGTAGGCAACTGCACATGGTAGCAGAACAGGTTGTGGTCCTGGAGAGGACACCAGCTCCCCCTCCACACCCACCTCCCGAGCCACAGACTCTCTGTCTCCTGCTGTGAAGTCCCTTATAGACAGGGGGGAAGTCCAAACAGGTGACAAAACCTTCCCCCACACTATCACTTGCTGACAATCGTCAGTGACTTAAACACACACAGAAGATCTCCCTTAACGCAAACGCATACAAAATAATACTGGATCGCAGGTTCCACAATATGTCGATTGGTATCCCCGCTGCAGTCCAGGCTCAGAGAATGCGCTGTTGGAAGGACCAGCGTAGACACGGAAGCAGGCGCCTCCAGAATTGAAGGGAAACCTGCCTCTTGAATGTGTTCAAGTGAACTTGGTGTTGAGCACATTCCTCGAAATACTGCCACGATGCTCTTCTCGGCTTCGTTGGTAAAAATCGCTTCTGATCAGCCTCCAGGATTGGAAAACATGACACTTTCTACGATAACATCATTGGAAATTAGGAAGTTAAGGCAAGTCATGAACATTTTTAAAGTGTTCATTTTTGCAGTGGATTCGTTGGCTGTCATATGTGCAAACACACGCCCTTGCCGCTTCAACATGACAAAAATGAAAGGACAGTACAATGTGCCAGGCGTGATGTCGTGGGCTGCACGGGAAAGCAGACTAAGAAACCCATCGCGGGCAGACAATGGGGCCACGCAGCCTTTGCAGAGAACGCAGGTGGGAATACGTCCCGTGGTGCTTCCTCTGGGGCATCACAGAGCAAGAGCCTGACTTACAAATAGTCATGGCCATGGCAGGCTGCTTGCAGTCAGACATAAAACCTCAGAGATGGACCGGTCGGTGGGGAACCAGCTGCTGTTGCTGCCGAGAAACCAGACAGAGAGATAGAAACCGGTGTGGACCAAGCCCGTATAATAACGCTCACACTCGGGCCCACACTCTGGAACATTCCTTCACCTGGTGTCAAGGCACCAGCTCCTTTTTCTGATAGAAAAATATGCTGTCTCCCCACGCAAGGGAAGGGAGCAGATGGTAGAGCCCGTGATTCCGCGCACACACACACACACACACACGAATTGACCCTGAGCTTCATACAGTCACTCTGTCCTTGCAGATGCTTCAGGGACACCTGCTGTGTGTCGGGCAGGGTGCTGGGCGCCCGAGAGAGGCGAACAGAGGGAGGCCCTGGGAAATAGGCAGGCCCAGGTTCCAGCCCGGGTCAGGCCATCTGCGGCACAGACAGGGCCCTGGTAACTCCGAAGCCCATGGTTTGGAGCTCCAGTCGGCACAGAACGGCAGACTCCCATCACGCAAGCCCGTTGGGAACCCTCGGCTTCTCGGCCAGGGGCATGTTCGGCACCAATCCTTCCCGAACTCTTGGCGAGGGGCCTGGCTCAGACGGCGTTCGATTGCTTGCTGGTCTTAAAAATTTCTGGCCTGCTAAGTTTATAAATTATAATAAAAATGAATCACTAGAAAAATCAAACTACAAAAGAAGAAAGAGAGCATCCAAAATGCAAGCCAAGCTTTTTACTAGTACATTCACTGACCTAGAAACACTCCGTCAAATTGCTATAAAACTTCGTGAAAGCTACGAGCCTGGTTCTGTGCTCGGGAACTTGGGACGCACCAGTCCTAAAACGCTCACAGACAGCCCCTGGGGTGAGCGTCCCCTGCTAAGGGGCCCCGCTCTAGACTCCAAAAGAGGATCGATTTGTGGATCAATGTACGTCTAAAAACAAGGTGGTAGGAAGCCTGATTTTACTTGCCAGCCATGAAGTGGAAGAATGGCTAGTGCATTAGAAGCTCGTACCAAACACGTGTGGCGGAATGAATCAACAGACAAATGAGCTGTCGCTGGCAGCCCGCGTGGGGGGGGGGGGGAGGAGAGGCCCCTCGGAGAAGGGTGTCGGGAGAGACGAGGGTGCCCGACACACCCGTGCGAGCGCAGACACGGCGCCTTCAGATAATAAAGTGGAGACGCAAAAATGGGGAACGTTCAGAGGTTACTCCAGTAAAATGTAAGTGCAGACTCACGGCCTCTGGAAGAACGTGAACCGCACCCCCCCAAGGCCGTGAAAAACAGACACGAGGCTCACGGCGGTATCCGTCGACAGCGAGCTGGACAGTGGGATGCGGCTGCCCCGACTTCACCAGCAGGAGCACAGCGTTCAGAACCAGGAACACCGCAGCCCCCGGCCACTCCGCTCAGGCTGCCTCGTTTTAGAGGTTTTGACAGAGAGAGCAGAGGTGGGCAGGGGCGAGAGCAGGGAGGCGGGGGAGGTGCGGCCACGGAGATCAGTGCTGGCAGGGGTGCGGGCGGGAGGGCGGGGAGGGGGCTCGCCTCTGACAGTTCTCGTTCGTGTCACCTGGAGAAGGTACCGGTCTGTGCTCTTGCAGGCTGGACCTATTTCACCTGTAGTGAGGTTTTAATGTCAATAGAAGGAAATACTTTTCATCATAAAACTGGTCTACGACGAGAGTGAAACATCGTCTTTGGAAGTGGTGAGTTTTCGCCATCACTTCGTATTCAAGATTAGTCCGGTGAACCCACAGCAGAATGTTGTAGAGAAGGATCCACGTCGAGCAGAACCCAGCCTGCCTGTTAGGAGCTCTCCTTGATGGAGGCCAATCTTCCACTGAAGAAATAGTTACTGAGCACCTGCCATGGGCTGTCCTCGTTCTGGGGGCACCACCGGGGGACAGCAAACAGCTCCTGAGTCTGAGAGTTCGTTCCTTTTCTACGGACACATAAGGAACATGAACCCACACAGGACTTGCTTTCCGACTGTGGAATCGGCGCTGCCGTTCACACCAGCAAAACCATTCTCGGAGACAGGATAGGTGGAAAGAAGAATTTCTAAATGACAAAGTCCCTTTTTCATATGTTGGAGAGAAGGCATTGTCATTCGTGGAGATGGATCTTTCCTGTAGGGAGGAGCGGAAACGCCGCTTGTCTCTGTGCCTGCGGGAAGTTCAGGGGATATCGTGAATTTGTTTGATGCCAAGTTCTTGAACAACCGTCTCCCTCAGTGGCAAGTAAAAGTGACTTTAGGTGTGTCCAGGGACTGTGGAGGCTCTGAAGACACGGACGGCTATCAGACTCCCCGGGAGGCCCCAGACGGCAAGCGGCAGTGCTGTTGACCTCGTACCTTCCTGGTGGCCAAGCCCTCCAGACGTCACTTACGGCCGCGTTCCTGTTGTGCACATGGGCACACGCCAACATGCAGAACAGGGAAATAGCATATTTGTTATGGAGCAAAGGATGAGCGGTGGTAAGTGTAAATGAACATTTACTGGCAAAACCAACTCACCCGAGAATTCAAAATGACAAATACAAAGTCAGATATGAAAGAGAATAATGTTTGGAAAATGTAAAGAATCAGCAAACCTAATTTTTTTAAAAAAGTGACCAATACTCAACCTCCAGAAAAAGGATATAATATTTGTATTAATAAACGACCCGACACATTTCCAATTCTGCTCTTCACGCCTTTTTCCTAAATGTTCTTTGATCATGTCTTCGCATGGCGATGAATTATAAATATTTCTCTCTAAAGAAATTAGATAATTTGGCCTTTCCTCTAGCACAGTCGGTCAAAATATTCTTTATTAGTATTGATCAGTGGGAAAGCTCCTTCCCACTTCATAACTTGCTGAAGACCACAGTATATTGAGGTCTATCAGATCTTTCAGGACTCCATTAAAGCAAGGAGAAAGAACGCTTGTCCTGCTGATACATCGAGATGCAAAGTATCTTCCAGTGGCTAAACGGCATTTCTGATGCAGACGGAGCAGAGTTCTTGAGGCCCACTGAGAAGAACCTGTCGCTTGAAGACTAGCGGGTCACCGGACTCCGCCAATGACCTGGTGAACAGCCCTGGACCAGCTGGTCCAGACCAGAGGAGAAGGCTGCTGCAGGCGTGAGCTCTGGACTTGAGCAATGGTGGTGGGGAAATGGGTCACGTGCAAAGGCAGCCAGCTCAGGTGCCGTTGCCGGGCTCAGAAGCCTGTGCCCTCACCAAAGCCTCTGCTAGGGGCTGGGGGCTTATCTGAGTTCTGTATTTTTTTTTTTTTTTTTTACGATATTACTTCCTCAGTGGAGCTGCCAAGTGCAGACATTTTGGATTCTTTTCATTTATGTGAATACCTCATTTCACCCTTTTCTTAGAACCTTCCAAGAGGAGGGCTTAAGACCATGGAGCAACAGTTCCAAATGCGCTGGCCACCATCCGCATAATCCCTACATCATCCTCCACAGCCTGGAAAGTTCAAGATGGTTCTGGCTCCTACCAGCATCCTTCCCAGCTTTCACGCGACAGGCCTGTGTCTCTGTGGGGCTTGTCCCGCAGTTTCTCTTAGACCTGGTGCTCTGTGTCCTGGAAATCCTGTGATCGTCAGGACAACCTACATCGGCTTCACCCCCTTTCCCTGTGCAGCAGTATAGATGAGAGTTATGAACCTTAAGCTCCCCGATGCATATACGCTTGCGCTTCGGGCATATCCTTAACACTGGAGACTTTGCAGGACCGAACGCTTTATCATGATCTTATGACTGTATGTTCTTCCATTATCTTGTTCATTTTTATCTTCTCAATATTCATCAGATTTCCATTCAAAACAGAGAGGTATCTGAAGCCTTCCTATGTTTCAAAATGCCCTGATAAAAATACTTGATTTGTGATTTTTTGCAAATATAAACTGTTTCCAAACATGAATAGTCAAGTGTCATCCCCCAAATTGTTTCCAAATCCAAGGTTCACGTTGTGTTATTCAGGGACTATGTGCCAAGTTAACCCAATTGATTTGTTATGCCTCACAGTAGGGCATCGGACGTGTCACTGAAAACGCTTGCTGGGGCCACTCAGAATTTCAATTTCTTCTAAGTTTCTTCTTCGGTTTCACTGATGACAGTGCCGGATGAGGGCCTCTCTCGTTACAAAACGAGATGACTCTTTGCCACGCTGCAGTGAGTCAGGGCGACTCTTGGCAGGAGTATGCCTACAGGACGTTGTTCCTGACGCAATAATGCCATGGTCGTGAATAGCAGTGATCCGATCCCGGTTCCCGCTGAGCAACACCTGTGCGGACGGATGATGCCATGCTGACCGGATCACTGCTCAGGATGGAGACTCTCACGACCCATCCCCCAGATGTGCCCACTGATGACTGACGGCCGAGTCCCTCCCCAGGAAGCGCTCCAGCCCCCGAAGAATCATCTTACCCAAGGTTCACGTCTGTCCCTGGGGACAGCTGATTCTGATGACTTTTCCAAAGACAGGACAAAAGCCCAGGCTCCTTGCCTCAAGGCACAAGACTGTGGGGTCCCAACTCCAGAGCTCCCGCAGGATGGCTAGCAGAGGCCTCTATTTGCATCAGAGCAATGTCTGCTTTGGTCCACTCCTGCTCCCCTCTCTCCCCCGGATGTGTTATCCTTGAGGACTCACCCCAAAAATCTCCATCTCAGAGTGCTTCCCAGGAGCCTGGGCTATGCTGCTTCCTCTGCGCCAGGACCCCGATGACCTCTTCATATATGCTTTCTCCCATCTGGATGTGGCTTATCTCCCACAGAGAGACATTGTCATCTCAAGATACGTATTATTAGATCCGTTTGGCAGATGATGAGAATGAGACTCAAATATCACAAAACACTAACATCAGGGCAAGGATTCGAAACCAAAACGACGTGCATTCACAGTCACAGTGACTGACCACGTCAGACTTTCTGAAACACATCCATCATAAAAATCAGTCATGATTCCCAGAGAATGTATTAAAAAGAAGTAACAGTCCACCGAAAGAAGGAAATCATATCCATCAGCAGCCGTAGAGTGGTGGGTCCTGGTGAAACACGCTCTCTGAATGATCAGATTTTGCTGTGAGATCTGAGCACCCCAAAAGTTCGGATTTTGAAGTTCCATAATGTGGGAGGTTACGCTTGCCCCTTGCTTAAGAGGCCAAGTGTTGGGGTGCAGAGGGGATGGGTATTGGAGCAGTGAGAACAGGATGCATCCAAGGTGCCTTGCTGAGACCCTTAAACTGCCCCTATCACTGGGGCACAGTGATAACTTCTACTCCTTAGTGCTACTGCAGGGATTAAATGAGATATGCATTGAGCTTTTACTAAAAGGTTGCATATGTGCTTTCTTAAATCGTTGGTTCAAATTTATGAAATATAAAATTTATGGCCAATCATAACAATTGCTATTGCAAATAAAAATTAAAATGTTGATATACATGGTGGGGATTATTAGAAATGTTCTCAAAAGTTTAAGTCAATGAGAAGTCCCCCAGATCATGGTCCTGGTTGGCTTCTGTTCAAAATCCCAGAGAGTGCTGGCATCAGGTTACCCTCCTCATAAGCAGCACGTGTCTTGCTGAAGAATAGAAACCAATCGTGGATGTGTGAGGTGCAGGGAATAACTTCTCCAGCAGAATCAAGACAGTCTCAGCTGCTGGATAACCCTGGACATTGAAATGACCTTCTGTTCTGAACAATCCCCGATAGTATCCACGAGCCCATGGGTGGACAGGGGTTTGCATTTGGAGAGTAGGGGGTGGTTCACGGAAGCTGGAAAGAAATCAGACGGTCATGCATTTACTATCTGTTCCTGCTTTATGACGCCTGTCTAGAGCAGGAGGTATTCTTAGATCATCTTCTTGAGGTGGAAGGAAAAGACTGAGCAATCTCCTGTAAGAAATAATTTTGGGTAACCACAACTATTTTTATCTGAGAGTTCAGGAGCTAATGTTTGATTTCAGGGCAAAAATTGAAAACAGTATTTAAAAAAAAAAAAGAAATGTCAGTTGTATGTTTTGATTTTTTTTTTTTAATTCTTCTTTCTCAAGAGGCAAGATTTGCTTAGTCACAGAAACCCAAGCAGTCCTCGTAAAAGGAGTTTAATCGGCAGCAGAACACTGTTAAGGGAAGCTTAAATCCTGTGTCATAAAGAAATAAACTTACAGTGACAAAATTAAAGTTAACTTTTACAAAATGGAAACCAGATGCAGTCTAGCCAAGTGCCATCTGTAAGATCTTTGTGGCATAGAAGGACACACGGAGCGTTTCAGACCCTGGACGGAAACATCGTGCAAGACTCCAGCTGGCCTCAGCTTCCTACCGACTGTGTCTAAGGGGACAGGAGTCCCACTGGAGGGTCTCTGACAAGGAGTGGGAGTGAGGACAGGAGACCTCATGCCCTGAGGAGGACCCCAACACCTCAAACGCCCACCCAGCTCTGCGCCACATTAAGAAAACACCAGGTACCAACAGAGAGAGGGAGAGAGACAAGCATGGCCCCACATTTCCTCCAGTGGTTCAGACAAGTCCACGTGCACACGCACCCAGTCATATACACCTGCTTCAGCATGTGGGCACTACGTCCTAATACCCCGGGTCCTCCTCTGTCCCTCTCTTCTCCGGGGACGTTGGTCCTCCAGATCTGTGTTGATCGTCATGAAGCATTCTGAAGGTGAGAAGGAGAAAGCCAAGGAGAGAAGAGGGTGGGGAAGAGGTTTTACAGGCAGGTTTCTTTCGAGTGCTGTGATATTTGGGGCGCCAGACTCTTGGTTTCAGCTCAGGTGGTGACCTCAGGGTTATGGGATCGAGCCCTCCATCGGGCTTCACACTCAGCAGAGAGTCTGCTTGAGTCTCTCTCTTTCTCTCTCTCAAGTAAATAATTAAATAGTCTTTAAAAATAAGAAGTAAATGGGCACCTGGGGGGCTCAGTCAGTTAAGTGTCTGCCTTCAGCTCGGGTGATGATTCCAGAGTCCTGAGATCCAGCCCCGCGTGGGGCTCTCTGCTCATCAAAAAATCCTGCTTCTCCCTCTACCGCTGTGCTCTCCCTCTCTCTCTCAAATAAATAAATAAAATCTTTTTTAAAATGACTCTAAAATAAATAAGTAAATTAAGTGCTGCAATATTCTCTAAAACCAGAGCAGCAGGTTGGGAAGTGCGAGCCACTGCTTTCTTTTCTTAACACCAGGGGTAATTAGCATTTGTTGCAAAAACTAAGAAAAGGAAAATGGTTGAAATCCCCTTTCAAAGTTACTCCATGACCTGAGACACCTATCTGCGTGTTCCCCAAAAGTGGAATAGATGACATTCTAATGGAGGAGGTCCTTGAGAATCTAAGTATCAAAGATCTTTGCTTTAGACAGATAGATAGATAGATAGTAATGACAGTAATGATGACCCTGCTGATTTTTAAAGTTCATAAATCTGGACCACAATTATTATGCATTGCTTTTGTTTAAGTGAAAACAAATATTGGCAGCATTACTCATGAGATTTGGACGATGGTATGACTTTAGTTCTGGCATTCCTGGCTGAGGAAAGAGTATTGCAGATGAACTCTCTGTTCTCCATTTATTTATGTTTTATTATTCATTTCATATTTTTTCATCCCTTCTGGGTAAAATATCAACATTTCCTGAAGATGGTATGAAACATTAAAAAGGAATATGGTTTCACAGACAATTAGACTATATTTAAGAAAGACAAATATTATCTTGCTCTTTTAGTTTCTTCCCTGTAGCTTAATTATACACTACAAATCTTTCGCATAAGTAGCCTATGAACTAAATACACAGAGCTCAACCTCACATGAAAATAGGCCTCAGTCTGTGTTTTCCTAAACCGCTGACCCGGGGGGTACATGTTGTCATAAAATGTGGTAGCCTCTCAATTTGAAAAGAACAGCTTCATGTCAATAAAGCAGCACACCTCCTTCCCAGAAAGATGAGCATCCATTTCCATCAGGGAGGCTGTGCCTTCTCCTGGAGATGATGTTCTGTTTCTCCTCTTCCTCCTGCTACGTTCAGCTCCCTGGGACACGGTGCACTCACCCCTTCTGGCCACTCACATCTCTCCTGGGTTTGGGAGGCGCAGAGCCCTTTCCGAGGGCTGACACAAATTGTTGTCATAGTTTGAGTGCAATGCCCTTCAGCTTTGGTATTTGTGCAGGAGCTGGAAGGTGCATCGTCAGAGGTTGGACCATAGGGTCAGTCTAGTGCATCACGAGATGAAGGTTTGCTTCTTGAACGGACAACCACGGGAAGTCACATTTAAACTGTGTCAGAGAGAAAAGGTCACATAATGTCATCTGCCCTCCCACAACACTGGCTCAATCCAGCACTTCCCAGTTCTCCTGGGTTAGCTTGTTTGTTGATTTATGTAATAAAAAAGGGTGCACATTTAAGGTGTGCAACATGACGATTTGATATACACATAAGTGGTTACAGTCAAGTTAGTTAACACATCATCTCCTTGTAGGGTTACCTTTGTGTATGTGATGAGAGCACCTGAAATCGAGCTTGTTAGCAAATTTACAGTATCCAACTGAGTCAGCCAGACGTCCATAAATTTGCAGTATCCAGTGTAACATTGTTAATGTCAGTCATCATGCTCTGTGTTAGATCTCTTGACTTACTCATGCTATGGAACCACAAGGTGTGTCCTCCGACTCACATCTCCCCATTTCCCTACCTCCCCGCCCCCGGGTGATTCAGCAATCTCACTCCTGGGTATCCACCCAAAGGAAATGAAATCAGTGTCTTGAAGAACTGTCTGTACTCCTGTGTTCACTGCAGCACGATTCATAGTAGCCAAGACATAGAAACAAGGTGTCCATGGGCGGATGAATGATAATGAAGTCGTGTATATGTACAAGGGAATATTATTCCTCCATAAAAAGCATCCTGCCATTTTCCATAAGATGCACGAACCTGGAGGATGTCAAACTAAGTGAAATAAGCTAGACACAGAAAAAAACCACATGACCTCACCTCTATGTGGGATCTAAAAAAGATGGCCCCATAGAAATAGACAGTAGAATAGTAGTTATCATGTGTTTGGTTTTGATCGTTGGCTCCCAATAGAAAGTATGTCATGTTTGTGCTTAGCAGGTTAGCTTTTTATAAGTCTATAAATAATAGCCACATTCAGAGAATTTCAACTGGGGTATCTATTCCTTTTTTATATATATTCTTTTTTTTTCTCTGTTATAACATTTTTAAAAACTAGAATACACTACCCAGATAAACATGGTCTCTGTATCCTGATAACTATTTGGACCAGACACAAATGATAGCTACAGAAATTTTAAATGGCATTTCTTTGAAAGGAGCTTAGTGAAGAAAGATATACTTTATGAGCTTTGAATAAATCCACTCCTTCCCAGTACTTCAAAGTTAAAAACCTCCTCCCCAACCCAGTTCATGCAGGCACTGAGAGTGAGCCGGGAAGATGTCTGAACTGAACACTGAGTCACACTCCTCATCTCGAGGCACCCATGCCCGACCTCTCCTTCTGTGTCCAGCACATCTCACTTGGCACAAGATCTTCTCAGCCCATCCCGGAGAGCACTAGTATCAGGATCCTGTAAGTCTGAATGACACCCCATAGTAGGATGTGAATATATATCAGAACATCCAGTTGTGTACTTAACATAGACACAAATTCCATTGTTGACTATATCTCAGTAAAGTTGGAGAAAATGTACAGAAAAAAAAAAAAAAACATGTTGCAAAGTAATTGGTCCCACCAGTGCTCTAGTGACAAGGGTCCCCTCAGAGCACCAGGAAATGATTTTCACCTGGATTCAAGTTTTTGGTGTAAGTCACATTTGCAGGGTACCATCTTACCGTCTAAGAAAAGTTTCAGAAACCTATTGAGATGTTGCTCTGTTGACACGATCATTGTATTTCGTTGAAAGTGCTGGATGGCTGTTGGTAAAGTATAAGCAGAACAGAGGGACACAGCGGAAGCTGATCAGCGTCCAAGCAGACCCTTCGGCCACACATTCAGACACCATTTTTCAAGTTGCTGATAAGTAAATCATCACAATAGGTACTCCGTCAGAGACGTGTCATGTGATTTGAAATTAACATAGTACAAATGTGCCAGGGCTCTGGGTCGCTGTCCTCTTGGTCCTGGTTGTAGCAGGGTCACGACCACTGCCTGGGGGCCACAATCCCCCTCCCAGCCCCAGGCACAGAGAGGAGCCTCTCAGCATTCCACCTGCCCCATCACTCCCACAGTTATGCCCTGAAACAACGCACCACCTGCCTCCGACTGTGGTAGGAGCACAGGACCCCACCTGAAACCCCTGTGCTAACCTGGTTCACCATCTTCTACTCGGCACACAAGGCTCACCCTCGTCCCCACACTCACATGCAGCAGTGGACACACCAGAGTCTCACCAAATGAGGCAGAGCTCAACCAAACAAAAGCCCCCCATCAGGAGGAGAGTTTAACCAGACCATGGGACTCTGTCCCAAGGGCCGTTGACTAATCGTACGAGTCACGTCTTTTATATCTGATTTCAGAGCATGAAAGCCACAGATTAAACCAGAGAATTCCCAAGGCTGCTCATACTTCTAAATCTTATGAAATGTAACAAGAAATGGCTTCACAGATATGACATTTCATTTAATAAATATTCATCTGCACTTCTGGTTACTTTTGTGGGAGGACAGGTTTATGACGACTTCTCTTTCCTTGTAGCAGGACAGTATAAGACAAGCCCAGATCGTCTAGGAGGATCAAACATTCTCCTCCATGGGGTCCTCTGTGCAACTCCTGAAATGCAGACCACAGAACCGCGGACCACTCTCACCCATGAAGAGGAGTTCCAACCACAGGCCCCAACTCAGAGGGCTGCTGTATAGATTCCCCAAGGCAGAGGGGTGGACAGCCATCCGTGGCCAGTGTTACACATTCACGGTTGAGAACTCAGGATTTCAAGGAGGCACAGACAGACTGACTCATGGATCCTCCCATTTAGGGTCACCTGCCGTGTTTGTCATGGTTTTGGTACTAAGTATGCCGAAAAGAAGAGGCGCGTAAAGTATATTCAAGAAGTCATGAAAATACTTGCCTCCAACAAACCAAGTTTTCCTACTTCCAGAGCTTTATTATTTTTTAACTTTACCACACACAGTTTTTGTATAGCACTTGAGTATTCTTTCAAAGGATACTGAAAGATAAATGTATATCCATAGCCCTTCCTGAGATATCAGGATGGGACGTTAAAGGAAGAACAGTGTCATCTTGTTATAAAATGACAAGTCTAGGGAACAATACTAGCAATAAATTTTAGAGAGCAAATGGAGAAAAGAGGATTATGTATTTTTTAAATGGCTTTTACATTAACTTGAGGTGGATTTTTGAGAAATAATTCCTTAATACATTGTGTGAAAAGATAGATGGGTAAAGAAATGCTGGAAATGTCATTTAACACTAACGTAATATTTATTTGAGCAATTTTAGCCTTCAGTGCAATGTTGTTGGCCACCTGTTCGCCAAGTTCTGTATTTCTATGAAGAAACCCAGCAGCGCTATTGAATTTCCTAAAACGTAACCAGTTATCTCTGCATATCCCCAAATATAAGATGAAGAGATGACTTACTGCAGATCCAGGAGTAGCAAAGCATTCTGCACTGCTTTTGCTGGGATAAAAATTGTATCTAGATAGCTGAATGTGTATGCATTTAGTATTCTGATTATTTGCATGGGACACAGGAACACAAAATACAATACAACTCTGAGAGTAGAAGAATATTTCTATCAGTTTTAATAACACAGAATCGTATTATTTGAGTTAAATTCTATCGCTAAAAATCTAGACTATTTCTGATCACAAAAATAAATAAATTACATGTCCCTTGCTCTTTACTCAAGAAGAGGTGAAAATGTTATGTCCACACCGAAACTTGCACACGGGTGGTTACAGCATCTTCTTCTATAATTACCAAAACTTGGACGCAACCAAGGTGGAAAGGCAAATAAACTGTGATCCATCCAGACAATAGAATATTATGCAGCTCTAAGAAGAAATGAGCTATCGATGAAAAGACATGGAGGAACCATAAATGCGTGTTACTAAGAGAGAGAAGCCAATCAGCAAAGGCAGGCTGTTGTGTGACCTTCTGGAAGAGCACAGCTCCAACAATAATGGAAAGCTCACTCTTGCAAGTGAGTGTGGAGGAGATGAGCTGGTGGAGCATGGGGGGCTTTTCAGGCAGCGACAGTTCTCTGTGGAAGAGTACGATGGATAGATGCCTGTCACTAGATAGCTACGCCAACCCGCTAGTTGAAGGCCGAGGGAGGAGTGAACCCTGCGTGATGACGGGGCATCAGCTGGCGCTCACCCTTGCCAAACAGTGTCCCACTCTGCTGATGGTGTGGAGTCAGAGGGTATATGAGTGTCCTTACCTTCCTCTCAATTTTGTGGTAAACCTGAGATTACGTTAAAAAAAAAAATAAAGCTTTTAAAAATAATAAATAGGGGCACCCGGGTGGCTCAGTAGGTTAGGCAGCCAACTCTGGATTCTGGCTCAGGTCACGATCTCAGAGTCCTGAAATCAAGCCCTGCCTTGGACTCCCCACTCAGCAGGGAATCTGCTTGAGGATTCTCCCTCTCCCTCTCCCCCTCCCTCTGCTCCTGGGAGCTCTCTCTCTCTAAAAAATAAAGAAATAGTTAAAAATATATGTGTAAATAAAAGCATGCAAAAGATAGACTATAAACACCAACAGAGGAGTTCTGCTGAATCCCTAAGAACGTACAACGCTATAGAAGGTATTTATAAAAGGGAAATTGTCAACCAGGCGATCTGGTAATCGTTTCTAAGGTCATATGAGGCTGCCCGTTTGGAGTATAAAAATTCAAGAGAGTAGGGGCGCGGGGTGGTTCAGACGGCTAAGCGTCTGCGTGAGGCTCAGGTCATGATCCTCGGGGACCTGGGATTGAGTCTAGCATCAGGCCGCCTGCTTAGAGGGGACTCTGCTTCTCCCTCTTCCCCTCTCCCCACTCGCATCAAGTTCTTGCTCTCAAAAAAATAAATAAATAATCTTACAAAAAATGTCAAGAAAGCAGCGTTAATGATCTGGAATATGCTTAACTTGGAGAAGCCTCTGACACGAACTCTCTGAGAAACACATTTCACAAATTATGGGTTACTCTTCAGTCTAGACCGATTTAGGCACCAATAACGAGGGCTTTCTCAAAGCAAAGTGTCAATTAAACGGCTCTGCTTGGCACTGAGAAGAGGCCCTCATAAAGGAAGAAGAGCCTTCTGCCTGTCCTTGAGCGGTTCACTGGGGCATCTGTGTCTCTACTTCTGCACTCAAACAGTCAGAAATGAAACACGTTTCTAAAATTACTTGGAGACCCCTGGTCGAAAGGTGAGGGATTCCACTGGCATCTTTATGGAGTGATACATCAGAAGCAGAAAGCTACAGAGAAAAAGGGCTTTGCCTGGCAATAAGTGGTTTCAAACAGAACCACAAATTAAATGCAAATTCAAAATTAAATTTAATCTTATAATGTCAGACCCTCCAAAAAGCCATTTCCTTGGATATTTGAACCTGGAGGTCATGTTCATCTTGAGAGTATATAAATTTTTTAAAAGCTACATTTATTTATAAATTATTTGTTCTATACTTTATGTTGCAACTTGAGCTCCATGGGTTAAGTGATGGAACATAAAACCTTTGGAAGAACACGGGTTAGTTACAGTCAAGGAGTTATAAGGTCAAGTTGTAGGGTTCATTCTATTTTTACTTCAAAGATGACGAAACAAGATATTGAGGTTGACCCTTAGCTGGGATGAAATCTTTAAAATTTGCATGTCTTTAAGTGGCTCACTGTCACGGAATCAGAAATACAGGCATCTGTGTGTGGCTGAGCTGACTTCATTTTCAAGTTCTTGATGCATACTCTTTACTTTGAAAGGAATAATGTGATTTAGAGTGGGTTTTATTTTTTAAAACGAGTAACAATTTCCCTGCTGTTGAGGGTATCATGCTCTTGAATTTAATAAAAGTGACTTAAGTTTTTTTTTCCTTTTTTAGAGATGTTGTTAGTTTTTAAACCTACCCCCCAATTCCTATTACTACCCCATCAAGACCTAGGTGTCTGTCCAGCACCCTTGAATCTGAGCTCTGCATCCGTCTGGGTCCATATCCCAAGAAATGATCATCCTCTACTTCTTTGGGGGGAGAAAGGCGAAGTACCCAAGGGGAGACCCACAGAAAAGTAACCACAGCCCTCAGGCCTCAACCACAGCCAAGCTCCCAGCCAACCCCCCCCAACACTGCCAGCCGTGCTGGGGTACCATCTTACAAGTACATCCTCACAGATTACCCCAGACCACATCTTAGAAAAGCAACCCCACAGATTATCCCAGACCACAGCCCATAGCCAGGGCCTGCACAAATCACAGGTCCAGGAATGAAATAAATCATCGCTCTCATTGGATGCCATTCGATGCGGGGATGATGTGTTATGTTGTTACAGAGAACCAGAACGGAGAGGGGTACCCGGAAGCAGGATGTGGCCGTAACAAAAGGCTAACGTATGGGGCACTG
Source organism: Neogale vison (assembly GCF_020171115.1). Lineage (NCBI taxonomy): Eukaryota > Metazoa > Chordata > Mammalia > Carnivora > Mustelidae > Neogale > Neogale vison. The sequence continues at coordinate 144,715,117 of NC_058102.1, forward strand.
GCTTTAAGGACTCTGCGGGCCTTGAGAAGAGTTTTAGTGAAGTCTTAAAGAGCCTCAGGGAACAGGAATGGGCCTGAGGACAGGTTCAGTGGGAGGCGTTCTCTCTGAACTATCAAGGAACGGGAGGCAGAAGTTACAAACGTTTGAGGAAGGGAGGTCCAGCTATGGTGGAGCAGAAAGTCCAGAGAGTCTTCGGGTGCCTGGAATCGCGTGGAACTGGGAAGGTGTCATATCAGTCAGCTCGGACACCCTGAAAGAGTATCAGAGACCTTGATCTCTCACGGTCCTAGAGGCTGGAAGTACGAGATCAAGGTGCTGGTGGGAGTCATTCCTAGGGATGCCTTTCCTTCTGGTCTTGCAGATACCGTGGCCTCATGAGGCCCTTCTTCTGCGTGAGCGGAGAGACAGGAGGTGCCTCTTTGGTGTCATTTCACCTTTTCACTGGATCAGGGTCACACCCTGATCGACTAACTCCTCAAGGGCCCCAACTCCAAATACAGCCACCCAGGGCTTCAGGGCTTCAGAGGATGGATTCGAGGGGGGCAAACTCAGTCTATACCTCGCACCTAATGAGCTAAGTGACCTCGCTAAGAAGAAGTGCAGTCAAATATTACAACATCCAATGACATTTATTTGTTGCCTGTGAAAATATTCAACATGAAATAAATATGCTGAAGGACGAACTCCTACTAGAGGAGGCAGGATGGGCCGAGCTGAGAAGGAAAAGATTTTCTCCTCTGCACCCTCCCCCGATAACAGGAGCTCACAGGGCACCTAGTCTTCATCTCTTGTCACAGAACAGGATCCTACGGTGATAGGGTCACTGTGTAAGGCAGTGGGAATGGACCTCCCTTCAGACTGGAAACATGCAGGTGGATTCTAGGACCAGCGGTCTGATCCAATGGTTGATATCACTTGTTGGGATTGAGTTCACCCTCTGGGAAGTTTGACTTTTTTTTTTTTTTTTTTACTACCGGGCATCTTTTCTTGATAGGCATTTCTGGTATCTTTCACAAGAAGGGTTCTTGAACCCCTCTGACCCAAAGTGTTCTCATCGCCCATCAGTCTAACTTGGGTCGAACGGCAGGGTCGGTCAGGGACCCAGCATGCCAGACTTCCAGACAGGCCAGCCATCCACACTGGGGAGTTTTAGAGTCTCCAGAAGGTGCCACTCTCTTCTGGGGTGATTTTTTTACACAGGAAGAGCCACGACAGGTTCGCTTATCCATCTACCATGGTCATAGGAGCCCCCGACAATCCCAGCGGAGCTAACATGTGCTGCTTCTCGTGGCGCGGACCAGGTTCCGACCCAAGCACATCTCACCCGCTACTGACTTCATTCGCAGAAAAACCCATGAGATAAGTATTTTTTAATCATTCACATTTTGCAGAAAAGTAAATTGAGGCACAGAGTTTAAGTAGCTTGACGAAGTTCATAAGACCGGTAGCAGGCGGTTGAGGCAGGATTCCAAACCAAATATTCTCAAAGTGAGGCCTGTTCAACCAAGAATGCAAGACGCCTGGGGAGGCAGAAAATTAATTCCTCCTACTACCATGAGCTTACGCTCACTGTAGAATTGGTCTCGGGGCTTGGAACCTCATCCTACATGAAAAACCAGACAGTTAAGTCCTGTTATCACAGTTCATTAGAAATCCCCGTTTCAGTGGGTTCCTGTGTCCTTGAAACGTGAGACGCGTCAGGATTGAGACCTACTCCGGGTTACTGTCATGACCGCGTAATACGTACAACATTTTCATTAATTCAAAGTAAAACACAAAGGAGTTAAAGTAATAAGCTACCAAAGGCTACCTTAGGCTTCAGGGGAGGTCACCCCAGAACTGAAGCTTAGAGCTCTTTTTTTTTTTTTTCCCCAAAGATTTTGTTTATTTATATGACAGAGATCACAAGTAGGCAGAGAGGCAGGCAGAGAGAGAGAGAGGGAAGCAGGCTCCCCGCTGAGCAGAGAGCCCGATGCGGGACTCGATCCCAGGACCCTGAGATCGTGACCTGAGCCAAAGCCAGAGGCTCAACCCACTGAGCCCCCCAGGCGCCTCAGCTCAGAGCTCTTTACTGTGGCGGACAGTGCTTCCTCCCCACCCTTCGCCGCGCCTGGCCCTTCCACTCCCTTGAGGCCTGGCACACAGTAACCCCGGCTAACTCTTTTTTAAAGGGTTTAGGTCGGGGGTGCATTTGCAATGAGACTCAAGACTGATTAGGAGGAACACATGTTTTTAATAAACAACAAACAAACAAACAACAAACAACCTCAGATGCTAGACCAGCAACCGCCTGATCGGACGCTGCCTTCCCTCTTCCCTCCAGCATGAGCCCGACTCCGAGCAGAGCCAGCAAACCGGCCGCAACCCATGGAGCAATGCGTGCGGAGGAAGAGCCGGGCTCAGGGGCAGAGAGACCCTGGGAGCTCGGGAGCCACCGTTTGGAGCTGCACAGGTGCAGGGATGTGTCGAAGGTGTGTGGCTTCTCCTGTGGATACAGCCCGCCCCCAGGAAAGGACGGTGCATCCACTGTAGATCCCCCGGTGTCCTCTGTTTGGAAGGTTCTAGTAAAGCACATCACTCCCTGTTCTGCGAAGACTGTGACTCGGAGGCCACATTCGGATAACGGGGAGCCGCGCCTGCGCCTCACAGGAGAGCTGTGCTTTCATTCCTTCGATCTTTCAAAGTTGATCCTCTCCGTTTTGTCCCCTGTTCTCAAAATACACGCAGTCACTTTCAGAGATCTGTAGGCGTCGAGGGAGCCCTTTCCCTTTGTCTGCCACACCGACGTCTTGCTACCTGGATTTCTCCGTCTTGGGCCGAGCCCTGCGCCAGCCCCTCGGGGATTCTTGAAAGCTTCCCCTTCCGCTTCCCAAGAGGGTTGAAAAGCAGGGGCAGACAGGCTCACGGGGGTCCGCACTGGAAGGTGGGTTGAGAATTCCTGCAGAGCTAATGAGACCCGCAGCCTCGGGCCTGGGGCCAGGGGGCAGGGCCCGCGCACGGGAGACCCGCGTTCCGCTGGCGGGCTGCAGGCTGAGGCCAAGTGCGTCCCGCGGTGAAGCGTGGAAACCTCAAAGACTTCGTTTTCTCGCTGGCCTAGATTTCGGATTTCTCTATTAAGACCACGATGCCGTGCCCTGGCAGGCGGCTAACCCTTTTTCTTTTTTTAAGAAATAAAAACGGATATAGAGAAAGAGGGGAATCCAAAAATAGGATTCGTCTTCTAATCAGAAAGAAATCCCACCAGCTTGGCAGAGTCCAGATACATAGAGTTTGCTTAAAATGTTTAAAAAAAAAAAAAAAAAGGGAAGGAAGGAAGAGAAAGGTTCTTTTATTTGGGGTTTGCTTCGCTCTTTCTGAAGACCCCTTCCTAAAGCCTTTAAAAAAAGATCGTATTTTTGTGTGTCTGAGGTCTTCTAAAAATCACCCCATATTATTTGAGAGAAAAATCAGCTGGAGGCTTTTCTGCAAAAAGCTGTTTAATTTTATACTCTGGGCAGCAGCACCAGCAATTATGACAGTAGCCCTCACTAGATAAAGGGAAATTTGTACAAATGTTTGATAGAGATTCAGAATACAGGCTGCATCGGCTGAACTGTCCCCTGACCTGCAGATGTGCCTTTTGGTATCAAAGATACTTTACTTTTTTCTTTTTTTTTTTTTTTAAAGATTTTATTTATTTATTTGACAGAGAGAAATCACAAGTAGGCAGAGAGGCAGGCAGAGAGAGAGAGGGAAGCAGGCTCCCTGCTGAGCAGAGAGCCCATGTGGGACTCGATCCCAGGACCCTGAGATCATGACCTGAGCCGAAGGCAGCGGCTTAACCCACTGAGCCACCCAGGCGCCCTCAAAGATACTTTTCTACTGTGTTTCTCTAACTCGAAATATGACTTCATGAAAGCTTGATGGCCAAATCTCCCACATGTGTGTCTCGCGGGCTGTGTTCCTCTTTCTCAGCGGAGCGGACCCGCAGGTGCATGTGCATGCCCGGGAAGCACTCGGTGCTGAGGACAGTACCTGCAAATGTCCCTCGTCGCAGCAAGAGCTAATGCTCCGGTGCCACTTGCCTCGCGCCGGACACCGCCCAGCCCTTAACGTCTCTTACCGGATTGACGCCTCACCTCAGACCAAGAGCTGGCACCACGGTCAGCCTCCCCAGCGCAGATGAGGGACCCAAGGCATGTGGAGTTTCAGGCCCTTCCTCTGGATCTCAGAACCCGAGTGCGGCAGGGTGAGGACCCCCCTCGGGGATCGGCTGCAGGGGAGCAGCTCGCGTCCGCACACACCCCCGCTCACCCCGTCCCTCCGTCATGATAAGGAAGGGCTGTCCTCGTCCTCGCTACCAAGCTCATTGCCTCTCCCCACTCGAGACGCTCGAATGAGCCACGAACCCTTTCTGAGAGCTGGAGCCTCACCGAGCTGGGAGCCCAGTGTCCCCGCGGCGTGTGGACGTCCTGCTGCACACGCTCTCTGTGGAATCCACCCGGCCTCGGCCCCTGCGATGGGTTCCCACGGCGGCGGAGTCGGGCCGGGGTAGCTGTGCGGGGCTGGAGCTGCCGTTGACCGGGAAGGGTCAGGCGGTCCCGGGCGTGACGGGAGTCTCCATCCGGACCTGGCTGGTGAAGTGACATGTGCCGGAATCCACGGATCTGTGCACTTCTCAGCAATGTCTGCCCAGTAAACCATATCCCGTGGGGAGACAATGCTGACAAGAGGCCACGGTTCTCACAGCATTTCCCTGCGTCAAAGTCTTAAATAATTTCCCACCAGGGTGAAAATAAAAATCCTTCTCAAGCTTCTAAAGCCTGACCCGGCGTGGTCTCCTTCCTGGGGGTCCCTTCCCTCCTGCCCCCCCCTCTCTCTCTCCGTGTGGCCCAGCCACATGGCGCAGGGGGTCCTCCCTATCCCGGAGCACTGCCAACACGGCCCTCTCCCCCCTCAGGGTCCCGGACGTGCTCCCGTCTCCATCCAGGACATCACCTATTTGCCTGGTCAACACAGCCTCTTTATTTTGACCTCAGGTTTGATGGGAAAATTAGACCACCACGAAGTACCATCTGATGGCGTTAAATATCTGTCCGTGTTCACATTTTCATGGTTATAATTTTACATTGTTTCCCTTCTGCCATCATTCCTTTGTTTTGCCTTTAAACAAGTTTTAATTTTTAGAGCAGGTTTGGGTTCACAGCAAGATGGAACAGAAAAGTAGAGATTTCCCCGAGACCCTCAGCCCCCCATGCCCACAGCCTCCTCTCTGTCCATGGTGGGCACCATAGATTTGTTTTTGTAATTCTCCATTAATGTGCACTTTGCTTCTGGATAGCAAATTCCATAAGGGCAGGAACTTGACCTATTTTTTGTCCAAATCGATTTCTGTCACCTTCCCCAGGCACACTTGCTTTGTGTTTGTCTAATGACTGGGTTGACGAGGCTTTCGGGCTCCAGATCCAATGCTTGGTCTCACTCACTGTGCAGGTCAGCGAATCGGACTTCTACACTCGTCACTGGAGATGCGCAAGGAAGTTTTATTTTATTTTTAGGAGGGAAGATAAACCTCTCGAATGATTTTTTTTTTTTTAAGGCCTCCATTTCTGCAAAGGTAGTGGGGCCAAAGGAGGAGAAATCAGGAACTTCTAAGTTTGTGCATTTATCCTTCCTAATTACATGAGCGGAAAGTTCACTTGAAGTTGTACTTCCTTACTTCTGAAAGGTTACACAACTTCTTTAGAATTGAGAGATACAATTCTAAATGTAATAATTGTCTTCCTGTCCTGTTTGTAGTGAACTTCTGAGGGATGGTCCCCACTGGAGTGAGTGTCTTAGTGACTGTGACCCAAAATAAGAGTGGAGGGAAAAAAAAGAATAAAAGGGAGGAAGGGAGGGAGACAAGAAGAAGGGAGGGAGGGAGGAAGGGAGGGAGGAAGGATACAAGGAAGGAAGAGAGGGGAAGGAGAGAGCAGGGAAGGAAGGACCATCTCCATCACCGTATGTAGCAGGAACAGGAAGACGATCTATCCCTGCTCCCTCCAGGCCCAGCCTGGTCTTCAACCACCGGGAACATCAACTCACCCACATCGTTTTATAAAACCTTTTCACCCTATTGAAACCATATTCCCTGATCTTTCAGTTCCATCAAACTCCATGACAGTTTAGTCTATTTCTATTTAATCTATGAATCTATTTCTACACTATTCTACTTCTAAGCTCTGCTTTGTGACCCACTTGATTCACTTACCAGGATGACGTGCCTTTTTAAGAAGTCTACGAGAAGCCGGCATTGGTGTTTTTGACATAGAACCAACCACGAAGATACAACAAGAACTCTGGTTAAGTATTCCCGCGGCCTCTGTGGAGTCGGGCAGCCTCATGTTAACTGGGCTCCGTTTCCGTTCTTCTGAGCCTCATCTCATGGACAGGCCTAGCCCGCTCCAGGGCTGTGAGCTACAGGGATGCTACAGGCTCAACGTAAACCTCACGAGCGAGTACCGCAGCACACGGTCGCCCACACCTGCTGGGCAAAGAAAGGGCCGTTGGCGGGAAAGAGCGGCTCAGAGGCCTCAACCTAAATTATGCACCGCGTGGAAGTCCTGGAATGAGTTAAACCCCACAGCAGTCAATCGTCAAGTGAAAACCTCGGACCGTCTGTTCAGTTCTGTGACTCAGACGCTCACGGGAACGTCCCGTCGACTCTGTGCCGCTGAGAGTGAGAACGTCCGGGCGACTCGATCAGTTAGTAAAAGTGATAGCGTATATGCGTGAGTCTAGACACCTTTATTTACTATCTTCCTGGGGATAGCGACGGAAATGGACTAACTTGACAATCCGCTGTTACGGCAACAACGGTAAACACCGGTTTGACTACTGGCTGGAGAACATGTTGAAATCATCTGTTTAACCAGCAGCGTGTGTTAACAAATCAAGGGGAAGGGCTTCCTGTTCTCTGATTTCCAGGGACTGGCCGTCTATTGACATCGCAGTAACTATTTGCCGAGGCAATGACGGAAGGCATGATTCAAGTTTTTTCAGAGTTTTTTGCAAAATTCAAAAAGAGATGAACCCAAAATTCTTACAATTCTAAGAGCCAGCAGTGATTACAAGGAAAGCTCCCCACTTCCCTTGGCTCCCCATCTTTCTGGATCATTTCTACCAGGACCCACGGGTCTTTTCATCTCTAATAACTTCCCTTCTGCCAGCCTCCTAGGTCCCAGGCCCGTCCACAGCGCCCTGCTCTTGCTGGAATCTTGTCTACCAACCAGAACCTTTTTTTTTTCACTGTTTTCTATTTTATTTGTTGTCCACGAGCGGAGAACTCTCTCCATGTCACTTGTCCTCGTCCCTACAGAGACTGATGACCGTCCTCCTTTATGCTTTCTCTTGATGTTCCAGCTCCTGGATTTTATCTTGACGAATGACTGTCTGCACTAGATCCTCTACATCAATGTTAAATGTGAAGGAAAGGGCCGTGCGGCAGCTTCTAGGCGTGTTCCTTGTAATATGCCTTGTTGTATGGCCCCTTCCCTTATCCTGGCAACTGGAACACAGATGTGATGGCTGGCATTCCAGTCACTCTTTGCAGCATGAGGATGAGGGTTATATCCTAGGGGCGGCAGAGAATGGCTACCTCAGTCAGGTCTTCATAGAACTGAGCCATCCTACTCCGTCTGGGTCCCCCACCTCCAGGTTTCTACGTGAGACAACCTCTCCAGCACACCTGCATTTCCGGGCTCCAGGAAGGGCTGCACAGCAGGTTAAAGTGCTGTGCTGTGGAACAGCATCCAACTGTGCAGTTGGGGTCCTCCAGCCCTTGGGCCAAACATGGAGAGCGAGGGGGCCAAGGGCATCTCTAGCAACCACAAAGCAAAAAACAGCTCTCAGTTGTGTTCAAATAAAGGGTCCATGCCACGTTTTGAATCAAATCCACACCACCATGAGAGATCACCTCACACCCGCAGGAACAGCTAAAATCAAAACGACAAGCAACAACAAGTGTTGGCAAAGATGTGGGAAGAAAAGGAACTCTTGTGCGCTGTAGATGGAAAGGTCGGTTGATGTGGCCACCACGCAAAACAGCATGGAGGTTCCTCAAAAAATTAAAAATAAAAATACCCGATGATCCAGGAACTCCACTACTGGGCATTTACCCAAAGAAAATGAAAACACTACTTTAAAAAGGTATGTATGTCTCTATGTTCATAACAGCATCATTTGCTGCCGGAGCAGCCCAAGTGTCCGTCGATCGGTGGACTGATAAAGAAGATGTGGTTTATATCTACGATGGAATATTACTTGGCCATAAAAAGGAATAGTAAGACCCTCCCTTCTCTGACAGCATGGATGGACCCAGAGGACATAATGCTAGACAGAATTAAGTCAGACGGAGAAAGACAAGATACCATCTGATCTCACTTGCATGTGCGATCTAAAAACCAAACAAATGAATACACAAACCAACAAAAGTCAAAAAGGAACCCATAAAGACAGAGAACAAACAGACAGCCGTCCGAGGGAAGGGAGGAAGGAGTGACGGGGAGCGGGAGGTAGAGACCTCCAGCTACGGGACCAGTAAGTCATGGGAACAGCAGGCACGGCACAGGGAACAGACTCAGTGACAGCACCGTCGTGCGGCGGGACGGCAGACGGCAGCTCCGCTTGTGGGAGCACAGCGTAACCTCAAGAGGAGTTGAATCACCATATCGTCCCCCTGAAACGAATGTCACGTTGTGTGACAACTATGCTCAAATTTTTGTGTTACACGGTCCATGCCCCGTGCATATTAAATAGGTTTCACGCAACGTTGGGATGGGAGCTTGAATTTCTCATGAGCGTCTTGCCCTCCTTTTCTTCCCCTGTTATTTGAAATCCACCGGTGCTCATGTGGCCGGTTGCCACAGACACGTTCGTTAGGTGCGCCCCCGGCCCCCCGCCGCCCCGTCTGTGCGTCCTCAGCTCCGTCTTCTGCATCTACAGCTTTCGAGTCTTGTCGGAGCTGTGAACTCCGCTCGAAGTCAATACCTAAAGAGAAACCAGCATCCGCGAATCACATTGTCTTCTTTACTGGACCCGCATGTGATGTATGAAATCCTTCCAGATGAAGGGTAGCATTTTGTTTTATTAGAGATGAGCTCCCACTACGGATTCCAGAGAACGTTCTGGCTTCTGTCCTCGGAACTTGCTCGAAAATCAGCCCCGGAGACTCCAAACTCAGAGGCTCCTAGCAAAGGACACGTGGAACCGCGTCTGTGCCCCCTCCCCCAGAGTCAGGGCTCCTTCTGACGTTGTCTTATTGCTGGATGTGCACATCGAAGGGCCACGGACGCCTAGCAGCCCAGGCGCAGCAGAGCGGCGGCAGCCTCGGAGACACCGTGGGGAGCAGAGAGATCACTCCTGGTTAGAAACGTGGGCAGCAACATCTCCTTAGTGCAGTGATAGCCAGAGTCAAGCCGCGCTGCTTGGGCTCCTTCTGTCCTGACACTCGTCCAACTTGACAATTCCACTGAACTGCCGCTTGCTTGCAAGACGTTTCCTTCTCTCTTTTTTTCTCACTCTTCCTCCCTTATTTCCTCCCTCTTTCTTCCTTCCTCTCTTTCTTTCTTTCTTTCTCAATAAAATAACCCAAGAGAGTAACTATGCTATAATATTTTTAATGGATTCATATTTAAGAAATGGAATTGTTTTTGCACTTTAGGTAACAGGTTGGACGACAGCCATGAGACCCTAAATTTTGTGTAGAGATAGGCAGAGTGCAGGTCTGGCAAAGCGTTATCTCGTGCTCCGTGACACCTGCTGTCTCATGACCAGCATTAGGGTTCCCACAAAATGCTTCCACACTGAAGATTCTTCCCTTCCACAGAGGGCTGGCACCAGAGTGATGGAAAGCCACCTTCCAGAAGCCCTCACGGTGCAAGCGAGGAAACCAGGCTCCCGGCTGGCACGGCTCAGGTGGCCAGGCAGCGCCCACTTCGGTCGTGAGAGGCGGCCCAGGGAGCTGGCTTTGGATGCCTGCCTCCTCCTGTTTAGGTGACCAGCTCTGCCCACCGCCCAGCTGGCTCAGGTCCCAGGGAGCGTCTTCCAGAATCTGTTATTACGATACCAAGGACCACCGACTTTCAAACATAACCAGGGCCACAAATCCAGACATCGTAAGAGGGGGCTTGTCCCCTTTGGGATCCCCAGGGAGTCCGGCCCTCTGATGCCTGAGCATTTCAGGCTCAAGACAGTCGCAGGATCCTCACGGCAACGGTAGTCAAGCCCAGAGAGCCGGGCTCATAGATCAGCCCCTCTGGCTTATATTAGCTCAGTTTAGGTTCATTCTATTCTATTCTATTCTATTCTATTCTATTCTATTCTATTCTTTACTTTTACTTGTTTCATTGTATTCCTGAGGCAAGGACAAGCTCAGGCAGGAGTGTTGGTCTCCCTGGACCCGGAGAGCGCAAATGGGTCTTCGCAGGCTCAGGCCGCTGTCACAGAGCCCCACAGACTGGGTGCTTGGGAACCACAGTCACTCCATCTTACTGTCCGGACGCTGGAGGTCCAGGATCAAGGTGCCACCCAGGCTGGTGTCTAATGAGACCCCATGGTACCTTCTTGCTGTGTCCTCACACAGTAGGAAGGTGAGGGGCGCTGTGGGGTCTTTTATAAAGACAGTAATCCCCCTCATGGCCTCATCACCTTCCAAAGGCCCCACTTCCTAATGCCGTCACACTGGGGTTCGGATCCAACGCCTGAATTTGGAAGCACACCAACAATTCTATAACAGGGCGTGGAGGGAGGGAAAGAGCCCATCCACGGGAGGAGAAGCACCTGCTGGGTCTTGGGGTCCCCGCCAGGAGTGGGGGTGCTACTCCAAGGAAGCAGGAAGCTATGCATGAGATAGTGATGAACTTGGGAGAGGAGTGCTCTCCTTCAGGTCGTAGAGAGAAGACGCTGGAGACAGCATGTCGGAGGAGAGGGTGCTGAGTTCAATGAGTGTCGCTGAACCAATTCTACAAGGAGATGTTGGATTCCTTCCTGGACGGAATCCAATGGATGCAGGGCGAGCACAGTGAACGCCAACATCCTGAAACGTTCAAGGCTCCCTCTCCCTGTGCTGGAGGTGAGCGGGGCTGCCGGCCGCCGTGGGACCGGCAGCGGCTTCCGAGGGAGCCCCGAGCCGCCCGCCGTGGTGGCAAAGGAAACACATCCAATGCTTGAGTGGGTCTAATGGGACTTCAGTGACCAGATACCATTTGTGTATCTTCCACACTGCTGTGGGAGCACGTCGGGGCCGGCTCCTGTTCCTGCTAATTTGTACTCTCAGAGCAAAGGCTCGTCAGCCTCACTTGAACCCCGATACAGGTTGTGCCTGCGTTTCTATTCTAAACCATGTTTACCGAAGGTTTACAACTTGGCGGCGAAAACCAGCTGGCACCGAAACTGGAAACTTGGCGTGAACAGTTTGGCATCAACATTGCCCGGAAGCAGTTTTTCTATCTAAATCTGAGAAAAACAGGCTAGGTCATTTTCCAGTTATTTGTGTTATTCATGCATAAATAAAATGAATCCTGACAGCTTCAAACAGTTGTTTGCTTTTGCACTCTTTAAAAATAGATTCAGTCCAAGAAAAGTAACATTTGGTAAACAAATACTCCATGACGGCCTGTAAAAAAAAAAGAAGAAGAAGAAGAGGAAAACAAAACAAAACAAAACAAAAAAGTGGGCTGGACTACATTTAATAGAAAGGGAAAATGGGAGTGTTTCAAAAGTCACTTTGTGTCGGAAAGTCGGAGCTCCCCGAGGTGGTTAGACCCAGGGGTGCATCCAGAGAGGCCATCTGAGGGGGTAAATGAGCCAAAGATGGGCTGCCAACGAAAATAAAATTCTATTAAAATCTGAGCTCATCCCAAAACACAAGGTAACTAAATCTATGATGTTCAAGCAAGAAAAAAACAAGGGAGTTTTTTAAGTGTGTTTTCTAAGAGCTGCGGGTGGAAGGAATAAAAGGTATGAATGGTACGTGAAAATGTGCTGATTTAAAAAGAAAAAAACAAAAAACAAAACAAAACAAACAAACAAACAAAAACTAGTGGTGACATTTGAGGTTTTCTGCCCCGTCTGTGCTGCATCGAATGTCTAGAAATGCAGCCTGTGGGCCTCAAATTCCTGCAGCCGGCTCCAGCTCTCTAAAAAGGGAACGTGACGGTCTAGACCTCGCTCCAAAGAAAGCCTTTCTGGCAAATTTAAAAGTCAGCCTTGACGTCAAGTGATTCTCGACAACACTCGCTTTGAGCTCCGCGGCGCGTGGGCAAAATGGACTTTCACTCTGGCCACCCCATCGGCGGGTGACTGCAAAGCCCATATAGGGCAAAGGAACGCCAGGCCAACTCAAACAGAAAGTAAAAATAAGTTCGAGAGCAAAGAAGGCAGGGCAGGGAGAGAGCACGCCACGGGCCCCGGCTGAACAAGGGCTCTCTGCAGAAGGCAGTGTTTTCTCAGGTTTGCTTTGAGTGGATGTGCCTTTCCAATGGTGGGTTTGTTTTGTTTTGTTCCCCCCTGCCTTTTTTTTTTCAGCTGCTGTCCCTGTTCAGATCAGATGCAGGAAATCATCCACCCATGGTTGTTCTTGGTTTAAAAAAAAACAAAAACCTGTGTTTAGGCAGATGGTTAGCTGCACAATAGAATTCTATCATCTGATCGTGGAAGGGTTTGCCTCCTGCAATCTTCCCTGAAGGACCCCCTCTTCACCATCACCTGGTCCCAACAGTCAAAGCACTTCAACCCCGCTTGGTAATGAAGGCTGGAAACATAGCTCAGAGCCATTTTGCACCCTACAACCATCACACGACCCGGAGAATCTCCAAGCGCCAGGCCACTTTCCCAGGGCGGACCTTGCCTCTGTTTCCCCTAATCCCAAGGTCGTTGCCATAGCAATGATCTGGCCTGGAGGATTCTGACTTGTCCCAAGATCTGTGGAGCAAGTGTCTTCAACATAAAGAGCTCACCTTCCTCAGTGCACAGCGTGAATCACCGGACAGGTCATCCAGTTGAGAAAACTGGTAGGAAGCGGTAGGAAGAAGGGAGGGTCGCCAGCCTTCCGCAGGCCAGACAGAACCAAGAGCCGGCTGGCAGTCCTCGCCAAAACCAGCTGCTGACACCCAAAGTTATGTTTCCCGATTTTGCTGCTGCTTCTAGCCATGTTCCTCAGCAGCGCACAGCTGGCCTGATCGGACTCGTTCTGGAAGTCGGTTCCTTGAGACTTGAGACTGCTGCGTTCCCCATTCCTAGCACAGCTCCTGACGGGGAGCAGAACCTCCCTGAACAGCTGTTCACCGGACCCCCGCTCACCATGGGCGCTGGTGAATCTTTACACCTATACCCAGAAAGAGAGAACATTTGGTTCTTGTTTTCAAACTGGAGGAAACGTTCAGAAGCTGGAGGCGACGTGGACTCCCTAGCATAGAAGTGGGACTTGTTTTGGAATGAGTGTGCCGCACGCGGACAGGAGGCCCAGGTCTGATGAAGACGGGCTGTGTGGCATTGGGGCCGGGAGAGCGGCAACTCCGGGAGCAGGGCACTCCTTTTGGGAGCCCCTGAGGGCTGGCATAGCTAGCTATAGGTCGTGGATGTAGGGAGTCACAGTTAGAGCCGGGAACGCCAGAGAAGGAGGGTGTAGGATGGCAGTGTGCCTTGTAAAAACTTCTGCATTTCTGGGTGCAGTTGTGGAAGGGGAAAAGCTCTCCATTTCTAATCCAACCTAGAGAAAGACGTGAGGTCAAGCCCCCGGAGTCTCCCGGCTGAACGCCCTGTGTGCTCTTGATTTCGCGGGCTGAGATCAGGGCTGCTGGGGACACCTGTGAGGTCAGCTTGTGCGGCCTCCCCTTGTCACTCCCCTTGGCCACTTCGCTGTTGCATCAGTGGGTGTTCCGTGCATGGGAAGTGCAGTGTAAGACACACTCACTTTGACAGAGAATTAACCCAACCCAGCATCCATGCCCCGAAGGGACTCTACTTCACGCTCCTTCCGCACTCCGTCGTACATCTCGGGAAGCGAAAGAGAAGCCAAGTGTCAGCGTTAATTCTCGGAACCGAAAGGACAATAGAGACAAGTGGCCGAGTGGAAGGCGCTTCAGTTTGGGGTTCAGAGAGCACAGGGTTCATCTTCTACCTCCGCACTCACAGGGCCTGACTTTGGGCTCGTTTCTCAGCCCATCTGACCCGCGATCATCTTGGCCATAGAAGGAGGTTATTCACACGTCCTTCCAGAGAATTCACCAGAGGGGATCGTAGGAGGTGCCCCACGAGGTGTGTGGCAGCCAGAGGAAGTTAGACTCGACCCCTCTCTCTCATGGCACGCAGCTGCTCCCTCGGCACAACCAGGGCTGTCTGCCTCCATTCTCCCTGATTCTGACCTGCTCAGTCCTCTCTTCCTCCAGGCAGCAATCATGGCTTGCCCCAGCTAGCGCCATAGGCTCCTGCCCTCTCCTGCTGCAACCACTCTCCTTCCTGCTGATGGGCCCACACCACCCTTAAAGGAAGGTGTGAACCCAGAGCAGCACTGTCTGCACTGCTTCCCACCTGGCCTCACACCTCCTCCCTCTGCTTGTCCTGGCCCCCATCCTCGTACTTTGGAATGCCGGGCTCCTTCCTGGCTCTAGGGCCACGGCCCCCCAGCTCTGCCCGCCAGGTGCACCACCTGGATCTTCCTGAGATCTAGTGATCATGCAGGAGACCCCTCCTCCCAATAAATGCTGAGTTTTCACACTAAAGGAGCCTCCCACCTTCCAAAACCCTCCGCTGACGTTCTGTCTCTGGTTGTGGCCTTGTGCTCATTTCTGTCTCGGTGACCTCCTGCTGCTGTGACAAACATGGCCCAAGGCGGGGTGGCGGTATGGACAGCAGCCTTTCATCCCTCAGAGCTCTGGAGGCTGGAGTCTGAGGTCAAGGTGTTGTCAGATTCGCTGCCTGCTGAGAGCCCCCTTCCTGGTTCACTGGTCTTCTCATGGGGGAAGGGGCAAGGGGGTTCTCTGTCCTTTTAGAGGGGCACTAATCCCATCATGAGGGCTCCACCCCTACAACCCAATGACTTTCCATGGTCCCCACCTCCTAACACCATGACTGGGGGTGAGTTTTCAGTGCACGAAG
The DNA here is from genome assembly GCF_020171115.1 of Neogale vison. Taxonomy (NCBI): domain Eukaryota; kingdom Metazoa; phylum Chordata; class Mammalia; order Carnivora; family Mustelidae; genus Neogale; species Neogale vison. Next base: position 144,730,234 of record NC_058102.1, read on the forward strand.
GGGGACAGGAGGGCGAGGGCACAAACGATCTGCTACAGTGTGTCTAGGACAGTCCCCCAGAATATCAGCCCGGAGGAGTGCGGGACCACTGCACCACACCAGACGGCGTCATCCGCGTGTAATCCAGGCCAGCCCGGGCGGCGCACAGGTGAGCAAGGGCCCACCTGTTCGTACATGCGCACACTCAACAGCCGGCTGAGCGCTAACCCTTCGCTCCCTGGTGGGCCTGGCTCCATCCACGTCATCGCACAGATTTCAAAACTGAGCTGAGTACGAAGTAAGGGTGCTCTCGTCCTCCAGATGGTAGCAGCATGCTGGCTTGGACAGAAGGGAGAGGTGTGGGGGCGTTGCAGGGGGGGCAGTGGCTCCTGGCCGGCTGCTCTGGGGCGCGGCGCGGGCAGTCCCAGCTCGTGGGGCGCGTGTCCCCGGGGGTCACAGACAGGGTGGACCGCGCTAGGCTCGACCGGATTGTCACAGCTTTATAAATTACTTTCTTTCTTTCTTTTTTTTTTTTTTTTCCAGAAGAACATTCATGACGGGAAGAGGTCCGGTCCATTTTCAGTTACGCTTTATTGCATTTTAAGGGAAAGTTATATCTTACAGTCGAAGTTGCAGAGCTGGGCGTTTTCAAAGGTCACAGCACGGACGACGCACAAATGTGAAAGGGGTCACGGTGGGGCACATGCTCCACTGGCCGTCTCAAGAACCTGCACTTTTCCGTTACTCTTCCGAGGAAGCCTGCTGGCCTCCAGTTCTCGTGCCGGGCTCTCGGCCCGGGGGCAGAGGTGGCGGGGAAGGTGCTGGCATCTCAGCAACCAGGCGATGCGGCCTGCGCAGGGACAGCAGGAAGAGGCAGGCTTCCGGCGGGGTTTCAGGCATGACCCAAAGGTGGGAACCTCTACCCCACATCACAGAATGTCAAAGGTTATGTTCTGGGCTGGGCCCAACTTCCAAAGCGCCTGATGGGTCCCGTGTCACATGCCTTGGGTCAAAATGGTCAAATCTAACTTTTCTGGGGTATGGACCATTGCAGCGGTCCCTGCTCCCCTAGCTGGTCACATCTGGATCCATGAGCCCTCCCAATAGACCAGGAGGGCCTGTGCCCCCCAGAAAGATCAGAAACTCTAGCTCATGGCATGAAGGAACACGCTCAGAGCCACTGGTAAGCAGGGACAAGACTCATACCTAGGCCCGTCATTACTGGGGACGTGATGGTGGGGAGGCCGACAAGGAGCATTTATTTATTGGGCACCTACTGTATACGTCTGACACATAAACTGGAAACCCAGCAGCCCTGTGAGGGAGCACTGTCACCATCCCTACTGTGCAGGTGAAGGAAGCAGAACTCCCAAGCCTGGAATCATGGTGTGAAAAGTAGCGTCGGCCCGGAGTCCACTCCCCAGGCAAGGCCTGGCTACAGACGTCACCAGAACAGCAGCCCTGCCCCACAGTCCTGGCCACCGCTCAAACCCTTGGGGGGTTGGACACCCTGGAGCTCCTGCAGGCGCACGGCGGGGTCCCCTCTCCTACACTCAGTCCTGATGCACAGGAGAGGCCGGGAACCCCTGTCGTGGCTCAAAGTGCGGGTGCTTGAGGCCGGCCGGCGGGTCTTCCTTCCTCTTCCTGAGAGCGAAAGGGAACAGAGGCATGAAGAAGCTCGATGATGTGACCACATTTCCTACAAAAATGTGCTCCACGAGCCATGGAAGCGTGTCTACAAGGAAATGCAGTCACCTGGCCAGCCCCGGGGTCATATGTCCCTCTTACTGTTGCCGAACTCTCCTTTCTTGGACACAGGTCACTGTCCATGGACCTTTACCTCCTGCAGCGTGGACCCCCTGGGCCCAAAGACCCACTCAGCTCATCCCTGACCCTGCCTCCCTAGGTCTGCTGAGGAAGAAAGGATGGAGCGTGGGAAAAGCTCATCCTCTGGGATGAAATGAATACATTTCCCCTGCCCCAAGAAGGAATTTGGAGTTCACGTGACGCCTCCTAGAAAGCCCAGGCACATCCAAGCCTCACTGTCGGGGCCAGCAGGACACAGACGTTCCAGTATTCTGAAATCTAAGAAGAGGCAAAACCCCCAAAAGGGAATTATAGGTTTTTAAAAATACACTTTCTCTGCTCGCTCTGACCCCCTCTCCTCCTCTCTGCTCCCTCTGGTCCAGCTACCACAGTCCCCTCTGCGGAAGGCACTGGGAGGAAGCAGGCGTTTCTCTATTTATTTGGAAATCTACAGGCTGCACAAAGTCCTTTATTTTGATCGCCAGCCGGGCATTTGTTGTACTGATGACATACGGCTGCTCTTTTTCTGCCAGTATTCGTTTCTGTGGTCAGGGTGACATCTTTGCACCACCCCGAGTAGAGCGACCAGAAGTCAGTGGACGGATAAATCACTTTCACACTGTCACCGTGAAGCATCTTTTCAATGTGTGAATGTCTATGGCAATGCCTACGAAGCCAGGTACTGTCCGGGTTTTAGCTTATCGTGGAAATAATTGAAGAATTAAGAGATATAAATACAGGGCCGCCTGGGTGGCTCAGTGGGTTAAGCCCCTGCCTTCGGCTCAGGTCATGATCTCAGGGTCCTGGGATCGAGTCCCGCATCGGGCTCTCTGCTCAGCAGGGAGCCTCCTTCCTCCTCTCTCTCTGCCTGCCTCTCTGCCTACTTGTGCTCTCTGTCTGTCAAATAAATAAATAAAATCTTTAAAAAAAAATAAAGAAATAAAATCTTTAAAAAAAAAAGAGAGAGATAAATACATATTCAGCAATGCTTTTCTTTGTTGTTATTTACTTTGGTGGTTTCTCCTTTAGACTGTCATAGAACTATTTTAGTCTCCGAGCTGAATAAGAGACTCAAAAACACAAAGGAGCCGGGGCTCAAGTCAGACAAAATTCTGTAAAATTGCAAGTACATCGATAAAAGGAACCCAAAGCCAAAATGCATCTCATGGGTTATTGGGGTCATAGGTAAGGCTCCCAAGGCAGGTCACGGAGTGGTGGGTCCCCAGCAAGTTCTCCGTGGACGGGCAGTTACCGTCAGGCATTGCTGGATTTAAATCCTGTACTGAGTGTGTGCATGTGTGTGTGGGCAAGTGTGTGCATCGTATTTTTGAGAATTTACTAAAGGGGAATGTCAGGTAAACAGCTGTTACTTTTTTGGGTGGAGAAAATTAATTAAAGAGAAGAGTTTATTTTGTTTTCCAGCTGTCCCTTCTGCTTTAATGTTCCATGTGAAGGTCATTCGTTTCTGATTATTAAAAACTGTCTTGGTCGTAGAGTCAATGTCCACATTTTTCCTTACATTTTACTCTATTTTCCTTACACATTTTTCTCTATATTAAAAATGAAAGCAATTTATTTTAAAATAACCGGCATTTTTTGAACTTTGGTCACTAGATAAATATATCAAGGTAGAGAATTTACTTTTGATAGCTCCCATTCTCTGCATTTCTCAAGTTGACAGCAGTATTTTAACATCTTGCTTATGCGTTCTAGATTGGCATCACTACTATTTCCACTAACTGGAAAAAATTTTGATCTGTGGAGTGGAAACTTCCTTTGTGACGGCAGAGCCGGAGGCAGAGGCCTCGAGTCCTCTCCAGGGGACCATGACGCGCTCGGAGTTTTCAGTGTAATTAGTCCGATCCCACCGCTTATGGGAATCACAGGGAGGGCAAATCACTTTAATAGGTTTCCAGCATCTTTATTACCCAGTAATTTTATCGTTTGTGTGCTAAATGCTCCGAAGCTTATAATCATTTCTGCTCTCATTCAGCATGCCGCCCACCTCACAAATGTGTATAGGAAAACAGGAGGCCCAGCGAACCGCCAGGTTAAGGAGGCCGTTGCACCTGCTGGCCCAGCACCTGGGTGGCTCAGTGTGTTAAAGCCTCTGCCTTCAGCTCAGGTCATGATCTCAGGGTCCTGGGATCAAGTCCTGCATCGGGCTCTCTGCTCAGCGGGGAGCCTGCTTCTCCCTCGGCCTCTACCTCTCTCCGCTGTTCGTTCTCTCTTTCACTCTCTCAAATAAATAAATGGAATCTTTAAAATAAAATATAAGTGAGGTCTGGGGGCTCCCCGAGTGGCTTAGTCAATTAAGCATGATCTCAGGATCCTGGGATCGAGCCCCGCATCGGGCTCCCTGCTCAGTGGGGATTCTGCTTGTCCCTCTCCCTCTGCCCCTCCCCTCTACTTGTGCTCTCTCTCTCTCTCTCTCAAATAACAAACAAATATTTTTAAAAAATAAAAATAGAAAATGAACTCCGGGAAACACATAAGGAGAAATGTTGTTGATGTGTTTGGGGGTGTTTAATGAGGAATTCATTGTGTGAATCACCTGCTCACTGGACACTGTATCAAGGCTCCCTGGGATTCCCATAAGCCTTGAAGAACCTGGAGAGTCTTCTTCTGTGCCCAGTCTCCAAAACGTGTCCTATGACACCACGTTCTTCACACTCATTCATCCCCAAATCAACATCCAACCCTCACTGGGACAATGTGAGCTCTAAGACGGGGTCTGGGGTGGGGATCAGTTAGGAAGCAGGAAGCAGCTTTTTCTGAGATCCCTAAATCCTAGGGAGAACTTCCCTTCCACCCAAGGGAGAAAACCTGTCTCAAACGAGGCCAGTATTATATGAAACAGAAACGCAAAAAACAAAGTTCCAGTAATATTATCGAGCTCCTGAGTCTAACTGTGCCTAAAACTAGTGAAACCCAGAGCTTCCAGTGCCCTGGGCCCATGTTTTTCCCCTTGGTTTCATCTATCATGAACTGCACTCCTGTTATGTGCAACTTGAAGATTCCTGATGAGCACCCTATGTTTTTTTTCGAACAATATCTTGTAGAAATCACATGAAAAAAGAAGCACGGACTGCTTTCACGGTCATTCTCCATCATGCAAATGGCTTACTACCTGTTTATCACCTCTTCAATTCATCACGTAGAAAATTAATGCCCTATTTTTGGAATAACTTTGAGTTTTTGTAGGGGTCTTCCAATTAAATCATTATTCAGTTTAATTGAAGTGCCAGAAGCACACTGATTTGTCAAAAAGTCAATGTGCATTATTATAATATTGTTGTTTTTGAAGATTTATTTATTTATTTATTTTAGAGAAGGGGGAGCAGCAGGGGGAGGGAGAGAGAGAGAATTTTAAGCAGACTCCCCTCTGAGCACAGACCCCAACATGGAGATGGATCTTCTGACCCGAGATCATGACCTGAGCAAAGCCAAGAGTCAGACTCTCAACCAACTGTGCCACCCAGGTGTCCCTATAGTATTAATTCTTTAACCAGACTGGTAATCTTAACAGTTTGCTCTTGAATAAGAGAATAGCAGAGGAGATCCCTGCATTTCTAGAGTGAAGCTACTGCATTGACTTAACTGCAGGTGCCATCAATGTACCCAGACCCCAGCTTCCAGAACTCCAGGTGCCTAGTCCCAGTGGTAACCTCATCTGAACATGGCGATGCCCGGGTTTGCTCCACAGAGATGGGGACCTTTTCTACCTATCCCCAGTGTATCCCTGTCTAGAGCAATGCCAGAAGATGCTACCAATTAGGAGCCTACTAGGAAACATCCTTTGGGCCGAAGCAAGTTGTAGACAAAGGCAGAAAGGCTCTCGGAAGGCAGCAAAAGTGGGCTCCAAAGCAGAGTATTATGTTTGTAGAGAAAAGGCAGATCCCTCGTGAAAAAGGAAAGACAGAAGGAAGAAATCTCTGGTAGTGTTGGTTGAAAATAAAATTTAAAGGATTAGAGGTAGATTTCCTCTTTGGTACTTCCTTGAATATCAAGGCACCGGCAGCCCAACAAATACTTCACACGCATTGCTACAGATGTGACCCAGATGCCAAGGGGTTGGCGGGGGGAGGGTGAAATGCCGGAGGAGGATGTTTTCGTGTGTAAAATCCAGCTGAGTGGGCTGTTTCATAGAGGGAATAAGGGAAGGGGATGTATAATGATCTCATTATTTTTGTTGTGTACATAGTCTCTGATAACACTTTTGAAAACGTTTTAGTAATTTAGCTATTAAGATAAGGAAAAACACTGCTCAATGCAATCCCATTTCAAGGGGAGTAAGTTTCATTTTATAAACACTGTTCATTCTACCAAAGCCCACACTCGGAAATTCTTTGAGATGAGAACCCATCGATCGGTGCGAGTTGCTTGCAGCTAACCGGGAGCTGAATCTCTCTCTCCTGGTAATGCCAGTTAGCCTCCTGCGATGCAGTATTTCTTTTTAACTTCGTATGGAACAGCGACACTGTTACAGACATAGGCCTTAAAAGTCGGAGAGCCACATGACTCAGACTCGGTGTTTCAAAAGAGAGATTTTAGTTGCACTTGTGGTTAATAAATGTTTCTGTATTCCTAACACGTTAGCAGTGGGAGGATTGGGTTACGGATCAATCCACAGACCCTTTTTTTTTTCCCATTTCTTTACACCCATGCAGGGAACCACAGGTACTTAGAACAGCCCAGCTTGTATGGACAGAAAGCGGCTAGAACAGCCACTGGAAATGCTCTTTGCAACCCTAAAAATAGCCCAGTCCGGAAGCTTAGGTATATTCTTGGAGTGACCCAATTCACTCAATCACCCTCAGACGCAACGCCAGGCTATGGAAGGGTCCAGGACCCTGGCGGATTGGAAGGCTTTGTCCTTGTCTCAGGAGGTCTTTGTTCCAGGAACAATAGGTGACATCCCACACAAAGCCCTGTCATTTGTAGGACCGCCTGCTGAAACTTCCTGTTCAGAATGAAGCAGAGTGATTTCTGAAAAGCCTGCATCGGTTGGTGAGAAAAGGGGTCAAACAATGCTGGATTTCCAGGATTTTCTCCTGTTGAAGATGAAACCCAATTTGTGCAGGTCGAGGGGAATGGGAGCGTCCCAAGGGGCGCCGATGGGGCCCAGACTGCGTTCGCGCGTCCGTGAACTCTCTCCAGAACGACTCAGAAGAGAGACCTCCAAACCTGCCCCCGAGGCCGGGGTGGCTCCGGTAGCTGCTGGGACACCTGCTTGCTTCCTGGAGGCCTGAAGGACGACCTCCAACCCGCGCGTTCCCGAAGACTGGTGTTTATAAAAAGGGTTCCTCTAATTCTCGAGACTGTCTCTGTGCAGTTGAAGCCACCACAGGTATCCGAGACCTGCCAAGTAAAGAAGACACAGCAACACATCTTCTCGGCAAAGTGTCGCTAAAGAAGAACGCACATTCCTGGAGGCTGCCAGCCAGGTTGACAGAGACCTAACGTCCATGCACGCGGGTCCCGCCTGCCACCTACAAGCATGTGGCCAAGAGGGGGCCATTGCAGAAGGAGCCTGGGCTGTGAGACTGGGTTGGGAGTTGTCTCAAGTCCAGCCCTTCTGTGCCCTGGTTGTGGGTCGTCCTACGTGTGTTCACCCCACTGAGGGGTGAAGTGTCCACTGAGGAACAGTGCCCTGCGTTGTGGCTGCCCAAGAGACCCTCTGTGCACAGCCCATCATGGTCCTTCCCACTGAACCTGGATGCAAGAGACGTTTCTCCACACTTGGAGCTGGTTCTCGTTAGACTCTTGGACCAGGATTACATGACAGACCTGTTAACATCGGATTATTTCCAACCTAGCTTTCCAGAAGAGCTTTCAGACGCATCTAAATCCTTCGGAATGGTGGTCTGGATGCTTCGGCCGTATTTGCCTCTGAGGCGAGTCTTAATTTTAAGGCTCGGAAGCCAAGGGGCCTTACGGCGGTTTGTTGATGCAACACAAAGTAGTGAAAATGCATTTGGCAACTTTTCTCTAAGAACGTAATACAGTTAGACGAGAGCCCAAGAACACGCTAACGGTAGAGAGTGCACTTGCTTATTGGCCACGGGTAATAGCAGCTGACACATGTCGAGCAGAGGATGAGAGGGGCACGGCTGTTCACTCGACAGGCACATCAGCCATCATTCCTCGGAGGGAGAGGCTGTCACTGTTGCAACGTAACAAATGAGAAAACCGAATGAAACGAGCTAGCAGACACTGGATCTTGGACAAGGCAGAAGTTTAGAGCCTGCTACCAGCAGACGCGCTGATGAAATATTTTGATTGTAAAATAATACTATCTAATACTTACTCTTCTGATTCAATCAGGAAGGAGCGGGTCACTGCCTACATTTAGCTGCCACCCTTAGGCAGACGGGTCAGTGCACAGCTGGCCGCACCGAGTGACTCACGACCAACTTTGTTTCCTTCTCTGCTCTGACTGTATCTTTGCGCCTGGTTCCAGAACCCCATGCAGTTCCCACAATAACCTACCGGCAGCGGCACCTTGGACTGGTGATTTGATCTTGCTGTTCTTCAAGGAGTTCAAGGAGCCCATCTATAAAATGGGGTTAATAACAAGAGCCGACCCCGGAGTGGCGTGGGTGTCGTGAGGGCTGGATTAATCCAGTGGATGCCAGGCACATAACAGATACTCAGTAAACGTTCGTTAGTACAGAGACTATTAATTACCACTCTTCCATGTATTCTGTATGGAGCTCTTACCTAGGACACGCAAGCACAGAACTCATGTGCATGAGTGGACTGGGAATCACGGTCCGGCGCAAGCTTCCAACCTTCAGGAACTCACTGGCTGATGTCCTGGGCACACACCACTCCCTATGAGATTCCTCCTTATGTCCCACTCCTGCCTTATGTTCTTCCCTTTCCTCCCACTCAGCTCTCTGTGCAGGAGGGAGGAGTGAACAAGTCCCTCCGCGGCCTCTGGCTGCCTGGCCCTACTCACTCTCTGGGCCTCCTGGTCAGCTGTGTTTTTGTTGTTTTCTCTAGAAAAACGGGTGTCTCTTCTCTTCTCTTCCAGTATTTGCACCGAACAAATTCCTTCTTTCCTTGGATTTTGATGGTTTGCCTTTTATTCAGAGTACTTTTGTGTTCATTCTACAGTAAGAATTATATTTTATCATGTACCAATTCTTTTTCCCTCCGAGAATGTGTGTCCTCTAACTACTAAGGGGCAGGCAGTGTGCTAGGGCTGGCGATGCAGAGGTAAATAATGCAAAGTCGTTAAGTTGGCAGCTGTGCCTGTCTGGTAGGGGACACGGACGTTTTCACAGGTGATGGAAATGAAGTCAATCCTGTGAGTGCAGACAGATGTCCGGGAAGTTGGAAGAGGGAGGGCAGCAGTGACCCCACGAGATGCCCCCTTCCCTTGCTGGGGCTGCCGCTGCTGTGGGTGAGTAGAGAGACTCACATCCTTTCTCCCCACCTCTTGAGAACTCTGTGCTACAGGCTGGTAAGCTGGGCCTTGGTTTAGGAGGAGGAGGAGGAGAGAATGAACGAGCAATCTCCTTTTCCTGTCCCAAAAGGACTCGAATGATAATCTGCCTGGGGATGAGACCAGCGGCAGGGGGTAAGAGCCGCTTACCCACCTTCCTGCAGCTGACAGCAGCTTGACACAAGCCCCGGGGGCAGTTTTGAGTCAGGGAAATAAGGAGGAAGCATGGAAAACTGCTGACTGAGAGGAACCCGCTGTTATGTCCTCTTTGTCCATCATCCACCACGTCATACCCCCTACCTTGTGAATGCAGCCATCACACCTCTGAAAACCCCACTCCACATCTCATCTCCAGCTAATCGGAAGCTGTACAGAGTCCATAGGGAGAACAGAGACAGTGACAGAGGTCCCCGCCTCTGCGTGTCCTCTCCCTCAAGGAAAGAAGGATGTGCCTTCTCAGGGACTAGGACAGGTAACAACTTGTTGTATCTTGTCTCCTAAAATTGCAAATCGTTCTCATAGTTGTCCAAGAGACAGGAGGCACCAAGAGGGCATTATATCGTCTATAAAACCTGCCCCTCCTCCCTTCAGCATCCCTCCCTGTAGTTCCACCAGATAAACAGAGGAGAAGACAAGGAGGACCTATGATCTGGAGATGTTGGGGTCAGTGAGGAGCGCCTGTTCCCCGAATGACAAAAGCTTAGGCCTTCAAAGTGAAGAGCTCATTTCGAACATCAGTATACAGGTGTAAGCCCATAACCCAGAAAACAAATATGAAGTCCTGATTTTGAAACTGAGCCAGGAGGGATGTGTGGTGGTTGCCCCCAAGGTCTTTTGAGCCAAGTCAGGATGAACTTCAGTTGCCGGAGGTTTGAAACAACTTGTTTTGGATCCTAAAAGACACATGGGCTCCTTATCAATTAAGTGTGTCCTCCCTTCCTGAGCAGATAAAGAGCCTGCCTTGGACCATATGTGTGAGATTCCATCAGCAACGGGAGGGCGTGAGGTATACAGCGTGTCCACAAGGGAAGAATCATCTTTCACCAGCCATCTGCGAGCACTACTGAAAAATGTTCTTCTGTGATCGAATTATTAATGCTTGCACATCAAACAAAAATGTCTTGTCTAAGCCCTGGGTGAATATCAGATGCCATTTTTTTCTCTGCTCGGCATTTGGATGTAACAATGCACTAATGTCCAAAATAATTCCGTGTCTACGCATGCCAGGTGACAAGTTGCGTATGTGGAATTATGGCATTTAGTAAGGGGATATTAGCAGTATCTAAGACATAATGAAAACTGTATAATGAAGCATAATTTTTCTTCTACAATTTTATATACAATTGACAAAAAGCAAGCAGGAAAAAATTATCCCAATAGTGAAACTACCCCCCATGCATTCTCCTACAACCATTTTCCTATGGTTGATGAAGTCAAAGATGGAAGAAGAAATCACCGCAGAATTCTCTAAGAGAAAGCATAATTACACAACTATTATAGCTAATGCTGTGGAAATTATTTCTCTGAGTGTGAAAAATTAATATTAACACTTCTGTATGAAGAGTACAATCTTAAGCAGGCCTTTCAAAGACAAACTAATTAACATTTTGAACAAAAAGATAGAATATGGCAAATAGTCATAGTATGTGTTCAGCCTTTGTTTAAGGAGGCAAAATGGACTTGAGCAGCAATTTAATTGACTCTACTCAACACAGCTCATTTAGACCTAAAGGAATGATGTCCTAAATAGCAGGTTACCAGACTTAAAATTATCTAGATAATTGTCTCAGATCTCCAATTTTTTTTTTTTTTACTGTTAACATACAGCTAAACGACTGTATCTAATTAAACAGCAATATATAAAAAAATGAATACTTGGTTGATTCATTCTCTTCCTCAACAAGCTTAATTTAAGTATTTATTGAGTATCTATTTTACGCTGGCCACCAGAGAAGCCTCCTACATAATGAGGTTTTGTGGATAAAAACTAAGATTTTTGAAGAGGAATGCTAAGCGTTCTGCAGCCTGAATCTGTGTTCATCTCCAGTTACCTCTTTTGCCCAGTAAAACCCAAACAAAGCCCTCTTGCCCTGACTCAGCTCACTAGAGCTTGGACTGCCATTTCTGCTCTGTACAGAGCAACATGCAATAAAATCCTTCCAGCCTCAGAAGAAGTACCACCCCCTTCATGAGGCCCTCTCTGGTAGGGCTCATCTATGCTTAATATCTTAGAGCCATTTACAAGAATGAGGTATATCACATGTTCCGATGAGGAAAACCATCTAAGACAGATTTCAAAGAAGTCACTAGAAACATTTGAAGGTTCTTTTCCACACGTGGCTGCCTAGATCCATCCAGCCTGCTCTCACAGCCCTGGACGGTGCCAGCTGGTTCCGTCTGGCCACGGGGGAGCACCAGTGATGGCCAAGTGTCAGCAGGGAGGCCCCGAGTGTCTTTCCCCTCCTTTGACATGATGCCCGTGACAACAGCGAGGCTCTTCCTGAATTCACTGATTCCAGTGGCCTTTTCTCCTTGGTTTTGCCTTTCACTGGGCTCCTTCTCTACACCGAGCTCTTCCCTTGGCCCCTTCTGTCACAGGGTGGAAATGAGAAACGAGACACTTCTGGTCTCAGGTCTCACCCTGCCTCATCCACATTCAGTACCAGCCATCATTGGTTCCAGCGTTAGCTTTTGAGGTTTTAAAAGGGTTTAAATGGTATTTCATGACTTTTATCCTCTCTTAGAGGTCTTCCAAAAACCAAAGTTAAACTACACTTATTTTTAAAAATAGAATAAGACATTTAATCTTATAATTACCATACAGGTCCATTGGATTCTCCCATAAGTTCATCACCATAAGGCACATTATGAGTCTCAGTGATTTTATTTTTCCTGTATCTTGAAATGTTTTGCTACTTATAATCCCAGAAATTATATCATCATCTCTCATCCTCATTCATCAATCATTCTTAGCAATGCTAAAAAAGACCAGATAATGAGAACCAGAGGAATGATAAAAGAGCCTGGAAGATGAAGCAGTTTTGAAACACATCCTCAGCCTTCTGTGTTCTTCTTGCCTGGCCTGAAGGACTGTACAATCTTCAGCGAAGGTTTAGAGACTGGGGGATGACCATAAGAGTTCAGAACTTTTCACTCCATGTCCCTAATGGTAAAGAAGAGAACTGGCAGAGGAAAACCTTTCACACTCATTAATTAAAAGTCAAATGAAAGAGATGTAGATCAGCATCTACACTATAATCACGATAGAAAAATGAATGTATCAGCATTGTCTTAGATTATAAATCTAAATCAATATCCTTAAACTCAACAATCATTGAGTGATAGTTATCAGGGGCTTGGGGAAGGGGCAGGGGGAAACTCTAGGGGATCATGGATGTCTTAAAAATTGATGCTACATATAAGTAGACCCCCAAGAGGCACCTGGGTAGCTCAGTCAGTGAAGCGTCTGACTCTTGATTTTGGCTCAGGTTGTGATCCCAGGGTCATGAGATTGATCTCCAAATCGGGCTCCATGCTCAGCATAGAGTCTGCTTGAGATTTTCTCTCTCCTTCTGCCTCCTCCCCTCCCTTCGAAAATAAATAAATAAATATATATATTTTAAGGTATGCTCCAATAAACCTGGAATTATTAGTGATCTATTGCTGCATAATAAATTAAACCAAGACTTAGTGGCTTGGGACAGCACACATTTATTATCTCACAGCTTCTTTGGGTCAGGAGTCCAGGTGCAGCTTACTGGACCCTCTGGAATGGAGTCTCATCAGGTTGCAGCCCAGAGGAGGCCAGGCTGGGTTACCAGGAATCCCAGCCAGGGAAAGGACCATGACCAAGTGGTTGTTGGTATACCTCTATTCCTTGAAGTCTGGCAATGGGAGGTTGTCCTTGTGTCCTTCCCAAGTGGATGTCTCCATCACAAGGGCTTACTTCATCAAGGCATCAATGCAAGAAAGCAAGGGTTATACCAGTGAGACAGAAGCCACATCTTTTGTGACCTAATCATGTAAATGAGACCTCAACACCTTCACTGTGTTCTGTTGGTTGGAAGCCATTCACTCAAGGTGGCCCACTGAACAGGAAAAAGGATTCCAGAGGTGTATTTGTTTTTGTGGCTGTTTAGAAATCTGCCTCTAGTGGAAATAAAGCTTTGCTTGACCTTCAAAAAAAAAAAAAAAAGAAAAGAAAAAGAAATCTGCCTCTAGTGATTATATTCTTTCTTCCCCCAGCTTTTATTGAGACATTATTTACCTATAACACATGTAAGTTTAAGAAATACAACGTGAGTTGTTTCTTCACTAAGATCTCTTCATTTGAATCATCTAGGCTGAATTCTGTGTCCTTCTGGAACCCCGACTAATATAAGAATACCTGGTTTGGACACATCTGTGTTATACACACACACACACACACACACACAAACACACACACACATATGCCAGCCTTCCTTTTCGGGAGATACGGAGAGGCTCAAGCCTTGGAGTGGATTGTGTGACCAGAGCAGTCATCCCAGGATGCCTGGAACAGATGAGGTTCAGAGAACAGACACCTGCTGCAGGCTCACCGTACCTGGGAGTCCACACCCTGAGAGAATCACTCGGGAGCTTTACAAGTACATCCCTTATAACTTTGTTTTTCTTGCTAACCACACAGTTCTTTCCTAGGAAAATCAGGAGAACTGAATACACATTTTGGTGATGAAAGCTGTGAAGGAACAAAGGATCCACACTCTCCCTGGAAATGGGTGGTACTGGGTTCACTTGTTGTCTTGCGCTGTCCCCTCAGCTACGATGGGAGGAGTTTTTCCTTACGTGAAATCCTGCCTTCACCCAGTACCTCCTGAAGGTGCTCTTCTGGGGCCCACACTTGCACATGCTGCTTGTGGGTCCAGACCTTCCCACTCTGTCTCTCTTGGACTCGGTTTGAACACCATTGCAGGGCATGACTCATACATTCCCCAGGAACTTGTTTTTCATGATGACACAGATTCTAGGCAGGTAGAGAGAAAGGCAGCTGGACGTGGAAGAGTAATTGACCTTTAGCTCCAGTCCTCATGAGTCACTGTGGAACTCCCAGTAAGGACATCCTGGTAGATCTCTGAATATTTAGGTAAATAACATCTTTCTTCAAATATGGAAGAAATTGCTAAACTAAGACCACACTCCATACAGTGACCCAAGGGACTGTTTACACCTGTGCCTCTCCCAGGCTGACTTGCAGAACTGCCTGCTTGATTCCCATGGTACCTAAGATGATGTTCTGCTTAGGGCAGGAAACAAATACACATTCCTCAACAATCCCTTAATCTGATGGTGCTGAACAGATCGCATCTAACTTCAGTTTTGGGCCTGTGTGCCTGTCCATTTGCCACATGTGTCTTATTTTCACCCAACACTCAACATGTTCTATTTACCTGTCATCTTTGCTCAGGTATCTGATGGGGAGTTAAAAGATCCTGGGTCTGTAACCTGAACTTTTCATACCTGCAAAATAGTGCCCCTTCTCAGTCTTCTCATCTCGGCAAGTAGCACACCTGCTCCTACCTGTTCAAGGCAGAACCACAGTCGGTTTGAGAGCAGCCATGTTTCAGACTCCACACGCATTGGTGAGAACCGTCAAGACAGTCTTCTACATGTATGTGGATTGGGAACATCTCTCACTGCCTAGGGCCGCCATTCAAGGACAAGCCCATACCATCTCTTACCTAACTTCTGCACGGGTGGCCCTGAGCTAGAATTCCTGCTTCCTTCTGGGCCCCCAAATCCCTACACCCCCTGGCAGCCATAGAGCACCATAAAATACAAACAGAGAGGTTGCCCCTCAGAGATTTCCCCCCTACCTCTCCTCTTAGGCTAGCTCACCTCCCTCCCTCCACACCGTGGGCTGTGTGGGTTTCAACGACACTCGTTGCTTCGACTGTTGTGTAGGAAGGCAAGGACTTCATCTGACTTGACGGCCACCGCTTAACAAATATTTATTGAATTAATAAATGATGTCACTCCTTCTAAACTGGGTTCATCTTTGTGACCCACCCGTCTCGGCCCCACAGCGGTCACACAAACCCTGCCACGTAGATCATCGTGCCGTCTGCAAAAGGCAGCAGCTTGACCTGTTTGGGGGCTCTGCACACATGGGTACTTCCCTGATAATGGTTTTCTCTCCTCTCTAGAAATCCATCTCCTCCGCCCTCCATCCAGACCTGGTCTAATTCCGCTTCTATGAGAAAATCTGTCCCCAGTCACACTGGGCCACAGAGATTCTGTCCTTCTTTGACATCTTCCCCTCTATTAAAATCCCCTATTTCTGCTCATGAGTCACATGGTATTTTAATTCAGTGTTCTTTAAAAACTTATTTCCTACTAAGCTTGAATTGTCAGTAAAAGCTGAATCAGAGGCTGGAGTCATTCATCCACTGCTAAGAAATCCAGGAGAAAAGTATTTACCGTGAAGAGTTATTAATTATTTTAAACTAGCAGAAATCCATCCCTGTCTTTTAAATACTCAGAAGTTAACTGGAGACCAGGGAGCTGTCATTACAAAGGTCTCTGAAGCAGCATGATATTGCTGTCATTTAAGAATTTCTTCTTATTTCTGTTTTGCTATGAGCCACAGAGAAGGATCAGGGGAAATAATAAGAGAAGGGACTTTCCACGAAGCGGGTTTTTAGAAAAGGATCAGGCCCTCCCTCTTCTTACCCAGTGACCCATAATGGCCCCTGCCCTTCGCCAACACTGACTAGAAAGTGTGTTTCCACTTCAGAATGGCTTTTACATGGATTTTACTCATGGATTTTACAATATACAGATTCCTAAACCCAGAGAAGGGTTCCACTATTCTTGACATATGCTTGGAGTATCTGAATACATTCGTAAATTAAAAAAAGAAGAAGAAGAAACAGCACAATAAAACAGCAATGAAAATAAAGCTACTACGCACTGCTGTAAATTAATTCCAAAACAGTTTGACCATCTGTTCAAGATTTTGATGCCCATCCAACTCAAGAGTAGCCAATAAGCCACAAAGTCCAGGACATCCAACCAGCAGGATGGGGGGTAGTGAAATAAAATCCAGAGTTTGGTTTTGACTCATAAAGTTGAAGATCCCCATATGGTGGAAAGGCCAGGTAGTTAGCTTGATATACCAAGGTGGAGTACAGGGCACACTTGGGCACACTGACAAAAAAATGGAGGGATTGTCAGTCTTACATGGTATTTAAGACCATGGGGAGTAAGTCAGGGTAGGTGGGAAAGGCGTGATAAACACAAGACAGGGGAAGAAAGCAATTCCGGAGGAGGGAAAGGCGATCTGATTCCACGTTGCAGGAGGTGAAGGAAAGCTGGGGGTGAAGGAGAAGACATTGTGCAAGAATCTAGCTCAATTGACTTTCTGAACGTAAGTGATGTTTACATTCTCTAATGTGAGTAAGCCAGTTTTTCTCCAGAAGATGCTTGAGCAAATGGTTTAACACAGGTCTCATCTTTCAAGACAAACAAGTTTCAGTGTTAAAACACTGTTGACCATACAGACACCTGTTGGTCAGTTTCCTTCCAAAATGGGAACCAGGTTCACCAGCAACAACCACCATGTTCTTCAGGAATTTGTACCATGACCCTACAAAGAGATAAGTGCCTACAAAATCACTTCAAATATCACCACTTTTTCATACCAAAGTTAAAACCCCTTTCCTGAGGAAAACTGGTCTTTACAAAAATCTTCAAGGCTCCCCAAATACAGGACTCATTTCTTCAAGTGTACTGAGCTGCTGGCTGTTAAGCAGGCTGACAGGGAAAACAGTAGCACGTTCTGTAGCTTGAATTTTTTTGTTAACCTATTGGCCACCTAGTTGAGTCAATATTCAAGTTACCATTGTATATGCATCATTCTAAATACATTGCAACCCAATTTCCATATGTTACATTTTCTTCTTTTCTTCCTCAATCACTGCTATCTTCCAAAGGAAATTTAGTCAACACTCATAAAAATGGAAATCTCCTTTGTAAAGGAGATGAAAGGTTTTTCACAGGGGTTTAAATTAAAATTAACAATCAATTAACTACAGACTCTGTAGGGATGTGAAGTCTTTAAAGTTTGTAGATATGGGACAATGCACGGAAACTGCGGACCTCAGAAGGGTAAAATAGGGTATACAGGTACAATAGTTAGATGGGGACATGTGTGGGGTCTGTGGACCCTGATGTCCATATAGTTTAGTGGTCCATCTTATGGACAAGAACACAAAATATGGATATCAAAGTCGGGGTGTATTAGGAAAAAGAAAATGAAATAAATAATAGATGTTGTAACACAGACAAATACCATGGTCATCACAATTCCAGGAGAACCCACAATTTTGGATTAATTAGCTGCGCAACACACGGAACACACTTTCATACATTTTCCCTTCCCTACTCTTTGACTGCTTCATTACTGGCGATGGCTTTGTGACATCATCTTCCAGAAGCAGAAGGATAATTGAGTCTTCCCTTCAGCAAACAAGACCAATTTGTTGTTGTTGTTGTTGTTTGTTTTTTTGAGCTTTTTTATCCCTTCCAACTTTACAACTTTTTGTTGATGTTATCAGTAAATATTTTAGATTTCTTGTCAAACTTGAGAAATCTCTATTAACTTCTTTCATCTATAAACTCTAAACCTAGCATCTTATGTTTTCCTGCAGAGTAACTAATTATAAATTACTACCTGATACTTCTGTTAGAAACTTATTTCCTCTTTTTAGTACATTTCTGTTTCAATGTGATGAAAAAATGTTATACAGCCTACTTCTCAGCATGAGAATCATCTCCGCTGATGTCACTGCTCATATTTACTGTTTTTGTTTCATGTTCTATAGATTTTTTTCCAATTTATTTATTTTCAGAAAAACAGTATTCATTATTTTTTCAGCACACCCAGTGCTCCATGCAAGCCGTGCCCTCTATAATACCCACCACCTGGTACCCCAACCTCCCACCCCCCCGGCCACTTCAAACCCCTCAGATTGTTTTTCAGAGTCCATAGCCTCTCATGGTTCACCTCCCCTTCCAATTTACCCAAATTTCCTTCTCCTCTCTAACACCCCTTTTCCTCCATGCTATTTGTTATGTTCTATAGATTTTTATCTCAATCCCCCTCCTCAGTCCTTTTGACTCAATGACTAGAAAAGGTACCTTTTAGGTTCATGAAACCAGAAGTCGGGAATTTCTTGTTTCATTGAAACATTCTAAAATGGCTTTCCAAATTGCTATGAAAATGGCATATCCAAACTCAACTTCCTCTTAGCCCAGTTTCAAAAATTCCTGTAACTTCCCACCACCAGCAGACACCACAAGGCTACAGCAGGAGACATTGGAGGTAGAAGACACAGTGTTCTTCACCGGTATGATTACTTCCCTTTAGAAAAATATTCATAAGAGGGGCGCCTGGGTGGCTCAGTGGGTTAAAGCCTCTGCCTTCAGCTCGGGTCATGATCCCAGGGTCCTGAGATCGAGCCCCACATCAGGCTCTCTGCTCAGCAGGGAGCCTGCTTCCTCCTCTCTCTGACTCCCTCTCTGCCTACTTGTAATCTCTGTCTGTCAAATAAATAAATAAAATCTTTAAAAAAAAAAGAAAAATATTCATAAGATATGACAACATGGTCATTGAGGAGGTCTGAAGTTTCTTTAGCTGCATGGAAAATGCACAAATTCCCCTTCACAAAACACGGAAAATTTATATTACCAAATTTCTTCTACCTAGAGACAAGGAAGGCTCAAAAGATGTCACAGAACTCCATTGAAATTCTGGATCCTCATCACTTCTTTTTTAGACCTACAGTAAATCAAGCCAACTGCCACATTACTCGTCAGAAAAGGATCATTTACATGACACACAGTTTTAGAAGCACCTTTCTTCCAGCACTTTCCACATTTGCATTATTTGTGGTTTAAAGCAAATGCATAATTCACTCATATACTGATTCACCCATTTTTCCCCTTCCCTATGCTTTATTTGCACTAGATTCTGGCAGATGGATGCAAAGGCAGGACATGCTTTCTCCCCGAGGGTCAGACTGTAGCCAGGGTGACAGGAGCATCAACCATGGACAACACATCAGAATAAGTGCGTAGAAGAGTCAGCACAGCACAAGCCACGTACAAGCAAGGTCTCTGATGTGGTGGGGTCCACCCTAGGCCTGTTGCCCAAAGTAAGATGTCCAAGCCATGTACTAGCAGACAAATAAGACAACGATAGTCAAAGAATAGGATGTAAAGGGGTGGGTGGATAATTGCTGAAAACATTATAGGAGAAGCAGTATTAATAGTGGGTGTTTGTCATATAACAGATTTATGGGGTAATTTGCCCATCATCACATGCTAGTAAACCACACAGCCAGGACAAAAAGCCAGACAGGCTGGCTGGAAAGACATTTCACTGCTCCTTGGAAGTAATGGTAATGCTAATAATAACAGCAGTAATGATGGAAGAGCTGTAGGTACACAGCATTGTAAACAGGGTGTTCACGTAGAATGCTTCTTCCTGTCTCACATACCTGCAGACCTGTTTTCATTCAGTTTTCTTCTGGAATCATCTACCTAAATATTTCTATCTCATTCCGTTCTTTCTTCTGTAGACATTTAGAATATCACCGTATTCGTCATGGACAGAGCTAGACGGTGTTATGCTAAGCAAAATAAGTCAGTCAGAGAAAGACAAATACCATATGACTTCAGTCATATGTGGAATTTAAGAAGCAAAAGAGATGGACTTCGGGGAGGGAAGGAAAAGAAAAAAGAGAGAGGGAAACAAAGTGTAAGATAGTCTTAAATATAGAGAACAAACTGAAGGTTGTTGGAGGGGGTGAGTGGGGGATGGGCTAGATGTTGACGGCCATAATGGAACTTGTTGTGATGAGCACTGGGTGCCATCTTGCCATCTGTAAGTGATGAATCACTAAATTCTATACCTGAAACCAATTTTGCCTAGAATTTAAATAAAAAATTCAAATGAAAAGAAAAGTGCTAAATAATAATAATAATAATAATACCTTTGTGTTACCTAACAATTTTTACTTTTCTCAAAGGTACTTTATCTCCTTTGAAGTAAATTATAACAATCTTATAAGAAGATATCACAAAGAATTTTTTTGATCTGCTTCTAGATAAGAAATAAAACTCTTGGTAAGAACAGTATTCCACACCAGGTGGTATCAGAAAAACCACCACTAGGTCCCCAAGGTTCTCAGCCATTCGTCAAACTCATTTTTCTGGTTATCCATTTCCGTGTAGCATGTTACCCCAATACTCAGGGGCTGAAAGTGAGCATTTCACCTTGCTCACTTATTGTTCAGGTCAAAAATTTGGAAAAGTCTTGGTTGGGTATTGCCAGCTCAATGTCTCTCCTGTAGCAGCTGTCAGAATGAGGATGGAGTGGGAAGAGCGGGTGGGACATGAGGGCCGGCCCGACCCCTCCCTAGTCTGTCTCTGCCTCTGTATCTGCCCCTTTCCTCCACTCTTCATGTAGATCAAGGTCTTCCCATATCATCTCTCAATGCTAATATTCTAGATCAGGTGGAATCTTCCTTGCCTTTACTCTGCAAGCCCCGGTTGCCACATGGCATCACTTCCGCATCTTCCGTTGGTCACAAGTGGGACGTCAGTCCTTTCAGATTCAACAGGAGTGGGTGTAGTCCCACCTGCCTACTTCCCTCACCCCAGTCCAACCCTTTTTCTGGATTCCAGCTGGGGTGGTTTCCTCAGTCCTAAGGGTTTGAAGAGAAGAAGGGAATGATAAGAAGGTAAGAAATGAGATAAAGCACAAGGAGAAAGCAGGAATGGAGAAATGGGCCAACTGTCCAAAGGAAGTGAAAGAAGGTGAAACAGCTGTTGATGGACAACCCCAGGGGACACCATCTGCAGGCAACTTGATTTCATTTTCACTTGTCTTTGTGATGTCAGGTTGTAGCAGCAAAGTATATAATTTTTATTTCTCTTGTAGAAATTTCTGTTCAGGGGATGCCTGAGTGGCTCAGTCACTTGAGCATCTGCCTTTGGCTGAGATCATGATCTCAGGCTCCTGGAATTGGGCCTTGCATCATGCTCCCTGCTTGGCAGGAAGTCTGCTTCTTCCTCTCTATGCTCATACTCTCTTTCTTTCTGTCTCTCTCAAATAAATGAAAAAAATCTTAAAAAACAACAAAGAAACAAACAAAAGAACTTCTGTTCCTAAATGTCATTCCAATAGTGAACAAAAGTCAACAAACTTTTTTTTTAATTTGTCTACTATTTTCTTTTTCTAATTAATATAATTGTAGAAAGCTTCTGAAAGCAAAACTAGAACCAATAATCCTAAAATTTGTATGGAACTGCAAAAGACCTTAAATAAACAAAGCAATGAAAAAAGAAAAGAAAACCTTAAATCATCACAGTTCTGGACTTCAAGTTATATTACAAAGCTATAGTGATCAAAACAGTATTGAACTGTTTGGAGATAAAAATGGACACATAGATCAATACAACAGAATAAAAAACCCAGAAATAAACCCACAATTACAGGCCAATTAATCTTCAACAAGGCAGGAAAGAATATGCAATGGGAAAAAGACCGCCTCTTCAACAGTGTGGGGAACGCTTGAGAACCGCATGAAAAGGAATGAAACTGGACTGTTCTCACCATACACAAAAATGAATCCAAAATGGATTAAACACTTAAATATGAGAC
Source organism: Neogale vison (assembly GCF_020171115.1). Taxonomy (NCBI): domain Eukaryota; kingdom Metazoa; phylum Chordata; class Mammalia; order Carnivora; family Mustelidae; genus Neogale; species Neogale vison. Next base: position 144,752,181 of record NC_058102.1, read on the forward strand.
CTGGAACCATCAAAATCTTAGAAAAGAACACAGGCAGTAAGTCCTCTGACCTTGGCCATAGCAACTTCTGCCCTGAGGCAAGGGAAGCAAAAGCAAAAATAACTATTGGGCCAATGTAAGAATAAAAAGCTTCTGTACGGTGAAGGAAACAGTCAACAAAACTAAAAGACACATTTCCATATGGGAGAAGATACTTGCAAATGACATATCTGATAAAGGGTAGTATCCAAAACAAAAAAGAACTTACACAACTCAACACCCAAACAATGAATAATGTCATTAATGAATGGGCAGAAGACGTGAACAGACATACAGATGGGCACCTAAAGAGGATATACAGATGGGCACCAGATATAGGAAAAGATGCTCAATATCATTCACCATCAGGGAAATGCAAATCAAAACCACAATGAGATACCACCTCACACCTGTCAGAACAGCTAAAATCAACAACACAAGAAATAAGACATGTTGGAAAGGATCTGGAGAAAGGGGAACCCTTTGCACCATGGGTGAGAATGCAAACAGGGGCAACCACTCTGGAAAACAGTATAGAGGTTCCTCAAGAAGTTAAAAATAGAGCTACCTTATGATCCAGTAATCACACTACTGGGTACTTACCTAAAGAAAATGAAGATACTAATTAGGAGGGGTATGTGGACCCCACTATGTTTATAGCAGCATTACCAACAATACCCAAATTATGGAAGCAGCCCCAGTGTCCATCAACTGCTGAATGGATAACGATGTGCTCTATGTGCAATGGACTATGACTCAGCCACAGAAAAGAATGAGCGCTTGCTATTTGCAATGATGTGGATGGAGTCAGAGAGTAACATGCTGAGTAAAATAAGTCAGTCAGAGAAAGGCACATACCATGTGATTTCACGCTAAATACCATATGTGGAATTTAAGAAACAAAATGAATGGACAAAGGAAGCAAAAACAGAGAGAGACACACACCAAGAAAAAGACTCTTAAGTATAGAGAACTCACTGATGGTCACTAGAGGGGAGGTGTGGGGGGGATGGGGAGATAGGTGATGGGGATTAACGAGCACACCTAGGATGAGGAATGAATGAATGAATGAATGAATGAATACATACGTATATAGTTTTTTTGAAGATCCTTTAAGTGAATCACTTCACCTTCAGCCCAGATTTGAAATTCAGTGAATGTGATTACTTACAACCATCTCTTCCCCATATTTTCACAGTAATTCCTTGCAAATTTTTAACTTTAGGTACGGCAGTATCTCAACAGAAAGCCAACTGATGGGGGCTGCACAATGGGCTTCGCCCTCGCAAAGGAGTGGGACATGCAACCCTAATGTGCTGATTTCTGAGGTAAAAACACTCAACGGCCAGACTGCACCCTTAGATTGGGTGAGTCTGTGTTTCAGGCGAGAAAGGAGTCTTACAAAAATCTCATTTCTCTTTGAAATACTAAGACAGGAATCAAAAAATGCAGCTCAAATAGATGATTTGTTCTCTTCTGTAGGATAATCGGTTGGCATCAATTCAGTTCACAGGAAGGAATATGCAAGCATTAATTAAGCTACCCCATTTTGATGATTCTACCCAAAACCATCCTCCAAAAATGAATTAGGTCACAAATTAGGAAGGGAATTACGTGAATCACATTTCCCCCCACCCTTGTTATAAATGAATTTTGCGAACTATATATTTTAAATATTTGAAACTCATCAATACATGTATGTATTCTATTCTACAGAAATCCTTTTGAAGCCCTGAAAGTGTCACCATTCTTATTTACGTTGTATTACAGACAGCAGTCTACATGTGAGGAGGGAAAGTCCTCCAATGGGTAAGTGATCATCTCTGGAGAAAGCAGGAGCTGAAAAGGAGCACACCTTGTGCAAATTGCTTTAGCAAAAATGACAATGTCAGTTAACATATCAAATGGCATTTCTGAAATGCCAGAAGGAAGGGGAAATGTCTTTGCAGATGCAATTGAGAAATAACATAGCAGATCCAAGGGTCTTGGCAGGAAAGAGCCATGAGGAAGCCACTGAGCTATCCCGAAGACACAAGGGCCTAGATGTTGCTGGAAGATTTTAGCAGGTTCATACCTGCTCCATACGTGCTCAAGTCCCCTAGAGGGAGGTGGGGCTGGAGGGCACTTCTGGGGTTCTCTTGGGGCCCCTGATGGAGCCCTGGAGCACAGGGAGAGACAGACGGTCAGAAGCCCATGAAGAGGACACACCTCCCAAAACACTTATGCAGATGTAGAAGCTGGAGGCAACCAAACAGGCGTCAAGTTTATCCATGTGGGGACTCAGCACTCCAGCAACTAACACCTCATTGGTACTTCATGTGGGCTGAAGAAAGCAGTGACATTGGAATCGGCTTGTTTTCACCACCTGTTAGCAACGGAGTCTAGAGCTTACCAGAAAAAGATGCTTAAATGACAGCATCTATTTCTCATTCCAAACCTGAAAACCAGCAAATAACCTTTATCTTACACCATCAAAGAATGATTTGCCTGTCAAAATACATGGGACAACACATGGAAGACGGTGGAACAAATATGGTAGAGGCTATATAAAAATCCAGTCAGTCCTTTGAAAATTAGAAACGTCTCCAAACCCAGAAACCACTCACATAGTGATTTCTCTCCCTGCCTTGTCTTTAAATATTCAGTCTTTGTCTTCAAAGACATTCAGCTGGAAAATTCCAGTGGACAGGACAGATCTGTCCATATGTTTATTGGAATCGACAGTAATGGAAGAGATTTCGAACTGTATAGCCCAGAACTCACCAAGAAAGGAGATTGGAAGCCAGGAGTCCTGGACTGCATTTGGGCCGTATCAGTTACTAACCATGTGGCCTTGGGGCAAGTTACCCCATTGAGTTTCCCATCTATAAACTAGAGATGATAAATTCCCCTTTCAGAGTTGCCCTGAGATTTCAATAAGTTCACACCGGGGTTGGGGGGGTCCATTGTAAAATGCAAAGTCCCATGTAAATATCATCTCCTTAGCATGGACATAATGACTTTCAGCAAAGAGTTTCTCTGTCACGTGTGAAGGCAACGCCAACAATCCCAGCTTACTGCTCGGAGAAGACAGGGGAAGGAATCACATTTAACTGTGACAGGGTTAAGGGAAATCAATGTTATTAATAAAATACTATTTGCCATTTAATTGGATTATGTCTACCCAAACTCCCACAGCTAAGATTTGATGAGTAAAATGCTATGCAGAGTAGAAGTTGCAAATAAAAATGCCTCCATGGCCACATAAGAAGAAACGTGAGCTGGGAGTAAGAACACAGACACCAAAGCACAATAATGATTGGTGAGAAGCACTTTGCCTCCGCAGGGGCAGCTGTAGGATGTGCTGGAGACCTTGGGGAAACAAGTACAGGTATGTACTTTATGAAGACAGTGTTGTGTCAGGGAAATTTGCACTTAGTCCCTCATTTGTGGGGAGAAGATGGAAATCTAGATGTGTCACATAATCTTCCAGTTTTTTAAAGTTGGCTCATATCTCCCTCCAAAAAACACCACATAGATCAAAATGGGAGCCCAGGAAACACACATGCCTTTGGATCTGTTTGCCAATAGCACCCTCCAAAGTGAGAAGACAAGAGGCAGAAAGTGGACGGCTTGGGGGTTGAGCAGATACCTGATTGGGGTCCAAATTCACTGAAATTGTTTACTTGCTTAATGTGGAATGTGGACACTCTCAAAGAAGACAGTCATAGGAAAAGAGAAAGCTGAAGTCATGGCCAGGTCATTTGTGGGAAATGACCACTGAGATCATCTGGCCTCATGTGAAACTGACCTTTTCATTTTTTCCCCTCATGCTGAACATTCCTGAGGTCAACACGCTGGAGAAGAAACCAAAACATCTCCCTCTGGCCAGAGAGCCCCGGATACAAGTAGGTGCACATGACGGGTAGCCAGGGACAAGGTGGGCTGGTGTAAAACTTGCCCCGAGTCAATCCGCTGAGCCCAGGAATCAGCACCCCACCCTTCAGAACACAGACTACGAGAGAAACATGAGGCCTGGAATTCAACTCAGTCCTGCCGCTTTTACAGCAATATTTTTCTGACATCTTAGACAATACACAAAAAGAGCAATATGTACAAAAACAAGCACCACCATTTAAAAAAAAAAAAAAGGCAGCCTCCTGGAATCAAAGAATAATTTTGATCTTGGAAAAAAATTCTCATTAGTTTATTCACTAGGTGAGAATGTTAATTTTTTCAAGCCTTTATTTCCCAAACAACCTGAGCATCGACAGCTGAATAACATTATAGAAAATTGAGTTTATCAACCATTTTTAATTTAAAATTGGATATAGAACTAGGTTGTATATGTTGAGAGGCAGGGGGACTAACAAGCAATTAGAAGCTATTAGTCCAGACTTTTTTATTAGTTGTAGACTTAGTGGTATTTTTGTTTCATGATAATATACGTATATATGTATGTTTTGGTTGGACCAAAATAACTGATTCAATCAGTAAACTCACAGAATACAAAATCAATATACAAATCTGTTGCGTGTCTGTGCACCAATAATGAAGCAGCACAAATAGAAATTTTAAAAAATCCATGTACACCTGCACCCAAAATGATAAGATACGTAGGAATAAACCTAACCAAATAGGTGAAATACCTATATTCTGAAAAGTATAAAACACTAATGAAAGAAGTTGAAGAGGACACACACACACACACACACACACACACACACACATACACACAGGAAAGGTATTTCATGCTCATGGATCAGAAGATAAATATTGTTAAAATGTCCATACTACCCAAAGCACTCTACACATTTAAATATCAAAATATTTATCAAAATACCAATAACATTTTTCAGAGAACTAGAACAAACAATCCTAAAATTTTATGGAACCACAAAAGATCTTAAATAGCCAAAACAATCTTGAAAAAGAAAAGAAAAGCCCAAATCATCATAGTTCCGGACTTTAAGTTATATTACAAAACTGTAGTGATCAAAACAATATAGGACTGTTTGGGCATAAACATGGACACATAGATCAATAGGACAGAATTGAAAACCCAGAAATAAATCCATAGTTATGTGGTCAACTAATCTTCAACAAAGCAGGAAAGAATATGCAATGGGAAAAAGACCGTCTCTTCAACAGTGTGGACAGCCACATGCCGAGGAATAAAATCAGATTGTTCTCACCGTACACAAAAATGAATTGAAAGTGGATTAAGACTTAAATGTGAGATCTGAAACATCAGAATCTTAGACGAAAACTCAGGCAGTAACTTCTGTGACCTTGGCTATAGCGACTTCTTTCCAGCTATGTCTCCTGGGGCAAGGGAAACAAAAGCAAAATTAAAGTCCTGGGACGACACCAAAATAAAAAGCTCCTGCACAGGGACAGAAGCAGTCAGCAAAACTAAAAGACAACTTACCCAATGGGGGAAGATATTTGAAAATGACATTTCAGATAACAGTTAGTATCCAAAATATATGAAGAACGTATACCAGTCAAAACCAAAAACCCAAATAATCTCATTTAAAAAAACGGGCAGAGGACAGGACCAGACATTTCTCCAAAGAAGGCATCCAGATGGCCAATAGACACATGAAAAGATGCTCCACGTCCCTGATCACCAGGGAAAGGTAAATCCAACCCACCATGAGATCCCACCTCACACCTGTCCGGACCGGTAAAATCAACAACACAAGAAACAACAGGCGCTGGCAAGGATGTGGAGGAAGGGAACCCTCCTGCACTGCTGGGGGGAAAGCAAACGGGTGCAGCCGCTCTGGAGAACAGTGTGGAGCCTCCTCAAGAAGTTAAAAATAGAGCTGCCCTGTGACCCAGAAATCACTCTAGTCGGTATTTACCCAAAGAATACAAGAACACGAATTCAAAAGGATGCGTGCGCTCGTGTTTATGGCAGCGTTGGTACAGCCAAGGTAGGGAAGCAGCCTCCGTGTCCGTCTTCTGATGAATGGATCGAGAGGAGGTGGTGTACATATCCGGTGAAATATTACTGGGCTGTAAAAAGGAATGAAATCTTGCCATTTGCAAGGACACGGGTGGAGCTGGAGACTGTGAGGCTGAGTGAAGTCAATCAGTCAAGGGACGACAAACACCGTATGATTTCACTCCTATGCGGAATTTAAGAAACAAAACCGAGAAGCAAAGGGGGGAAAACGAGAGATGAAAGACACAAACCAAGAAACAGAGTCTTACCGACAGAGAGCACACGGAGGGTCTCCGGAGGGTGGCGGGGACGTGGGGGACAACAGTTAAGGAGGGCACTTACTGTGAGCCCTCGGTCATTTATAGAAGTGTTGAATCACTATATTACACACACTGTATGTTAACTAGCTGGAGTTTAAATAAAAACTTAATTTTTAAAAAAAAAATGAAAAATTCTGATTCGATTGACCATACTCGTAAACTAGTCATTTTCTTACGCAGCTTCGGTGAGATCAGCTAGAGATCCGGCAATAAAAAGGGAACTAGGGTCCTTATTCAGTCCTTATTCAGAAATCCAGGACCATCCATTTACAGTACGTACATTCTTCCCACCCATACAGGCTAGACTCCGTCCCTCCGTCCACCGAGAAACTCGCTGACCACTGTGCTGCTGGGCTCACCACTGTCCTGCTGGGCCCACAGGGTCACAGCACACACCGGAGCGTCTTAGCCCCTTTGGTCTCATAGCAGAGTGCCTGGGGACAGCTCCCTATCCTGTTGCTCTAATTTGCTCACTTACTTAAGTCACATATACTTGCTCAACAATAAGCTCAGAGACTGCAGAGCAGGCCGCCCATGACCTTGCCCACAGGGACCTGTGCACTCTGCCTGTCTCTCTGTCTGTAAGTAGCTGCTTAACTTGCTTAATTCCTAGAGGATTGAATAAAAATGTGGCTGGATCCTTAGTGACTACCCGAGGCATACGTCATCCATCTGATGAATGAATGAATTAGTAGCATCGGGAACAGAACAGGATGGCCTGAGAACGTTTCCAAGAGTCTGAGGCCTTGGAGGTTCATCCAACCCAATCCCAGAACTGCCACGACAATCACTGACCCCAGACGGGGACCTGTGAGGCTCAGATCAGCCGGGAAATTCTCCTTCCTGGGAAGAATGGATGTTTCAATCACACTTGACCCACCTGCCTGGAGTTCCTACAAGTCTCAAGAAATGTCTGGAAATTTGAGACAATGGAGAACATAAAATGGGAAACAGCCATAAGGGCTCCCCAGTGGATAACGTGAGGTGTTCCGCTGAGCGTCTAGGTCCCCCAGGTAGGGCTGAAGATGGGAGTGCCCCCGTAATCAAGGAATGCGTCCTGGCATTCACAGGTAAGCGGAAGGGAGCTGTGTCCCCTCTGGCCCCATACGGTTCATGGTACATTAAAAATGAGTCATTTCATTCCCCCATTATGTACTCAAGGAGGAACTTTGTTCTGACTCCTCATCTGTTGCTGGACTGTGTTATTAAAATGGGGTAAACTTGCTTACATTTTGAGTCACACTGCTGTCTGTCTTGCCTTTCAAACGCTGTTGCATAGTTCAGCGGGTCCCTGTGACGTCAGTAATAACTGACCTATTTATCTGTACTCTGCGCCGCCCATCTGAAAGTTAAGGCTTAAAGAAAAGACCAGAAATCATTACACAATTAGTAATCAATTGGAAAAACCCAGAGAGAGAGAGAGAGAGAGAGATGCGGGGGGAAATCCTTTGTGAACCGTGCGAGAGGGAGAAATCCCTTGGAAAGTTAGAAAATGCCAGTGGGTATCTCTGCTTGTTGTCAGAAAGGGCCTGTGGTCAGGGGCGTCGGCGGGGAAGTTACTTAAGGACCAGGCTGGACTCCGCCACCAGTCAGCCAGAACGGGAGCTCCTCGGCAACCAGCTCCCCTTAGCCATGCAGACCCTGAGGTCACATTCTTCTTCTGGGTCTCTGGAAGTTTCTCACTTCCAAGCGATTAGAGACGGGACCCCTGTGTCTCCCGATGGCAGGCAGTTCTGGGCACCGACGTGATCGATACGAGAAGGGAATCCCGGGCCACTGACATCTCTGAAAAACAACAGCAACTCTAATTTTTGGAAAATGCTCGTACCAATGCACATAGAGACAATATGACAGAAAAAAAAATCAGTAGGTATTTCAAGAAAAGCAAAAAGAATCTAAGACCCTTTTCTGCAACAAACTGCAAAGGATCCAGACCGTTGAGCTTTCTGATCTCCTAGGAGTGGCCAAAGTAGTCCTAGGGCAGAGGGGCTGGGCTTCCAGGTAGCCTAACCTGCAGGTCCTGCGCTGGGGCACAGGGTCTTTAGGCTCTGCCCCTGCTGAGGGGTGACAACCCCAAGCAGTTCTCCTGATCCCAAAGAGGGGTCAGTTCCTGCAGGTGACCGTCAACTACTTCTGGGACCCCGGCCAAGCCCCCAGCCCCGAGGCAGGACACTGCGTTAGCTTCCTTCCACACTTCCTTGTTCCATTCTGTACCTGGTTCTTCCTTCTCTGCTCCTTCCTGAACCCAATCATTTGGACTTTTCCTATTACCACAGTCTCTGATCTTTCCCTGATTTGCATGCATATTAGAACCACATTCCAACACTGCAGCCATTTTTATTAAAGAATATCAGGGATTCCTTTACAAGACAATCAACTTAGAAAATCAAAGACCAAGTGCGAATTGAAGACAATCCATCTAAAACCATCTTTCGCATCCTCAAAGCTAAACCCCTTGTCAGTCCTTCCAAACCACAGACCAGTGCTACACCCCAAAGTCCAAACGGTGTTAACAACCTGCCATTCATGTGAAAAGACTCTTCTATTTCTTATTTAACATCAGGGACATCTCACAGACCATCCGTCATTTGGTCAGAAAGCAGCCACATGATTCCAAGTGGGAGCAGGGCCTGGCCCTTATGACTTTTCTGAAGGGAAAACACATCAGTGTGTCTGCTGACGTTGCTCTGCAGGAAAACATTCCCAGTCGTAATGCACATGGTGCAAGACGCTCAGCTCCCCTCCTGCCGCCCCGGGCTCTGTGATGCCGAGCTGGCCGGAGCCCGCTGGCTTGGAGCAGAGAGAGGCCCCTGAGCCCCAGGCTTCCTGTGGGCTGCCTCTGGGCCTCCTGTGACTCCTGTCTCTACAGCTGCGGTACCGGCCATGAAGGTTCTGGAGCAGCCGCGGGCCCAGCATGGACTCTCCCCGCCCCTGGAGCCACGACGCCAGCCCTGGCCCTGCAGACGCCCTTCCAGAGCCCTGGGTCCTGGCTCCAGGAGCCCTGACTCGGAGCTCTTCTCCTCGCTCCCTCCCTTTTGCCAGCCCTCCGTGCTGCGCGCTCGCTGTCCAAACAACTAGAATGTTCTCTGCCCGCAGGTCAACCCTTTAAAGTTACCTTAAAAACGATGATTACCGTTCCGGAAAACCATTGTGTGAGAAGTGGGGTCTCGGGCTTCATGCGCAGAATTTTCTCTCAAAATTGTCCTTAACCAACAGCTTCACGAAGTACACGGCCAAAAAATGGACTGACCACTAAAATGCACAGCAGAGTGTTCCTGACGGACCCGTTGAACTCCCAGCGAGTGGGTGCGAGCTGCAAGCCGCGGGCCACCAAGCCGTGTCCTTAATTTGTCCGGGAATATCTCAGAGGTACGTCCCTGCTTCAGAGCAAACTGTGGGATCCGCGGAGCTCCCCCACCCCCCCAGGGCAGCAACTGCTTCGTGGTTCTCCTCTCCCTGCCTTACTCACCCCTACTGGGCGCTGCTCATCTGTTCACAAGCCTGCCTCCTAGTGACTAGCCGCTCGTGACTAGCGTCCCCAAGGCTTGGAACTTCTTGGCCTAACGACCTCAAGGAAGCTCTGTGGTAAGGGTTAGGGGTAGGGTCAGGGTTTGGGTTAGGGTTAGACAAAGGCTAATGCCAAACTTAGATGCTGCCTCTCAGACTGGGGTTCCCTCTCCAGGAGAAAGAGGATGACTGGGGTCATCAAAGGCGAACCAAGAAAGCACAGGAAACACTGAGGGACGGGGGCCTCGCGCTTGTCAGCCATGGAGAAGACTCACACAAGCAAACTGTGACCGCAGAGCCGACGACCTAGAAGACATCGAATAAAAATACGGATGTCTGACGTTACAAGTTATCAGACAGAGGTCCCTGAGGGCATCCCACAGTCTGCGCCTGCCGCACAGCATGACCACGGACCGGGAGAAAGTCCAGGTGGGGACACGGAAGGACCCAGGACAGGAAGGTGGGACGCGGGGAGGAGGGCTGGACGGAAACGCTGTCGTTACGCGAGACTTAGGAGCTGTCTGCAGAAGAAGCCGCCTACGGACTGTGCTCAGGACGGAGTGATGTGTCTCCCCAAAATTACTTTGGTGAAGCCCCGACCTGCACTGTGCTTGCGTTTAGGTTAGGCTTTTTATGGAAGCAAAGTGAAATGAGGTTAGACGGGCAGGGCCCAGTCCGAGAAGGGGAACGTGGAGCCACTCCCGTGCTCTCCGCGCCCACATGGAAGAAAGGCCAGCTGCGGACGCAGAAGGCCGCAGCCTGTGAACCAGACCCTGAATCTGCCACCCCTGATCTCGGACGTGCCGCCTCCAGACCTATGAGAAAGTAAATCTGCTGTTCAGGCCAGTCGATCTGTGGGATTTTACGGCAGCCAAGGGGGCTAAAGCCACTGGTTGAATGGTCACTACTGGGATTCTGCCGGTAGAGTGAAACCCAGAGTTTAAGAACTATTGGATGCCCGAGCCGTCTGGATTTTATCTCAAAATTCCTGATCTTCACAGCCCTTTCTGAACAATGAACATCTGACCGATGCCCCCATTCTGGCTGGAATCGGAGATCCTCACTGAGAAGCTGCAGGCTGGCCGCACGTTTGCCGGCCTCCCAAGATCAGACTGTAGTAAGCCACAGTCAGCGCTGGCAAAGTAGGAAGCAGCTCATAAAACTGCTCTAAGTGACTAATGACCTCAATGGCATTTAGAGGAAGCATGATTCATTTTCCGATAATCACTAACACATATTGATTCCTGTGAATAAGGCACAGCACTAATCAGTTCATGTACACGGTTGTGCCTATGCCTACAACAGCCTTTGGGGCAGGTACTATTACGCCCTGATTACGATGACGAGTCAGTCATCTGAGGCACAGAGAAGCCAGGGAACTTTCTCCAAACCAAACGTCCCATGAAGGGCTGAGCCTGGATTCGAACCCAGGCATCTGACAGCTGAGTTAGTGTCCCTAATCATCTCCTGGGGTGTCTCCAGCCACTGTTCCTTCCAACGAGTCTCCCCAGCTTCTCCTTCCTCTGCTGCTGAGCATTTTTAGCAAACCTGGTAGCTATCATGATGCATTTCATACAGGGAAAACACTCTGAGCATCACCTTGCATAAATAAACTACAGAAAATCCCCACAGAACAATGGAGAATTTCCTCATGCGTGCCCCTTCGCGGTTACCCAGAACAGGCAGAGGAGAGCGGCTCACCAGCCTCGCTGAGTGAAAACCGTCCGACCAGCGGAAGGTTTGGTTTCGGTGATTTAGAGGGGCGGACTGGCTTCACCTCCAACCTTGCCCCAGGTTTGCCTTCCTTGTTCTGTGGAAACAATACTTCCGTGTGAGTCCTATAGAGCACACGCCATCAGACAAGTGGACGCGACTGATTTTTGATCAGTACCCTTAGAGGAAAAACATACATGCCTTTCACACAGAAGTATACACACTCGTTTGTATGTGTGTGTTATGAGCATGGATTGCTTTTTCTCCTTTGAGATACTCTGCTCCTTTATTTGAAAAAGTTTCCTAGGACACCTGGGTGTCTCAGTGGGTTAAGCGTCTGCCTTGAGCTCAGGTCATGTTCCCAGGGTCCCGCATCGGGCTCCCTGCTCAGCAAGGAGCAGGCTTCTCCCTCTCCCTTTGGCCCTCTGCCCCCACTCCTGCTCACTCTCTCTTTCTCTCACTCTGCTCAAATAAATAAAACCTTAAGAAAAAAGAAAAGAAAAATTTTCTTTATAAGTCCTATTCTTACCTATGACAGTCTATGATCAGACAACCCTAGAAGGATAATCTGCTTGAATTGGACATTCAAATTATAGTAATTATAGGCTCTCAGAGAATATTTGCATTACTTGCTTCTACTGTACTGTGTCAGGTTTTCCCCACAATTATCTGAAATCATCATCTATGAGAGCTCTCCTTCAAAGAAAAAAATTATGTATATGCATAGATACCTTCCGGTGCTAACATATACTTAGAGCAATGGGGACAGTGTTTGCTACTGTTGTCCTTCTTGTTATAAACAATGAAATGAGATTATAAATAATGAGATAAGAGCTGGGAACAACAGCAATGTGTAATATTTATTGAACGCTTGGTATGTGCCAGGTAGTAATTGCTTAACTTTCATGAGCTCTTATGCTCCTCACTGTGTGACTATGATACTGTTTCATCCACATTTTTTTATAGTTTATGTGATTTTTCATCGACACGTAGGGCATTTTCCAGGGCAGGAAGCCACTGTGAGAAAACCAGCTGTGTTCTTTTCCAAAGGGAATTGATTTTGTTACAATTGTATTGTTATTTTTGAGAAGGGCAAATAGATTTGTCATGTTTTATTATGAGGTCAGCGTCAGTTGGGTGAATGTATTTAGCATAGGAATAAAAGTGAAAATAATTCTGTTTGCATATATTTATTAGAAACCACAGTCCACTGATTCTTAGAAGCTTCTAGAGTCCTCGACAATGAGATCATAAGCCGCAAAAACACGAGTGACAAAATCCCCTAGAAAGCCCTGGTGGGTGTTTTTTTTAGACCTTTCAGATATAATTTCCTTTTCAAATATAATCTCAGAGAAGAGTGAAATGCCATTAAAAGGTTCCTTTTCAAGAAACATTGCTATTAACATATAATAAATAAAAATGCCAAAAGAGTTCTGATGTACAAGAGAACAGAAACCAAACATGATGGTGTCTGAGAAAATTTCATGGGATATGTTACCTTGTCAGCCTAACCAAAAGAAATAGAGAACATACTTTCTCAGAGAATTTTGAGACGTTAATTAAATTGCAATTTGTGATGGTTACATAAAGGAGCCGGCTTCTAAACTCATTCATAAATAACTCCCTGGGTTTCTGACCAGGGTATTAAACTATTTCTGGTATCCCGTTCTGATAAATGTTACACAATTTTCCTGATAGAACTGAATCCCGTTGATCCTTGGGCTCCTAGGAGATGCAAAGCCGTGGAACAGAATTTGGTTGAGGACTATTTGAACTGAAGTAAATTTGTGTCTTCCCAGATTTGTCCCACTTCTGAAAGACGGAAGTGTGTCACATTTGATCGCTGAAAGGGATCCAGGACATTCCAGGCAGCCCAGCCTCTCATCTTACAAGAAAGCCAAGTTCAGAGAAAATAGATGGCTTGGATCCTGCACAAGAGTAAGAACCCCAAATATGTCCAGGCCCAAGGAGTCTGAGGACCCAATGTTATGGGAACTGGGCCCTGACTAAGGTCTTAACAAATGTGAAGAAAAGCTACAGTTTGGGGAGTTTAGATCCTTCTCATTCGAGATGAGTCCCCGGACCAGCCAGTTGGGGTGTCACCTGACCACCTGTCAGGCCTGCAGGAAGCTCGAGCACCCCCAGACCAGCCAAACTCAAATCTGCATTTCCCCAAAGTTCCCAGATGCCTGCTGTGCCCTGGGGGCAGAGGGACACTGGGGTACGGCTGTTTGCAGGGATGGAGGGCAGGAGGGACCCCTTCTCTGGGGCTTCCCATAGTGCAAGTCTGCTGCCCCATAAGGGGACTCACACTGACAAGGCAGCTCTGGGGAGTCTGAAAGTTGATCTTCTCTGAGTTGAAAACCTAAAGCTACCTGTGCAGAGAGGCTGGGACAGGATGCTGGTGGGGAGCAGCTGACAAAGCCCCATGGCCGGTGCTGAACCCACACGGCTAACTCCCCTCGGAGCTAAGGGGCATCAGGTTCTCTCTGACCCCACACTTCAGATCATGCAAAGGAAGAAGGGGAAATCAGTAACATGTAGCAGAGTTCTGCTTACCGAGTGTTACAGTGCTTTTTTCTTTTCTTTTCTTTTTTTTCTTTTTATTTTGTAGTATCACTAATCTCCCCACAGTGCTGCGGAGTGGGTGGCATTTTCCCAATTTTATAGCTGAGGAAGGTATAGGCTCAGAGAAGCCTGGTAATGGGGACACAGATCAGGCAGCGAGGAGATGCCTGAACCGGGATCCACTCACCCAGAGGCCTGCCCGTCCTCAGGGCGGCGGCCCGCCGGGCGCAGTGGGTCCAAACTGTAACATCAACTTCGGTTCATCACCGACTCCCCAAAGCAGAACAAACTATTTCCCATTTGTAAATTATTATAGGCCCCCCATATCGATTCCTTCTCGTGAGAGCACGGGGAAGGGAAAGTCATTAAATAGGTTCTTGAAGACAGAATCAAACAGAAAGTGAGAGGCGGGTTTCTGCACCGCCTGGTTAAGTGGGGCAGAGCGCTGGGCGCGGGGACCCAGATCTGCTCGCCAGCAGCCTTCTTCCAGACACCGGACAGGAAATGGCAAGCTGTGGGATTGTCATTGAGCCCCTCTTCCTTCTGGAGATGAAAGAAAGAGCCCCACATTGGTGATCATCTCCTTCTGTGCTCGTGGGGGGCTGGGGAGCTGGGGCGAAGGCGTAGTCCCATCTCTGATAGAGTCCAAAAGATCCGCTCCCAAGAGAAGAAACGGAGGGTAAGGGTAAGCAAATGTAAAGACAAAAAGCACAAAAACCTACTCGTTTTTCTCTCTCTTTTTTTCAGTCGGAGAAAAAGGAAGTCGTAAAATTCCCTTGAAGTCTATTTTGCAGCTGTTCCTGGGGGGTACCAAATAAAAGGCAGACTACGTAGAAATTACTTAAAATGCAAAAATGGCAAAGGGAACTATTGCTGTGGGTAGATTATAAATGACTTTAGAGATTTGGGGACGCTAAATCACCCAGGCCAACTGAAAAACCGTCACTTTAATCTGAAGATGGTAAACCTCTCCCTGTAATTTGTTCATGTATTGGGACACCCTCTTATTAAATTACAGTGTTTTATAACTAGTGAATAAAATTGGTATCATGTTTACTATGCAAAATCCCCACTATTTTTCAAATGGATGTGTATTTTAATATGAAATTGAAATTTAATATCGAAAGCACTAGGCAATAAAACCAACCCACCTAGTTTCAAACCTTGCTTAAATTATTTTTTGAATTTTGTATCTAATAACATTGTACAATAACACTGAAACAAGATTAACACTGTGATACTATTTGTTTAGGAAACCAAGAGTGTTGCTATGGAAACAGACATTCTGCATAACTATGGAAACAGTGACAGTGTTGTAAATAAACATACTGGAAGGGGAACCATGTAAACTTAACATAAGAATTCTAAGAAGAATGGAGAGCCAGGAGGTGGAGAGACGAGGAATTCTATTTTTTTAATATATATATATATATATAAAGCAAGCATACTTATATATTTTTCATCTCCTAGTAGGACTTTTAAGCTAAATTTTAGAAAGCTTGATTGTGGTTTCTGTAATCTTCTGTTAGTTCCTCTTTTCTCATTAACTGTGCAAATCATAACCAGTTTTTTTTAAATATATTTTTGTTACCTATTTATACTTAATGATAAAATTCATTGAAACCTGCGTTTGACTCAACTTTACTTCAGTAACATTTTAGAAGCTAAATGACTTTTCTAAAAATGTTAGAACGGAAAAAAAAATGCAGAACTCATATGTTTAACTTACTGCATTCCGAGGTCCTAAAATAATGTTTTTTAAAGCATTATATTGAACATATTTAACTCCCTTCCATTTTTTTTTTACTTCGGTTATTAAGAGAAAATTGGGGTTTTTTTTTGTCTGTTTTTTGTTTGTTTTGTTTTGTTTTTTTTTTTAATGCTATGACCATTTGAAACCATAGCTGGAGTACACATTATTTTTCCTTCCTTTGTGACTGAGTCCCAGGCTACCTTGTATCCCAATGGAAGGTTATGACTGTGTCTTACTGACCTTTGTAATTGTCCTGAAATCAAGACGGTGGCACACGCAGGAAGTACTCACACACTGTGGCATGAATGGGTCCATAAAGTTATAAAAGCAATGAGCTATCGCATGACAATATAACACCTGAACAACAACAGAATGCCTCAGGAAGCCAACTCCCTGGGAGTGATTTGGCAAGTGTGGGGGGCGGTGAACATGCAGAAACTGACCTGATCTCATCCAACAGGCAAGTGCTGTTGATAACAGGAGCCCCATAAAGCAAGGGGGGCAGCATGGAGACAGGGAAGGAAGTCGGGGAGCAGCCACGAACCCACGAACACAGCTGGAAGGGACAGCCCTTGTTTACTGAGACCACCAGGTCCCCTGCACTGTCCTCACCCATGTGCTTCCCACCACTGCCACCGCCGGGAGATCAAACGGTGTCAAATGTAACTGTCCTTCTGGAGCACAGGATCACATTCACGCCTACACGGTTAGTTCCCAAGTCTTGAAATTTGGCCAGATGAATGCCGCATGTGCAAACACCTAC
Source organism: Neogale vison (assembly GCF_020171115.1). Lineage (NCBI taxonomy): Eukaryota > Metazoa > Chordata > Mammalia > Carnivora > Mustelidae > Neogale > Neogale vison. The sequence goes on from NC_058102.1 coordinate 144,768,755, forward strand.
TACATATCTTCCCATGTTTTTAAAACCCTAGGACAATGCTTTTTTTGTTTTAATTTGAAATTGTCATTTCTGGTGATCCCTAAGAGGGCAGCAAATTAAAATTTTAGATAAACGTTTTTGGACCAGATCACTGGCTTTCAAATTATGTTTCAGGGAAGGGGAGGGCTGGGGTGGGGTCTCTGCATCACCCTCACACTGTGCCTCGACGGACCATCTCCGCAGCTCACAGAAAATACCCAACGGAAACACGCTTGACAACTGTCAGACAGAAAATGCCTTCCAGCTTTAGATTTCTGTGATTCTCTGGTTCCTTCTCCATCTAGAATTATAGAACAGACACTGAAAAAGTGAAAAAGTGTTTTTAATCCAAGGAGCTCTTTAGAGTACAGCTAAGAGTCCGTTACCTGCGACAGCATAGTTAACACCGTCGGACATCTGCTGCATGTCTACCAGAGGCCAGGAGCACTTCGTGGCGGGGACAAGTAACAGTGAGCAAGGCCTCCGCCTTGGCGCCAGAACCCCCACAAGCTGCCGAGAGTCAGGGCAGGGTCCGTGGCCGAGGCCCTGTGAAGTCACAGTGGGTGGACGCTCAGGAAGGCCCCCGCCTGTTTCAGGCTCTGCCGTTGCCATCCTGAGTTCTTAATTATTTTATCTTCGAACTTCTGCTTTTAAGTGAGGTCTGGTGGGATACTGAAGCACAGACATGAGCAGACACAGGCTGGGAGATGCACTGAGGCCTTGTGCATAAAGGGATGACCGTAGAGAGCTCAGGCCAGAGTAACAGAATACCACAGACGGGAGGTTTATAAACAGCAGACATGCATCCGTCACCGCTCTGGAAGCTGGAGGTCCCCAATCGAGGTGCCGGCGGATCGTGCAGATCAGGCCCAGAGCCCCCTTCCTGGCTTGTCGACGGCCGCCTTCTCCCTGAGCGCTGGGACGAAGCTGTCCGCAGCCGCCTCCGTCCTATCGGGCACCACTTTATGTCCTCGCTGCAACCCGACTGCACTTGCTTACTCCAGAGACAGACGCGCGCTGTTGGTTATGACTTCAATATAGAAATTTGGAGGGGACACAATTTGTCCTTAATAGTTGATTCTCCTTGCTTTGTTTTTTATGGTTAAAAAAAAAAAAAATGGAAACAACCACAAAAATCAATTGTCGGTGAAACTGGTACAAGCACTCATTGGAAGGTGGCATGCTCATTCAATATTACATTTTTCAAGGTTCTTTCATAACACAGAAAAGGTCTGGTTCGTGGGATAAGTGGAGAAGTCAAACAAAACCGTGTGTGTGTATACACAGCGTATACCTGCACTGGTGAAGAGAGAGAACTCTGCCCAGAAAAAAGGTAGTTGGCGTGTGTGACTATGTTTGGGGAGCCATTGTGTTCACCAAGAGATAAGTAATACAGATGCCAGACAATGAAACACTGAAAGCGAGCCAGTCTCCTAGAGGATCTTCAGATGTCATTGTCATAAGCCCAATGCCGCCCGTACCCCAGAAACAGGGGAATTCAGCTCATTCATTTTAAAGCAGCTGTGGTTGTTCAGATGGAATTATAATGCCTACCTTGTGATGACACCCCAGAACAACAAAGCGTGCATGCGCTGCTCTGGAGTCTGGTCGTGAGAGGGACTTCCACCGTCACTGTCCGTGTGATAGGACCGAAAGCCGTCGAGGCCCATCACCGTTAACGAGTGACAGAGGAGAAGAAAACAAAGACAAAAGGGCCGGGAAAGGAGCTACGGAATCAGAAAGGCCCTTTCTGCCTCTTCCTGAGTGGACCATGGCCAAGTTGTTAAACATCTCTTATCCTGAGGTGACCCACTTGTACACAACCAGGATACCGATGCTTAATTGTCTACGTGGTTTTGACGTTTCGAGAAAGACAGCAATTGCACTTGCTGTGGACCAGACATCTTAGGTAAAAGCTATACAGCCATATCTTGTTCCACATATCTGAGCTGTCTGCAATCATGCCTGCCACATGGTAGGTAATCAGTAAACTCTGGGCCCCCTCTTCTCCCAACATAGGAGATGTATGCATGCCCACGTGTCGGTGATCTCATTTATGGGCCCTGATACAACAATCCGTTACTTCCCCTCTGTGATTATGGCAGACATCTTCTTGTAGCTGTGCTCTAACTAGAAGAAAATAATTCATCCTTTGTGATTTCCAAGTAATAAACATTACAATGAATCATGCTAATGAATATTTAAAAGTTACTGTTACCCAGGGTGGCTTTACTTCTGAAGCATCCTCACTCAGGCAGGGTCATAAAGAGGGGAAGGACCACTTCATTTTCCCCCTGAGGATCTCCCAGAAGCCCCCAGGTCTCGGATTAGCTCAGGGGTCTCTAACGCGGGGGGCACATGCCTCGAAGCCCACGGGAAGTGATGAATTACAGTGCGAAGACGGCTGTCAGAACCTCCACTTCCTACTTGCTTGTCAGATTCAGAGTTTCACGTGTTTCTGTGCATCTTTTTTAAAGCTCAAAATATGTTAGAGGACTTCCACATCTCTAAGCTACAAATTAAAAAATTAGTAACTTTGGATATTTATGATTGAAAACTTTTTGCTGATGGGTGTGTCCCCCCAAAATGTTTAGGAGCCTCTGCTTAGAGTGTTGTAAAATTAGAGCTGGAGGGCGCCTGGGTGGCTCAGAGGGTTAAGCTTCTGCCTTCGGCTCAGGTCATGATCTCAGGGTCCTGGGATCGAGCCCCGCATTGGGCTCCCTGCTCAGCGGGGAGCCTGCTTTTCCCTCTCCCTCTGCTGCTCCCCCTGCTTCTGCTCTCTTTCTTTCTTTCTGTCAAATACATAAGTAAAGTCTTTAAAAAATAAAATAAAATAACAAAGTAGAATAAAATTAGAGCTGCAACTGAAACTTAGCATTTATATGAACTGACACTGATTATGTCACAAAGATATAAGAAAAGAAAGCAGCTGGGTTCTTAAAAAATATTTTATTTATTTATTTATTTATTTGAGAGAAAAGAAGAGCATCCAAGGGTTGGGGGGGGCAGTGGCAGAGGGAAAGGGAGAAGCAGGCTCCCTGCTGAGCAGAGAGCCCAGTGTAGGACTTGATCCCAGGACCCCAGCTCATGACCTGAGCTGAAGGCAGACACTTAACTGACTGAGCCACCCAGGTGCCCCAGAAGGTGGCTGGATTTAAAGGTGATTTCCTAACTACTGGTAAGGCTGCCGCTTGCTTTTTCAGATAAGATATTCCTAGATAAATGACCATGAGGTGAAAACACTTCCAGAGATGACTATCAGAACATGATTTGCACTATGGTTTGCAATGGTTCCCATCTTTGTTGTTGATGGAGGAGAGTTCCCTGACAGAGCTCCGGAACAGCCAAGAGTCGCTCGTCCTCAGTGTCTGAAACATTACACGCCATGACGTCAAAAGGACAGGCACCAAAAGCAGAAATAAACACGTGGGACTACATCACACTAAAAGGTTTCTTCTGTGGAGCAGAAGAATCAGCAGAACGAGAAGGCAACCTACAGAACGGAAGAAAATATTTGCAAATGACATGTGTGAGAAGGCATCAATATTCCAAGCATATGAAGAACTCCAATTGAGTTATAAGCTATTGAATTAGAGCTAACTAACTAACTAAATAAATGCCCCCACTAAAAAGTCGTCAAGGACTGGAATACACATTTTTTCTTTCCCAGCTAAGACAGAGCAGTGTCGGTAGGTAAATGGAAAGGTGGTCAGCATCGCCGGTCGTCAGGGAAATGCGAACCAGAACCACAGTGAGAGATCACCTGACAGCTGCTGCAGAGCCTGTTACCAAAGAGACACGCGTAACTGTTGCGGAGGGTGTAGGAGAAGGGGAATGCTCTGCTGGTGAAAATGTAGGTTGGGAGGGACACTATGCAAAACACCACAGAAGTTCCTCAAAAAGTTAAAAACAGAACTACTGTATGATCTAGCTATCCCACTTCTGGATATACATGCAAAGGAAATAAAACCACGATCTCTGAAGAGTTACCCGTACCTATGTCTGCTGCAGCATCATTGGTAATAGCTAAGGCAATGGGAGAAACCTAATTTTCACCAGTGGATGAATAGATAAAATATGGCATTTACATGCAATGGAATACCAATTCAGCCACAAAAACTGAAATTCTGTCACAAAATGGATGAACCTAGAGGGCAGCCTGCTAAGTGAAATAAGCCAGACACAGGAAGGAAGGTATTGTATGACCTCACTTATGTGTGGGGTCTAAACATGTCACAGTCCCAGAAGCAGAGAGTGGCGTGGTGGTTATTAGGGACTGGGTGTGGGGAACAGGGTACAAATGTTCGGTTACAAGATGAGTGAATTCTGGGGATCTGATGTACAACATGGCGGTTGGAGTTAATAATACTGGTTTGTATACTTGAAATTTGCCGAAAGGGTAAATTTTAAGTGTCCTTATCACACACACACATACACGGTAACTATGTGAGGTGATGGATACCTTATTCAGCTAATTCATGATCAATTAATTGATTGTGGCAATCATTCTTCAATATGTCAAACCATCATGTCATACATCTTAAACGTACACTTTTTTTTTTCATTTTTCCTGCTTTTTGAAAAAAATGCACTCCAGTATCATAACATACAACATACAACAGTGTATTAGCTTCGGGTGCACAATAAAGTGCCTCAACAATTCTGGGACCACTCCGTGCTCATCAGGATAAGTGCGCTCTTAATTCCCATCCCCTACTCCACCCCTACTCCCCTCCCCCTCCCCTCCGGTGACCAGCCGCCAGGTCTCTAGAGTGAAGAGTCTGGGTTTTTTTTGTTTCTCTCTTTTCTTTGTTTGTTTGTTTTCTTTCTGAAATTCCACATGTGAGCGGAGTCATACAAACATACACCCTTTTCTGTGTTCATTGCTTTTCAATAAAACCGGGGTGAAAACGAAGTAAACTCCGTCGTGTGTTTCTGAGACAGCGGTGAGCTGATGTGTGGCGGTCATCGTGAGGAAGAGCGCCCCCCTTTTATTTGGATCAGGAACCCTATCCCTACTGAACAACAAATACTTCTACTAAAACAGGACAAATTTTGACAGACTGGGTGGACATTGCCAAAATGGTGAACTACACAGTGGGGAACACCAGTTCTGGACAAGCGACCGTTACTGTCCAGGGCGTCTCCTACAGCCGCACGTTGGTTCCATTAGTTTGAGGATCTACGTGCAGATGAAGCAGATTTTATTCTATCAGATCTTTATCCAGTTACTCCAATGCCCATTTCAAAATGTGACATCAACCTTTCCGTCTATATAGTTAATTCCTGCAATCACAATAGAACTCCTTGCTTTCAACTTTTAACCCAGTAAGTGATGGTATAAAACAGATATCCTTAGTCGGCAGAGCTGACCTAGAGGAAACGCTTCTTTTCTTACTGGGGCAGACCGGGATGGAGCAGATGGGCTCGCGGGTGTGGTCCTGCGCAGAATGCCATCTCGGGGGTCCAGCGGTCACAGCAAACAAGAAGTTAAAGGGGGGCAAATCGCTTGCAGTGTGCCACACAATTACAGAATATCTAAGCAGAAATCTTGGCAAGGATTAGGGGTAACTAATCACTTTTGTGGCCTGTTACAACTTTTGAAGTTTCACATTGAGTCACCTTTCCATTGTGGTTTTACCCAATGGCCTGGTGTCTCTACCTTTGATATTTAGACTTACATACTGGGAATTTCCTTAGAGGAAAGTAAAACTAGTGATGTTGTATTCTGTGCAGTAAAAGTAGGCTTCAATGAGCTTTCTGGAAGGGTGGCGTGGACTGTAATCAGTCATAGCTGGTATGCCCATCGAGAGAAGACTGGCTGATAGAAAAGGCTCTCAAAACCAGGGCGAAGCTATATTTAAAGAAAACCCACGTCAGTTATTAAATAAATTTTTTCACATGACTTGTGATCGAGTATTGAAAATGTATTTGAATTTAAGTAAGCTCTACACATACCAATAAGGGTTGTCATCTTTATGAATAAAATCCACTTTTCTTTCCTGATTTTTTTTTTCATGATTGTAAATGATAAAGCCATCTGCATGCAGTAAGGGCTTTCCCCTGGGTAATTCCTGCTTGATACTTTAACATTTTTACACTCATTATAGAGTCACATGGAAATAAAATGAAATTTTGCATTTTTGCTTTTCTACAGATGTTTAAATTAGGATATAATGTAGAGTAAATACACACCCTCTTGCACAGTTTGAGTGTAAAAAATGGTCTTCTAGTCCACACGAAAGCACTTTGCCTATGTGTGGGTACCTTTCTACCCCACTTAAATCTCTTTCTCCTTGCCGGTAAGGACACACAACGGACTTCACCAACGCAGAGGTGGGGCCTTAGCTTTTGTCCCCAGTGTTCATGTCCAAAGCCATGGGATCTGCTTCCTTGCTCTGGGCCACACACACCCTTGCCTTGCTCGTTCACACAGCATGGCACTCTTTGGGGGTGTCAGTCTCTATTTCTCCCCCTTCGTCTGAATTCTAACCACATTTATTTTGTTCATTGCTCCCGTGGTCTTCAGACCGTGATTTGCTTTCTGTCATTGCTAAGTGTTTCCTAGGGACCGCTCCCTCAGGTCCCTGGAAGCTCTGATGGAATGGGATCATCTCGGATATGACTTTGGCTCTGTGTCTGCCCAGTGAGTGAGTTTTCTGGGGCTACTGGGATAAAGACCCACACAGTGGGTGGCAGAAACAACAGACATGTGTTGTCTCATAGTTCTGGAGCCCAGAAGTCTGGGACCCAGAGCTGGGTCCTACTGAGGCTTTTGAGGGAGGATCGGGTCCCTGTCCCTTGTCCGCTTCTGGTGGCTTCCTGGCAACCTTTGGCACTCTTTCCCCCACCCTGCAGGTCAGACTTTGTCTCCACTTGGCCCTCTTCCTCTGTGCGTGCCCCTTCTTATAAGGGCACCACTTAGATTGGATTAGGGATCATCTCGATGGCACCTTTTAACTGAGTTCCTTCAAAAAGGCCCTCTCTCCCCAAGAAGGACACATTTCAGGCGGTGAGATTAGGACTGCAACCTATGCTTTTAACCCAGTTCAACCCACTACACCTAGTCAAGTGTGTGCCTAGATGTCCTCCATTCCTGCAGATCCTGGAATTCACCCCCATAGAGACTTGCTGATGGAGATGCCAACATTTTGAAGGCAACGCAGATGAGGAAACGTATCTCAGTCGGGTTCCAGGTTTGAGAATGTAGCTTGTTGGCATATTTTTGTTTGCAGTTTGAAGGTTCATCTATCCCACTTTCTTGTCCCTCTCCTGCCACGTCCATCAGGGCAAAAGAGGCAGAAAGCTCAGTCTTCCTTCACCATCATCAGTTTGACTCTGAGCCAATGGGGCCTTCTTGGTTTGCTTCCATTTTTTTTTTAATTTAATTTTATTTATTCATTTGACACAGAAAGAGAGAGAGCAAGAGCAGGAACACAAGCAGGGGGAGTAGAAGACGGAGAAGCAGGTTTCCCATGGAGCAGAGAGCCCGATGCGGGGCTCGATCCCAAGACCCTGGTCCCACGACCAGAGCTACAAGCAGATGCTTAACGACTGAGGCACCCAGGCGCCCCAACTTTGCTTCCATTTTTAAATCTCAGACAGTTTTAACTGCTGAGTCTAGCAAATCTCACCCTGGAGTTGACACTTCTACTCCTAGTTCTTCCTCAAAGTCAACGTATCAGGCAGAATAAAATCAAGTCTTTGTTTTTTTAATTCCATTTTTTTTTCATCTGAGAGTTAATGAGTTCACCTGGGTTTAAGGAGATTTGTAATGGATTTTCAAATCCTTGCTATTATTATTTTTATTATAATGTTGGATTATTAATACCAAGCTAAAAATGTCACTCAATATGCAAAACGAGGTGATAAGTGCCACTTGGCTTTTCAGAAGTACATTATATAAGCAGTCCATTATGGGAATAATCTGAGGTTATAGGCAGCTCTCGAAAGACCAGGCAAATAAGGTTTTAAAACCAAGGCACTCGCAGGCCATTATAACAACTAAATTGGTAAAACATATTAGAATCCCAGCATAATAAGTGTCCCTTAGAGAATAGTGACAAATTGTATTAATGTTGTATTTTTCTAAAAAGTAAGAAAACAAAACCCGGTTGAGGTTGAAAGTGTTACTGTCCAGCAATATCCGTGCGGAAGAACAGAGTGTCTGTGCATGCTCCCCAGGTGGCAGGCTGGAGGGGACCCCGGATCCCTGACGCACGGGTCGTCACCTCGTGGCCTCCCGCGACGTTCCCAACAGGTGGCAAAGCACCAAACGTCTGCAGGGCCGTCCTTGCAGCGCCCGAAATGACAACAGTCTCTCTCCCGTCTGCAAAGAAGCAGCAGGTCTGATCACCAGGATGGGTCAGTGGGAAATCCGGAAGGACCAAAAGGGAACCCGTAGGACGAAGAGAAGCCCAGTGACCGCGGGGCACTGAGGGTGGACGGTGTGGAGCGACGCACAGGCGCAGCCCGGATGCTCACACAGGGCGTTGACGGCTGACGGATGAGCTGCTTGGGAAGACAGAAGGAAAACAAGTTCTGGTGTCACAGACTTACTGTAAGTCCCCTGACCCTGTCTTCTGCCTCAATTAGCTCCAATCACCAGGGCACAATGAAAGGGAGAGAAGGTGACTTCTGACCTGCACCGTGTCCCAAAGCGCTCATGCCCCGTGAACATGGGGGCAATTTCCCTGCCAGCAGATGTGGGAGGAGGCTAGCTAAGGCATCGCATGGACAAGAAAGTAACAAGAGCAGTGTAAAAATAAGATAAAATAAGTAAAACTAAAATAAAACCATAAAATAAAGTAAAATAAAATAAAACAAACTATGTGTGACTTTGTACATTAAAAAGCGAGTTTTCTCCCGCAAAAATAGGAAGTCTTGTTGTACGTGTGTGTGAGAATTGTCGATATGTAATCCAAAAATGTGCTTATTTCATTTTAACCTTAATTTTTCATTATCTAAGAGAGTCACACAGTTTAAAATTCAAAAGATATCATGAGAGGGAATCAGGAAATTCTTCTTTCGGAAATGTTTTCGGATGGAGTTCATTACACGAGATGGTCAGGCTCGTGACTTTAGAATCACACTTTCAATTTTTTGCTTGTTTGTTTTTACGAGAAGCGACATTCCCCGGATTAATCAGCAGCTACCACTAAGTCATCCAAACACTGTGCCTCAAACAAAGGCAATTAATTTACAGACCCTAGGGCTGGAAGGACTTTGAATGACATCTACAAGGAGAACTCCAAATTCTTTGGACCAAGGGGCACATCCCTGGTCCAGGATTCAAATTTTCTGGAGTTTTCTGCACAAGTTTAAAGATTCAGACAAAAGCTGTCACAAGATACACAAACTTAGCCTTTGGAAAAAAATCAATCATGTCATTAATTCAATTAACTGTCACTGATATTGCATTATGCACTGAATTACTGATTTTTTGGGTGGCCATTTTAATTGCTGAAATAAAAGCAAAAAATACTCCTTGGCTTTTTATATGCTCCAGGGAAATGAAGGGCCAAAATAGTTATTCAGACAATTCATGTCAAAATAGGTTTCTGACCTAAATTGTTGGCTTTATTGTGATTTACAACAGCAGAAAATTGTGGCAGATAACCACCTGAATTAATTTAGAAAATGTCGTTCCTATCTGTGTAATGTGCAAGCACAGTGGTCCCTTTGGTTATACACTTATTCTGTGTTTCCTCTTCTCTGTGTTCAGTGAAATCCCACAAAGGAAAAAGACTCATTCCTAAGGGTCATTTAGGAATGTGTTTTTGCTGAAGAACAAGGGAACCGGGTGGTCTGGTGGGGGAGGACGTGTATTATGTATCTACAGAAATGCTTCTAAAAACAAAATTCATCATAACTGACATCTAGAAAGGCTAAATGCAAATTGTACGACTTTTTAATGCCTTAAAAGACTCCATTGCAGGCACTTAAATACCATTATTCTTAATAAATGTAATTTTATTTCTGCTATAAAACCAGGAAAGAATTTTGCCAAGGAAATTTTGTCCCTGCTATCTGGACAAATCATATGGTGAAAAGTTTTGTAAGACTGGAAGGTTCAGCAACTTTAAAGGCCACCTTGATTGATACAATTTTCTGCTCCAGGAACTTGGCATCAGACAAAACTGAGTTCAAGTCCAACTTGGAGGCTTTCAGTAGAACACCGAAAAGATTTCTGAACCTCTCTTAGCTCCATTTTACTCATCAGTAAAATAAAATGAGTAGAAGGTACTGTAGTGCTGAGATTTGGGTCGATTAGGAATAGCATGACATGGGATAAGGGGATTACATGAAAACAAGAACAACTCCTTTCATGGAAAAACTGAATTACATAAGGGGATTCTGATGAATCCTGGCATAAGGGGGTTGGAGATATGATGACTTCTGCTCAGCCGCTTGAATCAGCCAGGATGAGCTGGGTTATGCTGCAGTAACAAAGGAACACCCAGTCTCTGGGGCTGGGCACACAAGCCTTTGCTTTTTCCCTTTTGGGTTCCACGGATGTTTGAGTTCCGGGCTGGAAGGGCTCACACTCCCCACAGAGCAGCCCTTCCACTGAGGGGACAGAACACAGTCTTCTGAACTTGACCGTCTGGGTTTCCACCCCAACCCACTATTTTTCTGTTCTGTGACCTTGGAAGTTGACTTAACTTGCTCTGAATCTGGTTATATCATCTATGAAGTGGGGAAAATAAAAGAATCTACCCTCGCATGTTGTTGAGAGGAATAAAATAAGTACTAAGTGCATAAAGCACTGGGATCCGTGCCTGGCACAGAGTACACGCTACATGCACGCCAGCAATGTTTATTCTTTTGTTGGACAACAAGGCAGCATATGTCTTTTAATGACGTTCTGTTAATGCATTTACGCAGGACCTTCGGACTACACATCAGGGTAGACGTGGGACAGTGAGAACCATTGACTCTCCCCTCAACTTCGAAGTGAGTTTTCTGAAGACTGAAGACATTTAATTTCTCTGCCAGCCTCCATGCAAAGAGAAGGAGGGTTGGCATGGAATCAGCTACTGGGGTGTCCAATCTCAGCTCTGGGGCTGACCTGGGCTGGGGGCAGCACCAGGCAGATCAGGAAACTCCTCTCTCATTCTGCGTCCTCATCCGTAAACAAGGGTAGGATGACACTGCTTCATAAAGCTATAGTAAGGAATAAACCTGGACTTGCATAGAACGTGTTTATTGTCACACCTGGAGTCCAGTAAGTCCACAAACATACACAGTAACAGTATTATTAGCATCCATGTTACTACAGTAGATCCCTAACCGTCAAGACCCTGATCGGGAGATGCGTTTTACAGAACATTCTCCAATAATCGGTATCAATTCCTGATTCTCCAACTGCTCGCTTACTTGACGTGTGTCCTAGAGTTGGGTCCCTGATTATTTATTATAGCCTGTGGTAATAAGTGCACTGTTTCCTTATCTTAAATGGATTAGGCAGGATATAACCATCTTAAAGAGAAGTCCAACAGCACACATGGTAAACAGACTGTAGGTATTAAGACACTAGCTGCAGGGGTTTTGTGTTTTTTTCTAATTGACAAGCCCTTTCTGAGGTTCTACATTGTGCAGTCAAAAATAACAATGTCAACAACAGTAACGATAGCTAGTATCCTTGAGAGCTGGCTTTGTGCCTGGGTTCTCACAGTCCTTGCAAATCATCTCCGCAGCAACACCGGAAACCTGGTGTATAATTTTCTTTTTCTGTGCGAACTTAGTGACTTAAGCCCACAATGCCTGGGTCTTTAAGCACATCTGTAGGCTTGTCGCCTAGACCTTCTGCAGGTCTATCCTGCGCTTACCCACGCGGCTGCACTTAGCTTGCAGGTTGGCAAGACGTTGGGTTCTGCTGGAACAGCTAGGCTCTGTGCCTGTCTTTCCAGAATGGCATTCTTGCCAAGCCTCTTCTCAGAATGGAAGCCCCCGTGCATCTCCCTCACCCCTGCACAAGCTCACACGGTGTTTCCTGTGTCCTGTTTCCTGCTTTCCCGAGTTTTACTGTCTGGTTGGCCAAAGAAGGTCTGGGCAAATCCTGGATTCGATGCAGAAAAGGAGTTCCTACAGAAGGAGTGATGGACGTCTACCAAGTGCATGATCTCTTTTTTACCAACACAGAATCCAAGGAATATGGGCATTAAGTATCTTGCCTACATTGTACAGCCAGCGAGTGATGGCACAGAATTTGAGCCCAACGCAGCTCATGTCATTTTATTCTTAGTTCCAGTAAACTAGTAATCAATTGGCATTTTTTTTCTATTGTAATTTTGTTCAGATGAAGTCAACAAACTAATGAGACAAACCCACAACTTGACTTTCCACTATGCCTCTCATACCACATACATGAAAGACACTACGGCAGGGAGCTGGATTTGCTACCCCAAAACCATTCAAGTCACTATCCTTTGCTTCCTCCTCTTTGGAGATCAGAAAGCTGATTCCAAGCCTCCTTTGTGCTGGGATGCAGACATGCGGCAAACTTCTGGATTATGAGAGGTAGGTAGATTTTCCTGGGAGGACTATACTTTCTAAATATGTTTAAAAAATAAAGAAAACAAAAAGGGATAAAAAAGGAAGTTTCATCAGGAGAAAGTTTTGGACTCTTCTCCTTTTCTTTTTAACAGCTTTATTGAGTTATGATTGATAACTCAGTTATAGAATTGATTACCATAGGGGTAATGGACATACTTATCCCCTCCAAAGTTGTTTCCTGGTGTTCAAGCTCATTTTTTCCTCCCTTCTTTCCTTCCTTCTTTCTTTCCTTCCTTCCTTCCTTCCTTCCTTCCTTCCTTCCTTCCTTCCTTCTTGTTAGAAGAACACCTAATGGAGATCTTCCTCTGACCTTCTTCTGTGCACAGCGTGGTCTTGCTAACTACGTATGACGTTGGGTAGCAGATCTCTGGAGCTCACTTATCTTACGTAACTGAAATGTTATGCCCGTTGAACAACAATCTCCCCGCTTTCTCTAAACCTGAATGTGGAGCTGCCTGCACCAGCAGCAAGCATCCTAGAGCCTTGAGAATTAGAAATACAACGCAGAGATGATGGATTGCAAACCAAAGGACAATACTAGGTCTTTGAAGACATTCCCAAGCCTTGGCCCCAATCCTCCTCCTTGACACTTATTTTTATGCGAACTAAGCACAGTGTCAATCCTGTCTCTATGAACTGTGCTCTCTGTAACTTGCACCTAAGTATAATCCCACCCCAGGAAGATGTGTAGAGTCATTTCAAGACTGCAAAGTTGACAATGCAGAAGTTTTTCAAGCAATTAACTAAAGAAACAATCCTAGCAAAACTTTCATAATGTCGACAATCGATCATTTTACAAGTGCCGATCCTGCCTTGCTGAGGAAGGACACAGTTGCCAAAATTACTGCAACAATTAAGTCAATGCTTTCCTCTCCTTTGCTTCTGGAGCCCAAGCTGCAGGCCTCAGTGAGATGGGGCTCAGACACATGACGTTGCCCAGGGAGCTTGCCCTGTGGCCTTGAAACCCACATGTTGCAATTTAATGAAATAACAGGGAACGGTTTTAAAAAATGTATTTGCAAAGTTAGGACAGAAACCCACTAACGTCATGGATAATAAATTTCTGAACATGACTGTTGAATAAATGAAATATCCCTAATACATCGTCGGAACAAAAAATCATTTTTATAATTTAATCGAAAGGTAACTCTCTTGATTCAATGACCTACATCAAGCAGGTCAACTTAAGCACAGGATGATTTTGGGTCAGAAATGCAAATGAAAGCACTTTCAGATTCTTTACGTCATACACACTCTCTCTAGGAGAACAATTAAGAAATGTTAATCCCTGGTCACTTCAGCAAGAATGGCTTTATTTCTAATCAAGTCCAGGTTATCACTGTTAATTAAAAATCTTGCTTTTGCACTAAACTGTGCAGCAGCAACTGAAGAGTTCAGCTCCTTTCTTCAAAATTAATTTCATGCAGAACGAAGAAAGGAGCACCAGGAGAGCAGAAAGAAATCATTTTTGCTTCAAACAGTATCTCCCCTTTTTTCCCAAGAAGAGATTAAATAGTTTTGAAGAAAGGGTACAAGGTAAAGCACCCTGGTCCAGTACCAGAGAATTTAATGAGATTTCCATTTTATTGATAAAACACCTGCTGTTCAAAGACGATCAAAGTGTGCCCCTTGTAGGATGTGGCCCCTCTGGGTCATGTCCACGTGCCAGGGGAAGGGCAGAAGTCACCCCCCGGCTGGTTCCAGGAGAAAAGAAACAGCTCTCGGGCCTCAAAATAGCCAGAAGTGTGTGCAGAGTAGTCCCCATATTTCTTTGCCAATCCAGAAACCAAAGTCAAAACAAACAATTTCAGCGTACCAGGCACCACTTGGGTCATCATCCAGCAGACCAGTTGTTCAATCAAAAAATATTCCTTTTCACGGTGTGAGGGATGTACCTGAAGGGGTCAAATACGTCCACAACCCCTTACCGGAGTCTTAACCGCAAGGCTTCTAATCCGGGTGGGCAGGTAAGAGCACACACACTGTGGGAGATCCCAGAGCGCCAGGCAGCAGAGGCAGAGAGGCAGACCATGGCCAGTGCTCTCCTTGTACCGACGGTTGGAGACACCTTGTCTTAGTCTGCTTGGGCCACCTCCCACCTCTGGAGGCCAGGAGTCCACGATCAAGCGGCTGGCGTGGCCAGGTTCCCGGCAGAGCTGTCTTCCCGATTGCGGACCACTATCTTTCTCGCTGTGTCTTCACATGGAGGGGGGAGAGAGAACTCACGGCTGTTTCTTCATCTTTTTACAAGGACACCAACCCTATGGGATCGGGGCCGCATCCTAATGACCTTGTTTAACCTTAGTTACCTCCTGAGAGAGCCCATCTCCAACTACAGTCATGCTGGGAGTCAGGGTGAGCCCATACACGTTTTGGAGGGACATAGTTCAGTACACAGCAGTCCCTGGGCTGGAGGAGGCCAGAGCCGGGCTGCGTGATGGTGAGTCTGGGCCAGCTTCGCGGGGATGAGGCCCAGGGCTTCCAGAGACCACGACGGCTGCACGGCGAGGCACGAAACCATCAGAGTCTGACTTCCATTGGCTCCAGTCCCAGAATTTGTTCTCATGCCCTCAACAGGCCTTTGCTTTTCATCCAAATAATTGTAAAAATTACCCCAAACATGAATAAGTAGATGAGACTTAGAATCTCTGCCTTCACACACGTGTGACTTCCAAAGATGGCACGGTTAGTGAAAAGCTCCGAGAAATGACGTTTGTGTTGCTCTTTATTGTTGGACGGCTCCGTGTGAAAGATCTACAGTGGCTGACAGACACACCTAAGTCAGAAGGGCTTCTTCCCTTCAGCTCCCGGAGCAGTAACACACTCCTAGGACCAGGGCTTCCAGCATGTTTGCTTGTGGGGTTCCCCAGGTGCTTAGATGCAGCCCCTGGCACCCAGCCCCAGCGTCCCGGGTGGCAGGATGGACGACAGGCCATTCCGCAGCGGTGTTCTCTGGAGCCCCTTCTGGTTCTCGTCTTCTGGGAAGAGAGCGTCTGCCCTCACCCGTAAGACGGCTTTGCCTGTTGACTTACCGTGGCTGTGTGCGGGCTGCTCCTGGCCCACCGTGGTCAACAGGAAAGCACCCGTGTGCCGGTATTCATTGAACGGAATAAGAAAGGAGTGATTCAGTGGGGTTTGAATGCCCTGAGATACGTGGGAGAGATTTTTCTGAGAAAAGTGACATTTTCGAAGCAGGACTTGAAGACCCATCTGGCTGTCCTGGGAGGCATTCACGAGAACTGGAAGGAGGCGTGTGGCCCAAGGAAGAAGAAGTTAGAAGGACAGATGGGCCTGACATAAGGAGGACCAAAAACAGGACAGCGGCCGTGGGGACGGACGGATCTGAGGGTCGCTGGGAAGGCAAAGGCTCTTTAGGCCTTTGCAAGGGGGAAAGTGGTGGGGTCGGGAAGGGAAGAGAACGTGCTCTGGGGACCTCAGTCTTACGGGCTTGGGGGAGAGGTCACCATTCGCTGCAGGAGAGGAGTGAGGGCTTCCCTGCTGCCCCGGTGGTCCCCGTCACGCAAAGTCTGATTCCCTCCGATTTCCACCCCTGGCTAAGGCTACCTAGTCCCAGAGGGCCGAGAGGGTAGGATGGGGGAAGAAGGCTGAGGAGGAGGAGGAGGAAGTCTGGTCTCCACCTAGGTGGGCCAGGCCCCAGGACGTGACCCATCCTGTGCCACGTTACAGATCAGCCCCAGAGGACAGACCTGGACCAGCGGGCACGGTCCCTGAACCCTGCCCTGACTTCTGTTCTGAGCCCCCGGCTGAGGCTGCCCCGGCCTCTCTGTGGCTGTGATTCGACGGTCTCTTCGAAACAACTTTCAAACCCGTTTGTTTACCCAGTTGGATTGAAAAGAGCTCTTGTATGAAGGCAGATCAAAGTAGAGTTGCCCAGTTTATAAAACAGACCAGTGAGGGAGGGGCAGGTGGGACACGCAGCCTCCCACCTGCCCGGGGAAGCTGTTACCCGCTCTGCAGACTGGCTAGATGCCTTGCAGCTTCTCAGATTCCAAATACAGAACCATGCCATGGTCTGTTTGCAAGGAAGGACAGAAACACAACACAGCAGATCTCTTCTGGGCCCTGAAGTATCTGAGATGACCCCCAACACCAACCCTGCAGCCCAATATTTAGATTGACTTCATTGGGATAATTAATTGCAAAACATAGGAAGTCACTTCGAAAAAACCGTGATTCCCAGGGACTAAAAACTCCAATAGCATTTTATTAGGAAGCCAAGAAGAGGAAGGAACCACTAATAAAACTGCTTGTTAGGAGAGCCCGTATGGACATCCTACAACAAGATCTCTGTCCCCTGGGCAGACATTTGGAGCTGCTTTTCCAGGAGTGGCTCTGGACTTTGCTGTGACCCAACAGTTCACTTTTGCAAAGCGGTTGGCCAACATTCTGGAATGTAGTCTATGGCTATTCAATGAATTCTTTCCTCTGACCAAACAAGCTTGCTCTAGAGGTACTGTACACACGGTCACTTATTCCCATTAGCAACCCCAAACAAGCAAAAGGCCTTACCCAAACAGTAGAAAAGGCTAGGTTATTTTTAAATGTGCTCAATTTAATGTGTTTCACAATTTGTGATTTCTCAACCACAAAAAAAAAAAAAAAAAAAAAGGAATTGTACAACTGTTAAAATTACACGAGAATGCAAAAGAATGCATACCAAGTAGGGGAAAAGGCACAGAGGGCAATTCACACATTATAAATGAATGAAAATAAGAAAATCCTATTTGGAGAGGCTATTCCCATTTTTTGTAAAGTCCTAGTAAAATCTAGTCAAGGAAGAAAAGAGTTACAAGTTTTGGTGGGGAAGGCGCTCATCTAATGTTTTTCTCCCAACAGGCTTCTTGTGTTTTTAAAAATAAGTGTGCTGCACACTCACTTTGAGGAATGTGTTTATAAAGGCAGCCTTGATTACAAAGCCCAGGAGATTACAGCAAGGCAGAGAGGAGGAGGGTTCTTGGTTTCCCAGGGTGGCAGTGACTTCTGAGTGGGTTCAAGTCAACAGAACAGGGCTGCAAACCCCACAGTCCCCAGTCCCACTGCAGCCGAGGTGTCCCTAGATACAGAGGGAGGCATCCAGAATGCTTGCCCACAGGTGTCCCACAGAGCTGCCCAGCATCACGGGTACAAATATATCTGGTGGTAAATAAAAAGAAACTTTGCTTTAAGTCCACATGTTTATTTTCAATGTTCAATCATCTTTACACCTGATTTCCACAAGCTTTCCACGTTCTTTTTCTTATGAATGTTGTCCGAAATCGGCAGTTCTCACGTAGTCAAGGGTAGAAACAGACCTGGCTTTTAACACGATTCTATAGTCAGATTTCCCTTTCAGTAGACTTGGTAACCAACTAGCCAATGCCGAGGTCAGCCTCGTTTTAAAACGACTCACCTCGGGTTACCTGCAGGAAACATCGCTTTACCTGGGAGATAGTCATTTCTCAAATAGTCCCTTTCATCTGTAAATGAGGAAATGAGTCAGTGCCACTAAGTGTTACCTCATCACTGGTGCTGTGTTATTCAGCAGGAGTAGCAACACATTGGGTTACTCACACCAGCCTGGTATCCCCAAGCCTCCAGGTCGTGTCATTACCTCCTCTTCCAACAACTCCAGGTTCTGTTCGAGATCTGAGCTGCCTCTCTGACTGGAAAAGGGCCCGGCTGGTCACAAGATCGCATGACTCATGCAACCGCTCAACTCTAGCTAAGCACGGAGCTAAAAGAACAAAATGAGCTCTGTGAGGTCATTCCTTTTCTATGTATCTTTAACATAGTCGAGATACAAAGGTTGTTGAGTAAGACACAGAGCTTTCAAACGAGAAGAATGTGTCTCAAATGCTTAGGAAAGCAAACATTCTGGGCTTATGTTTGATTACAAACACGAGACCTGCTCCAGGAATCTGGGTGTGTGGTCTCGGCTGACACAAAGTATTCCACACGGTTTTAAGATCTGCTCACTGGTCACTTGGGTTGGTCAAAATTTAACCCAGCCAAAATGTGCGGGATCTGATAGCGGTCCTGCCCTCAGAACAGACTGAGACACGTCCTCACAAAGGACTGTTGGAAACCTTCAAAAATAATGAGAGCTCCTAAACTTTTTTTTAGGTTTTTTAGGTTGGGTTTTTTTTCTTTTTTGTTTTTGTTTTTTGCCTCGAAGTCAAGCAAAATGGGAAGTGTTTGTCTGAAAGTGTGGGGATTATACGTAACTTCTCTCTCCTTTTTTTTTTTTTCTGTTTGTTTATAATTATTTAATGAGCAAGCATTGCTTTTATGGTGACAAAAATTCAGTGGAAAGAAATGTTTCCAGCTTTTTCTGAGTTCGCTCCGTAAGATGAAAAAAAACCCTAAAGCCAAAACAAACGGAGCTAAGTAAATTGACCGCTACCTCATATCTTGTTGATACCTTTCATGATGATGTGAGTAAAACGGCATGACCTCAGATGAGATCACTGTTTACCTAACTGCACTGCCGGTCCCAGAAGAGCCCACGGGAAGGGCGCTGCTCCAGCTCTCAGCTACTGTAACACCCGCAGCAATCTTTTCTACGAACTTGAATCACTCCTTCTGGTACAAGCCAGCCAAGACAAAGGAAGTATTTTTAATTAAGCTGATGATACCACTTCCTCGGGATGGCTTCAGTAGAAAACTGGAGCACAAAGCAGGGCACAGAACGTTGCATTTGGGAAAGGTTTGGTATCATGTGAAAAATTATGCTTCTTTCAAATTTAGCACATCATTGTTTAGCTTCCTTTATCCTCCCTCCCCCCACCCCCGGCATTGTCGGTCTGCTTGGGGGAGGTCCTATGAAAATACAGAAGCTTTGTCAGACTCTAAAGAGGAAGTCAAGTATTGTGATAAGGTGGCATGTCATGCCCCCTGACCCCCAACACACGCAGCTTGTTTTTGAAGAAATTCCCTTCCCTGCCCCTGTCCTGCTGGTTTCATGAAGGCTGTAGGGTTAAAATCGTGGATGTCTGTCACTGAATTTTTCTTGAGAATATCACTCACGTGAGAACCTTTAATGCTCAATTCCGCAGTCAGAAGGAGTCCTATGAAATCTTACAGCAAGGCTGGTCTCCGAACTCCGGATGTCTGTGCCCGCATCTGGGGTTCTCCTCACCGTACCCCTTCCTGCTGCTGGGGCCAGTGCAGTACCTCACCTCACTGTCCTCTGTCGTCCTGTGTCCACGGCCTCATACTGATCATTTTACCTCAAGGGATCACTAGGAGATATATCCCATCAGAACCAAACACTGGGATCTTTAAAGGCCAGAACCATATTTACAGACACTAACAAAAATAAATATATGGACCTCAAAACGGGAATCTTAAATAGCTCGTTTCCCCTGGACGTCCTTCCAGACAGGTTCCGATAGTCAGTAATGACCAGATACATTTGTTCCCTAATGATTTGGATTACTCTGAAAAACTACAAAAACAGTGGCCTCCGCTCTCTTATCGAAACTTATCTTACCCTTGGAAAAACTTCATTTTAAGGGCGAAGCTGATGATGTGACTTTATTTTTTCTTGCTTCTTATTTAAAATTTCTCTCTTATGCGAGGCTCACATACCAAGATTTTCCCACTATGTCACGATTTCAGTTTTATTTCAGCCAGGGGGCCAAAGGACCACATCGGTCAAAAGTGCTTCTCTCCTTTAGCTGCTGAGAAGTCCTGGACACCCCAGCCTCTCGGGGCTGCCCCTATTCCCTCACACTCCGAAGCCAGGCATGTACACAGAGTGCCCGTATCTTCACTGAGACAGGTGACAGATGCATTCGTTGGAACCAGAGAAGCTTCCAAGGGCATCACTGTTTCAACCAGGAGATGCTGAGGAAAAGTGCGGGACCCTCACACGTGGGAGCAGGAAGCCTTCCCACAGCTTCCTCTGCCCCTTGAACAAACACATATGCACTTTCTGAATCAAAATAAAATTAGGAATCTGACCCACAATTTCTCCAGATTAGTAATTTTACCTATATGTGAAATGGTTTACACAGTTACAAAGTTTAAACAACATGTACTATGCTTTCAGTAATTTGATTCCAGCCAATGTGAAACCCGTTCCACTGGAGTAAACCCGTTGAAAGACAGGAATTTTGTAGAAAACATAAAATTCCTCATGGTCTTGGTAGCCAGCAAAGCTGGCTCACCAAGAAGAGGGAATGTGATTGTGGTCACGGTGACATTCCTGAGGCTTCATTGCCCCTCAGTAAAACCAAACCTATGACACAATCCCAGACGACACTTTCTCCCTAGTCCCTGCCACCAGCATCTTTTCCTTGACAAGCGCTGGTATTTTTAGTTGCTCAATAAAAGTAGGTGTAAGATACCGAATGTCTTGCTCAATTTTTGTTTATTACATAAATAAAAGCAAGATATTGAAGACTTATGGATACAGATTTATATTCACGTGTTTAGTTGACATTTTGGGTCACATTCTCAAAGCATTTGGTATGCCAATTATATGAATGAGTGAGAATTTTTTTAAAAATGAGAAAAAGAAAAAAAGAGAGTCACACCCCAAACAAGTAAAAAGAGAAGTTAAAGGCTCCCGGGAATTCCAGTTAACAAATTCTCAAAAAAGTTACTTTTTTATTCTCATAAAAGTTACTGATAGAGTTCATTTCTACTCAGTAGGAAATTGTTTGACTCAGTAATTTGAAGTGAAATTACCTAGAATCTCTATGGCAACGTTTCTAGATTCAGGCCACCTTATATTTTTTAGTGTCGTTCTTTCAGTTAGTATGGCACAGAGAAAAGTTATATATGTAAATATATGTAGTTATAGTAATACTGTATTAATATTATATTTTAAATATGTTATTTAATATGTAAATATATATTTACTACATATATTGTACTATATATAAAGCACATGTGAAATTGTGTTCACCCTGTGTATAATATACTTAAATATTAGACCTTGTATATAATATACTTATATATTATACATAGTTACAGTTATACCCAGTTACACACTCACACACACACATACGCATAAAGAGAGAGAGGTCAGGTTCTTTTCCCAGTCTTGAGTTAAAGATAATAGCATAACCATCATTCTGTATTTCAAGAAACACCATTCTGTCATGCTATGACCCCAGTTAGATGCAGTAGGATTATTTTTTTCATTAGATTTGAGACATCTGATGATTTTTGCTCTCTTTCCAAATATCTTAACATCAAGATCAAACAAAAGTGTGGAGAAGCAATGATCTAATTTTGGTCTGAAATAGGGCTGACTTTAATCTAGTTATTTTGATGTTACATCAGAAAGTTGACCCCAAGCAACACTGTATACTTTGGGTTTTGGAGCATGGGAGCTCGTATAATAAGCTCTCAGCGTTGCTCTAAATTAGAACCGGGGTGAGGAGATACCAAGGCAGGGAACAATCAGTGTCTTCAAGTAGTTACTCCAAGCAACGAGTGTGCGTCGTATTGTACCTGGGAGGAGATGGCCCAAGTTTATGTATCAGTTACATCAGTTGTAAAAAGTTAAGTGGCAGAACGCACACTTTTCTCCACCTCACCTTCTTATAAAGTTTCTTAGTGGGATTAAAAAATATTGATATTAGGGACTCCTGGTGGTGCAGTCAGTTAAGCCTCCGACGCTTGGTTTCAGCTCAGATCATGATCTCAGTGTCCTGGGATCGACCCCCATATTGGGCTCCACGCTTATCATGGAGTCTGCTCAAGACTCTCCCCCTCTGTCCCTCCCACCCCTGCTTGCTCTCTCTCTCTCTCAAATAAAGAAAACTTTTTAAAAAATTGATATGAATAAGGGCCCACAACATCCAGGAAACAGACTTCTCCAGTGACATGGCTGGCTTCACCATCACTAGTTCGTGTTGGAAATAACACTCACCATGTTCCATTTCTAATTTTTAAAAAAAGAGCCTATTTTTAATATTTGATTCTATCCAATGACTAATCTGGTGAGGATATTATGACACTGCTGAAGAATTTTAGAGTGATCTAGTACTTTGTGACGGAGGTAGAAGCTGCTGAGTCTTGGTTATGTGAAGAACTAGCTTCATTCATGAGTTTATCAAGAGAGACACCCTTAAGTGACTTCAAACCTCCAGTACTTCAGTGTCTTCTGTACACAAGTAGTCCGCTGGAAGGGTTAATTGAATCTGATTTGACATACTCAGACTGTATATGCGACTTCCAATGAGAAATCGAGGGTCACATAGTGGAGGCAATTCTCTTCCATAGGGATGTATAAAAATGAAATATCCAGTTCGTTCAAGTGTTGGCCATATTTGATCTGAATTAAGTTAAAATCTTACCATGTTACAAAAAGTTAGATGAGCAGATAAAGGAATCTATCTCAGAAACACCACTCTATGAGAATGTGAACTGAAGAGTTAACACTGACCAGTAGATACTGCTTTACACAATTTAAAAGTCCTGCTGATTAGTCCAGGCCCATCACATCCAACAAGAAAATAAGAAAATCCAGCAAGAAAGTGACCTGGAGGGAAGAAGAAATTTCAATAATAATGAAAATATTATTTAATTTTTTTCAGATTGCTAATGTCTGTAAGGATAGCTAGTCTCTATTGAAATGTTTGCAAAGGGATGTTGATGGGGAGAAAAACACGTTTAAAAATCATATGCAAAAATAAATGAAAACAATAAAAATTAAAAATCATAGGTAGTGTCTGAGACATTATCTCAAACGTGCTTCTGCATCAAGAATTAGGAGTCCCAACGAATTTCCAATGAAGAATAAGATCCGTCAATTCAATGTTTTTGTAAACCGGAAATCACAGTAATCAGTTACTTGGCATATCTAAAATAACCCCCCAAAGCACGGTTCAATCTGATTTCAAAAGCAATGGCTGGCTCAATACCAGAGTTGATTATTCTGAGTGTTTCATTAACCCAGATATGTCTCAAGAAATGAAGGAGAAGAAAGAAAAAAAATGTCTACAACTCAGTAACCCTCCAGGGACTGATTAGACAATAATGTGTTAAGATTACCGAGTAACACAGTCCTTACACTGTTGAAAACAATAAGTCTGCCTGTTGTACTGAACATGCCACTTTAAAAAAACATACTCGCAAAGAAGCAATAAGAAGAAAGGTATTTTGTAAATGACAGCAGAACTATTTTCCATCCTTGGGCATCTTGCACCTTAAAATCCAGGGACCACTATGGATGAAAACATGCAGACAATTCTGTATCCAAAGTCATTCTAAGTAGAAAATATGGGCAAACAAAAATTAAAATGTGAGTTCTGTAGCACCTTCAACACCATCAGCTAGAGACCTTGGAAAAGCAGACAACTGAGTCTTTTCCCAAAATGTTACCAAGTCATCTCTGTGTGCACCTTCCCCCCAGGTGACTGGGAGTTTGAACACCACACAGGGGATTTCCCTGCAACAGCCCCATGTTCCATGTTCACTTGCGTTTCCTTGGAGACGTGTGTGTGTGTGTGTGTGTGTGTGTGTGTATACTTATTCTCTAAAAATGCTCTGTGTATATATACCAAAAAGTTAATCATTTTATTCCTAATCTTTGTGAACTTTTTTTTTTTTAAGTAGGCTCCATGCCCTCCCTGGAGTCCAATGTGGGGCTTGAACTCAGGACCCTGAGATCAAGATCTGAGCTGAGACTAAGAGTCGGATGTTTAACCAACTGAGCCACCCGCAAGTGCCCCAAATTTTGGGACCTTTCAAAGAACACAATTCATTACTATGTACTATTACTTAATTTAACTTAGAGACTACATCATTATTATTATGTTATGGTTCTTACGCACACAGGCAAAGATGGATCGGTAGATGGGTGAATGGATAGATGATGGACGGACAGGTGGACAGGCTAGATAAAGTTATAGAAAGATGCAAAGCTCTCGTATGATCGGATATAAGTAATGATGATAATTTTCAGATTACAATCTTCTTGGAGGTGGATGGATATTACTTCTGTCTTGCCATCCTATTCCCAACATCCAGCAAAATGCTTGGCACATGGCCAGTAATCATTAAGTGTCTTGCAGTGACTAGTAATACATATGATTACTCCCAAGACCATTTATGTGTATATATACCTCGCACTGTTTTACATCTCAGCTCCTCTTACAGTGAGATTCGAGCTGCTCTGGAACCTTCCTAGAACAATGTCTAGAAAACCCGCTCCCCAGGGCACTCTTGAGGGATGTCCTGGACCATCAGCCTGTCCTCCCGTTCCTCATTGCTGGACCTACCATGGACTGTCCTGGCTGGGCCGTGGGTTTGGGAACCGTCCTTCCCCGAGGGGTATCTTACGTACCAGCTCCCCCGGCTGTAAGCCTGAGACCAGCAGCAACCTTCTCCACTCTTCACTTGCTTCTGCACCAAGTCAGATCACCACCATGTCAGCCTCGTGGACTGGTGCCGGCCTGTCCAGGAGGGTGACCAACACCCCCAGATCTCTTGGGCTCACCAGCTCCGCTCTGCATAGGACAGAGTTTCAGACTCTGATCAGCAGTACAGGACAGTCCACGGTAGAGGAAGGAGTGTGAACTCAAGAGTTGGCTCCTGAGAACTAGGATTAGCATTTAGGGCCAGAATCTTGGTGTTGGACAGAACATGTTTTATGGAGCAATAGTACACCGAAATTTATCTTTCTAAAACCAACAGCATTCTGGAGTTAGAAACTAATAAAATAAATTAAATAAATAAACTCACAGCATTTTGCCCAGCAACCATCCAATTCATCGGCCCTTTCGCTGAGCAAATACGCATCACCCTTCTGCTCCAGGCACCCCAAGTATCACGGATGGAATCACTCCTGAGACCACAGCCCTCCTTTCCCTGCCTGGCGGCATCCAGGCCCTGGAACGGCAGCCCTGGGAGTAATTCCAGCCTGCTGCCTATTTTTGTAGGACTGTGATCTCAGAATAATGTTTACATTTTTAAACGGCTGAAAAAAAATCCCAAGAGGGTTAGTATTTCTAAGAACTTGTTGAGGTATAACGGACATATGACACTGTATCAGTTGTATGTGAACAACATGATGATTCTATAATTGTAGGATTTGTGAAATGATGGCCACAGTAGGTCTAGCTAATGTCCATCGGTAGACAGAGTCACAGAATTTTGTGTCA
Organism: Neogale vison; assembly: GCF_020171115.1. Lineage (NCBI taxonomy): Eukaryota > Metazoa > Chordata > Mammalia > Carnivora > Mustelidae > Neogale > Neogale vison. The sequence goes on from NC_058102.1 coordinate 144,794,452, forward strand.
TCATGAGAACTTGGAAGATTTATTCTCTTACAAGCGTTCAAATATATAGCACAGTATTATTAACTCTAACCATCATGCTGTTCATTCCATCCCCGTGATACGGGATGCATGTGTGTGGGGGGTGTGTGTGTGTCTATCTGCTAGTTTGCGCTTTTGCCTACTTCCCATCCCCCATCTCTGGCAACCACCAATCTGTTCTCTGAATCCGCGAGTGTAGGTTCTTAACAATTTATTTTATTTTATTTTATCTAGATTCCTCATATAGGAGAAAGCATGCTGTGTTTGCCCTTCTCTGTCTGACTGACTTCGCTGTGCACCCTCAAGCTGCATCCTTGTTGCCAGTGGTGGGCCCCCTTCCCTACGTCCGTCCAGTACTCCTCTGTCCTCACGCCCCCGTCTTCTTTACCCGTTCGCCCGTCAGGAAGCACTAAGCTTGTTGGCGGACCTCGGCGTGTGTAAATAAGGCCGCCCTGACCGCAGGGTGCATGTTGAGTTGGTGTTTTTGTTTTCTTCAGATACACTCAGAAGTGCGATTGCTGGGTCGTAGGGTAGCTCTATTTTTAACTTTCTGAGGACCCTCCACACTGTCCTCCAGCGTGGCCGCCCCAGTTTGCATCCCCCCAACAGTGCACGAGGCTCCCCTTTCTCCACGTCCTCGCCAACACCTGTTGTTTCTTGAGCTGCTGATTCTGGCCGTTGTGACAGGGGTGAGGGGATATCTCATTGCGGTTTTGACCTCTCACCCACTCCCGTGTCTTCTTCCGGAGTGGACCCCACTCCCACGTCCCTTGTGTCTTTCCGTCCCCCTCCTCGCCCTCCCCACCTTCAAGGGCACATTGTGTCAGTTTCATCTAGAAACTCTAGGCTTGTTGTCGGACAGATGGGGAAAGGGGGTCCAAGTGGATTCTGCTCCTTGACATAGGGTGGCCTCCTCCGAGCTGAACTCGGCCAAGCCAAGCCGTAAGCAAGCAGAGTGCCTCTAACCCTTTAAAGTGCTTTTGTGGCCGGTGTTTTTATTGTAGCTGTATCTTGCCAGTCTGGTTCGACAGACTCTTTACCTACAATCCTGCAGAGATAGCCTCCCCCATCGCGCCCAAGACACAGCCTGGCCTTTCTTAGCAGGTCAGGCCCACGCCGCCTGTCCAGTCTCCCCTGGGGATCTCCCCTGCACCAGCCTTGGGGTAGCGCACCCGCCAGCACAGACCCCGGACCATGTCCCCATACCCCACCTGCCCCAACAGCTGCAGACACTGACCTTCCCTCTCCAGGGGCCCCCGGACTCCACCCGGCGCCCCTCCCCCAACAGCACTGCTCCCGGCCCTGCTGGCCTTCAGCGCCTCCCTCAGACTGATCTTACTTCGCTTGGATCTCCTCCACTGGTCCAGCCACGTTGAGCACACTCGCCCGCGGGGAGTGAAGGTGTGTATTGACATGTATGTATTTGCAGCACCTTCGTTCTCTCGGTCCATTCGAGTAGATACTGACAAAGGTGTCGTAGCACAATATAAGCGTTCTGAACATGCTAGTAGCCCAGCGTACTCTTGTTGGGCCAATGTCACCGTTGCCTTCAGGCCCATGGACCATATCTGCCTCTGGCTTCTCTCCCCCTAATAATCAGCATGGGGGATTTATGACACATTGTATTTAGAAGGAGTAATTCTTAAAGCAGAATAAAATGCAGGAACAGCTCTGCTCCAAGAGGACAAAGGAATCATTCTAGAAGGGAATATGTCCCACAATCGGGCCCCTTATGCCGTTTGCCCAGCCTAACCCGAGAGGGTGAACAATTCGGTGGGCTTCTAAGGAGACCCGTATGAGTCCGCTGTCCGCGAGCCAAAGGTCTGCAGAAAACTCCCAAAGAACCGCTGAAGTCTGAGAAAGGTCAAGAAACCGCTCCAGGGCGCTATTGAACCAACCGGGATGCTTGAACCTATTTATGCTGCTGGAAACATCCGTCAGTGTTTTTGCCATTAAAAAATAAAACAGCGATGTCACAGAAGATTTGCTCACGTGTTAGGATTTAAATCTAACGTGTAAACTGTTCTGGATCATTCAGACATGGTGAGTTTCGTGACTGTTAATATTTGGGAAAAGAGAGTTTCACCAGACACAGGAGCGACTGTGCGCCGGCCGCGTCCTCACGGTTTTCGATGCGAACACTCGGAGACGGGAGCCGCGTCTTGGGCAAGTGAACCGAGGCAGAGAGCGATGATGGAGAAGCTGGTGAAGCAGGAACCGGAAACAAACTTCTTGGCTCGAGACCCTTCCCTTCCTCATGCCAGGTGGCTCTGGGCAAATAGTAGAAATGGCTGGGACTGGCAGCTTAAGACTCCAGGAAGGCCGTGTGCCTAACGCGGGACTGGCCATTTGTCATCTGCCGTGAAACTGCCCGAGGAAGACCCGGTCCGCGCTGTGGGGTCCGTGTGAGACAGGTGCATGCACGCGGCTGCGCCCGCGCTGCTTCCCCTGTCGGGGAGAGAACACCAGGTTAGGCTGGCTGCTAAGTCACGCAAACAGCAACAGCGAGCAACCGTGAGCCCTTTCGCATCACTAAACCCGCATCCCTGCAGGCTTTGGGGAAACGGCCTGGCTATTTACAGCCAGCCAGATTCCGTCCCCAAGATAAACGTCCCCCTACAAGTATGTACCTAAGATAACACTCCTGCGGAAGTTTGGTTGGCCACGTCGGTGTGACTCTTGCAGAGCTGATGTGTCAGGAAAACCTTACTTGTTGTGGGAAGACTGGCTTCTCCAAGACTGACGTTCTGCAATTTATAAACGTCTATTCCCCATTGTAATCTAGAACGACTATGCCCCATTGTAAGAGCACAGGAAAATTTGACAAGCTGAGTAGTTCCCATTTCCAAGTTCAGACAGTTGGATCGCATCCAGAAAATGTGGGGATGCCGTTCTCCCCGACGCTGAGATGGAAGACATTCCTACGCGGACACAACACTCACACGATGGAAAACACAGGGCAAGTTCAGTTCTAATCTCTCCCTGGTTATAAATGCTTTACAAAAATAGAGACAGATGCACACTAATAGATGTTTTAGAAACTAGCGGTGAGTTTTCTAGGGTACAATGGAAATAGAAAGCGAACAATGAATGCCACCTGAGAGCTTACGTAAGTTGGTAAGGAAAAGTTAGTGCCAGTCATAATCTACATACACAGATGAGCTCAGGGATGACAGGTGGGAAGTCTGTGATGAAGACGTGAAAGTCTGTAAGTCGTATAACCTTCAAGGACCTTGTGAGTTCCACTATATACACGAAAACCCATTAGGACCCTTCACAAAGCATGGGTAAGGCTCACATGCTTTCTTGCCCCAATGTCTGCCCAGGCACTGTTCTGTTCTAGTCAACATCACTGATTATTTAAGTACCCTAAGGTACAAGCAATAACTCAGTAAAACTGAACCAGACCGCAGTGGTTTCAAGCTGGGCAGTCCAGCACAGAACATGGAGTCGAGCCTCTGAGTGTTAATAGAGCAGAGCGTCTCAGTCCTGTTGTCTTCAGTCAATAACCTGCAAACTTGCTTTTGCAAGTAGGAATTGCTGTTGCTGGTAAAATCAGTTTCTCCTGCCAATGGTCCATATACCTTCTGTCTGCCTTTGACAGGCAGCTCACTCATGAACTAATTTCATTTTATTTACAAAGTAGGATTCCACAATTAAACAATCTAAAAAAAATGACTTGAGAAATCAGAAAGCTGTTTGGTTTAAAACAAAACAAAACGCCGTACGTGGTATGTACCTGAAGAAGGAAGGAGTCATTTATTTAAATGGTTCTCCTCGGAACTTCAACAGTTACAACTGAGTTGAAGTCATTTTCAAGCCCTCAGAGAGAAAAACTTGATAAATGGTTTAATATTACTCAGTAAGTCAGTGCATTTAGAGAGCTATTAACATCTGTTAACAGAGTTAATAAAGTAATGTATTTATTAAAAGATTTAATAAATAACTGGAAACTTAGTAATTATTAATTTGAACAAATTTTTTAAAATTCACTTTATAGATGCATGGCTTATATTAGAATAACCAACAAAGATTTAATTACACACTTGTACATTTTCATACAAGAAAATTTTATTAAGGAGATAAAACACTCACAAGAGGAAAATAGGTAAGAAGTGTTATGCCCCATCATGGAAAATTTTCAACTAAATATTATAGATGTTGAAGATAGGCTTAGTTCACTAAAATTTTGTTCATTTGGATTTTTAAAAACGTGTTTAATGATAGATGGCATGATTAATTCAACCAACTCCATACAGAATCAAATCAATTTTTGCTGTTTTGTTCACATAGTACCCAAACTTCTGACTAAATATATCAATTGTTTTGTCATTCTATATCTCATTGGGGTACTCTTAACTTTTGGTTTCATTATTTCTCCTCAAGACCATCAACTCTGGTTCTTTTCAATAGATTAAATTTAATCTGATAGCAGGAAGATTTTTTTATTGAGGGTCCATATGGAAAAGCACTGTGTATTTACACACATTTGATGAAACAAAGATGAATAAATCTGATCACTTCCCTCCAAGGGATCATAATTCAGTCTGCAGAAGTGACAGCTCGGATGGAAAATAGACATGATGGTCACCCGTGCAGGGGTCTTGTAGTGTTGCTACTGTAAACCTTCCAGGCTCAACAAATGTTTTTCAGATATGGTCAAGGAATGAGAAGACCCATCTTCATACCCAACAAAAATTTGTTCATCATCTATGGAACAAGCATGGAAGAGCCCTCCACGGGCCAGACGCTGTCCTTGACGACCACCATGCTGAAGCAGAAGCACGCCCTTCCATTAGACATTTATTTTCTTCAGGTCGAAGGTGCTTTACCACTTCCCTCATCCAATGACAGGGATGATTGACTCACACCACACCGGCAGGAGAAGCAGCTAACAGTGAGCGCCTGCGCATCCCAGGCAGAGACCGGGCATGTGACATGAAGGGTCTCTTGTCCTCACAGCACCCCCGTGAGGGAAGGAGTCCTGTCATTGTAACTGGGAAAGTACAGTTTAGGTGAGTTAAGTCACGTGCCCTCAAGGGCATCACGAGAAAGAGATGGACAGTCCCATCTGGGCAGTCCGTTCCCGATGTCAGCATGTTTGTGTGACTCGCAGACACCGGGCTGAAATTCTGGAAGGACACTGAGCCCATAACAGGTGCTCAGGAAGGCCTGATCCCATCCTCTTGGAACTGGGCACCACTGCGCGGCATTCAGGACGAACAGGAGGCCTCCTAGCCGGTGTCGGGTGTGAAGCGGGGCCGGGGTATTTGAGGGAACGACACCCACTCACCCGAGACTGTGCTCCACCCGCGGAAGGAACTACATCTGCCCTCATGGGCACAGGGAAGACTTGGGGTCTGCGAGCTTGACGGTCTGGCTGTCCCTTGTCAGGAGGGCACTGGACTGCCTGCCTGGCTGCCCCTCTCCTCTCTGCCCCCCTTCCCTACAAATCTTCGTTCTTCTGGCTCTGTAAACATTCGCCTCTCCCAGCCTGGTTCCTGGGGCGTGTCCCTCTCTCGCTCAGGACTAGGCGGCCATTGTCTTTAAAACCATCTTTTTTTTTTTTTTCATTGGGGCACCTGGGTAGTCCAGTTGGTTCAGCATCTGCTTTTGGCTCAGATTGTGACCCCAGGGTCCTGGGATCAAGTCCCACATCAGGCTTCCTGCTCCTCTGGGGATCTGCTTCTCCCTCTGCCTCTAACCCCTGCTTGTGCTCTCTCTCTCTCACTCCGACAAATAAAACATTTTTTAAAAGATATTTTTTCCATTGATTCCAAATGATACTTCACACTTGAATAAACTGGGTTTAAAAAAAAAAAAAAAGTCCTAAAGAAGACCTCGGGCTCTGGAATATTTGCCCGTGTCAAGGGAAGAAAAGAGGCATGAAGAGATGGTCCGCAATCCATGACACACCTGTAAGCTGTGTTCCTGTCCACCTGGCAGCTGGTGTGATCATTTCCGTCTCGTTCCCTCCACGGGATGTTAACATTTAATTAAGGGGAAGCAGTAACAAGAAGATATAATACTTGGGTTTTGCCTTCATCATGAAGATTTGGTCCAACCTTAGGACACTTTAAAGTCTGCATTTCGTGAACTGGGAGTTATGACACATGACCCTCCTCACGGTGACTTCTGGAAATAATTAGTTTATATTAAAAGTTACAAAAATGCAAATACTTTCACTCTTACAAATAAAAGTTACAAATAAAAAAAATACAAGCTGTCACAAATAAAAGTTCCCTCCTTCCTTTTCGTTTTTGAGGGAATTGGTTTAGGATTAAAAACTCCCTCGCACAATCCCACTGCCTCACACATGGGCCACGTGGGGACCCCACGAGAATCTGCCCAACAGAACCAGGGCGGCCTGTGTCGATGGCACGCAGACTCTCTTCAAATGCACACAAGAAATCTAAGACTGCTCCTACCCCAGTGTCTCCCAAGAGTATGTTTGATTCCGGTTACACCGGGTACAAAAGCAAAGAAGGAGCTCAGTTTTTCATATTCAGAGCTCTTTGTGCAGCTCCATAAACTTGGCAGAATCATTGAGCCACCAGAGAGAGGGACGCACAGCTCACGTTCCGGGACAGAGCACGCACCTCTCGGCATGTTGTTGGCAGACTTCCTGGTGTCCAATGACTCCACGAGTCCAAGGAAATGGCTCTTTTGCAGCCAAGGTAATTCCTCTCCATAAAAACAACCGACGGAAGGTACTTCATTAATGTAATGCTGAATGCGATTCAGAAAACATTCATGCAGACGTCGTTTCATTAAAAAATGGAAAATCACCTTCCTTCCACCGTCCAAGTCTGTGATGCCTTACCCCAGCCTCCCTTTCCCGCATGTTTCCGTGTTTCCATGTTGCAGCCAACCCATGTCCGTATAAAATTGATTTGATTTAACTTCTCAAAAGAAAGCTGATCTGAGACAGAAGGGTCGCGTTGGCCATCTAGAGTCAATCTTCCCAAATCAAAGGGACGAACCAAGCTGTACATTTTTTCCTCAATGTTTCCTCCCCCTCGGTCTCCTGCCTCCGGAAGCATCAGCATCGCGGGAGTCCCACGCACAGAACATAGTAACAGCCCATCTTCACATCTTTAGGATGCAAATAAACTCTCTACAGATACGATTTTAAATAGAAATTGCTTGTAAACGTTGTTTGCATTTTACAGAAAGAGCTCTCCTTTTGTGGGGAGGGAGTTATTTCGATTGTACAAGTTCAAACACTCAGTCACTTTGAAAACAGATTAAAATCTAATCTCCCTAATGGGAAATTTGATGACCCGGCCGGGACACTCTGCCGTCTTTCTGTTCGGCTCACAACTGTTATCAGCCTTCTTTTTTGAATTCTGCCACCAGAAACTTCTAAGCTCCATCCAAAGTTTGGAATTTCGAATGAACGTGTGGTGCACTTTTTAAGTGTGTTGGGACCTGTTTTCTGGAACCCTCCATGAGTTGGCTGTCATGCTTCCTTGAATCAATTATAGAAAAACAAATGATTGTCATATTAGTATTTTTTAAGTTTGCTTCTATTAGAATCCTAATCTAAACAATGGGGACTTAAACATGCTTGCATAGACAGCCAGTCGGAAGGTCATAAAACAATAGTTTAAAAACGAAGACAGAAAACAAAAAACACCTCTTTGCTTCTTCGATCACATAAATGTTAGCATCTTCCGCCGGCCCATGGCATGCCGGCACTCATTGTGCTTAAATGGTGGCTGTGTTCTAGGCATTTTCCCGGCTTTGTTTCTAACTTTGGATTTTATCCACGTTTAACAGAGGAAATGCTTGGAGACCTGACCTGGCATGTGGGGGGTCACACAGAATGTGACGCGGCACAGACCCAGGTCTCAAAACACACCTTATCCGAATCCCTCCCAGCGAATGTGATGTCACCGCCTCCTACTGTTTCCATGGCAGGGAACTCCAGGAGATGCTAAGAGAGGTCACTGTTATTTTTTGAGTGTCCTTGGTCCACCAGGTCTGGGAAACACACACGGAAACCATGTTCAGCAGACTTTCAGCCGCCGGAAGTCATAGCCCCCGACAGTATGCCAACGGTACTGCAGATTCAGGGTCTGGAGTGCCCAAGCGTGTGTGTCCCCCATGGAGGCGACTCAATGTGAGATGTCCTGAGGGGGACGCTCTCTGGACACATGCACGTCCTTGCAAGCCGAGCTCATGGAGCATCGAGAGACATCCCCTGCCTCCCAGCCAGGCTCTGGACCTGATGAAGTTCCCCATGAAGCCGCGCTTTCTTCACTTGGCTTTGACTCACCCACTGAAGGGTGTGCACTGAGTCGAGCCCTGGGTTAGGTCCTGGGGGACAGAGGTAGGACAGGAGGCTCTGGTCAGGGAGGATGGGAGCAGAGAAGGAGCCCGCCACCAAATGCAGGGGGAGGGATGAGAATCTGTGCCATAAGAGAAGGGAGCACATCTTAAAAAAAAAAAAAAGATTCTATTTATTTGACACACACACACACACACACAGAGTGAGAGAGAGAGTGCACAAGCAGGGGGAGCAGGAGAGGGAGAAACAGGATCTCCGCTGAGCAGGGAGCCCGAGGTGCGGCTCATCCCAGGACCCTGAGATCACGACCTGAGGTGAAGGCAGACACTTCACCGACTGAGCCCCCGGGCGTCCCTGGAGCACCTCTTCTCGGGGAGTGCAGTCTCCAAGACTTTCTTCACACTTCACATCTTCAGCCAAGCTCAGTCTGCAGGGGACACAGGTGGGGACACAGAGGCTCTGATGGCAAGCCTTGGGAGCACCACAGAGCAGACCTTCCAGAAGCTTCACCTGGACATCTCCTGCACGGGCAAAGGGCCACAGGGAAGGCTGCCTCTTTGTTTTGTTTTGTTTTGTTTGTTTTGTTTTTTGAGGAGAGATTATTGTTCTGTTTGTGTGCTTAGCCGAATGCAGGAGGATTAGGTGACCTTCTCACTGCGAGGTTAGGGGAGCCGTGGTGATATGAAGACGGGCTTCTGCCCTTCAGTCAAGCCACAGTGGCTTCCTTCCTGATACGTTCCCCCTTTCTAGGCTTCCAGCAATACAAGATGTGCCCCCTTTGAAAGCCAATATGCACTGACTCTTAGATTTTATAAATAGAAACTAGAAAATCTTTGATGCCAGGTTTTGCAAATGCAACTTTTTCTTAATGATACCGTTTTGTTTCTTGATGACAACATTCAGGGCGTGAAAGACATTGTAGGAGGCCTGGAGTTTCTCCTGCTTCCATTTCAACTCTGGTCATGCTGTGGAAGGGAAAGGGAAGCTGGTCCAGAAACAGGGCGTATCGTTCAGTCCAAGGTCAAAGGACTCAGTAGTAACAAAGAGAAAATGGATGCGGGGTGTGGGGTGTCCTGACCATGAGCCCCGAAGGAGCGCCTCTTCCTCCAACACGCTGGTATAGTCCACACTGTGTCCTCGGAGCTGTGCCTGGGCGTTGCTGGAGAAGCCCCTTCAGAATCAGCTCCTGCTGTATGCTTCTGAATTCATGCACTAGTCCCTCTTTACGGCAAGTGGAGGTCGATACCCGCTTCCCGCAGAGCTCTGCTTCTCGTGCATCCACTGGGCTGCAGGGCAGACTCCACGGGCTTGGGAGCTACGTGCCCAACAGCAGGTGCGTCTGCTTCCCACAAGCACACCAGTGCTCCGTGAGCATCCTGCAGAGCCCTGCCCCGGCACACGGGCTCACACTCACACACAGATGTTCACAATACACATTTACACAATGCACATAGGCACCCACCCGTGTGCGCACAGACACAAGCGTACACCCCCCACAGAGAGGCATGCACATGCATGTACACATATGCACACAGATGCCCCACCACAGTCACACTTACACACTCATGCATGGGTGTAAACACTTGCACACACATAGACACATGCACACACATGCTCAGACACACATCAATACACACACACCTACCACACACGCATACACACATGCACACACAAAGACACACAAACCATATACACAGGCACGGAGGCACACGTGCACACATAGATGTGTGTGTATACATACACATGTGCATACATGCACACATGCAAGTGCACACACACAGAGGTCTGGGGAGGTGAACAAGTGATCGCAGCTTGCTTCTCTCTCCCTACCCCACACCCCAGCCCGCACTTGCTCAGCTCCTGGGCCGGGAGGAAGCCCCAGCAGATGTCAAGGGAGTTACCCCAGACAGGGCTCCTGTCGCTAGCATGTTGGGACAGAAGTCAGACAAGCCTGGCCAGGAATGAGGAGCAGGGATCGGGCATTAGATAAAAGCCACGTCTGAGCTTTATCACCAAGTCATGGGGAGACGTTCCCGTGGAGAACTGTAGGGATTTTATATGAAGCTCTATCTTGAGTGGAGAAAAACAAAGATGTGTTCATAAGGTGACTTCACCGAGGCTGGTACCCCGGAGCATGACCAGGGCCATCCAGACCTCGCCCAAGCTCTCCCCTCATCCCCACCCGAGAAGGCTCTGTGCCTGCCGGGAGGTGACAGCTCGTGGCGTCCGAGTCTGTTTCCACGTCCACGACGGGGAGGCGACAGGAGCGCCTGTCCTCCTTGCTCCCTGCACACCCCTGTGCCCTGGTGGTTGGCGTGTCTCCAGCGCCTGCTCCTGTTTCCAGCGCCCGCTCCCCTGCCCACTTCTAACTACTCCTGTGGCCACCTCCTCTCGGACATTGTTTCTCTCCCATTCCCGGACGCCTCCCCCGTGAAGACCACGGATGGAGTTTTAACCTGTGCATCGAGGCGGGGGAATGGAGCGGGGAGGAAACCGTCGAGCATCACTGTGGTCCTAAGGAACGGACTGGGCTCCCTAAGAGGAAGTCACAGAATTAATCCTCCCACGGCCACTCAAGCCGCCCGCATTTTTAAAACCTTTGTAAATGCCCTACGATTACGTGTGATTGCTGACAGCTTCCCCCTTTCTCCTCTTCTTCGTTATTGTCATCAAAATGACAGCAGTGGGTTGCAAGCACCCTTTACTTGACTTGCCAGTGTCCTGCTGGGGTAGGAGCTGGTGACATTGGACCTGTGGGGATCTGTCTGAGTTTTCATAGGTTCTGCGAGCCTCTGGGGAAGCACTGTCTGGATCCAAAGCTGTCCAGGTCCCCGGTGAAGGCACGTTCTTCCAGCCAACACCGGGGTCAGTTCTCAGAAAGACTTTTGAAAGCAAATCCGGTCAACATAACATGCCTTTTGAGAGGGTGAGCAACCCTCCAGAACATTCTGGTTTCACAAGTGGCTTTCTAATTCCCACTGACACATTACAGAGATTTCCGAATCTGAGACCACGGGAGATATCTAAGCAACCGTTTCCACCACCCGACTCTTAGGATCCCTTCCTATTATTCTAGCCTGGTCTCAGGTGACGTTTTAGCTGAAATAACTGGGAACCACTGACGTTGAGGCGGCAGCCCAGGGGGACCCCTGGGAGTGATGGAAGGCACCTCACGCCGGTGTCTTCATAACCAGAGCCAGGAGCCTGAGCCAGCTCCCCCGCAACCATGGCCCTGGCCACTGCTCCCCCGACTCCCCGGCCAGTGGTTTATATCCGTGCCCAGCGAGGCTCCCGTCCACCAGTGAGCACCGGAGACTCTCCATCATGGAGCGGAGGCAACGGTGAGAATCTAAGCCCAGTGCCCTGGCCTGCCTGGTGGCTGCAGATCTTTCAATGTCAGAGTCTTAATCTCAGAGTCACGCGTTCAAGCCCCACACTGGGCGTAGAGCCTACTTACTCCAACCAACAAACAACGACCCGAACACCCCGCGCCGTGGCCCCTCCTGCGTGAGGAGCTGCGGCCCAGCTGTGAGCCAGCCAGATACGACCCCAGCCACGTGTGACTCCCAGATTCCTGAAAGAGTCAAGCCAACCCACGGCCTCTGTCTTGGGACATCAGCGATCCCTCTCACACACGCGGTGACACACCTGCGTGGACAGGCGCCTCGTCACCCACGTGGTCCCCAGCCCGAGGCTGACACGAGGTGACGGCATGGGACCTCGGCCCTCCCTGAAACTCCCTGCTCTCGGAAAACTACTTCACCTACAGCTGATTTGGTTTAATGTCCCTGTCATGAAATGACTCTATTCTATGCTTTTAAGGTGTTTTTTTGTTTTTTGTTTTGTTTTGTTTTGTTTGTTTGTTTTGTTTTTTAGGTAATCCCCACCCCAAGGGAAGGACACTTTTCTTTCTGGGGACACTGTGAAATGGGCAGTGTCTTCCTTCCACTCCGTAAGACGGAAGTTCGCAGGTGTTCTCTGATATTCAAGCTGCGTCATCCAAACACCTGCTTTAAGGTAAACGGGATCGTGCTGACGTGGCCGGAGGTTAACAGTCTACTGACGTCCTCCTGCTCAGGCGAGATTCCAACATCTTTCGTGATCCTGTGGCAGACACTCTGCCCTCATCTCTCCCCCGAGGAACAGATCCCTTATTTTCAGAGAAGAAACTCCCCTGTGACCTCATGGCTGGGGAGTTCTCCTCCTGGGCTCGGGACACACCATTCCAGCTGTGAGTGCTTTCCCAATAATCCTAAATAAAGTGTACTCACAGTCAAATTCCCTCTCCCGAGTTATTTGTTGTTTAGGGATCGAACACCAACAGGGTGATGGGAACCATCCACGATGACATAAAAAACACCGTAGAGTTCAATTATTTTATGTAGCGTTCCCGTAGGCCTTTGCTGCATGTGTATGCCGTTTACCTGTTTCTCCTGACCTGTAGCTTTTTTCCTACAAGAAGCTCAGCTTCCACACGTATGAGCCTGCTGTCTTACCTAGTAAGTGTTCATCTCATACCCAAACAAACAAAGTCGTAAGCAAAAATACTGAGTTTTTAGCCAAAATGCCTTCCGAGAGGTTGGAGATCTCTGGTGAGAGCTAAAGTTCTGACTCTTTCTGGAATATTTCCACTTCAGCTGAGCAATTTCAGTTTTTATGTAACAGTGTTCAGAGTTGTTGTAACAATGACCCCCCCCCGAAATATGAATCCACTAGATGAGTATTTTGGATACTATTC